>NC_088613.1:8750000-10000000 GCF_036013475.1 Columba livia
GAGATGTTTCTGTCTGGCTTGGTCTGTGGGGAAGAAGTGCTGTCTTCTGGCTGTTCCAAGGTGTCCCATAGGTGTGACAGCACAGGGAACCTGGCCTGACCCCGTGCCCTGGGGAGATCTGATGTACTCTTGGCTAGCACGTGTGCTCAGCCTGTTCCAGCTGAAGGAGCTGCAGCCCCAGTACACCAAAGCTCATCGTGGTTGGTACCCTACAATGCGAGTTTTTAAGACACCCTCTCCTTTTATTCCTTTTATTAAGGAATAGAACACCTATTTTTTTATTTTCATACTGTTTTTTATTTTCCATATTCCCAGGCCAGACTCCTGGGAAATTGCCTGTCCCGGGGACAGCACTGGAGACAGGAGCACCTCTGGCTGGAATCCTGCTGTACCAGCATGCTGACAGTGACTTCTCTGTCTGGTGGCAGTCCGTGCTGGTGCTCTCTGTCTAGATACAACAGGAGCTGGCAGTGGCTGAAGAAGCCTGAGAATATTCTAGTGCTGAGGATGGTGTTTGGGAGACTATTGGTGCTCTGGGAGTGCTCGATACACCATGAATGTAATGTTGCAGGCTCATGCAGGCAACTTCTTGTTTGTATGTGTAGCAGAATAGCTCACATCATGGGCACGGAGGGCAAGGATGCAGAGAATTGGGAAGTTCTCCAGCCCCTACCCAAATAATTTCCTTTTCATAAACCTTGAGCTTTTCTAGCCTGGGATATTTCCTCATAGAACACAGAAGACTAATGTAAAGTTCCTAAACTGCTGCTTGCTGAAAGGCTGCATGTGGCAGGGGGTTTCTCAATGCTTGCCCAGGTTTTTGTATTCTTGCCCAGAGTGTTTGCTACTGACTGCTGCTGGATTCAGGATGGGGTCCTGATGGATCTTCATTCTGTGTTAGCACCAGGGGCCCTGTACTTGTGGGCTTGTTTTTGCTCTAAAGAGGGGTTAGGCTGGGATTTTGAGAGCAGCTGTGAGCTGAGTGGGGATGGAAGGGGCTGGGGACATAGGGACGGATGCTCCTGGGGAAGTGCCTGAGGGCAGTGGACAGGAGACTCTTGCACTATATGTGTTTTCCTTGTCCTCACTCAGCTCAGGTAGCAAGTTTCCTCCACTCCAGAGGATCAAATGCCATCTTGCATGGTGTGAAGCCACTGTGCAGCTCTGGACCATGAAGGAACTGGGTAACTAGACCCATGGAGCTACTAGGAGGCAGACTTGTTGCTTTTATTTACACCTGGGTTTAGCAAACTGCTTGAGCCTTCTTTATAACTTAAGTGTATTTTATTATTCTCCCAGCTTCCTGTGAGAGCTTGGAATGTTGAAAGCTTCTTGGAGCCCTTGATTTTCCTTGTTGGTGTGTCTAAAATCATGTCATCCCCTACCCTGTGCTGCTTTAATAACAGCAGTCAGATCATCCTGGTAAGCGAGGAATGAAAGCAGTGGGAGCGTTCCAGAGCCCGGGTGTATTCATAAACCAGGCTCATACTAAAAGCAAGTAGCACTAATCAGCTTTTCCAAAGGAAATGCCTAGAAAGCTTTTATGTAGATCATCATTTGTTAATTTTCTTACTTAGTTGCTTATTTATAGCCATGCTCAAATGCTTCAGGGTTAGCCTTGCTCCAGGAGTGAGAAATCTGTGTCTGGTGCTGCGGGTAGGAGTGCCTTTGGGAGCGCTGTCCTAGACTGTCACCAAATAATGTGCAAGTTTGGACCCATTTGAAAAAAAAAAATCAGTCCACCCACAAAAAATCAGTCAACTTTGGGACATGAGCAGGGATATCTTAGGGTTTGCCTCAGTTGCATGTCTAATGAATAATCTGTTGTGATTAACTTGGGGAAAAGCAAGCAAGAGGTGTCTCCTGAAGCCTGAAAGATCTGTCCATGTGAAAGCTCGGTAGCATGAGGTAACCCATTGCCACAGCTTGTTCGCCCTTCAAGAAAGGGATCCCCTCTCTTCAGTAGCCTTTATGTCTCTCCCTGAACCCTAGTATGTCTGTAGTTGATGGAAAACAATCTGTGATGGAATCAAAATCACATCTAATATCATGGTGTAAAGCAGGGAGAAGGGACAGCAGAAGCTGAAGGTGAAAGAGACGATGGTGTTGTATTTATGGTTCTTTGGCTAAGGCAGTGTTATGGTGTGTGGTAGGAGGGGATGTTCACAGCTGGTGCCATGGTGCTCCCCGAGGTGTCTTGGGAGGTTTGGTTATGTAGAAGATAGGTCACTTCTCCGGAAAGGCAAATGCTTTCTCAAGAAAGGCATTTCTTCTTAATGCAATGAGGATGGTTCTGTGAAATGATGCTTCCAGCACAGTGGAGTCTTCACCTGGTGCGATCCCAGGAAGGTTTCGGCATTGCTAGCACAGACATCTGCTGCACACAGGGCAGGCACCACTAGCTGACATAGTTTCCACCCCATCCCCTCTGCACTCTTTCACCCATTTCTCACGATAAAGTTTTTTACATAATAAATCTCTGCTTTTGTTTGCTCTCTGTAGCAATGTAACTTCTGAACCATTACAAGCTCTTTGTTACCATCTGTGCTAGCAAGACTGTAGAATGTGCTAGACTAGGGGGGAATGTTTGACAAATAAAAACCTGTAATCCTCTGCTCTGTGTCTCATGCAGTTTGTTCTGTTTCCCTGGTGAGGACCAGTTATTTTTTTCCTTGCTTCTTTCCTTTGCCCTCCTTATGTATTAGGGCAACCCCTTGGTGAAATGCCCTGCAGCTAGCCAGAGGTGGAAAGGTCATGGTGTGATCGTCCCTGATTCTCCTCCCCACCCCACTGGGGGAGGCAGGAGGAGGAGGAATGAGCGAGTGGCTGTGTGGTCCTAGTTGCCAGCTGGAGCTAAACCAGGTAATGCAAATAACTCTGGAAGGGACCTTAAGATTCCTGCTTCAAGATTTAAGCCAATCTCCAAAAATCGGGGATTAAGACTTAGAGGAACTGTCTGTCCCTCACCTGTTCCTTGAGCACTTGGGGCTTCCTGCAAGCATGTGACAGTAGATTCTGTTGGAGAAACAAAATGCCAAGGGTGGATTTTTTTTTTTAGTTGTTGATCAGATCAGAGTGAATGCATTCAAAGCTTGACATAGCTCCCCCAGTAGCTGTTGACACCTTTTATGTGGATTTAAGCATTGGCCTATGACACTTAAGCACTGCCAAGGAAAGCAAAACGCAGAGCAGATGCCAGGCTGGGACCTGGCTGCCTTGGTTTATGGTTGCTTCTGATGTGTGTGACACTGCCTGCAGTAGTCACCAAGAGTCCTGCTGTGTGTCATGGAGCCCTGCTATGTTCTGTCCTAACACCTTCATGGGTTCAGCACACTTGTTTTGCAGTAAGTCAGTGTTTCTTGCGGTCTTGGTGACCTCATAGCTCTCCTGAGCTGTCACCATAAGCATTTTGGCCTGTGGAGCAGTGGCCTGCTGAGTGGCAGTACCTGAAGCCAGTGCAAAAACTTGACCAACTTTTCAGCCCAGCTTAGTTTCTGACTGGAGCCCTGCCCTGCCCCAATGCTTGCTGGTCCATGGACACTTCTCCTGTGCCACCAGTGGTAGGACCACATACGAAAGCCCAGTGTGGAAGGCTGTTGCCTTAGTTCACGTGGCTTTTGTGGTGGAGTAGCTGGTGTGCAGAGCAGCCTAGGGAACGGGGAGCTGGTGCTCCTGAGCTCTCCTGGCAGGACAGTCTATCCCCAGATCCCATGTACTAGTCTTTTTCCCTTCCGCTGCTGTGGTAAGATGAGCACCCATAGGCCTGGCATTTAACGGGTGGGTTATAGGAGCTGCGACAGTAACCATTGCTGCAGCGTGGCTTACTGTTCTCTGCGAGCTAGGACACACCATTCCTCCCACCGCCCAGCCTGGGGATGGCTCGGCTGTTACAAAAGCAGTCCTGGCTGCACCTGCCAGCACACCTTTCTGCTACAGGCTGTTGCAAGCAGCTCAGCGACTGCTTTGGATGTGTGCCTGCATCCTCCCCTTGGTAAATCCAGGTAAGGTCACAGTGGCCTGGCTGTTATGTGGCTGTGTTGGACATCCTGGAGGGTTCCTGGAGAACGACCCCAGCGTCTGGCAGCTCTCCCTCTTCCAGCCACAGAGCAATAGAGAGGAATATCCTCGTCTGAGCAGATGAAGCGTGCAGGGGGCACCAGGGCAGGGTCCCAAGTGTTGAAGTTGCCAGGCTCACGGTGTGTCATGTAGCTTAGAGTCATTTGCTCCACCTCGAATGGTGTGGTGTCTGCACTACCCCTTCCAGGGAGCCTCAAAGCCTGGTCCTGCTGAGTGCAATAGCTTCGCAGCTTGGCCAGGCATACGAGAGGAGCAGAGGGTATTGGTAAGGTGAAGGATCAGCTCATGGATTTCAAAAGCTAAGCAGTATTTACTGGTGTGGGTGTAGAATTGCCCTGAAGTGTCTGGTCAACAAGACCCTTAGAGGCTCCTCAGTGACACAATTCCCCATACTTGAGTCATCTCCTACAAGACCTACTTGGGACACAATAGTAACTTTGCTGGCTCTGCAGGGACGGGAGTAGATGATTGCTTCATCTCTTGCTTTCTAGTTCTGAGATCATGGGGCAGCTGCCCCGGCTTCTGCAAGGCCAGCTTGTTGTGTGGAAACAGAGAGATAGAGAAGAAAAGGGAAACTGCTTCATGTCTCCTGAGGACAGGCAGCCCTTTGCCCACAGCCAGCACCAGCCTGTCGCTCCCTTCTCCCTTCTGTCTCCCCAGCAGTGCAGGGTGATGGCAGGGGGTGAGGGTGCTGCTGCTGGCAGCATACTGGGAGCCAGCCCCAGGCTGTGCTGGGCTGCAGATGTGCTGTTTGCTTCAGGAGCAGAGAGCCCTGTAGGGAACTGGCTCCTGTGGTGTGTCCCAGCCCTGCAGGGGACAGAGCTGCTTCTGCAGGGCAAGGGCTGGCAGGTTGCTATGGATAATGGTGCCAGCTCTCCCGGCACCAGTCATCCTGGCACTGGTGCCACTGTCCTTACACCAGTACTGACTCAGTCAGTGCTGCCCAGCAACAGTTGTCCTGGCATTTTACTGCCTGGGCACCAGCTTGGCCCAGTACAAGCTGCCCCAGCCCCAGTGCAGGTTCTTCCAGCGGGGCTGGGGAAAGAGCTGCTCCTGGCTTCTGGCCTTGCTCACCAAGCACTTTCTCATGAGCGAATGCTCCTTCCTCAGCTGCAGAAGCAGCACCCACACCTCACCCACCCATGGTCATGTCCCTGGCAGGGGAGAAGCCAGCTCCTTCCTCTGGCTCCTTCCTCCTTGCCAGAGCACCACAGCCCCTTGAAAACCTTCCCTCTTTTCCCATTGAACCTGCAACGCTGTGGGAGTTGCTCATCTGAGCATGGGAAGGGGACAGAGCTGAGCTGAGCAGAGTGGGTCCAGCTTCAGTGACCAGCCACTGGCCCTGAACCAGAGCTGTGGGTGCAGGACTCTGCCATGGCTGGGGACATTTGGTTTCCTGGAGCTGGAGCCATCTCAGGGCTGCAGTCAGCCAGGCACTGCTGTCCTGCCTCCAGAACAGCCAACATCTGGCAGAAACAGAGCATGCATCCGTGTCAAACATAATATATTTATAGCAAAAATAGGCTTTTTCTGTAGCTTCCATACACAAGGTTTTCTCCCCGTACATTTACGCAGTAAACAGGTCGACTGAAGCAGCGTGTGCTGGGCTGACTCGACATCTGCCCTTGCTTCAGGCTCCCACGTATCACGGGTGGCCTCGTTCTCTCCAGGTCCCTTGTACTTCTCCAGTCAGGGGCCGAGGCGCAGGCAGGGAGCAGTCCTGGGACACTGGGGAGCTCCTGCCTGCCAGGCAGCGGGCAGGGCTGGTGCACAGGCTGTCTCTGTTCAAATGGGGACAGCCCAGGGAAGACCCCAGTCCAGGTTCAAGGAGAAGCTTCCCATAGCTCACTGGTGCCAGCTGCGGGCTCCTCCACCATGCTGTTGAGCAGTGAGTGGGCACAGGACCTCAGCCCTCTCATCGTGGCAAGAAGATACAAGCCATGTGAACTCAGGAAGCCTCCCTTGTTCCTCCTGCCCCTCTGCTGAAGGGAGGCAGGAGGGGCTTTGGGACAAACTCCCTGAGGACTGCCCAAAGTCCTCTGCAGAAACCTCCAGAGCCTGAACACTGTCAGACACCTTGTCACCCCGTCAGAGAAGGCAGAACACTAGGGCACCTTGCCAGCAAGAGCTTCACAGTTTGAAGTTCTCCTGGGTCATCTCTTGTCCATCCCAGAGGGGTTTGGCACATAGACCTAAAGGGCAGGACATGTAAGCAGCAAGTGCATCCCCTTCCTGTCCCCAGCTGGAGAAGGGCCCTCGCTTGGAGCCAGTGCTCCTCCCTGCCTGACCACACAACCAAGACACTGCAGCGCACCCATGAGCTGTTCCCAAACGAGATGCATCACCCCAACAAGGCCAGGGGCCCGAGGGTGGCCTGCAAGCAGGGCAGCCACTGCAGCGCAGGGAAGGAAGCCAGCTCTCCCCTCTGCCCTCCCTGCAGCAGCTGAGGCTCCTACAGCACCCAGGCAAGGAACATCCCACTAAAGTGCCCCCAGTCCCCTCCCGCCTCCCTCTCCCCTGCCTGTGGCAGTCCTCCTTGGACAGGTTCAAGTCTCCAGCATCACACTGACATCTCAGCAGCATGGACTTGCCTCACAGTTTGGTAATTGCACGTAACGGGGCCACTCAGTGAGCCCCACAAAGGGGGGGAAAAAAAAGGAACAAGACAGTCAAGTAAACTAAATCAAGTGATCCCTCGCCGTCCGTCCCAGCATGACGGGACATGCATGAGTCCAGGGATAGAGGATGCTGCCCGGCCCTGCCGCAGCGCAGCTCCCCACCTCCTAGGAGATCATGTACTGGGTGATGGCCTGCAACGCGTACAGCAGCTCTGCCTGCATTCGGGCTTCCAGGATCAGCAAGTTCACATGGACCTAAGGGAGAAGGAAGAGACATTCAGGCCAACTGCAGTGTGCTGTGGGCAGCAGTGCAAGCAAGTGCCTGCCTGGGCTAGTGAGTCTTTTGGCATGAGACGAAATGCCACCAATTTTTCCAGCATAGGCAGCTGTCCATTCCCCCTCCATGCAGTCCTGCAGCCTTGGACTGGCTTGGTGGCTCAATGGTTTCCTGCACACCCCACGAATCACCCCAGCCTGCAGCCCCTGCCCACTCCCAGCCCCACCACAGCCAGTCAGAGCCAGGGGCTGACTGTCCCACCTTTTCACTGTGCTTGAACTGCTTCCAGAACCTGTCAAACATTTCTGGGTTTGTCTTCTCTGGGTAGCAGGTTACGGTTTTAATGTAAACCTTGAGCATTCGCTCCAGGAGCTGATTCACCTCTGCGTAGTCGTAGTCATCGTACCTGCGGGGAGCACAGGGGCGAGTCACGGCCAGCACCGTGTCCCTGTGGAGCATCTCACCCATGGTCTGCCCGGGGCACAGCACAGCTGTGGGGCAGGGGGACATGCAGCAGCAGCCACCAGGCACCAAAGCCCTGTCTCCAAAGCCCCCTGTCCTGGTTGGAGAAGCTGAGTATTTCTGCCCTTCCTGGCCCAACATCCAGGCAGGCAATTCACCTCTGTCTCTTTTCCAAACCCATCTGCAAGACAGCCCGAGTGCTCTACCCTCTTGCCACCTGGGCGAGCTCTGTTTTCTCCCCTGGACCACGATGTTGGTTTCCCTACCTAATGCCAAACATGCAGTGGATGTAGTTCCAGATGCCCCGCTTGAAGACAGAGGGTTCACAGCCCTGGCGCTTGGCCATGGCACTGCTTTGCAGACCATCCACCATCCGAAACTTCTCATCCAGGAGATGACCGATGTCAGAGTAGAGCCGGTTGACCAGCGAGAAGCCATGGTCTTCCCAGGAGTAATCCTATTGAGCATAGCAAGAGGCTTTCACAACTGCAAAAAGGAGCCCAGGGCATGTTCCCAGGAAGAAGGGCTAGAGACCTTGGGACGCAGGAGAATTCAATAGATTTGCTTTGGGGGCAGCTCTGCCATGAACCACAACATCCCTCATCAGACAGCTTTTGAATTATTTCAACCCTTGCCCCCCTGAGGGCCATTTGAAGAAACAGGCAGCCCTTGGAAACAGAAGCCACCAGTCACCCCCCTCTCCCCAACCCTAGTGGGGCAGGTCTCCCCTCAGAATTGAGTTTCCCCACTTGGGCATTTTGAAAAAGCAGCTGTGCCAGATCTGGGCTGCACAAGCACCCCCATGACTGTCTGCTTCCCACCAGGAGTGCAGAAGAGAGGAGAGGTGGCAGCGTGGGCTGCTGCCCACTGAGAGAGCAGGAACCTCACCTGGACTCTGAATACCTGCGTCTGATCCTCATCGCGCCGGGCAAAGTCCTGGTATCCAAAGTCGGGGTCCTGCATGTAGCATGAAAGATTGGTGGCATTGGTGACTTCCCCGTCGGTATCTGCAAGAGGGGAGAGCCCCACAGATGGGTCAGAGTGATGCTCAGCTGCCCTGTTCCCAGCTGCAGCACGTGTCAAAAGCTGGGCCTTGCTGTGACTCTTCGGGAAGTGCCACCGACTTCTTCCCCCTGCCACCAGCATCCCAGGAGCCCCTCTCTGAACCATACCTCATGGAAATTATAAGAATAGACATGGAAGAACAACACCCAAGTATCCCATACAAACTCCCATCCTGCACACCTCCCCCTGCTCCCGGCCCCTCACCTTCCTCTCGGTCCTGCTGCAGCAGCCTTGTTTCCTCCCTGCCCTCAGTCTCCACGTGGATCCGCTGCATGCGTTCCCGGAGGGAATCCAGCTCCATGCAGGAGTCCAGGGACTGCACAGACACAGGCTTGGGGGTGAGGGCAGCGGTCCCAGCCGCACCCGCCCCGTCCCTCCACAGACCCACGCTCGGGGGCTCACCCGCTTGCGGTTGATGCGCAGCAGCTCCTGGCTGCAGCCGTTGCCGGCAGTGGCTTCGCAGAAGCACTGGTTCCCGGGTGACAAGGGCTTCAGGGAGCCTCGGCCTCCTGGCCCCTCGTCCTGCTCGCAGCCACAGCCGAAGACAAAGCTGGCGAGTGCGTGGCAGTGTGCCAGGAGGACAACGGCATGTACCAGCTCTGCCAGTGACCAGCTCCACTCACTGATTTTCAGCAGCTTCTGCAGGACACAGACAGACCAGTGATGCAACACGGACCGTATGCTGGCACCCACTGCGGGTGCTGCTGTCCCCACTGCCGCCCTGGTCCCTGGCTGATATTCCCCCCTAAATACCTCAATGTGCTTCTTGGTGATGAGCCATGGCCGGTGCGCCAGGATCTTGTTGATCTCGTTGAGGTTGCGGAGTTTTGGGGGGATGAAGTCGAGGCCGCGCAGCCACTGGGGATCACCCCCTGCCCGCAGGAACTGCAGCACATGCAGGTTCACCAGGTACCGGCACTGGTGCCGGGCAGCTGCCTGCAAGACCAGCACATCAGCATCCCCATGCTGCACCAGGCATCCTGGGACCCCATGCCCACCTCTTGCCCAACCTCCAACCATCATGATTTTGGCTTCGGCAGAGAAGCTTGTGGCACAGGCTGTCTGGTGGAGGGAGGGCAGGGAGCCTCACAGGGCTGAGTGGAGCCCTCTGTCCCCTCCAGCAGCTCCCAGCGGGGCTTACCATGATGGCAATGTAGTGCCGGCAGTCAAAGGGCAGCGGGCCGTCCATGTGCAGCAGGTAGTGCTGCATCTTGAGGAAGCTGTCGAGGTACTGTGGGTGGTAGCCCATCTGCTGGGTCACCGCCTCCAGCCGCCCCCGGCTCGCCAGCACCTTCACGAATAGGAACTGAGGACGCTCGGGGTCACTGCCGGACATCTTCACTACCTGCAGGGAATGCGCTCTGCTTAGCTCTCCCCAGAGCATCCCCCGCTTCAGCAGCCCACCCCAGCCACACTCAGGCTCTGCGAGGGGCTGGGATCCCCTCTTCCGCCTTGGTGCTACCAGGACACCATCAGGTCAGAAGCCACCACAGAGGACTTGGGTGGGGGAGATGGGCAGAGCACTGCTTGGTGGGGTCACTGCTAGCAGGAGGACAGGCTGCAAGAAACACAGGTTGGTCTCTGCCTGGGAGAGGGCATTGCCTGGTGAGCAGAAGCAAAGGGCAAACTAGCAGTGATGTTTCCTTGCAGCCTTAGAGGCAAATGCAAGGTCAGAGCAGGAGAAACATGACAGATGAAAGACCTCCCAGAACAGCCCATCAGCCTTACCGCCAGGCACCACCAGCACCAAGCATCCTGGGAGGGGGGAAGGGCTGTGGAGCCAGCTGAGCAGCTCCTGCCCCGTCAAGCCAAGGGGCAAGCAATGTCCTGGCACCCACCAGGAAGAGCACTGGCTTGTCTGTCCCATGGGAGGAGGTGCAAACCAGAAGTGACTTGCGAAAGTCCCCCTGCTTAGGAATATGATCTGCCCTGAGAACACCCATGGGGATAGAGCCATTCAGCTTCGGATGCGCAGATGTGGAGGAGCTGGGGCCCTTCCATGCCCCCCAGGAGAATGTGGTCCCCAGCAAGGAGCTGTATGACCAGCCTGTGGCTCAGTCTCTGGGGCCACCAGCTCTCCTCACTCTGGTTGTCCAGGTGAGGATGGAGTGAGCAACCAGGCAGACATGGGTTGGAAGGGGAGGATGAAGGAAGGTGCAGAGCTGCCACTCACCTCAGCCCTCAGCCCCCAGCTGGTTCTCCTGCCTGCTCCCCACAGACCCAGGGTCTCTCCTGCTGGCATCACCAGCCACATGCCCCCGGCCTTGCCTCCCCAGCCTCTAATATAACCCCTGGTATCACCTTCCTCACCCTTCCCAGTCACAATCTTCCTTCTCGTCTCCTGTGCCCACCAGCCCGGGTGGCGGGTGCATTGCCTCCCTCCCTGCGGGTCTTTTGTGTGTCCAATCCCCCTGAACATCAATAGGCGCCCCGACCCAGCACCCACCGCCAGACTCACCCCCTCCCTGCCCGGGCAGGCACTGCCGGGGGAACGATGCCCCAGCGCTGCCCAGCCAGCCAATCGCCGAGCAGCAGTTTGCATGTAAAGCAGGCAAGAGGATGGAGGAGCCCAGCCGGTCCTGCGCCCTGCGACCGGGAACAAGCCCGGGCAGCGCCGCGAGAGAAGGGCCGGGGGACCCCGCCTCCACCGCGCCCAGCAGGGCAAGACCCCGCGGTGTGAAACCCCCCGCCCCGGGGCTTCATCCGCCCGTGAGGAGAGACCGCGGCTCCGCTGGTACCGGTGGCTTGGCCGGTGATGCTGGGGACGCGGCCGCGGCGGGCACCTTCTACCCGTCCGTCCGACCCCGTTTTCGAGGGGACGGAGGAACTGCTATTGCCCGCAGCCGGGGTCCCCACGGCGATGCCGGGGCTGGTACCGGCGATCGGTAACTGGGGCTCCATTGTGCGGGCGGCGACAGCGCCCCCGGTGCGCGGCGCGGGCAGTGCAGGCGGAGAGAGAAAAACAAGTTTGATTGGCAGTGATGGAGGCTCGGCGCTTCCCGCATCCCGCACAAAGAGGACGGGGACGGCGCCACCGCACCGGTACCGGTACCGTGCCGCCGGCCACCGCATCGGGAGAGCGCTGCGCCGTCAGCCCCGCGCACCGTCGGCGTGCCGCGGAAATGCTCTGGCCTGCTGGTGCCGCAGCCAAGCCGGGCTGGTGGCGGCGAGAAGGGGCCGAGCCCGGTGCGCCGGTACGGGCTTCGGTGGTCGCGGCGGGCCGGGTCCTACCTGCCCCGGCAGCCGCTGGCACCGGCTTCCTCGGGGGTGCTCCACGCTCTGGGGACACACGATCATGGTGAGCCCGTACTGTCCCGTGCCGTGCGCAGCACCGGTGACCGGCGCCGGTCCTGCCCGTCCCGGCACCGCTGAGCCGGGCACCGCGGCAGCCCGAGCCGCGAGGGGCGTGTCTGCCGCTCCGCCTCCACCAATCAGCGCCCAGGGGGGGCGGGACCGCCGGCGCGGCGCCCGCAATCGGCCGCGAGGGGGCGTAAGCTCGGCGCACCGCGTGGGCAGGGATGGAAAGGTACCCGTCAGTCAAGCGGGGAGGCCCCGCCCACCAGGGGGCGGGGCCGGATCTGCCCGCCGCTGGGGGGCGCTGTGCGGCCGCGGTGCGGGTTCGGAGTGTCCCCGTGTCGTCCCTGTCCTCGTCCCCTCCCTCGGCTGCCACCCGCCAAACCAGAGCCCTGCCCGTCCCCAGTGATGGTCACAGCCCGAGCAGTGCCATGGGGACGGCCCCAGCCTTTATTGAGCCTCAGCGCTGCGTGTCCTGCTGGCCCAGCCCCTGCCGTGCTCTGGAGGGCGAAGCCACCTTGCGCCGGGCCACCTCTGTCCCCGCTTTGCTCCGATCTCGCCCCGATGCCTTCCCCTGTGCGGAGAGGCAGGGTGCTGAGGGCTGGAGGGGTGTAGGGACAACGGGGCACAAGGATGTGGTTGCAGGCATTCAGCTTGAAGGCAGTGAAGGGCAGGGCAGTGAGGCATGAAGGTGACGGGGCATGGGGACAGCAGGCGTGGTGACAGGGCAGTGGGCTATAAGGATGATGACATCTGGGGACAACGGGCATGGGAACAGGGCAGTGGGGCACGGGGGTGATGGGGCACAGGGACATCAGGCATGGGGACAGGACAGCGAGGTCCAAGGGAGACAGGGCGTGAGGACAGTGGGCACGGGGATGGGGCAGCTCCTGCCCACAAGGTGCTGGAGGTCACAGGGGTGAAATGGCCCCCTGGACAGGGCTGGCCTGTGGCTGACAGTGTCACCCGGTCCCCAGGACAGAGGTGGCCTTGCTGAAGGTAAGCAAGTCCACGCCCGCTACCCTGGGGTCCACTGGAAGCCTCTCACCTCTCCCTGGTTTTGCGCTGTGGCGGTCAGTGTCTCTGTGTCAGGCGTCCTCCTGTCTTCCGCCATCCTACGGGCTGCCCTCCTCTGTCGGCGCTCGCCCTGCAGCCGCAGGCCCTCTGCCACCAGAGATGGGGCTGGGGACTCTGTGGCAGCCCTTGGCTCCAGTGCCAAGTCCCCCAACCTGTGCCCACCTGCCTGGCTGCTCCCCATCCCGTCCCGTTGCCCACCTGTCAGTGCTGAGCTGGGGTTCTCCAGGAGGGGTGTGAAGGACCAGGTTGTGCGGTCTTCCTCGCTCCCTGTGGGATGGCCATGTGGTCACTCTTGCCTTCTGTGCCCACTGCCCCGGGCACTGCTGGGACCTCTAGGGACCACAGGGCTCTGCTTGGCTGGACACCTACCAGGCACTTTAAACTCTACCCTGCACAGATAGTAGGTGCCATGTGGCTGGAGAAAGTCACTGGCCCTCTCGCTCAGGCTGGTCACCTGGAACAGCAGCTTGGGGGTGCCCAGCTCATCGCAAAGGTCGATGACGTCTGGAAAAAATGGTGGGAGGTGTGTGGGCTGCTGGCATGGTGAGCCAGGGGCCCCCCACCTCACCACCGTGCCCACATCACAGGGGGCCTGTGTGGCACCCCAGTGGAGACAGGACAAGACTCTGGTACTTCTGCCAAAGCCAATGGAGCTGCAGCCCCTCAGCCAGGACTCACCGGTGTCAGGGACCCCCGCCATCCTCCTCACATAGGAGAGCAGCCGCAAGACGGCGCAGTCCATGTTGGCCAGAAAGTGCTGGTCATCTGCGGGGTGAGCGGCCATGGCTGAGGGCAACTGGCAGCCCTGGCAGCAGCCACAGAGGCTGAGCCCAGTGAGGCCATGGCGCTTCGCCCCCGTGCCTGGGGAGCAGCAACCCACAGGGTGGCCGGGAGGGGACTCACCACCGTGCTTGATGTGGATGAACATGCTGCTGCTGTGAGCCCAGGATGGTGGGGATGGTGGGTCTGAGACTCTGGGGACAGTGGGGCCCTTGCCCTGCAGCACTGGTAGGGTCGGAGGTCAGTGGGCTGGCTCTGCCACCGCTTCCTCCAGAGCCTGCGAGGGGGCCCGGCCAACCCCCAGCACAGCAAAGCTTTATTGCAGGTGAAGAAGCAGCAAGACCCCGGGGGACAGCCAAGGCTGGCTGTGCCTCAGGGGCAGCAGCTCTCAGGGATGGGGATGACACGGTGGCTTGGCCCCTCTGGTCCTTGGCGTTCCCCAGCCCTGGTGTCCTTGTCACTGGCCAGTGGCTCCTGCCTGCTTGGCTACAGCTGGGATTGACATCAGCTGGGCCGGGCACCCGGGCTGTCACCCTGTGGGACACATCCCTGGGTGTCCTTTTGGGCACCTTGGAGCAGGGAGGGGGGCTTGGTGATCCCCCCAGCAGCCCAGCATGGAGCTCCATGGGAGAACTGTGTGAGCTGTTGAGGAAGTCTCTTTTCCCCAGGTTTCCCAATCAGGGGAAAATCAGGCATGGATTCCAGAAATTCTTCTTGAGTCATTTATTTTAAGGGTACAGTGGCATAGAGCAGCTCAAGCTGGGTGCTTCTGGACAGGGAGCTTAAGCAAGAAAATCCAGGTCATTTATAACCCTACCAGCTAATTTTCCCACCCCTTGCATGTCAGTTCAGGCCAGCTGTAAAATTAGAGTCAGGGGCTTCCCTGTTCTTCACTGAATGCCTCAATTTGTGTGTTTCTTATCTCTGAGGGTGGTTTTTTGTCTTTCACTGACTAGCCTGGACTTCAGTCTAGGTGCTGACCACAGTTGCTGTATTGCAGCTGCAGCTGGGAAGTTGAAAAAAGCCCTCGGCAACCTCCAAAACATTAGTAAGTTCTCACATTCTGCTGTTTCTTGTCTTCAGACGTGCTGTTTCATTCCTTATCTCTAGGGATGCTGCTTCTGATGATGATGATGATTAAAAACTCCCTTGTATTCTGGCTTGAACTGACTCTGGGGCCCTTCTTACTGAGGCAGAAAGTTCAGAAGTTCACGGCTTGTTTCCTAAAACTTATGCTGAGTTATGATAAACAAGTTCTCTATAAGCAGTTTCTAAGCAAGTTATATAAGAAACAGTATACCAAATAGTTCTATAAGCTAAGGCCCGAACTTAGGCTAAGACAATCTGTAACAGGAGCCCATCAGCCCTCCAATGGCTCTGCTCCACTGCAGCAGCCCCACGAGGGCTCCTGCACCTGACAGGGCTTGTGGTGGGATGTCACCCTTCCCTCTGGGACACCACAAGGACAGGGCAGGTGCCGGCACACCGTGCAGTGTGCCCACTGTGCTGCAACACACCCAGAGCAGTGACCCCGTGCACCCGATGCACCACAGAGAGCACCCAGAGCAACAGCGCACCCAGGGTGCCACTCACTGCAGCCAGTGCACCGTGCAGTGTACCCATTCACCACACAGTGCACCCGGGGCTGCATCCAGCACCCCGTGGTGCAGTACAGCCGCCGAGTTGCGAGGTGCTGAGTGTGGCTGTGGCAGGGAGCAGGGCTGGGGGTCCTGGGTATTTGGGGGAGGTAGCGGGGGAGCAGGGAGTGATGTCTGCAGGGCAGCAGGGGTGCAGAGCAGGTGTGGTGCGGGGTTGTGGGAGCGCATCACACTCCTGTGTAGCTGTTCTTGTAGGGGCTGTGCTCACTGGGGACGGACGAGGTGCTGATTGTCACTGGTGGGTGGTTGCTGCTTTCCCAGAGGGGCTCGTAGGTCTCCTTGGGGGGCAGCTCACACACGTGACAGATGTTCTCACTGTAGTTGGGCTTGAAGCTTTCCACGACATCTTTGGGGACTCCAGCCCATTCCTCCGGGGAGCAGAGCAGGGTGAGAGGAGCCACCACCCAACCTAGCCCTAACCCCGCGGGGCGGGGGGTGAGCCTGGGGCAGGGCTGCACACAGCTGCCTTACCTGGAAATTGCCATTGTGGGTGATGAAAAGGTTTTCGAAGTTCTTGCTGGGGTTAGGGATTCGGGGCATGAGGATGACCCACACCCTGCATGGGAGAGACATGTTGGAAGGGAAGGGACCCAGCGCTGGTGTCCCCCACCAGCCCCAAACACTCACCTTTCCATGCGCACCAGCAGGATGAGGAGGACCAGCAAGAGGAGGCAGGAGGCGATGGGGATCAGGACTGTGTGGATCCAGAACCAGTGCAGCTGCTCTTCCACTGAACCTGGAAAGAGCTGGGGTGACACAGGCCCCTAGTTGACACACCACCATGGCAGTGGTGATCCTTTGTGGGTGGTCATGGCACTGTCCATAGCAGGGCTCAGCTGGAAGCGGAGGCTGGAGAAGGGGTCTGTCGCCAGTCCCTGCCACGCTGTCACCACAACTGGCTGGTGACCAGCTGTGCCAGAGCAACCCTCCAGGGTTAAGAACCCCTGGTAAAAGTCAGCAGGTCCTGCTGGCAGGGGGTATTTGGCTTCCAGAAGTGCGAAGGACACGGCCAATGCTGTTGCCTGTGCCCCAGGTGCCCAGGTGGGTCTCACCCTTACAGCTTCTGCCTCGGGCCAGTTTTCCACTTGCTTGGCCATCTCTCACGTGCTGAGCCCCATCACACCCCAGCCCATCCCATCCTGCCGCAGCCCCTGGGACTCACCCTTGCTAGTGGAGTTGCTGCCCCAGACCACGGGGACGCTCCACTCACTCCAGAGCTGGGTGCTGCCACAGTAGCTGTTGATCTTGCTGCGCACATAGAAGGTGTAGTACTTCTCGTAGTCCACGCTGGGGAAGGAGAAGACATCACCTTTCACCTGGTGCTCCTGCAGAGAGACATGGGCCATGCAATGAGGGCTGGCATAGCTGTGGAGGCTGGTGCGCAGCTCATCCCTGGGCACAACCGTGAGGGTGCCATGTCTGGGGGGCTCTCACCGTCCAGCTGGTGTCCTTGTTGCTCTTGTACTTGACAGCATGCTCCAGGCACTGGGCTTTCGGGTATGGGGAGGTCCAGGTCAGCTGCAGCTGGTTGCTGCTCATGTTGCGGATGGTCAAGTTGACGGGTGCCGCTGGTTTCACTGTTTGCAGGTGATGCCCAGTGAGTGCTCTTCCCATGCCCCAGTGGCCCCACTGCCAGCTGGGACATGATGGGGCTGCCCTGGGGTCCTACAGACCGCCTCCTGCCCCACAGCAGCCCCACAGAGGAGGAGGGTGGGTGCCTGCCACTGCTCCTTACCCAGGTCCTGCAGCTGCATGGGCTTGCTGGGGATGTCCAGGGTCCTGCCACCAAGGCTGGCATTGACTAGGACACGGAAAGTCTGGAACTGGGTGATCTCACTCTGGTTGAAGTAGCAGCCAATGCTGATGCCCTGGTCCTGCAGGTAGTGCTTGCACTCCACAACAGGGGACCTGTTCTCATACCTGTGCCGCAAGGGGTTACTGGGGTTCTCCAAGACCCCGCACACCCCAACCCTCCCTGGGACCTCTCTCCCCAATTGCCACAGAGTCAGAACCTCCCCACCCTGGGCTTGGGGAAGAGGAGCAGGCTGATGCTGGAACCAGCAATGCTGGCAGGAGCCTCCTGTGTGGGGACTCACTGCTGAACAGTCTGCTGTGGGGTGGCTGTGGGGCAGGGACACCTACCAGTAGAAGAGGGAGTAGTTGGCCGTGAGTGTCTCTCTGCTCCCCCACGTGCAGGTCATGTACTCCTCGTTGAAGAGGACACACTCCACCCCTGCAAGGGACAGACACAGCTGGGCACTGCAGTGGTGGGTGGCTGCGCCAAGGCCCAGGGGTGCACCAGGGAGACACAGCACATGCCAGGACTCCCTGCGCATCCTTGTCAACCTTCCTCTGTGTGAGCCCAACAAGCCTGGCTCTTCCCAGCGGAGCTGTGGTGCAGCCTGCCTGCCACCGCCACCCCATTCACGCATGCCATGCTGGTGATGCCCAGGCTGCCAGCAATCCTACATCTGCCTCCAAAGGACTGCTGGCCAAGCAGCTGTCACTCCTACATTCATGCTACTGGCTCCTCTTGCTCTAGATGTGCTGTTTCACCCCAATTCCTTTATGTGCAGACACTGTTTGCAGTCTCTGACACTGTAGGACAGGACAAAACCCCCTCCTTGCCAACCCATTTTGATTGTCCCATTAAAAAGTCATGTTTTTTCCAGGATTTGTGCTTGATGTCTCCGTCCTAGCTAAACTGATTTTGCTGTCAATGTTTTGGGTGCTTGCAGGTGTCCATGTGTTGCTGTATCTGGTTGATGGTGTCTATGCTGGGCCGTGCTTCCCACTGCAGTCCCTCTGCCACGGGGCCAGGGGCCAAGCCCCAGTGGTTTGATCTCTGCAGTAAATGATGTCAAACCCTGGGAGGTTGAGCAGCCGCTCCAGGCGCCCACGCCAGCTCGTCTGCCCCATCCTTCCGCCGTGCTGTGCCAGCCCCGTTCCTGCCCACACAGCCGGAGGCCACATCCTGGCTTGTCTGGGGGCTGTGGGGCCACCAGGGTGATGCCAGACCCCCCAGCAGTTATTGCCACAGTCTGTTCTGGTGGCCACCAGCACAGCTTGCTGCAGGACGAGCCCCTCGGATGGACTGAGGTGCCTTGCAGAGCCCTTGCAAGTGCCAAAACAGCTGCTGGCAGCTGAGAACTGTCCTGGAGCCTTCAAAAAAATAGGATTTTTCCCACTAAAAATCAGGCAATGGGACATCTGGTCCCTTCTGAGTTCCAAAACCATCACCCAGCACCATGGGGGCATGAGAAGGCCAGAGCTGAGCTTTTCTGGGCAGTAATGGAATATGATGGAGCAAACAGGAGTTGCACTCTGGTTGTTTCTGCAAGTGGAGAGGGAGGGCACCCTCCTGGCAGCCTGGGATGTCCAGGGATACAGACAGGCTGCATTTCCACAGAAAGCTGTTGTTTTACTGACAGACAGCCAAGAAGTGGATTTTTTCTCTGAAGACAATGGCTGGGACAAGGATGCCGGCTAGAAAGAGGAGCCGCTGTCCCTGCCTGCATGTGGCACTGCTGACATGACTGGGACGGAAAGGGCAGGTGGCACAGATCTGCTGGCTGCCACCATGGCCAGCTGATGCAAGAGGCCAACAGGATTTGCAAGTTGCATCCTGCCACTGTCATCTGCCGCAGGGACCCCCATGGCCAGGGTACTCCCCACCACAGGGACCCCCATGGCCAGGGTACCTCTTGGCAGCGCTGCCTGTGGTGCTGGCAGCCCCATGGCCAGCAGAGCTGCAGGGCTGGGACCTGTCGGGCCAGTAGAGCTAAGTGGCCAGGAGAGCTGCAGGGCCAGTAGCCATAGTGCTGGTGGTGTCAGCCATGTTCTAGTGCCGGGGCAGGAGCAAGGACACCAAACAGGGTTCCCCCAGCAGCCCCACTGCCAGGGGCCGTGTGGGTGCCGGGGGTCCCGGGATGCATCGTGGGGTCCTGGTGTCTCTGGCTCACACCCCAATGGCTCACCAGCCCACACAGCCCCACATCCTGTCCTTTTCCACCATTACCAGGGAGTGACATCACCCAGCCCCACCACCCATGGGGCACTGCGGCCTCTTCCCCCTTGGGCCCATGTGCCCCCTTACCTGGACGGCTGTGGGCAGCAGCAAAGCAGTGGCCCAGCCCGCAGAGGAGGAGGAGGACAGGCACCAGGAAGGCGCTGGGCACCGCCATGGCGGGGTGAGCCATGGGGCGCGTGTGAGCAGCTGCTGTGCACAGCCCACCGCGCAGGGCTGCCGGCTTCCGCACCCACGCCGCTTCCTGCCCCACGGCACCGCCTGCCACCGAGGGGCCCACCCCCCGTAGCACCCCATGAATAACTCCAGTGGGGCCATGGGTCACCACACTGGGGCCCCACGGCTCATCCCACGGGGGCCCCGTCACCCTTCCTGGCCAAGCCCCATAACTCACTCCTCTGATCCCCACCACCTGCCCCACCGGGACTCCCAGTTCCTCCTGCCATGTTCCCATAGCTCTCCCCGTTATGCCACAGGGGTCACCCCCACAGGGCTGCCCCGCAGGAGCAGGACCGGTGCAGGGATCCCAACCCACAGCCTGACCACGGTTGTCCTGGGCTGCGTCCCTAGGAACTGGGGGGAACTGGGAGTCACTGGGGCAGTCCCGTGGGGCAGGGACGGAGAAATGGTCACAAAGCGGCTCATGGGGGCAGTTGTAGGGAGTTGGGGGCACTTATGGGGGGTATTCGCGTAGGCGAGTGATGGGGGCAGTGAAGGGGGGACAGTTACGGGCGCAGCGCTGGGGATGTGGTCGGGGGACAGTGGCCGTGGGGCGCTGGGGAGGTGTCTCGGGCAGCTGGGGCGGCCGGGGGCTGCGGGAAGTCCCGGGGTGACGACGAAGGTGCCCGGGTTGGGGGGGGTGGGGGGGGATGATCACGTGACCTCAACCCGGCACGCTGCCGGCGGAGCTTCTCCGCCAGGGGGCGACGCGTGCCCCTCGGGCCGCCCCGTCCGTCTTCGGCACTTTCCGCCTTCTCTCGGCGCAGATTCGGGCCCTCCCCGGCGGCGCTCGGGACTCTTCGTTCCTCCTCGTTCCAGCTTCGGGGTCTTCCGGCTCCGCTCGGCGGCGCCCGTGACAGCGGCGCGTCGCTCGGGCCTCTCCGGCGGCGCTCGGGCGGCCCCGGCGCAGGGCGCAGGCGCGGGCGGCCCCGGCGGTCCTTGGTGTGGCCCGGCCGCCTCTGCCCGCCGGCCGGCCCGGGATGGCGGCCTTCGGTGTCCTCAGCTACGAGCACCGTCCGCTCAAGCGCCCACGCCTCGGCCCGCCCGACGTTTACCCGCAGGACCCCAAGCAGAAGGAGGTCCGTGGGCCGGGCGTGTGGGGGGTACCCGGGGTGCGGGGCCGCCGTGCCGGGGCTGGCCGTGAGGGAGGCCCCGGGGGGAGCCCCCGGAGTGCGGGTGGGGAGCTCTGAGGGGCTCATCCCGCCCGGCCCCGGGTTGTGGATGTGGGGATTTGTCCGAGGAACCCGCGCTTCCTGTATCCCGGCACCCAGGGCCGGGAGCCGGCCGGGAGCACCGGGCCCTGGCTGTGCCCTGTTCTTCGCGCTGGCTGGGCCGCCGCGGGGACGGAGGCTGCGGGCGGCTGGCGCGGAGGGGCCTTGGCGGGCCCTGCTGACCGTCCTTCCCCCGCAGGATGAGCTGACCGCTCTGAACGTCAAACAAGGCTTCAACAACCAGCCCGCGGTCTCCGGGGACGAGCACGGCAGCGCCAAAAATGTCAATTTCAACCCAGCGAAGGTGAGAGCCACCCCGACGGTGGGGGGGTTCGGCAGGGCTTGGAGCCTGTAGGAGCGGGTCCGGCGTCTCGTTCCTTTCCCATGTCCTGGACCAGAAGACCTTTCCCTTCAGGACGGGGGTTTTAGGAGCTAACCCTCTGTCCCTGTGGAACCAAAGCTCTGCATTCTTCTGGAACTGTGACACATCTCTGAGAGAGCAGGTTCTTTTGTTGCTTTGTACATCTTAGGAGTAGGTCTGTATCTGCAGTCTCTGTTAAGTCACCATCTAGAGCTTATATTCTGCAATTAAAGCAGAAGACTAGGATACCAGAAGCAGGAAAGTTCTTTTTGGTTTGGTTACACCATGGCCATGGTAGAAGAGAAGTGAGATTGTTTGAAACATCAGGCAATTTAAACATGGGAATTATATAACAGGCTTCAGCTCCATTTTTCCAGTCTCTAAAATCAAGATGTTAATTTCCTGGCCTCCATGACAAGAGGACTAGTAATGACCTGGGATGGAAGGCAATCAGTAAGCACAGTGTATTTGTTTTTCTTGGCTCACGTCTGTCTGGTTTGACAAGTATTTATAAAGAGTTGTTCCCTCTCAATTTGAGTCCTTGCTTGTTTACTGTAGTGAGTTGTCTGGAAACATTCCTCTTTGCAAGTATAACACAGGACATTTTTGGCAGGATTTTGTGTTTCAAAAGTTGATTCTGGTGAGACTTACGGTAGGAATGATACATGAGGTTTTAGGCACACAGAAGTGTAATTCATCCTTTTTTTCTTTTTTTTTTTTTTCTTTTTTTTTTTTTTTCCAGATCAGTTCAAATTTTAGCAGTATTATTGCAGAAAAGCTGCGCTGCAATACACTGCCTGACACGGGAAGACGGAAACCCCAGGTGAATCAGAAGGATAACTTTTGGCTGGTGACAGCACGTTCTCAGAGTGCCATAAACAACTGGTTCACAGATCTGGCTGGAACTAAGCCCCTCACTCATCTCGCTAAGAAGGTAGGTTACAGGAGAGGCTGCCTGACAGGGCAGAGCATTTAATCTGTGCTTGTTGCCAAAGTCTATTGTAGAAGGTTATTACTATTTGAAGAAGTGTCTTCTCTCTACATCTCTTGAAGCTTTCAGCTTGAAGAACGTATCCAGGATTTGTAGTGCACTGGCTGTAGTTGTCCCCACACAAAGGACTGGTCTCTCATCCATTGTTTGGAGGTTGTGTTCAACTTTGCCTTTTGACTGATTTATTTTAAGGTTCAGATGTTTTTTGGAAGAGCTGCCACTGTTGCCTTTGGTCTGTTGTTTAGATTAGGAGCATTCCTATTATGGAGGGTTTTTCAAGTTCTTGAAAAGTCATAGTGAGAATTACTGGAAATAATCAGCTGAGTCCCTTCCCAGACTTCTGTTGCAGTGACGTATTTCTGGTTTTAAGCTGAGAAGAATGTGTGTATTATAGCCTGGTCTCAGCCAGGATAGAGCATTTCTGTGCCCGAGGGACAAGGGTTACATATTTCCTTGGTAACATTGAATTCTGTAGTGTATGAAAGAAGAAAGAAGGGTCTTACTCTGCCATTTTATTGGGCCAAAAAACAAGGGGAACTAACTCTCTGTCAGGGTTGGCCTATAAACAAGGAATTCGGCAATCTAGTAGGCATTGTGGAGAAACATAACTCCCAGTTGTGAAGTGGTAGCAGAGCACGTAGTTTAGAAGCTGGAGTTTGCTTGGTCCTTGGTGTTCTGACTCACTTTTTGGGGGAAATGAAGTAATCATATTTTCCCCGAATCTGTCTCTTTATAAACTTAGTCCTTGTGTCCTTCTCTGCATATTGGATGTCGGTTTCCTGAGGCCATTGTGAAAGCTTGAACCTTTCAGGGCCTTCCCCAGTTTCCTGCAGTGGGCTCCATCAGTTTTCATGAAATTGAACAAGAAAGCAGTGACTGTCAGTAGCCAACTGGACGGTGTGTTTGAGGTATCAGAGAGTAATTGGGAAGAATGTAAGAAACATAGCAAGTAAGTGATTGAACTGTTGGTAGTTCAGGGACTTTGAGATACCTACCAAATGGACCTGTTCTCTGTGAATTTGTCTCATTCATCTGTGAACACGCATACTTTTGCTCTCTGTAGTATCCTGTGGAAATGAGCCCCACAGCTGTACTTTTTCCTGTGATGTGTTATTGCTTCCTGGTTTATAGATCTGCAGTCTGATGGTTTCACTGGTATCCTCCCATGTTCTTTAATTTTGAATCTTAGATTAATTAATTATTTGTACTACGGTACTCAGTTGCCTGTTTCTCACAGTCGTCTGTTGGCTGCTCATGATATTACAAGACTTTTTGTCTTGTCTCTTCTTTGTTTATGAAATGAAGGGTCCTATTTTCAGTCTGTACAGTAGATACTCTGTGTTTCTGACTTAGTCCTTAGTGTGTACCTTTTGTAGTTGTTTATATACTCTCTGGAGGATATCCTCAAAGCTGTTTGCAGGATTCAGGTTGTGGATTTACAGTGATAGCAGTTTATTTTCTGTCTTATTTCAATTTGTTTTGTTTCTGTTTATACTGAAATGCAGCTCTGGTACTGTTACTTTCTGACCAGATGTGAATTCTTGCAAAAGGTGTTTTGAGGTATGGAGAAACACAGTACCTTTTCCCTTTTTACCTTTTTCACAGCTTGCAGTGCCTACAGCATGTGTAGTTGCTTTGGAATAGTTCCCACGTAAGCCATTGGTTGCAATTCTCCCTGTCAATTCTGTTACAGGTGCCCATCTTTAGCAAGAAGGAAGAAGTCTTTGGTTATTTGGCGAAATACACTGTTCCAGTAATGAGAGCAGCCTGGCTCATCAAAATGACTTGTGCCTATTATGCTGCCATCACAGAAACCAAGGTGAAAAAGCGTCATGTCATTGATCCCTTCATTGGTAAGCACTTTGTGTAAAGCACTGATTTTGTCCAGCCCAGATGCTTCCTTCTCAGCCTGCTCTGGAATAGTAAGAGGTAGCCTGGAAATCCATATAAACTTTGTTCCTGCTGATAAGTGTTCTGATGTGCGTAACTGTCTAAAACAACAGGGCCCACCTATAAGAGTATGCTGTTGAAAAATAAGTCTTAGCAGCCCCAATAACTTCCTCAGAGTCTATCTCTTCTTTTTCCCTATTAAGGTCTTCTGTGCTCCTCTTCAGTATAACCTGTTTTTTTCTTACCCTATGAAGAATGTAAATGTTGTAATTTAGCAATCACTGATTAGCTGCTTCTTGAGTAAGTACATTTACCAGAGAATTCCAGTATATTGTTCCCTGTTTGTGTTGCCAGTTTCATTAAGCCCTACTGGATCTCATATCTAACATCCTTTGCATCCTGGCCTCCTCCAGATTACTGGGGCCCAGGGGACCTCCCCTTGCTATTTTCTGTTTTGTATGGCTGTGACTACAGGACCTGACCACATTCCTTTGAAAAGCAGTATTAGCAGCTACAGTCCAAGAATATTTTTTTTCTGTCTTATTTATATTTGGTATGAAAATTACACAGGCTTCTTAGCTCTATTTCTGACATTGAGTGTTTTGTTAGATATATTTATTCCTTTTACTTTACTGTTCCTTTGGGTATTCGTTTGTCGTACTGCTGACCCTGTCAGTGTTGTTTGTTTCACATTCTTGCATATTTTGCCTTGGGTTTTGTCATCTGCGTTGTCCCAGATGATTGTAATCCTGCTGTCATTTTGTGTATTGAGTTTCTCTCTTATACAGTTAGATTTTAGGAAAAACAATTTAAAATCACTGATCATGTTTTTATACTGCTAAGTCTGAAAGAGGTGTAGAGTGAGTTGAGTTGAAGTGTTTCCAGTGTTTCTGCTGTCTGACAGATTATGGGAGACGATAAACCAAGCTGGCCTAACACTGCTCTCTGCTGGAAAGCCTTTTCTCTCCACAGGCTGATTCACAGCAACTGCAGTTGAAGAATCTTTCTTTTGTTGTACTAAGTAACCCTGCTGCCCTTGTTCCCTACTTCTGTGGATGCCTCTTCCTCCCTACCACCCCCAGGCCACAAGCAAAGCTGATATTGGGGCACTTATTTTTCTTTCTTTGTCGTTCTGTCTTTTTCTGAACTTTTTAGAGTTTCCACCTGCACACTGCCTGCCTTCTTTCCTGCCTTTGTTTACCACAACACTTGTTGCTAACCTTTTTCACTTGTTGCTAACCTTCTCCAGAATGGACGCAGATCATCACCAAGTACCTGTCAGAGCAGCTGCAGAAAATTGCGGAGTTCTACAGACAGCTTCCAGGGCAAGGCTGTGGTTCACCCTCTGGACCAATGCCCCAGGAGGTGGAACAGGCTTTAAAGCAGTGGGACTACAATGAGAAACTTGCTATGTTCATGTTCCAGGTGAGGAACTGGAGAGGGCTGCTGAGTGGTTGCGTAGCAGTGGAGGGTTAGAGGAAGTGTATGCAAAATGATTTATTTTTGCAGAATATTCTCTTTCTGTGAATAGACTGTTAGGGCTGGATATAGTTTTGAGCTTAGTAGTAGAACAGGGATAGTACAGAACTCTGCAAACTTACAGAGTTATTTCTACTGTTAGAAAGCAAGCAGCTGCTGCTGCTCTGCCTTTCCTTAGTGGATGTTGCTTCAGCTTTTGTCTGTTTGTTCTGCCTTTACGTATGTGCAGGATGGCATGCTGGACCGGCATGAATTCCTGACATGGGTCCTCGAGTGCTTTGAGAAGATACGGTCAGGAGAAGATGAATTTCTGAAAATGCTCCTACCCCTGCTGCTGCGGGTGAGAATATGTACCTGGCTTGCTTCAGGAAAGCACTGACTTCTGCTGTCATCAGTCCCTTCCTATTACCTAAGGGATGATGACCTATTTTGCACCAAGACCACTAGATAGTGTCCTTCTTAGCTCAGGGAAGGATACCATTTTAGTTCTGCTCTCTTATGCTTCTTCCTCATTTACCCTGTTTCTCTGCACTGGATTTGCTAATCCCTGCCCACGTTGTATCTGTGATAGTTGGATTTATTGTGCACCACTACATGGAAACTGCTTTTCTTTCTTTCTGTTGCAAGAGATTCTAGGCAGACCTGTGAAGCCCTGGGAAGGCTGGGTGTGGGTACATTTTAATGCATGAAGTCATTGCTATAGAGCATTTAAAGGTTTTATTCTGATGATGAGGAGCCAGTGGGTAATCACTGATGCTAAGGAGCTCTCTGTAAAATGATACTGTCTGTACTGTTTCTCTTGCATTGCTTGTAATGAGGATGTTTCCCTCCTCCCTTTTCCCTATAGTACTCTGGAGAGTTTGTGCAGTCAGCGTACCTGTCCAGACGTCTGGCCTACTTCTGCACCCGCAGGCTTGCTATGCAGCTGGATGGTGCTGGTGGGCACCCACCCCACATCCTGTCTGCCCAGACAGGGAATCCTCTTCCTTCAACTCCTGCACCTCAGCCAGCTGCAGGGAATCCTCCTCCCAGCCCTTTCAGTGACTTACTGCTGTGCCCCCAGCACCGGCCAGTGGTCTATGGGCTCAGCTGCATCCTCCAGGTAGGTTTGAGTAGTGGTTGGTGATAGTGGGGTCAACTGGGACAGTTTGTATTGAATGTCATCACAGAAAAATCATTAGTCTGAGTCAGCAACTTCCTGAGTACAGAGATATCAAACTACGATCGCCAAAGGGCAGATCTTTGCTGACGTGTTACAGAACTTTTGTACCACATGTCAGTGCTGTAGCAGTGCCCTTGACTGAAAAAAGAAAAAAGGGTTTAAATAGAGCCTTTCACACTACTCAGAGGTGCCTCAGATGACTGGGAAAGCTTTGCAGAAGAGGGGATGAGAAAGAAAGAGTTACTACATCTTGTATGTTAGTAACAGGTTGTCATCTTGTAAGGGAAATTATGCCAGAAATGAGTGATCTGTAATTTTGTGAACTCTTAAAAACAAACAGCACCTCATCAGAAAAACCCAACAAACCAAATAACCAGCACACACGAAAACCAACCCCTCCCACTTCTTTGTGGAAGAACTTGAATGGTTTAGGCAGACCACTAAGGAGTGGAGGCTATGAAAAGGGACCATTCTGAACTCATAATCTTTATACTTGGAATTGATTAAACCATACCTTGCAGTAAAAGTGACTAGGACAGGTGGGTCCCTGCAAAAGGAGTGGAGATTGCCCCTTCCAGGGAGGAAAGGAGCACTGAAGCAGAGGAGATTCCAGAGAGCGCACAATGGAGCAGGAGGTAGAGAGGAAGAGAGCACGGAGCTTGGGAACCTGCAGCTCAACAGAGAAACTTGAGATCAAGGAGCCCTGACAGGACTAAGAAGTAGCCAGCCAGCTCTCAAACAGGGTAGAAAGAAAATTCCTAGAGTATTGTTGGCTACAAGGATCTGTCTGCAAGGCTCTAGAGAGCAAAGCGGAGGTTAGAAATAACCCCTTTGTATTCCTAGTAAGTCTTTCTTGGTCACTTTCAGTTAAAGTTTAGGTGTTTATTTTCTAGATTCTGTGTGATAAAATGTGACTTTTTAAAAGGCCTTTGTTTGGGGAGCTTACTTTGGGGAAAATATACAAGCATATATACCTCAAAGATTTGGCTGATTTGGGGTTTGAACACAACGTGCTTAAAAAGTTCAAACTGGTTAATGACAGTCTGATCTTTTTTATTATGTCTCAGAAGAGCTTATGATAGAAGGTCTACAGACCTGATCTGCAGAGAGTAGATAAGGCTAAAGCAGAATAAGATCTAGTGGTTGGAAGTTGGAGCTGAGTAAAATCAGGCTGGAAACAGATGCATTTCTAACAGTGTACAGAATTAATTTTTGCTCAAATGTTCTCAAGATATGATGGATTCTTTGGTTTGAGTGTTTAAAACAGCCTTCGTTGCCCATCTTATTGTCTGGTGTCTTGTGAGCCAGAAGCTGTAGGGGTGTATCCTAGAAATAATTCAGTGAAGTTTTGCCAGTGTTTGTGTGGGTGTCTGCACAAGATAAAAGAATGAAAACACATATGCAATAGCATTATTATTATAATCATTACTATAATCATACTTGTTATTATTAAATAATACAGTATAATGAGTTTGGGTCTGTTGACTCATTCTCACACTTTAGTCTTGACGGGGGCTCTAAGTCACTAATATAAGTGCTGCTCCTGGATTGTGAGGGTTGGATTCTGCATTGGTAGTGTGAGTTATAGAAAATAAGTTCTGTTTAGAAGCAGCAGGGAGCTCTGCAGCAACATGTTGCTGCTTTTGGATAGTGTAGAACTCTGATCTTTGCTTCCTAAACATACCTAGGGCAAGAAACTCAGTGCAGCAAAAGTACCAGTTTACTCCTTTCTGCTCTAATATTGTATTTAGCCCAAAGACTCTTTCAGAGCTTAGAACAGAAAAAAACCCAATAGTAAATATGTTTACAGGATGATGAATGCCTGGGCAGTAGGATAAAAGAGTGATTATTTCTGTACAAAGTAATCTAACTTAATTGTTTCGACCTTGACTTCCTCATTGATACTGACTGTCCTGTCTGTTGCAGAGCATAATTTTGTGTTGCCCAAGTGCCCTCGTGTGGCATTACTCCTTGACTGATAGCAGGATAAAGACTGGCTCTCCGCTGGACCACCTGCCTATAGCCCCATCCAATTTGCCCATGCCAGGAGGGAACTCAGCCTTTACACAGCAGGTGCGCAGCCTTCAATAATGGAGCTCTTGTGGTCCAGGATAATAGCTGAATCTCAGCTCTTTCAGGATTTTCTTTTCACGTTGTGTGATAAGCAGAGCTGGAGGTGCTGTTTCACTACCAAGGAATTAACTGCTGCCATTCTGCTATAAGCAAGACAGTGACGTCCTTGGAAGATGGGAAAACTCTAACCTCGCGTAGAATTACTGTTGTGCTCTTTGTTTTCTGATAATTTCGTACACAAGATTTCTAAGGCATCCTTTTGTATGTTTACACAAGTCCATTGCTTTTAGGTTCGGGCAAAGCTGAGGGAAATTGAGCAGCAGATAAAGGAACGTGGCCAGGCTGTGGAGGTTCGCTGGTCATTTGACAAGTGCCAGGAAACCACAGCAGGTAACTTGCTGTAGGTTAAAGTTTCTTTCCCCCTTTTCCATGTGTTACTGTGAGAAACTTCCTGTCTGGCTATTTTCTTTGATTTTTTCCTATTTGCTGACATTGGTGTTTACTGTCAGCAGTGAAGAAAAACAAACGGCTCTTTTTCTTTCCGGTGCAAAATCTTGCATGGGTCCATTTCCCCAGGTATAGGGGGAGTTTCTGTTACTGGAAGCTGGAAATGTGTGCCAGGGAACTATACTCTTGTATACGTGCCATGTTCTGATGCTTTCTTCTAATATCTGCTATTGGCTGCTGTGAGACTCAGGATACTAAGCTGGGTGGACCCTTGCTTGATGGGTACAGCTTTCCTTATGCACTCTCCTGAGCAATGAGCTCACAGAAACGTTTGCTCCAGAGTCAGTTGTAGTGGTTTCCAAATACACATTTCTCTTCTCTCTTCCCTTCTAGGTTTCACTATTGGCCGTGTCTTGCACACTTTAGAAGTTCTGGACAGTCACAGCTTTGAAAGATCTGACTTCAGCAACTCTTTGGATTCCTTGTACAACAGGATATTTGGTCTGGGTCCAACCAAAGACAGTCATGAGGTGCCTTGGGACTTTGCTGCTGGTCTTGGTCATGGCTGTGTTCTTGTTTATATTGCACAGTTACTGTCCTGTGTCTGCAGACAGCTGACTAGGTGGTGGCCTTTAGCCAAGAGATGCGATCTCCGTTGAAAAGGAGTTCGTGCAGCTTTAAGTTAGGGAGATACTAAAGTGAGAATGGGGGAGTCTGTGCTCTAGAAAGTCTACACTAACAAATATGTGTTAAGTTTGAGAGAATCCACACAGCTGAGGAGAGTCTCCTGATGGAAGACATCAGTCAGAATAGCAGATGGATGATAAAGACGTGTTATGTGTCTGAGAGAAGTAAATGCTGGCCTTGTCAAACTCTGGGGAGTCTGGGACCTCACAGCTGAAGTTCCTCTTAGCCTGGGAGGTGACATATTTATGATGTATAGGACCGAATTGCAACCAATACTGCATTGGTTGCAGGAAGTGAGCTGCAGGACTGGTAGTTTGCAGACTTTGTATAACGCTGTTGAGAAGTTGTGTTTCACTCTGTGCTAAGATTAGCACTCCATAGATGTGCTGCGGAAAGAGAGGTGATTTTCTGAAGCAAAGCCAGCCTGGATATGTGTCAGGGGCTGTGGATCACCTCATGCTGCAATGTGGAATCAAAGCAAAGACAAAGCAGGAGGGCTCTAGGTTCATGTCTGTTGTCTGTTTTAGAAACAGAGGAATGTAACAGTCTTAGGCTGGCCTCTACTAGAAATAAAGCCACTGTTACATCCAGTCCAAGGCCTTGGGGCTGCCAACCTCTTCTGTTTGCCTCAGGTTCTCACTGTAGTGCTTATATCTCAACAGATCTCCCCAGACGACGATGCAGTGGTGGCCTTGCTGTGTGAGTGGGCTGTCAGCTATAAACGCTCTGGACGCCACAGGGCTATGGTTGTGGCCAAACTCCTGGAGAAGCGTCAAGCAGAGATAGAGGCTGAGGTAAATTCTTATTCCTGGAAGGCTAGCAGTGGCAAAGGAGAGCAGAGGTTACTGAACTGCAGTTATCTCACTAGTACACCAAAAGGCAGAGGCTGATCGGCACAATACCTCTTAACACTAGTGCTGTTAATTATGGCATTTGCTCCTTTTAACCCAAGGTAGGTCATAAAATGAGCCTGTGGGATGGAGTATATCCCATTTCTTGGATGTGTTTGAAGACAGGTGATGGCAGTCCAGAAGTACTGGCGTACTTGGACACTGTGAAGTAGCTTACAGAAACCTGTGTGGTGGCTTTCTTGAAAGTGTAAGATAGGAAAATTCTCTTGAAAGCCTATTTTTGGGGGTTTATGTATAGTGACTTTCTCCTCTGTGGCAGCAGTTGGTACTTTTTTCTGTTTCTGCAGAGATGTGGAGACTCTGAAGTTGTGGACGAGAAGGGTTCCATCTCCTCGGGTTCTCTCTCAGCAGCCAGCGCTCCTGTCTTTCAGGATGTCCTCATGCAGTTTCTTGACACTCAAGCTCCTATGCTAAGTAAGTAATAAGAATTTGTGGTCTCACGGTTTCTAGCTTTCCCTTTTCTGCAAACTTGGAATTTGTGTGCTCTTCTCTTGCAGGTCTTGGATGTACCTTAATTTTTTCTCGAGCTTCCTTGCAATCCAGAGCATACCTTGGGAGAGGGAGGGAAGACAGCCTGGAGGGCCAGACAACAGAAAGATAATGCAGAAGCACTTCTGTTAACAGAGTGTTGGCCAAGAATAAATTAGTTTAGCCTAATTGGGAATTAACTCAGGCTGAGAACTAGAAGGAGGTTTCTAACTAGGAAGTATTAATAACAAAGCTCTGGAATAGTCTTTCAGTGGAAGTACTGCAAACAGATTAAGGGGGACAGAATACGACTCTGAATGATGCAGGCAACTGTTTGTACATCCAGGAATGGCACTTCAGGCTAAAGTCCTGTGCCTCTGGTCTGTGAGACTAACTGGAGAGCTTTTGACTTAATTGCCAGCTGTTGAGATTGGGCTTCCCTGTTGTAATCTCAGAACTGTGTATCAGTCATTTATTACGTTGAGATCTCTGGAAACACCTTCTGTAGCCCTAGGTTATGTGGCTGATGTTTCTCAGAGTGTTGCAGAAGAACTCAGCCCTGACTATCTGTGTTGTCCTTTCAGCTGATCCTGGGAAGGAGAATGAGAAGGTGGAGTTCTTTAACCTTGTACTGCTGTTCTGTGAGCTAATCCGACATGACGTCTTCTCTCACAACATCTACATGTGCACACTCATATCCCGGGGTGATCTTGCCATGGATTCTCATGGGCCTCGCCCGCCCTCACCCTTTGATGACCCTGCTGAGGAACACGACAGAAAGGAGACAGAGGGAAACAGTGGCATCAAGCTAGAGGTGAGAGCACGAGCACCATGGCCTTCCTGTACATGTCTTCAAGTTGTACTTGCCTGTTTTTACCAGCTTTGCAGCCTCCTTGCTATTACCTCCTGGAGCACATACCAGTGACTCATGCTTCTCCTTCTCCCAAGCTATTTCCTTAGAATTTCCGTTTCAAAAGTATTCTAAGTGGCTGGAAAGGGCCTGCAGAATGTAAAGGGGCAGATAGGAAAATCTTGTATTGCTCAGAGCAGCATATCATGAGGCCCGTCCTTGATGTTTGCAGTGTATTAGGCTCCAGCTTTCCGGGAAACATGGGTGTGTTGGCATTTTGCTGTCACTGTTCAACATGGACATTGAGTGCTGTAGTAAAGAAATGCTCTCTTGTTCCCTTGTGGATCACCGAGGTGTGAAGCTGCTCTCTCTGTTCCCAGGAAACAGGTCTTTCTGAGCCCATGGACATCGACCACAATTCCAGCATGATCTTTGATGACATGGAGAAGACAGACTTTTCGGTATGTTCCTGCACTTTCTACCTGCTACTCAGTAAGTAGGTTGGTTGTAGTGGGACCAGGGGCAGCACATACCTTGCTTTTGTGCATGTGCTCCCTCTCTGCTGTAGAAGCAGCATGCTGGAAGTGGCTGGGCTGTAAGGCAGCTGACACTGTAAAAAAATCCATATAACCTGTTTATGCTGGTTGGAGTCCATCAGAGTCAAGTGAGGCCCAGTCATTCCTGGGTCTCTTACGCTCTGGCCACTGCCAGCCTGTTGTTTGGGCACAGTAGGAAGTGGGCTGCTTGGAAGTGGATAGGAAATGGATGACCATGATAGCACCAAGGAGACTGGGAGTGACCAGTTGCTGTTGGCAGAGGTTTTCTTGGTCGCCTGGGAGAACACATGGGTCTGCTATCTTTGAACTGTATGATCTTCTGTTCTTCTTCAGTTTTACAGTTCTTTGTAATATTTGAGGGCATAGTTCATGTTTACAGAATGCTTTGAATGAAGCACTTAGTAATAAAAATAACTTGTGGTGGCTGAAAAATCTCTGAGTGCCTACATATGTCTAGTCATTTCTGGCCTTTCAAGGTATGTGTTAGGCAGGTGTTATGTGCTGTGATTGTGTGGTGGTTATGTGTTCCCAAAATCCTAAGTCATGGTTATTTATTTCCTGTTGTTTTTAACTCAATTTACAACATGAACCAGAAGCAAAAATGGGAATAGTATCTTAGCACATTGCCTTGGTCATTGCCCTAAGAACTGGGTGTTCCTCCAGCCCTCCTTCTTCCTTCTCCTGAGCAGATGTACCTTCCTTCACCAGTCTTCACCGTTGCATGGCCATGCTCCCTAACTGCTTTTTCTTGTTCTTATGTCTCCCTAGATGTTTTCTCCTCCAATGCATTGTGAATCTAAAGCCAGCCCTTCCCCTGAGAAACCAGATCCTGAAAAGGAAGCAAAGCCTCTGCTGAAGGATAAGTCTGTGGAAGGAATGCTAGCATCCCTGTATGACCAGCCTCGGCACATCCAGTACGCAACACACTTTCCTATTCCTCAGGTACGAGACCTGCTCATAACCGTTTTCCTTTTGCTGCCTTGTGCTCTGGTTGTGAGGTTGCTGCGTTGCCCTGCAGTACTGCTCTAGGTGGGTAAGGAGCAGTCATGTTTTCCCACACTACTGCAGGAGGTGATGTAAGCAAGTAAGCAAGAAGTCTCCTTGCTTACTCAACCAACTTCTGAGATGAAGCTTTCCTTTTTCCTTGAAGAGATTCAGATGTGCAACAAGATTAAAGCATCCAGGCTCATAGTTGTTAATGCAGTGCCTCTTTTGGTTCCCCAGGAGGAGTCCTGCAGTCATGAGTGTAACCAGCGCTTGGTAGTTCTTTTTGGGGTTGGAAAACAACGGGACGATGCTCGCCATACGATCAAGAAAATAACCAAAGACATTCTAAAAGTCTTAAACAGAAAGAGCACTGCAGAGACAGGTTAGTAGAGCTTGAGCCAATCCTTTCTGTAGCAAGAACATCATTCCAGTTGACTGGCTCCTTTGTCTGGAGTCTCACAGTGAAAGGAATTTATATAATTTACAGTGCCTGGTAAGCTGTATCAGTCACTGAGAGTCTGGAATGGTGCTCTGTTCCCAAATATGCTAACCAGCAAGTAAGACAATTGGATTTCTGCTCACAATACCCATTTAATTGGACTTGTCTTCAGAAGACGATTTAGTTGTATCAGGTTCAGAGTCAGACCCTGGCCAAAACTTCAGCTTTTCAAATTTCCTTTATGTAGTTCTTGTATCCAGATCCTTGCACAAGAAGCAAAGAGGACTTTGTCTATGCGTATTTGACAAAGACCTTGATTAAATGTAGCATACCATATACTTGGGGCACATGCTAAGTGCATAGGATGGGAAATTTGGATAGCTGTGTCAAAGTCAATAGAGAGCCTCTGATTTCCATTAGCTGAGAGTCTAGCTACAATTTATTTTCTCTCTTAGTCTGATTCCTGAAAGGCAACTTGAAATGTGATAGCAAGATGATTCTTTAAAAGATGAGGTGCCCTGACAGAAATTTGAGGCTGAACATCTCAAATCCAAAACATCTGTTCGCATCAGGGAATCAGTGTATCTCTGAATCATGAAAGTATTTTTTGCCTTCAAAGAGTATCTTTACTTGGTATAAACTAGGTGCTAACCCTGCTGTCATTCTCAAGTTGGGAATTCCTTCCTTGGCAATTTGCTGTTTTGAATTCAAGATGGTCCTTATCAGCTTAAGGTCTGGGACTCCGGCTTTTTGCCTGTGCTGCATGACAGGGACTGGTCTTGCTGAGGCACTGGCACGTGCTGATGGCTGATGTCTAGTCCTCCTCTCATGAGGAAGATAGCCTAATACTGTTTTCTGATCCTTCCAACTTTGGTAGGTGGAGAGGAAGGCCAAAAGAGGAAAAAGAGCAAGCCAGAAGCATTCCCAACAGCAGAAGATATCTTTGCAAAGTTCCAGCACCTTTCTCACTTTGATCAGCACCAAGTCACATCTCAGGTATTAAACTTTAAAGACTACTGTCCTTCTTTGGCCCTGACTATGTCCCTTTGCATTACCAAGAGCAGCTTCCTGGAGAGAAAGAGAGATGGACCTGCTGAGGGACTTTTGCACAGGAAGATAGTACTGTGTGTGAAGATAGTACTGTGTGTTGTCTTGCACTTGCAGGTATCTCGCAATGTCTTGGAACAGATCACCAGCTTTGCCTTGGGAATGTCGTACCACCTGCCTCTGGTACAGCACGTGCAGTTCATATTTGACTTAATGGAGTATTCACTCAATATCAGTGGTCTTATTGACTTTGCCATCCAGGTAAGCACAGTGTGGTCTAACGCTTCTTGGGGGGTTGGTGGCGTTCGTCAGCCTGAACAGCAGCAGATCTGTGCTGCGATAGTTGGGCTGCTCCTGGGATCATTGGTGACCCTCTGGCCTGTGTCATGGAGGTGGTCAGATTAGATGGTCATTGCTGTGCTCCTGGGTTGCAGCTGTTAGGAAGAGTTTGTGGCAGGTAGTCTTACATGTTCTGCTCTGAGGATTGTTCTTTCAGAGGCTTCAGGGTTGTTTCCAAAGGACTTGCATTGCATCTCTGGCTCTGGCTGCAGCAAGGCCTTGTTCAGAGTGTGAAGGGGATCGTCTGTCTCTGGCAGCTCTCCCTCCTCGCTCACCTTGAAGGATCCTTGGCACACGGCAGCACAGGCTGCCTTCTCGGTCCTACTAAAATCCTGTTGCGGTTTCTGCAGCCTGTGCCAGGTGTCGTGGTTGCTGATGGAATTGAGGCTGTTAGCCTTAAAAAGAGAGCCAAGTGAGATTTTTGCAGGACAGAATTACTGAACTACTGCTACTATCTGTGCCCATGTCCCAGTTGCCCTCTGATACCCAAGCACTGACAGCCCGTTGTACTGAGCGAGACATTGTGCCTAAGTACGGGTGCCAACTATTCCAGGGCTACATCTCTAGGCAGAAAGTGTCTGCCAGTCCCTTTTCTGGCAGGTCCTGTGGGCAGTGGGTGTGGTGTGCCTGCTCCATTTCTGACCATACCTTACCCCTGTGGCTGTTGAAGGGTTTTTCTGTCATTGGGTGCAGTTGCTGAATGAACTGAGCGTGGTGGAGGCAGAACTACTGTTGAAATCCTCCGACCTTGTTGGCAGCTACACCACCAGCTTGTGCCTGTGCATCGTGGCTGTGCTGCGGCACTATCACTCCTGCCTTATATTGAACCAGGACCAGATGGCTCAGGTCTTCGAAGGGTAAGGGAATCTTCCCCTCACTGTGTGGAAGGAAGCAACATATCTTGTGGGGGCTTGTAGGGGGCAAGGATATATCTGTCCTTCCTAAAAGGCAGCAACTTTGTGCCTGAGGGTTCAGCTCACAGAATTTGCAGGGTACAGGGTATGTTACCCAGGGAACACTGTTGCTGTGAGCTCAGAAAGATATCTATATAATGAGGTTATTCCTTCAGATTTTATTTTTTGTCTTGCCACAACATTTTTTTGTCTCTATACAGTTTGTGTGGGGTAGTGAAACATGGCATGAACCGCTCAGATGGCTCCTCAGCAGAGCGCTGTATCCTGGCCTATCTCTACGACCTGTATACCTCCTGCAGTCACCTCAAAAGTAAATTTGGGGAGCTCTTTAGGTGAGTCTGAGGCAGGTGGGATGCAGTGGGTGCTGACCAGTGTAGCACCTTGGCTTAAGCTTTGCTTATGATCTTGTTTGACAGGATTGTCCCTTAGATCCTCTCAATGGGGAACTGAAGCCTTGGGAGTAGTTCCTGTTTTACAGGCAGTAATGACCCAGTGTATAATCCTGACTTTTAGATTGTCAAGTTGGTTTGGGTAAATTGCCTTTGGTCATCCTCTTGCACCTCTACAGTTCTGTTCTTATCCCACTCCTAGAGGACAGGAGAGGTCTGTTCCTACCAAACTCTGATGACTGACCAGTTCATCCTAAATGTTCTCTGCTTATGCTCAGCCCCCTAATCCTTGGAGTGCTTCTGAACCTGCTCTGCTTGGTTCTGGGTTTGTTCCTGTGCTACTCTGGACTCCTTATCTGCCTCTGTTGGCTCTTCAGGTTCTGCTCTGCTGATGTTGCCTCCAAGGTCTTTCCTGTGGGCTTATTTTGCTCTGTGGCCTTCTGCCCTTTGCAGTTCTTCTCTTGGGAACTGTCCCCGCACCAGCTCCCTGTGGAGCTCCTTCCTTTGTAGCCTAGAGGTGGAGCCCACAGATCTCCCTGGCTTTTTGCTCACAGGATCCCATGAAGGGGTAATTCTCCTGACAACCCAGTTTCCCAGTGCAGTGCTTCACGGTGTCCTCTCTCACAACACCAGCTCCCCATTAGCACTCCCAGTGCAGGTGTGCCATAGGGATGTCTAACCCTCGGTGTTACCCCCATTGCAGGGCTGTGACAGTGGCTTGTGCAGTGGTGTCAGCTGTCTATATCCTGGCTGCTGAGAGCCTTTGAAGTCTCTCTCTGGACTGAACTGAGAGCAAGAGGTGGTCACAGGTGCATTGAAGCTCTTTGAAGGGGTCAACACATGTATGGAAATGCAGAACCTGATCTTAGTCTAACTGAATTGCCAAAAGTTGTTCAGCAAGGCTTTAACATAACTGGCCACATAAAAAAGGGAACATCCTCTAGCAGGCAAACAATAGTTTTGAGATGGAGACAAGGAGTGGGAAGGAGTTTGTATTTTGAGTGTGATCCCTCCCTGAGGAGTCCCATAGGACTCTGCTAGTGCTTGTGGTGTTATACGCATGGGAAGTTGCGTGAGTGGTGATAGCAAAACTTTTCATATAACCATTATTCAGCATATGGCAATAGAAGTTGGCTGCAGATTGTTGTAGTAGGGCGCAGTGATGGTGACTAGGGGATAAACTGGTAGATGAAGTTTAGTGTTGTTAAACAAAGTAATGCACATAGGATTGTCCTTGTTCCCTTCCAAACTCTGTGTAGTGATGCATATATGCTACTGGTTTGGATAAAGGATCTTTAAGCTGTAAGAGATACATAATTGAAAATGTCATCATAGTGTTCAGGAACAGTAAAAAAGCAAATTAAATGTTATGTAATGTTTGGGAAGGAATGGAGAACAGACCAGAGAGCATCATTAGGCCACCATTTCAGTCATGGTACAACTGTGCCTTGTGATTTGGGGCAACAGACTACAAAAAACGTGCAGTGGAGTTGGGCCCAAAGGAGGGTGAGTGGATAGATGACCAGAGATTTGGAATGACCTGTGATGAACTGAATCTCCACCTCACAGAAGAGAAGGACTGAGAGGGAATGATAGAAGCTTGTAAAGTTCTGGTTGATATGAAAAATAAATTGAATGTTCCATATGTCTTATAATACAAGTGCAAAAAGGAGTGAATAGAAAATAACAAATGGTAGGTTCAGAACAAAAGAATAAACTTCTTAGTTCTGATAGTTAACTTGGAACTCATTCCACAATGTGAATGTCAAAAACCTACTGGATGCAAAAAGCAGGTGGACGGATTTGCAGGAGGAAAATCTGTTGTGGAGAGCATTATCTTTAACTCTGAAAATCTGTTGAGCCATAAGCTGCAGCAGAGGTGGGTTGCGGGAGCAGTATTGCCATGTGCCTGCCTTGCTCCCAAACTCTTCTCTGGGCATCAGCTGTTCTGATACCAAGTCCTGAGTGAGGTGTTTCCCCAACCTGACCCGAAACAACCTTTCGCATGCTGTGTTCCCTGAGCCCATGGGTAACTTCCATAACTTCCAGGTGCTTCCACAGCAGAGAACCATCTTCACTGTTTTGAGAGAGTGTTTGTTGGTACACAGTGATCTTGAGTTTCTACATGTTCTTGCACAGGGAGGGCTTGTCTTGCACAGGATTGCTTTGTTTGTATCAGAGTTCAATAGGAGCTTAATTTTTTTGTGTTCCTAATATCTCTTTCCTGTCCTGTTTAGTGACTTCTGCTCCAAGGTGAAAAACACAATCTACTGCAATGTTGAGCCATCTGACTCCAACATGCTGTGGGAACCAGAGTTTATGATTGACACTATTGAAAATCCATCTGCACATAACTTTACATACACCAACCTGGGCAAGAGCCTTAATGAAAACCCAGCTAACCGCTACAGTTTTGTCTGTAATGCACTTATGCACGTGTGTGTGGGACACCATGATCCGGACAGGTGAGAGCCAGAACTTTCATGGTTCTACTGAGATAGTAAAGTCTTTAGGTGAGGGTAAGAAAGCCAGCAGCCATTCCTTGGCTGTCTTGGGGTGTGAGGAAGAAGGAGCCAAGGCTGGGGTCCCTTAGAGAATCACTGACATGATGGCATGCATGAGTAGCAAAGGTGACCCTCTGCTTTTTTCATTATTTATTTAACAGGGTGAACGACATTGCTATCCTGTGTGCTGAGCTAACTGGCTACTGCAAGTCTCTAAGCGCCGAGTGGCTGGGTGTGCTCAAAGCTTTGTGCTGTTCCTCCAATAATGGGACCTGTGGCTTCAATGATCTCCTCTGCAATGTTGATGCAAGTGCAAACATTCAAAAGGGGAAAAGGAATTGAAGCAGGAGTGGAGGGATCCCTTGGGAGAGGGCAGAGGCTTTGTCTTTTGAGGACAGGGGAGATGCTTTGAGTACTGGGGTTACCTTTTGGTGTTTGTTGCAGCCTGGGCTGATCATGGACATTGACCTGGGATTATGGGCCCTTCTACCCCCAAGCTCCTAGGCAAGCTGAGGAGTTGCTGACAGGGAATGAGGCAGAGGCTGTTGTGATCACTAGCTGATCTCCTCTCTTCCAGGTCAGTGACTTATCTTTCCATGATTCCTTGGCCACCTTTGTTGCCATTCTCATTGCCCGGCAGTGCTTGCTGCTGGAGGACCTGATTCGCTGTGCTGCCATCCCCTCGCTCCTCAATGCTGGTAAGTGCGTCCTGTCAGAAAGCTGGTCTTGGTCTCAGTTCTGGCCCAAAGGCCTGTGCTTTAATAGATAATTTGTGAACTCTATAGTTATGAAACATGTGTCCAACACTTCTTTTACGGTATGGTACTTGAGAACTGAACATTTTGCTTTAGAAAGTTTATGTCCTTTTGGTTTCTATCAAAAACTGGTTGTGCTAAGGTTTTTCAGTGTCTTGCTCTCTGGAGTTTGTGTGCAAGCCGAAATAAGCACGAAGAGATATTATTGGCCACCCTGTCTGACCACTGTACACGGCTCTGAACTCCAGCAGTACACCTCCCACTGCTGATACAGTTCAGCTTAGCATTTTGGCTAGAGCAGCCAGCCAACCGGTTTGGCCTACAGTGCCTGGGTCACTGTGCCTTGACTCGGCCACCAGCCTTCCTCGTGCTCTGGGGACTGCAGCACCCAGACTGACAGGGTGGAGCTGGGAACATGGAGCCGGCAGAGTGCTGTGCATGTCATTGGGGATAATACTGATGGATTTACTCGCTTGCATGTTAATTGCAGCACATGTTCCGTATTTGTAAATACAATAAGGCTGCTGCAGCTTCTCAACTGGCTGCTCCAGGGCAGTGCACTGTGAATAGCTTTTGGATTGAAAGTCAGCTGCCCCAGTGCTTAAGAAATCTCAGTTGACTGTTTTCTTTACATAGCCTGCAGTGAACAGGACTCGGAACCAGGAGCACGTCTGACCTGCCGGATTTTACTCCATCTGTTTAAGACTCCGCAGCTGAACCCATGCCAGCAAGATGGCAGTAAGTGAATGAAAGTAGAGCCTTTCTTTATTGTGAAAGTACTGAGGCTCTTGCACCTCAAGAAAAGATATCCTAGACCCTATGATTAGAGATCATGATCTGCTTGCTTTGAATAAAGCAGGCGAAGCCTGAGACACTGCTTTCTGCAGCAGACAAAGAACGATATCCTTCCATTTATGTCACTCCATGGTAGGCAGGCATGTTGGAGAGGAGGCCCTTGGAGTCAGGAAACCAGCCAGTAGAGGTGGCCTTGCAGTCACTAAGCCATTAGAGTAATGATCACTTCGTTTTTTTATGTCTAGAGCTGTGCATAGCCTCTTAACTTGGTGCCAGAAGCTGCTATTCTACAGCGCTTTTTTTCTGGTGATGGAAGCAGTCCAGGAAGCTCTGTTCTTGGCTCCTCATCAGTATCCTGATAGCTCAGATCTCTAAACCCAGCCTGTACTCTAGGTTAGGGTACTGTTGGAGCTTGGAGTTCATGATGCAGGCACTGCTCCCCACTTGTGTTTCATGGTTCGGTTGTCACAGTGTGACTGACATTATGCTTACTGAAACTTAATTAAATTGATCCCATGTTACTGCTGGGAGAAGGAATAACCTCAGGATTCTCTGAGCTGGATTCTACGGTACTGGCTGGCACATAATTCAGGCAGCTCTGGAGCCTGTGGCTTTCTTTCTTGCTGGCTATTACCCTTCCCCATTGTCCTCTTTGCAGACAAACCCACGGTGGGAATCCGCTCTTCCTGTGACCGTCACTTACTGGCAGCTTCCCAGAATCGAATTGTGGATGGAGCTGTCTTTGCAGTGCTGAAGGCTGTGTTTGTCCTGGGTGCGTACCTGTGTGGGCCTGAACCGTAAGAGTGTTTTTCAGGAGGGTGGGAGAAAGACACTGTGTTGCATCTGTTGGCTGTACAGAAGGCTAGAGGAGCTCTGTTTTGGTGGGTCTGTGGCTTTTCTAAAGCCCTTCATATCTATTAGCTGCAGAGCGATTGTTGATCACAGAGAGACTTTGCAAAACCTCAGAATGTTTTGTGGGTCAGGCTTTGGGTTTAGCATTGATGATCAAGTGACACCCATGCTTTGCTTGTAGGAGATGCAGAACTGAAAGGCTCTGGCTTTTCTCACCCTGGAGGTGTCGATGACCTCATGGATGATGAGCTGGGCACCAGGAAGGCTGGCGGTCGGGTAGTAACTGTAGAAACAGCTAGCTTGGATATTTATGCCAAGTATGTACTAAGGAGTATATGTCAACAGGTGAGTCTCTCCCATCTCTAGGTTTGTCCCTGTCCCTTCTACAGACAGATGTATCCCATATGACTTTCTGCAGGTTGGGTTTGGCAGGTATTTTTTTGAAAGATCAGTGAAGAACCTGCCATGGTTCTGCCACGTGATGGCGCTCAGGATTGCTCACCATAAGCAAAATATTGGCAAACAGTTGACAAGAATTAGGTGTTGCGGTATGCAGGGACTGCATAGCCCCTTTGCTTTGGCAACAGCACAGGGCTCATGTCTCAGGAGGTGAGTTCTGGGAGTGGTTTGCTGAGATATGTGCTGGGAGCAAGGAAGATAACCATGAGAAAGACGGCCTGTTGAAGTGACAAATGGTGCTTTTCAGTATGCAGCTGAGGTGTTGCTTGCAGCTAGGCTTCTAATGTACCCTGGGCTTTGCAGTCCCCTGTTTTATTAATTAAAAGAGCAACAACAAAAATCTTTTGCGTAGCCTAATCTTACAGCGTCAGTATTTCTGTTCCTTTGTGGAACATTTGACATTTGAGGAACTGAAACCTGGCTAATAAGGTACTTATTCACAGAGTGGAGTGGCTGTTACCACTACTGTATGAAAATGGGTGTTGAAGGGTGTCCTTGGCCTTTGTTGCAAATTTATTCTGTTAGCAGGAAAGATGCAGTGTTACAATTTGAAACCTGTATTCTGTATTCCTAATGTGTAAACACAACACATTAGTGCTGTTTTGTTCTCATGCTTTGTGATGCTGTTGATTAATTGGCTTGCTATATAGCAACGTTACCAGCCTACTAAAGAAGAATTAGAGCCACCTATTTACAAGCATAAATTCAACATACTTGGTGTTACTGAACCCTGACTACAGCATTGACAGAAGTAGATATTCCCTTCCTGGTCCTACTCTATGTAGGAAGGACTCACAGTGGGTAGAATGTGTATGTCTGTACAGGAGGGAGTAGCAGGGTCAGGTATCACTACTCATACCAGTTGTTGGCAGCACTGGTAGTGTAGGAGTGAGCATTCCAGTAGACACCAGTGAATACCACCAAATTGTGCCAAAGCTCTTGCAGGGTTCCTGCAGCTCTAAAGGGCTGGTAAAATGATGTGTTTTATATTAGCACCTCCACTGTAAGTGGTGGACACTGCAGAGCTCACACTATCAATTCTGAAATGTCTGTGGAATGCCTTTAAACTATAGGTTGTGATCTCTCAAACTCAAAAAAATGTTGCATCTCATATTTAGGTGTGTATTTTTAAATAGACTTCATCATGAGGGTGTGGGAAAAGAAGCAGATTATAGAATCAAGTTAAAGGTTTCTTAGGTGCAAATGATTATGACATAATTGCTGTTATGCCCTTTAGTCTGTTTAAAGTAATAAATGTGATTGTGACTGGTCTTTGAAAAGTTTAATTTCATAGAGCTGTGATAAACCACAATGGGAACCAAGAGGGAGGTTTGAATCTAAGGTGCTAACCTGAACATGGGGATTGGGATGGTGGAGTTTTCCTTAGTGCTTGGAAAACGTGTCCTCGGTGCTCTCCTGTGAAGTGGCAGATGAGGAGCTCTGTTTCAGTTGTACAAAGCCTGCAGAAGTGGCTGTTTTGTAAAGAAATGTTGCACACAGAGGCTAGAAGTCCCTCAAGCCTGAAGGTGGTAGTTGATGTCATACTTATTTGTGCAATTATACTAATAAAGTTCATGAGATATGAAGTCTGAATTCTTGTAGGAAGCTGAGCAGGTGATAAAAAGGGTCTTCCCAAGGATGTGCATGTTAGCTGTTCGAGGAAGTTTCAAGAGGTTATGGTTGTAGCACCACTGAAGGGGAGAAATTCAATAGGCATTCGAGAAATCACCAGATCACATGAGTTGGCAAAGTAGAAACTTCATCTGAGATGAAGCTGGAGATCTAGGCTGTGGTTTCAAAACAGAGATTTAGCCTTTCTGATCTTTATGCTCTACTTTGTGTTTAGAGATCTGTCTGCTGCTGAGAGGGGCTGTTCCCAGCTCTCTAGGCTTAGCACCAGCACCTCTGCTTCACAAACTGGATCCTCATCTCTTCTCCTCTAGTTGTCACTTCTTAGTGGAAGAATTCTCTGACCAGGCTTGCTCTGCATCTGCAGAAGTGCTTATATAGCAGTCCTCTATAGACTGTAATTTAATGAATTAGCCTAATTGGTTTTCGACATGAAAAAATCTGGCTGTAATGAATGCTGCAGTTTAACTGTAAATTGTGTGAAGAAGTGCCTACCTCATGTTTGTTTTGGAAACTGCTGCCTTCATTATTATCATACATTTGGGGACCACCAACTGAAATTGAGAGGCTCACAATAACAGTTTTCTGTCTACCTTCTTCTCATAATTTGTGGCTTGTGTCCAGTCAGTTGTTTCACCTTCAAGGCTTTGAGAAGTAAAGTCATTGTTTTTTTTCTAAGGATGGCAGTGTCTTTTTCATCACTATTTGAGAATTAAGGGGTGTGCTTTTCCTTAAGACATGATCTAGTTTAGCCTTAGCTGCAGCCCTGAATTATGTAATTTAGGATAGCTCCAAGGTTTTGTTGTGAGGGAAACAGACCAAATAATTTTAAGCAATCCCTTCTGATCTTTTGAGCCCAAACTGTAGTGTTGATGGAACCTGGGCATGGCAGTGACTGTGAACTGTTAAATCGTACCAATATTTTATTAGAAGAAACAGCAGCTACTGTGTTTTGCCACTGCTGACTTGTCAAAGTTGATGTTTCCTCTGTTGTGATTGCCTGATGCCTGCTGAATCAGGATAGTACAGTTCATGAAGAGAAATGATTATCAGGCATAACTGTGTACTAATAAGGTTTTTATGAGTTTGATGTGTTCCCTGCATCTCTCTGAGATTGAAAGCAGGGGCACTGGTTTAGAATCAGACACCAGTTTGACTGTGCTGACTCTGCCTTGGTCTTGCAGGAGTGGGTAGGTGAGCGGTGTCTGAAGTCCCTCTGCGAAGACAGCAATGACTTGCAGGACCCTGTCCTGAGCAGCACACAGGCCCAGAGGCTGATGCAGCTGATTTGTTATCCACATCGGCTGCTGGACAACGAAGAAGGAGAAAATCCTCAACGGCAGAGGATTAAACGCATCTTACAGGTGCAGGCTCCTGTCAGACTCTGAGTGTCCTAGTAATTGCCTAACGTAGCATTAAAGCAGGGTTGTCCAGAATGCAGCACTCTGAGGCCGCTGTTATGATGGGAGCTGTGGGTGTGGGTTGACGTTAATTGAATTGAGATAAGGACTCATATGAAATATGTGTGCATGTGTTGCAGAATCTGGACCAGTGGACCATGAGGCAGTCCTCACTGGAGCTGCAGCTCATGATTAAGCAAACGGCAAATAACGTGAGTTTCTGCTCAGAGGGACTGTACGGGGGCATGTGGTGCCAGTGTGGAAGTGGTTGCTTGTGCGGTGGTGGGAAGGTGACCTGGCAGAAGTGGGAACAGAGAGAAAGTAAACGAAGAGGGAGTTGGGTCTGTGAAAGCCAAGCATGAGAAGGATGCAATGAGACTGAGACCTGAAGAGCAGCAGCTGTGGGGAAGTTGGCAAACTGGGTTTGTACTGAGTTGTGTTGAAATGTGCAGGCCTGTCAGTGGGTGCTCTCAGAGAATGACTTACCTTTTCTTCCTTTTCTCCAGGAGATGAACTCCTTGTTAGAAAATATAGCCAAGGCCACCATTGAGGTATTCCAGCAGTCAGCAGAGACCAGCTCTGCTAGCTCTGCTGGCAACGGAGTCAACAACATCAGTAGCTCAGCAAGTGCTACACCTGCCAGCAACAAATCCAAACCCATCCTCAGGTAGGTGTAGTGCTTGCATGCAGCTGCTCTGTAGACAAATCTGAATCACAGGTTGGTTTGCAAACTGCTCTTCTCTCCTGTGTTGTCACAGCTCTCTGGAGAGATCAGGAGTGTGGCTGGTGGCCCCTCTGATTGCCAAGCTTCCAACATCAGTGCAGGGCCATGTGCTGAAAGCTGCTGGAGAAGAACTGGAGAAAGGACAACATCTGGGGTCATCATCCCGCAAAGAGCGGGACCGCCAGAAGCAGAAAAGGTGAGTCCTGGGAAAAGGGCAGGTGATGGTGGCCGTGCTGATGCTCCAGCCCCGCAGTGTTGCTCCATTTCTGTTCTCTCTGCAGCATGTCTCTGCTGAGCCAGCAGCCATTTCTGTCACTGGTATTGACATGCTTGAAAGGACAGGATGAGCAGCGGGAAGGCCTCCTCACCTCTCTGTACAGTCAAGTCCAGCAGGTAGGTGTCTTGCTTCTGCCTTCACTTTGCTCAAGACCTCGCTCCTCCAGCAAACAGGCTATTGGGCATGTCCTCAGTGATGTTGTCTGTCTGATTCTGTGCTCAACAGAGCATAGGTATAGGGTGCTTGACTATGTCTGAGTCACTGGAGAGTGGGCAGTACAATCTGCCCTCTATAAACTTCTGCATACAGGTTGTGAGGTCTGTCTTATCTTCTAAATTTCTTAGATTGTTACAAATTGGCGGGAAGATCAGTACCAAGATGACTGCAAAGCCAAGCAGCTGATGCATGAGGCCCTGAAACTACGACTGAATTTGGTGAGCAGTTGCAGAAAAGAGCTTAACCATATGGGGTGAAGAGTTACCTGCCTTTTTTCCTTTTTTTGGCACACACACACTGGAGGGGCTATATATGTCCTGAGGCAAGGAGCTAGGAGAGGCGCTTGAGTTCCTTCTAGTACTGAGCTCTGAGTGGGATACGGTGCATGGAAAAACTCCCTTGCTCTGTTTCGCCAAGATGAAATCCACAGCCTTGGTCTCTGTTTTGGAGATGTGCCTTCCCATTTCAGTGCTTTTGCAGTCCGCACCGCTACTGCTTGCACCTGAGGTTTATCCTGCTGACTGCAGTCTCCTTCAGCTCTCAGCAGGAGTTGCTGTAGCATAGGAGTTGCTCTGGTTTAGTCTACTTTCTCACTTTCAGTGTTTCTTCATGGTGTCCTTGTGACTAAATTACTTTTCTCTGCCAGGTGGGGGGAATGTTTGACACAGTTCAGCGCAGTACACAGCAGACGACTGAATGGGCTGTGCTTCTCCTGGACATCATCAGCAGTGGCACTGTGGACATGCAGTCAAACAAGTAACGTTCTGGCTGACTTCTGATCCATACACTTCCCGAGGGAGGCAGTTGTTAGCATGGCCTCTTTTCTCATGTGAGCTAGCTGTCTCTCTAGACAACCTGCCAGAAATACTGTGACAGCCAAAAGAGACTGTGGAGGAATAGCAGCCTACAACCTAGGTCCTAGGTGCAAACCTGGTTTTTCAGGTGCAGAGAGATAAGCAGGAGAGGGCTGAGTCTGGACCTGCTTCTTGGAGAAGCTGAATGGATAGACAGGAGGCCAGTCTTAATCCGTGATACTCCACTTGACTCAAATGTGAACACCATGTGGTGTATAAGCAAAAGGAGGATTAGTGTGGGAGGTTAGTCTGAAGAGCTCTTGGCACTTGTGACTGTAGGCAGTATTCTCAGCCATCTAATAGTCTTTGCTGTTACTGTGGTGGCAGAGGCTTTGTATCTGCTTCTCAGGTGACTTTGACCTTTCTGCTCTGACCAACAGTGAGCTCTTCACCACCGTGTTGGACATGCTGAGTGTTCTCATCAACGGCACCCTGGCTGCTGATATGTCCAGCATTTCTCAGGGCAGCATGGAGGAGAACAAGCGGGCATACATGAATCTTGTCAAGAAACTCAGGGTGAGGGATACCAGGCCGTGTGTGGGGAGGAGTGTGTGCTGTGTTGTGGTTGTCCAGCTATGCAGATTTACCTGTGTCTCATGAATGGTACTTGCCCTGGTGTTGCTGTTTAGATGAAGCAGTGAGGGTGGCCCCAATGGTTCTGTAGGGCTGAAGGATGCAAAGGTGAAAGTTAATGCAGGGGTGGAGGTTGACACCAGAAGAGGCACAGGTGGCCTTTGGATTATTTTTCCTGAGGGAATCTTCAAGTCTTCTCTATTCCACTTGTGCAGAAAGAGCTGGGGGACCGGCAATCTGACAGCCTAGAGAAGGTGCGACAGCTACTGCCGCTTCCCAAGCAGACCCGAGATGTCATCACCTGTGAACCTCAGGGATCCCTCATTGACACCAAAGGCAATAAAATAGCTGGATTTGACTCCATCTTCAAGAAGGAGGTAAGTGAAGCTTTTTTGTCTGCATCATAGCTGTGGAGTGCAGATGTCACCTTGTCCTCTGATGCCTTGAGTCTACACAGCTTGGGAGGCATCTGTATGCAGTGCCTTGTTGCCTGCTGAGCTTGAAGAAGCTGGCTGCACACAGACAGGCTGGCACATAACCATGTCTAAAAACAGCAAAGCTGAATGTTAATGCTTGACAATATATGCTCTTATGGCCTGAGAACTTATAAAGTTTGTTTTGTACTTATGGCTATATAAAGGATAAAGAGAAACCCATGATCCCTGTCTCGCGAGTTACCAGGCAGTGCCAGTGTGCGGAAGACTGGCAGAGATGGGATGAAGGAGACAGGCAGTTGTTGATGAAGACCTTTAGAAGTTACAATTTTCCCATAGGGAAGAGCAGGGACCACTAGTAAGGGCTCAGACTGTCTACTGGGACATGAGCCTGAAGAAAGTACAAAGTTGTCTGTACCCTCACAGGGGAAACAACAGGGACTTGGATGTTGTTATCTCTTTTGCTTTAAAGGGTTTGCAAGTCTCTACAAAGCAGAAGATTTCCCCTTGGGATCTGTTTGAGGGCTTAAAGCACTCAGCCCCCCTCTCCTGGGGATGGTTTGGGACAGTCCGGGTGGATCGCAAGGTGTCTAGATTTGAGGAGCAGCAGAGGCTTCTTTTGTACCACACACACTTGAAACCCAAGCCCCGCAGTTACTACCTGGAGCCGTTGCCACTGCCCCCTGAAGAGGAAGAGCCTCCTACCCCCGTGGCTTTAGAGACAGAGAAGAAAGCTGCAGAACCAGCAAAGGCTGATAAAACAAGCTCCAATCCTGCCACCGCTACTGAAGAACGCAAGAAGAAACAGAGCAAAACCAAGAAACGCAACCAATCTTCCAACAAAACTGAGGTAATTTGCTACCCAACAGCTATAAACTTCCGATGTCTGCCCCTCCTAGTCACAAAGCACTCCCTTGAGTCTTCCTGAGGAACCTGGGAGTGGTATAATGGTGAAGGTGGGACGTGTTTCCTCTCAGCTGGGAGTGCTGGAGCTCTATTCTGCGTTCTCTAGCCTGGGGCAGGGCAAACATTTTATTAATACTTGATAGGAGGGAGGGAGGCTGCCCAGCTCAGCATCCCAGGCTTCCTGCTGTGGACTGTGCAACCCTATCATAGTCTTCATACTTTCATGAATTCCCAGTACACATTGATCTTTCTTACCTGTTGTCTTTGTAGGATTTTGTGTTGGGCCCTAGCCGAGGGGTTTCATATGGAGTTGGTATGCCTACGGATCTCTTGCATCACCAGCCGGGAAGCACTATGTCAAGGCTGGCATATGGGCAATCGCCAGTGGGTCTCTATGCCCAGAACCAGCCTCTTCCAGCAGGTAGGTGCACAAAGAGAAGTGAGAATATGGCATCTCTTTGGGAACCTCTTGTAAGGATCGCTTCTGTGAGGTGGTCCTATTCAGGTGCCTACACTTTCCCCTTTTGCCTGTCATGTGTTATCAGTTATCAACAGTCATTCTGGAGCTACAAGGCTCAGCAGTAGCATGTGACTAATCAGCCTGTTTCTCTTCCTCTTGCAGGTGGCCCTCGCCTGGATACATCCTACAGACCTGTACGCATGCCACTGGGGAAACTTGTTCAGAGTCGTCCTCCCTACAGCGGTGTGCTGCCTCCTGGGATGGGGAGCATGATGGGCATCGACCCATCCTACAAGCCAACGGTGTACAGACAGCAGCCTCCCGTCTCCCAGGGACAGATACTGAGGCAGCAGCTTCAGGCGAAGCTGGTAAGTCAGAGCTGTGCTCTTCCTCTTGTTGGACCGACACTACATAAGCCCAAGCTGTTTGCTGGGGCTGTCCCTTCTAGCCAGAACTCTCCAATCTTGTCTGTGTTTCTGTCCTGGAAAGATGCTGTCTCTTGTATCTGTTCTTCTGGTGCAGCACTGTGTTTGCTAACTGCTTTGTGGGCCCATGTCGCCAGCAGTTGGTGGGGGCTGTTGCTGAGGTGCACTGGGGCATCTGTGGGTGTTGAGCAGTGAGAGGGGCATATCTTGGCTGTGGGTGTTGGGGATGTTAGTGGCCTATTTGTCCCAAGTCAGGGTGAGGCAGAAGTTGTTATCATCTGTGTGCTGGGCAGCTGCCTTGTGGGTTTAGCAGTGAAGCTGCTTGTCTGGTTTGGTGGGAACTGCTGGGAAGAGAGAAGCATCCTGTCCTTTGGAGATGTTGAAAAGTGTTTCTCTGTTGCTTTCCAGCAGGGCCAAGGCATAATGGGACAGCAGCCCGTGCGCCAGATGGCTCCCACCCCATCCTATGGAACACTGCAGCCCTCCCAGGTGAGTGGCAGTGACTGCAGATAAGATTGGAATCTGGCTCCAGCACTGGGCAGCATCTTCATTTCTGCTGCTAAATCCTGAGTTATCTTGGCTCTTCTCACTCATTTACTGGGCAGCGTGAACCTGAATCCCAGAGCTGAGCAGCCTTGTGACAGTATTTGCAGGAGGCTGATGTCCCGTGTTCCAGATTCTCTTTTGTACCTTACTTCGTGACTGATGAAGGTTTTTTCTTTCATTTCAGGGTTATACCCCTTACGTCTCCCACATAGGCCTTCAGCAGCATCCCTCCCAGTCAGGCACAATGGTACCTCCTACCTACTCTGGCCAACCCTACCAGAATTCCCACCCCAGCTCTAATCCTGCCCTGGTGGATCCTGTTAGACAAATGCAGCAGAGACCAAGCGGCTATGTACACCAGCAGGCCCCCGGCTACGGGCATACCTTGGGCAACACACAGAGGTACCTCCCACCCTAAGGGTGTTAATAAGCTGTATTTCATCAGGGGCTTCCCCACTCTGCTCAGACGACCCTAATAGCAGTCTGTGAAAAGCCTGTTCTCTGTACTATGTTATACAGCATCCAAGTCCTTCAGACCCTCAAGGGAATGTCTTTATCCAGCTTTCAGTCCTGGGAAGAAAGAGAGAGACAGGATGAAGTTTGAAGATGCTAATTGTGGGCAGGAGACGGTGTTACCAGCCAGAGAAAGAAGGAATTGGGAAGTATGAGAAAAATGGCCATGGAAAGTCATGGTTTTGGTTTCAAATCTAACCACCAGATCACCATCTGAGGGCTAGATCTGGGATTTCCACTGCTTGTGAGCAGTCATAAATCCAGCAGGGAAACCATACAGAACAGCGGGCTGAGGACTGTTACTTAGAGCTTCTAGAAAAAACAGGTTGGATGAAACCCTTGAGAGGCACTGGTGTTCTTCACCTTTCTGTAGAGGAGCAGCATGGATTGCAAGGGGCTGATCAGGCTGTCTGTCTTGTTGATGGCAGAAGTTGTGTTTCATAGGATCATGGAATAGTTAGGGTTGGAACAGACCTTCAAAGCTCATCTAGTCCAACCGTCCTGCAATGAGCTGGGACATCTTCAACCAGATCAGGTTTCTCAGAGCCCTGTCCAGCCTGGCCTTGAATGTGCTTGGATTAAAGAAGCTGGCTGCCCTTGAGTCTTTTACTCCATGAGCTTGTCTTTTTCTCTTGCAGGTTTCCACACCAGTCAATACAGCAAGCCCCCATGATGAGTGGGATGAACCATTTGGGTCCCCAAGGAGTCCCCTCAGGAATTCGACCCAGCCAGATACTGCCTGACCAGCAGCAGCAGCAGTACCTGAGGCAGCAGCAGCAACAGCAGCAGCAAATGCTGAGGGTGAGTGGTTGCTGACAAGACAACTGCTGGAGCTGGAGGAGGTGTGCCCGGTGCTGCTTACCTCTGTATCAGCACCACTCTGCTCTGCCCCTCTTTGCCAGGAAGGTTGTCAACTCTGTTGGGGGCTGTCTGCAATAATTTGCTGGGCAGCTCTTTTCCTCAGAGCTGGCCGCTCCTGATGGAGGCACCTGCTGCTGTGCCGCCTTTTGCCAGTCACCCAGCAGGAGGTAAAGGGAAGCTGGGATCAGTAAAGGTCTGTTTACTCTTCTTGTGGCCTGCAGCCCACCTCTTCCTGCTCCAGCTGAGCCCAGACAATTGTGCAGAAAGTTGGCTGTCTTAAAAGTGCTGCAGAAACTAGAAACAAAATGAAAATCCCCCTGCCCACATGAGAGCAGGTAGACTTGTTCCTTACAAGATCATTTTTAGGGACATATCTGCATTTTCAGAAGATCAAAGTAAGTGTCAGTTGCAGTTTCCAGTGGCAGGAAATCTGGTGTGAATCAGTCCATGTACTCCGCATTTCATAGCGGATTGTGAAAACCTGATCCAAAGTAAGCTGATAGACCCAGCTCTCTAAGTTTGAAGAAGTTCACAGGTGTGCGTCAACAAATATGAGTATTCTATGGATTTATATTATGGTCTTATGAATATTAAATATTTAGATGACATACAAATATTAATACATTTTTGGAGTTAAGGACATTGACACAGAAAAACAGAAGTAGTTTGGATATATTGGTGAATTGCATACTTTATGACAAGGCCTAGCAAACCTGTAGAATATGAGAAGACTTTGTGGCACTGAGTGCTGAGGCTTTGTGTTCTGAGGGACCTGAGCAAGACAGCGGTTCCTGCAAAGAGCTGCAGTCAGCGATATTTGAGAATTGCTGTCTTGCAGTGGACAAGAGACTGTCTGTAGCATGGTCAGCAGCTTTTAGTCCTTTTGATGAGAAGCAACCCCTGACTATTCACTTGGTTTCTTTTAGCATTCTCCATCACTCAGAAAAAGAACATGCCTTAGACAAATTGCTAGCACTTCTCCTACCTCAGTAACTTCCTATGTACCTTCAGCTTTTAGCTGATCTTGCTTGGTTGCTTTAAAAAAAAGTGGAGTGCCCCAAATCTCCCCTGTTACTGTCACTCCTGCTGCATTAGCAGAGGCGTTCCTGATGCAGAACAGACTCCTGGTGCTTCAGTTGACTGTTGGGTTGCAGTGGCTTGTGGAAACGAGAGTTGACCTTTTGGTTCGTCTTGTGTGGGTTTGTAGTCAGCTGTCGAAGAAGGTAGGACATGAAATTGAGAGGGATATCCTGGCTCCTTTAGTCAGTCTTCTGCTTTCTTGTGTACCCAGGTCATACTGTCAATTTCAAGAACCTAAGTGGCCAAACTGGTTTGAGATGGAAGTTTGGAGGCTGTTCTAGAAACTCATTCCCTTTGGGTTGAATCCTTGATCTCAGCCTCAGCGTGTTTGTGACTGCGTCTTGTATCCAATTACTGTTGTCCCCTATGTCCTGTTGTTTACTGGCTCTTTCTCTCTGGTCAACCCAACGTATTCTTAGGGAGCACTTGCAGCTTCCACAGGTCAGGTTTATCTAACCTACTCTCATAAGATTCTGACCCTTCTCCTGATTGTACTTTTGTCTGTTTTCTGAGTTTGTTCAAGGTTTGAACCTTACCCTTTTGAGTCGGTGATCGGAACTCTAGCTAACATCACCATGTTGTTTGTTTTCTAACACCGTTAGTAGTTTTCTGTTTCTGCTAGAAATTTTTCTGTTGATCTAGAGAGTTCAAAACTACATTGGCACGTGGGAGAAATGTCTGAAAATTAGGAGAAATGAAAAAAACATTATATTTGTGGGTATATTCTGACTCCAGATTCAACACGCTGAATATTTTCAACATGACTAGTTCTGTCAACGTCTAGGTTGGAGCACTGCACCCAGTTTTATCTGCATCCTTTTACTGAAGTGCAACACCAGCTGGCGTGACTGGCAGAGAATGGCAGCAAGACAGTCAAAGAGCTGGGGAATGTGACTGAGAAGGAAAGGCTGAAATAGCTGGGTGTTGAGATAGAGAGGCAGAGACAAGAGGTGAGATAAGTCTCCAAATTTTTTGTCTTCAAAAAAAGCCAAAAAACCATATCTGTTCTTGTCCTTTGGCTGTAGGACAAGAAATGACCTTAAATCATAATGTATGAGATTCAGGGTAGAGATTAGGGAAAACTCCAATAGTTGAGTGACTCTGACCTGGAGTGGATGATGTAGGGAGGTTTTAGGAGTTCTGTTGCTACCTGTGGAAACATTTTGAGAACAGGTCAGGCAAATAGTGAAGTTTGTGTTGCTGATCTTAATGAGGAGGCAAGAGATGAATCAGACAAATTCTTGAGGTAGCTCTTAGTTGTTTTCTATCCTTGTATCTTGTTTGCTCCCAGTCATTCCCCAGCTGACCAGTAGACTTCTAGTTCTCCTCCTGCCATCTATTGGTACCTCATCTTGCAGACAAACTTTCTTACTGTCACTGTATTTCTTGCCATTTCTCAGCCTGGGGAAGGGTCCTGGTGAAATTCAGGTGATTTTGATACCTGTAAGGAAAATAATGTAGTAGAGTGTGTTATTGCATGGAACATCATTCCTCCTCCAGCCCTTCCTGTGCCCTGTTGCTGTGTGCATTGCCCAGACAGTTCACAGATGTTCCCTTCTCTTTTCACAGCAGCAACAGCAGCAGCAACAGCAGCAACAGCAGCAGCAGCAGCAACAACAGCAGCAGCAGCCGCAGCCGCCGCAGCCGCCGCAGCCACAGCCCCAGCAGCAGCCCCAGGTCTCCACAGTGCCTCAGCCACAGGCGCAGGGCCAGCCACCGGGGCTGGGGATGCAGGCTCTTCCCCCCCAGCAGCCCATTGTGAGTGTTCTCTTGGGTGCAGAGGGATGTGATAATCCAGCACAAACTGAACGGTGCTCCACCTGCATCTCCTCCTTCTCCCTCCCCTGTGCTTCCCAGGGCTTGTGTGAATGCCGAGTTTGCCAGCCAGGTGGTGTGGCTATAATAACGTTTCTCTCTTTGCAGTTCCAGCGCCAGGGCCTTCAGCAGACACAACAGCAGCAGCAAACAGCTGCTCTGGTTCGACAGCTTCAACAGCAGCTTTCCAGTAAGCCTTAGTGTTCTTGATCCTGTCCCTAGTCTCCTCACCCCCGTTTTCTATTGCAGGTACCCTGGTGTAGAGAAGCAAGGCCAAGCCAGACTGAGGCCATAAATGATGCTGGCAGGGAGGAGACATCAGGATTTGGAGCTTCTGGCCCAAGGGGGCACAGCAGCAGGGCAGGCAGTGTTTGCCAGCTTGTGAGCAACCTTCCAGGCCTTCCTTCTGCTGCCTGCAGAGGGAGGAGGGAGCTGAGCTTTTTTAGGAGCTGCCATGCAGCTTTCCAAAAAGGATCCAGTCTGCAGCTTTAAAGCATTCAGAGGTGTTTCCTCTGCTGCAGATGTCCTCAGAGGGACACAGGGAAGCTGTAATCCTGGGACACTCACTTGATGGGCACCTCACTTAAAGGGCACCTAGTCCAAGCACTTGATGGCTGACCCTGAGATGCTGTGCTTGTGTTGCGATCAGGGCAAGGCTTCTTGGAGGCAGGGAGGGTACTCTGGGAAGTGTTGCTGCACGCCTGCTGTGTTTGCGGTGTCCTGTGGGCTTCTGTGGCTGCTGTCACAGACGGGCATGGCACAACTGGTGTTCAGCCTGGCACTATGTTCCTATAATCTCCATGGAACTACTGGCTGGGGGATCTAGAAAGGAGAACCCAGTGTCTGTGCTGTTCCCTTCTGAATGGCCCGCTGTTTTACTGTCACCTCACTGGCTTTTCTGCCATAAAAATGCCCAGAAAATGGACTGCGCAGTATTTTTTGCAGTGCGTTCAGTGTGACACTGTACTAGATGTAATAACATGTGAAGTATGGGCTTGGAAGTTTTGGTTATACTTGTTCCCTGATGGAAAATTCTTAGTTCTTGTAACCAAAAAAAAAACTTGCCAAACCAGAAGTTCTAATGTGCTAAGTTTGCCACTAGCCTGATTCACAAACCACGAGTCTGTGCAAGGATTCAACCAGGACATTCAAGCATAGGAAGACCTCATATAAGAGTCTGAATATAGCAAAATAGCCATATTTTTGTATCTTGTCTGTACAGCAAACGGGGCTGTTTTATATGGAACAGGTGCGTGGGTCCGAGGCAGCCATGTGTCACCATGTAGCTTCCATGCTTCCTCATTGGGTTCCACTAGGAACCATCTGGAGTTCTTATTTGTAGTGCCTGAGATGGAGTGGAAAGCAGGACATAAATCAAGAATAGCCTGTAGGAGGGGGACAAGAATACTTTGGGCCCAGGACAGGCTGTGTTAGGCTCTAGGGTGTCCCTGGATGTTGTATGGTCCAGCAGAGCTGAGAAGGAGAGCAGGGTGGCCAGGCTACACTGATCCCTTTTGCTTAGTCTGACTTAAGGTCAAGCATGCTGATGGGGCTTCAGGAGAAAAACTGCAGAGTTTTATTATCAATTGGATGGTACCGAAGTATACTGTGAGCACTGTACATCACAAAACTTCAGTCCCAGCTGTCTGGAAGTTCATAAGGTTCTTGAATGTAACTTCACTGTGTTTCCTACCCTTTTTGTGCTATCTGGAAGTCCTTTGGGCATGTTCTTCATTTGTACTGAGATACTGACAGGGAGCCAGGATAGTTGTCTCTGAAACCTTCGCTAACTCTACTTCCCGTGTGTGCTTCAGCATGAGTGTTTGACATAAGCTGTCTGAGCAGCTTGTGTGGCTGCAGGTGTTGCACAATCTTACAGGGCTGATTTTCTTTCAAAATCAGAAATAATTTATCCATAAACTCATCCTCCCAGCTTGCTGCCACCTTTCAGGGCTTTGTTATGGTGCACAATTCCACCATGAGGGATGGAGAGATCTCCTCTGGAGAAGCTTCAGAATCGGGACTGGCACATATCTGTTTCTTCCTCAAAGAATGTGGGGTCCTGACTGTGCTGCTGCCTAAAGGCTCAGACAAATGAGCAGAGCAGGGAGTGCTATAAAGGTTGTATTTTTCTTCTCACCGGCAGCGACACACTCCTCATACTGGGCTGGTCATGTGGGGAGGGGGATCTCTTTTTTGAACCAGACTTTGTGACTGCCTAACTCTGTCTTGACCCTCACAGATACACAGACACAGCAGAACAACAACCCCTTTGGACGCTACTGATCTGGAGCACTTCAGCCTGATCCAGGAGGGGAGACATCACTGTGGACTGCATACAGCCTCTTCAGCCTGGCCCACAAACGGGGACTGCCCCCAACCTCTGTCCCTGGGCCTGTGCCCCCCGTGCTGCTGCTGCCTGTCTCGCAGGGAGATGCCAGGAAGATGGTTTTATTGTACAGATAAAGTGTTTTTACTATCTGATTTCTACAAACATTTATGGAGATCCCTTGTGGCTATTAGTCTCCCTTCCCACTTTGGTTTCAGTTTTTACTCAGTTTTTAGTATTTTTGTTAAAATAATAATTAAGACATTGTAAAATTTTGTACTTTATTTATACCAGATGAACCCTGTACTGCAGACATTCTCGGATGAATACAGAGAGCTTACTTTGCAAAAGGAGTGTGTATTCAGAGCCTGCCTTTCCTCCTCGGCCCTCCTCCCAGTACAGCCCAGCAGCACCTCTACACGTGGTCTTTATCTCTTTCTCAGTAGAACTCATGTCTGTGTTTTCAGCTTTTGTGAATGGCTAAACGGTTTGGTTTGGGAAAGAAAGCCCTTCTTCCCTGTCTGTTTCATAAGCTGGTGTTCACATGCTAGCAAGGGTTTGCACAAGCTTTGCAGGATTTGTATGTTAAGAGCTTTACTAGTAGTCTGGGGCATGTTCCACCCGGACAGAGGTACAAAGCAAAGAGGGAGTTATATTGCAGGGTGATTCTGAGTCCTCATGAGCCCAGCTTCCCCGCCACAGCAGTTCCTGAGATGCTCCAGCTGGTATCTCCGCAGTCGAGGAGGAGCTGCAGCCTGAGTGCACTCACAACACTTCTCATTGCAGCATGGGTTTGCTGATAAGCACCAGGGCTCCTCTGCTAGCTCCTTCCTGACAGACACTGTGCCTTTGCTGGATGAGTAACATGCTGCATTTCAACTTTTGACCTGGCTAATGCAGCCTGCTGGCATGGAGACTCATCTCTGTCTGTAGCAGGCTGCTTTAGCTTAGTGCTCTCCATTCCTACCGCCTGTGGAACCTGGAAACCACCATCACCAGTGCCTTTCTTCTATCTTTGGTTCTTCCTCAGCAATTTGTTTGTGGACCATTTGACCTGTGGTCCCCCTGGTAGCTTTTCTTGGCCGATGTCCTTCCTTCTGTCCCATCTCTGTGGGATATGGTGAGGTTTGCAGGGACTCATGGAAGAGCTGCAGTTGTGTCTAAGGGCAAATGAACACTTCTGTAGGACTGGCCAGAGCCAGAAGGCAAACTTGTGGAGCAGAGAAGAAGGAGGGATTGATTTTGGGGCTCAAGCCCTCAGCTGTGCTCAGGTTGCTGTGAGGAGTGTTTGTGACCCAGGGCAGTGCCCTGTGTGCTGGCTGATGGGCTAGCATCTTCTGCCCCAAAAACGAGCTGAGCCCTTTCTTTCCTGTGAGCAGGTGGGTGGCTGCTCTTGGGGACAGCTGTATGAGCTGCCTGGCAGTACCCCCACTCTGTTCCCTGCTTGTCCCCAAACTGCACCACTCCTGCCATGTTCTGGCAGGTAGGTTGGAAGGTGTTGCTGGCCAGACCTGGTGGAGATGAGCTCCTTTGTTAATGAGAACAGACAGACGTGTGTGCAGGGCTGCTTCCTCTGTGCATCCCTTTTCATGAGGATCGTGCTGGGGAGCAGCCTGTCTGGTCCCTTGTCCTTCCATGTCCCAGGGGAGGCTGGTGCCAGGGGCTCTGCTTGTCCCCAGCCGGTGCTGGCTGACTTGGAGGTGGAAGCACTGCTCACAGCTATGGCTGTGCCAGCTGGCCCCTGCTCTGAGGGACCTGTCACTGGGACAGGAGGGCTGTGCTTCCCCCTATCCTGTCTGAGGTGGGGTCAGGGACTGTCCTGGGGCCAGTGGAGCCACAGCGTGGGGGAGCTGGGCACAGTCTCTGTGCAGAACAGGCCCCTATTCCTGGTGTGTGCGGCCGTGGCCAGCGGCCCCCTCCCCTGCCGGCACTGGGAGGCAGCTGAGCCTGCGCCAGGCGGCATCTTGGATGCTGTCTTCTGCATCACTGCCGTGCTGGAGGTGGGAGGAGGGCGGCTCTGCAGCAGCCTGCGCCGGAGCAGGTGGCAGAAGGCACCATGGCCACGGGCAGCTCTGGACAGGGGTGCAGCGGAGTGCTGCTTGCGTGGTGGCTGTGACAGGGCTGGGGTGCTGCAGCAGGAGAGCATGGAGTCAGGTGCTGACCTCCTGCTTTGCACTTCAGGGCCTCAGGGATCTGGTGAAAGGGCCCCAGGGGCTGCCCTGCTGCTCTGGAGAAAAGGGGACGACTTGTCCCTCCCTGGGAGCAGGTGTCTGCTGCAAGGTGACCCTGCTTTATTGCATGGCCAAGCAATGAGGCTGCCTCTGCTCTTCCCTCCTGCAAAAGGCTCCTCCTAGCCATGCCAGCTGTCTGTGGGATGAGCAGGATTTCAGAGCTCCATCGTGGTGGCAGACACATGGCTGCCTGTGTCAAAGACCCCACATGACCCTCTGGCTGCCCAGAGGCTTCTAGCAGGTGCAGGAGCCTGTGTGGGGACATGGGGACTGGGGCAAGACCTGGTCATGGTACAGAGCATGTTTGGGGAGCTGTGCTCTGCCCAGCCTGGCCACGTCTTGCAGCTGCTGTGCTATACGTTAACGCTGAGCTGTGGTGGTTTTAAGCAGGTCTGACAGCTTCCAGCCCTTCTGCTCCTTCTCTGAGTCGTGGCTAAATGCTGCTTGTGACAGAGCCAAAGGTGACCAGATGGATTTTATTACATGCTGCCCACTGAGTAAGGCGTGCAGCTGCCCTGCTGTGGCCACCAGTCCAGGCTGGGCTGTGTGTGTCTGGTGCTGGGCTCCCTGGGGGCAGCCCCCAGGGGTGCCTGGGCAGGATCCCCAGGCAGCGTGTGCAGGCAGTGTTGCACAGTGTACGCCCAACAGGTGCGGAGAAGCCTGAGGTTGCACAACGTTTGGCACAATGGAGGGATGGGGGGCAGGAACAGGTTGTGCCCACCCACCCCACCTGACCGCCTGTCACATGTGGTTCCCATGGACCATGTCTTGGCCAAAGGTGGCTTGTCAGGCACTGTCAGAGCTGGTGATGAGCAAGAAAATCCACCACTGCTCACTCAGGCAGCTGAAGCCAGGAGTGGAGCAGCTCTGTGAGCACCCAACCCTCCCTGTGAGGTGCCCATGGTGAGGAGCAGGCCATGAAGCACTACTGCAGCTGTGTACCATGACCCTGTCCTGGGCTGGTTTTGCTGGGCAGCAGGACACAGGGAGCCCTGCCTGCTGTAGGGCAGCCCAGCACCAGTGCAGGGGCCTCTTCAAGATGCTTTTCAGGGCCGATGAACTCTGGTGGGCATGGGGCAGGGCTGTGCATCCATCCCATGGAGTGCTGGACCACGTTGTCTGCTCAAGGGCATGCAGGGTGGCAATGTGTAGCCCAACCTGCCTGTAACAGGCCAGCAACAAAATCATTGAGGCTGCCAACCACCAACAATCAGCCCCTTGAAGAGGGAGCAGGGCAGGAAAGATCTGACCTGCTCTGCAGCAGAGGCTGGAAGGCACTAGGACGAGTGAAACTCAACCTGTGTTGAGGTACAGGGATCTCTCTGTGGCTGCATGTTCACCAGCTCAGTGCATGTACCGGTGGCTTGTGGCAGAGCCAAAATAAATGCCTGCCCTTCACATGTTGCTGCACGAGCATCTTAAATGGGAAGCAGCAGCTGCTCTGTGGAGCCTGGGTAGGGTCTGGGTTGCAGCTCTGTCAGTAAGAGGGAGGCAGAGCCCAGTCTCCTTGCCTGGATCAGAAAGCATGGAGGTGTCTGCTTGTCTTCCTCTTTAATCAGGTATCGTGGCTGATGCTGCCCTGGCTATGGCAGAGAGATGCAGAGACCAGACACATCCAGCAGGACCCAAATCCATGCCCTGTTTTAAATGATTTCTGTAATCCTGTCAGGCAGGACTGTAACAGAGAGATAGCCCCACCATGGGCAGAGACAGGTTGGAGGAGAGGCAGCTCCTGTGTACAGGAGAGGAAGGTGTCCCTGTGCTAGGGAGGGCCATGCCAGCAGGAAAGGGGAATGATAGAGGTGGTGGATCTTGGTGCTGGGGCCTATGGGGCTGTGGCTGCTGAGTCCACAGCCCGGTGCATGGCATGGGGTGGACAAGTGGCATTGGGTGGACGTGTGGCATGACTGCCCCTGGCCTCAAGGTTGACGCTGGGATGGGGCATTCCATACTGGTACCCGTGGAGTCCTCCCTGGAAGGATGCTGGTGCTGGAGGGCACAGGGTGCTCCAGCCGCTGTGTCGTGTGCCAGGGCAGCACAGCCCTGGATTATGTGAGCGGCTGGAGAAGACCTATGCAGAGAGGGTGGGGTGGGTGCCCAGGGTGTGCAGGGGTCCTGGTTGGGGTGGTGGGGGTTACCACTGTCCACCAGGGCCAGTAGCTGGGCAGGCCCGGGGGGGATCTCAGGGGGTGCAGTTGCGATCACTGCCGGTATCCAATGGGTGCGGTACCGGCCTGTGCGATGCTCGGCGGGTGCGACGTCCCGTTGGCACAGCACCCGGTGTGGTGCAGATCCCGGGGCGAGCGGTACCGGGCCTGGCCAGCGCAGCGGCGGGGCCGTGGGATGCCCGACCGGTGCGGTACCGGTACCGGGTGGCGGTGCCGGCGGCGGCAGGGAAGGGGTGCTGCGGTACGGCCCCTCCCTCTCCCGCCCCCGCCGTGCACGCGCCGCGCGCTCCCGGTGCGGGGTCGGGCCGGACTGAGCTGAGCGCGGGGCGCGGAGCTGCCGCCACCGGCATGGCCAAGCCGCGCCACCGCCCCCGACGGTGAGTGCGCCCCGCCCCGCCCCGCCCGGCCCGGCCCGGCCCGGCCCGGCCCGGCCCGGCCCGCGATGGCTCTTGCTGGGGAGGAGGGGCGGGGGAGACCGGAGCGGCCCCACGGCGCGGGGCTGGGGCTGCCCGCTGCGGCGGTGATAGGGCTCCCGGGGCGGGGGTGGCCGGGAGCTGGTCCCACTCCTGATCCCGGTTCCCGGTCCGAGTCCCGGTCGTAGCGCAGGGCGTTCGAGTCCAGGCGTCGGGGCGGGACGCGGCGGGGGTTAACGGGTGGGGCCGAGCGCGGCGGCGGGTAACGGTGGGGGTTAACGGGGCCGGATGAGCGGCCGCGGCGAGCCGGCGGGTTGCCATGGCGACGCGCTGAAAGGGGGATTGTGCGCCCGCCTCAGCTGCGCGGCCCCCGCCCGCATCCCCGGCCCGGGGCCGCCCGGTTCCGCTCGGCTCAGCCCGTCGGGCCCAGCACGGAGCGGGGAGCAGGGGCTGTCCCGGCTCGGTCGCTCCCGCCCCCAGGGACTGGGATCCTCCCCGGGACTGTCGGGGGGGCTAGGGGCGCCGGTGCAGGCGGGATCTGTTATTTGGGGTGCAAGGATGTGCCTGGCACTGCCCGGTGCGAGGCTGCTGGTGTGAGCATCCCAGGGTCAAGGGCAGGCAGGAGATTCCCTTGGCTCAGTTTACTTGGCATAGCACAGGGAATGACATTAGTCATTGGGTTTCCAGAGCAAAAGTGTCTCTTTCTCAGGCAGGGGGCCGGGGTGGAGCAGGCTCGGTGTCAAATTGGGGCTCTGTCATGCTGGCTGTGCTCATCCTGAGCAGGGCGGTGGGTCAGGCACGTGGTGCAGGGTTTCAGGGTTGCCAGTGGCTCCACCAACATGTGCTGTGGCTGGAGTCAGCACTGCTCACCTGAGCTTGTCTCTGTCACGCTTGAAGACACAGAGCAGGATGAGGGTGGTGGGTGATGGTTAGCGACAGCACCTGTCCATGTACGGTGTTGACGGCAAGGGAGAGGAGAAGTGATGAGAGACATGAGGCCTTTGGCCAGCCAGAATCTTTCTGGACCACGTTCTACCAAATGGTGACACCCGCAGTACCTTTCCAAGGCCACAGACCGACCTCGAGGAGGTGACTCTGGATGCTGGGATTTTCCTTCTGTCCTTTGAGGTGCCTCATTCCATGCTGCTGCCGGCCTGGCCCAGGCAATGGCAAAGGGGCTGGAGGGGCCCCTACAGCTGGACAAGTGCAGGTGCAGTGAGAGAGCTGACAGCCCCAGCTCCCCATGAGCCCCTGCGCTGGCCGTACTTCACATCAGCCTGGCGGGACCTCCTTCCTCTGGAAACCGGGGTGCTCTGTGGAATCAGGGGCATCTGCCAGCTGGGTAAGGGGTGAATGTGTCCCCAGAGAGGAAGCTACACGTTGCCAAGGCATGGTCACTCTTGGCTCTGGGAAAGGCATGTACCGTCTTTTCTCCCCGCTCTGCACTGAAGCACCTGTGCCAACCCTCGGCACAGGGCTGGGTGCCCAGAGGTCCCCATTGGAGCAGATCTCCTGGTCTGCACACTGCATGTGGCCACCACCAGTGCGGGTGTCTGCAAAATGGTTAAAGCCTGACATTTAGAGGTCACACTTTTAGCATTGTGCATGTGTTTGCTTCATTTGCATTTGCAGTTAGCCCAGCTCAAGGCTTTGCCACTCGCATGTGCAGTTGCCATGGTTACATGTGCAGTCAGGATGTGGAGTTTGGTTGGACACCTGCAAACATGCAGCTCTCAACCTCCGGAGCACCAGGGCATGAGTGAAAGCCACCGAGATGCAGGGTAGCCCTCAGCTCTGGGCATGTGGGCCCTGCACAGTGATGCACTGAGGAAATGGAGTTGCAATGCCCGTCTTGGCAGGGTCTGCACGTTGCTGCCTTGCACAGCCTCCAACTGCCCATATTCAACATGCAATGTGCAACTGGGCAGCACTGTTGGAGAGGAAGGATGCCAAGGGTTGTTGCCCTGGACCTTACATCTGGGGCTGCCTCCTTCCCAGGCTGGGTGCAGAGGCTCTTCTCCCAAAGGGCTGGGGTGAAGGTGCTCGAGAGCAGGGTGGCGAGGATGGGCAGAGCCTGGGAGTTGTGAGCGGAGCTGCTGTGCAGGCTGGCAGTGTGTTGTCTGCAGACAGGGGCCTGCCAAGGCTTCAGAAGGCAGCGTGAGAATTGGCAGAGTGCTGTGCTGAGACTCCAGCTGTGGTGGCTGCATCTTTCCTGGCTCTCTGTGGGGTCTGTTCTGGGCGCTCAGGTCAAGCGCAAGACAGGGACCCAGTCCAGGTGCCATTTGACCAGGATCACATTGAGTCTGTGAGCAAGGAGATGTGATTGCCAAAATTCTCTGGCAGGTCCACATTGGCCTTGTCTTTGTGTCAAGGGAGGAGTTTTGGGACAGCAGGTATGGAAGGGACCTTGAGGTCATCAAGTCTCTAAGCTCCACCTAAACCATTCCTGAGCTCAGTCAGCTCCAAAACCTCCATGGCCGCAGTGGTTTTGCTGCCTTCCAAGCAGTTTGCTGCTGTCTTCCCATACCATTCCTGCTAGGAGCTACTTCCACACAGCAGGCAGGGGAGAAGGAAAGGCCTCTTGGCTGTCCAGGAGCACCTGTGGCCTCAGACAGACTGGTGTGGGGTGTCCATGCTGCACTGGTGGCAGCTGGAGGAATCCAGTAACATGAGAAGGATTGAAAAATGGGGGGAAGCAGTGCATGGAGACATGGAGCATGTGTCTGGGCATGAGCTGTGGAAGAGCCACAGAGGAACCCATGAAATCTCACAGCAAAGCCCAGAGGGGCTGAGTGTCTGCTGTCCTGGGGCTGTGCACCAGGTGCAGAGGGATGGGGCAGGGACAGCTTGGCTCTGTCCTTAGGGCTTTCAGTGCTGCTGGGATGGGACGATTATTTGCTCCCTGTGGGATCCCAGGCAGAGACTCCTCCCCTGATGATCTGTGGTTATTGGCTGCCGCTTGGAAGATGCTTCTTAATCAGAGTACCGGATCCACAGCCACAGCCAGGGGTGTGTGTGGGTCTTGGGTCGGCACGGAGAGGAGGTGGTCACAGCCGGCTGGCAGGGACACGCCAGCAGAAGGAGGCAGTGTGACTCCTGGTACCGGGGTGCTCAAGGAGAGCTGGGTTTGAGGACTGTGGCAGAGCTGAGCTGTGCTGCATAGTGGACTAAATGCTCCAGTGGTCTCCTAATGCTGGGGGCAGGGAGCAGGCTGTGACCAACGCTGTGTGCTGCTGGCCTCAGCAGGATTCTGCAGTGGGTGTGAGGGGAATTTATAAAAGGTCCTGCAATTGCCAGAGCTGGCAGTTTGAACCCACATCATTCAGACCCTGGAGCGAGTCTGACTGTGGGGAAATGGACACGAAGTGGGAGAGGTGGAAAGACACAGGGCTTCTGGCTGCAGCTGCCAGGTCCTGTCTGGTGCATGCAGCCCTTGGAAGTTTTCTCTGGTTAGGAGGATACGTGTCATTTGTCTGGAGGCTTGTCTGGGCTTCTTAGCATTGGGGTGTTGTAGCCCATGATGAAGCCTGTGTTCCTGATTAGTTTTGCCATTGTGTGGAGAAACTCTGCCCTTGCAATATACTCCCTTTGCCATGTTGTCTGTCTGGCAGTGGGGCAGCCATGTGGCATGGTGCGGTGTGGGGGGGTTGTTTGTGAGCAAGACTTGGTGCCGGGGAGCACTGTTTGGGCTGCGACTGCCTTGGCAAGAAGCTCAGCGGATTGTTGGTAAAGAAGCCTTGTTCCTGACACTGCAAAATGCAGAACAGTGGAGTAACATCTGTTATTTTCAAACTGCATCTCAGTCTGAGTGTATCCTGCGAGGTGCCTGGCAAGCAGAGCCAAAGCTTTGCCTAGTGGCCAGATGCTCTAGCCATGCCAGCAGAGCAGGTGGCAAAGTTCGGGAAAGGTTACAAGACGGAGCGTGTTATGGGGCTTGTAACTGTGGACAAGCCTTGTTTGAGTCTGGGCCTGGACTCCTGGGGCTCTCTAAGGGTGAGGATGGTTGACAGAGGCTCATCAGGAAGGTTTTTGTGATGGGCTTGGGGAGGTGACTGCTGAGAATGCCCTTTGGTGTGGCGATCGGGGGCTGCAGGGACTTTGCCTTCATCAGGCATTCATTAGCTGCTGCTCTAAGGGAGTGGGAGAAGAAGCCCAAGTCTGCAGTGTGGCCAGACTGTCCATGTGCCACTCACCATGGCAGTGGCCGTGTCCATCTCCTGGTGCCAGCAGCCAGTGCTAAAGAAGTTGTGGAGGTGAGGCTGTGTGTCTGGCTGTCTTCACGTCTTTCCTCTACCCTTACATGAGTCCAGGCATTGCTGAACAACTTGAGGACTCGTGGGATCGTGATGCAGGAGAAGGGGGCAGGGGCTGCTCTATGTGTCTGTCTTTAGAGCTGCCCAAGGGAGCTTAGGAGAGACATGTGGCTGTTGAGATCATTGTGGAGTCAAATGCCTGGAAATTGCAGCAGGAATGGTCAGAGGTCTGACAGCCTCTGTGCAAAAACAAAAAAAAAGCACACCAAAACCCAAAAGGCTAAGTAAGGAAGGGTTCTTCAGACTGGAAAAGAAACAACAGAAGGTGGATAAGATATGCCTACAGGAGACCAGGAGAGAAAAGATAGAGGTTAACTGTTCACTGTTTCTTTCCATGCAAGTACAAGGTCACATCAAATGAAGCTAGCAGGAGGTGCCAAAGAGGAGGAGGGGCATTGCTTCTCACAGACGTGCTATCAAACTGTCCTCAGAACAAGGTGTTAGGAAGAGTGGAACCTTACATTGAGGAGAAACAGGCTGAATTCAAGAAGGACAAGAGGTTTCCCCAGAATCAATAAATACAGCAAGATCCACCTCTGACTTGGGCTGTTGCTGAGCTGCAAATTGACTGACTACAGGCAAGAAAGTACATAGGGCAAGGTGGACCCTTAGTCTGAGCTGTTATTTTCATAACGTTGTGCCTGCCAGAGCCACGTGGAGCCAGGAGGGAGCACAGGGCTTTGGTAAATAACAGTGGGTTTGTCCCCATCCAGCTCTGTGTTACTTTGCTTGGCACAGGGTGACAGGTGCCTGCTCAGTCCTGGTTCCTCGCTGAGAGCGCGGGATGCTCTCCCCACATGATGGAGGTACAGCTGGGGGAAGACGTGGGACCTGTGCTAAGCTCTGTTCCTCTGCCTCAACATCACAAGACCCTTTGCTGGAGACTTCTGGTGGACTTTTGTCCACTGAACAGCTGCTAATTTGGTTGGTTTGAAAATGGAGGGCAATATCCCTGCCCTTCTGTGTTACCTGGCAGGAGTAGCAGAAGAGGAAGCAGAACTCTGCTTCCTGTGGTTTTCTGGGCAGTGGACACCCACCTGACACGCAGGCAGTGAAGCTGGAGTGTTGTCCTGGCATTGTCCCAGTTTCCTGGTACTCACTGCACGTGGTGGGCACCGTAGGAGCACGGGAAATCTGATCTTCATCTCCCCCTCCTCCAGTCCCCTGGTTCTGCCTGTTCTCACACATGTCAGGAAACATCAGTCTCAGTTTTGTTCCTGGTTTTATGCCCAGATGAGAAAAGACTCATGTCCCACTACCAGTGAGGGTCCAGTTCAGCCTTACCTTGGCATACGTGGTGTCCCAGAAGGCTGTCCCCCAGCTCCTCCTTGTGGGAGAAGTAGACTTGGGGAGGAGGATGCAGGGATGAGCTGGAGATCTAGCAGTCCCCAGTGGGCTTTGGGTTCTGGGGGGCAGCAGGATGAGGCCAAGCAAGGTTGAAGCTCATTAAGAGGATTCTACTGCCCATCCTTATGACTTCCAGGATGACGCTGTCCACAAGAGCTGAGGGAAGTATCCAGCCATCACAGTGGTGTCCTTGAAGCCATGAAACTAAAATCTGCCCTTGGTTAACAGCCCTAAGGGGACAGACCCTGTGCCTCAAGACAGAAACGATCTCTGTTTCTGTGTCATTGCCATTTGGGTCTCTGTTGCTGCTGGGGTCTCCCGGTGAGGATCTGAGGTTGCAGACTTGGGCAGGGAGCTGCTGTACTTTGATGCTCATGACCTTAAGAGGAGCTAAATGGTTACCTGCTCTTTATAACAAAATCCTTGTCCTGTGTCCACCAGGGATGATGCTTCAAAATGGGCATCTTCTGAGGCAGAGCTGTGCTTGGGGACCTCTGAGAAGCAGCAGGGAGCACAGGAGCCTTCATGGCCCTGTTGATTGTCCTTCCTTGGCATTGCTGGTCCTTGTAGCCTGCCTGTATGTGCGCTTCATCCTGGTCTGCTCCCTCAGACAGGGTATCCCCAGCCTGCATGATTTGCTCTGGTCCAGCTTATTTCTTAACACTAGGTAGCCTTTACAGCAAAACACATTAAAGGATTTTTTTTTTCCAAAGGTTTTAGGCTTTCTGCTTTTTTTATGCTTGAAGATAGAAAATATGGGAGGAGAAAGCCACAAGCGAAAATAGAAAATACATTTTGGATTAAATTTGAACAGGCTTCCTTCCTAGCTGCTGGCCTGCCTGGCTGCCAGTCTTTAGCAAGCCCTGTTTGTTTGAGCAAGAGCCAGACTTTGCGTGCCCTGGCTGCAGACTAAACCTCCAACACCAGAGAGTTTTCATGGTCTTCTGATCGGTCACACCAAGCTTTTGTTTTGGTTTGGGAAGGTGAGCAGCTGACAGCTCTTGCTGAGGGCACGCTTCCCTGCTTGAGGTAGCTGCTCATCTTAGGTGAGTAGAGGTTCTTGTGGGATTGGCCTGGACCATCTGACAGCTTGAGATCCTTCCAAGGTGGCTGACACTGGATCTGTCTGGGCTGCCAGCTATATGTATGACCTGTGACAACAGCGATCTCTGGTCATGATGCCTATATGAACTCTTTATTTTGCTCACTGGAGCATGTAGCAAATCTGTGCATTTCCAGAGTTCCTGAGAAAGCCTTTAGGGTTTCTGGGGAAACCAGTAACTCTGGGACGGGCTTTTATCTTGTTCAGCTGCAGATGGGCACTTTTGGATGCCATGCCAGCAGCATATGTGGGTGGCTGTTGTGCCAGAGCCCCCAGCGCTCCCCTTGCCCTGGTGCTGCCCCAAGCATGGAGGGCACTGCCAGCACCACGGCGGCTCTGCTGTGAGCCGGTGACGGCTGCATGGGGCCAGTGGATTTACCCAGGAGCTCCTCCACAGCCACCAGCCATTATCTTCGGTGCTGGCACTCGGCAGCGGGGTGGGGTGAGGGGGAAGACAGATGTGGAAGGGGAGGGTGGCTTCTCCAGCACCTGTGCCTTATTCTGGAGCATGCAAGTGTGAAATTCAATTTATAGATAAGCCATAGCTGGTGAGGAACACAGGCCACGGTGTCTGCTGGAGCCAGGCAGTGTCTGGGAGCAGCGTGGCCGGCATGCACAGCATGTCCTGCCTGCCAGCTCTTGCGGAGGCTGACGTCACCTCAGAGGAGCTGAGGCTGCTGCAGGACGTGGCTGCTTGACGCTGTGTCATGTTGGCTCTGGGTGTGCAGCCCCAGCTGCTGGCAGGAGCCCTGCTGAGAGGTGCTGCCCTGGGGCTGCTCTCCCCTGCCCTGCAGAGGCGAGGGGTGAGCGAGAGGGACCTGGTGCTCTCTGCCACCAGCAAGCTGGGAGGACAGACAGGTATCGTGGAGTCTGTGGTGCTTCCAGCAGTGATGGCATTTTCCCACCTCCACATTTGGATCTTCCCTTCCTGACGTTTCCATTGAGTACTGCTTGCTGGTGGGAGCAGAGGGAACGGGTGTTATAGCATTAGAAAACACAGCTTGCACTGGTCCGTGCCCTGTCCTGCGTGTGCATTCCTGCCAGTGGTCACAGCTCCCCTTCTCCTGCCCCACTCCAGAGCTTTCTGGGTCTCCCACCTCTGAGTACTTTGCAGAGAGCAGCCCTCTGTTGCAGATGAGGAGACTGGTGCTGTGAGGAGGACATCATGGTCACCCATGCCAGCCATGGCAGAGCTGGGATTGAGTAGTGCCCTGGTCCTCAGTGGTGGCTGCTGCCAGTGCTGGCTGGGTCCCCAGGCAAGCCACAGTGTCATGGAGCAGTGGGTAACTGCTGATGCTGTCAGGCCTGGAAGGGACACCAGCATGGTGATGCCAGGATGATCAGTCTGTTTGGGTGTTCCTTGCTGGCCAGAGAAAGCACTGCTCCCCTGACCCTGGCTTGATTCTTGCAATATGGTCAGAAAATCCTGTCTGATCTCTGATCAAAGCCACTGACACACACAGCTCTGCAGCTTGTGCTGGCCAAGTGTGCTCGGTCCCTCATCTCTCTGAGTAGGGTCATGGGCTGGGATTCAGCATCTCTCTGGCACAGAACGGGACCTGCAGCTCTCTCAGCTGTGGGAAGCCAGGAGACATGGTGTGGCACAGTCCTGCATCCCAGGCTCTGGGCATGTGAGCCTGCCTGGAGCCTGTCTGGTGTTTCACCAGTAAGGACTACAGTGACAACATGGAAGTGGTGTGGATGGTGGAGGTGATTCTAGCTCAAACATCTCCTGGGGCAGCTTTCCTAAACGTTGCCACCAAGGACTCTGCAGTGAGGAAACAATTTGGTGCTGGACTGCAATGCTTGGGCTTTCTAGCCCCATGAGGGAGCATGCCTGGCCCTGCTGCCTGCACTGTGACCCTGGAGGGGTGATTTTGTCAGGATGGTCCCCACACCTGCTTGCACAGGGACTTGCTGTCTCGATAGAGCCACCCTGCTCCACAGACTTGCTGGCTGGGTTGGTGTCCCATGGTACCAGGCAGGCGGCAATGGGTGGTGCAGGAAGGTGGTGTATCTACACTGCCAGATAACTTGTGACCTTATCTCTGCACAGGAAAGGTGACTAATTATGTCATGTTTCAGCTTCTGTGGAAAAGGTAGTTCCTGCTTGTCTCTGACTATTTTCCTCATCTTTGTTCTTTGCCCTGGGTTTCATTACCTTTAGCCAGGATCACCTTCATGACCTGGCTTACAATTCTGCCCCACAAAACTTTGCTCAGATGAAGAATAGCAGTGAGCAGTGATGTCAGGCATAAACTGATGGGTGAGACAAGTGTCAGTAAAGGAAAAAAAAACCTTTATCAGCTCTGCCACTGAAAACAGAGTTTCTTATAGCCACGGTCTGGATTACAGCCTGTGATTATGTGGCTTTGGCTTCCTCCATTAAGTCAGTAAAAATGAAACAGTGACAGCTTATTTTGGGTGTAGCTTTTCCCATTCAAAGCACTCTTGGGTTTTGCTATGCACCCTCTCTGGTTGTATTTACAGGAAGTCTTTGTGTTTTAAGCTGCAGAGAGCTTCTCTCTGCCCAACCCACCTCCTTACACTTTCAAAGCCTCTCCCAGGCCATGCTAGTCCATGGAACGCATTGGCTGTGCACATCCTCAGCTTGCCTGTAGCCACTGGTGCATTCTCAGCTTTCCTTGGAGCATGTGTGAGACATCTTGACCTGTTATTAGCACAAGTGGTGGCTCAGGTAGGAGCAAATTGCCCATGGCCCAGTTGGTTGGAGACCGTCAATGTGCTTTGCATGGCTGGGTGCTCAGAAAGAAGCTTGAGAGACTGGGATATGAGAGTGTTTTGGGGAAGGACATTCAATCAGCACATGGGTTTCATATTTGCTGCTTAATTTGAGGCATTTCAGAAACAGGGGTGTCATTGCATCAAGCCAGCTTCTTTGAGTCACTGAAGTCTCTTTATTAAATTTCAAACCTGCTTTTGCTAACATAAGAAATATGAATGTGTTAGAGTTTTGGAAGCTTGTTGCTTTGAAAAGAGCCTTGTGCTTTTGTAATTGGTCCCTAATATGGTTCAGTCATAATGATCCATATTAACTTACAAACTGGGACCTCTACTTGTTGTAGTAGTTTCCAAGGTGGTTGTTTGAGAGAGGACATAGGAGCCATTACTCTGGCAGATGTGAGGGGGATGGTGATGAGCAGCTGGGATAATGTCAACGTGTGGCTTGCCAAAGCTGGAGAAGGAAGTGAGGGGAATGCTGCTTGTGCAGACTGCTTTCCCTTTGCTGGGTGAGATTTTCACTTTAGTCACTAGCTGCAGAGTGTTGATCTCAGATTTGTGAGTGAGATTATATTGCCTTAAAGTAGGTGTCTGGTGCTTGTTTGTGATGTGTTGGAGAGCGAGCAAGTTGTCTTGGCATGAACTTTGTGCTGGTGCCAAGGGCTTGCAGAAAGCAGATTGTCTGTCAGTTTGCTCCTGAATAGATGTCTGGAAATTCCAGGGTTCTGCGGATGCATTTCTGCATTGTCAGTCACCTGCCCACACAAAGTGAGCACTGGAGTAATCATTCCATTTAATTATGAAGTGCTGTTTCCTCTAGAATAGAATACTGAAGTTGGAAGGGACCTGCAGTGATCACCTAGTCCAACTGCCTGAGCAATTCAGAGCTGGCCAAAAGTTAAAGCATGTTGTTAAGGGCATTGTCCAAATGCCTCTCAAACACTGATGGGCTTAGGCAACTGACCACCTCTCTAGGAACCCTGTTCCGGTGTTTGACCACCCTCTCTGGAAAGAAATGCAGCCTAATGTCTAGTCTAAACCTCCTTTGGTGCAGCTTTGAGCCATTCTCATGCATGCTATCACTGGATACCAGGGAGAAGAGATAAGCACCTCTCTCTCCACCTCCCCTTCTCAGGAAGCTCTAGAGAGCAACAAGGTTGCCCCTCATCCAGCCCAGGCGTTGCAGCGTTTGCACAGCAGGTATCCTGGCACAAACGGCCCGTCGGAGCCCGAGAGAGACCAGACGCTTTTCCGGCAAATACTCTGTGCCTTTTAGACGATCTGTGATGCAGGTCTGCGCTGTGGCTCTGCTCGGAGAACCACGACTCGTTCTGGAGGGGCCGGCGGGAGCGGCGCGGTGCTGAACGGACAGCTCCGGCCGGCCCGCCCGGCTGGGACGGACCTGCGGGCGGGGCCAGACCTGCGGACACGGACCGACCTGCCGACAGGGACAGACTGAACAGCCTGCACTCCCTCCCCACACAACCTTCAGGGAACAGCACAAAGCACCCCCCCGTGGTGGTGGGTCTGTCAGGCCGGACCAGGCGCACTCAGAATGGGACAGGGCAATGCCACATCCAACTGTTGCAGCATGTATGAGGTGACCCAGTCCCAGGGGCTTATAGTATCTCCTTCAGGGCTCTTTGATCTTCCAGGCTGGGTCAGGCTCTCTTCCTTTGCTGCCAGTTGTTCTGACTGGGGAGCAGGTGCATGTATATCTGTGCCAAGGCCAGGGCACTGTGTTTGCTGTTTAGACAGTGGTTCTCATTAACCTCTGCCCCTGCAGAGAAACATTTGTAAATTGAAACTGTGCAAGCAACAAGGTGAGGGAGAGAAAACTTGCCGCCATTTCTTCATGCTGAGATCAGGGAAGCCGTAACATGAGATAATCCAGATTATTTCTACCCAGAATGTGGTACTAAACGGCCTACTTCCAGCAGCTATCCCTGAGCCACGTGGAAACCCAGCAGCCCATCAAGAGGCTGCTGCCACTGTCCTCTTCACAGCCAGGGATCTGTCCCGGCAGAGCCTCTTGCTCATACAGCAGCTGCTGGCTGTGCCACGTGGCCTTGCCTCAGCTTTCCACCACACTCCTGGGAAGCATGTGGGAAAGTCAGTCGAAATATAGACCAGCTCAAGGTGAGCATGTAGCCTACTCCAAAAGAGCTCAGGCTTTTAAGCACAGTTGTCCTTGGGTCCTCTATAGAAGCCACTCTCTGCTTGCATCAGCAGTATTGGGTGCTGACCCCAACACCGTCCCTGCTGCAGTGCTCACTGTCTGTCCTTCAGCGGCATCAACAGTCTCAGCTCAGTGACACTGAGAACCCCCTTGCATTTTTGGAGCTTTTGATGCTAAATAGGAATTGGAAATGAGCCCGGCTATCTCACCTGCTGGGTAGTGTGCCTTCTGGAGCCGGACACCTAACTGTGTGCTGGAATTCAACACCAAAAATGTCTGGAAAGGCTGAAGTGTGAGCAAGGGAAAGGTCTGCTTTGCCCCTGATGTCCTTCCCAAGACAGGCTTGGCACCTTCATGACAGACTTGTTAAAGGCCACAGAGCAAATAGGAACAGGCCATATTGTGGCAGGAGGCCATTAGCACCACAACAGAAGTGGCACTTGAAATTGTCTGTTTCTAGGGATTTTGGGTAACATTCTTCTGTTCTGAATGGGAGCTCTCGAGGATCTTGGCACGTGTCTGGGAGTTATCAAAGAGCTTCTGTCCCACATATGTTCTTGCAGCACTAAGGAACTTAACTGACACTCCTCACACATTCTCTCATTCTCTCCCCAGGGCAAAGGATGTGCAGTGGAGTGTCTTGTAGGCTTCTGACATTCAGCTTGCTTTAAATGTTGGTGGTGCTCTGGGAAGAAGTTAGGAAAGGCAAGTCACAGGGACATATCTTGCAGTTGAAGCAGATGAGGGTGGGGTTTTTGACTGTTTTTCCTTCCATCCCATCACAGTGACTGTGGTGCCTAGATATCAGAGATGCTGCAGATGTGCTTCTAGGAGGAGAGTGGCTCTGGGGGAGACCTCTGCATGCTAAGGAACACATGTGATGAGCTCCATGGTGCTTGGCAGTCTCCTAATGTCCCCTAAATGTTCTGCCCTGTCAGAGAGTCCTAAATGCTGAAGGCTTCTTGGCCAAGGTGGCTGTAGTTTACCCAGATGGTGACAAATGCTGAATGACTGAGGACAGGGACAGAGCTGCCAGCCAGGGTGATGAGAAGTGTAGGGGACTGCGCTGGAGGGGTTGCTAAGAAGTTATTTGGTCCATCCATCTGCCATGTAGCATCTTTTGCAGATATGCACAGGGTGCTTAACTTTTCCTGGTGTACATTTGACCTTCCATTCTTAACAAGAATGTGTCTCCTACGTAGCATGAAGCTCAGTCAGACTGTTCTGACATTTTTTGCAGTGACCTTTACATGTTATAAAACTGCATCCTCTGACTTGTCTTTTCTAGAGACCCACTCTTCCAGGCTTTTGCCTAAGGCTTTTTGGTGGTCTTGCTGGTCTCCTATGGCCTCTCTCAGTTGGTCCAAATCTTTTGGGGAAGGAACGATTTCTTTGGAGGAGAACAGTATAATTACTTGATGTGCCCTCTGTGAGCTCAAAGGAGAGCGGAGTAATTACTTCACATATCTTTATAAGCTGCCCTTTCACGCATCCTACTGTACTTGCCTTTTTTTTTTTGTGCCAATGACATGCTGGCTCGCATTCCATTTGTACTCCTCTGTAGCCTTTATGACCTTTCTGGCAGAAACGCTGCTGTCTTTTCTTCCATGGTCTGTTTGTGCAATTTTTTACCTCCCAGTGACTTACAGCCCTGCCCATCATCTCTCAGCCTTTTCCCCAGTCTGTCAGGAGCATGTCAAATTCCCATCCTGGCTTCCAAAGCACTGGGTGTCATGTGCACATTTTAAAACATACTCTGTACTGTCATTTAGGTCATTCATGGACAAGCAGAGCAGTAGCCACAGTAGAGCAGACCTTTCTGAAACCCTCCTTGTCTCCTTTCAGTGTAACTGCGAGCCACTGGTAACCATCTATTACAATGCAGCAGCTCTGTGATGGACCTAAGTCCTGGAAATTGCCCACACCGTGCTGTGGGACTGGGAAACATCTCCCTGTGGCACTGATGGGTAACCTAGGGTGGGTCAGAAAGACTTACTGGGCACAATCCATAGCACATAACCACCAACTTTACTCGGTAGTATTATCTTCAAGTATTGACCCAGGCCACAAGCATCAGAGGGTGTGAGCCAAGACCTGCTGTTAGGGGGTTGCTCTTCAGGAGCTGCCAGGACGCAAGGATGTCAGTCCAGTTGTGCTGCAGCTTCAGTGATCCCCCGGGTTTCCTATGGGGTTTCTGCAGCATCACAGGACAGGTGAGATGGGAGCGTGGGTTGATGAGAGCTGGGGTTGCTGTCTGGCAGAGGGGAGCAGCTGGTAGGGTGGGCGGCACATCTGGCAGGTGCTGCCGCCTCAGAGCTGAGCATCAGCCTGATGTCCCAGAGCACAGGCTGGTGGAAAGGTTTGGAGCTTGCTTACCCTGAGGAAGAGGAGGCAGAGGCTTCTCATGCTGCTTGCTGGGTGCATGTCTATGCTGGGGTGCATGGGCTGACGCCAGCTACCTCTCACTGTGGTACAACAAGGTCAGATGGCAAGCACAGCTGCGTAAGGCAGAGTGGCTGGAGGGTGCAATGGGACATCCCATCAACTTGCTGTTGGGGAGGAGATCATCCATCCATGCCAACTGGGCAGTGTGGGCAGTCTGTCCTGGCTCTGGAACATGCAGGACATAGAGCCACAGCATCAATGTGATGAGCCTGGGGTTGGGTCAGCCTGAGTGCTCAGGGGCAGGAGGCTGGACCCCGATGAAGGGCAGGCTGTCTGCTCGCATCTCCTCGGCCGCCTGCCAAGGAAGGTGTGGATCCGGCTCGTCTGGCTGGTGTTGAGACGCCTGACTGTGCATCTGCGAGGGAGGCTTCCAGAGGATCCCGCCCGCCCAGGTTTCCATGGAGAGTGTCTCCGTGCTGAGGAGGGAGCCGTCTGGCAGACAGTGCAGCCATGGAAATACCGATAGAGGGTTTTGTTTTCCAAAGCACATGAATAACATCCCTAACAGCTAGCAGCCTCGCTTCCTCTGCTCACCCCACCAGCGGTCTGGCAGAGCGACCTGGGATGCCCGCAGTGTCTTTATCCTGCCGGCTCCTTGCTGCGCACTCATCTGAGCATCCCCAGTTTGGCTGTATCTGCCCAGCCCGGACTGGTTTCCCTTCCAGTTGGCAGGCACGGCTTCTCCTGGCGCAGGGCTGCAGGGAGGCAGCAGTCGTCTTCGCTGGGAGATGTGTTTGGCTTCGCTGCTGGAAGGAGGAACGGGAGCACTGTAGGCGGCAAAACTGGGGAAGTTTTGCTCCCACTTCCCGTGGGATGTGAGAGGAACCGCTTCCCTGAACGAAGTGTCCTTTCTCAGATCTCTTGGTTATTTTGCATGCTTCAAAAGATCCAGGGGAAGCTTAAGAGCTGTTGAGGCAGCAAGCAGCAATGCAAGGTGCATGCAACAGCCCCTAGTGAAGGGAGCTGAGCTCAGTTTTTCATGGGAGTCTGTTAATATTAAATTAAGTCTAAATTCCCATTCTAAATGTTATGTTGACATGAAATTACAGCAGAAAGCACAGAGCACAGAACAGCAATATGAGGGTATAAGATGTGTTATGAGGGTATTGTAATAATCTCAAATGAGGCATTTGAAACCCAGGGAATTCCAGATTTAGGACTTGCATCATTTTTTGGGTTTGTAATTGAAAAAACAATCCAAACATGGGAAGGCTTAGGAGCATGTTGCTGAGACTGTTTGGGTGCCTTTATTCTGTGCTGTGGGGACATGGGCAGATGGAGGGGAAAAGTCTTTAAAAAATTATGGAACCAAATGTGGAATTACAAATGTTAAAATTCCATGACCTGGATTTGAGTGTTAAGGCACCATGGCTCTCCAGGGTAAAGTTAGGACTGCTGGGTCTTGACTGTGCATCTCCATAGCTGGACATATTTTGCTGTCACTCACATAACTCACCTCTCTGCCTGATGCTTCATAAAACTCATAATTGGAGACAGTTGCAAGTCCTATAGCATCATTTTGTTTAAGTTAAGGATGTGTACTTAGAACTTTAATTCTATATTAGCTTATGTTTTTTGTCTTCAGACTTCCATGGTTTTTAAAAGCTATTAAAAGAATCATGGATGAGGATTAAACAAAAACCCAAAGGAATATCATCGTAACATAATTCTGAGGAGCTGTAGCAAGAAGCTGATTTTTGGCTGGGTTTTATAAAAAGAGATTCCTCATTGTGCCTGAACAGAGTGGTTACGCTGGATGTGCTGCCGCTTCAAGGATGCAAAGTGGGTGGCAAATTCAGCCCTAATTTTGCAGTGGCTGGTGTGTGCAGCCCAGATGGGCAGCTATGGGCTGTGGAGCAGCAATGCCCGGTGCCGTGAAATCTCTTGGCTGGAGGAGCTGGTGGAGCAGCAATGCCCATGGCAGCATGTGGCCACAGACCTGAGGAAGCTCTCAAGTCAGGAAATCGGTGGGTAAGCCACTGCTGCCGAGGCTGTGGTGTTCCAGCAGAGAGAAAATGATGATGGGTTGATTGAAATGTCTCTGTGGGGAGTTGTGGGCACTGTCATAAAGACTGGAAGCTGTCTGTAGCTTCTAGTCATACGAATTAGATATGACAGTCATTAATAATTTGGCTTTATCCTAACCCATAGTACCTGAAGTTCCCTGAGCAGCAGATTTGCACTGGGCAGTTTGCCTTCCAGCAGTGTCAGGCAGAGTGGTGGGTCTCAAGCACCTTTGAGATCCCACTTGGAAATGCAGCTTTGGGGGGGTCCTGGGCTGTTATTGCAGCCCTGGGATGTCACTTCTAGGCAAAGGTCAGTTCTCTGCTGAAGGAGGAGTATTAGATAAATGGTGGTTTTCTTCTGGAGCTGGAGGCAGAGTGGGGCAGCCAAGGCACCACAATGCAGCGTCAGCTCCAATTTTGGTGGGGCAGAGCCTGGGGTCTCTATGTGCTTCAGCTGTATTTCTGTCCCTTGATACACCTCGTGTTTCTTAGGCTTTGTCAGCTGTTTGGGGGATAACACAGCAGTGTTGTACTCCCACCGGGTGTGTTTCTGTCACTTCTTGGTGGGGCAGGAGGAGGTGGAGGGGAGCAATGTGCAGAGGTGATGTGGGTTAGGGGTAGAGCAGGATCAGCCTGGTTGTGACAGCTCAGCCCTCAGGTTATCCCTGTGCTGTGGATGGGGCAGTACCACCCCTGTCTGGCAATACCCGTGGTCCCTCTATGGGCTCCAAAAAGTGCCTGCATGGCCAGCCCTGAGAGGCCTTGCTGCTCAGGCAAGCTGGATGCAGTAACATGATTGTCTGGGCTGAGTGTTTCTTATTATGCTTGTCATACCCTGATTTCTGAGCCTGCTGTGTTCCCTGGGCATATCAGGAGGGCAGGCACAGCACGAGCCCATTTCCTTAATGACCAGCAGTGAGTTGCCTGCACATGTGCAGTGCAGATTTGAAACGCCCTCCATGGTTGTTCTCTTTTTTTTTTTCCTGCGGATTTTCCGTGTTGGATGAGGTGTTCTCCATTTGTGGAGTCCCTGCCCAGCTGAGCCTTCACCAGAGCCGTGTACTCCCATCTGCTTACAGCCCTTATTTTGTGCTCCAATAATTCCAAGGCAGCTCTGCTCCCCTCTGAGCTTGGAAGAGATTAACGGGTGGGCATGTAAGGATGCTCTGGGGGAAAATGGAGGTGCCCCGTCACTGCTGCCATCTTTCTCAGGGTAAGATATGTGGGTTAGACAGGATGAGCATCCTCTGACCTGTCACCAAGCAGTTCCTTTTAGTGGAGACTGGGCTGCAAAGCCACCTGCCGACGTGTGGAGCCGGCCTCTGTCTGATGCTGCTCTTGCCCGGCTGGGATGTGGGTGAGCACCGGGTGAGCACCGGTTGAGCACAGCCTCTGCGGCTCCCCTTGCCCAGGTCCCCCAGGAGCAGCGGTGCTGGGGAAAGATGCAGAGGGGGGGGCACTTACATAAGCCCTGAATGCGGCAGGCGGTGCGGGGAGGTGAAGGGCAGAGCACTGAAAATCCAGACAGCCTTCAGCAAGGGCTCCCTGGCGGAGGAGCTCTGCTCGCTGACATACATCCGCAGGTCCCCATCTGCAGCCACTGCTTCCCCTGCTGCCTGCAGCTCCTTTCCTTGCGGACCCCACAGGGGCTGCCCTGTTTGCTCCCCCCCTGCCGACAGCCTATGGGATGTGGGAGCAGAGCTCTGTGCCCTGGGGCTTGCTCAGGTGGCCGGGAGGCAGCCAGGGCAGGGAGGGGGTGGCAGGTGCCAGCACAGGGGGACACTGCCCTGAATCACTCTGGCTGTTCCTATCCTCCTCCCTCCTGCACGGGTTGTGCCAGCGGTGTCGCTGCTTTGGCCAGCGGCACATGGAGGGAGAAAGCATGTGGGTGGGTGAGATGGGTGTCTGGTCAGGACACGTGGGTCTAATTTGCTGGTGTATGAGGTGGTGCAGTGGTACCCAGGTACGCGAGTGATGCTGGGATGGAGCCAAGGCGAGGAGCACAGGCTGCACCGTGTAGGAGCACAGACAGCAACAGCTCAGCCAGGAGGCAGAGGTACCAGGGGGCTCTTGTGCCGGGGCTGTGCTGGGCGGCGGCCGTGCACAACAGGTTCTTTGTGGGGAGGGACAGTGCCGGGAAAGTGTCACTGTCCTGCTGGTCTTGGCACCCATAATCTGCTGCTGATACCCTCTTGCAGCATGGAGCAAGCGCACTGTGCTGCCATTCAGGGTGGCTGTGGGGCTCAGCTGGGCAGGATGGGGGCAGGGTTGGCGCCCAAGCACTGGGAACAGGCTCTGCAGGCATGGACAGATGCCGTCTGTGTGTCTGTGTGTACTCTACTTGTGCTGTCCGTGCTTGCCTACTCAAACCACCTGCCTGGGCAGGGGCAGAGCCAATGAGCACCCATGGGTGGGGGGTCAGGCTAGTGATCCCAGCTTCTTCTGCACTGCAGCTCTTTGACTCTTCCCAGAGCAAGTCTGCTGCTAATTCCCTCCATCTCTCCACAGTATCAGCAGTCTTCTCCAGGCCAGGCCATTGGCAGGCACGCAGCAGCGGGCAGCTGGCAGGCTGTGAGGAGTGGTGTCACATCTCCCTGCGTCCCTGCTCGCAGCTAACCCAGCAGAAGGTGTGGGTGGGCTGTGCCCTCCTGACTCCCGGCTCTCCTGCTCCATCTGTTCCCGGTGGGCAAATTGGAGGCTTGGCGTGATGGTGATGCCCTGAGCCCTCTCCCCAGGAGCTTCAGGCCTGGATGTTGGTGGTGCTCCTCCCGGACGATGTGGCTGATACTCTGGAGAAGCCCTCTTTTGCCCCCTGTTCTCCAAGTGCCTGAGCTGGTGGCCGGCTGGGACCTGCGTCTCACCCTCTGGGTCTTGAGCTTCGCCTTGGCGGTTGTGCGGATGGAGGGCCAGGTCTACTCTCCAACTGTCAACACGCACTATGGGAAGTTACGGGGCGTGCGTGTGCCACTGCCCAGCGAGATCCTGGGGCCCGTGGACCAGTACCTGGGGGTGCCTTACGCTGCACCCCCCATCGGGGAGAAGAGGTTCATGCCCCCTGAGCCGCCACCATCCTGGTCGGGCATCAGGAACGCTACCCACTTCTCACCGGTCTGCCCCCAGAACATTCACAACGCCGTTCCCGAGATCATGCTGCCCATCTGGTTTACCTCCAATTTGGATATCGTGGCCACATACATCCAGGACCCCAACGAGGACTGTCTGTACCTCAACATCTACATCCCCACGGAGGATGGTGAGTCCCTGCCGGGGTGCCCGCAGGAGGGCGGGGGGGGCTCTCCGCCCCTCCCCAGCAGTGGTTGGTCTCACCTGGGTGTTGTGTTTGAAGCATGTGGTTGTGGACCCTGCAGCATGCTGTCTGTTTGTGGAAAGCTTTCTCTGGCCACGCAGCTCGCCCTCTTGACCTCAGCTGCCATCTCTGTCTCCTGTGCTCCTGCTCTTCCACGCCTCCCGGTCCCTGTTCCCCCTCCACCTCCATGGCATCGTCACGGGTTCCTCTCTTGTGTTGCTAAATCTGAATCCGACTCTTTGACTGCAGATCCACAGAGCGACAAGCTGGTTTGTGCTCCCCAGGCGCCGAGTGCCAGGTTCTGTCTTGAGTTGGTTCGGGTTTGTCCTTCCTCCCCCCTTCCCACCCTCCCCAGGTCCATGCGCTAGTTGTGGGTGCGGGCTGCGGCTGCGGCTGGGAGGAACACTCTCTGCCTCTCCCTGGGGAGATGCTCCATCAAGGAAGGGACCATAGAGCACTTTTTTGGGCTCTGGTACGGATGGGAGGTTGGGGGCACCAGCAGGCACATCGCTTGGCTGCTCCGCCGTCCGCCAGCGGGACAGCGGCAGAGAGATGAGCCTGGAGTGCTGGGGACCCACGGGGCACGGTCCCATTGGGGTGAGGCTGGGCGGCGCCGGGTGCCTCCTAGTCTAACCTTTTCCTTTCTAGGGGATCCCACCTGAACTGTAAGTAGAGGGCAGAGGAGGCAGCGCCTGCCTGCACGCCTGCCCCAGCCTCATCGCAACGGGAGCCCCCAGGGATTTTCAGTGGGCTGGAAGGGACCCGCAGTGGGTCTGCTGTGCACGGCACAGCAGCCCGGCGGACTGGTGCCTTCTTCTGGGCCATCTGACTCCACTCCTCTGCCCCTGGGGCCCTTGGCCACAGGATGCATTGTGCCTTCCTTCCTGCCCAGCATGGCTGGTCCAGAGTTTTCCTCCCACGGTGACGCTCCCTCCCCACCTCCCGCGGTCCCAGGGGTGGCGGGAGGGCGGCAGCGTGGTTGTGATTGCATGCCCACTCCCACCAGTGGAGCCTCCTGTTATTTTGTAGTCTTTTATTCATTTTACAGTAAAACGGATTTCCAAGGAATGCACCCGAAAGCCCAACAAGAAAATATGTAGGAAAGGAGGTATGTAGCAAGCCGACCGGCAGAGAGGCACAGAGAGGAAAGAGAGAGAGAGTGAGAGAGTGAGAGGGTGCCTGACTGGCCCTCAGCCCACGGCGTGCTCCTCCGGCACCTCTCTGTGCTGCCATCCAGACTGCGGGCCCTGTGAGCAGCCCGCTCTGCCACCCCCATTTCCCACTCAGAGGAGCCCCACTGATGCTCTGGCCACCTCTGCTCCCCGGAGACAGGGAGACAGGACCAGTGCCGGCTGGGAGCGCAGGTCTGGGGTCAGGTCAGAGGAGGATGCTCATGTTGCTCCAGGCCTTTCAGAACAACTTCTCCTGGGCTAAGCCCACGCTTTCACCTTTATCCTGCTGGCACTGGCAGCTTCCCAGCCCCTGGGTTTGAAGGGGAACCTCTGATGGCAGGTAGCACTTAAATGCACCCATCCGCTAGATGTGCATCATCCATTGGGGGTGTATGGACCTGTACAGGGAAGCACCTGTGTGATGGGGAACTGCAGCCCATTCCAGGCTGAGCTTTTCCCCTGTTGCATCTCTGGTCATTTTGCATCCCAAGCTCCTCAGTTAAAAGCATAAAACCTCCCCTGGCTGTGTAAAGGCTGCCATGTTCTGCCCCAGCCTGCAGTCCGGTGAAGGCAGCTCCCCGTTTCTCACACCCCCATGCCTCTGCCAGCCCTGCCAGTGAGGATCTGCTCTCCACTTCCTGGCATGGCAGCATCCTCTCTGAGCCCCAGCCACCCTGTGGATGGCTGAGCACCTCCAGCTCAGACATGTCTCAGCTTTGCCTTGCCTCCACTCACAGGGCTGTGCGGGGCTCATCCTGCTGCACTTTGGGGCAAGGAGGGCAGCTCAGTCCCCCCTTACCTCGAAGTGATCCTGTGTTCCCAGCCAACCCCAGTGACACGGGCCGGGGAGTGCAGACATGCAAATGGGAGCTGCTCAGCCCCTGGTCAGACACAATGCTTCACCCATCTCGCTGCATGACCCCCTTGCAGACAGGGAGAGCCTGGGTCACTCTCTGCATCCTAAAGTTAAATGTGCAGGCGGTCGGGCAGCCAAGCTCTTCTGAAAGGCTCCGTGCAGGGCAGGGGTGTCTGGCGGGCGGGGGCTGCCGTCCTGGGCATCCCTCACCGCAGTGGGATCCCTGCCTCTGTGCCTCCACCTCCCTGCACCCTGGAGTCGGCGGGGCCAGCACAGCTGGGCTTGGACGTTTGGGGACCGCTTTCCTTCCAGCCATTTTCCCTCCAGTTCTGTTGTTGGGTTTCTTTGCTTTGCTTTTTCCTGTTGCTGTCCTGGCTATTCACACGCCATCTCTCTGAGTGCCAAGGCTGCCCCTGAAAGGGCTGGTGCATTAGGGAGTCTCCGCACGCTGCCTCCGGAGCCAGCTGTGCCAGCAATCACCAGCCACTTCAAAGCGCTTCCTCTCCTGGCCCTCCCACTGCTACCGGGCTTGGGGACCCTCACTGCCCCCAGCCCCACAGCGGGGGCTGGGGAAGCAGGGGCCAGGTTGTGGCTGGAGAAGGGGGACAATGTAAGACATGCAGAAACACCCCGTCTGCACTGGCGTCCTGGTTTTTCCCTCCCTGCTGGCTCTGCGCACAGGCAGGATTTCTTTGCAACCCATCTGTGGTTGCCTCTGGTCACCTCCTGAGGAGCTGGTGGGTTTTTTCTGCCTTTGCTGGGCTCTGCTGACTCACGAGCCAGCAGATCCCCAGTGCCGGCCATTTGGGCATCCAGATGCAATGTGGTGGGAATTAAAGCACCCAGACACTGGCGCTGCCCTTTGGCTCTGGCCACAGCTCCGGTGGCCATTGGCTCGAATCAAGTGAGTCACTTGCGATAAGACAGAGAGGCTTGTCCACCCCGTGTTGTGTTTTCTGGATTAGTAATTCTTGGGGTGAGGACAATGTACCTGCAGTGCTGATTTCCTCGGGCTGTGTGTCATTTGTTCTGGCTTGTTCTGGAATATTCTTTGATTATTATTTCTAAGGTCACATATGAGTGGCAAATAAGCACTCCTCTAGCAGGGCAGGCAGCTCTGCAGTATTTTGGTGGTTCAAAACGCCTCAGCTCCTACCTTACTGGAGTTTTCACAATTTCTGCCACCCGTAAGCTTGGTATATTTCATAGCCGCCAAAGGACTGGGAATTTATCAGAATTTATCCCTGGGACAGAAAAACAGTTGCTCACAACATGCCAGTCTCCTCCATAGACATTGGTCCCTTCTCTGGGAGCAAGACAGGGCAGCGGTGCTTTGAGAATAATTAGCTGTGTGTGGAGCCAGGGGAGCTGACAGCACCGGGGCTCAGCTGAGGCTCAGGTTTTGCTGTGACAATAAGCACTGACCACCCAAAGAGCATGTACATACACGGGGCAGTGCTCTGCACTTTGCTTTGTGCTACCAATGCTTCTGGTCTGTGCTTGGCTGTGGTGGGTGCCAGGATGCTTTCCCCATCTCTTCACCACCAGCCTGGACAAGCTTTGCTTCAGAGCATGAGGAGGTGGATGTCATTTTTGGGGGGGAAAAACATGGCTGCCCTGCACATAGCAGCCCTCCTCGTTTTTTACTAACGACTGCCCTAATCTCTCTGGCTGGGGCTGTGCAGAGTCTATGATGCTGCAAATATAAACATGCCGGTCCAGCATCTTGCTGTGCTGTGGCAGAGTGGCTGGAGCTCCCAGCAGCTCCCGGGCTCAGGATGCAATTTGGTTGCTCTGCAGGAAAAGCATTGTGGCTTCTCCACCGCTCTCCAACAAGTGAACTTGTCTGAGTATCAGCTGAGGCTTCTCTACAGCTGCACATCTTCTGCAGTTCTCTTGCTGGAAGGTTCTCAGTAGCCTCCTGTGAAGGCTGCTGCTTTGCAGAGCTGGCTGAGGGCAGACACTACCCCGGCACTTCACTTCTGCTCCAGGGAGCGATTTGCAAAGGTGAGGGTAGGTGTTTGTGCTGGCAGAGGCAGCAGAGCATGAGAAAATGCAGTGTTTTTATGGAATCTGCTCAAGGATGGAGATAACTCCTCTGCATCACGCAAGGACAGGGAGAGGCAGGGCAGCACTAAGGTGCGCTGCAATCTTGGAGCAAGGGCTAATGGCTGGAGGGGCCGGGGGAGCTGCCCCTGTCCGTGGGGTTGTGCAACAGCAGGTTCAGTGGCTGTCATCAGTCTCAGTCCCATTCCTTGTCACTCCTGGAGAAGCACCTGAGCCAGTGTGTCCACCAGCATGTGTGCTTCTGGGTGCACGCGGCCGTCAGACACGGTGGCAGTGCTGCTGCAGGCTCCTGCTCCCTGCAGCACTGTGGCTGCTGTGTGGGAGTGTGTGCCCCGGGAAGCTTGCACCGAGGAGGAGGTGCTGGGGCTGCCCGCACCCTGAGCAAACATTTGGGTTTGGAAAGGTGTCAGCTTTGGCTCCAGCTCTTCTCTTAGCCACACCACGCTGAGCACAAAGGCTCTAATGGCTGAGGCTACTTGCCTTTATCTCTGTTTGCACTGGTGTCAATGCTGTTGGCATGGTTTACTTAAGACAGGATAAATCTGGCGTGGATGCCCCTGTTTCAGGGAAAGTGGTTGTATTCTTTACTGAACTTGAGCTTAAATCTTCCTAGAGCCTTCAGATAAGAGCATATGCATCCTTCCTATCGGCCTGAACAATGTCACTTCACAGTCAGCTTAAAGTGAAGCAGCACAACAGGCATTCACACTGGGTTAGTGGAGGGAGGTTTTGATGGGTAAGGAGAATAAGAGCCACAAACACTTTGGTTTTTCCAGCTGTGAATCCACAAGCTTAAACCCATCCCTGTGAGAGTAGGTGCTGTGGAACTCTGTGTGGTGGCTTTTGCCAGTGTGGAGGGAGATCTCCTGGGATGGGCATCCTGGAACATGGCAATAACCAGTGGAGGGAAATAATGGAGCACAGTGCAAGGGATGGGTGAGGGAAGTGAAGCTGTGGTTGCTCTCATGAGCTGTGGGGCTTCAGTGGGTCATCATGAAGGTGGGCAACGTAATGAGAGGCAAAAGATCTGCTTGGTTGCAGCAGCCTGTGTTCACTGTAACCCCAGCCACCCTGGCACCTTCCTGCCGATGGGGAAGGCTCATGCTTTGCATCTGCCACGCACACGTGCCACTGCAGTTCCCCTTCCCCCTGGTCTGCTTTACTGCTCTCCTGCTTTGCTTAGCTTCCCAGTGCTGCTTTCTACCGTCCCTTCTGTGGTACGTGTAGTTCAGGTTGCTTTAGGCTCATCCCAGACATCCTTAAGCTCCACAGCAGTGGTCTCCAGCTGGATCCCTCCCTGCTCAGCCAGGACAGATGCTCAGGTCACAGGGATTTTGCCCACTGCCCTCTCTTACAGCCTGACAGCTCCTCACAGCCAGTTCCTCCATCCCTGTCTGCATGGAGACCTTTTTCCCCTGAAGGAGACCAGGCTGGAGGGCTGCAGCCCAACTGGTCCTGGGGCTTTAACAGCACCAGGGACTTTGACAGTGGAAAGTGATGTCTGACTGCCTGTGATCAGCTTCCCAGCTCTGAAGCACAGTGCGGATGAAGGTTTGCTGCCTGTGGTCTTCATTAGAGAAAAATCCCTATCCCTGAGCAGTACCAAGGAGGTTGGCGCATAGCACCGGTTAGCAAATATTGCATGAGTGCTTTGTCATTTAAGTGCTTTCTGGGCTTGCAGCTCTTCCTAATGAAGACACAGTAGGTCAAGCTCACAGCCTCTTGCAAACAGGCGAGGCAGCCGCACGTGCCCAGCTGAGCGTGCAGCCGGCGGGTGGGCTGGGGAGGGAGCACATGGGAAGGATGCAGCAGGAATGGGGGATGCTGGAGCAGCGGTGCTGGGGCAAGAGGTGGCAGGGATGGGGGTGGCACTGGGTGAAAACAGGAAAAAGATATGAGGAGCTCAGCGAATGGCTGGGTGGTGAAGAAGAAGGTGAGGAAGCAGGGCTGGGGCTCAGAGGGGGTAAGTTAGGAGGTGAATTCTGAGTCAGATAAAATCAGGACAGCTCTGGAGACAGCCCTGCAGCAGGCAGGAGCAGCTCTACCTCGACTTTTCCTGACAGTGTGTCTCACATGGTCTTAAACACCTCCCCAGCCCACCTCCTCCAGTGCTTTCCTGCCCTTTCTGCCCAAAGGTTTTCTTCTTGTCCAGCTTCAACTGCCTTGTGCAGCTTGGGAGCTGCCTGTGGTCTGCACAGGGGAGAGGGAGTTGCTCTTCCACCTCACCACTTCACAGTGGACTTTCACGTGTCGGGATGCTGCTGTAGTTCCTGTCACTCCTGTGCTTCCAGGATTTGCATGACGCAGCCTTCTCCAAAATTTTCTTGCCTGCTGGATTTTCCAGATTTCTGGTCATTGTTCCTTCAGTCTTTATACAGCAGGTCATGGCTGCTGAAGGTGTTTTGCAAGCCTCTTGCCCACATGGAGCTGCCCCATGGCCATTTCAGACCTCTCACTCCCCCTTCACAATTTCCTTTTGAATTCCAATCTTGTCCCACTCCACCTCTGTTATCCAATCCCAGTGTCACCTGTGTAATCCCACTCCCAGAGTGACAGTGAGGACAACTCCCTGATTTTGTCTTCCTGGCCAGTTTCGTGCTCATGTTGTCATAGTTTCATCCAGCCATGGGGCTGCCTCTCTCTTGTGGGAGCCTTGCTGGAGGCTGTGCTGTGGTGGCGATGTGGTGATATTTTCAGAGTATATATTTTCTGCCTTGATCATGGCAGGCTGGTCAGTGCCTTTGCAATCCTTGGTGAACCGTGCAACTAGTCTTTTAAAAAAGGAGTTAGTACAGGATGGAGCAGAGCAGGGAAGCACCCGTCACGATGGCTCCCTGCAGTGTGCCCTGGTGGTCTCGTGCTGTGGCACCGGTGGTTTGCGGCACAGCCATGCCAGGCACAGCAAGGGGCCATGCAAGGCGTGACAGGTAGGACCCCCACTGGTGGCTGGTGACCACCCAGGGCAACCCTTCATGTGGGCTCTGCTGGTGGCAGGGGACAGTTGTGCCTGGTGGCAGCAGAGCTGGGAGCAGGGGTCCTGCCTGCATCAGGGCAGTAGGAGAGAGAGACCTGTGCCCCGGCACAGGGAGCTGAGGGTGTGCAAGCAGGTGGGTGCCAGGCTGGGATGCAGGAGGATCAGTGAGTGCTTGGAGAGTCTGATGCTCCCCAGACCCGCTCTCCTCCTCCCTGCTGCCCCGGCGCTCCCCGGGGAGGATCTGGAAGGGGTCCAGGCAAAGCGGCATCCTGGCGTAGCTCCCGGGGCAGTGCTGCCCGCGCCACCCTGGCTCTGGGAGAGGTGCAGTGTGAGTAGCCAGCAGTGCTGTGGGGCGCAGGCCTAGCCCCACCGTCTCTGCTGTCATGCTATTTTTGAATTCTCTTTTGTTTTTTGTTTTTTTTTTTTTGTTTTGTTTTGTTTTGTTTTGTTTTTATTTCCTTTCGTTTCCTTTTTGTTCTGTCTCCTCGTGTTTGGTCCCTAGGAGCCAGCGCTAAGAAACAGGGCGAGGACTTAGCGGATAATGACGGGGATGAAGATGAAGGTATTTCTGTGCTCGAGGCTGCCACTGCATGACACGCAAAGCAACTCCGTTTGCCCGCCATCCGCTGCCATCCCCAGGGAGCCCTGTGTGTGTCCGTCTGCCGTGCCAGGCAGCTGCGCGGGGCGGGGGGCAGGCTGGCCGGCTGTGCAGGGCGCCCAGGTCCTTCCCCTCCTTGGGACGGGGTGGGGAAGCTCGTGGGTTTTTTCGCTTTAGGAGAAGTTTGCTCCTGCTCTGCTTGAGCAAGGGCAGGGAGGAAGCATGGCAGCTTGGGAGGAGAGGAGCCCTTGGGCACTTTGGCCCATTTCACCCTGAGCCTGGTCACATTCCACCTCCAGCCTCATCTCTCTGGAGTCGGTGACATGCAGCTGGGAACCAGCGACCTCCCCCTCCACCCTTCTGGGTTCTCTTGTGGGCACCACTGGAGGGTGGCCATGACAGCAGCTTGGTACCCTTGTCACCCTCAGGGTACCTGGCCATGTGCAGGAGACCCGAGGTCCACTCAAACATGTTTTCTGTTAACTTCTGTCCACCCAACGTGAACGAGGTCTTGCTTGCAACCAGAGCCTCAGCACCAGTTGAGGCAGAGCAAGCAGGCTTTCAAGCAGATGTGATTCTAGATGTATGCCAGGGCTAAGCAAGCTGCAGAATAAGCTGCTTTTAGTAAAATGGAGTTGTTCGTCTGCAGGGTATGGAGTTGTTGTGTTTGTCTGCAGGGATGTGAAGAGGAGACAAGAGGAAGGGTCAGCCAGGGTGCAGCCCTAACGTGCCAAGGACAGTAAAACCTCATGGTGTGCAGGAGTCCCAGGACAGCTCAAGCATGGCCTGGCAGATGGCGTTTAGGATCTGGGAAAGAGATGAAAAGCTTTTTCCTTGGCAGTACCAGAACCCTGTTGTATTCTCCCACTAACCTGTGTCCCAGGATTTCTTGTACCAGGGCATAAACTGGCATTCAGCCTAAGTGACTTGACTGTGCTAAAGCCCCACACACTAAAATGTGCTGTAGCGATTAGGAGCCATTCATTCCCTGGTACGTCTCCATGCATTGCTGCCATTCTGCTGTGAGGATGTCCCTTTTTGTGTCGGTGGGAGCGTGTGGCAGGGAGGAGAGGACACAGGCACAGGCACAGATGCTCCTGCCCTTCACATTTCAAGCAGGTGGCCCTGGGAAGCGTTGTCCTGCCAGAGGGGACAGCCTCTGCCGCACAGGCAATGTCTGTCCCGGAGGAGCCGTGAGTGCATTTTCCTCTGCAGGTCTGTGCTTTTGCCTGGCTGCATCCCGGCAATAGGAAAAGAGCTGGCAGATGTTTTGCCTACCCTCATTCTCCTGGAGGGAAGAGGTTTTCTATATGGAAGGGAGGTCACCCTTAGCCATGTCGCAGGCCACAGCTGGAGGTGGGGATGGCCAGAGGTACCTGTCAGCCTGCCCCACAGCTCACTGCAATGGGCCAGCCGTGGGGAGGAGTGGACGTAGGCAGGGGTTAGGTGAGCGGGAAGGGAGCATGTGCAGCCTGCCTGGGCATCCCTGCTGAGTTGGTGCATCTGTGGCCTGGGAGTCCCAGCCCTGCAGGGACCACAGCAGGGCCAGGCTGCCAGGATGGTGCAATGCTGCGGGGAGGAGGCAGGCAGGGAGCAGCAGGTGGCCTGGGCATCTGAGGCCAAGCAGGCTCAGCAGAGGATGCCGGCCAGCCCAAGCAAGGCACTGAGTGCAAGTGAGCACAAGGGAGGGCAAAGTCCATCGGTGCTGGCTTGCCAGCCCAGGAGAGGGCTGGGCACTGCAGGCATGTGGGACCTGGCACCAGCTCCACAACGGGTACCACTACCTCCTCTGTGTAATGTGGGTGAGATGTACCAGGAGCTAAGCACGGGTGTTCCTTCCTTACACCCAGGTTCATCTCCATGAGGGATCCCAGGCCAGTGGGGCAGAATGGGCAGGACGTCCCCCAGAGACAAGGCCAGTCAAGAGGGAGCATGGCTGCTCCTTGCCCCTAGGCTACCGCAGTCCTTCCTCCCCAGCCCTTGGGATCCCATTCCCCATCCTCACTCCATGTCTCATGCCCTGTCCTCGTCCAGACCCCGTGCTCACCTCCCTGACACACACACGTGCACACACTGTCTGCCTCATCACCATGTCTGTGTCTGGGCACTGGGGTGCCATGGGTTCACATCCAGGCAGCCAGCAGGTTTCTGCCTTCCCAGGGGAATGGGAAGGAAGGGCAGGAGAGTCAGATGTTGAAGCACCTACCAGTGACCCCCTGCCTTCCAGGTCCTGCACACCCCCATCCCTGCCCCCTTGCAATGCCAGCTTCCAGGACTTCTGGAGCCAAGAGCTTGGGTCCAGCCAAAGACAGGACATGGGGCTGCATCCCGGGGCTGGACTCTGCAACTCCCACCTGCAATGGAGGTGCCGCTGCTCTGGCTCCTGCTCACAGCCAGAGCTCGGCTCCAGGGAAGAGCAGCCAGGTCCAGTCACCATCTCTCCCACATGTGCTGAGACCTCCGAGGGGACAGCAGCGTGGGGACAATGCAGCAGCTGCTGCCACCCAGAAAGGGGCTGGCGGGGTTGGTTCAGTGTTGGTTGGCTTTGGAGGTCCACGCTGCGTCCCCCAGGAGAGCTCTGGATTTGGTTCCTAAGTCGCCTCCCCAGTCCTGGCAGCTGGCATTGCCCTCGTCCTTGGTCTGCCTGTCAGGCAGGGTGCTGCAGCCACCAGCAGGGTCCTGTGTTTAACTGCTTCTCCTTCCAGACATCCGGGACAGTGGGGCCAAGCCGGTGATGGTGTATATCCATGGCGGCTCATACATGGAGGGCACGGGGAACATGATAGACGGCAGCGTCCTGGCCAGCTACGGGAACGTCATCGTCATCACCCTGAACTACCGCGTTGGAGTGCTCGGTATGGGCTGTGCTGCCAGCACGGCCAGGCAGCAGGATGAGACACCACAGCTGACTGGGCTTGAACAAGCTGGGAAGGGGGTGTTGGGGGCATGGGGCCCAGCGGGATGGGGCTGCACACTCAGTGCTGCCCCTGCCCTCTGCCCTGGCCACCGAGCCGGGTGCCACGTGGCAGTGTCCCCAGCGGGCAGTCGCAGCATGGTCTGGCTCCTGGCACGGGCCTCCCCAGGCTCATTTACACAACCTGGCTCAGCTGAAAGCAAATATTGGTCTGCGGTTAAATAAATAATAAATGTATTTACCCAACATCTCCTCCTGAGAGGGCTCAGAGCAGTGAGCTGCCAGCGGGTGCTTCCTCGCAGGGAACCCGCAGCTCTCCCTCCCCAGACAGGGGCTGCCTCTAAGCTGGCTGAGCTGCTGGGACCCCCACAACCGCCCACCATGGTCTGGCTGTCCACAGAAAGGGTCACCAAAGGGTGTTGGGTGCCATATAGAGGAGGGTGGCTGTCACATTTTCATGAGCACTGGTGACCTAGAGATGTGAAATGGAGACACGGGGTCTAAAGGCAGCATGGTCCCCTGCCTGTTGCAGCAGAAACCCCTGGGAGCTGGGACATGGGAGATTTGCCTGAAGCATCACTGCTGCCTCCCTTAGCAGTGGCAGAAGAAGGGCTGTGGAGGTCTGAGGTGAGCTTCCCAGCCAAGCTGCTGGAAGACCCTGCTGTCTTTCTAACCATCCAGCCTGGCACTGGGCTCCCAGCTGGTACCCAGGGCAGCACATCCCTCTGACAGCCTCCGGACCCCACAGTCTCTTGGGAAGGATGCCAGTTACCTGGTAGAAAATAGGCTTTTCAGTAAAAACAAGCCTATTCAAGACCTTTCAATATTAACAGTCAGGACTTTACAATGGATAGGTACAAATTTAAGGGACATAAGTCACAATATGAAATAAGACTTAAATGGTGCCATCGTCATCTCTGTTGAAGTGCTGCAGCACACCCAGCCAGAGCACCTCCAGTGCCAAAACAATGCCAGCACTGCTCCCTGCCTGCTGGGATTACCCACCTGGATTTTACCTCAGGACCATGGTTTTGGCTTCCTGCTTTGAGTCAAAGCAAATGAAACTCTGATACCTTATCTCAGGTGTTCCCTTTGCTATTGAAAGCATTTCTCACCATCTTCCTCACTGAGAGCCTTTGTATTTTAAGTTGCAGTCAGTTCCTCTCTGCTCAGCCCACCTCCTTACATTTATAGAGCCTCCCTCAGCCCACGCTAGTCCGTGGAAAGCGTTGGCTGTGCACGCATTCATCCTGCCTGCAGCCACTGGGGCTTTCTTGGCTTTCCTTGGAGCATACCTGAGATGTCTGGACTTGTTATTAGCACAGGTGGTAGTTTGGGTAGGACAGAGCTTCATGGCCATCACCCTATCACTGCTTGCAGTTGGTTGGAGAGGCTCCCCGAGGCTTGCAGCCACACTCACAGCCTTTCACCCCCTGCTGTGCTGTGCAGAAGGTGGCTGGAGCTTGATGGTGTCCCTGCTCCAGCTGAGAACTCACAGGACTCTGGTGGTGGGGTCTCATTTTGTGATGGGACAGGGTCCCATAGTAGCTCCCCTAGGCTTGGGGAAGGAAGGTGGGAGGTCAGGACACCCTCTGCTTCCTTATCCCTAACTGGGCTCCCCTTGGCCCACAGGCTTCCTGAGCACGGGCGACCAAGCTGCCAAGGGCAATTATGGGCTGCTGGACCAGATACAGGCACTGCGCTGGGTCAGCGAGAACATCGCCTTCTTTGGGGGAGATCCCTTGCGGATCACCGTCTTCGGCTCCGGCATCGGTGCCTCCTGTGTCAGCCTGCTCACCCTGTCCCACCACTCTGAAGGTAGGTGCCAGCTGTGCCCGAGGATGCTGCAGCTATGAGCAAGCGCCCTGCTGATGCTAACCCTGGAAAGTGAGCTGCCTGGGTACCACCGGCCACCCTAACAAAGTCAGGGCTGCTTTTTAGTCACCAGGGAGAGCCTGACCCAGGGTCAGGAAGTAAAACCTTATCGCAGGCACAGAGAGAGCAGCGACAGAGTATGTGGGAGCCAGGGATAGAGCTGGTCCTCCCAGTGCATGGGGCTACAGCCCAGTGCCAGCGCCTGGGTGTGGGGAAAGGTGGGGACCCCTCCTACGGTGCCCTGCCCAGGTACCTGGGCTCGCCCATGTGCAGGTGTGGTGGGGGTGTAAAGAATCATACAGGGCACCAGGAGCACGGATCTCAGTGCTAGGAAAGGCATTCATACTGCAAAAGAGGGGAAGCCAGACCTGAGCCTGGTGGGGGGTTGGAGGACCCCATCTTGCAAGGCTGGGAGAGCTGGAAGTGCTGTGACTAGTGAAACACAGGTAGAAGTGGTATGATTTATATCTGTAAATATAGCAGAGTGTTTACTCTAGATAAAGAAAGGAATTTTTTATGCTAAAAGATTGTATTGGCGTAAGACCAAATGTAACCCATTTGCAAAGACTTGTACATTGAGCATTGGGAGAAAAAAAAAATAACCATGCTACAGCCAGTGTCACATCAAAGGAAATGGCCATAAAATGGCCTAAAGAAACCACCTGTGCCAGAGCACCCATCTCTCCAGGGATGGGGCAGCCGGCTCTGGAGCATGGTGGGGGAGCTGTGCTAAGATGCGGCCTGCAGACTAGATGGGTTGTTTTTTATCGCATCAAAATAAAACTCATAGTGATCAAGAGCTATTAATGAAGCTGCTAATTTGTGCCTGCTCTGCCAGGCGCTGCAAGAGGCAGACGCTGGAGACTGGTGCAGCGCATGCTGTGTCTGGCTGCTGGGGAGACCCGCAGCTCCCCCGCCAGCCTCAGCTCTTGTAGACGGGTGGATTCCTCGCCAAGGACCAAACTGCTGCTTCTCTCCCCAGTCGGCCATGCCAGGGCAGGAGCAGTCACTGCCAGGGAAACCTCTTGTGCTTCCTTTGCCCCATCTCCTGCTCTGTGGGGGCTGCTGCCCTTTGCTGCCAGCTCTGGGGATGCTCAGACCTCAGCTGGACAAGGCACCCAGCACCCTGCTTTGAGCAGGGCTTGGCCCAGACAACCCCAGAGGTATTTTCAGTCTCTGCTACTGTGCAAAGCAAAGAGGAAATCAGGATCTGGCAGCAGCTTGCAGCACCAGGCACCCTCTCGCAGAGCCCTGGTCCCACCACTTGGTTCCACTGTGCTGTGGCAGCCAGCTCTGCAGGACTCGGAGTGCGTCGGGACCCTCATCTCCACAGGGAACAGGCAGAAGGGGCAGAGCTGGAGGGCTCTGGGGTGGTGAGCTGCAGGGTGGCGATGCCTCCCTGGGGTGCTTGTTGGGCTTCAGCTGGTGCTGGCATGGAGGAGGAGAATGCAGCAGGTCTGGGCTCTTGCACACTCCTGGGTGCTCCTAAGTCAGGGCATGGCCATGCAGAGACATGGTGTAGGGGCTCCATCAGGGATGTGACCAGCTGTTGGTGGCACGAGCTGCCTGTGCTTCCCCAGGCAGCGGTGGGCAGGGGCAGAGCGCAGCCCAGTGAGTCTGTCTCGGAAGTGATGCTGCTGGCGGGGAGCAAAGCTGCTGCTGGGACAGCATCTCCTGGGAGCCAGGGAACCCCCACCCTGGCTCTTTGGCATGTGGGTGAGATGATGGTGCAGAGCAAGCAAACTCATGGCCGGTCTCCAGTCTGTAGGCTGGGTACAGCTTTCTAGGGCACCAGGAGGTGACAAACAGAGCTTGTGACTTCTCTTTGTCCCAGCACATGGGACTGTACGTCAGGTACTTGGCAGAGTGAGGACAGTGCGTGCAGACAAGAGCTATGGACATGGTGGCCAGGAGCCAGGAGCCTCCGAGCACTTCTGCTGCGGGAAGGTGCATGTACCCCTGCAGAGCTGCACCGGGGGTCTCACGCAGGCACTCAGCGTTTCAAGGGAGCAAGGACAGCCCCATGACAATCACGCTGCTGTGCCTGCACCATTCAGAGACCGCCTGAGACCGTACCTCCTGGCAAGCGAGTGCTGGGGTCCAGTGAAGGCACAGGCAGCACTGGGGGTGCAGGAGAGGGCTGACCGGAGAGCAAGGACCCCAGGGTGCACCCCGAGCCCGGCTCCTTTCACCACCCGGGAGGCTCCGCTTCCTCACCGCCCCTTTGTATTCCGAGCACAAGCGCCATTGACATGGGGCTGGAGCGCTGCCATGCATTCCTCCGCCTGGGCCAGGGCCTTTGTGGCCCCGTTTTCCAGGGCGAAAGTCCACTCCCTCTGTGTTCCCGGTGGCAGAAAGGCCCTCTTTGTGCATCTGGCAGCGTACTCCTGCAGGGCCGGATTGGCACTGAGCAGCCCCAGCTGGGCAGGAAGCAGCGGGGAGGGGGGTGAGGGGGACCCTGACAAAGCGCTGGGGTGGGACTCGCAGGGTTAAATGTCCTCCAGCAGGCATTAACCCTCCCAGTGCTGCCAGCCTGCAGCCTGGCTGCTCAGCAAAGCCAGTGCCAGCCAGGGCTGGAGGATGGTGCTGAGCTGGGGCAGCACGTGCCCCTCAGGCGCTTGGGCAACACGTCCTTGAGGTGGCTGGGACAGCACGGGCTGCTTGGGAAGGCCAGGCTGTGATGCAACCACTGTCCTTCTCTTCCCTGCACCAGGACAGAGTGATGCTGGGCCATCCCCTGCAATGGGATCCTTGGAGAGCACAGCAGCCCTTGGTTGCTGCCGTGAGCAACTCTCTGCATGCCCAGATGAGCTACAAAGATCATGAGGGGTCTGGAGTATCTTTCCTGTGAGGAAAGGCTGAGAGAGCCGGGTCTGTTCAGCCTGGAGAAGAAAAGGCTGAGAGGGAATCTTATTTGCGCTTATAAATATCTCAAGGGTGGGTGCTGAGGATGGGCCCAAACTCTTTTCAGTGGTGCCCAAGGACAGGATGAGGGACAACAGTCATGGACTGAAACACAGGAGGTTCCATCTGAATATAAGGAGAAACTTCTTTACTTCGAGGGTGCCAGAGCCCTGGAACAGGCTGTCCAGAGAGGCTGTGGACTCTCCTTCTCTGGAGACATTCAAAACCTGCCTGGACGCACTCCTGTGTGATCTGCTCTGGTGAACCTGCTTTAGCAGGTGGGTTGGACTGGATGATCTCCAGAAGTCACTTCCAACCCCAATTGTGATTCTGTGATTCCATGGTGGCCCTGAGCTGAGGTCCCCATGCGAACCAGGCTCAGATGGCAGCAAAGCCAGGCTCAAGCTGGTGTGCTGGGTCCTCGCAGGGGTCCAAGGGCATTGATACCTTTTCCATGCTGCGTCCTGCACTGCAGCGCTGGGATGCTACAACAGCAGTCACCCAGCTGTGATCTTCCTCCGCTCCTTGGCTGTCTTGCAGGTCTCTTCCAGAGAGCCATCATCCAGAGCGGCTCCGCACTCTCCAGCTGGGCAGTGAACTACCAGCCTGTGAAGTACACCAGCATGCTGGCCGACAAGGTGGGCTGCAATGTGCTGGATACGGTGGACATGGTGGACTGCCTGCGACAGAAGAGTGCCAAGGAGTTGGTGGAACAAGACATCCAGCCAGCTCGCTACCATGTGGCCTTTGGGCCAGTAATTGATGGGGATGTGATCCCGGATGACCCAGAGATCCTGATGGAGCAGGGCGAGTTCCTCAACTACGATATCATGCTGGGGGTCAACCAGGGCGAGGGGCTGAAGTTTGTAGAGGGTGTGGTGGACCCTGAGGATGGTGTCTCGGGCAGTGACTTTGACTACTCAGTCTCCAACTTTGTAGACAACCTGTATGGCTATCCCGAGGGCAAGGACACCTTGCGAGAGACCATCAAGTTCATGTACACGGACTGGGCTGACAGGGACAACCCCGAGACACGTCGCAAAACTCTGGTGGCCCTCTTCACTGACCACCAGTGGGTAGAGCCATCGGTGGTGACAGCCGACCTGCATGCCCGCTATGGCTCTCCCACCTACTTCTACGCCTTCTACCATCACTGCCAGAGCCTGATGAAGCCTGCGTGGTCCGACGCAGCCCACGGGGATGAGGTGCCTTACGTGTTTGGGATCCCCATGATTGGCCCCACAGACCTCTTTCCCTGCAACTTCTCCAAGAACGATGTCATGCTCAGCGCCGTGGTGATGACCTACTGGACCAACTTTGCCAAGACAGGGTGAGTGGAGATGGGTGCCTGGGGGGGTCTGCACTCGCTGCAGCTGCACCACTTGGGACCATGCTGTGGTGGCAGGGTGTCAGGCCGGCATGGGACACTGAGGCCCCCGTGCGCAGAGGTCCATGTGCTGCACCTTCACTGGGGTCAGAGCATCCACCACACAGTGAGAATCTGGGAGCGTGGCCAGCCCCCGAGACAGGACCCAGCCAAGCACAGGGGTGGGAAGGCTGGTTGGCCTTGGTTATCATGGGATAGATTTGACCCAGGGCTGGAGTGCTGCCCAGGCATGCAGGACCTCTCACCAGCCCACCCTGTGCCACCATTGGCAAAGGTACTCCCAGCCTCCATCTCTGCGTCCAGCTCTCCCTCCTTGCCTCTCCAGCTTTTCCTGGTGCTAGCTCTGTTTTGCCTGTGTTTTGCAGGGACCCCAACAAGCCCGTCCCCCAGGACACCAAGTTCATCCACACCAAGGCCAACCGTTTTGAGGAGGTGGCCTGGTCCAAGTATAACCCCCGCGACCAGCTGTACCTGCACATTGGGCTGAAGCCACGAGTACGGGACCACTACCGAGCTACCAAGGTGGCTTTCTGGAAGCACCTGGTCCCCCACCTGTACAACCTGCACGATATGTTCCACTACACCTCCACCACCACCAAAGTGCCGCCCCCTGACACCACACAGAACTCCCACATCACCCGCCGGCCCAACGGCAAGATCTGGACCACCAAGCGCCCTGCCATCTCACCCGCCTACAACAGCGAGAATGGGAAGGAGAAGTGGAGCCCAGAGCAGGAGGCGGGCACCCTGCTCGAGAGCCCCCGTGACTACTCCACCGAGCTGAGCGTCACCATTGCTGTGGGTGCCTCCCTCCTCTTCCTCAACGTGCTGGCCTTCGCCGCGCTCTACTACCGCAAGGACAAGCGCCGGCAGGACACACACCGGCAGCCCAGCCCTCAGCGTGGTGCCGCCAACGACATCGCCCATGCGCCCGATGAGGAGATGCCCTCCTTGCAGGTGAGCCAGGGGCACCATGAGTGCGAGGCTGTGCCGCCCCACGACGCCCTGCGCCTGGCCGCTCTGCCCGACTACACCCTCACCTTGCGCCGCTCTCCGGACGACATCCCGCTCATGACCCCCAACACTATCACCATGATCCCCAACTCGCTGGTGGGGTTGCAGACCCTGCACCCCTACAACACCTTTACCGCTGGTTTCAACAGCACGGGGCTCCCGCACTCACACTCCACAACCAGGGTATAGCTGCCCGCCGCGGCGCACACGCATGCACGCACGCACACGCACGCAGCAGACACTGGCAGAGGGACCAGCGGGGCCAACGGAGCCCCCGGACGGAGGGGCAGTGCCCACAGACAGTGCGGCACCGAGCCCGGAGACCTGCGGGGTCCTGGCACAGCCAGGTGCCCCATTCTTCCCCCAGCGCTTTCTTTCATTCCTATCTAACTTTCGAGAAGTGCTTTGACTCTCCTGGCTCCCGGCTGGAGGGCCCTGCAAGTCGCCCTTGGGCACCAGTGGGTGCAGGGGGGACACAGCGTAGCCCCTGCACTAATGCACCAGCACGGGCAGGCAGGGGAACCCCCCCAGTGGCTGCAGCCATGGGGCTCCCCACACCGGGGCTGTTCCTCCCTGTGGGGTGATTGCATCCTCAGCACTGTGCATGCTGAGCACCTCGGGACTGATGAGGAGCGAGACCAGGCATCCCTCTCGGCCGGTGCATCCCCAGGCAGCCTGGCATCCTGAGTGCCCTGGAAAAGGCTCCTTCACTGTGTCAAGAAGTGGCCCTGGGCCATGGTGCTATAGGCAGAGGGAGCGGGCAGGGTCTGGGGACCCAGCCTCGTGCTAGGTGCAGGCGCTGGGCTGGGGACTCCGGGACCCCGGGGACCCTGGGAACAGGGCCCTGGGCTGGAGACTTGGCACCTCTGCCCCTCTTTGCGCTGCAGAGAATCTCTTTTGTGTCAGTCGTTTCTCTTTGCAGAGACGTTTTTTAAGCAGATCTTTAGTTCTTTACACACTAACGGAGTCGCCGCGTTTTGTCCTTTGTAAAGATTTTAAAACCAAGTGTTCTTGATATAAAATAAAAAGCCAGTTAGAAGCCAGCGTGTGCGCACGGTGCTGGCCCCCCGCAGCCCCCACCTGCCGCGGGCGGGCACCAGGCAGGGCACTGCCTCCTGCACCGTGGGGCTGCACTCTTTTGTATTTTTGATATTCTCCCTCCTCTGTCGTCCATGCCCATGTATCTCAGCCAAATAGCCTATCCAATGGCCCACCCGCGAGCATTCCCTGCCCTGACCCACCCCGCTGCCACCCACCACCCCGCGTGGGCATCACCCACTGCAAGCACCGTCTGCCCACCCCCATCAACCCAGGGCAGCCCCCCAACGCTGTGTCCCAGTGCTCCCCACCCTGCCCTGCTCCCCCGGGAGCATCCCACATCCCTTCACCACTGCCCCAGGGCTGTGCTGTGCCCTCTGTCCGCCGCGCTGCTGCTCCAAAGCACAGTTTGTGGCAGGGCTGGGCAGCTCTGCAGGGCTGGCAGGAGCAGGGCGAGTTGCACGGCGACTCTGCCTCCCACCTTGCTCCTGCTGCAGCCTTTTCCCCCCATCCTGGGGTGACCTCAGCTCTGGCACCAGGGGTGTGCAGCTGGGATAGACACCTGGGCAGGGGCTGCTGGGGGTGATGCAGCCTGCACGGTGCTGGGATTACCCACCTTGGGGTTGGGGCACCTGCTGGGCTGGTGACAGCCACCGAACTACATGTGGCTGCAGGTATCCAGGCTCAAGACGATGGGCTTTGGTGCAGCTGGGTGTGGAGAATGAGCTGCCTGAGAGCCCACAAGGGGCACTCCAGTCTCAGCCCCCCATGGTGGGCACTGACACCTGGGGTCTGGGAAGGCAGGAGGAAGGGTCGGGTCCTTGCAGGGACACCACACGTTGTCCCTGTGCAAGACGGTCCGGCTGGCAGACGCTGCCCGCACTGGCGGCCGTGACGCACCGGTGCCGCCTGGCCCTACTGCCTGGGGCCAGCGCACCCCCGGCCCTGCACCCTTCCCCAGCCCCCGCCCCCGGGCAGGGCTGAGGGTGAGGATGCTCTTTGGAGAATGTATTTATAGCCTGTCACCCGCGCAGAGTAACAAATTCAAAATAAAACAGAAGTGATATTTTTAATACCGGTGTGTCTCGCCTCTTCTCGGAGCGAGTGGGGGCCAGGGGCTGGGTGGGGTGCAAGCCAGCACTGTGCAACCCCGGATTGCCAACACAGGATGCCACAGTGGGGGGCTCCCTCATGCTGCCAGCCCTGCTGAGCCCCACCCCAGCACTGGAACCCCATGTGGGACCTCATCTGCTCCCCAGCCCCCTCCCACCAAGCTCCCCCCACTTCCCGGCCTTTCCCAGTGCAGCTCCCCTCCCCCTGCTTGCCAACCAGAAAAGCCGCTGGTTTCATTTCTTTTTAATGTAATTTCAACTGGAGTTGCCATGGAAACCAGGCATGAGGCCTGAATCGCCTCCAGGCAGCATGCAGGCAGCAGAGCCAGGGCCAGGCCCTGAGCCAGGGGGGCCAGGGGGCAGGCAGGAGACAGAGGGGGGCTGCGTGGGGGCTCTGCCCTGCTTTCCCAGGGGTCCCTTGCAGCTGCAGTGCCACTGGCGCATGTCACCCTGCCCAGCACTGTGCTCCAGTCCTTGCCCAGACCCCACCATGGCCCCTGGTGCTGCCCAATGTGGGGATCCCGCAGCCCTTGCCAGCCTGTGCCCTGGAGCTGCAGCACAGGGCAGGCAGCCTGTGCATGGCCTGGGGACACCAGTCTGGGATGGCAGCATGTTCCTCACCACGGGGCAGATGGAGAGGGTGGGGAAGGTGCTGGAGACAGGCAGAGTGCCCTGCTGTGCTGTGCTGTGCTGTGCTGTGCTGTGCTGTGCTGTGCTGTGCTGTGCTGTGCTGTGCTGCCAAGGGTAGGGATGCTGCGGACAGCCTGAGACAGGTAGCAGCAGAGCCGAGCCACGATGGGACTCGGATGGGCTGATGGGACTCCTACCCAGGGCACGGGGCTGCCTTCCCCTGGACTTTTCCATGCCGATGGGCAGAGCTGCTCCCTGCAAGCTCAGCTGTCTGGGCAGCGGGATAGCTGCCCACCCTGAGCCCTGACCCACAGACCCAACCAGTGCTGCCCCAGCTGCTGGGCCCTCTGGTCCAACCCAGTCAGCTGTCCCCAGGACTGCAGTCCCAGGGACCTCCCTTGCAGCCACTGGGTACCCCGGTTCAGTGAACAACTGCAAGAGGAACCAAGATGAAAAACCCACATCAGGCCACGGGGCCGGGTTTCCATGGAAATGCTGGTGCTCCACAGCACACCTCCCACAGCAGCCGCCTCACTGCAGTGCGAGCAGCCGGGCCAGCCCTGCCCGGCGGCCAATGGCCCATTTCAGTGATGCTGGCATCACCACCAGCTGCCCACAGCGCGGTGCCTAGTGCCCTCATGAAGGGGAGATGCCTTTCTGCCACAGAATAGGGGTTTGCCCTTCTGTCCTCCCACCTCACCCTTGCATGGCTCCAGCTGCCTGCTATCCCCATTTGCCAGCATGGCCACCCCAGCTAGAAGCCCAAGGGCGAGCTGGTGACAGACAACACGTTTCTATGACGCTACTGCCATCTGTCCAGGGTGTCCTTGAGCATCGGTGACATTTCTTTGGAGACATGGCAAAGTCCAGGGGACACTGTGTCCCGGAGGATACTGCGGTTAACATCTGCGTGATGATTGCTGGACATCCTTAGCTTCAGGGGACATATTTAGGGCTTCTGGCAAAGAGAAGCATAAGAGAACTGAACCACAAAGGTGTCTCTGGCATGGGGAGGGGATGAGTGACCTGTGCCTGGCTCCTGCTTGCTCCAGGAGCAACAGCCAACAGGGGAGCAAGGATGCTACTCTGCACAGTAGCATCACCAGGACAGTGTCCTGGTCCCCACACCCCAGGGGTTCACAAGACACAGGACAGCAGACTCACAGGTAGACAGGACAAGCTGGTACACCATGCACTGCAACCCTCTTTGCCCCCTGCTGCAGTGGCACAAAGGATTTCTGTGCTTATTCACCACCAATGCCCTTCCTGGCAGAGCTGACTCAAACCAGAGGGTGTTTTTCTCTGAGGGCAGCAGCCTGGATCCAGGGATGCCTGTGCTGACGTCAGCCCAAGCCTGGACACCCAGTGGCCCCTGCACTGCAGCGGCCATCCAGGCTGGAGTGAGGCTGAGCCATGCAAGGGATCAGCCCTGCCTGGGGCAGGATGGCAGGGGAAGGGGGGCTCTGAGAGCCTGCCCTGCAGCACCCTTTTCCTCCTGGCAGCAGAGGTGTTTCAGTGACGGCTTGAGCTTGTTTTCCCCCACTGTACCAGCACGGACTGCTGGGCTGTGAGACCCTTGACTCCAGCAAGGTGCCAGCAGCTGCGTCAACCCCGTCCCACTATCCGGATGTTGGCCTAGCCCTGCCTATCTCATCAGCTTGTCTGCGTTCAATGTGCCCACGTTCCCAAGCCCTTTGCTGCAACTTCAGACACCAAATTAACCTCATGATTAACGTCATTAACAAAGAGCCTGTTTCTGGTCCACGCAGTCTAGGACAGTGAGGTTTTCTGAGCACTGGAGGCAGTGCCGGCGACAGCTTATGCATACAGCCTGTCCTTGACCGCTAGCTTTTGCGCAACAGTTGTGCCTGTTGCAAACAGGCGGCGATGCCCGCAGCCCGGGCTCAGAGGCCAGCGGCTGTCCCGGGAGGGAGAGGGGGCTGCCCCCGCTCCCGCCCACCCCCGGGGCTCCCGGTACTCCCATCACCTCCCGCTGAGGACACTGGGCGGGCGCCGGGCTGGACAGCAACGCCCCGGGTTCCTCCTCCTTTCCTCCCTCTTTCCTGTTTTTTCCTCAGTTGTTCCTATGTTTTTGGGTGGATTCCCACGTGTTGAGCCCCCCCCGGGGTGGAAGCGGCCCCACCGCCCCCCGGCCCGGCCCGACTCGGCCCCGCAGCGCCACCTGCTGGCGAGACCAAGCACAGCCGTCACGGCGGGCGACGACCACCACTTCCCCCGCCGCGCTCCGCTGCCCCCCGGCCTCCTGGAGCCCCCAGTGCCCCCAGCCTATCTCACAATGTCCCCCCGTGCTCCCCACAGCCTGGTTCCTGCAGCTCCCCCCAGAGCCAGCCCCCTTAGCTCAGCCCACAAATCTCCCATTGCCCACCAGTCTGGCCCTCCCGCCCAAGAACCTCCTAGTGCCCCCATCCACCTGACCCCCCCTAGCCCCTTGCCTATACTGTCATCCCAGTTTGCCCCCAACACTCCCCGGTTCCCCGCCTCTGCCTGCCCCGCCCTCCCCGCGCTCCGCTCCAGGCAGGGTCCCCCGCGGTCCCGCCTCGTGTCCCGGGCCCCGGGTGCGCGGCCAGGGCGGTGCCGACGGCTGCGGCCCCTCCCGCTCACCGCCGGGCGCTGCTGACTCAGCCGGTGGTTTATCACGGGCCGAGATTGCGGCCCCGGCCGGCCCCACCTACCCCACGAGCCCGGCGATCCCCGGCCCCTCACTGCCCACTGTCCTCGCCACGCTTCGGGGGGACCCCCTCCATCTTCCCTCACCACCCCACAGTGTCAGCCTGCCATCCTCATGTGGGGTACAGCGCTAGCACTGCCATTCTCATGCAGGGGATGGTGTGCAGCGTCCTGCAGCCCACCCCGGGGCCCCAAAAAGCAGGGCAGAGAGGTCATGTCATGGCCTGCCACAAAGCCACTCGGGGTGCTGGTTGGCGGGACCTTGGAGTGGGCCGTTAGATGAGTTAATGGTTGACAGGCTATTTGCCTTTCCCGGCTGCGCTTTTACACATTAAATCTGAGTGTTGGTGGCTTCCCAGGGGCCAGCTGGCAGCCTGCAGCAGGGGATCAAGGTGCTTTGGGTGCTGGGGGTGTACAGAGCCATCCCCTGGCATGGAAAGTGGGGCCCTGCCACGCGCCCAGCTTGCAGGGGACGTGGCAGGAAGGATGCTCACAGCAGAGGAGTGTGGCCGAGGGGACCACAGAGCTCCCACAGAAACCATCCCAGGGGGCTGACGCTGATTCGGTGCTGTGGTGGTCCCTGGGCTGTCCCCAGGAGATGTTCAGCTCTGGCGGTGGATGCCAGGGGTGCCTCAGTGGTGTGAGTGCAGGCTGGACACACCTGCAGTGTTTACTTGGCAAGGAGCAAGTCCTAGAAGGAGCAAGGCGGTTTGGGAGGGGGGTGTGTGACGTGACAGAGGGGAGTATAAAGTCCAGGGTGCTACGCTGGAAGCTGAGGTTGTTGTGCTCTCCGAGAGCTTTGCCTGTCCTGGTGCTGAGGTGAGAGGCTGGTGGGCATTGCGCCGCTGTGGGGGTGGCCACACATCCCCCAGCTGGGGAGCATGGGGGAGTCCAGGGTGGGGGCTATAGAGGGCTCAGCCGTGGGCCAGGGGGGAAGAGCCAGGGGTGCTGGCCCCCATGGCGGGGAGTGGGGTGAGGAGCAGAGCATGGCCTGGGCACTGGCTGCCGTCCCTGCAGCTTCACTGAAGGGTCTTTGCCCACCACCGTTTGTGCTCCAGGCTCCAGACGCTTGCACCCTGGGCTAAGGGGTAGAGGTGACATTTGGGATGGCAGTTTCCCCGCCACCCTCCGGGCCCCCAGCTTGTGGGTTTTACTGGATGTTCTGCTCCCCACCTGAGGTTTGGGGACAAAACGCAAGAGACATGGCACCATCCCTGCAGGGATGGGACGCAGCATGATGGTATGGCTGGGACAGCAGCCCTGAGGGACATGGGCACAAGGGGTCTGCAAGTGCAGGGGCTATTGCCCCCACCAGTCTTTCTGAGCAGTGGGGCAGTGTCAGTGGCCCTGTCCTAGGAGAGGAGCACAGCTCCCACAGCACATGGCTCTCAGCACTGAGTGCCCAGCCAGCATCACCCCGTCGGACTATTTCTCATGTCCCCAATGGGACACGGCACACACAGGGCAGCTCCAGCACCCTTGCAGCTGTTGCTGCTGGCACCAACCCCCTGGCAGCAGAGCCTTGAGGACATGGTGGGACCCACAGGGACAGTACCCAGCACACCCAGCCCCATGAGGCCCCACAGACTGCTCAGTGCCATGCTGGAGAGCTGCCAGACTCCAGCTCCGGTCACGCTGCCCCACGCCATCCATGTGGGACGAGCACACTGCTGGGTTCTGCCATAAATCCCGGAGAAGGGTCCCCCAGGCACCCTGGGTTGTTGTCCAGCCCAATGATGCCTGCGGTGTGATGAGCACCCCGTGGCCGGCACAGGGCGAGGTGGGAGCGGGTGCAGGGCCAGGCAGCAGGAACGCAGCACACAGGGACTTTGTCTGGCTGGGGTGGGCGGAAGTCAGGGCGTTGGATCTGAATGCTAAAGTGTGTTGTTCAGGAGCCAATAAAGGCCCCATTGTATGTAAATAGTTTATAAAGCAGCATATGACTTCCAGTGCAGGGCAGTGGCGGATAGAGACGAGGGCAGGCAGAGCAGAGCTCTCCTGCAGGAGACATGAGACCTTAGAGGAGCCATCGGGGGCAGCTCGCAAGGACCCTTCCTTACTGGCAGGTACGCGCCGCCAGGACCCTCCACACTGCAGGCGGACGGAGGGCAGGTCCCAGTCCCTCAGCCTCATGCTCGGGGTGGGAAGCAGCTCCAGGGGCTGCTCAGTGCCGGTGGGTGGCCCTGGCAGGGAGGGAATCTGTCATCTGGGGGGGAGGTCACTCTGTGCACCCCAGGCAGGGATGGTTCTAGGAATGTGGCAGTGCTGGGTGCCCAGCTCGGGGTTCCCTGGCCTCACTGCTGCAGGGAATGAGGGGATGAGGGCAGGGAGGTACTGGTGCGGAGGAGCCCATGGAGCTCCTTGGGTCTATACCCATCCAGAGAGCTCGGTGCTAGGTGCAGATTGGGGGTCCCTGCAGAGGTGTGGGAGCTCTGCCTCCATCCTCTGCAGCAGCCGTGGGTCAGAATCCCCGTGCCAGTGCGGGGTGAACAGGGAAGGAGCAGCTGGCACTGCAGGGCCAACTGGTCTCCTGCCTGCTCCAGCCAAAATGCTTCCCTGAGGCCTATCAGCAGCAACAGCCATGCTGCCGTCCTGCTGTCCTTCCATCCTGCTGTCCACCCACCAGGGCTGTAGCAGCCACTTACTCCCGGGTCCCTCCTGGGGCTGCTGCCACCAGGATCAGGACACAGTGGCTCTCAGCCAGGGGCCCTTCCCACTCCTGACACTGTCTCTTGCTGCTCAATCCTGCAGACGTGAGGAACGATGAACTGGGCCGGTCTCTATACGGTGCTGAGTGGGGTGAACCGCCACTCCACTGCCATCGGGCGCATCTGGCTCTCCGTCATCTTCATCTTCCGGATAATGGTGCTGGTGGTAGCAGCTGAGAGCGTCTGGGGAGACGAGAAATCTGCCTTTACCTGCAACACTCAGCAGCCTGGCTGCAACAGCGTCTGCTACGACCACTTCTTCCCCATCTCCCACATCCGTCTGTGGGCCCTGCAGCTCATCCTCGTCACCACACCAGCCCTCCTTGTGGCCATGCACGTGGCCTACCAGCAGCACCAGGAGAAGAAGCTGCTGGTGCTGACGGGGCACGGGGACCCCAAGCACATGGAAGAGGTGAAGAAGCACAAGATGCGCATATCAGGTTCGCTGTGGTGGACGTACGTCTGCAGTGTGGTCTTCAGGCTGCTCTTTGAGGCTGTGTTCATGTACATCTTCTACATGCTATACCCGGGCTACCAGATGGTACGGCTAGTTAAGTGTGAGGCTTACCCCTGCCCCAACATCGTTGACTGCTTCATCTCCCGGCCCACTGAGAAGACCATCTTCACAGTCTTCATGCTGGTCACCTCCAGCATCTGCATTGTCCTCAACATGGCGGAGCTGGTCTACCTGGTGGTGCGGGCCTGTGCCCGTCGAGGCCAGCACAACTCCAACCCTTCGTCAGGGAAGGGCTCCTTCTACGGGCACAAGCTCTCCTCTGAGTACAAGCAGAACGAGATCAACCAGCTGCTGACAGAGCAGGATGGCTCCCTCAAGGACATGTTGCGCCGCAACCCCAGCCTGCAGGAGAAGGGCGACCGCTGCTCTGCCTGCTAGGGCCAGCACTACGGGGTCCCCAGCCCTCATCCCTGTCCCACAGCTGCCCCATGGCCCTGTGCTGTCCCTGTCCATGGACAGCATCCCTCAGACACCGATCTGGCCAGGAGAGCATCTCGGGCCATTAAATCTCTGTTCTCAGGTGCTGCCTCCCTCCTTTCTGCTCTGGCCAGGTTGTGCCAGGGGCTGGGGTGCCAGTGTGGGGTGCCCACCCCTGCACACTCCTGCACCCTGGCCCAGGTGGGTGCCACCAGGGGCTGGGGGGGGCAGCGCCTGGGCTGGGCTGGGGCTGTGGTGCTCTAGCAGCTGGCATGCAGCAGTAGTGACCCCTGGGTGGCATTGAGCAGTGTCCAAGGGCTTGCACTCCCCCAGTATCAGCCCCTGCAGCTCCGAATATATTTAGAAAAGTGCCCAGACCAGAAATAAAGGGTAAAAGTTTCCCCAGTGGCTGTTTCATCTGCCAGTCACAAGGAAAGCCAATGGGGCATGCAGCTGCCTCATGCCCCAATAACCCCGTGCCCACCATTGAGGAGAGTGGCAGCACTGGGTGGACTGTCCACACCCACTGAGGACCCGGGGACCAGCCAGGAAGGGGCTGCAGCATCCTGCTCTGCCCCACCGAGGGGACCTGACAGCGTGGGAGCACCAGGCTCTGTCCCACGCGCCTGCCAACGGTGAGGGGTCCCTATGCCCGATTGCCACCACAGCGTCCCCGTCACGGTGCTCCCAGTGTGGCAGGGCTCCATGCCAGAGGTCTTTGCTCCCACTGCCCTCCCCGCAGCACCTTAAGGACACAGGATGGGGACACTCCAGCAGCAGTCCTGGGTTGGGTCCCTGCATGCCTGCCTGGCTGGGGGGACGGGGTGGTGGTTCAGCGGGTTGTGGGGTGGCCGTGTCTGGAGGGCAGCTGTCTTGCAGGGCACCACAGCGGCACGTGCCATGGGGGACTGGAGCCTGCTGGGGCGGCTGCTGGAGAGCGCCCAGGAGCACTCGACAGTGGTGGGGAAGGTCTGGCTCACTGTCCTCTTCGTCTTCCGCATCCTGGTGCTGGGGGCGGCTGCTGAGCGGGTCTGGGGCGATGAGCTGTCTGGCTTCTCCTGCGACACGCAGCAGCCCGGCTGCCAGAACGCCTGCTATGACAGCACCTTCCCCATCTCCCACCTCCGCTTCTGGGTCCTGCAGATCATCTTTGTCTCTACACCCAGCCTTGTGTACCTGGGCCACATCCTGCACCTGGTGCACCTGGAGGAGAAGGCGCAGCAGCAAGCAGCAGCATGGGCCAGCAGTGGGGCCAGGCGACAGCGCCCCAGGCAGCCCCGGCTCCCCAAGGGGGACACGCGGAGACGGGTCTGCATGCGGGGGGCCATCCTGAGGACATATATCTGCAACGTCGTCTTCAAGGCTCTCTTGGAAGTGGGATTCATTGTGGGCCAGTATGCCTTGTATGGATTCCAGCTGAAGCCCCTGTACACCTGCAACCGCTGGCCCTGCCCCAACACCGTCAACTGCTACATCTCCCGGCCCACTGAGAAGACCATCTTCATTCTCTTCATGCTGGGGGTGGCCTGTGTGTCCCTGCTGCTCAACCTGGTGGAGATCTACCACCTGGGTCTCACCAAGTGCCAGCAAGGGCCAGGCCCCAAGTCCCGCATCCTGCCCCGTCCTGGTGGCCTGGCGGGGTCCCACCGCACCCACGTCACTCTGCCCAGTGGTGGCAGTCCCGTGGCTGCTGGCAGACCCCCGCAAGGCCTGGCACCCCTGGGGAACACGAGTGCATGGCTGGGGGTGGCCAGTGGGTCTCACGGGAAAGCACGAGCGGCAGACTTGGCAGTTTGAGCATGGCCTGTGGAGATGCTCAGGGATGTGTGATGCATGGGTGACCACAGTTGTGGTTCTGTCTCTGGGCCCTGCCAGGCATATGACATAGACCCCAGGGCCAGCACAAGGGTTGGGCATGTCCCCTGGGACATGGCTCAGCCGCTCCTTGCATCCTGGGAGCAGCAGGGCTGAGTAGGGCTGGGCTGGGGCCTGGCAGCACTGGGGAGAAAATAAACACCCACTACACCTCACTTGACTCCTGCTCTGCCCACGGGCACCATGGTATCGCTCTCCAATCGCTCTGTCCCATGGACACGCTGCATGGGCAGGGTAGGGCCAGCACTGGGTCGGGTTGGGCTGCAGCCCTGTGGGCAAGAGACAGGCAAAACAGGCCAAGCTGGCACCAACAGGCAGAGAGTCCTCATGCCAGAGCACCAAGGGCCAGACAAGGTGGGCAGCACCGGCTGGGATGGACATGAACGAGGTGCACTGCAGCAGTGGGGCACTGACCCTGCTCTCCTGCAGTGCCCACACTGCCTGGAGGGAAAGCAGGGGCTGCCCAGAGTTTTTTGCATCTTTATTTGAAATGAATGGTTTCCAGAGACACAGGGTTAGTCCTACTGCCCTGGCGTCACTACAACAAGACTGGTGAGCGGCTCACTCTCCACGTGAACACAGAACAGATGGCCCCAGGCCAGGACCCAGAACAATATATACAGGCTCAAAGGAGACTGATGTACAGCTCAAGAAAAACGACCAGAACAGGAGAGGGGGCAGGAGGCAGCAGGGAGCAGCACACCCAGAGACAGGGTTGCCCAGGCAGGGCACTGGCACCCTGCTGCTTTGGGGAGGGAGGGGGAACCCATACAGAGCTCCTCACTTCTGCACAGGCTGCCCACGCCCCTGGCCAGAGCAGAGGGACCCACTGATGGCACCTTGCATGAGCGAGGGCAGTTGTAGCAAGGCGGGGGACAACAAGGAGAGAGGAGCAGCACTGGCACAGACCTGTCTCCATCAGTTTTCTGCTGACGTTGACAAAATGGAGGGAGGTGACCCTGTGGCAAGGCCAGGTCTCTACCCCCACATTCCAGTGCCGGCTCCCACCCTTCCATGCAGCCAGTCCAAACCTCTCCCACCCCTGGGAGCAAGCCCCCACCGACCCAACAGCTCGCAGGCTGCCAGTGGTCCTTCCCCACTGGTTTGAAAATACCATCCCGGCACAACAGCTGAGCAACCGTTCCTGCAGTGCCACCCGCAGCCTCCCACGGGGATGCTAAAAGAAGAGGGAATTAAAGGCCTCGGTGTTGCTGGTCCCAGCGATGCTCTGCCATATTGTGCGGTTCCTGCCCTGGGGCAGGGGGAGAGGGGCAGGGGCAGGGCTGGGGGTATGGCAGGAGGACAGGGCTGGGCAAGGGGAGCTGCCCCAGGGGCTGTGTCACACCTGTGCTGTGGGGACTGGCCCTGGGGAAGACGGCTCACTCAGCAGCCAGGACAGGAGGCAGGGCTGAGCACGGGGACCATATACACAGGAGAGGCCTGTAACAAGTAGGATGGGATGTCTGAGTCCGGTAATGATGAAGGGACAGCACTGCCACAAGCACCGTCCCCTCCCATGCTGCACGGCCCCTGCCCTGCCGTGGGAGGCAGGGAGACCAGGCGTCCAGGGCTAGAGTGCAGCCAGCCCAGCAGCACCTTGCTTAGTCCATGTCATCCTCCAGGCCACTGAGCCGGCTGTGCTCCTCATAGATCTCCCTGACAGCCAGGATGCGGTTCAGCATGCTCTCCAGCATGCTCCGGTCCATGGGGATGACAGAGTACCAGAGTGGGGACTCGGCAATGCACGACCGTTCGGGCTGCAGGTAGAAGATATCATTGCGGTTCCGCAGATTCTCAGGACTGTAAAGAGAGAGGAAGGTGAGCCCTGGGGTATCAGCTACAGGGGCTCAGAAAGCCTGGCCTGCCTTTATGGTTATCAAGGGGATCTCAAGGTTTATCACAGCCTCTTATGCTTCAGCTGGATGAGGACACAAACTAAACCTCCAGCTCGTCTCTCAGGATCAAAGTCCCTAACCAGCCAAGCACCAGGGCTCATACTGCACATTCGTGCCTGTCTGGAGAGACCCAAGTAGTGGAAGGGGCTAGAGAGAAGCACTCTCTCAAACATGGCTTATATGAGCAGCACAGACCCTGCACAAGGCTTCACACTCAAGTACAAAATGTTTGGAGAGCAGCAGCCACCTCAGAGTCCCACCAAAACTAAGAGGTGGCCTCAAAATGGCTCATGCCCCTTCTCCAGAGAAAGCCTCACCATTTGGAGAGATAAAACTCATAGAACTTGACTGGGCATCGGAGTGGGTTCATCCTGTTCTCCCGCTGCTCCAGCGTCGGTACCTCTTCCTCGCGCTTCCGCTTTCCAGAGCCACCATCTGCAGAGTGGGGAGAGAGCAGTGTCATGGCTGGGACCTCACAGGGGAGGCAGTGGGAGGGACAGTGAGATGCTCCATCATATCCTACCTCGGCCTTTCTTCTGCTTGGCAGGAGCATAGTAGCGGATGCTCACCACCTTTGTTGTGCCACGGGCTGTAGTGCACTTGCGCGACTGGCGCACCACATTGGTGAAGGAGAGTTGCATGTGCTCCTCTGCTGTTTGCAGCCCAAAGAACTTGGTGTTGAAAAACATGAGGGTGTTGAGGAGCACGAAGGGTGAGTAAACACCCAGCTGCTTGCACTCCCACAGGTGCTCCTCCTCGACGCGTGAGAAAACTGTGTCTGCAACACACAGAGGAAGAACCAGGTCACATCAACGGTGGCCCTGTGGCAATCTCTTCACCCTGCCTAGGCAAGCTCACTGAGAAAGACAGACGCTTCACAACATCCACTTTTCATGAGGTTACTTCTCCAGAGCCAGCCACCAGCCACCCCAGAGAACAACCAAACCACGGTCCAGAACCCGAGTCAATCCTAACTGCCCAACCACACAGATGGACACAAAGGGTACTCCAGGTCAGTGCTCCACCACACTCAGCCTGAGATGGAGAAGCGGCAGGCAGGACAGACACAGACAGCTCCTGCCTAGACACACAGGTCTGGAGCTGAATGCTTCTGCCTGGGACAGCCAACATGCAGAGGGGAGGCTGGATCTGTGAACTAATCCCTGACAAGACACAGCAGGGAAAGCAGCCCAGATCACAGCATCACGAAAAGCCTCTGCAGAGCCCTAAGTTAGTCCACTCACAAGGCAGCAGCACAGTAACCCTGGCCAACACTTAGCTCAAGCGTGCAGGGATTGCCCATGTGCTGGCCCATGCCTTTGTGTTCCCAGTGTGCCTCCCAGCTTGGTATCCTCTTTGACAAATAGCAGACACATGACTGAAGTGATATAAAGATTCAAACTGTCCCAGGGCACAAAGCAGCTGTGCTCTGCTCCCCGTTACCTAGACTCTGGGCAACAGAAGCTGCTGAGGTGTAAACCAGGCTGGCTCCACTGTCAGTATGGGTCAGTACGACCCAAAGACACAGTAGGACCGTGCTGCCTGTGCCAAGGAAGAGGGCTGAGGCTGGGGGAGCACAATCAGACTGGAGGATCCCAGGCTAGAAGCACAAACTGGGCACATGTCGTGACTGAGAGTACTCTGGAGACACATACTATTTGGTAAGATTGTGGGTTGCCAGCCGCTCAGGGACTTGTTCAGCTCCTGCACGAAGGTCAGGTAGTAAAGGTCTGTAAATATATTCACCATACGATTGTTCTCGAGCAGGTACTAGAAAGGACAGAACACACAGTCAAGAGAGACATGGCAGCACCTGGAATGCAAACCCTCCCCTGAGAGCCCAGGGCACAGAGGCAGAGCACCCTCCTAAAATCAGCCACTTCTGGGAGCTGTGAGGAGAACCCCAGGGCATGACAAAGCAGACTTGTTGCTGAAGAACTGGACTGAGTTTGGGGAGATCTCCCAGTCATCCTCAAGGATGTGCAAGAAGGATATAAGGCTGGGGAATAGCTGCCACCCTACCCGCTGGGCTTGAGAACAAAGATCAGACCAGGTGGGCTGATGTCCTGGGATGAGGCACTGAAGGAGAGTCCAGTGAGTCCCTCTGGGTCCCCAGAAGGCAGAATAAAGGGTACAAGCTCCCCTCAACAGATCTGAGCCTCAGGTCTGGCTGTGGGGGACTTGAAGGCAGCAAGTCCTCCCTCACCTGCTGGATGCCAAGGCAGAGGTAATAGATGCTGTCCGGTTCATAGCGCTCCCCGTTGGGCCGTGTTATCTCCTTGACGAACTGGGCCAGGCCATAGTTGAGCTCAGCTGCTGTGCAGGCCAAGATATCTTCCTTGATCCTCATGGGCTTGGCTGTGGAGACAAGCACAGCAGCCTCAGACAACAGCCAACAGCCTGCAAGGCCAGGCACACCTCAACACCCTGGTACCCAGCTTCTGTGTGGTTTCTGCTATTCCATCCCATCCAGACAGGGCACTTACGGCCAAAGCGTAGCTCCTCTCCCTTGCTGGTTTCTCCCCCTGCGTACTTGGCTTGCACCCAGGACTTCCAGGCGTTCACACCATACGAGTAGTTCAGCACCGTGCAGCTGGGCTGGCTGCTCACTGAGTCTCGGGAACAGCTTTCAGAGAGCACCAGACGCTTCTGCCCCTGCAGAGAGGTGTGCTGTGAGCCCGAGCACCTACCTGGGACAGATGCAAGTCCTGGCCAGCACTCAGACCTGCTGACTGTCAGCTCCCTCTCAGTGTGCCCACTCCCTCTCAGTGAGCCCACGTCAGCCAAGCCAACAAGGCCCATCAGTTCTGAGGACCACAGGCAGGAAAGAGGACAGCTCTCACATGACCTGTGGCATTCAAAGCTCCTCCAAAGTGACAGGCAAGTATTTTCATTCAATGAGTGTCCCACAGGCCAGACATGCCCTGAAGGGGGAAGGCACAACCTCCCCCCAGCACACCAGAGCCTCCGGCACACTTCACCTCGCACATCCCAGACAGCAGCTCCCACTCCAAACCCAAAGAGCTTTAAGCAGGCAGCAGCGACAGAGAGCTCACCTTTCGGACAGCACGAGGCAGATCTTGCTCTGTGGACACATCATCTGGTCCCACCAGCCCACAGTCAAAGAGGAAGTCCACACTGGGGTTGATGTCAAGAGGGTCTGAAAGGAAGCACAGACAGAAGGGCTCAACTGACATTTCTCATCTTGTCCCGTGTGCTGGGCTGGTTCTTACAGCAAGACGAAGATGAATATGCAGCCCAGCACTTCACAACATCTACTGCTGCCTGGCATGAACTTTTAGCTACAGCCCAGCTTCAGAAATACAGCTCTGGCAGATGATGCTGAGCTTTCTGAGACTAACCAGAGCCCCACACTCTCCTCTCTGATAGTTTTTTGTTTGTTTTTTAAACCTGAGGTACATTCCTCATCCCCTTGTGCCAGCCCAGCTCTAGGGACAGCCTGGCACAGGTATCCCCATTCTCCGTTCTTTGCTGTTAGCATCTTGCCTCAGCACCGCTGGGCTCCTGTAAGTCTCTGCCTCTTCTCCCACCTTCTGTCCACTAATGGACACTCAGCGATTCTGCCATCTCCCAGGATGTCATGCCCTGTCCAGGTCTCTCTCTTGCCTTGCTGGATCCTCTGGAATCATCATCTATAAGCACATCAGTGCTGCTGCCCTGCTCTTTGTGCTGCTAAAATCAGCTCCTTATTCCCCCTTCTCTACAGACCTATGTTTGCCAGAGGTCAGTTACTCTAGACAAACACCCACCCCTTTAAAAGAGGTGACCTCCTCACCCCTGCTGCCAGCAGTTTTCTGCAACTCTCAGTTCCCAGCCTCAAGCCTGGTCACTCTGAGGGCATGGGGAGGTAAGTACACACAGTTCTTAATGTTGCTGGCAACAGTTGGCTGAGGGCAGCGGGAGAACCCTGCAGCAGCAGGAGCAGCCCTGCACACCTGGTTCACCCAGCTCTTACTCTTAGGGAAGTCAGCCTCCAGGTCCTGGCCCGGCTCATCGAGGACATTTGCCATCTTTACAGCCATAGCCAACACATCGTCCCGTGCTGGCCCAAAGAGATCGCAGTCCTCCAGGAGACCCTCTGCACTCTGGTTACTCACCAGGTCTGCAACACAAAAGCAGATCATAAACCGAGCTTCCAATAAAGTCTTTTGTCTGTTTATCCTGTGACAGCTAGGAAATGAAGTCAGGCTCCCTGCAGCACAGTCCTGTGCTCAGAGGAGCACCATAGCATCTGTGCTGCCCAGCTTTCCCTGGACATCAAGATATTGGACACCTGCCCTCTCCCCAGCCACAGCCCTTGTCACTGGAGCTTGAGAAAAGCAGGCCCCAAGTAAAAAGACCTGCAAGGTTAGGGCTGATAGTTTTATGGCCACCTGAATAACTTAAGAGTGCTGCACATGTGCCACAAGACTGGCACCCCCAAAAGCGACAGTGGCAGACACTGCCCCCTGCTACAGCTCTTCCCTCCTGGTACCTCCTCAGCAGAAGCTGAGGACTTTCTCTTCTCTGCTGCCTTTCCAAAGGCTTTGAGGGAACTGCGATCCAGGCAGATGCTCTAACTCCAAAAATTGGCAAACCCCACATGATCCCAGCTGTTCAGCCAAACCAAGCAATGGCAGAACCTACCACACAGGTCTGAGGAGGCCTTGTCCAGTTCCTCAGCCTCTGCAATCATCTCAGCCATGGCCAGGATGTCAGCTTCCAGGGGATTGGAGGGGATCTTCACCTTCAGCTCCTCAATGGTCTCCACAATCTTATCTGTGCTCTCCAGTGTGGTGGGCAGGAACATTGGCACAGGCACCTGTTGACAGCAGCACACCAAGTAGGAAACTGACACTCAGCCAACTAACACCAAAGCAAAGGCAGGAGAAGGGGATGAACAGAGAAGCAGGGAGGCTGCAGCAAGGCAGGACTGAGCCAGTGAGAAAATATGAGCAGGTGGAGTGTGTTGCTTACCGGGACAGGCATGGAGAAAGGCACAGGTACTTTCTGGCAGTACATATGCATAGGCACGGGTACGAAGATCGGGACAGGGATTGGCAACACAATCACCTGGGGCTTCCATTCAGCCTCTGACAAGAGCAAAAGTATGTCAGTGAGCTCGCTCCCAGTAGCTCCTCTACCCAGCCCCACTGTGCACGGCCATGCCCCTGGCCATCCAACGCCATGGCCACTCCAGCCATCAGCTTCTGTGACTTGTGGGCAGAGCTGGAGCAGCAGCAAGCCAAGCAGCCCTCCAACGAGAGGTTTGCCTCAGCGAGAGGTGCAAGCCCTGCTCTTAAGTGGTCCCACTTGAGAGGTCTAGTTGTCTTGCATATGCTGGAGACCACACACACATGCCAGAAAAGAGCTACACAATGGAACTTGCTCAGCAGATGGTCCTTCAGACAAGCTGATGAGCTCCAGAGGAACAGGAGCTGTCCCACAAGAGGTGGGATCATGCTGCAGTGCTCTCTGTGTCTCTCCTTCCGCTGCTGATGGAAATGGACTCCCTACCTGCAGCCCTGCACTGCCCTGCGACTCCTCAGCACGGTGCCAAACACCTGGCTGCTCTGTACAGCATTTCAAGCTGGATTCACATTTAGTCTGGAGCAGGCATGTGCCACTGGCCTTTCCAAAATGCCCCCAAAACCCTGCCTTGTTTTCCTACCTGTCTGACACCCTTTGGACTTCATTTCTATCTTGCAGGAAACGCCCCGGTTCTGCATCAGTGGTTTACACATGGCAGCTTTGTTTTTCCGAGGGGTGGCAGGAACGGGAGGAGGAGGGGGAGGCGGTGCAGCTGGAGACACCTGGGCTGAGGAGGTCTTTGCTGACAGCTGAGGAAACACAGAAAGCAGCAGGTTGGTGTCCACCTCAGGCAGCACCACCTCTCCCCAACCACAGGTACAGCTGGGGAGACTCCCAAAGCACCTCCTGGAGCCTGGCAGTCCCCAGAACACACACACGCTGGGATGCTTCCAAAGTCAGATCCAGTCTAAGGACCGTCAAGCTGCTCATGACAGGCAGCAAGCCTGTGTGGCACCTTTGCAGCAGAGAGGCTGGACAGGTCACTCCTGTCTCAGGGTGCAGCAAGGAATATGGCGAGACAGTGACTATACCCGTGCACAGGGGAGCACCATGCACAGAGCCACAATGTGACAGTGACAGGCTGTTCTGGAGCCCATCACCAGTTCCTGGGGAATTATTATTCTTCCCCCTTGCAGGAGAGGTGCTGATGCTGCCCACCCCAGCAGCTCTTATCAGCTCTCACTAGCCACACATCTTAGAATGCATAGGCTGTAGAAGAATGAAATCTCCCTGAGCAATGGCAGATCTGTCCTCTCTTTGGGGACAGTCCTTTTGTGCTGTCTTGCAAACTCTCACCTCCAACAGGCCTTACCATGTTAGTCTCTGTCTTCTGTGAGGAAGGGGCAGGTGGTTTTGGCTCTGAAGTCTGACCTGTAAGAGAAAGCAATGACCCTAAGTTCAAGAGCTCCTGGGCCAACAGGTCCCACTGCTGGGACTGGAGGTGGCAGCAGCCAAGGGCAGAGACAGGCTCCCCAGAAACTGCTCCTGGCCGCTCCAGGAACAGTTAATGTTTCCACAACCTCTAGCCCTAGCAGCCCAGAAGACACAGCTCCAAAATGAACTCATTCCCATGTCATTTTGTGCTCCCTTGCAGTCCACCCCATCCCCATCACAGCAGGTCAGGAGAAATCCCAGCCTCTTGTAGAGAGAGGAATCCAGGGCTCTATTCCCAGCTCTGCCTATTGGCTTGCTGTACCGAGCCATGGCCCCTCCCTGTGCCTCCATCTCCCTGCTACAAATATCTTGGCAAAGTGCTTCGAGATCCCTAGGAAGGAGGTGACAGAGCTAGCAGTAGCGTTATAAGATATGCCAGAAAGCAGAGAGACAGCTTTGCCCCAGCCCTAGGGATGCAGTCCGCTGCCCTAAAGAAAGAGGGGATCATCTGCAGGTCAGAGGCACGTGTGGCAGATACTTGTCGCAGGTGGTGACATCATCATCCCAGTTTGGATGATAAACCCAGCCCATTTGCACTGCAGAGAACCTGCACCCATTTCAAAGGCTGACGAGCTAAAAGAGCACCTTCATCCAAGTCTCCCGTGAGCCCAGGTCACCTGTGTGGCTCAGAAGAACTGCCTTCTGCAGCACTGACTAACCGTGGGCCATGCACGAAGGAGAGACCTGCAAGGACAGCAGCAGGTCTCCGCACCCAAAGGGAGTGGCGGGTCCATTGGCACCTCCTACATACAGATGGGCTCTCCAGGAATGACTCAGACACCCAAAGAACCAACACATGGGCATTCACACTGTGAGGATTTCCTCTGTCCCAAGGAAACAGAGGACAGCTCTGGAGCAACCGGAGGCCCAGCAGGGTCTACTTGCTGACAGCAGGACAGGCAAGCTCCAGTCGGAGGAAGCTTCCTAGCCTTCAGCTGAGCATTCAGCCATAGGATCTGCAACGGTCCCAATGAATCCAAGAACACCCCCTGACCAGCCTGAAGTGGATGGGCAGCAGGTCTAAGTGGGAGACATTAGTGGCTTGAATGAGAAAAAACAAGCTATGGAGTATGAGCAGAATTTCTGCTGCAGGAGAATCAAAAGTAAAGTTGATTGCCCCACAGGCAGTGATTTAGGACTAAGGGAAAAAGAAACATTCTCCTGCTACAAAGCTCCACATGTTACATGTCCAGGCTTCCAGGCAAGCTGCAGCTTATTCTGTACTTTCATCCCAGCACCAGCAAGGAGCTGTGAAGGCATTGCTGGCAACCAGGACTTCTGGCCGTCTGTCCTCTCCAGCTGGATGGCCCCATGCAGAGCCAGTTCCCCTTGGAAGACTTTGGGCACAGTTCTGTGGCAGAAGCTCCTCAATCCCTCAAGACACAGGCTGTTTCCAGCAAAGGAACAGCCCCTTTTATCATCAGCAAGCACCCTCAAAATCACCAATTTAGCAGCACCTACTGGGTCACAAGAATTAATGGGTTTAGGCAACCACTGGCTGCAAGAGAAGCAGCAAGTAGTCAGCAGCTCTGCCCAAGAGAGGCCCAAAATCCAGATAGCCCCTTGTGAGCTGGCAACACAGCTGCCAGATCCACAGAAGACCCTGGCTGCACCAGGCAGAAGCTGTTCCTCACCATGCAATGCTCCTCCCAAAATCCCCTGCACAGCACGCTGGGCTGGAAAGCTTTGTGTGACCACACAGCCCTGGCTCCAGCACCCTTCCCATGCAAGGTGAGCAGTACCCCAAAGCCCTGGGACCAGACTGCCCACAGCTGTGCCAGAACACACAGAGGGCCCAGTGTCACCAGTGGCATTCACCAAGCATGGCAGCTGCTGGGGCAGCCTGGAGCTGGCACTCAGCCAAGTGTTCACCACTGCTGATAGGCTTTTTCTTGGCTGCCCTCACAGCCCTCTGCCTCCCAGGGTGCATGGAGGCGCAGCTGTGGCATGGTGAAGGGTTATGGCCCATGTGCCAAATGGCAAAGTTCTTGGGGGCCTCCAGAGATGCTGGGCAGGGCTCAGACTCTCATGGTTGTCGGTGGTGGAAAAGGTACTTCTCAGTCTTGTGGTTCATGGCTCCAAGGAGATAATAGGCAAATGGTGTGAAACATGCTTCCCTCTGCAGGGAGAGCTTGCTCGCTGTGCCTGTGTCCCAAAAGCAGTGTTAGTAGTCCTTCAGAAGCAAGATGCCTTGAAGGCAGAGGACAAACGAACAGCATGGCTAGGGCTGTGGAATCACTTGGTGAGCTACAGGAACCAGGAAGTTTAACACTTCTTCCTCCCTTGGGAAGCACGACAGTCTGTGCCCCACCAAGCAGACTCCCTCAGGCACGCTTGTGCCAGTAGAAACCAACAGTTCCTCATCCAGGTCACTCCAATGTGTTGCCACTTGAGCCATCACCTCACATGGCCTTTTACAGAGCACAGATCTTGGAGGCAGGTTGGGGATCCCCAAGCTGGGGGAACCTGCTGCTTCTGGCAGAGCAGTTCTGCTTTGCTGCCTAAGCAGCAGTGACATCGAGGGCTTCCCTTGTCTTGCAATTGGCCCATTGCTGTCAGGAAAGGAACAAGGAAGTGTGGAGATGGAGGACGAGGTCTCTCACGGGAAGGTCCTTGCCTTGGTTTCACCTCCTTGTAAAACCCTGACTAGGGTGTGCCACCTTGTGAAATCCCAGGAAGGGCAGCAAAGCCCTGAGCCTGCGATGCAGGTATCTGTTGAAGCTTGATGCACCAAAGTAAGTCCCACCATAATCTGGAGGCATTTTAACTAGATCACACAGATTACCTGGAAGATCGTGGCCTCTGAAAGACCAAGCAGAATGAGACTACATGAGTGTCCGAGGGTCAAGTGATGTCTTGTCACTGTCACTATGAGCACCTTCCGTCCTGAGGGATCCCAAAGCACTTTGCAATCTTCCAGAAGCAACTGGCAACTGATATGAAATGGGGCAACAGGCAGTGAAAATCTCCTCTCCAGCTGGAACTTCATGGTTGCAGAACGGGGTTATCCGGGACACGGGGTTGGCAACTCCCAAAGCTGCAGCGATCTTTGGTTAAGTGGTAGGACTCCAATCTAACATGGCAAGACACAGTGCCTCCAGCAGCTCAGCACTCCCTCAGGATTGTTCTAGGTTCAGCTCTGGCTGAGGAGAGCCCACCTACAGCATCACCAGCACCACGTCCTGCAGCACCCTGTGTTTTCCTTGAATGTTTCCCATCCAAGCACTGACCTGGCCCAATCCTGATTATCTTATGAGATCTGAGAAGGTCACAGCTCGGAGGTGGTGTGAGGCTGCAGGTGGATTATCATGCCAAACCACGCTGTCCCCTAACCCTGCAAATCGAGCTCTCCGCTGGCAACATGAGGATGTTAAATCCCTGAGTATCCTCGCTAAGAGTGTGAGCTACAGGCAGCACGCTGGCACCGGCTCCTCCCGTCTGGGCCCTGTGTGTCATAGAACCATAGACGTTAGAGATGGAGAAGCCCCATTAGGTCCCACTCCGTCCTTTCCCCCCCAAGGGCCAGTGCAGGATTGTTCCCTAGCGTCTCATTCAGTCCCGGGCAGGAAGCTTCCACCCCTCACTGTTCAGTCTTTCCTGTGTCTCTCGCACTGAGCTATGCAGGTCCCCTCCCTCCCTCCTACTCACTGTTCAGCAGGCTCTCGGGGCCCTTCTGCGTGTCCAGGTTGGGCTGGTTCTGTTGATTGTAAAATCGCAGCAGACACTGCTGGTTGCAGAAGTGTTTGATTTGCCCCCGCCAGTGGATGGTTTCCAGCAGCTTCCCCTGACGCTTGCAGGCATGGCACCGAGCTGCCTAAAGCCCGCATCAGCAGGAGAGAAACAAGGAGTAACTAACCACACCCCCTCCGAGTGCAACACAACTCTCCAGTGAAAGGTGCACAGAGCAAGGTGCTGTGAGCTTCCCCACAGCAGTGCCCTGCCAGTGCCAGCCGGGGACTCCAGCGGTGCGAACTTCTCACGGCAACACTAGCCACGGATCCAGCACTGTGAGCTTCCTCAGTGCAGTGCTCTGGCAGGATCAGCTGGGGACTCCAGCTACATGAGCTTCCCCGTAGCAGTGTCCCGTCATTGCCAGGCAGGACTCCAGCAGTGCCAGGTTCTCCGCAGCAGTGCCAGCCAGACTCCAGCAGTGCGAGCTTCCTCAGTGCAATGCCCACTTTTATCTGGGTGCTGTGCCCACCACAGCACTTAGCACAAGCTGCCAGTGCCAATACTGACCTTGAAGTACCAGAGCAAGTATTTGCTTTTGCAGTCTTCACTACAGAAGTCCCAGGTGCTGCCCTCCAGCTGCTCGGTGACCGCCCGCTGGCAGGTCTGAGAACAGTAGGTGCAGGTGATGCAGCACAGGCCCAGGTTCTTGGTGAAATCCTGTTTGTAAAGAAGCACACACCCTGCGGAGAAACAATAGGAGTGAAACCTTCCCAGGATGAACTGGGGGCCTCCCTGACCCAAACATGACCAGAATCCAGGTCTGCGGAGACAACAGAGCACACGCAACACACTGTAGGGAACAATCCAGCACTGGCCCCTGGGGCTGGGATAAGATGGGACCTCATGGGGACTTGCCATCTCTCACCTCCATGCTTCTAGGAAGAGTCTGACTCCAACCTCCTGTGTGCAGGAACCCAGCAGGCAGGGCAAGGCCAGGTCAGGCCAGCCCAGACGCAAGAGCGTAGAAGTGCATGATGACAGGAGGAGCGGAGCTGCCACCTGCTGTCTCCCCAGCCCCCAGAGAGAGAAAAGCTGTGAGAAAGCCCTCCCCAAGGACACAACGAATGGTAAAGATCTTGCCCTAGGGCCTGGCTGGACAGCAAGCCATCCCCACGACAGTCCTCCCTTCACTTCATGGCAAGGCTCTCGCCCCAGGGCCTGGCTAAGTCAGTCTCCCCTCTGTTCCTCTCCATGCTCTCTTCTCATCCCCCAGCATGGGGGCTCTGCCTCTCCCGTGCCTTCCCCAAGTACCTTCGCTGCAGAAGTTCTTCTCCACTCCAGAGAAGCGGATCTTCTCGTGCAGCAGCTTCTCCTGCTTGCAGTGCTCACACTGAGACACCACCCCGTGCAGCCGCTTAAAGTCCTCACAGCAGTCCTTGCAGCAGAACTGATACACCTTGTCCTGCCAAAGAGACCGCCACCACGTCAGCCAGGCTGCCAGGAGGTCCCCAGGCTTCTCAGGGAAGCAAGAGCAAGACTATGGGGCTGAGCCAAGTCCCCAGCTCTCCTGGCACAGGGTCTGGCAGAAGTGGTCTCCTGCTGCCCTTCTGACATCCTGCTGAACATCAGGAGAGCAGCACTCAGCGCAGGGTCTCCAGGCGCGTCTCTGCAGCTAAGGCATTCCGAGCACTGGCACAGGAGCTCTGTGTTGAGCAGGAAGGGGAAGGAGCCCTGCAGTCCTCATGGGGGTTGGCCTCCACCTCAACATCTCCCTGGGGAAAGTCCTCACCTGCCAGTCTAGGATCTCCGGCTTCCCGCTGAAAAGACTGTGGCAGTAATGGCAGCTGAGGTGGATCCCACCTTCTGGGCTGGTGCGCTGCAGGAGACAGAGAAGCTCATGGAGGGAGAGGCACGCGGAGGGCAGCGAGCACTCACTTCACGCTGCCGCCTCCTCCTGCCTCCGCCACCCCTCACGGTCCATCTGCCCCTGCTCAGACCTGCGCTCGCTGCCACTGTCAGTGATTCACAGTCCACCAAGATCATGTTCTCAAGCTCCAGGAGAGCAGATTCTTGAGCAATTTCACTTGGCTTCCAGTGTACTGGGTCCAGCTCTTCTCAGGAAGGCAAGCTTTCAAGCTGCCTCCCCTCTGGATTTGAAAATCTTAAGAGATGTGGGGCTCCACTACCTCTTCTGGGAATTTCTCTAAAAGATCTTGAAACACAGGTGCCTGGTTTCTATTTTCAAGGTAATGCAACATCAGAATTCAAGAAGCCGCTCTCATCCCACCTTCTTCTGCTAGATTAAACAGGCATTTAGCACTTGGTGTCTTGTCCACAATGATATATTTCTTACTCAAGTCATCCTCCTGGTTTTCTTTCTGATAACCTCAGGTAAGGTGCTCTGTGAGTGCTTCAGTACATGCATTTTTCAAGACCAAATGTGATTTTTCAGTCTTTTTTCAGCACACTTCCAATTTTTCTTCAATATAGAAATTAAAGAGGACACCAGATGAACATCCTTCTCATCTGTGCACCATTCTAGGTAGCTCTTTTGCTCTCTATCCCCCAAACTTCAACGCCTTGTTCCTCTGCTTGTACTTGCAACAACTTAATTAATCCTTTCCTCTGTGGATGTAAACTGAGACGCTCATACTGAATGAATGGATTATCTGCTGTAATCCCAGGGCCTTTTCAAAATCCTTACTTTCCCAGGACTTACATTCCCATGCTACTTGAGTAAGGCTGATCCAGGATCTTGCACTAAACTGTGTTTCAGCACATGCTAAGAGAAGCCAGCCTTGTCAAGCAATCCCATTGCTTTGCTTTCTGTGACCACGCTGACCTCAGTAGGAGTTAACACTTCGCCAGTTTTTGTTTCATCTGCAAAATTTTATCATGTTTACTTTGACTTTATTGTCAGATGACTGATGAAGATGTCAAACTCCTTGGGCTTAATACCAATCCCCAAGAAGTCATCTTGAAACACTCTCTTCAGTGTTTTTTCTTTGACAAGCGTGTTCTGATATCTGCCAGCAAGACAGTTCTTAATCCAGGACACGTACTGGAAAAAGGCAAATATCGCACCAATTTTTAAAAAGGGTAGAAAGAAAAAGTCCGGGAACTACTGGCCTGTCAGCCTCACCTCTGTGCCTGGGAAGATCATGGGACAGATCCTCCTAAAAGCTGTGCTAAGGCTCATGGAGGACAGGGAGGTGATTCAGGACAGCCAGCACGTTTTCACCAAGGGCAAGTCTTGCCTGACCAACCTAGTGGCCTCCACATCACTACATCACTGGACAAAGGAAGGGCTATGGATGCCACCTGTCTGGACTTATGTAAGGCCTTTGACATGGTCCCTCACAACATCGTTCTCTCTAAATTGGAGAAATAATGATTTGATGGGTGGACCATTTGGTAGATGAAGAATTAGTTGGATGGTCACATCCAGAGGGTAGTGGTCAATGGCTCAACGTCCAGATGGAGATCAGTGACAAACGGTGTCCCTCAGGGGTTCGTACTGGGACCTGTACTGTTTAGTATCTTCACCAATGACACAGACAGGGGGATTGAGTGCACTCTCAGCAAATCTGCTGATGACAGCAAGCTCAGTGGTGTGGTTGACACGCCTGAGGGACAGGATGTCATCCAAATGAACCTGGACAAGCCTGAGAAGTGGCCCCATGCAAATAAGCCTCATGAGGTTCAACAAGGCCAAGTGCAAGGTCCTGCACCTGGATCAGGGAAACCCCCAGTACCAATACAGGCTGGGGACGAAGGGATTGAGAACAGCCCTGTGGAGAAAGACTTGAGGGTACTGGTGGATTAAAAGCTGGACATGAGCCAGCAATGTGCACTTGCAGCCCAGAATGCAAATCGTATCTTGGGCTGCATAAAAAGATGTATGGCCAGCAGGTCAAGGGAGGTGATTCTGCTCCTCTGCTCCACTCTGGTGAGAGCCCACCTGGAATCCTGTGTCCAGCTCTGAAACCCTCAGTACAGGACAGACAGGGACCTGTTGGAGAGGGGCCAGAGAAGGCCACAAAAATGATGAAAAGGCTGGAACAGCTCTGCTGGGTGGACAGGCTGAGAGAGTTGGGGTTGTTCAGCCTGGAGAAGGCTATGGGGACATCTTATTGCAGCCTTTCAGTACCTAAAGGGGACCTATAAGAAAGATGGGGACAGACTTTTTAGTAGGACTTGTTGCAATAAGGCAAAAGGCAATGGTTTTAAACTAAAAAGACAGTAAATTTAGACTACATGTAAGGAATACATTTTTTACCATGAGGGTGGTGAGACACTGGCCCAGGTTGCCCAGAGAGGTGGTGGATGCCCCATCCCTGGTGACATCCCAGGCCAGGCTGGACAGGGCTCTGAGCAACATGAGCTGGGTGAAGATGTCCCTGCTCATGGCAGGGGGTTGGACTAGATGAGCTTTAAAGGTCCTTTCCAACCCAAACTACCCTATGATTCTATGATTCAAGACTTATGAACTCTACAGCTACCATACCAACACTGTTTGTGATCTCAGTGAAGGATTACATCAAGGATTAAAACAAATAAACCCAAACAAACACATACCACCCAAAAAAAACCCAAGTCAACAACCAATACAAAAACCATAAGAAAAAAAAAAAAAAAACTCCAAACCCAAATGCTGCAGCTGCTAGAAACTAACTCTCTACCTCTAGATTCTCTTTCTCAGTTGTCCAAGCCGTGTCCTGGCCCAAGTTTCCCAGGTCTTCCTGGCTGTTGCTTTGTTCTTTGACAACTGTACAAAACTAACATTCTTCCAGTTGCCTTTGAATACTCCAAACATTTCACATATGCTGAAACTTAACATCAGAAGATTAAAAACCTCCAGTCAATTCTTTGAGGATTATTAAACATGAGGTATCCAGGCCTGCTGGTTGCACATTTTTAGACAACACATTCTAGAAGACCTATGCTCTCTAGTGATGCCTGGCTCAGAGGGCAGCTGTGCCCCCTTCCACCCCACTAGCAGGTGCCCACTGTGCTTTGCTACCTTACTTGTGCTTTTGCTTGTGCCCTCATAAGGCCACTACCTCCCAAACCACTCAAGCAGCACAGCTCTGCACTGCACTCCCGCTGGGCACAACCTGATAAGACAGGAGAGAACTACAGCTCATCTCATCCCAATGGAGGAAGGGGGAGACAGGGCCAAGACTGAGTTATTGGCAACTACAGTCACTGCAACTCTTGTGCTCCTGCAGAGACTTTCTTACAGACTTTTCCTAAGGAGCTTGAGGAAGGTGGACCCTCTGCCAAGTGTGAAAGGAGGCATGAGCTCTACAGCCCAGCCCAGCCCAGCACGAAGGATATTTCAGTACCTGGAATTTGGTCCAGCAGCTGGGGCTGCAGAACTGGTAGACAACCCGGTCTGTCTTGTTGTAATAACAGGGTTCAGATAAACTCTTTCTGCAGAAGCTGCAGGGTCTAGGGGGACCTGATGAAACAGATAGGAATTGGTGAGGGCAGCAGCACAGGACGTGGGAGTGGATTCTGAGGATGGCATGCGAGCTACTCACTCATCCTCAGTCTGTAAAGCTATTATCAAAAAGCAAGGGACAAGAACACCAAGAAAAACAACAGCAGCAGATTCTGCTAGGACAGAAATGTTAAACACAGATGGAGAGCAGAGTGGTTCAAGGAAGTGACCTTGGCTCTACAGGAATTTGGGCAAACAGGCTGCATTACTTGCACCAGAGACCATAGCCATTCCTGGACACCCTGGTACTCCATGTAATGGAAAGGGCAATGCCAGCACAGTACAGCACTATAATGGCTTCCTGCATTCTCAAGAACAGTAATGTACACTAACCCTCAGTATTAATTTGTCTACATGCTGCAAGGGTTCCTCTGTCTCCAAATCTCCTTCCATTTGCCTCACTGGACTCCTCCCCAGGCCAGCAACGTGCCTTCTTTCCAGTCTCATCCACATGCAATAAATAGTGCCAAGGAAGGAGTTAAGAGTGGAGAGGTGACCGATTCCATGTACACAGGTGCTCTTACCAACCAAGCCCGACTGCTTCACTTTGTGGGAGGTAGTGCAGCAAATGGAGCAGAACAGGCCCATCTTGCCACTGCGATCCATGTTGGGCAGCATGTCGAAGTTTTTGCACAGCGTCTTGCACCACATGCATGGGTAGACTCGAGTGTTCTTCTGCAAACACAGAGCAGAACAGAGCTGCCAGGGAGACCATTACAGCCAGCGAGGTCCAACCCTCACATCCCACCCTGCCGCTGTGTCCACCACGGGGCAGCCCCCCCCAAGGAACGCCTGATGCCAGAGCCAGGCTCACAGTCTGCAGGTTCAGGTGGCAGCAGCAAAAAAGATCACCTTAGCAGGAATACAGGGCTTGGTAACCCCATCAAGACAGTTAAGTGAAGCCTGCTCAGGCCACAGGGGAACATATCCAGCCAAGCTTTCGGGAGACACCCAAAAAAAGCCAGCCCATGCTAACTGCATATAACACTGTCACTGCACAGTCCAGCTTACTGAGTGCCTGACCCGTGCGCAGGCACAAGGTGGGCCCCACACAGAATAAATAAATTCTGTTTGCCTGCTTCAAAGTTTCTCCACAGCAACCTCTTAAATGTTTTGTCAGCAATAAAAAGCCAAGGGGATTCAAGTCATCAGCTATTGCATAAGGTGCCTTGTGCCAAGCAAAGGAGCTGTGTGCCCACAGAGACCCCCCCACCCCAGGCAGCTGACCCCACACACCTTCTTGTAACTGTTGAGACAGGCAGAGTTGCAGAAGCGTTTTTGCTGGCCTTCATGGAAGAGGTACTCCAGGGGCAAGCCCTTGTTGTAGATGTAAAGTCCGCAGTTATCACAGCAGTTGGTTTTGAGCCCTTTGGTGGCTCGGAACTTGGTAAAGCAGGCATCACTGCAGATGCGGTGAACCACACTCCCATTGCTGACCTCATGCTGGATCTGCAGAGACATCATCGCTGTCACTCCCCAAAACCAGCACGTGCTTCCTTCCAACATGTGTGCACCACTGCTACCACGGCCCTTGTGATAACGGGCTTGCACACCAAAACTCGGGCAAGTGCCATACTGGAGGCTGGTGCGGACTCAGGATGGGCTCCCTCACCAAATGTCAGCAGGGCAATTGGGAGAGTGGAAGAGCAGGAAGCAATGAGTTCCACAACGGAGAGAAGCAGAAGCCTTATTTCTTCTGCTGGAATAAGGACTGTAATAAGGAAGGACCGGGAGCGAGCCCAAGCCAGCTCAGAGGCTAAAACCTCACAGCACAGGAGAACCTGGCAAACACACTGTGATGGTCCCAGGCGTGGCCAAGTGCTACAGGTCACAAGCACCTCATCCAGCACACAGAAAGGACAAGCATTTGTTTACCTCGCCAGGTTTGTGGCAGACACTGCAGCGGCTGATGTCTGAGGCATCTGCGGACTGAGGTGCTGGTCTGTGCTGCTGGGCCTCGTAGAGGGACAGGCAGACAGAGGTGCAGAACTCGTGGAAAGAGCTGCCTGAACCGATCTGGGCAACGACAGAGTCCTTGGTGTTCCAGATCTCCCTGGGGATCAGGAGGGGATGTGTTAGTGCAGGGACACACCAGTCCTGCTGTGAAGGGACAGGATGGCACAGGACTTTTTGGTGTCCCAAAAGGGTGGCAAGAATGGTCTCACAGCAGCTTCTCTCCCAGCCCAAAGGGGTGGAGCCTGAAGATGGATCACATTGAAGGTGGTTTTGAGAGGAGGCTGCAATATGGGCATTGAGCCCGAGGACAGGCAGGGAAAGGCAATAATGTGAAGGGGGCGCAGGGAGCATGGGAAGGACAGTGTGTGAAGGAAGACATGGAGTAGCAGCTGGCAGTGGGCACGAGTGATGTGAGTGAATGGGAAGCATGAGGGTCACTGGGACGGGGGCTGGCAGGCAGGGCTGTGGGGTAGGTGAATGGGGTCACAAGTGCAGGAGCATTGAGGAAAGGGAAATGCACACCCACTTTTTACAGAAGGTGCATATCTTCTTGCCAGGTGGTCTTTTTGAGAAGGTGGTGAGACAGGAGCTGGAGCAGAAGAGCTGTGGGAGCCCTTTACGCTGGTAGGCAGTTTGGCCCTTCTGCAGTGGGGTCCGGCAGTTGGCACAAGTCATCTTGGTGACAGTAGAGCGAGCAGCTCGCTGAGCCATCTGAGTGCGTAAAGACATGCGAGTTGAACGTCGGGTACGAAAAGGAACAAAATCCTCATCGTTGGGATCATCCACCATTGCATCAGAGTCTTCGTCAGAGACCGGAACTGCAAAGCAGCAAAGAAAGATGCACAGAAAACCCTGATGAGGAACTGAGAAAGTTCTGCCATGAGACACATGCTGGGGCTTTCTGAGGTCACCTTCCTACATGCTTTGTACCTGTCTGCAGGGAATGGTAAGGGGACCCCTAAAAGATACTCTACTGGAATTGGAGATGAGTCAGGAGAACTTTAAGTAAACTGGGCTTAAGTAAATTCCTCTCTAGGAAGTCATGATCTGCCAAGGTTGAGCGGAAGCTCAAAGTGTGAACATTTACAGCTGAAAACCTCCAAGGTAGACCTTAAACAAAACAAGCTGGGTCACTAGCCTCCAGCACAGGCAGGCAACGGAAGAGCAACACACCAATGGGAATGGCACGTTGATCCTTCACATCTCAAAGAACAGACACTTCACATACTTCTGCAAGAAAATCCCCAAAAATGCAACCTTCTTTCAGCCAGCCTGCTGCCATAGAGACAAAGGAAGAAAGTTCCTGGCTGAGGATACGGAGGATGGATTTCCTGGGAACAATCCCAGAGTCTCATCTTATTACTTGGTGCCCACATACCTGTAAAAATACTACAACCCTCCCTTCACCCTAAGTGCCCTGAGAAAGCAAGGCAAGAACCACAGCATGAAGACTCGCAGGGTGAAAGGAGCAGCCCCTGAAAGTCTTCACAGAAGCTCCAGAGTTCCCACCAGACTCACACCATGAACCACCTGCCCACAACAGGCCTGGGCTCTGCTCCTTGGCTGAAAAAAGGCACTGACCCCCCCAGTTACTCACTGCTCTCAGAGGAGTTCACAGTTTCGAGCCTGGCAGCTTCTGATCTTCTGGTTCGTTCACTTCTTTTGTGCTCCTAGAAGACATTCAGAAAACACTTAGGCTAACCATCTGCTAGGACAACCAAGGATAAATAACCCAGATCATGGTGAAGTTCCAGCTTCTGTGATTTGCTTTCCCAATAACTGAAATACAACTGAAGGTTTCCCAATAACGCTGAAAACAGATAAGACTCCATGGATATCTGACCAGAGCTGGAAAGGTGGGGGAGAGAGGGAAGTAGGCAGATGAGAATGACATTCCAGCTGGGTGTAGCAGGGACACACTGAAGCCACTAACAGCACAGGGGCAGTGCAGAGGGATCACCCCATCACAGAGGGCATGCAACCTCCTCCCCAGAGGGGCGACAAGACAGCCAGTGTTCCTCATGGAGTCTGACAACAGCCAGCCACCCTTTGTGCTCCTGTAGCATACGTACTTGATTGCATTCTCCTCACCTTGTCCATTCGCAGATCACTTCCCTTCCAAGAGAGGCCTTCTCCTGGAACAGAAGCACAGAAGAAGCTTGTACCTAACATCTTGCTCTTCTCCAACAGAAGAAGGCAGGTGTTCTGCAAATGCAGCCACCCTTTGGGTCAGTCTGCACATGAAGTCTCAGACAGTCCTGGCTAACAAGCACAGTTCCGGTGGTGATCAGACACAGGAAAGCTCCTAAACCCACCACGTGTAGTCAGAGATCCAAACACGCGGCTTGGGAGGAGTCCTGTATGGGGGAGACCTCCCTGCATGGGGGAGGCAAGCTGGGCAGTTGCCTTCAACTGTATCTGACCGAGACCGAGCATCTGCTGAGCACGGCCAGCCTGGGCAGAGGGACTTCGCCAATTGGAAACACCTTCTCCTGGTGACTCCCAGTTCCAGCAAAGACTCCAGTGATGAAGAATGTGAGCTAAGCTGATGCGCAGCTGCAGCTTTATCAGGGAGGCTGCTAGCTGACACAAGCATTGAAAATCAAAGTTAAAGCTATGAAAGACAGAGCAAGAGCTTATGTGCACTAAGGAAGCAGGTTCCAGAGCATTATTCCCTGTAAGCAAGACACTTTCCTCAAATCTAGCCCATCAGTAGCACTGATAACTTCCATCGCAGCAGACGAAGGGAAAGGTTGGGGTGCAAAACAGATTCCAGCTTCAGCAATGGGCAGCAGGATGACTTCCTGAGCAACAGACAAGTTCTGCAGAGATAGCAACCTACCTGCTGGTGGTGAGGCTTCCTGTGCTTTCAGTACACTGCTTTCTTTAAGTGAGGTGTTCCCACTATCATCTCCTTCTTCTGCCTGGTTTTCCTCCGTGGGCTCAGGGGGCAATGCTGCAGCACTGTTGTCTGGGCTCAGTTCCACCTCTGCTTCCCCTGCCAGCCCTTCCCTCTGCATGGGCGAACTTTTCCTTGGTGCCTTCAGCCTCATCTTCTTTGTCTGTTTAAGCTGTGGTGGGACCATTGGTGGGCTTGAGGATTGTGCTGTGATTTCTTCCATGGCTGGGGCACTGCTGAGGTCCCCAGAGGCAGGAACGGGCTGCTGAGGTGATTCAGGGGCATTGTCCTCAGACAGTGCAGGAATAGCAGCAGCACTGTCTTCTTTTAGGTCCCCAGAATAATTTTTTGGTGCATCTTCCCCTTCTTTCCGTGTTTCCGGAACAAGGGCTTCTCTAGAGAGGGCAGAAGAGTCCGCTGGTCCATCCCCCACATCCTGGGAAGGATGTGCCTTACATAGCCCATCCAGACCCTCCGATTTATCTAGCTCAGTCAAGTCAGCAGTTTTATCCAAGTCATCCAAGACATCAGGTTTCTCCAGCATATCCAAGACACTAGGTTTATCTAGAACAAGGTCGTTTGATTTGTTTAGTTCAGACAGGCCATCTGCTTTCACTAGAAGGTCCTTGTCCCCATCTGCAGTCATCTGCTTGGACTGATCCCAGTCAGGGGGCTGAAGAACTGAAACTTCCTGGGTAGAAGCTGTTTGGGAGCCCAAGAGATCTTCCCCAAACTCCATGTGAGCAGGGAGATCACCAATAAGTGGTTTGTCAGGCAAGGACAGGGGGTCCAAAGATCCCAAAAATTCACTGGAATCCATTTAGCAGATGGCAACTGGAAATGAGAGAGAGACTTGCAAGTTAATGAAAAGTAGTCTAACACAGTGCATGAGCTGTCTACTCTCCTGAACACCAGTGGGTGAAACAAGACCCAGTAATCCTGCTAGCCATAACCAGGACACCAGCAGGTCAATCGCATCTACCTGTGAGGTTACAAAACTCTGAAGCCAAACAGCAGCAGTGGGACACAGCAGTTTGGTAGAGCAGACCTTCGGGAACTGCATGGCCTCTGCACGCCCCACCACAGCAGAGCAAACACACTTGCTTATGCTAAATGACACCCTGGGGTATCAAAAATGACTCCAGTACCAATTCAGGATGCTTCACACAGCTGTTCTGTGGTGTAATGCCCCCATCCCTGCCTTCCTCTCTGTCTCACCAGACCCAAATCATCTGGCCTGTCCTTTCTCCTGATCTGTTCTCATGGAGCTAAAGCTCCTTTTATTTTTAAAATAGCTCTTCTCTTAAACATAGAGGCAGAAAAAACGCCTTCACAGCTCTGTAGCCTGTGCCTTGAACAAGATACAGGATGACAAGATGCATGAATCTTGTCAGAAGACAGATACAAACCACATTATAGAGTAACTACAGCTAGCTACAGCATAGGCCCAAAACTATGTAGGCTAATATTCAGGCACAGAAGAACTGGAAAACCTTAAGCTAGAACTAGGAGGAACCCTCGAGAGTGGCAAAAAGAAAGGTGGTAAAGCCCATGATGTTAAAAGCAGTCACAAGTGGAAGAACAAGTAGCAAAGTAAACACAAGAGCGCAATGCGGAGTCAGGAAAAAAGACCAGTGTGACCTCCCCAAAGCAGGCTGTAAGTAGACACTATGAGGAAGGCACCAGAATCAAAAGATGTGGCACAAACCTATTCCTCTCTATCAGAGTCATTCTAATTCTAAATTTGGCGCTGGTTTAAGCCACGAAGCAGATGATTCAGTATTCTTGTCTATTGGGGCTTACTATGGGCACAACTCATCTATACCAATGGAGGAGGAAGCCTGAAATAATGTGATGATGGCTGATTAATTCTTTATGTCCTTCCCTCTGAAAGGATAAGCAAGTCTCACTCACAAATGGTTTAGTCAGAACTAAACGGGACATATTTGGACACAGAATATACCCAACTTCTGAAACTCATTTAAGGAGGAGTTTATGGCATCAAACTCTTTAGCTGGAGTTCAAAGACATTGCCTCCTTATTTTATCTAAAAGCACAGTGACATTTTCTGTTTCACAGTGGCAGATAAGCACTGTTCCCACAATCACAAACAGAAACTATGGAAGATGTAATCTTCAGAGATGCTCAGCAAGTTCTAACACTAAAGACTTTGGTGATTCTGTTTGCCTTATTTAGTCACAAAGGAGACAAAGCTTCTAGAATGAGCCCATTCCAGAGCAATACAGGATCTAATACATGTTTTAGAGTGGCTGATAGAAAGAAGAACAAAGTGAAATAGAAATAAAAACATCTGAAATAAAGGTTCTAAAGATCTGAAGCACGTGAGAACCCTCCCAAGATGATGAACACATTTTTTCTGCTGCTCAGAATACAAACAATGCCTCCTTCTCAAAGATGTTCCTCACACAGATTTCCATATGGACAGCAGATCTTACAACAATAAGCAGCAAAAAGGTCAAGCCACCCAGACAAACGAAGTTTAATTATAGGTATAATGATCAGAACTAACATATTCCTCAAATTCACATTCAAACACTTCACATGAGTTTGCAATGATCCACAGAGCTGATACTCCTACAATATTTGCCACTTTCAGCTGGCCTAATCTTTCCTTGGTAGAAAGAGACCCTGGGAATAATTTTGGAGCATAAAAAACCCACTTGGTCATTCTGTCCCAGAGGATACTGCAAGCAACAATTCATCTATGACCTTGCCACGCTCCTCTTGGAGCCAACGAGGACGGACCCAAGGAGGTGACGCTGAGGAACGTCCCTGCTCACCACTGCAATTCTGTTTCCCTGACAATGAATCTTTACAGTGGCTTTCAACTGCCAGCTGATGAGGATGAAGACGGCAGACCTCAGAACAGGAGAGAATGATGCTTTCCAGCTCCATGGGTTGCTCTGAAATCAAACTCAACCTGAGGAAATTAGAGATGCCCAGCTGCAGCAGGGCAAGAAATGTTGCTGCTCCTGTTTGCCCCAGGCATTCAGATTCATCTGGGTTTTCTGCTGAGCTTCACACTAAGTTAAGCTGCCAACTGAACCTGCACTTTACCTCTGGGGAAGTGTCTCCTCACTTTCTCCAACAGAAGAAAAACAGCTTGTTGTTTCTGGCAGATGCTGAAATGATCCACCACAAGTCATCATCTTTTTTTATTCCAGGACCATCTAACGCACAGCTGAGTCGCTGCTGTGCTTGAAATCTTCCTCTTTCTCAGCCACATACCTGGCAGCAAGGACAGCAAGCTGGAACACGACTCGGCCAGACAAAGAGGGGGCTGTGGGCTGAAATCCTGCACGTTACAGCGGACACAACTGCTCTATTGGACACTTGGAAACTCCTTACTTAGGACTGGGCACCATCCTCTCCTGAGTATTCAGTAACAGACTTTCCCGGGAAGATCAAGTTCAAGGAGCAAAGTCCCCCGCACAATGGTCTGAAGCAGAGTGCTCCTCACGTAGCACTTCCAGAGAAGTGATGGGCACGGCTGAGGGTCCTCCCCAAGCACGTGGGACTGAAACAACATTGGCCACCAAATCCAACGTGTGTGGCTACCAGGCCTGACCTGCCCTTTCTGCCAAAGAAGGGGCACGCGGATCTCCTCTCAGACCTGGCAGCTCAGAGTGAGACACCTATACCGAGTGACTGCCTGGGGCTCTATCTGGTTTATTAAAGACATCAGTGGTGCTGTAACTGCACAGATCTTCTACTTCTCACTGTCTTCAGATAACTATTGGCAGGGGAATACATGGCCTACCTACCAAAATGAGAAGCTACCATCAAACATTTAATTAAAATCAGACAGTAAGAAAAAATGCTGTTGTTACTCCCTCACGCAGTGAAAACCTCAGAAGTCCCTGCTGCCCAGGGAAGAGCACGGCCACGCAGCCACTGCTTTCCCCTAGTGAAGGAACAGCAGCTGCTGGGTTACCCATCCTAGACTTCTGTCTATGGATATGGATTCAAATTTTCAATAGTTTTGAAGACTGAAGAACCTTCATTTTTCATTATTAGAGATCAATTGAAATATGAAAAGCATCAACTAATAACTAAAAATTAAAACACTTAAATCAATGTTCCTGCTAATTCCCACCTATGAGTTCTGTAAGACCTGAGCGGAGCTCTGGAGAAGGTTCCTATTTTTTGTGCCAAACTTTAGAATAAACAGTAGCACCCAAGCTAGTGGTCTTGACAACAACAGTGGTCGATACACAGTTTTATCAATAAAACATAAATAACATCATGTCCTACCAGCATGGTTTCAGTCAACAAATCTTCATTAACAATATTACACCTTGGGTGACAAATGTGGCAAAAGCTAACTTAATTGCTGTGACTTATCCAGGTTTACCTGGGCAGTTGACAGCTTTCCAGATTCAAGCACTGCAAACACCTATTACAGATTGGTTAACACATTTTAAAGCAAATGAGTTTATGAAGAACCACCAGTAAACTACGCAGAGTGCTATTGACCAGGTTTCAGTTTAGTCAAAATTCTCCAGAAAGGAGCAGAAAGGATTTTGTTATTCACGCGTGCTTTTGGCAGCTCTCTGACCCCCCAATCTGGGGGCCCAGACTTGGTCTGCAAAGAGCACAAAGCTCATCAGTGGACAGGCAGCACTGGACTAGATGTCATGGAGCGACATTAGGCCATGATTTAACTCATTCTGGGCTAGTGTCCACGTGTGATGACCGATACTGGAAGAGCTGAGGTGCTTCAAATGAAAACTAAATATCTGACACAGTAATGCAAGAATCCAACTGCTTTAAGAATCAACCATGGTTCAGAAAGCATCTGCCAGTGATAAACCTCTTCTGTTCATTAAGAAGAAACGGGGAGACATGACCCATCTCAAGAAAAAACCAAACCAAACCATGACATATAAAACACAAAACAAACAAGAAAACAAGAAGTAAGAAGATCTACAGCAGAGGACTCTTCAGAGATACAGACAAATGCACATGAGGACTCAAAAAGCTGGAAGTCAAAAATCAGACACTCAGAAACAGCTACTTCCAGATTAACACTACAGATTATTATTTAAACAACTGACTCAGGGATATGTAAAATCTCTGTGACTTAGAGGTTTTAGGACGGTGTTCAGTGGCTCCGTGTCTCCTACAGCTACTGCAGATGTCACTGGTCAAGATCTTCATCTTGTGCTTTGCAGGCAGCGCTTGGTGAACAGTCGTCTCTTCTCATCTCCAAATGTATTATTGGTTGTCTCCACCAGAGTGCACACAGCAGCACCTGTCACTATGTCCCCTTCAGGCCAGTCTTCATGTGTGACTGGAACTGTCTGCACAACAGAAACTGCCAGATGGGGCAAAGAAGGGTCTTCCCAGAACATCACCAGCAGCCTCAAGATTCCAGCCATGGTTTTCTAACAGTTCCAAAGCCAGAAGGTACCAAAACCACTGCCAGATTTTTCTACAGCAGGAGCACCAGCTTATGGTGCTGGCCTCAAACTTGGTATAGCAGTCCCCCAAAATCAAGAAAGCCTGAACCCTCCAACACTGAGCAGACGGTTAATTCCTCCAAGGCAAGAATGACCAAACTAGATTTTGAGTTTGCATTCCAGAAACCTCATCTCAGCTTCAACAAAATGAAAGAGGAAGGACAAATTTCAGAAATCTTCTTGCAGAATTGTCTGGAATTAGGTTTACCAGGAGACTCCCTGCAACGCTTCAAACGTACCTGACAACATTCCTTGGATCTCAGCATTATTTTCTGCCAACCCAACACCTCTGTACCAGTAGTAAACTTTAAGACAACCAAGAGGAGCTTGCTCATCCACCCAGAACACCATCCTGACTGCAGTTTGCAACTGCTTGGATACTCACATCTTATCCTAAGTCCAGGATCCCCCCAAGCACTAAGTGTTAGATTTTGCAATAGAGAAAGGAGCAACAAGTCCAGGTATGCTCTAACACAACTTGCTTTCTTTACATGCGTTCAGACAGAGGCGTTAGCTGCAACGCATGGTATCTGGAGAGCAATTCAGCTTCAATAACCAACTCCATTTGGAGATCCAAGTCACAGAGCAAACTCTCCTGCTGCTCATACAGCTTTGTGTCTGTACCACGAATAAGCAACATTTCTTCCCGGGCTCACCACACGACAACATCCGCCAAAATAGTGTTATGCACTGGGGAAGGGGATGGGTGGGTAAAACAGCTTTGGGAGTACTATCTGAAGCACAACAAAAAAATCATGGAGGTGCACGGCATGCTTGAGCAGCATCTGTTGAAAGTGCCCAAATTATATTAAGACACTGATTAAAAGACAGAAATAGATGGTAGACCTGGAAGTGGTCAAAAAAGATGCTTCCCGCAGTCTCTACCTGTTGCCCAAATGCTGCAGGAGGGTGTTGAACCCCCTTAGGTCAAGTCCTGGACATCTCCCACAAGCAGCCACAGCCAGCTGGAGAGGAAAGCTGCAGGCACAGCAGGTGACTCTCCAAAGGAGATGCCACAGCCTGGCAACAGGTCATGAAATCCCCAGCCCTGGAAGTCCTGAAAACCCAACTGGACAAAGCCCTGAACAATGCGGTTTGAAGTCAGCTTTGCTGTGAGCAGGAGGTCAGCTGGACTACAGACCTCCAGAGGTCCCTTCTGTCTGGTTCTTTGGATAAACCTTACTACCCAGGGAAGAGAGAGAAGACAAGAAGGCAGAGTCCCAGGGAGGATCTAAGGGGAAAACATCTCATTTTCCTTAAGTGGCCTTACAGAGCCAAAATACTGAAGTACAAGGTGCCTTTGCTAAGCTAACAAATTAATTGTCACAGCTCTAGCCTATTCTGTATTTCCCTTCTGCTCCAGAGGCTTCTGGTAGCAAATCTGTGTCCACCATGGTCATGCATCCCAGCATCACTGATCATAAAACATCCATAACAGAAATAACACAAGGGGCTTTGTTCCCCAAGCGAGGCCGTGGGCTCAGCCTCAGCCCCTTGCTCTGTGTGTCAGAGCTGTGGAGGAATCTGTCGTGACTTACTGTCACGCTCCAAACCAGGGGCACCCGCAGCAAGAGGGATAGGCAGGTGCGGAGGAAAACGGGGATTGTGCAAACATGCACGCTGGGGCTGTAAGATGCAGATCGGTAATTACAGGTGGCAGCATGTAGGCTGTGGCTAGTCTTTTAATAAAGCTGGGCTGGCCATAATGACAGAGCTACACTCTTAACACCAGCTTTGACCCTGGGGTAGGCAGGCTTCGGCGAGAAAATGCACATTAGAAGTTTTCTTGGGGAATGCAGCAGCCATGAGAGGGAAAGAAGTTACAGCCTAGAACAAGAGCCATAGCTGAAGCACAGCAGGAGGAGAAGGGAAGAGCACAAACGAAGCAGCTCTCATTCTCCTCAGAAAGAGACTGCAGGAACCATTCCCCGGCACTCAGCTGAGCGTCCTGTCCCCACCATCACCTGACACACGCCATGCCCAGCGCTGCCTCTGCCCACACGAGCCTATCTGACTGACAGGGCCTCTTCCCGTGCCAGACACAAGCCACAGGCGGCTCCCAGCCCCGCTGGTGCACGTCCTCCCATCTGGGGCTGGTCCTGCCTGCACCTCTGCGAATGACACGAGGGGTACCGCTGCTCCCCAGGGCAGCTGGCCGGCCGCGCTGCTCACACGCCAGGCTCCAGCAGGTCGGGGCTCTGCCTCCTCCAGCGGCACCAGGCAGCTCCAGCCCCAGGGGGCTGCTCCCTTCTCTTGCGGGGCCTGATCCTCGACAGCAGCGCGTGGTGTCCAAGGAAACACACGCAAATTTCGGGCCCCGCGGACACCCCCAAGCCCTGACCAGACCCACCCAGGGGGAGGGCAGACAGAGCGGTTGGCCAGTTCGCAGACTGGCAGCTGCAATTTTTTTGTGAGCTCGGCAGACTTCGTTACTACGTGTGGTGACAACAGCATAAAGGCTGCGTCGCTCAAAGCCTCTGCCCGAGACACAGCGACAGGCGAGCCCAGGACGGTGCTGGGGCAGAGCGCTGGGTGCTGGGGGCCATTCGGTGCTGCCCCACAGCCCAGCTCCCCACGGCAGGGACCGGCCCACGGGTGTGGGTGCCATCTCATGAACCACCAGCCCCCGTACACCGATGCGGCCGGGGGCGCAGCTGGTCCCCAGCACCAGGGGGGGCGCCACCTCTGGGGCCTGCCCCTCCCTCTCCACTCTCCCCAATCGGCCCCGGGCTGGGGGTGCGTGGGGATGGGTCTCAGGCTGGGGCCGCCCCCACCGTAGCGGGGAGGACCCCAAGGCCTGATCCCCCCTGCTGAGGGTCGCACCGGGGTTTCCCCCGTCCCAACTGGGGGGGTGGAGAGGATGGTGCTCGTCCTCCCCAGCAGACACGGGGCCCGTGCCGCATCAGGGTGGGGTCCCCGGGACCCGCCCCCCCGCCGCAGGGCGCCCCCAAGCGGTGGAGGCGGGGAGGGGGACGAGCGGCACCGGCCCCGCTCCCTCACAGAGCGGCGGGCCCTGTCCCCTCCGCCAGGCACGCGCCACGCCCCCCCCTTCTGTTGGGGGGGCCCCACCCCTCCGGGACCCGCGCCGCACGCGCCCGCCCCACCCCCACCCGCGGGGCCAAGCACCGGTACCCCACGGGCGGGCGGCTCGAGACGGGCCCAAGCCGCTCCGCCGCCCCACCTGCGGCTCCCGTGCGGCCGTAGGGAGGCGCCTGCGGCCGGTGCCGCTTGTACCTGGCTCCACGGCGCTGCGCCGCCCGTTCTACCCAGAGCCCGGATTCGGGTCGCGGCCCCTTTAAATGGAGGCGCCGCTTGGAGCCTTCAGCGCGCTGCAGCCGGAGGGGGGGCGGGGGCAGCGCCCCATTGGCTGTGCAGAGCGAGGGACGCTTTACCATTGGCCGCGGCGGTGCCGGGGCTCGCGAGACTCGCTTGCAGGCGGCGGCGTCGGAAACGCGGAGCGGAGCCTTGAGGCCAGGATGGGCGCAACAGCCCAGACTCCGCCGGGCGGCCGGAAAACCCGGAACGGATCACCGTAGCGGAGCGGGACCGCGCGAAAAGACAGCGTGGAGCCGAGCGCGGGCAGCGGCCGCACCCCAGCGGGGCACGGCGAGATGCGGGGGGCATGTGCGGTGGGGGGTGCGGGCCGGAACGAAGCGCCCCTGTCCCCGCTGGTGCCTGCGCGGCCACCCGCAAAATGCGGAGCGGATCGCGCGGAGCGGGCTTGCCACCCCAATGCACCCCTCCCCCCGCCCCCCTTAACCCTCTCGCTGCCGCCCCGCGCGGTCCGGGCCCCGCTGCCACCCCGGGGGATCCAGCCCGGCAGCGCCGCCACAGCCTTTACCTGTGTGCGGGGGGAGCCGCCCGGCCGGGTCCAGACACCGCCACCGCCTCCCTGGAGCTGGAGCGTCTCCCCGGGGCGGTGAGTGACAGCGCAGCCGGGCGGAGCTTCCGCGGGGGCTCCAGGACACGGCACCGCCCCCGGGAGGGGCTGCCCCGGCAGGCGCCCGCCGCCTGCATCCCGCCCCAGGCATCCCCCCCTTATTCTCGACATCCCACACACAGCTGGACTCCTCTCCTCGACCCAGGTCCCGCCCTCCTCCGTGCCCCCCAGGCTGCCCCCACTCCACCCGTGGCACCCCACACACCCCCTAGCTCCCCTCCCTCAGCCATGACAGCCCCCACCCGGGCTCCCCTCCCCCACTCGCAGCAGCCCCCACCCGGGCTCCCCTCCCCCATCCATCCAGCCGTGCCCCTCACGTAGATCCCCAGCCAGGCTTGCGCTCTCCCGAGGGCTCTACTCCAGGTGGGGCCGGGGCTCCCTTCATCCCCGAAGGACATCATTTCCCTCTTGGCCACCCCACTCCCCTGGAGGGCTCCTCCATCCTCCATCCTTCGGCCTCCCAGCCCCCCCGCCTGCTTTTTTGTGTCCCCGCGGGGAAATCGGGGGTGCAGGGGCTGAGCTCGGGAGCACACCGGGCTCCGCAGCGCTGGGACCAGGAGGCGCCGCCGGGGCGACCTCCCGCGCTGCGGGGAGGGAAAGGCAGGTTTACAGCCGTCAGGAGGCGACGGCGACGTTGCGGAGAACGGGCCACATCGCCGGCTGCTCCCCGCTCCCGGAGGGCTACGAGCCGCCGCGGGGCTCCCGCTGCCGCGGAGCGGTGGGCCACAGGCGCACGGCCCCAGTCCCGGTTACGACGGGACGCAGAGGGAGACGGGAAGGTTTATTGAAAGGCGGTGAAATCCAACTCGCCGGCGTCAGTTAACGGCCAAGCTTCGCGGTGTCCGAGACGGAACGGCAGCCGGACCGCTCCCGGCACCCTGCAGCCCCCGGGGGCAGAGCACGGCCGGACCCTCCGCAATCCCGCGGACCGGTTGCTCCTGCCGAGCCGGCTGCCCTCCCGCAGCGGGACAGCGTCGTCCGGACGGAGAAAGATGGCGGGACAGCGGGAACGGTGCCCGGAGGAGCAGGTAAGGGGGCGCCCGCGGCTGGACAGGGAAGGGAGCGGGCACGGGGCTGACGGAGAGGGGACCCAAGCGATGCGCCGGCTCCCCCAGCTCTGCCTGGGCTCCGGTACTTACTGGCTGTAGCGGAGGGGCAGAGTAGGCCGCTCCCGCCACCGGCCCGGGCACACAGTAACGAGGATCGTTACACGAACGGCACGACACGCTCTCAGCTGCCGCCGCTGTCCCTTTAAGGCGCGCGGGCCCCCCCCACCCCCTTACTGCGCGTGCTCGGAGCACTCCCGTGACTGGTTGGGCTCCTTTGTCCCTTTCTCGCCTCTCACCCAAGCTTTATGTCCGCGGCCATGATTGGCAGCGCACGGGGCGGGCTGCCACCGCCCGCACTGCCAATCGGCTCCGCGCTGCGGGCTGCTGGGGCGGCCTGTCCCGCCCCGCCGCGGCCAGCCTGTGAGTGGCGGCCAACACGGCCAGTGGTAGCGCGGCACTGGGAGTCGGGAAGCCAATAGGAGCGTGCCTGGCAGGCGCCCGGTTTGGTTGCGCGAGTTCCGGCCGCGCGCGCGGTCCTCTCCGGGCTGCTGCGGGGCGAGGAGGCCGCGATTCGCATCGGGACCCGTGTCCGCCACCAGGTGAGGCCGCGGCGGTGGCGGAACCGCGGTTCGGCTCCGCTCTGCCGCGGGGCGGGTGCTTCTGAGCGGCCGCCCCCGATAGGGCCCTGCGGGGGCTCACCGCGGCCTGTGCGGCCCGCCCTGCCGCTGCACGCGGCCGCTGTGGCGGGCGGGCGGGGCCGGTGGTGGCGGGAGCCACCCCGGGGACTGTGGGGCCGGGAGCCGGGGTCGAGTTCCGGGGCCGTGTCCGACCGGGCGTGTCTACCTGCAGGTGACCAAGATGCAGGGCAACAAGGGCTTCAACATGGAGAAGCAGAACCACGCTCCGCGGAAGCAGCACCAGCAGCACCCGCCGCCCGCCATCCCCGCCAACGGGCAGCAGAACAACAGCCAGAGTGAGTCCCGGGCCCGCCGCGGGGAGCCGCCCGGCCCCGCTCTGGGTAGGCGTCGAGCGACCGCCTCGGGTGACGCGGGTCCCGGTTCCTGCCCGCCCGTACTGGGGCAACAGGTCTCGGCGGAAACGGCCAGAACCCGCTCGTTCGGTTTGGAACAATGAAACGTCGGGTCCTGAGCAAAGCGCGGCTCCTGTTGGCCGTGTGCATGCGGCGCTCCGGTGTCCCATTGCTGGGGCCGTGGTTTGGATTGCAGCCGGGTTGGTTTGGGCTGCTTTGCTCAGTCCGCTCAAGTGTGCGTGGGGCTTCTGTGGGTTTGACTGGGATTTGTTTCTGTGTTTGTGGCGCCGGGCAGTGATGTAGGAGTTCCTTCCTGGTCTAAAATTTTCAAGAAAAGTGCACTTAAAAGAGTTTGGAAGTCTTTACACTTTCTGTAAACTTTACAAGTGTGGGATAGTCTGTTTTCTGTTGGATCTGTTTCCTTTTTTCCCACAACATAACAGATGACTTCTGAACACAGGTTTCCTTAAGTACAAGCAAAACAATTTTGTGATTTATGAAGATACATTTGTAGTAAGAACGTTGTTACAATAATCTGCAGTCATCCATTAAGACTAAAGTTTTACATGGGAGGGACTGGGAGTTACTTTACTGAGTAATATTTCAGCTTTCAAGTCCCAGCTGGCAATGACAATGGCTGTTACTGTAATCTGGTGTGTTTCCAGATTTGTTCTTAATCAGTGTGGACTGTAGCTCTGTTATTTGGGATACAGAAGGGGTCCGTGTGAGCTGAAGCAATATGCGTTAATGGCTTCTACGGCCTCGACTGATCTAACTTGATAGTTTAGAAGTATGACTGGCAGCCAGGCATTGCCGTTAGCATTTTGAGGCGATGAAGTGCTTTAGTTATATTAGAAATATATATATATATATATATATATATATTTTTAATTTGGACACTTTGGCCATTCAAAACAAAAGTGTATAGAAGTCACGAGTGCACTTTGCCTGATTCCTCTGTGTGTTTTTTCTGTAAAAGCTGCAGGTTTAACTACATATGCAGAGTTACTGGGCTAGTAAAAAACAAACAACAACTGTATATTCTTATTAGGTGGCCCTGTTAAACGGGCTCCTTGTCAGTTCATGGAAGATAATAGACAAGGGTGGCAGACCAGTCCGTTTCCAGTCAGGTTGGAAACAATGCTACACAACAACTGTATTGTGGTGTTGTCACAGGGATCAGCTCATAGTGAGTGACTGTATCCTGGATTCCTTCAAGTGGATCTACTTAAGGCAGAACAATGATAGTGGTATAACTGATCCCCAAATGTTTCTATTAATGGTGTGAAGAAGCTCACAAGGCAAAATACTGCACTTATGCATCCTTACTGCGTGAAGTAGAGAAATTGCTGTCACTATTCTTCTATAGATATACTGTCAAGTCTCTTTTTTTTTTTTAAATAGTGTTAGCCACGCAGGTGTGCTTATTCTTATAAAAGAGTTTTCTTTGCGTGTCTTGCAAGCATTGTCTTTGCATGAATAGCCTTTCCTGGCTAGTACCATGCTTTGTAGACTCAATCAAGCCGCTCATGTTTGTACTTTTTTTTAAATACGTGTGGCAATGGGGTATGTGCTCTGCAAAGCAAAGGAATTGCTTTCTGTGGCTTGCTGTCCTGATTGGGGAAGTTCCATATACTTTTAAGAAAATGGGACCCAGGAAGTGAAAGCGATAAGGCCACCCCTGTGCCTGACTTATAGCAGAGCTTCCAGAATTGTGCTGGGCTCTTGCCAGATAAAGGGTTAAAAATTGTATGTAAGTATGTGAGTATATATATATATATGTGTATAAATGTATGTGGGGATTTGAGAATGTTCTGTCCTATATTTATTAGTGTTAGAGCATTACTTATTGAATATAGAATTTTGTAATGAATTTCGTAATTTTTCTGAGGTCTCGCCTATGTGGCTGGGCTTTGGGGTGGGTTTTTTTCACTATTTTCACCATTCCAGCCTTCTCTTCAGCTTGGAACCCAAGACTTTAGAACCCAAATCCTATTTTATAGAATAACAGCTGTCTCAAATGTTCTGTCTGGGTGAAATTTCCTCCTGTTTGCACCTTTTTCTAGACATCTAGATTTGGAGGTTTTTGAGTAAAAATCTGATTGCTGGCCAAACTGTGGCTTTTCTGTAATTATTTAGGTTGTGACAGCAGAATCCTGTATTGTGAATATAGTTGATTTTGCTGCAGGCTGGTCATCTTTACCAGTTCTCCAAAAGCTGAGCAAAATCTTTCATGTAATTTCAAGCTGCAGTGTTATTTTTTCCAGTTGTAGAAAATCTTTCACTGGTGCTAACAAACACCTAGATCCAAGCGCATGTTTTCTTTAAAAAGAACATGGGCCCGCTCTGAAATAAAATCCGCTTGTTGCTGTAGAGATGGCTGGAGAAGTTTGAGCCTGAAGTGAATGGGTGGTGTTACCTCTGTTGTCCTATGTCTCTGTGTTCACTGTGATGAAACCTAATAGAATTTATCCCCCCAACTGTAGAGCAGCTGTGTACCTTATTCCCCTCAGATGAAGGCCTGACTATTGACCTGAAGAATTTCCGGAAACCTGGTGAAAAGACCTTCACCCAAAGAAGCCGCCTGTTTGTGGGGAATCTGCCCCCAGATATTACAGAGGAAGAGATGAGAAAGTTATTTGAGAAGTACGGCAAGGCAGGTGAAGTCTTCATACACAAAGACAAAGGCTTTGGCTTTATCAGGCTGGTGAGTGACTTGTTGCCTTTGGGGTGTTTTCGTGGCAATGACTTACACTGGAGTATTGCTAATTGGAAGTAGTAGATGATCAGATATCTTGCTAATTAAGCCTGCTGTTGATTTTTAGTAAGCTGCACTATAGGATCAGCTTCTACAAGTGGTTTGTCTAGAGCTTATTAGGAGAAGGAATGTGAATTCAGGCAGCTTGTGGCAGGATTGATATTACCTGATCAAGTTATTCTGAAGTCAGCTGGTAGAAAACAGAAAACACAACGCTACTATAGACGAGGTGGAATTCCATTTCCTGGAAGGGTATAAACATGGAATTTCTATGACCATAGGTTGTCACACAGCTTTGCTGGAGTGATCAGTGCTCTTGAGGTAGGGGATCTCTAGATGATTGTGTTGAAGCCTGTCTAGAAGGGAGGTAGCTACCAACATAGAGTAATGGTTCTTAAACTTCATTGGCTCATGTACTGCTTTTCTGAAAGCCCCAAGGTGAGCGGATGGAGCATGAGGTTCCCACTCCAAAGTCCGGGATGCTTTGCTGTAGTGTAGCTGCTTGGTAGTGACTTGAAGGAGTGAAAAGGTGTGAAAGGGGCATAGGATATCTTCCATGGATTGTTGTGCAATCAGCGTTTCCTTTTACAGTTATCAAACTTGGCTAATAGTGGAATTTTGATTTTTATTTTTTAAGTATTTTAAAAAAGGCATGCTTTGTTGCTTTAATATAGTTATGTCTGATAGATAACAATCATTTAATTGATTGCTTAGTTTGCACTGGCTGTTGCGCCAAGCTTATGTCTGATACATTTTTCCCTCACAAACTCTGTGCACGCTTATTCAGCTGGAGTCATTGATGACTGAGAATAGCCATGGTTTGTTAGGGCACATTTTACCATGCTATGAGAGGATTATTTTTTCCTCTCTGAAGTACTTGTTCAGGGGAAATAGGCTCGTGACTGTTGTGACTGTGACTGGCTGATTCTGTACTGCATTGAGAGTTTTAATAATAACTCTTTATATCTTCAGGAAACTCGCACTCTGGCAGAGATTGCAAAGGTGGAACTAGACAACATGCCTCTACGTGGGAAGCAGCTAAGAGTGCGTTTTGCATGCCACAGCGCATCGCTGACAGTCAGGAACCTGCCTCAGTTTGTGTCCAACGAGCTCCTGGAGGAAGCCTTCTCAGTGTTTGGCCAGGTGGAAAGGGCTGTGGTTATTGTGGATGACAGAGGACGATCCTCTGGGAAAGGCATTGTGGAGTTCTCAGGGAAACCTGCTGCTAGGAAAGCCCTGGACAGATGTAGCGATGGGTCTTTCCTGCTCACTACGTAAGTGTGGGAAGCGAGAAGTGCGATACCGTGTGGCTTGATGGTGGGCATTGGCTTGGGAGTGATGTTTCTAAACACCAGAGTAGGACAGTTGAGGTGTGGGGCAGGAGGTGGTAGGTGATTTGCCTGGGGAGAACTGTACTTAGCTTTGTTCCAACAAGAGTAAGTCTGTGCTGAAACTCGGATCTGAAAACTTTCTTCTGGAAAGCTGCTAGTGGGGAAAAGGCATAAAACTTCCTGATAAGCTCTTTCTTGATAAGCCTTCTTAGGGCAATTAAAGCAGCCTTAAAGAAACAAAAGCTATTTCAGAGACCATCGATGAGCTTTGTTTCCAGCAAATCACAAGTGTGTTAATTATGCACTCTGGGTTGCCTCAGAGGCAAATCTTGGGATGGGACTCCACTCAGCAGCATGCACTGCAGACCCACCACTGTGGGCATGGAATCTGTCAGAGAAGCTGGTCAGATGGATTGTTTGGAGTTTTCACCATCGTAACCTTTTTCCCTGTGCTTAAGTATGGTAAGGCAAGATAGCATGTTCTTGCATAACTATGTGACTCGTTCTAGATGCATTCCACAGGACATGGTTTGTTGCTCTAACTATTAAGAGGGAGACGTTTTTGATCTTTTAGAAATAAAAATGACTCTATTTTGTATGTATGCAACTAGAATTTGTGAGTAGAATACTTCCTGAGATTTGGGCTATATTACTAATTTCTAAAATTATTTTATAAGCTTTGCGCTTCTCATTTCTCTCCTTTTTCTTGGAGGCTGGCATGTGGCACAGCAATACACGTGTTTCAAAAAGGAGATTTGTTTTTAATATCTATTTTTCTCCCTGAGACTCTTTGGGGATAACCAGCATAGTGTGTAGTGCTCTGCAGAAGGAGAGCGCTCTGCTGCTAGGGAGCTTCTGCTGATTCAGGAATCTATATGCTGGAAGAACCATGAAAACAAATTTTTTAAAGTGATCATGCAAAACTAATCACTACCAGTGTATAACTGAGAGCAGCTGAGGAAAACATTCAATCTTTTCGTAGCTCTCAGTGTATTAGATTATAGGACAGCAAACCATTATGTTGCTTATTTCTAGTTATGGTTTGGTTTTGATTAAATTTGTTCTGGTTTGCCCTAGTTCATGACAGTAACAGCTAGATAAACTGGTTGGAATTGGTTTACATTGGAAAATCAGATTATTAATAACAATATGTCACGTTGAAGCTACGTTGTGGATCTTCAGCTGAGGAGGGAGATTTTAGCCTCTCATCCTGCCTTCCTGCTGGAGTCTGGGCACCACTTGCTGCTTGGCATAATGTGTTCGTTTCTCTTCCATTTCCCCAGCTCTGGCAAATGGGGTTGAGGAGCTAACGAGAAGCCGCGGTGCTGCTTTCTGCTCGGCATGAGCAGTGTCAGTGCTGTGGTGGGGAGCTAATTCAGAGACTGGGCACGCTTCTGTTAAATACTTCCAAGAGGACAGAAGCAGACATGGGTAGTGTCTGTGTTGTGAAGTGCACCAGTGGATTTCTTGGGAGGGAAATTCAGACAGGGCCCAATAGACATTTGTAGAGCACTTCTGCCTGCCAGTAGTGGCCCGTGGTGGTCTCGCCAGGAGGGTATGACTGACTGGTACAGCCAGCAGCCTCCGGTGGGGAGCAGTGTAGTTACTCTTTGCTTTAGGCAGCTGTAAGAAGGCACACAAGGACTTGCACAGCCCGTGGTTGGCCATGTGGTGAGGGAGGAAAAGGAGAAAAAATAGACTTTAAGGGACTGTAAGACTTCATGCTGAGTAGATCCTACTGGAGGACATCAGGTTCTAGTTAAGCTGTTAATTTGAACCAGTAACTGCAGGTGTTCTTTCAGTACATTTTCGTTTGGATTCCGCAACTACATTGATTAACAGTTCAGCTTCAACTCTGGAAAGAAAATAAAGAAGTGTTCAAAGTGATTTCTGGTTTCCCTTTGGTTGAGATCCTCAACTGCTCTGAATTTCTGTGAGCAGTGCTAAAAGCAGTCCAGTTCAGACACAATACACATGCTTTCCTACACTGCAAGCTTATTCTTGATTTTTCTTGAAAGTACCTCATCTTTTCTTTACAGATTCCCTCGGCCTGTCACTGTGGAGCCCATGGATCAGTATGATGATGAAGAGGGGCTACCAGAGAAACTAGTCATCAAAAACCAGCAATATCACAAGTATGTGCCTGCTGTGTGACAGTACATGAGACTAACTCTGGACTAGGACATTGATTTAGTCCCCTGGTCTTAGGAGGGTGGCTTTCAGTTGATGGAATAAAAAATTGTCTCAGTTTAAGACAACATGAGATCCCATTGCTCCGATGAGAACCTGAAGCAAACACTTAAGGTACTTGTTGTAAGTATTACTGAAAGTCTGTTGAGGAAACAGATTTGAACCCACAGTGAAAATTTAAGCAATTATGTGAATTGCATGAGGAGATTGTGGAGCTGTCCAGGTATAAGGCCATGGTCTTTGAAGGCTTTCCAGTGTAGGTAGGTATCGTGTGATCTGAGCAGTGAGAATTAGTAAACCATGTGAGCTCATGAAATTTCCAAGTGAGGAAGATGACAGACAGCTTCAGGAGCTGGGAGGCTGTGTTGGGAATAGTCACATGCTCCAGGTGCAGTGGCTGCATAAATTGGTGAAATAAACAGCCATGTTTGGGCAGTGTTTGTTTCTGGAGTGGATCTGTCTGTAAAATGTGCAGCAAGAAGAAAAGACTGTCTTTCAAGAGTGTTTCTAAATGTCTTTACCCTTAATCTGGTGTTTTATGAAAGCAGTGTCATTGCTTGTTATGGAGGAGAATGGGACACAGTTTCCATGTATTAGTATAATGAATCCTGCAGGAGGATTCTGCTTAAGTTACTCCTTTCAATAAGGCATTTCCTGAGGGGCAGACAAACTGCTATCTCAGGCACAGCTATTTGTGAGAAAGTAGAAGACAAAGTGGTTCCTTACTCGTTGCACTAAGAAATAAATTTCTAACTGTTAAAAGGATTTGCCATTGCATTTAACACACAAATGTATTTTTTTGGTTCCTCCTTGCTGTGAACCATTCACGAGTTCTTCCTTGTCTGACAGGGAACGTGAGCAGCCTCCGCGATTTGCACAGCCTGGCAGCTTTGAGTATGAATATGCCATGCGTTGGAAGGCTCTAATAGAAATGGAGAAGCAGCAGCAAGAACAAGTAGACCGCAACATCAAGGAAGCTCGAGAGAAGCTGGAAATGGAAATGGAAGCAGCTCGCCATGAGCACCAAGTTATGCTCATGCGGCAAGGTACCAAAGATAAATACAGTATTGGAACTTGGTCATGGAGCATCCAGGGGTGGGTAACTCGCTAGACCTGCTAGAGCCCACTGAACATGAGCCATGGGGCAGCTGCTTGTTTCGTAACCAAGCATGGTAGCACCAAATGAACGAATGATGTTTCTGTACTGCTGGAGGCTCCGTTACTTTATTCTCTTGTTGGTTGTGGTTCTAGTGCAGGAAGTTGAGTTTGGTTTTTTTACTGTCATCTTTTACAGATTTAATGAGACGCCAGGAAGAGCTGAGGAGAATGGAGGAATTGCATAACCAGGAAGTACAAAAACGTAAACAGTTGGAACTCAGGTAAGGGGGCAGGTTATGAAACTATGTGAATCCATAATATTGTGGAATGAAATGCTTCTTCAGTGCACCTAATTGTTCAGTGTGACAATTTAATTACTACCTAAAGTGCAGCTGTTCTTTTGGGCCTTTTTATTAATAGGGAGAGTGTACAGTTGGTTTAAGATGGAAGAGTCAGGAGTTTCTTCCTCTGATTAGTACATGGTTATTTTACGAATTGTTGGTGTATGTTGTGCTGAGCATCGCTGGACCTTTTTGCAGGCAAGAGGAAGAACGCAGGCGCCGTGAGGAGGAAATGAGAAGGCAGCAAGAAGAGATGATGAGACGCCAGCAGGAAGGCTTTAAAGGGAATTTTCCTGATGCGGTATGTGTTCTACCTTCCCGTTATATCTGGGCACTGACATTATTAGATTTTTGCCCTTCCACAGCGCGGGGCTTTCTGTGAATGCTTAACTTGTTGGTTGAGGGACTCTGCACCTTTAGCCCATTCTGCCCTGAGTTACGGACTCCCTGCAATCTTAATGCAGTTTAGTCTGGAAAATATTAATAGCCCAGTTACTGACCCACTGTGGTTCATGTAGGACCGGTTCTAGCTGTCTTGCTATTCAGAAAAATACATGCTAACTCATTTTATTGTAACAGTAACAAAAATGTGCTGTCCTGAAGTATGGCTGCAGAACTGTGTAGTGGTTTTATGCCTGGCTGTATCGCTAGCCTTTAGTCTTTCTTAGTCATGCTTAGATGAAGTGATCCCAAAAGTCAGTTGGTCAAGTGTTCTCTTGTAAAGTAAAATGTGTGGTAATCTGCCTTTTAACAGCAGTATCTCTAGCTCTGTAAAGAACTGTCTTAAAATTCATTTCAAGTCCCAGCAGCTTTTCTATTGTGGAGGCAGCTGTAGTGCTCTCGAGGTGGTTCAATGCCATTGATACAAGTGTTTATGTATCCTAGCTAAAAAAATTGGCCCCTAAGCAGATTAGCTAGACATATGTCAAACCAAAAAGGCTAAGACTGTGTGACTGACCTAAATGTGTGAATATTACCCTGCATAGCAGAACTCCTGCCTTCATGTGATAAACAGTGGCACTGAGGCTGTGGGTGAAGCGAACTCTGATCTTCAGTTCCCACTGTGTAAAAAAGTAGTACCCTCGCTGAAGGGAGGTGCTCCTAGCTTCACAGTGAGGGAGATCTGTGGTGTGTCTATACTCAGTTAATAGAAGAGAAATTGAAGTTATTAACTGGTATTTTAGTGCAAGTGACCCAGTGCTGCATCTTCATGTGAACTTGCATTCCTTTCAACAGGAAAAGCTTCTTAGATATGCTGAGGAAGTAGCAAAACTAATTCTATCTAATTTGTTACTGCTGCTCTGCAGATCTTTCCATCCAGATATCAGATGTCTCTTTATGCTGCTGTTTGGTAATATCTGCACATGCAGCTTGTGCAGATGCACATACAGTGATTGTGAAAAATGGTCTTTCAGAATGAGATATTTAAAATAAGGCCAGTTTGTTCAGCAGTTAATGGTGTGAAGGTAGCTCACATTTGCTTTTGAAATGTACCCTGGGAATGACTCTTCTACACAGTTTTCAGCAGTAAAACCTCAGAAATCATTGAATTTGTATAATTACATTTGAAACGAGTGTCTCTTTTTGCAGAGGGAGCCACCAGACATGCGAATGGGACAGATGGGTATGGGAGGTAAGAGTATTTTGTGGCCATCTTTGTTCCTGTGTTTGTTCCTTTTCTCCTTTACAAAGTCTCTACATTTTTTTGAGTAGTCTTGTTTTATTGGCTTCTTATTTAGAAACTCAGTCATAGTAATCTACCAGTTCAGTGACAGGAAGTGTTCATGTGACAGGAAACAGCAGAATTTGGGTATGAAGCAGTACCGTGCATTGTGAAAGACCCAGTTCGGTAAGCAAAAGGCTTGGTTGAAGTTGCTATTGCACTCACAGTGTGCTTCAGAAGTTTGTACTGATACCAAAACTGGTATGACATGTACTGCTAGCCCTTGCGTCCAGGAAATAATCATGATTCCTGTATTTCTGTATTTTGACTACATGATCTAGAGTTTCAGGCCATGTGTACAAGAGCAAGCAAGAAAGGCAGTGGGTGCTCAGTGTTTGATGAAGGTGGTAACTGTTAGAGCCTGCTGTGGTTTCAGATAATACTGGAATGCAAGATCAGTTTGTCTTGACCTAGTAGTGCAAAGCTAGTTACTAGACTAGGACTGTGTCCCTGAATATAATGCTGTGTGGAGCTCACACGGTGTTTTGTGGCTCTGGAGTGATGTGTGGACTCCAGTCGCTGTGTCTGCCAGGACTATTTTTGAGTTTTCTTTTCCAGGTACCATTGGCATGAACAATAGAGGAGCTATGGGTGGTACCAACGTCCCAGCTGCTGCACCTCCTGCGACTGGTCCTGGAGCTATGATACCTGATGGAGCCATGGGAATGGTAATGTAACTCCATCTGCTTTTTGTGCACATCTTTAAATGCAGATTATGTTGGTTTAGTTGTTAAGCACTATGCTGCTACAGTTGAAGCTTGTTTGTCTACCTAGACCTGTTGCTTAACTCCTGCTGAAATCTTGAGAAGTTAATCTTGCCTTGATACTAGTTGGTAATTTTCAGCAGATGGAGCCAATTCTAAGAACTACTTACTCTACTGCCAAGGTAGCTGGTGCTAAAGCATTTGTTAGGGAGGTCTTCAACAGATGGAATGCTGTGTTACTGCTAGTGCCTATGCTGCACTGCCAGTGAAGTCAACAGCGAGAGTCCCTGGGACCTCCCCATTGATAATTTTACTGAAGTTTAGGTCTGTGTTCTGTAGAACCAGGCAATACCATGGAGTCATCTGCACTAATAATACCAATTATGGTGTGCATATATGTATCACATATATGTGCCTTGATTATAAATGTGTCACTGCTGTGAACACATGGACAAGAATAAATGGGAACCCCTGAGCCTGATGTAAAGCAGCTCTGCTCTACATAGTCACTTAGCCCAGTACCTTCAGTTCCTTGCCCAGAGAGGTTCTGCAGTCTTCATCCTTGGGTGTTTACAAGACCCGACTGGATAAAGCTGTGACTAAGCTAGTCTGACCTCATAGCCAACTCTCCTTTGAGAAGGAGGTTGGACTAGAGACCCCCTGAGGTACCTTCCAACCTAAATTATCCATTCATCATCTTCTCCCTGCTGGAAGGAATAAGTTGGGCTATAGCAGTAACCCAGCTGGGAGGGAAGAGAGAGCCAAAGGAATGGAAATAACAGGATATGATCAGGGCACAAAACTAGTATCGCAGACTTATTTTGGATTTGGACTATAGTGTACACATGGAGTGTGATAGTGCCATAGCAGTTCACTGCAGGAATATGTTAGAAATGTGAAGTTCTCCTTTCCCAGACTGCATTACTCACATGCTCCACAGCAGGGCACTGCTCTGTGAGGTGGTGCAGACTGTATTCCAGCATGCTCGACTACAGGTTATGTGGGGAAAGAGACTTGGTCCTGCAGTGGTCCTATCAGTCCAGTTTTTGGGCTTTGGGGATATTTGTGGTGGGGTGAAGGTTTGTAGCAAGGTCACCTGGAATTGTGGTAGAATTTGAATCAACTCGGATGACTAACTTGCGCTTTGCTCCTTGTTTTTCTTCCTGCCTCTCCTGCATTGTCCTCATTGCAAGACTCCACCGCCGCCTGCAGATCGCTTTGGCCAGGGTGGTGCCATGGAAGGCCTCGGAGCAATGGGAGGGAACCCACCTGCCTTCAACAGAGGAAATCCAGGGGGTGATTTTGGCCCTAACAAGCGTCGCAGATACTAACAGGATTAAGCTACCCTCTGCACAGGCCCCAAAGGGGAATGGAATCTTGGCAGGCCACACAGGGTTCAGCTTGGGGGGGGGGGGGGCGGATATTAAAAATAGTTAATTAGGGCCTGTTTTGGTAAAGCCACTCTAGGACAAGGGGAGTGCAGTCTGACTGGTAAAGGTTTTAGAAAATTTCATGTGGTGCATTCCTATAATTTCAATGTGAAAAATGGATTCTGGGAGGCTGCCGTGGTTGTTCAGTAACGGTAAAATCTGGCAAGGACCTTAATGCCTTGACCATTCCAGGTTTCCTATTTGCAGCTGGAGTCCTGAAACTAAACTAGATAAAACTGCAGTGTGTCTTGGCATTTCTTTAGCGTAGCATACCTTGCTTAAGAGCACAGGGAAGTCTCTGGAGAACTAGGGCAGCATCTGGGTACTTCGCAGCTCCCATAATTCTGTAAATTTATAGAGCTCCAGATGATCCGTCATGTAGTGAATTGGGGGAGATTTTGTGTTCGTTTATTTCTTTCTCCTTTTTTTTCTCCTAACTTGTAGTTATTCTTTTTATCTGGACCATCTGTTCACTGTCACGTGCAGCCTGAATGGCTCGGAGGCTTTTGTTTGGATGAATTTTTTGATAACGTGTTGTATCACTGTTTATTTTTACTGCTAGTAAAGTACAATCTATTGGACAAAGATACTGTATCTCATGCTGAAGATTTAACTGAAAAAAAAATGTTTGTATAATCTTAACCTTGCCTGTCTTTTGTGTAGAAGTACTACAAGATTTTTCATTTAGTGTAAACTGTTTAAACACAAGCTGTAATTGTCCCACTAACAAGTTTGAGTTTGTCTGAGGAATGTTACAGGAATGCATTATTAAAGTGAATTTTAAGCCTTTTTTATCTGGTGTGTTGTGTCGTCTTTTTTTAATAACAAAGTGTACATATGGATCGAAGTAAATCAAGCTTCAGATTATGGTGCACATCATTCTTGCATAGCTCTATAAAGAGCATGGTTGATCCCTGAGAATTTTCTAGCAGTTCTCCTTGCCACAGAATGAATTTTGAGTTGGAATGAGACCTTCAACTTCATTTCAAAGTACAGGGTGTTTCAAAAAGATGTACCCAATTTGAAATTGCTGTGTCTCTGCGGTTGTGTCCATCTTTTTGGAACACCCCGTACAACAAGGGACTTCCTGATGCACCTACGATGTGTCCGTGTTGCGGATGCAGAGAGGTGAGATGTGAGACTTGTTTGTGTGTCCCTGGGAGTGCAGTTTGATTTGTCTCATCTGCATAGCACAGAGCTGTCTGTCTGTCTGCCCTGCGTTGAGTTGTCTGTCTGTCTGCCCTGCGTTGCAGTTGCAAGCCCTCCTGCGGAGCTCTGAGCTCCCACGCTGGGTTGGGAAGCGGAGCGCTCGTAGCTGTCAGTGGCCACAGTCGCACGTCACCTTGTGTCATGCCCGAGGGAATCTGTGGGGACAGGAGCCTTCCGAGAGTTGTGTTCTGGTGCTGAAACTCCTGAGTTGAGGGGGGACCTGAGAGAGAAGCTTAAAGGTAAATTTAGGTGGGAAATTTATATGAGAGTTACAGCACAAGAAGCTGCCTTACAGACTTGTGAAATAATAGGGAAGATGAAAACATTTTCAAATACCTAATGTTACTAAGGCAATAACCTTAAAAAAATGAAGAGTTTGGTCCCTCTGTAAGTAGGGAAAGATTAAATAGTCACTGGAGGATTTTATTGGTTCACCCCTGTCATTTGATGGCTTGTAATTAGCCTGCAATGGGATGCTTGATAAGCTGTATTGGAGAGACTGCAGCAGCTCCTGATTTTGTTTCTTTTGCTGGTTTTGTTTTCCACATTTGAAAGCATCAGGACTAGTAGCCGGCTTGCTCAGGTGATAGGGTATTTAATAGTGATTATCACAGGGATTCTGACTTAAATGTAGGCACAGTATGAAGAGTTTGGTGATGTTGTTCACCCGGTGCATTTTCTAGGACACCTAAATATTGCAAAATCTCAAAAAAAAAAAAATCGGTGAGAATGCTGATTAGCTTTTCTGTTGTCCTGCAGAGAGGATGCACCTGATCTTGTGGCTCACGCCTGGAACATGGTGAGCAGACATTCGCTCATGCCATGGGTGTTTTGCAAGCACGTTTAGTTCCAAAGTGTGAAATATTAGGAGAAGAAGTTGTGAAGCTGCACCCAGGTGTCTGTATTGTTTCTCGTTCTGGCCATTGTTCACCTGGCTTGCTGTTAATGAGCAGTCAAGAGAAAAGGGAAAGAGAGCTCAAATTTTCAGCAGCACTGTGCTGCTGCCTCAATCCTATTAAAGTGTAAGATGAGGATGGGTCTGGTTACTGCCTTTCCTTGGGAGAAAAATGATAGAGTAGGTGTGTAAAATCATGGGGAAGGAGGGATTTAGCACCGCTCAAAACTCCGTCTAACAAGACCACAAGGCCAGTACCAGGGAAAACTGAAGATCAGTGACAACAAAGAAAATGAAACACTCTGGTGTGAATGCTAGAGGTAACTATTCTAATTTGCTTTATGAAAACCTGTGACAGGGTCTAGTAAGGAAATTGTAAAGCAAACCGTTACTATTACTGAGGTTTTCAGAGGCGCGCAGCAGGGAGAAGCGGCACCAGGGACTGGTCGTGGTGCAGGGTTGACGGCTGGGCGCAGGAACGAGCAAGGCTCCAGAGCACACACTCCTGCTGGGGCTGCGGAAGCACTTTGGGTTTTGCTGTTGGCGCTTGTGCTGTTTGGGTCAGGTAGCGCGGGCAGCTCCCCAGGCTGGACCACGCACAAGCACCGTTGTGATGTGCTGAGGTTCAGCCAGTGCAGAAGGGAATGAACGCTTCCCTCTGCCTGCTGTTCCTGGTCTCTGGCTGTTATCTAGCTGCAGATGGATGAATTATTTTGACTATGATGAAGAGACACCCTTGCCTTTTTCTGCTATATCTGATCCGCTTGTTTAAAATGCACTTATGCAGTATTAGTTCATACCAGACCAAGGACCGATGAGCAGCCTGGTGCTTGTCACTTTGCTTTTTAGCTTTAAATCCCCATCATTTGTCAGCTTCAGAAGTTACATCTTGTGCTTTATGCAGCTTCCTATTAAACAACAGTGACTGTATTTGTAAGAATCAAAGATAAATCTGAAAAATCCAACTGGTACCTGGATAATTTTGTCACATCAAAGCAGAAGACTAACTTTTTTTTCTGGCACAGTGCATTTCACTGGAAGCTGTCATTTATCATAGAAAGGTACAAGTGATGGAATATGCTAACCTGCTTCTCCAGGGAGCTACCTTTGGGAGCTGGAAGAAGGATGTTGTGAATTCCTGTGGCCTTGCTGACAGGAGCTGTCGTTCCTTCTTCTGTCTTGGTCGTGGCTCAGGTACCTGCTTCTCTACCTGGGTCACCTGAATGCCAGAGGTGGCCAAAAGGAGAGGGAGAGATGGGGAGCTCAGCCAGGGACAACGCTGCCCTTGGGTCACTCTTCCCTCACTACAGCCTGGCTCTACCTGTGCTCACAACGGCCACGCTTTAAGGCAACAGGACCCTCCAAAGGAAAACCTGTGAAATCCCGTATACTCAGCCAGTTCAGCCTATTTTGTGCAGCAGGTTTTTGTCATGGATGCCAGCTAATGACAAGAAAACTGAGTCTTAGGAGTAGACTGAACACTTTTGAGGACCACAGTGCACTTTCTGGTGAGAAATATTGCATGTATTTTCAAAGTGAGTGCTGGAGTAAATGGGCTCCTTCAGCAGCTCAGCTCCTAGGAGATTAAATTATGTCTTTGGAGCAAGACATTGCCTGAGCTACAGGGAGAAAATCCCCATCAGCTGAGCAGCTGATTTCAGTTTGAAGGTGTGATTGTTCAGACCAGAGTGTTGGCGCAGTAACCCTGTAATGACCCTAGCAACTGTGCTCCCTTACCGTGTCCTCCCTGGGGAGCCTCCCCTTGGGCCGGGAGCTGTGGACACCCCAATTTGCTGAGTGTGTCACTGTGCTGTATTCCCAGTACATTCTGTCTTTTGAGCCACCTCATTCCCTGCAGACATGTGCAGCAGAGGAGCGAGGGCAGAGCAATGCCGCTGCATGCTCTTGGCTGCTTGCTGCTGCTCCTCGGGTGCTCAGGGGTCTCTGCTCGGCCGTGCTCCCCCCAGATATCTGCTGGTCCCTCTGCGATGTGCCTCGGTGTGTGGCTCAGCCACAGCATCCTCTGGGTGTTTGTTTCCTCCAAGGCATGCGAGGTAACCCGAGCTCCGGATTCCCACTGGCACGGGGATGGTGACAGCTGCAGCCTTGCTGGGCGCTCGTGGAAAGGACAAGGAGATCTGAAACCCTATAGCTCTGCTTAGCCCCTGGGACCACAAATGCCCCCATCACAGGGCTCTACGTGGGTCCAAAGTGAACCCTCCCACCTGAGTGGAGTCTCTGGATGCCAGTGGCATTTTTTTTACCCACCTTTGGGTCATTTATTGTGTCTTGAGGTACTGCAGTCCTGTGAGGGAGGAATCAGCTTGAAGCCACGTGGCTCATGCTCATGTGACAATCCCCCAGTGCACCTACATTTCTCTCCTAGCTTTTGGGTTGGATGTGGGTTGATACCCAGACTGCCCAGGTATAAAGAGGCCAAATGGCCTCCCCTTCTGTGGGGCCATCTTCCTTCCTGACAAGACGACAAGGAAAAGCCCCATTAGTCTGGAGTCATTTCCCAGGTGAGCTCCAGAATTTCAGCAAGGGTTCATCCTGACTCTGGGCTTTGGAGATCCCCTTGGGGAAGCAGCAGATCCTACAGGCTGTTCTAGGGGGCTGAACGAGGCTAAACGAACATCGTGGCACACGGACAGGGTTACATCAGCCATGGCAGACCCTGTGGGTTCCCCTTCTGAGCAGACTCCCTGGGCAGCTGCTGCCTGCAGGACCTGCCCTTTGCACTGACAGCACCAGGGGCTTCTGTCGGAGCCGTTCCTGCGTGCTCCGGCGGGTCAGCGAAGGACCCGGGAAACGGCTGTCTCTGAAAACAGGAACAACAAAAAGAAAGTAATGTTTGGGTTTAGACTCTTGTAGGAACTAAGTAAAACCCTTGATCTCAAAAGGGTTTCCTGTTTGTGGAGGAAAACTCTTGGGTCCCAGCATGGGAGCAGGAGTCAAAACAACCCCCCTGGGCAAAGGGTGCACATGTAACATTTTGTGCTCTTCTTCTGTGATGACAATGATCTTCCAGGGGACAGATTTCTTCCCTGGGTTGCACAAGACCCTGCGTGGAAGGATGTCTTGGCCACACTCACTGCTTTGGTCTGCTGGTGCCTCTGTTGTGCCTTTTGGGGCTAGAGGAGATCAGCATAGGTATTCCCTGTGATGCTGGGAAGTCTCTTCCCTTTATTTTTCAGGAAACCTTCAGGTGCTTCTACAAACACTAAAGAAACTGAGCACAGTTTGTCAGGAGGTTGTCCCGAGCTGGTGGTGGTGCTGATGCCTCTGTGCCAGATGCTGGTGGGACAGCAGCTGCTGGGACGTCCTCTGCCCACCCCAGCTGCAGAGCCACCCTGCAGTGCCCCTTCCCTCTGCCGGGATAGGGGCAGGACAGAAATGCCTCTCCAGATAACGTGGGCGCCGGGTCCCGTCAGCTGCCGAGCTGCTGTGTCCATCTTTAGCCTGCTCTCCAGTTACCAGCCGCCTCCTCCGGCTGCCTCCAAAGATAGCCAAAGCCACCTCCCAGCGCCTGGGCTGGAAACTGGGGGGAAGCAGAGGAGGGGAATGACGGGCAGGGGTGAGATTTATGGGATTTTTGTGGAAGGACTGAAGGACACCGTGAGTACGCCTGAGCTATGGCGTTGCTGTGCTACAACAAGGGCTGCGGGCAGAGGTTTGATCCTGAACACAACACCAAGGGTAAGTAGGTTTTTCTGCTTCACACTGGCGTGAGCAGGACCTCATGGTGCTCTCCCGGGCTGCGGCCATGGCCAGCATGCCGTGGCCTGAGCTTCCAAGCAGGGCTAAGCCGAGCCCAGGGCTGGGCTGAGCCCAGCGTGGGCAGCCCGTGTGACAGGAGCTGGCTCAGGAGCTGCCGGGTGTCATGAGTGGCTTGTGGGCAGGATTGCTCCTCCTGAAATGTTCTGCCTGATTTTCCCTTTTCAGATTCCTGCCTGTACCACCCGGGTGCCCCCATCTTCCACGATGCCCTGAAGGTGAGTGGGGCAGGAGCCGCGGCTGCAGCTGCAGGGAGGGACCTTGTGCCCAGTGGGGTTGCCCACACCTTACCAGTTTGTCATCTCCTGGTGCCTAGGGCTGGTCTTGTTGCAAGAAACGCACAACAGACTTCTCCGAGTTCCTCTCCATAAAGGTGAGTGACCCGCCAGCTCAAATGCACCTGCTGCTCCCCTGTCCGCTCCTCCTTCCCCCTGTTCTGTCCTGTCCTCATCCCATGCCAAGGCTGTCCCCTTCGCCCTTCTGGCCAGGGATTTCCTATCTGCTTCCATGGACCCTGCAAGCAACGGTGCTGCTCCCAAAGTGCAGGGCAGGCACTCCCGGAGAAGGGTGCTGGAAGGGATCCCCCAGCAGGATCCTGCGGGATGAACACAAATCCCCCCAGCGCCAGCACAGCTGTGAATGTCTGAGCGATCTGGGGAGGAGGCAGGAGGCAGCAGGGGCTTGTGGACATGGGGGAGACTCTTTCTGCCCTTCAGCTGCCATACTTGGGTGCAGCATCACTGAGACTTCTCTGCCATGACCCCAGTGAAGATGCTGCCCTGCTTCTTCCCTGGGAATCCCCTTGGACACAGGCCCTGCCCTGGTGCAGGGTCAGACCCCATCCCTGCAGGACACAGAGCCACCAGAGCACATAAAACTCACAGGGTTTGGGAGCAGCCGCCAGGTTAGGGAGGGCAAAGTGGGAATCAGGCTTGCCTCTGCTGCTCAGGGATGTACAAAGGGGTTTCACAACAAGGAGAAGCCCCCTGAGCCTTTCAGCCAAGAGGGGACCTCAGACAAGCCAAAGGCCAAACCAGTAGAGGAGCTCATCATCCAAGGACCAAAATCAGCTGAGAAGATGCAGAGGGAAAGACCAAGGTGAGACAGGCTCAGCTAAAAGTGTCACCGTGCTATGCCATTTTTTCTGCGTGTGTTCTGCCCTGCTGCTTCCTCAGGAGAGGCAACGACACTTGAAATGCAAAGAAAAAAACCACTTGGCCTTTGCTGTTGCTGTTTCCCAGCTCTGATGAGCCAAGACGACTGCTGCCAATCAAAGTATCCAGGACTCTGGAGCAGGCACTGGAAAAACTGAACCTGTCCTCCAAGGACGAGGAACCTGAGGGCAGTTGTGCAGGTAGTGACGAGCTGATGGACGGCAGCGGGGCTGCATGTGGCAATTTCAGCATGGGGTTTTGCATGGCATGTTCAGCACTGGGTGGCGGGTGCTGTGTGCTCAGCCACCTGCAAACACGCACAGGTGTGTCCCAGGTGCACTGCAACAGGCTGTGCAGCGCTGGGCAGCCGGCAGCGGGGCTGCGGGGGGGCTGCGAGCAGGTGTGGGCAGCGCACGCCCCGCATGAAGCTGTGTTGCTCTCACAGGGGAGGCGGCTGCCCAGGTGAGAGCTGGCACCACCTGCAAGAACACAGCCTGCAAGGCGGTGAGTACCCATCTTTGGTCTCATCTTTGCACAATCTGCTCTGTGGAGCCAGGAGCATTGCAGGACTGGCACGAGGGTTTGTGTCCCAGCTGCCACCAGGCATGGGAGAGGGTGCCTGCTGGGTGGGAGGTGGCAGTGCCCATCTGCTCTGTGTGCTCCTGCTCATCTCCTCTGTCACCTCTCAGCCACATTCAAGCAAGAGGCTTCCAGATTCCTCCATTGGTGGTACATTTGGATTTCACGGCTGCTAACGGCTCGCAATGAAATATAGTATATATTCAGGATGTGGGCATATATGTAAAATGCATGTGGAATAATTCCCACCTGCAGTTAATTAATGCAGCACAGCCCACTTTCTATCTTGCTCCGAGGCAACCTTGTGTAGGACCGTGGGAGGGCTGGCGTGCTTTGAAAGCAGCAGAGAGGGGAGCGAGCAGGGAGCAAAAGGCAGGAGGTGGATGAGGACATGAGACTGACATGTTCTGGGAAGGGGGGGAAGGAACAGGATGGATTAATGGCCCCTTGCACCTCAGAGTGAGTTTCTGTGGTGTCCAAACTTGCCCACTGCCCCAGTGCTGCCCAGCCCAGTCTGGGACCAGGCTGTGTTTGGGAGAGGGCACACTGAAGGGCTGCTGCCCTGGTTGTGGGGATGACACGGGAGTCCTGGTGAAGCCAGGGTGGCTGCCCTGCCAGCTGGGAGCGGGGGCCAGTGCCAGGCTGTGACTGAGTGTCGTCCCAGAGCAAGTCCTCGCAGATGAAAGGGTGATGTTGGGCATTGTGTTGTGCCCTGTGCAGGAATGGGCACCAACAGGCGGATGCCTGGATGCACCATGCCATGCTGTGTTAGAGGCACAGCCAAAAACTTTCCTCTGCTTCTCACTCCACAGATCTACCAGGGCCCTGAGAGCAACACAGAGGTTTGTACTTTCCATCCTGGAGTTCCTGTCTTTCATGAGGGGTAAGAAACAACCCTTTACCAGGGAGCAAACTGTTCCTGTTGAGGCCTGAACGTGGTGCATAGTGAGGCCGCACAGCCGGTGCAGCCGTGGGTGACACCCCCACAGGTGACAGCTGGGCAGGGCGAGCTGCAGGTTCCAAGCCCCTCTCCCCTGCCACCCGGAACCCTGCTGTGGTCCCCTCTCCTGCTCCCACAGGCTCTCCCCACTCAGGTCACCCCACTGTCCCCAGGATGAAGTACTGGAGCTGCTGTGAAGTCAAAACGACGGATTTCAGCGCTTTCCTGGAGCAGCCGGGCTGCAGCAGCGGGCGGCACTGCTGGACGGTGAAGGGGGTAAGAGGGCTCTGGGCAAGGGAGACTCGTCTAAGCAAAGTGCTGTTAGCAGCACCCAAGGGCAGCTTCTTCCCTTGCTCTGTATTCATGTGGGTTTCTGCATTTAATTCTCTTAATTTTCATAATTGCTGACAGATGACTGCACGGGGTGTGAATGCCTAATCTTCACTCATCTGCTGTTTAAAATGCTGCTCCTGCATTCACAAAATGTGTCGGTTCTCACACCCCACGGGCAGATGTGCAATAGGAAGCTGAATGAGGCAGGAGCTGGCCCTGGGCATGGCGTAGTCAGAGCTGCAGGCTCTGCACAGGAACAGGCAGATGAGCACAGGAAAAGCCCTGCAAAAAAACCCCAGAGTTTTGATAGGTGACTGCAGATGGCTGAATTTGGTTTTAATGAAGCTTTCCCTCTGCAACTTCTTCCCAGGAGGGACCTCATCTACGCAGTGACATGGTGGTATGGCAGGGCAATGAGGGGAAGATTCCAGTTCCCAATATTGTGTATGTGTCTGTAAGTTTCCCCAGGAAAGCCTTTGGCTGGAAACAGGCTTGAGCTGGGAAAGGTGCACCAAAGTGGCCCAGGACATACCTGAAAGTGCATCATGTTCCTCTGAGTCAGCACTGCTCTGAGCAAGTGCCTCTGAGCCCAGTCTGTTCTTTGTCCTGAGCAGAAAACATACAGTGCATATAAAGGAGGCTGCAGTGAATGAACTGTGATGTGATGCAGATGCTTCATGCTAATTGTCACTGGAGTTTGGGGCTGGGATTCCTCCTGGGGCATCTCCTTGGCTGGCAATGCTGAGGGCTGCAGGGGGTCTGTTTCCTGGTGATGCTCAGAAATGCCTAGTGGGGCCAAAGCTGCTTGTGGCATGGACAAGGTGTGGGTCCTGTGGGAGAAAGGTGAAATGGGGCCAGTTTGGGCTCATCTGGTCCCCAAATCTAGCACGGTGGCATGATCCATGTTCAGCAACAGCCCCTGCACTGCCCTCCAGACTGAGTCTCCTGACTGTGCTCAGCACCTATGAGCTCAGACACAGCAGAATTACTCTGGAACAAGAAGGGAATGTCTCTGATCTTAACACAACTCTTCTGGGGCAACCCCAAGCATAGCACAGGTGTCCTGTGTTGCATGGGACAGCCTGGCAGGGTCTGTCCCCCTTTGCACGAACCACCTCCCCTCAAAAACCTGCACAAAATGCAGGGTTTGACCTTGCTTAGCTGATGCTGACCTCAGGACAAGGTGGAGGAGAGGTGTGAAGGAGCATCCTTCAGCACAGACTTGCCCTCTGTTTGGGGTGTGCTTGGGCTAGGTGCTGTGCCACGATGAGTTCCTCTCCCCGGCAGGACAAGAAGGCGGTGTCGTGCCGGCAGGACTGGCACCAAACCAGCAGCCAGATGGTAGTGACAGTCTACGCCAAGAACCCCCTGCCTGCCCACAGCAGCGTGAAAGCCAACCGTACCACGGTGAGTGAGGCCGGCGGAGCTGGGCTGGGGATGCGTGTTTTCATGGTATCTCATTTTGATGAGCCAACAGGCAGGAGCCGGTCAGCTGCCTGCTGCTCTTTGATGGCCTGTTTGGTCTGTCGCTGTGGCTGGGGTTGGCACTGCTGACCTGTTGTCCCCAAGCTGAGAGCCTGGTGGCTTCGCTGCTGCAGCAGCATCTGCCCAACCGCTCTGGCTTGGTGGCTTTCAGCTTCAGTGGGTGGCTTTTCTGGCCTTGAATCCCTCAACTGGTGGGATAGCTGAACCCAGCATGCTCTGAGGGGTGAAAAGCTTCCAGGTGCCAAAGGGATCGCCAGACTGCTACACTGGAGCCAGGACATGCGATGTGTCACTGTTCTGGAAGGCAGCAGCACTGCCTGGGGGAAGAGCTCTGGCAGTGCTGTTCTACCCAATCAGATACTTTTCTGTTGATCTTTCAGCTTGAGGTTCACATCGTTTTTGAAGGGAATAAGATTTTCCAGACAGAACTGGACCTCTGGGGGGTAAGATCCTGTTTACTTTGATTTCCCTTTTCCTATTGCAGCATGGAGCCGGGCTGCAATGCTGCAAAGCAGCCTGTGTGCTGGGAGAAGTGCCTAAACACAGCCCTAAACACAGGCTCCCAGTGAGGAAAATTACTCTCTGCAGATTCTCAGACTTTTGAAAAAGCAGCAAAATGGTCATTGCTGCAATTTCTGCACAGTCTTTCCTGTGCATGAAGGACGAGGCAGGCTTTGACTGTAGTATCGCATAGAAATGCTGTGGCCCCTGGGATGATGTCTCTTCCCTGGCTGGCACATCTGTCAAACAAACAGCCATTTCATAGTCCCACCCTGTGTGGGATTCATTGCCAGCTCTTGAAGCCTTGCGGAGAATACGGCTGTCGTAGCAGAGAGGACCCGTTTATCTCCACAGCTCCAGTTTTCTATAGCAGCAAAGGCTGATGGGGAAATAGTTTTTTTTCTATTGATCTCATAGTGGTAGCACCCTCCGGGAGCCATGCCAGGACTGTGCTTGGGCTCGGTGCCCATCTGACTGCTCTGTGCCACCTGAGGCACCCTGGCTACTCTCTTTTAAACACTGCCAGAGCACTGGCTTGCTCCTGTTGGGATCATCTGGGTGCCGGCTCACCCAGGTATGAGCATTTATAGCCACCTCTGCTAGGAAATGCCTTAGGGCTGTTTGTGAGAATGGCTGTTTTGGTGGCTGTCAGTGGCTGCATTAATTGATCCTGGACTAAGAGCACAGCTGGACGTTGCTGCTGGCTCTGTAAGCGTTCTGGGTTTGCTGCTAGATTGCCCCAAAGGGTCTTTGGCCGTGCAGGTCCCTGTTTCCTGCTGCAGTCCAGCTGTGCCTGCAGGCAGGCAGCCGTGTGATGCTAGAGCCTCGCTCTTTCTCAGCTGCTTGCTGGCTGGGGAGGAGCAGCAAGGCTCCGGAATTTGCATGTGCATTTCTCGCTTTTATTTCTGGTGCGTGCTGCCTGCACCCGCGGGCAGCAGAGCGTGTTGTGGGTGCGCCTGTGTCTGCAGGGCTGCACCGCAGCTGCGCGCGTGGCTGTGGCTGGCTGAGCAATCCTGAGCTCCGTAACAGCACTGCCATGCTGCTCAGACCTGACACCGGGTTCACCCTGCTCTGTCTCCTGGCATACGAGGAGAGATCTCTCCTCTCTTCTCCTCTAGCCGGGCCCTGCCAGTAAGGGGAAGGATGAACATGTGCTGCCTGCCCTCCCCTGCCCAGCTCACTGTACCTTTCCCTCTCTCTAGGTCATTGAAATAGAGAAGAGCTTTGTGAGCATGGTCCCTACCAAAGTGGAGATCACACTTTGCAAAGCCAGCCCTGGCTCCTGGGCCAGACTGGAGCTCCCCCAAAGCCTGTCGCACCCCCGTGGCGAGCAGGATGCTGCCAAGGCAGAGGAGCCCGAGGCAGTGCACGAGGAGGACTCAGATGACAGCTTGAGCTGGTCGGAGGAGGAAGACGAGGAGCTGGAGATGGGAACACAGGCCAACTGACCTTCGAGTGTTTCAGCAGCTGAGCAGTTCCAGCTCCTGAGCTGCCGGGGACCTTGGAACAGCTCCAGAGGAGCAGCCCCAACCCGGAGCTGTGTGCAGGCTGCAGCATGTCCTCTCCCCCGGTCAGAAGGGGCAAGTAATAAAAACCCAGAGCAAAGGTTACACTCTGAAATTCCTGATAGGCACTTAAGAAACGTCAGCAGGCTGAACCCTGCCATTATCTCTCCTTCTCCTGTGTCCGGCTGGGGCAGGACAACGGGAGGAGCCCCCTTGCCTGCAGCTCAGCCAGCCTGGGCCGGGTTTCCTTGGGGCCGGGGTGCTCTCAGGCCGGCCTTCTGCCTGACCCTGGCATTTCTGGGGGTGCAGAGCCCCGGGGCAGCGGGGTGAGCTGAACTTAACCCCCCCGCCCCCCCAGCCCCTCCACGGGTGAGTGTGAGGAGTGAGATGGCGGCTGCGGGCACCATGGAAATGTCATCGCTGCCTGCGGCTCCAACGGGGACATGACGTCCTCCTCTGAAATGACCTTTACAGGCGTGAAACTGCCCGCGGGCGGGAGGTTGATACCGAGCAAGCAGCGGAACGCAAGGCGGCCGCGGAGGCGGGGGATGCCCCGGGGGTTTCGCTGTGTAACACCTCCCAGCGCTGGGAAAGGGGACGGAAGGCGGCGCACACCATTTGCCGACTGCACTAAAATATTCCGGTATTAACACCCGGCCGCAGGGGGAACAGTCCTGCCGGTGCCGGTACCGGTACCGGTACCGCGCTGAGCCGCGCAGCCCCGCCGGCGCCCCCTGGCGGATCCTCCGGGGATAGGCGGCGGGGCACAGGGCGCGTGCGCGCGGCGGGCGCGGGGCGCGTGCGCGCGGCAGGAACGGACGCCGGGGTGCGGTCGGGTCGGGGGTGTCGCCGCCGCCCCGGGAGCAGCGGCCGCCGGCGGGTGCGGGAGGTGAGCGCGGGGCTGGCGGAGGCGGGCGGGGCGCGGGGCCGCTGTGCGACGGGCGGGCGGCGCCCCGGGCTCCCCGCGTGCGGCGGCGCGGCCCCCGGCGGGCCCTGCGAGGCCGTGAGGTGAACTGAGGTTCGTCGGGCGCGGGCCCGGCGGGAGCGGCCTCCGCGGGCCCCCGGCACCCCGCGTGTGGACGGGTGTTTCTGCTCAGCGCTGCCGGCGGGCGGAGGCGCGGGCGGAGGCCGGGGCGGGAGGCGGGCTGGGGAGGAAGATCCCCCGCGTCCGGCCGCCGCCACCCTCCCTGTCAGCGGGGCGGCGGCCCGGGGCTGGCGCCGGCCTCTCCCGGCCGGGGCGCCGCGGCGGCCGCGGGTTCCTCCCCGGAGGAGTCGGTTCGTGCTGCCCGCGGCTCCCCGGCACACCTGCCCCGCGGGGGAAGCAGCCGGCTCCGGGGGAGGGGAGGACGAGCCTGGGAGAAGCGAGGTGATAACCCCCCAGCGGGGCGGGTTGTTCCCGTTTGCGGAGGCTGCGGGAGGTGGGTGACGGGGTCCCGGTTTCTGCCCGTAGGGGTGGATGTGCTCGTCAGAGGAGACGGAGATGCTGAAGGCGTGGGGGAAATGGGGTGTTTTGGAACAAGCTCTTCTCTGGTCCCATTTCTCGTTCAGGGGTGTGGGGGAAGCGGGAATGGCCTCGTGGGCAGGTCCTGCGCTTCCCCCTCCCGCGGCGTGCGGAGGTCGGGCCGGGCTGTTCTAAAGCCGGGCTGATGCTAATCCGCATTGGGAGGACCAGGACAAAGTTAAGGCGACCTCTGCTCCCAGTAGATATAAAAGGTTGGCATAGGATGAGATGGCCTTTTCTAAAGTGTCTTGTTTCAGTGCTGAGAGTGAATCTTCCTTTGCAGGGATATGCAAGAGTAGTCAGTCATATTTGGTCTGCTCTCTGAAAACTGCCAAACTGTTGTCTCAGAAAGAATAGAGCAAGGGAGTGTGACCTAAAATATTGTGAGTGCTGAGGGATTTCAGGTATTGTCTCATGTAGCAGCTGTTACAGAGCTCTCTTTCGTAAGCTTAACAGTTCTCTACTTGAATCCTATAAACTTCCAGTATTTTTTACATCTTATACTGAGGAATTCCTCATTTAACCTCAAATCCTGAGAAGCAGTGCTACCTTTTATTTGTTCTGAACCTCCCTCTTTCTGATTTAATTTGATGCCCCTTTGTTGTTGTTTTGTTGTGTGGTTTTTTTTTTGAAAGAACCAATGAGCAGTCGGTGTCTGTTTACTCTTTATAAACATCTATGAGTCCCATCATATTTACTCTGAGCTATAAAGAAGCTTTAAATGCTTTTGTTCTATATGTGTACCCTATGCTCGGAACACGTGTCCTGCGCTGGAGTGTGGTGCTCCTTGTGCCAGCATCATGAGCTGTGTGCTCTTTCTTCCAAGCTTATTTTTTAATTTTTAAAAAGCTTACATTCTCTTCTGTGTCAAAGGTAAAATACATAACATGAAGCCTCTGGTTGGCCAGTTTGCCAGTGTTCAGCTGCACGCAAGTTTTTTGATAGAGAACTTAAGCTTATGAGGCATATTTGGTGTATTAGCATACTATTTCCATAAAATAGGATGCTTTTAAATGTTCTTTACAGAGGGCTTGGTAAAACAATTAAATATGTGGTTTGCAATTAGAAAGAGGAAACTGAACATGCAGTTTGATTTGCTTACCTGATGAGGCTGTAATTCTTCTGGAGTCCAAAGTGTTTTCACACAGTTTGGTATCATGTAAAGATCCATACCTTTAAAAGGAGTATTTTTTTTTACTTTCCTATGGTTGTATGTGTAAATCAGATAGATTGCCAAGAGACTCCTTGCCACTGGTAACGGTGTTGTAGTGCACAAGCCACGATACAGTACACACCGAGTGCACATTTTAACTTGTGTTTTAATAATATCTAAACTATTTGAAGACATTTTTGAAAACTGTTAATGATTGACCAGGTGCCCTCCCCCTTGCCCCCCGCTTTGCCCCTGTGAAATTTGGGAGGGAGGAGGAGAAATCAAAGAGAATAAAAAGCATGTGTGTGTTTTCTTTCTTGAGGAAGAAGCTTAGATTTTCCCAGTATACACGTTGCTTTTCAAATACAACTGCGGAATTGTTATAACCTTTCTTAAAAATAAAGAGTGTTTAGAGTGGTAATGAATACCAGGTGACAAAAGATGATAGGAAATAGACTAACAATGTTTTTTCTACCTCAAATAGGAATCAAGGGTGCTTTAACTGGATTTATCATTGATTCTGTAATGTGCTTAATGCATCTCTTCACAGAACCTCATGTCTGACATACTGTCTTTTTCTCTTTTAGCCAACAGTAATGAATAAGGCCTTGCAGGAATCTATAAAAGGTAGGAAGGACATATGTTATTCACTTTCTATGAACTGTGATAGCCAGGAACTCTGCAAGTTGCTTGTATCGCTCAGGAGGTGTCTAGTAGGTCTGGGTACAGAACCCTGCACTCTCAGCTCCTGGTCTTCCACTTTTACTGTGCTCACCCTTGAAGTGCACCAAGGTTGTTTATGTTTGAATAAATTGTGGAGGGTACCTGTCTTGATGAATCCATGCTTCTGCATGTAGTTGCAGGAGGAAAATTAAGTTTAATACTCTGCAGCTTTTGATTATGGCAGGGCACCTGTCGTATTGATATACTGGGGATTCAGATATCTAGTGAAGTCCTAGTTTTTAGTTCCTGTATGACTGCAGCTGCATTGTGGTGTAGTGTTGTTTCACAGCTGTGCAGCTGTTTCACAAGTTTGTTTCTGTTGTCCTTTGGAAATACTTATTATCCAATAAATATAACTTTGGATTAATAGAATTTAACATCATCAATATTTGGTCACTAGTATCATTGCTCTCCTATAACATTTGGCCTATGAGTGCTTGTAGTAAGAGTGTTGATATACTGAGGTTTTGTCGTTGAGGTGCCTGAATACCTCATGCCGACCACTTTGTTTTCACTGTCGTTCCCTAAGAAATACTGCTTATGTGGTAAAGCTTGTGTGTGTTTCATGTGTGAAGAAAAAAAAAAAAATCTTTAGATCGATAAGCCAATTTCAGCCTAATTTGACAGGGTTGGAGGTTTCTATAACATTATATGGAAGGTTTTGAGTGGTTTCTTGTGTTTCTTTGAAACAGCTTTTTGTGCCAAAAGGGATAAGGCATTTCTAACGTTCACGCTAAGGGAACAACCAGTGAGAACTGCACTCTTGTGAGGCATCAGTAATATGTGCATGGGAGCTGAACTTCCAGGCCCAGCTCTGCAGAAAGTGAGCTTCCTTGATTCTGCTGTTCTTGTGGAGCTCTGGGCTGTGTGATTCCTGTTGTGCTGCCGAAATCTGGCTTGGCTTGTTGATTTTTTTTTCTTTCCCTCCTGTGCTGCCACTGAGGCTGTTGCTGTGTGTTTTGTTTCTCTTTCAGGTAAATGGGAGGACAGAAAGTGGTGCGAAAACTTTGAAAGGCACTGAGAAGTCCAAGTAGGTCATTCATTGCTGAAGGGTATTAGGGATGAGATCTCCTATTTAACTTTTTACTCTTTTCTTGGCATGCATTCTGAAAGTCTGGCACTTGTCCATTCATTTGGCGCTTGCCTAAAACAATGGCGAGTAAGCTGAGCTGTTGTGGAATAGTAACACAGTCTTGATTAAATTGCTGAGGGCCTCCTTCTCTTCCCTGTCAGATCGGGTGGCTAAGCTGCACCCTTGAAGAATATTTTAACTCCTTTGCATGGGTGAGGATGGTAGAATATACTTAGAACTGCCTTATCCACTCAGTTCATTGTTGAAAGTTCCTGCTGGGCTTCATGTATCAGGCAGACAGAGTGAATAATTTCTGATCTTGTTTTTGTTACTGAAAGATGAGCAATTAAGTGATTTAGATTTCTTAACTTCTGCTTGCTCCTGATAAAGCAGTATCAAACTTTTAAGCCTGCAAAACAGGGAGGGATTGATCAAAGGTGATGGCTGAACAGAAGGACACAGCTTAGTAGAGGTGATTTCATTGGAACTGCTGGTGTTTTCTGCTCATTTTGGGCCAAATGGGGCCCTGTACAGCTGGAAAGAGATGGGGAAGACCTGACAGACTCTGTGAAAAGGAGTTTATCAAAGACCAATATCAAAGCTAAAATCCACCTAACAAAGGGGCATCTGGTGTTAACGTAGCAAGGGCAAAGATATATCCTGCTAAGGAGTAGTTCCTCTGCCAATAATTTTTTGAAGTGCAGGAAGTACGAAAAGCATTAATCTGGAAAGCCATGGAAGAATTCAGGTTCATATTTTGCCACTGTTTTCTCCCTTCTCTCAGCAGACAAGGAACTTTCCTTCCGAACTATTAAGGGGAATATCTAGAATTTTTTTCTCTCCCACAAAAAATTTGGATGCAAGATGAAGTTATTCTTGATTTCCCTTATGATAGCTTTGTGGGGAGGTGCAATCCACGTAGTGAATTTCCTCAGCAAATGACTGGTTGAGTTATGGGAGAGCAAGCTGTCCATGTTAGTGATACCAGAAAATATGTAATTAGGCCAGAACAGGAGCAGCAGCTCTCCAGACAATGTCTTGACATGTCGACTGAAATCTTGCACATTCCAAAGGCAGTGCCAGGTGTGCAGGCAGCGAAGGCAGATGCAGCATCTTCTGGGAAGGAAGCTAACCCACTCAGGAATGCCAGTTTTCTAATTCAAAGGCACTGATGGACAAGATAGAAATAATCTCGTTTACATATTTTTGCACAACACTCCTTTGTGGGGTGGTTGGTTTTTGTGTGGTGATTTTTAAGTTCTTTGAAAATTATTCCCATTCTGCTGTAACTGCTAGAACTTTCTATGTTCTGAAGATCTTCTACCTTAAATGTAATGAAGATCCTTTCCCTGGCAGGACTAAGCAAAGCGAATCACCTCTCACTACTTTGGACTTTCTGTTCACTCCTTTCTCTTGCTGAGTAAATTTTAAACTTGGCTTTGAAGCTTGTGCCCAGCTTTCCATTTCTGAATTCTAAGTCTTGTTTTTGATGTGTCAGTCTGTATTTTTCTCTTTTTCAGTTCTTATTACCTGTTGTACGTGGAGTTTTTATCTTTAAAGTTTTCCCCCAAAATTCTTTTGAAGCTCACAAAAAAAACCCCAAACAAACCCTAAACCAATTTTCCCTTTCTCAGTAATGTTTGTTGGTAATTTTGGTTTCGGAGTATGTTTTTCTTCAGCATACATTTGTGTTCAAATAGCATGCATTGCCAAGTTCAAGGGTGCTTGAGAAATAAATATAATTTTCCATGCAAATTTGAACCCCAGCTTCTTGCTATCTTATGGGAGTTTTATTGCCAGGCAAATTGTTTACAAGAAAAAGTAAATAGAGACTTTATACATTTTGAACAAAGCCATATGTGGATTTAATAGAAAAGGCCTGATGGAGGTAATATTGTTTGCTTGGTTGTAGCTTAAATTAAAAACAAAACAAAGCAAACCTTTGTGTTGCAGGTGTAATTTTTTAACCTAATTACACCTGCTTACAACATACAGGTGTCTGGAGTATAGGAGCTTCTTTCTACTTTTTTGTGATTGATTTCTCTAAATTTTGTGGTTTGATGCTAAATAATGTGTATCCTGGTGTTTGTTTTTCTGTATTGCATATGGCACACGTGATTTTTTTTAGTTAAGACAACTTAACTTTAGAAGAGCCCTGCAGAGAAGCATATTATAAGCTCTTTAATTGTATCTGTGTAGTTTGTACTTAGCCTGAAGCTTTGTCATGTTTGCATGGACTTACTTCCTATTGCAAATGTTGCTCTTCTAAAATGCAAGCCAGAGTCAGGTCATTCAAAATATTAATTTTGTGAAAAAGCATTCATGTTCCAGGCTTTTCTGTTGCCTTACTACTGTTCTCTGAACTCAAATATCTCGTGACCTCTTAAATAAAGCCCCAAGAAAATAATCCTTAGGTAGCACACTTTCATTAGAAATCTTAAATCAGTTTGAATGAAACTATATTAGCTGCTGATGCTACGCGACGTATGTGGCTTTGTAGTATACCAATATATGAAATTGCTTGAATTGTATTACAGCATTGGTGTGATGACCCTCCAGATAGTGGTGCCTGGTGGGTGCAGGTAGGGGTGCAATTCTGGGATACCCATTTTTCTGTGAAAAGATGGAAATGCACAGAGGTGCAAGCCCCTGGGGGAGCTTGTGGTTTGTGTTTTAAAGAGAGATCTGTTTCCAAGTCTTTACAATTTGCTTATTTTAGAAACTAGAAACTAGGCATACAAAAGGCTTTGTGTATCTCATTCTCCACAAGACTTCTGTTGCTATAGTTGAGTTTTTATTGTATGTATCCAACTGACTTAGTTCTGCCATCTCTGTGACGTCGCTTGTTATTGACTGCTCAAAACAGCGGTCTGTTGCATTGGTAGTTCATTTGGAAAAAACCTTTTCCTCTGGAACTGTTGGTCACCACTAAGGCTTCTGGCACAGCATCTTCTAGTACTTCAGCAGTCTGAAGTAAATGCAGGAATAAACTTTAAAACCTGCTCTCTGTGCTGCAATCCAGTGAAACTTGGGCGGCAATAGCTGGTGCTCCTCCTCCGTGATTCATTCACCATGTGCTGCCGCTGGCTGGGTTGTACCAACACAATTGATTGTGGTACTGCGTGGTAAACTGGGTGAAACAACTCCTCACCCTTTTGCAGTGTGTGGTCACAGCTGAGGAGGTGGTGCGCTGTCTGGGTGGGAGGGGGAAACGGGATTTGGAAAGGCTCGAAGGCAGCTCTGCTGCTGGAGACAGAATGGCAGCATCTCAGAGCAGATAGTGATCCGTCCTACAGGGACAGCAGCAGAGACAAGGATGGGGAGTTACGGTTGTGTCTTCAGCTAGAACAGTGTTATGGTATTAAAATAACATCTCCTCTGTCACTGCTTGTAGCACATAGACCCTTTGTATTCAGAAATACTATGCTGTATGCTGCAAGTAACAGTGTTTCACCTCTATTGATAATATAATGCTAAAAATATTTAATTTGTAATGTTTTAAATAATTTTATATTAAAAGTAGTTTCACCTTTGGGGTTTGCAAAATGCAAGATGTGGTTTTAAGCCTCTTATTTGATGGAACTTACTAATTTCCCCCCAGCCCTGTTAAACGAAAATCTTGGTGCAACTGTTCTGAAATAATATAAGCAGTCCTGCTGTCAGCTTTTGCTGCTCAGTGCTGTTCTTGGTTTTACTGAATACCTTTACAATATGCAGTTGCATATGTATCTCTCTTTACATTTGACTGGAGCCTTGAAATGGGATGACTCATTTTTTTGATGTTTGATGAAACTCACGTGTGTGCTTTTCTGCCAAAGCTCAAAAGTACTTGCCAGATTTCATTTCAAGTGATTCATGTTGCTTTAGAAATGTAATTCCTGCCATTTTCAAAAGGGATAAGCTGTTTCTGCATCTTCCTCCTGCTTGATTTCCTCCAAATTCTTCCCCTCCAATGTCGTGCTGGGTCTTTCTAGAGCAAGGTTTCTGCCTTGCTTCCCACCACGGATGGGTTTTCAATAGTGTACATGTACATACATTGCTACTTCCTTAAGCACTGTATGTTGTAGCGACCACAGTCGATATCCCTTGAGTTGCCTGTTTCAGATTTGAGCCGAAGCTTCAGGTAGTCTGTTTAACTTAGTGCAGAACAATCATGTGCACCCAGTGGGAAGACACAGTGTGTGGATACAGAGAAAGACTTTGTCAATAAGGACAAAGCTGAGACTTAAATGGTAATGAGATGTTGATTTGTGTGAATGGTCTTGAAGAGGAAGTTGGGGAGAGAGGGTTTCTCGACTTCTGATAAATTCTTCACTATTGCTCATTTTCATATGTTCCCTTTGCTATTTTGATGGTGTTGGAGCTGTGATCTTTCTGGAATATGCAATATAATTCCTCCCACTATTTGTTTCTTTTGTTTGAAGCAGTTAATTTGCTGCTGGTTGCAAGCTGAGGATTACTGATAGTACCTCAAAGGCATTTGGGTGAGAAGGCAGATGCAAGTTCCTTCTTGTTCAGGCTAGCAGTGGAAACTCCAGCATACAACAAATGTACAACAAACGATTGCTTGTAGTTGTTCCATGCTGTTTTCAAAGTTCTTGCTGTTCATGTGATGAAAGTTTAGAATTAACTGAGTTTTTGCCTATATCCATTTGATTATCAAACCTACTGTTCACATACCGGGAAGGGGATAGGGAAGCCTTTAAGTGTCAGATATCTCCTGTAACAATTCCCCAGTCTGCCTAGGAAGGCTGTTTAATTGCTGATCTTTTACAACATGTATTTTTCTAATGCCCAGTATAAGCTTGCTTTATTGTAGCTCAAGCCTATTAAATTCTGCTTGTTCTTTCTCTGATTAGTGAGAATAATCTGTTCTTGGCTTCTTTAGAAAAATTCTTTATGTATTCTAATACTGGGTACTACGGCTAGTTACATTTCAAAGAACAGCTTTTCTTGTATGTGCTACTTTCTGAACCTTTCATCTGGTCCTCTAAATAAGTCAGTTTCATGATGTCTGATCCCGAGCTGAGTGAATTATTATAGTAAACAGTAGCAGTGCAGCCCACTAATGGGCATCCCGGTTTATTTTATAATTTTTGGACCTTTCTTTGTGGTAAACTGTTTAGGCAGTAGACTATGTAGACAAGAAGCTTGAATCTTGGAGGGGTGTGTGTGCGAATGCAGCAATGACAGAATATCTTGTTACTAGGTCTGAGGTCACGATGCCTTTCCACTTGCAGGTACCTCTAAGGACTTGTCCCTTTTCTTGTGGGAAACAGGCAGTAAGGCAAGACTGTGTGAATTCGCCTAATTTGTACTTACATGGTTGGAATGCAGCCAGTTGTCACTAAGCTCTCAACTCATTGCATCTCCATTTCACTATTGTCTTCCTGGCCTGTGAGCTCTTTCGTAATGGCTTCTGAGACACTTAGCTGTGATAAGAATTGTTAGCAATATTAAAAACACTTGCTAAAGCTTATCTTTAAAATGGTTATCCTTGAGTGTGCTTTTCCTAACATTTTTCCTTGCTTTATGCAGGACCTTGTTGCTGGCTGAAGAATGCAGACTATAAAGTGCGTAGTTGTTGGAGACGGCGCTGTGGGAAAAACTTGTCTCCTTATCAGCTATACCACCAATGCCTTCCCAGAAGAATACATCCCTACCGTGTTTGACAACTACAGTGCCCAAATGACTGTTGATGGGCGGACAGTTAGCCTGAATCTCTGGGACACTGCAGGCCAGGAGGAGTACGACCGCCTGCGCACACTCTCGTATCCTCAAACCAATGTGTTCGTCATCTGTTTCTCCATTGGTTGCCCCTCTTCCTATGCAAATGTGAGGCACAAATGGCATCCCGAAGTTTCTCATCACTGTCCAAATGTTCCCATTCTTTTAGTGGGCACGAAGAGAGACTTGAGAAATGACCTGGAAACGGTTAAAAAGTTGAAAGAGCAAAGCTTGGCTCCCACTACCCCGCAGCAGGGGACTTCACTGGCTAAACAAATTGGAGCAGTCAAATATTTGGAGTGCTCAGCATTGAATCAGGAGGGTGTTCGGGAGGTGTTTGCTGAAGCTGTGCGTGCAGTTCTGTATCCTGTGACAAAGAAGAACACAAGAAAATGTGTCTTATTGTAGTTACCTCGGGGGATGGATGTTCGAAGTTGAATGGAGGGTTCTTTAATTAGTTAAATTGAAGATTTGCATCTTGCACTAACAGCTCTAAGCAGAAATGGTTTATGCAATGAATATTCTTGCAGTCTTATTGCTTCAGGGAAACTGAAACAGAACACACCTTTTTATTTTTCCGACTGAGAGGTCAAATATCTACTTTATTTCTAAAGTTCCAGTCTCCAGCTTCTCCAGGGATCACTTGGCTTCTGTCCTTATTTAGTGGAGGAAAATAAAAGGGACTTCTTTGAAGCCAGATTTCTTTACTAGATAGCCATCAGTTACTAGATTTGCTGAAAAGCACAAATTCTGATAACTTTGCTTTATGTGTAACTGCTGCTTTTCCTATCCCTTATTTACTGATTGAATTTATTTTAGAGACAGAAGTCTGGCTGTCCAGTTGCTTTGTCAATTTAAAGCTTGAAAACTATTTGTTTACATGCAAAAATGCCTGAAATATTCCTGAGATTCACCTTATAGTGAACTGTGATCACTTAGATGAAGAGTTAATGTAAGGCATGCTTAATGAAATAAGCAAGGCCCAGGGAACACGTTTGGTGATTTCATTAGTAGAAGCAGGAGCTGATTTCTCCTAATGTAAGGAACTTAGGATAATGGTGACTCACTCAAATGAGTGATTTTCATGCTTTTTGGGAGGTGGAAGAGTAGTTTAGATGCGAATCTTCCATAATCTTCTAAAACGAGTTTTTATTTCACTCTCTTAAGACACTTTGCACCCTGAGAATAAAGTTAAGTTACCTTTTTGGACTGAGGTAGTTGGGATGACATTTCTCAAAATGGGATTTTCAGTGTGATCCTTTTGAATCCCAGAGACCTGATAGCAGTCCATTTGCTCTTGAGAAATTAAGTGCTTCATTTCTTAGTGTTCTTGGGGCCACCACCTGAGATTTTTGTGGCAAATTCCTTTGTTGTTTTTCTAGGAGAACACTGGCAGAAAATTTGGAGCTCTATTTACAGGAACCAGGAACCCACATTTCTTCCTAGCAGCTCACTGATGGTTTCAGTTAAATTTGTAATCGTTAGCCAGTCACTGGATAGGTTTACCTGGACAGTTTTCTCCTCACTAGTAGGTGGTCAGTTATTATAAACTAGTTTAACTGAAGTTCTATTTGTGTACTTTTTAGCTTTCTTTAGCAGCTCTAGTGAGTGGCAGCTGGTTTTTATTTTCAGGATGTGCACTGTTCTTTCTGTGTGATTCTGGGACCAGCTGAGGAGTGAGCGCATGAAACCTTCCTTAGACTTAACCTTCCAGCTTGGTGGTATGAAAGCAGCTTGCTTCAAAGATACTTTGTGTGAAACCAATGGTGCTGGACTGCGCTTTGTTGTCTCGAGTTGACAGTGCTGTCTTTGTCCGGATGCAGCCTCAATTGGTAATTCAGAACTTGCTCTCTTGTGATTCCCACACATGCAGATCTGTACTGGTGTATATCCTGGGCAGAAAAAAGGCACCTCATTTTAGCAAGATAAGAGGAAATGCATCAACAAGGTTATTAGGGATCTTCTGTTAATTTGACCTTGTTTTATGTGATACAGGCAAAAATACCAGGTGGACAGAAACACTGGTATTTGTGCCTTAATTCCCCTCTTTGAAGAGGATGTGCCTTTCTTTAGCTGGTGCTGACACTAACTGCAATTTTTGTATATCTGAGGTATGCTCGTACTGATACTGCTTCAGCAAACTGCAGCCCATAGATTATAGCAGTTAATCCCAATACTGGTATATGTGACTGGTGAACCCAACACCAAGTTCCAAGCGTTGCCTGACCACAGGCAACACCAAAACACCTGCTATGCCTGACGTTTGCAGAAGCCTAGAGACTCGGCATATTTTTCTTCACCAAGTGCCATTGCCTGGAGTGTCTTTGTGTCTCTTGCACTCACAGAAGTGCTGTTCCAGATGTGGCTCCAGCCGCAGCTGTGAGGGTGCAGGAGTAACCTCTGCTAACCACATTCTGCCTTTACTTCAGCAGTCGGCCTTCAGTGTGGGCTTGACTTGCCGGCGGCAATTAACTCTGTGCCTTGTAATTCAAGATTATTTTCTGTAGGTAAATTTCAGTAACCAAGTCAATAGAGTTTAAAAGGTTTAAAATGTATTTATTTAAGCCAGAGCACATGTCTGTTCTTTAATGCTAGTCAGGCCTAAATCAACTGTGTAGTTACCCTGGTGCAAGCCCGTAACCTTTGCTTCCTTCAGAGATGTACTTTTAAAAGTTTATGATATGTTTGAACTGCTCTTAAATAGATTTTTAATTTCAACAACAGGCACCTCCTTTTTTTTTATTTTTTTTTTTTTTTTGCTACATACATTTGCGATTTTGTACTGAAGCTACTACTGTTTTAAGAAGTTTTTACTTTTTTTACGTGCTGAAATCTTAAGTTCTGCATCCTTTGTGGTTATTCCTAACTGGATTACAATAATTTTGTGGAGGAGAAATCCTGTGAGTGTTATTGCACACACCCACCCTGTAGGCTCGCACAGCAGCCATCCTGATGTTAACTGGAAGACAGTATGGTGAGATAAAATTCAACTACTTAATTGATTTATTTGAATTGATTACATTGTGCTAGAACACTTTACCCCATCTAGATTACTTAAGAAATGGATTGCACAACAGTACTGAGGAGAGTAGCGTGATGATGATGAAAATGAGCAGAAAGTGAACTCTGAACACCATCAAAAACTTTTCAGTGACTTTAGAGTACCTCCTTAGTAGTCGTTTAGTTGCCTCGTGTTTCTGTCCTTGCCGCTGGCAGCTGGTTTCCTCCGGCCGCGGCTTTTCAGGAGAACGAGAACTCGGCCGCGCACGGAGCCAACGAGATTTTCTATTCCGCGGGCGTTCCCAGTCCGCGATCTTCCTGCCTTTTTATTTTCCCCTGTAATTCTTGGTGCATTTTATTGCGAGTAATCCAATGCTTCAGTCTACAATCCATTCTGTTCCTCCCACATATGTGGTGGTGTTTGTTTTTTTTACTGTGGGCAGGTAACAAATACAGACTTCACACAACCCCTTGGCTGGATTTTGTCTGTTTTTGGGAAATCGGAAAACCAGGGTTAAGCTGCGTGGGTTTCCCGAACCGTTGGAGGTTTCTTGGTTCGTTACTGAAGAGAAACGCAGCGTGTATGTCTTAATTCACAGATGAGACTCTCTATGAAGAGATGGATTGTAATCTTCCAGTTTATGAATGATTTCTGAAATACTTCAGTGTTTTTTTTAAATACAGCTGAAGCCACCCACAGGGAGTGGATCGGTTCAGGAATTCCGTGTCCAAAGGATGTTACAAGGCGTGCTTAGACGTAGAAGTGCTTTCTCCGGTTTACAGCTGTAGCTGTTTCTATGGAATTTAAACTGAAAAGCCTGGCCGTGCCTTGCCTGAGCGCTAAGCCCGGCTCTGTAGGACCTCGGTGCTTTTGGGCTGTCTCCGGGACACGGGTGGGTCTCACAGGGGTCCCGGTCCCAGCCCCGGGGGCTGTGGGGAGCCCAAGACTCTTAAGTGTGGTACTGATACATACACTGGCAACTTGATTTTTATACTATAATTTGTATTACAGCTAACAGTTTTAAAGGATTTTTTTTTTTTAAATTATGCGGGATTAAGTTGTAATAAACCTTTCCTCATCTCTCTGGCTCTCATATTAACTCGCCAAGCTGTTTGTAACGCACCTGTTCTAAACGTAGTTCTTTCCTGTGGAAAGCCCGGACCCCGTTTCTCAAACGCAATAAAACGATTTTTCGGTGAACGCCGCCGCCTCCGCGCTTCTTTGGGGCGGGGCCGGGCCGCCAGGGGGCGCTGCTCGCCGGCCGGGGGGGCGGGGCTTTCTGGCAGCTCCCTTCGTGTTGGCGCTTCCGCTTCCGGACGGGCCCCGTCGCGATGTCGGACTCGGAGAGCGAGGAGGAGGCGGATGGCGGGCGGGCCGAACCCTTCTCGCTGGCCGGCTTCCTCTTCGGAAACATCAATGAGGCGGGGCAGCTGGAGGGGGACAGTGTCCTCGACACGGTAGGGCTGCGGCGGGCCGGGCTGAGGGGCGGGAGGGGAACCGGGCCCTCCGCGGGGAGGGGGTGTCGATGCCGCCGGCTCCGGTGGGGCTGTTGTTCCTCAGGTAGGGTTCTTTACCCGGTGTGCCTACAGTTGAGTCCAGTCTGGGGCACCGAGACGAGATGTGGCCTCAGATTGCAGCAGAGGAGGTTTATATTGGGTGTTAGGAAAAATTTATTCACGGAAAGGGTTGTTGGGCATTGGAACAGGCTGCCCAGGGCAGCGGTGGAGTCACCATCCCTGCAGGGGTTTAAAAGACGCGTAGATGAGGTTCTGAGGGACGTGGGTTAGAGGCGAGCTTGACAGCGTTGGGTTAACGGCTGGACTTGACCTTAAAGCTCTTTTCCAACCAAAATGATTGTATGATTCTAAGATGTTTATTTATACAGTTGAACAATGCTGGAATAAAGCCAGCACGCCAGCAGGAAAAGTAGAAGGCATTATATACAAAACCTTATTGCTGTGTTCACACGCTAAAGAGCCAGTTGGTTACATATTTGCATATTGTGCTACATAATCCTTTTAGTGTATAAGAAGCAACATTCAGCCAAAAGACACTTTATCCAACAGTCTCAAGATACACGTTAAAGCGAAACTCAACTAATTGTGCCACTTTAGAAGGTCTAAACTGCAAGGTCCATAGTGTCTGTAGTTTGTGTCTAGTGTTTTGTAAGTCACTCTTTGTTATATGAGCAGACCAACCACCAGTGCAATTGCAGACGGGGTTCATGCTTTTAAGCTGTGACGACAGGGTGGGATCCAGGACGGGCCCGGTCAGAGGGCTCAGCCCAGCATGTCTGGTGGAGACCCCCAGCTGGAACATGGTTCTGGTCTCTCCAGGAATCCAAGAAGCACCTGGCTGGGCTGGGTGTGCTGGGACTGGGCAACCTGATCACGGAGATCACAGCCAGTGAGGAGGACAGCCCGGAGGCCGATGGAGCCCACCTGGATGAGGAAGGTGAGGCACTGGGGGACGTGCAGGGAAAGGACAGAGGGGCTGCAGGACCAGAGCTTTTGCTGGAGAGGAAGAAACAAGCCCAGATTGCCTGCAGCTGCAAGGAATATCATGATGTTATCTAGTCAGAGGCCCTCTGGCAAACGCCTTGCTGCCTTCTTACCAGAGTGAATCCCATATTATCTTCTGGTCACTTTGGCACTTGTTCTTTTTCCTTTTTTATAAGGTGTTTTTTGTTTTGTTTTTACTTGTTTCTTCTCCCTCATAAATAAGTTTATTCTGTGTCTTCCCCTTTAGTGCACAGTATTATTATGTCTCTCTCATTTCTGAGCTTCTTGAACAGCTTAACTGAGTAAGTGGGAAGTGTTCCATGTGCTGAAGTTGGTTACTTACCAATCGTTAGGGGAAATTAAGAGCTCTTGGAGCTTTTGGCTGGAATGAGAAGAAGAACACTCTGATGGGGGATGTTAGTCAGATGGTTTTGTTTCTCTAAGAAAAAGAATTATTAGAAAGGATTTATTTGTACAGAGTGAAGTCTGAAGTTAGTATTATATATTAGGATAAAGTTTTGTGTGACTAGATTTCTTTTTTTTCCTAGGCTGGGTTAAGAGCACAGAAGATGCTGTTGATTATTCAGATATTAACGAAGTGGCAGAAGATGAGAGCCGTAGGTACAAGCAGGCCATGGGCAGTCTGCAGCCTGTTCGAAGGCCAGGTAAGTGGGTTTGGTGTTACAGCTGTAGCTGTGGAAGGTATTTTGGGGCAATGGGCCTTGAGGGTCTCTTATACAGGTGACTCTGTGCCTTTTCATACCTTGCTTCAAGAACCCATTATAAGCTTTTGTGAAACTGTGTTCACTGGACGAAGCCACTGCTTGATAGCTTCCTTTTTTTAAGGAATTAATTCCTCATTAGCGTCAAGGTATGCTCAGAAGAGAAACCAGGATCCTCCTTTTGCTCTGGGATCCCCTGCAGAGAACACCCAATACCTGCTCGTATTTCTAACCTGGAGGGTTATGCAGGAGGCCCAGTGCTTCTTGGGGATACTCAGAGATAGAGATAAGGTCCTGGTGCCTTAGAGAGTCACTTCAGTCTCAATATCTCACTCCTGTTTTACCATCAAATTCTTTTTCTGAAATGACTTTCTGCAGAAGGCACTTGGGTTCTTTTGTCAGTCTCAGGGATCTCTGTCCGGCCTAGAACAGATTTTAAAGACATGCAGTTTTTCGCTTTCAGTAGCTGCTCATGCACGTGTTAAATCTTTACATATTCCTTAAATCTGCCTTACACTTAACCTTTCTATAGATGTACTGTGGTTAGTGGGATGTAAAGCTGATTTTGGCTTTTAAACCACATCTTTCTTACTTCTTTAGCAGCTTTATTTGCTCTGTAAGGGATGAACAAGGGGAGGTGATACCAGAATATATATATTAAGTGCTTCAGTCACCTTTCTGTTAGTTTGCTTTTTTCCCTCCTTCCCACTCTTACAAATGAGTTTGTGCAGGAAGCTGAACTTGTAAGAGTTTTGCATCTAGTTACAAAATGAGAACGACCTCCTTACTAGTGAGAAGACATGGTCTTCTCATCAGGTTGGGATGCCTATGAGAGAGTATAAATGGCAAGGGTGCCTGGTTCCCTTTTGCTGTCTGCTAAACATGGAATCTTGTCTCCTGACTGGTTAGATGAAGATGAAGACGATTATGATGCTGACTGTGAAGACATTGATTCCAAGCTGATGCCACCACCACCACCGCCTCCTGTACCTGGCAAGAAAGAAGATGAAAAGGATGCAGCTGCAACTGGTGAGTGAGGACTTTCTTCTTCTTCTCTGACAATATGAATATCTGAAGGAAGCACACGCTGCTGTGTTCGTTCTGCGCCAAGCACCACACATCATCAAAATTCCATCTGCAAACTACACCTGAAGGTAGGTCTTTGTCCTGATATTAAATATTACAGGATTGTCTGAAATGCAGGGTGAAATATTTCCAGTGGCTGTTAAAATACTGATATTGACAATGAAACTGCTTTTTTATCTCATCCTCTCAGTTGTGGCTGGGAAATTCACCCGGAATGAAAGGTTAAACCAGAATGGTACTCATAACACCTGCAGAGGCTTAATTTTTGCATAACTTGGTATAAACGGTAGATGTGGCATTATCGGGTTGTACTAGGGTACAGGAAGGAACCTGTTTGTTTATAAGGTGCTTGTTCTGTTGTAGTATCTGAAGATGGAGACGGTATCATTTTGCCCTCCATCATTGCTCCTTCCTCTGCTGCCTCCGACAAGGTGGATTTCAGCAGCAGCTCTGATTCTGAGTCAGAGATGGGACCTCAAGAAGCCAGGCAGGCAGAATCCAAGGAAGGCAAACTCACACTTCCTCTTGCAGGAATCATGCAGCGAGATGCTACCAAACAGTTGCCAAGTGTTACAGAGCTCTTCCCGGAATTTCGACCAGGCAAGGTATTGTAAGAGATACGTGGAAGTGGCAGAAACTGTATCGTGTAAGCCCTCTAAACATGAATCGTGTAGTACTAAGGGTATGTAGTAAGTAATCACATAGATATTCCTGCTTACCTCTGTACTTTCTGTAGTTCCTGTATACTGCTGTTTCCAGACTGTAACATGTAATGCTTTTCCTGCCATTTGCAGGAGCTTCTTGAAAGGCTTCATATAAATCCAGGTATGAAATAATGTCTTGCTGTTCTGGAAGACCATAGCACAGGCCTGTTGATTTATGAAAATTGTTTTTCTGAGATAGTAGAGAATAATTTGCCAAATAAATAAAAACCATAATGCTAATCTGTCTGCTTTCTGGCAAATATTTGCTCCTCCTTTCATGCTGTCCTAAACTTGGTGTCCTCTTCTTGAAACAATTTGTGATCTGTATCCTTTGCTTAATCCTCCCCCAAAACTGCTCTGAGTAAGGAACAGAAATTAGCTCAGTAACAAGTTGGTTGATCTTTTTTTGCACAAAGCGAATTGATTACAATACTTTCCTAAATGCTCCCAAGTAACAAATGTGTCGATGTTTTTCAATAATTATTTTGAAAGTTTTAAAACTGTCAAGAGAAGAGGAAACGTGAGAGAAGGAGGGGGAATAAAGGTGAACTTACAGTTGCCAAACAGATGGTTTTGAGTCAGGATAACTTGGGTTTGTGTGTGCCTCCATCACAGGCTTTGTGTAAGGAGCTGAGCAATTTGCATAATTAAATGTCATGTTTTAATGGTTTAGCTAATGTCTATTAGAAGTTCAGGGGGAGGCTCTAGCACAGAAGTTAGCCTTCTGGGTGCTCTCTTGACTTTTGCAGATTTGGTGTTTCCTGTGTTACTGTATTTTGTATCAGTTGGTGTGTTCATTTCTTTGGTGCTCAACATGTAACGTCAGGGACTGGTTTGGTGTTGGACGTGTCCGGTGGGTGCAGAAATCAGTGCAAGCTGTTAATGCTGAGCACTTCTCATAATTAATTCATGAGCACTAGAGCTGCCGAAGCCTGAAATCCTGTAGATTTTGCTGTTGGTGTCTGAGAATGCTTATGTTAGTGTAGCAGTGTTTTTCTTGCTGAAACGACTTAGAATAGAATGTGGAGAAGCAGACTTTGTGTTTTCTTTAAAACTGTTAGCAGCCTAACTATGTCAGAGACCTTTGCTCTTGGTGAAAGGTCATTGAAACTGGCTAAAGGGTTCGGAAGTAATCTGGGGAAAATTTGGGAAGGAGGATAATATGGATGTGGGCAGAGGTGGACAAAGTGGTCATACAAACCTTATTTCATTTGGTGATTGGCATAACAGGTTGAGAACATTAATAGGATGTCTCTTTACAAGTCTTTGGTTCTAATTCCTGTTTCCTAAATCTGTCAGTTAATTTGGAATAATGCTTTCCCTCTTTACAAGAGTGCTGCGAAGAAACAATTGTCAGTACTTAAAAAACAACAATCATAACCATAGAAGAGAAAGTTTATCATTCTCATTAGTGCAGGTTTTGGAGATGGGCAGTATGCATGTAGGGGAACTGCGTTATGATGGAAATAAAAACGAGTGTATTATTTCTGGACCATGGTATTTATTTTTTTGCTTAAGGAATCTGTAATTTATGTGTCTTCTAGCTTTATCTCTTTTGCTAATAATTTTATCAACTCCAGTCTCCACGTGTCTTTCTGAAAGTTGTGGATTGTTCAAAATGAAAATAGTTATTTCCAGGTGGTGTCTTATCACATGTCCAATACGTAAAGGCAATCGTTCTTCCCTCTGAGTTTCTTTGTCTCTGAAATGAGGAATAAATCATTTTGAAAAGGAAGGAGTCATCAAACAGATGGTTCAGAAACTTTTTTCCAGGTATAACCGAGAGATTGTTGATTGATTGCATCAGTGGTTGGGATTGTAGTACAGGCCAGGCTTCTGAATTTCAGAGTCCTCTCTTCATTACTGCTTTTCAGGTGAGGGAAAGACAGACAAGCATTCCAGAGTGGGGTTTTTTTTACCTCTCTGACTGTCTTGTTTTTTCCTATTCTAGGTGCTGCGTTTCCTGCGTCTCTTTGGCCCTGGAAAGAACATTCCATCCGTTTGGCGTAGTGCCCGAAGGAAACGCAAGAAGAAACATCGGGAGTTGGCACAAGAAGTGCAGATAAAGGAGGGTGAAGTTGTAGTTGAGAGTGGAATGGAAGGAAAATCTCCTTGGGAATATGAGTTTGCTGCTCCTCCCCCTCCTGAGCAGTGCCTTTCAGATGATGAGGTGGGATATCTGAGACTTAGAGAGGGTCGCCGGCTAGCACTGGGGGTAGTAGTGAATTCGACAGAAACTTTTAGAGTAAAAAGATTTTCCTCCAAAACAAAACTGGAGGGCAGGGTTGGCCTGTGTTCCAGCTGTGCAGAAGCTCTTCTCCAGGTACTAGTCAGTGACTTCAGGTGGTTGCTTCTTGCTGAGAAGGCTGCATCCGTGGTACAGGATCAATAGGAGAGCTTATCTTCTTTGTATGACGAAGAAATCTCTGTGTTCTTGGAAGTCTAATTGCAGAACATTCTTAAGGCAGCTAGTAAGTATGGAAAAGCGCTTCTTAGAAACACTTTTCTTCTCTGAGAATAAGCTGGGAAACTTGGAAGGAAGAAGCCTCTTACTGACGCTTAGAGTAGAGCATCAGTGTAACCATTCCCTCCTTTGCTGTGCTCCAGATTACCATGATGGCACCCGTGGAATCCAAATTTTCCCAGTCAGCTGGTGATATAGACAAAGTGACAGATACGAAGCCTAAAGTGGCAGAATGGCGCTACGGACCAGCACAGCTCTGGTATGATATGCTGGGGATCCCTGAAGATGGCAGTGGATTTGATTATGGTTTCAAGCTGAAAGAGAAGAAGGAGGAGCAGGAGATTAAAGGACACATGGATGAGGCGGTGAGAGGGGAACTGTTAGGGAAGGTGTGGAGATTTGGGGATTGCTGTACAATGAGAGCTTGGTGATGAGCCAGTGCATGATTGTGCACCGTGCAAAACAAGACTTTTAATTTTCCTCGTTTAGTTTGAAAGTGTAAAGTCAATGCAGGTCTTCAAGCAACTATTCTTTCCTTCCAGGATGAAGGGTCGATGGATGAGAAGGATGATCTGCTGGCTGATGAGCACTTCCTTATGGTGACACAGCTCCAGTGGGAGGATGATGTTATCTGGAATGGAGAAGATGTCAAGCACAAAGGGACGAAGACACAGCGGGCAAGTTTGGCGGGCTGGCTGCCGTCCAGCATGACTAGAAATGCTACTGCATACAATGCCCAACAAGGTAATCAATGGTCTGATAGGAATCGTACTTGCTGTAGTTGAGCTGACTCATTGCATGCTTTCATCTCAAATACAGAACATAATTCTTCATGTCAGGGAATGTTTTTTGGCAAAATCACAGCTCCGTTCAGAATTTTGAGATGCTTTCTTTCTGAAAACAGAAGTAGGTCCCTTCTGTTAAAGAAAATACTGCGGCTTTCTTCTCTCTGTGTGGAATACCAAATGCTAGCCATCTACATTAGTATCAAGCAGTGTTGCACTTAGGATGTCTGCTGTTTATAGGCCAATGGAATCTTCTTTATATGTTTTGGTTTTTTTGGTTGGAAGAATTGTGTAAAAGTCTGAAGTTTCTCCTGAACTGATAATGGGAATCTTTTCTCCTAGATAGGAAGTAACAATTCTTGCAAGCCTCAGACTTCTTTTAGACACAGATGCATTTTAAATTTAAATTGCTTGTGTAGGACAAATGTTTATCATCTGTTAGGCATCTTTTCCTGCTTTTACAAGACTAATGGGAATGTCAGATCTTTATTGGTTACTACTGTCAATTCTTTACTGTTAAGCTATGAGTACAGCATACTCTGAGGAGTTGGACAGGTAAATTAGAAATAGCTTTTTGTAATAATTTTGATTTCAGCACAGTTACGCCTGGGCTATCCAGACCTTGGCTCACTGTGTTTGAGTCCCAATCAAAAGCTATAGTAGCACATTAAAAGTGGTTGGTCTGACGTGTTAGGTCTTACGCCTTCCAGAAGCATTAACTTAAGTGACATAAGTGAAATGTGTGCGTAGGTGAGTTGGTCTGCCCTGGGAGAAGCTGCGTCCACAGAAGGATCCCTTGAGCTCTTCTTGGCCATCCTTTTTTTTTTAATGACAGTTTGACATAAGACAAGAAGCTGCTGGAGGCCAGACCAACTGTTCTGTCAACGGCAGGTCTCTGCTCAAGGCCTCTCGCTTTTATAGGGACTATACAGAAATGCACCACATGCATTGCCAAGCAGCGTATGCAAAGCAAACCAAACATGATTTCAAAGAGGCTGCAAACTCCAGCAGCAAGCTGCGGGTGAATGTGTTTGTGTAAGTCTTACATGTACTAATGACACACGACACTCTCTGTGACATGAGCAGTTGGTCCACCCTGGTTCAGGCTGGAAATCCCTCTCTGTGCAGCCTCCAAGTCCTGATTTAAGGCAGCACAATGCCCCCCAACCCTCCCACTCAAACTAACCTTACTTTTGCTTTTCTTTTCTCTAGGTTTGAACCGCAGTGGCTCTTTGCTCAATCCACCAATTCCACTAGCGCAGAAACCAAGTGTAGCGGGAGTGCTCGGTATAGCAAAGGGCAAAGAAAAGCAGGCCCCTGAACAGCAAGGTAACGGGGATGTCAGTCTCTGGCCTATGAGTAGATGTATGTGACACATGTTTCTGTATAGACTTGTGTTCTGTGTAGTAGCAGGGTCCTTTTTTTGGCAACAAGGTGTACAGAAAAGAGATACTTGTTTGCTTTAAAACCTGTTAGAGGCCTTATTTCTTTCTTGGGGGGTCTCTGTGTTTCAGTTGAACAAAATCTGTAAGCGTTGGTAAATCTGAGACTTGGGGCTCTGCTTCCTGTGTGCTTCCAGGATGAGTTTTCTTTTGCCTTTTAGAAGTCCTGCCTCAGAAAGCCCTGAAAGATGTGGAAGGTTTAGGGAACAGGGTGTGGGGATGAGCTCTGAAGGGGTTTTCTGCCAAGGTAATGTATGAAACTGTTAAGGATTGTGCCTTACGGTTGTTGCAGTTTCCCTGGATGAAGACAAGCCCTGGTACTCTATTTTCCCAATTGATAATGAAGAGTTAGTATATGGTCGTTGGGAAGACAATATCATCTGGGATGATCAAGCAATGGAAACCTACTTGGTTCCCCCTGTCTTAACACTCGATCCAAATGATGAAAACATAATTCTAGGTATGTTTATGGCATCCAGAAATTTTACTCAAGTGGGAAAAGACAAGTGGAAATGGAAGCAAGGATTTCTGCTCACACTGTAATGGAAGTAAATGGACTGGGACCTTTCTTTTTTCTGGCTTTTGAAGATAATTTGCAAGTAATCAAAGGCCTAAGCAAAAGGTGGCAACACTAATAATTCTAATGGTGTGGTATGTACTTTCAGCTCCCAAGTTAAAAGCAGTAACAGGAGAGTAAAATTTAATGTCCTGAAACTTAAATTTAATATAATTAATCTGACTCTTCATGTGTTTAGAAGCAACTGTCTTAATTTTACTTGCAAGCATGTTGGTTTGAAGAGGGAAGGTAGGGAAGTAAACCAGAAAGAAGCCCGTGCTGTTCTCAGCATGGTTTGTATTCAAAGCCTGAAGCAGCAGATTCCTTAAGCCTCTTTCAGGCTATGGCAGTGACACATGGGAGCAGGGACTTTGCATAATACCTGTCAGCATTTTTGTTGCTGCTGCAAACTTACTATTCCTGGAGTTTGATTTGAATGTAGTCCCTGCTTACATTGCTACAAGCTGGAGAGACTTTTGTCTTCCATGGGACCACTAAATTCACCGCTTCCTCTTAGATCTGTGTGTTGGTAATCTTCAAGCAGCCTAATGCTACACTTTTATAAGGCTTGGATTGCGTTTGCTTCCTCAGGAAAGTGGGTCAGTTTTAATAATTTCTGTATGTATTGATGGGAATGTTTTGGTGTTAGCCAGCAACCTTGAAAATCACTCTTAATTTTAGCTTGGTTAAAGTAAAGACAAGCAGACTCACAGTATTTTCTTTTTAAGTCTGAAACACACCACAAAATTGCCAATGTTTATTAAAGTAGTGACAAAGGTGAACCCATTTTTATTTTATATAGAGAAACGTGAGATCTGTGCATGAAGCTGATACAGCATTTACCAAGCTTATGTCACTAGGTCCTCCTTTGTGTGCGAAAACCTTACTTGGAGAATGTGTGCTTCACACATGGCTAACTTTTAAAATTTGTACTAATTTCCTGGGATTTTTTGGGAATCCCTTTTGGGTTCAGGTCCATATTATCTTTAGATTCAGACTCTTGTGTTGTCTATATGTGGGGAAGAAAATGATGCAGTTGGGAAGCAGTACTGGCACTCCTGTTGCCTTGACTCTCAACTCTTTAGAATAGCTTTGGCAGAACAGGTGCTACTTCTTGTACTTTCATCAATTAGATTATTAGTAATTCTTGTGTTGAGCAGTGGATACCCCAAGTGGTCCCCACGGTCACCCTCCCACTCACACCTGGTCACTGCTGAGGAAGGCAAGGTAGAGATTTAAGCTTTCCTGTGTCTGTTGAGCTTCTTTCATATTAACCTGTTTGGAGGAAAAGGGAGAGGAGTGTAGAGGGAGGACAGTCACCCCAGAAACTGAACAAAAAGGCCAATATGTGTGAACCAAGCTGCAGCTGAGTGGGAGGTTATGGTGCTGAAAAGGGAACCCTGGGACGTGTCCTATGGTGTGATTGTTTGTGTTTTTAGAAATTCCTGATGAAAAGGAAGAAATGACTTTGAACTCTCCATCCAAGGAGAACAAGAAAGAATCTTCTTTAAAGAAGAGTCGAATCCTGTTGGGAAAAACAGGTGTCATTAAGGAAGAACCACAGCAGGTCAGCGTAAGCTTTAGCACCTTGCAGGTTGGGAATGATGTGGAAGTTAGTTGTTTTTTGTGTGGGTTTTTTTTTTTTGACACCTCTCTCTCTGTGTTTAAAATTGAATTAGAACATGTCTCAGCCAGAGGTGAAGGATCCCTGGAACCTCTCCAATGATGAGTTTTACTACCCCAAACAGCAAGGACTTCGAGGAACCTTTGGAGGCAACATCATTCAGGTAGTCACAGCAGTGTTTGCTGCAGAGTGAGAGATAGTGTCTGGGTACAAGGCTTCTAGCTGAGGGTATGATTTAGGATTTATATAAAAACAGAATTTAGATGACAGCAGGTCAGTTAAGTGTTCATGAAAGAAATTTAAAATTTTTAAATTAAAATTATTAGAAAGGATTTTGAACTAACCTGCCTTGATTGCCGCATCAAACTGATGTTTAGATGGTATAATAGATCTTCCTGTATCGTACTTGCCATGCTTTTGTTTGGCATCTCTCTCTGTAGTACTTTTTCTGAAGCAGAAGTGTGTGGGGGAAAGTGGTGCAGATAGTCAAGAGGTGAGGCTGTACTTCTGCTACGAGTGTGTGTTTTTATCTGGATATTATAAAAATAATTTGGGTAATGCTGAATTTGAGCTACTGCCCACTAAACCTAGGTGAAGAGGTGATATTTTTTTCCTCCTTCATTGTGGTATTCACTGATCTCTTCTAAAATCTTGTCTCATTCCAGCCTCTTCTGTAATGGCAAACATGTATGCGATTCCAAATGCACTTCTATCCTACTGACAGGGATAATGGCTTTGTATGCTCCTAGATAGGAAAAAACTTCTCTCATTGGGTACTGTTTGAAATAGTAAAATTAAAATAGTCTCTGTACAGAAAGATCTATATATGGACCTAAGCACTTTCTGTCGAAAAGCAAGATGTATGATAAAAATTGAATTTCAGTGCACTAGTAGTACTGCTAGCAGACCTAAAAGTATTACTAGGTTCTGTTATGTGGGAGTTAGCAGCATAGGAGCGTGATCTTGGCTTTGAGATGATGTGTCATTCTTAACACACGTTTTGTTCCTGTGTTAGCACTCCATCCCAGCAGTGGAACTTCGCCAGCCATTCTTTCCCACCCATATGGGTCCTATGAAGCTCCGACAATTTCATCGGCCCCCCCTGAAGAAATACTCTTTTGGCGCCTTGTCCCAGCCAGGGCCCCATGCTGTGCAACCTCTGCTGAAGCACATAAAGAAGAAAGCCAAGGTACAGTTATTTTATCTGATGTCTGTTGTGGCTTCGTTTGCCCAGCAGATCCATTTGTGCTGTTTTCCTAACACCGGCTTTTCACCGGCACAGATGAGAGAGCAGGAGCGCCAGGCTTCTGGCGGGGGTGAAATGTTCTTCATGCGCACACCACAGGACCTGACTGGCAAGGACGGAGATCTCATCCTTGCTGAATACAGTGAGGAAAATGCCCCTTTAATGATGCAGGTTGGCATGGCAACAAAGATTAAAAATTACTACAAAAGGGTAAGTATAGATGTTTTGCTTTTGAACAGTGATTTTTTTTCCTCTGCCTCTCACTGAGTGCTAACTGCACCTTCATTGCATGTTGCAGAAACCTGGCAAAGATCCGGGAGCTCCAGACTGTAAATACGGAGAGACTGTTTATTGCCACACTTCTCCCTTCCTGGGTTCTCTGCATCCAGGCCAGTTACTGCAGGTGAGAAAAGCAAGCATAAGAAGACAGAAAAGCTGAACATGGAGTAATAGACAGAATATTTTATGCTCTGTTTATTGAGTCACAAATAATGCTCAACTTCCAAAAACATGGATTCAGTTTCATTTCCATTTTAAGTCTGTTTACTGATAATAATTCAGTTCTTGGCTTTTTTTTTTTTTTTTAAATATCTCTCTTGTATGTTTTTCAAAATTGTAGGAATGATAGGAATTACAGGAAATGAGTCTTTGCTACTTTGCTTTGTAATAGCATTAGAAACACTGTGAGAGAGGACTGAGTGGAAGGCCAAAGCTGCCTGAATGTTGGGGAGGTCAGTAAATAGATGTAGCAGGGGGTAAAAAACATGGATTTATAACAGTCCAGGATGTGTGAACAAAACCTTCTGTGTACTTTCTGAGAATAGTTGTCTGGTAGGTGCCAGTTACTAGTCAGGTGTGTAGACTTCTGCTTTTATGAGGCTTTTTCTGTTGTTGAAATACATACAGTTGACATGAGGAGAGGAATTAAGAATGTTGTAAAGAGCACCTGGCTACAAAGTTCATAATAAATGTAAAAATAAATCTGTTTCAGTTAATGCTAGCTGCTCTTGCTGCAGCAATAATTCTGTCCATGCTGTGCCACAGGAAAAAAGTAAGGTGAAGGTTGATACTGGAGATTAATCACAGAACTGTCAGTGCTAATTGTTCAAGCCTGAGAGGACTTTATAATGGATAAAACAGGATTTCTGGAGAGTTTAAAGTGAGGACAGGGCCATCTCAGGGCAAACTTTGCAATGTAGATGATGGTAGTGAGAGAGCAGCAGTGGGTAAGGCTTGTGGAAGCCCTGCGGGTGGAGAAAACCCTTTATAGAAGAGGATGGTTGTTCCGGTTCCACACAGTCTAGTGCCTCCTTGGTGCTGGTTTAAACTGTCTTACCTTTAAATGCTGAACTCTGCTGCTCTCTGCTTTTCTGGTAAGGTTCTTACAAACTACTCCTTCCCTGAGCAAAGTCTTCAGCCCTTGCTTCTGTTGCCTCCTCCCATTCCCAGGCTCTATGTCCCAGGCTGGTTTCTGTGGCTAGAGTGTTCTTCTGCATATGTGTTCTTTCTGTCCCTTCTTAAAGTACCTCCTTAAAGGTCAGTCCAAAGAGCCTTTCAGACTCTCTGCATTAGTTCTTGGTTTTCTTATGCTTTTGTGCTTCATCCTTGGTTATTCTCTGCATAAGCAAGGAATGTTCTGGCTGCACATCTACATACATTGGGATATAAATGATGGTGTACCATTGGAATGACTGGGCTTTTTTTAACATCTTTTTGTAGATTAAGTTACAGAAAATTTGGTCAACCTGACTTGACCTGAACCTGACTTTCAAACTTTGATTTGTTTCTCTTATTAGGCATTTGAAAACAACCTTTTCCGGGCCCCTATCTATTTGCATAAGATGCCTGAAACAGATTTCCTGATCATCCGGACACGACAAGGCTATTATGTTCGAGAATTAGTGGATATTTTTGTAGTTGGTCAGGAGTGCCCGCTTTATGAAGTACCTGGTCCCAACTCTAAACGAGCTAACACCCACATCAGAGATTTTCTGCAGGTATGTGCTAAAAGACAATTTGGGGATCTGAGGGGTATTTGGAGAAAGCCTGTGGCATAGACATGGGCCTGGCCTGGACAGCCCTGGTTTGAGAGGTTTATTGCCCTGCTATGGCTCCTCTGTTTTGTTTTGTTTTGTGTTTTTTATTTTGTTGTGAGATGAGAACATTACAAGATTTGGATGTTAACCATACAGACCATTTTGGTTGTCAGTTAACTAGTGATTTAAAGCATGCTGCTTCTATTTACTTGCATCCTAACTGATAAGTATATGGTGGAGGCTTTTTATTAGCCAAAATGTTATAAGATTTATATAAAAGTGTAGGAAACTGAATAAATTAGAATGAACTGTGAAGTGGTTGTGCTGTATGAAATGACAGTTACGTGGGTTTTACTAAGAGGCAATTAAGGGATCTTATCACAGTCCTATTACATAGCAGAGACTTAGAGTTGCTTGATAGGTCTTCTTTTATTTCTTACATCTTAAGGCAGTTAAGCTTTGGAACTGTCGCAGACCATTCAAATAAATATCCCCAAATTTAGATTTTGGAGAAAATTTCTAAAAATTTACTGTCAGTTTAATTCAAAATCATAATTCAAGAGGTATCTGCGGTTCAAGTTTCTGTGCCAAAGCTTGAACATCTCTAATATGATAATACAAAATTTCTAGGCAAATATTTTTCCACATCTCATTCTCGAAAATATCTGAACCTGAAGCAGACATGTGGCTTGGAAAAGTTAGTAAGTAAGTTTATAAGAAAAAATGGGTTTTAAGTAGGAAGTCTGAAGTAGTCACTAGAAACAGCGCTGTCTATATTGTCTTTGCAGGTTTGCTGTATTTTTTTCTCTGGACATCACAAATGAGTCATATTTTGTAGGTTTTTATTTATCGCCTCTTCTGGAAAAGCAGAGACCGTCCTCGGAGAATTCGCATGGAGGACATCAAGAAGGCCTTTCCCTCGCACTCAGAGAGTAGCATCCGAAAGCGGCTAAAGCTTTGTGCTGATTTCAAGCGCACAGGTATCTGAAGGTTTTATGTGTTGGTCAGCTATTCTTTGCTGCTCTTGGAGTTTCCAAGAGAGCAGGAGGATACAGCATTTCCTCCTCATAAACCGCTTTTGAAAATGTCTATTTGAAGAACTGAAATGTAATCCGATTTATTTTTTCTTCTAATTTTTATGAATGTGCGCTTTCTTTTGGCACAAGTGTGCTTGATGGTGATAAATAACTACAGTTTGGGCATATTTTCTTTTTTATAACTCTTCGGACAATGGTTTACTCATAAGTAACAATGTCCAACACCAACACATAGACATTCCCTCACATCTTTGTATGGCTGTGTTGTGTTTTCCAAGCAACTGCGTGCCAGTAGAAGCTTGTCCCGTCTTCATGAGTCCCATAGTGCTCTGAGAGCCTGAGTTCTGATTTTTGTGTATGCAGAATGATAAACAGGTTGTAATACAACCACAGGGAAAAGTAGTTTGAGGTGAGGAAGTGAAAGATGGATTAGATGCTTTTGCAATGTAGTTTATACATTGAATGAATATGAATGTATGAGAGTTTCCTGATATAACACACTGAGTTAGGGGATGTTGACTTAGACAAATGCAGAATGAAAAAGCCTGTCACTTTTCATGGTCTTAAGTGTCACAGGTTTGTCATATTTGCTACTTTTGCCAGCATTGCAGCAAATCTTGAAATACAGTTAGGATTATGATGGCATCCAACGTTTGTGGGAAACTACCCAGTGTTTGATCTGTGCATTTTTCAGGGATGGACTCAAACTGGTGGGTTTTAAAGCCAGATTTCAGATTGCCGACAGAGGAAGAGATCAGAGCGATGGTGTCCCCGGAGCAGTGCTGTGCTTATTACAGCATGATCGCGGCTGAGCAGCGACTGAAGGTAAACGGTCCTTGGAGTCTCTAAGGCAAGTTACTGGCAAGTGAAGGGTGAGTCGAGGTAACACCTTTTGCCTGAAGCTGATTTTGCAGTAAATTAGGCCCTGACTACTGGGCAACTTGCTACGTTTTCTGCTCTGTAAGAAGGGAGTTAAATTCTTGAAGAGAGAGACGTTATATTCTTACCACCTATGATCTAGATATTGAGTTAGCTATGCTCAAAGGTGGCAAAGGGAAGGTACGAGAAAGGGCTTAGGTTTCTACCTGGAGCTCTACAGCAGAAAGTAACCAGTATGTGGCTATGAGAGAAACTGGTTATTTTTTTGAAGCCAAATGTAGCATTTAGTTATGGAGTTTTGCCAAAATACTGGGTAGTTTGATGTCTGTGATACTGTAGGTCACAGTGAATTTGGCAAACAAGTGTCTGTGGAAGTGTGCTTCAGCATGACAAGTCTCCACAGGAGATTCATAATACACTTCTAGTTCTCTCTCCAGTAACCTTTTTAAGACTTTCGGTTCTATTTTTTTCCTAATATTTCTCTGTAGGATGCAGGTTATGGGGAGAAATCCTTCTTTGCACCGGAAGAGGAGAATGAAGAGGATTTCCAAATGAAGATTGATGATGAGGTACTGTCAGAGCGATGTATGAGCATGCATGCCAATATATAAATCTGCGTGGCAGGAGAGAAACGAGGTCTTTAAATATAAAGGACGCATTTAAAGTAGGATTCAGTAGATCAGACGTTCTTGTGACTTTCCTGGGAATGCTGCTGCCAAGGTTACACCTGTGTTTGGGGATCCTTCTTGCCATGTCCTTTCAGCCCTTAAGGTTTTTTGATTTAAATGCCTTTTGTGAGTTGTCTAGCACCTTGTTTCTTCATAGAGGTTTTATCAAGGCAACTGAAGGATCAGTAAGTGGAATTTTGACCCTCATTATGTCAACTGAAAAGTTCTCAGTATGACTGGAGGAATACAAAATATAAAGCTTGGAATTCTCCTTGATAGTGGCAGGATTGTGAGGACATGTTTCTCTTCTTGCTGGCAGGTGCGCACAGCTCCGTGGAACACCACACGAGCCTTCATTGCCGCTATGAAGGGCAAGTGCCTCCTAGAAGTGACTGGTGTAGCAGATCCTACTGGTTGTGGTGAAGGATTTTCTTATGTGAAGATTCCAAACAAACCAACTCAGCAGAAGGTACAGTTCCCAAGGTTGGGTCGGACAAGGTGCAATAACTGGAAAGTCATGTGGGAGAAATGGATTAAATATGGGGCATTAGGAAGAGAAAATATCTGAAGATGAGCCTAGGAAAGACTTATGTGCTGACATTAATAGGCTGCACCTTCCTCTGAACAGGATGATAAAGAACCTCAGCCAGTGAAAAAGACGGTGACTGGGACAGATGCTGATCTGCGACGACTTTCTCTCAAAAATGCTAAACAGCTTCTGCGTAAATTTGGAGTGCCCGAAGAAGAGGTGAGCAGGTTGCAGAGTTGTCTTCACTAACAGATTCAGCACCTGGAGGTGAAAGGGACATAAACATATCTACTCTGACTTTGTGTGTAATGGACTTGAAATCCACAGTCAGCTGCCTCAGTTGTATATCTCTGAAGCCGTATCTAGTCCATCTTCCTCTTTCCAGATAAAGAAGTTGTCCCGGTGGGAAGTGATTGATGTGGTACGTACGATGTCCACAGAGCAGGCTCGTTCGGGGGAAGGTCCTATGAGCAAATTTGCACGTGGGTCTCGGTTTTCAGTAGCAGAACATCAGGAGAGATACAAAGAAGAGTGTCAGCGCATCTTTGATTTACAAAATAAGTAAGTTCTTATCCAATGTCTACAGCCTTGAACCCCGCCCAGTCCCCACCTTAACAAGTCCAGAACTATGTGTGCCTGGGGCTCACTGATATGTCATGGTAAAGATGTTGATTCAGCTGGTTGGGCCCACAAAATCCAGCCCTGAGAAAGAGGGTTTGGCTGTTAATAGAAACTTCTGGGTTAGCCTTAATGTCCTGGTGGCATAGACCTTTTAGAAAGGTAGAATGATTTTCATAGTCTGCCATGAGGTGTTCTGCTGTCCACAGATCAATAGTTCATCACCCTGGGGGAGTGAATATGGTACTGTTGATGAAGAGATCAACTTGTTGGGAAAGATTGGCTTGGAGCAATTGATCTTTTGGACATCAGGATTACAGGAGAACTGAGGAGCAAATATGTTATGTCTATTCTTGTAGTAGTGATTTGCAACATTAATTTTCAAACCTTTTGTCATTTTTACCTTTGTGTTTCTGGGAAGGTAACAGGCCAGCTTGCTTTTTTTTGGGTGGGGGGACCTAACTGACTTTCAAGGTTCCTCCTGTTTCAGGGTTCTGGAATCCACTGAAATCTTGTCAACAGACACAGATAGCAGCTCAGCTGAAGACAGTGACTTTGAAGAGATGGGAAAGAATATTGAGAATATGTTACAGAACAAGAAAACCAGTTCTCAGCTCTCTCGGGAAAGAGAAGAGCAGGAACGAAAGGAATTGCAAAGGATGCTCCTGGGAGAAGACAGTGGCAATGACAAAGAGAGGGGCAAAAAGGACAGGAGAGACAAAAAAGGGCTGTGTAAGTAACTGCAACCACCAGAATGTGTCTGGGAAGGGATGCAGGACTTAGTCTCAGGCCTCAGAATGTGCTGATCTGGCCTCTCAGAGGCGAGTGTGGATTCCCTATAGGGAGAATATACAAACATCCTTAGCTGGGGCTTCTTCCTTCTCTGGAGCAGTTAGTGGCTGAAAATGCATTTAAAGTGGTTTTTTTTTGCCCCATAGCTTTGCTTATTTTGGACTATAAACTTTGTTATTTCTTTAGATTTACACTGCTGCTTGCTGATTAAGTTTTCGTTTTTTTGGAGGGGGAATGGGGGTTGTTTTTGAGTAGTTTTCTCAAGAAGTGTTCACAAATAGTTCCTGCAACCAGCTTATGGTACTCTAATTGGATCTTGTGTTTAAACACAGCCATGTATATGAAACAGAGGCACAATATGTAGACTGCTAGCAGTGTCTGTTATACTGTGTGCCGTAGCAGCATGTTTGGGAGGTAACTGGACAGCTGCCCAGTTTGGATCTCCAGGAGATGTGTTTATTATAAGTGCATTACAAAAGAGAACTTGACAAGTCCCTGACTGGCAGGTAAAAGTGTTTGAACTTGGGCACCTTGTTGACTGTAGCTGTTCCGGCTTTATAATCCATGTGGATAATATAGTAGTTTACCTTCGTTTCAGGGCAACGCATGTCACAGTGAGAGACCATGAGCAAGCAAGGGACAGACTGTTATTGCTTAGGTTTTCCTGAATTTATGTCTTTGAAGTTTTTAATCCAAAACTATCCGGTGTATTTGAACAATGATGTTTCTACAGTGTGAAAGAAATTAAAAGTAAATAAAACACTCTGTTGTAGCATCAGCTTCAGGAGCCTCAGCAAACTCTCACAAAGATGATGACACTGCCTCTGTAACCAGCCTTAATTCCTCTGCCACTGGCCGCCGCCTCAAAATCTATCGCACATTTAGAGATGAGGATGGGAAAGAATACGTGAGGTGCGAGACAGTTCGGAAGCCCGCTGTTATTGATGCCTACTGCCGAATACGTACTACCAAAGATGAAGAGTTCATGTAAGACCTATATGATTTTTTTTTTAAACTTTATCTGTAGCCTGTTTCGTTGTATTGGCAGTATGAAGAAATGTAGAATTGAGGGTAGAAGCCCAGCACCGTAATTGTGTGGAGAGGGAGATTTAATGGCTGTCCATTTGGAGGGTGTTATGGATATTGTGCAGTGATTGACCTGGCAGAAGAGGACCTGGCAAATTACCAATTTAGATGAAAAACTGGTGTTTTTTGTTTTTTCCCTCCAGACGAAAGTTTGCTTTATTTGATGAACAGCACCGTGAGGAAATGCGGAAGGAGCGGCGCAGGATCCAGGAACAATTACGGAGGTTAAAAAGGAACCAAGAAAAAGAGAAACTCAAGGGCCCGCCAGAAAAGAAACCCAAGAAGATGAAAGAGCGTCCAGACTTGAAAGTAAGCATATCTGTGTGTGAAGCACGTTAACAGGTCTTGGGTATTGCAGAAGTTTTCTGTTCTAGTGATGTATGAAAGGTCTGACAAGGGGATTTTAATGATACTTTGCCTCTAAACTGGGAGCCCATGTATGAATTCTGATCTGTCATCTTTCTTGTAATTTTGCAGCTAAAATGTGGAGCATGTGGTGCAATTGGCCATATGAGGACTAATAAGTTCTGCCCTCTTTACTACCAAACGAATGCCCCACCTTCTAATCCTGTTGCAATGACAGAGGAGCAGGAGGAAGAGCTGGAAAAAACAGTCATTCACAATGATAATGAAGAACTCATCAAAGTGGAAGGAACAAAAATTGTCCTGGGAAAACAACTGATTGAGAGGTAAGGAAAGAAGCAAAGATACTGAAGGGTAGTAAGAAAAAAATTAGTGCAGAATACTGATACGTATATTAATCACAGCAATACAGTGACAGGGCTTTACACAGACTATTAGTACAGTATTTCATTTGTGTATTTGGTATAATGGGGCCAGAGTCAATACTGAGGGACGAATGGTCTGGATTCACAAGGCAGCTGGAGAACATATTATACTTTTTTGTTTTTACATAGTGCGGATGAGGTTCGCAGGAAATCACTGGTCCTGAAGTTTCCTAAACAGCAGCTTCCTCCAAAGAAGAAGCGGCGAGTAGGGACAACCGTTCACTGTGATTATCTGAATGTGAGTGAAAGTGTTACTGAGTTGATTGGAGCTTCTCTGTTTCTGTTTGTACCCACTGGCCAGTTACATTACTGCTCCTGGGCTTCTTCCACATCCAGCACAGTTACCTGCCCAGTAGATTGATACATTAATAAACTGAATTACCTAGGATTTCTCTGGGTAAATATTTTGCATCTTGGAACTGCCTTAATTTTTCTGCCACTGATTTCTTTAGCGTCCTCATAAATCTATCCACCGACGGCGAACAGATCCCATGGTGACGCTGTCATCTATCTTGGAGGGCATCATCAATGACATAAGGGATCTTCCTAATGTAAGTTTAAGCTATGAGACCAAAAGCCTGTGTCTTGAGCAATATGGTTGCAGTAAGTTATGTGTCGTAGGTTCCAAAATTAGGCTAGGCTTTTCTCGGATCAGTGCTGTGCCACTTCTTTTTCCCCTGCCCTGCACACAGTTCGTGTGCATTATTTCCTAAATTACCTCAGCTCAGAATCGTTTTGAGATTAAAACCTCCACATCAGAAAAAAGGGTCAAATAGTTCTTTATGGATACGTATTCAAAGCCTGGGGTGTGATATTTTTGTTTGTTTGTTTTTCTCCCCCCCTCAGCCCCACCAAAACCAGAAAAATATGTGTAACACTTGATGTAGTAACGTGCAATACTTCTATATAAGTGGCACTGGAGACAAATTGTGTGCTTCACTGCTTCTGACCAGATTTTACCAGAAACTTGAAAAATCAAAGGATTAAATGGAAGATTTGAGTTGAAATGAGAAGTTAAAAGTTGTTTCTTGACTTTTAGCTGCTTAACAAAAATTTGATTTGGGAATTCTTTGTGAGATTTTTCTTCTTATAATAGTATTAAAGAACATTTTATAGAGGAAAGTGATAGCTACCATGGGGCTTATCATATTTTCCCTGATGCAGTTAAGGAACTGGTTGTGTAAAGGTTTCATATGTTAGTGCTTATTCAACTGTGGAGGTTGAACTGAGATTACCTGTGTTAATGAGCATGCATTTTTTTCTTTTCATCCTCAGACTTACCCCTTTCATACACCTGTAAATCCAAAGGTTGTCAAAGATTATTATAAGATCATTACTCGGCCCATGGATTTACAGACCCTGCGTGAAAACGTTCGTAAGCGGCAGTACCCATCCCGGGAAGAGTTCAGGGAACATCTGGAACTAATTGTTAAGAACAGTGCGACGTACAATGGTAGGCTATCGACAACGCGGGGAAACTGCGTTTCTGCTAATACACTGTACATGTGTGTGGATCTTTTAGAAATAACAAAAGCAACAGAAAAGCAGAATAAATACACTGTCACATGGCAACAGTAAACATGTTTTTCCAGATATACCTGAAAGACTGTATTAAGGTTAATGAGCTTAATCATATATAAGAAAGAAGTGGACCGTAGCATTTGACAGTAACTAAATGATGACTGTGATGTAGGAACTGCAGTTCAATTATGGACCTCTCAATGACTGAAGACGCTGGTGCCTGTATTAAATCAGATGGCACTGGAGCAAAGTCCTGCATATCCGCTTCATACACAGTGAAGCTGAGCAAAACTTTATTTTCAGCAGGCTACAGCATGAGAGTCCTTCCTTTCTGCTTTCAGACATGGATGCATGGGGAGATACTTGTGAACTTATTTTCTCAATATTATGCTCTAGTGAATTAATCTTTCAGTACAAATAGAAGTAGTTCACACTTCTTGAAGCATTGCCTTGGAGCATGCAGCTTTCTGTAGAGTTTAATGTAATGATTTTGCATATTTTTGGTTCTTAGTTGCAATATTTTTTTCCCCATTTGGAAAGGTCAGAAAGCTAGTTAAAAAACAAAAAAGTGTAGATTCTGCAGTAGAGTGTGTATCTGCTGGGGAAAAGTGCTGGTTCGTTGGGCAACTATAGGTCAGCTGTATTGTCACTGCTGATAGAAAGGTCTTTGTCCAAAAAGTATCCATTCAACAAAAACCTCCCGGCTGCATTCAGTCTCCCTGGGCTGGGCAGCATTCAGGGGGACACTGACAGCACTGGTTTCGTGGCTTTACTGCTTCCTTTACTGTTTTGACAGCTAAGTCCCTGTTTTATCCTAATAAATGAGATTTTGTTCATAGTTCTGTTGCAAATACCTGTTTCCATGTCTGAGGAATCATTAAATTTTTGAAAGCTCTGGTTTTCTGAATACTCCTTAAATGTCCATCTTGCCTTCCTTAGCTGTTGTGCTTCACTGACTGGATTTACTGGAGGAAACAGAAATGTCATGACTTATACTCTGAAAGTTTGGCAAAGGTGGAGGCCCTAGAGGCCAATGTTCCCCAGGCACAGCTGCTTTCCCATAGGGCAGGGCTGTCAGACTCATTTTCACGGGGGGCCACATCTACCTCCCGGTTGCCTTCAAAGGGCCGAATGTAATTTTAGGACTGTATGAATGTAACTACTCCTACATTTATACAGAAGTTACATTCATACAGTGCTAAAATTACATTAGGTCCTTTTATAGGCGACCGAGAAGCTGATGTGGCCCCCGGTGAAAATGAGTTTGACACCCCTGCAATAGGGTTTTCAAACCTTAACAGAATGTATAGCAGAAGTGTGAATACTTGCTGCAAATAAGCTTTTCTTATATAAAATCTATACTAAACTTTAATAATTCTGTGCATTGAGAGTATACTTGAGGATATACTCCCAACTGTGGTAGAAATACAATCAGAGATGCTTTAGGAGTAAAGATTAATTAATATTGTGACATAATTGGCCTTTTTAATCAGGCTGGACTATCTCACTGTACTTTCTGTGTATTTGCAGGGCCAAAACACTCACTGACACAGATATCTCAGTCCATGCTGGACCTGTGTGATGAAAAGCTGAAAGAGGCGAGTCTGGTGAATGAGTTGTGATCAGGGCGGAGAGGGAGGGATGGTCGGGGTGGTTGTGGAGTTTGCAGATAGAAGATGCGAGGAGGTCAAACACAGGGCTTTAAGGAGATTAGAAGAATAAGGGAACGCCTCCCCCACCCTGCGGTGTATTTGAACTTTTATAATTAGAAACAGCTCACGTAGGAGTTTTTCTCAAAAAACAGATGCTTGTTTGTTATTCTGGTTACTCGATCTTGTATGTAGGTGTCCTGGTTTTGGCTAAAACAGGACCAGTTCTCTTTTAGTATTTTTTCCTTTCAGTTAAGTTTCTTCTAAGTAACTGCATTTTCTTATATCTTATATCTAAGGAACTTATATCTTATATCTAGGCTATTATCTCCTCTTATTTAACAAGTGTCTTCATAAAAAGCTGAATGGGAGTCTCTTTGGGATAGATTATCCTGATACCAACAGTTACTAATTTAGGGTTGGGTCAGCCATTGAAGTTCCTTACTTTTATTGCAGAAAGAAGATAAGCTGGCTCGATTAGAAAAAGCAATTAATCCCCTCCTGGATGATGATGATCAAGTGGCCTTTTCCTTCATTTTGGATAACATCGTCACTCAAAAGATGATGGCAGTTCCAGATGTATGTAGCTTGAGTAGAGCGTGTGATGCGCAAAGTGTGCAGATTATAGTCCCGTGGCTGTATAGTTATACTGTGGTGGGTAGTGCACTGCAAAAAGCAAACAAACAAACACCCCAAAAAACAAAACAAAACCAATGACCAGAAGTGCTCTGTCAGGGGGCTGGCCTGTGATTTTCTGACTGGCACAGACACACCTGTACTCATCCTCTTCATTGGAGCGAAGGTCCAGGAGTGAAGGTTGGGTTCCAGGTCTTTTCCTGCTGCTCTCACTCCTGGGTAGTGCCTGTGTCAGCCTCCCATGAGTACTAAGTCACTGATTTTCATTAGACATGGTCATGGTAAAACATACTCTTCTCCTGCTGGGTAAGCACTTGCTTTGGTAGGTCTTGGAGCACACTGCAACACTGCAGTTTTCAGGTGCAAATGAAACTCAAGGTGATTGCTAATTTATCAGGTTTACCCAGTCTTGTACTAGTTCATTAGTATTAAAAACAAACAAACAAACTCCAATCAAACAAAAAAACTCTCCAGCCTTAAGCTTACCAAATGAAACCGCACAGATAAAGACTTCAGTGTTGCTCATCTATGTGTTTTGTGTCTGAATGGAGGAAGGAACAAGAGTGGTTAGACTGAAAGAGAGAGGGCGTAATGCCTGCCCTCTTTAAAACTTCCTTGGTTCCATTCTCTATTCAGGTGTCTGATCAGATATCTGATGTTTAGAAGCAGATTTTAGAGTTTTTATATGCTGTCACAACATGATGAACTGTTAACTGGTACGTGTAGCCCCTGTTGTGAGATCAGACAAAGGTTTATGTTCTTTGTTTATTGTACAAGCAATGAGTGTTCTTGCTGGATACTGCAGTTGTGTTGTGGAGGAAACAGTGATACTAAATAGAAAAGTCATTACTATTTTGTATTACGTGTTTCTACTGTCAAATGGATATCAGCAGGCCTAGTTAAAAATCCAACTGGTAGATCTTCTGCGTCCCTCCTGAAGCTAAATGATTGGCATCAAGATGCCTTGGGATAAATACTTTCCATACATTTTGGATGTTAATCAGTTCTGGAGACTTGCTTTATGAAATTTGTACCTCAAACTGTTAAAAATTGTGCACAGAAGCTTTCTAAACTTATCTGTTTTCTTTCTTTTAGTCTTGGCCATTTCATCATCCAGTTAACAAAAAGTTTGTTCCTGATTATTACAAGGTGATTGCTAATCCAATGGATCTGGAGACTATCCGCAAGGTGTGTAGCTTGTACTGAGCAGCCACTTGAGACATGTTTAGACTTGATTACTTACTGGGTGACAATCTCTTCCAGAATATCTCCAAACACAAGTACCAGAACAGAGAGACTTTCCTGGATGATGTTAACCTCATCCTTGCCAACAGCATAAAGTACAATGGTAGGTGGTGAAAATAAGGCTTCAGCTGCCTTTTGTACTTAAATGAATACATGGGCCTCTGTTCTGTAGTGCTGTCAAAGCCTGAAGCTGTGAATCCTAAGCTTGATTGTTCCTTTCCTGCTGAGAAAGGAGATGCTTAAACAGTGACATTTTCACTGTCGTGTGGTGCTTTATTTATTATCTTGTGTTGAATGGGGCAGTTACATTTGGGGAAGATTTTCTACTTGTTCACTGCACATCTCTACTTCAATGATTTTAGGGAATTTCCTTGAGATTGACAGGGTAAAACCTTCCTGTCTCACAAATCATATCTTTAATGCTAGAACAAACTGGTTGCTCTTTGTTAGATGAGTATGAACCCTGCTCTATATTTCTTCCTATTAATAGATCAGAAGGTGTTGGGATTTAGGGACCTGTGTCATGAGAGCTGTGTAATGAAAACCAGTGTTTCTGCCTCAGCAGCTGGAACTGAGCAAATGTCAGAATGCATAAAGAGATTTGTTTCTCACTACAGGGCCAGACAGTCAGTACACAAAAACAGCCCAGGAGATTGTAAACATCTGTTATCAAACCTTAGCTGAGGTATGTGGACAACTCTAGTGTGATATTTTTGCATGTTTGAATTTTCTGTTCTGCAACCTTAGCAAGCTTCTTTGTTCTTAGTATGATGAGCACCTGACTCAACTTGAGAGAGACATCTCTACTGCTAAGGAAGCAGCACTAGAGGAGGCAGATCTGGAAAGTCTTGATCCTATGACCCCTGGTCCCTACACTCCACAGGCAAGTGACCAAGAAAAGTTTTTGCTTTCTTCTAGTTTCAATCTCCTGGGTGTTCCATTTAGAGATACTTCCTTGTTTACTGTTCTTCATCTGTCTGCAGTTTGTCTTTTAGTAGAGTATCTTGTTGGATGGTGTATTAACAGCTGTTTTTTAAGGATAAAGATGAGCAGCAGTTATGATGCTTCAGAGAGTGAGATACCTAGACAAAGAAGGTAATTTCCCAAGCAACATGCAAAACTGGTCTCAAGATGAGCTGTATCCAGGCAGGTACAACTGAATGTTGGCTGGAAATTCAAAGACTGCACAAGTTGTTGTGGTTTAACCCCAGTTGGCAACTAGGACCTGCTGCTCGCTCAATACCCCCATCCCCCCAAGTGCAATGAGGGAGAGAATCAAAAGGGGAAAAAAGCCTTGTCAGTTTACATAAGAACAGTTTTAATAGGACAGTGAAGGAAAATGATAATAATAGAATATACAAAATAAGTGATGCACATTGCAATTGCTCACCACCCGTGACACCTGTAGCCCATGGGTTCCCAAGCAGCAATATTTGCCCCCCTTGGGCCAATTCCAGTTTTGAGCATATGGTCAGGAACAGCCCTTTGGCCAGTTTGGAGCAGCTGTCCTGGCTGTGCTCCCTCCCAGCACCTTGTGCACCTTGCAGAGCACGGGAGGGTAAAAAAGTCCTTGACCACCCCGCAACAGCCCCATCAGTGTGTTATTAACGTTCTTCTCATACTAAATCCAAAACACAGCACTACACCAGCTGGTAGAAAGAAAACTAACTCGATCCCAGCTGAAACCAGGACACACGTGTCGCAGTTAGAAACCCCAGAAGGCAAGCAGTGAAAGGGTGAGGAGCACAAGAGGAGAAAACATCGATACTGTAGTGCTGAGAAGCCAGAGAGTTGTTTGGTAGGGGCAGTGTTGAAGAGGATTATTGCTATGAGCAAAGAAACTGCCTAATATGGTTAGCGAAGTACAACTCCTCTGCATACTTTGGTGGGATTCTTTATTTATTTTGGTTCTAATAGAAATACATCTTTTTTATTCGTCATTATTATTTTATAGCAGACAATTGGGTATGTCAGTTATTTAGTATATATTATAGACCAAGTTGGAAGCATAATTTTGACTGGAGATTGTATGACTGACTGCGTTGTCAGTGTTTACAGTTTGGTAAAGTTTTATAAGCCATTTAGGCTTTTTTTTTTTAATGCTGCTTCTTGCCTCAGGCTGTTTGGTTGTTTTTAAAAACATCAATAAAAAACCTCAACCGCGAACTACAAGTTCATGCCTGAAAAATAAAATTGTCTTTGGAATTTGCCTGATAACTTAGGTAATGGGCCAGGGAATGTCACCCTGGTGTCTGAAATGTGCCTTTTGTATATTTGGAAAACTGCTGAAGTTCATAAGCCTTGGGAAAGATCTCTGCTAATAACTGAATGATTGAAATTCAAATGTTGTATGCTCAATGCAGGATAACAGAGCAACGCTTTCTTTGCAGTTTTTCATCCCAATTGTAGACCAATAATTTCTCTGTTCTGTGCAAGTCTGGTGTGATTACATCTGGACAGCTGCATTTCATTTTAGCAGAGTCAGAGCAGAAAAGAGGGGCTTGAAGTCCAAGGAACAATTTAACCTCTTATAAAGATTATTTTTGTGAGAAAAATGAGTTTAATTTGTTTTTTAGGCAATAGGTATACCAAGATTATATGGCTGGAGCCAGGTAGAAGGCTACATACAATTTTGGGGCAATATTTAACACACTCCATCCATCTCTCCCCACAAAAAAAAGTATAACTGAGTTTTGCAGAAAAAGACCTTCCTGGCAATGGCAAGTGTCGGGCTGCCAGGGAGCCTTTGGAGATGAGTGGTTGAAACTATTGACACATTTCAAGGATGATCCCAGTACCTCAGAATGAGGGACAAAAATATCGTTCTTCTCTGTATCTGACGGTTTCCTTCCCAAGAGCAGTATTACCTGTTTGGATTTTTCCCACGTTGATCAGGAGAGAGGAGAAGAGGCTTGATCAGGGAACTGCCCATGAGTTGTTTGCTCCTTCTCTGTGCTTGCTAAAGCAGAGAGCTCTGGAGCTTCTCCCTCCAACTTGCCACCTGAAGGCCGCCCTTTCCCTTCTTGGCTGGAGGTAACGCTCCCGCTTCCCACGCTCCCAGAGCTGTCACAGATGGCAGGTCTGGTGATGGTTGCTTGGCTCTAGTTCCCTTTATTTCAAATGCAGTTGTGATGACTAATGTTTATCTCCCCATATGCGTCTTCAGGAGTTGGACTCCAGGATAAGAAGCAAATGCAGCAAGTAGAGTTGTCTGTGGTTTACATGTCTGCTTAAATTCTTAGGAAGCCTGTTTGCTTAATTTAAATGGTATTTCTGCTGCTCTTAACACTTCTAGGATTGTAATAATATATAAGCTGTGTATTATACGGGCATTTTGTCAAAATCCTAACCTGTAGTTCCTCATTAACTCTTCAGAGGTCAACTGGCATGCAAGCTACAGATTGGCTTTTAGAACATGTTATCCAAACCCCGCTTTTTTTTGCTTTTGTCAGCTTTAGGGACTCTTGAGACAGCGATTTACATAGAATTGATTGTAAGTTGAAGCTTTGCTATGATATTTCATATGTGATAGACTTTTCCAGTTCTAATAGCAGCATTTGTGGTTGCAACACCATTTCCATTGTAGGAATGGAAATGAAAAGGGCCCTGATGAGTCAAACCGAAGATTGGTGTAATCGAGTATTCTGTCTCTGTCAGGGTCCAGAAGTAAGTGGATGCAAACATGCGGTGGTGATCCTTCTTTCACTGACGCCTCTCTGCTCCTGGCAGTTGGCTGCTCAGGCACCGTAAACTGGTGTTGCATCTAGACCGTTGTATTCATGAGCTGCACAGAGGCCTATTCTCTATAAATCAGTCTAATCCTTTTGGATTCCCTTTACGATTTTGGCCTCTATAGGATTGCACTGCGTGGAAGTACTGACTTCTGTTTTAAAATCTGCTGTTTGGCAATCTTCAAACCTGAGGTTGTGAGCTATTGCATTTTACCATGTTTGTTCTTTAAAGAATAAATAGTTTATTTTGATTAAGTGGTCTTTAATGATATAAACACCATGCCAAAAAAATGCTTTTTGCATTTAGTCCTGAAGTCCCCGTCTTGCCTCTCAAGATACTGTTCTAGTCTCAGTTCAGTGCCTGAGAATGTTGTGTCTCCTATTTCCACATATACTTTAGCCACCTGATTTCTATGACACCAACACTTCCCTCAGTATGTCACATGATGCTTCAGTCTATCAAGATGAGAGCAATTTGTCTGCTATGGACACTCCCATCACTACCCCAGAGAAGCGAGGAACTCAGGTCAGAATCCAACCTGGTATTCTATGATTCTGTGATTTTTTTCATGTGGTTGGAGAGTTGGGTTGTGTAAGGAAATTACTGAAAAGAGGCAATTACTTTGTAGGAAACAGGTGACAAAGATCAGCAGGTTTCCCAAGCAGAGGAGGAAATCCATTTTGAAAGTTATGGAATTTCCTTCATTTTGGCTGCTCTGATGGAAAAGGAAAAGTTTAAACAGCGCTGGGAATTGAGACTGTGCAAAACAAAGAATAGAGAATCCAAAGCTGCAGAAGAATCTGCCTAAGGCCAGATATTTGTTTGCTTCACTACTTCTGGGAGTAGAAACCTGGTGACTCATGCTACAAAGGGCTAATATGCAATCCCTTGTTGATTCTGAATAGCGAAATGGTGAACTACATTCTACAGATTTGGAAGATGATAATGAGGTTGTTATGGTTGCATTCACTTATGAATAGAAGCTGTGCAAACACCTAGGAAGAGATGGTTGTGACTCTAGATACTTCATGGTTGTAAAAGGAAAAAAAAGCAGACAGGTTAAAGGTATTCAGTCAGTATAAATTAACTTGTTACAGTAACCAGAGAACATTTTTTTATTGGTCTTTATTCTGTATTAAATAAAAAAGATTTGTTGGAGGAGAGGGAATAGCAGAAGGAGATTCAGTAATATAACCATTAAAATAAAATAAAAATGAGGAGAGCCACAAGACTGAAGGTGGTACCAGAGAGACTAGTGAGAGCTATTCTGAACAATCCAGACAAACAGATTGAATAGGAATGTTTCCATCTAGTATTGTGGCTGTCTGTAGCTTTGAGAATGCCTTCTGGATTTTGAAGTCTTCAAGCTTTCCATAGACTTTCAGTTTATAGTCTTTGGGACAGAATCTGCATGTCCTCTCTACCTTGGATTCATGGTGACTGAGGGAAGAACAGGGGAGAGAAGGGGAGAAGATTTGTTGCAAACTGCCATGTGCTTTTCAAATATTTTGTGAAAATAAGCACTTCTTAAGATGTAGTGGTATTTTCCAGAAATAGCTAGGTAGACAAAGAACTCTGGTGCTGTAAGGCTGGAGACTCCCTTTTCAAGGATGAGCAGGATAAAAGTGTGTGGAGACTGTGTGCTCTCCAATCTTAGAATAGAGAGAGAGGATCCTTGCTCTGAAAGTGATATACGTATAGTTTTCTTTTTGTCTTCCCCGCCCCCCTGTACACCCACACCCATCATTGTGGTCCAGATGTCAGTCATACCCTTTGGTTCCTGTCCAGTAGTGCCTTCCTCAATGGTATCGCTGTTTGTGTTCCCCATCCAGATGCGCCAGGGGCGAGGTAGGCTGGGTGAGGAAGACTCTGACGTAGATATTGAAGGGTTTGATGACGATGATGATGGCAAACCTAAGACTCCAGCCCCAGTGAGTATATTTACAGAAATCCCAGCCACAGGCTACGCGTTGACTTGCATAATTGTGGTAGAAGTCTCCATCACAGTATTCATAGCAATAGTGAGACTCTTGAATGTAGTTTTGAAACGTTAGCATTATGAAATGAGTGAATACTTCAGAATGAACAGTGGGATAAATAATAGATGTGTGCTGGAAATGGCAGCGGTAGTTGGTGTTGTTTGATCTTCACTACTCCTGTTTTGCACGAGCTAGGAAGTTGAAGATGCAGATGGTGACCTTGCTGATGAAGAAGAAGGATCAGCCCAGCAGCCCCAGGCCAGTGTCCTCTATGAAGATTTGCTCATGTCGGATGGAGAAGATGATGATGATGGGAGTGAGGAAGAGGGAGATAATCCTTTCTCATGTAGGTGTCCTTTTTTTCTAAAAGGTTAATCACAACTGGTTGTTCACAAACCCGGCTAATCTTCTAATGCTTCCATCACAAAAACGTGCAGTGGAGAGCACGGAGCATAACTGGGATATGTAGGCCCAGTGGTCTAGTACTCAAAAAGGAAAAGAGACCAAAGGGCAAGATGAGAAAATTGGATGAATGTAAATGGAACTGAAAACAGAATGGAATAGGAATGCTGTAAGTATGGACACAAAAGAAAGCAGAGTTAAGGCAAGATCTGGTCACTTTTATTTCATAAAGTGAAACTGCAAATGGTTCTGAAAAGACCGGGGCCACGATTTGGTGTGCAGAGCCAGCAATGGGCAGTTCAGTAAAAGCACAGTGTTTATTCTGATGTGAAACGGTGTGGCCAACGTTAATCAAGAACCAGAAGAGGTGTCTGGAGGTTCCCTGTTTTACTAGAAAACTTGCTGTGCAGAAAAGCTTGTGGTGGTATTTAGTGATGGCTTCTGAAAATCATTCAGGGGGAAGAAGGAGGAATTATTCAGAGTAGGCAAGCAAATAAGGCCTTTTTTGGGTAATGGTGGTAATGAGGTTGTTCTTGAATAACATCAGAATTGGGGGTTATCACCTCCCAGATAACCTTTTCTGCTGCCTTGTGGAGACACCACTTTGAAGACATTCCTTCCAGTCAATATTGCAGCTTTTAAACAAAGACAATGGGCAAGTCACTGACAACAAAACTGCTCATTTGTGACCAGATGTTGGTTCATTCCACAGCTATCCAACTGAGTGAGAGCGGCAGCGACTCTGACGTGGAGCCCAATGCAGTGAGACCTAAACAACCTCATGTTATTCAAGAGAACACGCGAATGGGCATGGACAATGAAGAAAGCATGATGTCTTATGAAGGAGATGCCGGGGAAACCTCTCACGTTATGGAGGACAGTAACATCAGGTAATTAGAGCTGAGAATCTTGCTAAAATAATTCTTCAAAACATAACCACTTATCTTAAAGATGCCTTTGAAGTTAAAGGATTATTTAGCTGATAAACTTTGTGGTGCTTTTTTTTTTTCCCTCTAAAAATAAACATTTCCTTACTTGAAAGGAAACTGCTTAGTTGAAGTCCAAAAGAACAGAAATATATATATTCTGTATTTTGGAAAAGTTCCATTAGTAGAAGGTGACAAGTACAGCAATATCAGCTTGAGAGAATATTGACCTACTCTTCCTCTGTTCTTTTTCTGCTCATGGAATTCAGGCCCTTAATACTATTATTGATATTTGCCGAATAAATGATCGTACAGGTGCTGGGTCAGGCGAATGATTGGTCCAGCACAGCACCTTGACAAAGTCAACAGAAAGCGCTGGAGGAGATGATGGGAAGGGGCTGTCTGTGTTAAAGGTGACAGGTGGAGCGTGTTGGAGCAATCCGTGTGGATTTTTCCTGCCCTGAGTGTGTCGGAGTGGGGTGAGGAGGCTGCTAGACAATTGTTTCATCAGAACTGTTTTTATTTTTAAAAGCTGCCCATTCACAGAATTAAAGTGCACAGTGGCTCTGAGTGCTCCACAAGGATTTCCCACCAGGGACCTTTTACAGGAGTTAAATATAGAACCGTCCGTATCAGCGGCTGATTTTGAACGATGGCACAGTAACAGCATCTCCTTTCTCCTAGTTACGGCAGCTACGAAGAACCAGACCCGAAATCCAACACGAGGGACACCAGCTTCAGCAGCATGGGAGGGTACGAGGTCTCGGAGGAGGAGGAGGAGGAGGAGCAGCAGCGCTGTGGGCCCAGCGTCTTGAGCCAGGTGCATCTGTCCGAGGACGAGGAGGACAGCGAGGACTTCCATTCCATCGCCGGGGACAGCGACCTGGACTCGGACGAGTGAGCCGTGCTCCCCCGGGGCGCCTCTGCACGCCCCCGTTTCTCCTGTCCCGCTTGGCATGGGAACAGCGTCACCTGGACTGCGTTAACAAGATCTAAAACAATATATATATAGTATTTTATTGGTTATAAAACATGTCATGTGACTTGAGTAAATGGTGAAAAACAAGCTTTAAACAAGCACATCCTCCTGAACTTTTGGGTGGCCACAGCTTGTAATAGTTCCAGAATCCAGCTGAAGGTTTGTATGGTTTGTTCTGCAGCCTTTAAAGATGTGAAATAATTCCCCAGAAATGCCAGCCTGTTCGGTGCATGCAGATCTGTCCGGAAAAAAAAGGCTCGGAATAAAATAGCTGCTGATGTTGAACAACTATGAAACTACTTTTATAAAGAGGAAGGTTTTCTCTGGGCCTACAGCAGGACCGGTGCCTCAGTCTCTCCCCAGGCTGGTTTGGATAAGCACCTCACGACAGCTGCCCTTTATTTTTTTTTTTAAAGTTGCCTCCGGCCCCAGAAATCAGAATTGGGTACTTTGAGGCCTCGGGAAGGCTCATTATCCGCTGGAGACTCACCATTCCCAGTCACCGGGGGCTCTGTAACGGTCCGTTTCCCGGTGCCATGTGCGGGGACGCCCCCCGGCGAGGGCGGTTGCGCACGCGCAGTCCCGCTGCGTTTGTCGCAACGGCTTCGCGCGGAGGGATACCTGGTCCGACAAGATGTCTCGGCGCTGGGTGGCGGCGCTGCCTGGGAGAGGGCGGGCTCGACGGAAGGAGGCGGAGGTAGTTCCGGTGGGGCTCCCTCCGCCGCACGGGGGCTCCGTACGGGCCCGCTGGCTGGCGCCGCCCGGACTACTTGTCGGGGGAGCTAGTTCCGGCAGCGGCCATTCGGCTTTTCGCTGTCTCCGCCATTTCGGGAGCTGCCGCCTCAGCGCGCCGGGGCCGTGGGCAGCTCGGCTCTGCGCCGCCCGCTTCAGCCGAGTGGGCCTCTCCGCACCCTTTCTGCTGCCACCGCCTCGCCGGCCCCCTTTCCCGATGGCGACCTCCGTGGGGAACGTGGCTGACAGCACAGGTACCGTGGGCTGACGCGCGGGGACCGGAGCCCGCGGGGCCGGGCCTGCCCTCGCCCGGGGCCGCGCCCGCTCGGCCCAGCGCCGCGCTCCCCGTTCGCCGGGGCCGCTCCCGGCAGAACTTTCCAGAAGCGGCGGCCGGGGGGAGGCGGCGGCTCCGGGCGCCTTTGTGCTGTGTCCCCCGGGCCCGGCGCTGCCCGGGGCCTGCGGCCGGTTCTGAGCGCCGTGCTCCCATCGCTGTGTCGATCGTACCGCTGGGGACCGCGTTTCTCTGGAGGGTAAAAACCTGACCCAAAATGTACATCGAGGGGTCTTGGATCTCACTCCATGGAAGGAGCAGGTCTTGTGTGGCATAACCGAGGAGTCCGGTGCTTTTCCGGACAGTCAGACCTGGATCGGGACATTAACATCCCACAGAGGCGTTTAACTTTCCATTTAGCTGCATCTTTATTCAGCGTGACTGTGGATAAGCGTAGCAGCAAACAGGCATTGAAGCTTAAAGAACATTTTTAAAATAAGTATTAAGGCCTCAAATTGTTCTGAAACTGTTTGTTTTATTTTTAGGGAATACGGTTTAGTTGAAGTGTCTTGTTTGTCCCAGCTCTGGCTGGGAAAGGCTCTGCCCTATGGGTAGTGTACGGATCCAGAAATCGAGGGACGGGTGAGAGGAGAAATCTCATTTTCTCTTTAGAGCCAGAAGTATCGTGCTTATTGAAAGGGTGACGGCACAACACCGCTTCATCCCCCGGATTTTTGGGGGTTTCTGTAACCGGATGGAAGGCAGAGTATGAAAAGCTGAAGAGACGACTGGGAAAAGGAGTAGAAAAAGCAGGATCTGTGCAAAAAGAGATGGGATGGCGATGCGGAGATGGGGATGTGAAGGGCAGAGGTAGCGGTGCGGAGGCGGGGATGCAGAGGCCGAGCGCTGCGGTGTGGCGGCTTGTTCTCCCGGGGTAGAGCTGTGTCAGCGTGTCCGGGCGCGTGGTTATCGGGGACGCTCCTGTGCTGTCACCAGCGCCGCCGCCTCCCAGGTGGAGGTGACACCTGCTCCTGGCTGGGCAAGGTTGGGTCTAAACACGAGGTTGAGCCTGAGTGGAGGGTGAGCATGTAGGATGTTATTTCCAAGGCGAAAAACGGCCTTGTGTGTATTTGGGATAGTTTTGTGCCGGTTTGTATTTAGCTTGTGTTCTTGACCAGGCATTTCCAAGGTCATAGTCGAAGCATGCAGCACAAGTTAGCCTCAATGAGTAAATTCATGTATGCGAGACTCCATAAGGGATTCTTCTGGCTGTGATTCTTCGCTGTAGTTATTTTCTTCAGAACTTGATTCAACGAGTAACCATTAATGGCTGTGTTATGGATTCTTCCAGCCAACCGTTTGTTAAAAGTCCAGCTCATTTTGAACGTTGTGATATAACTGTCAGCTTCCTGCTTTTCTATGAAGTTCTTGAGGATTGTTGCTAAATTTCTTGTTTGGAGGTAGATAACTGGCTATTCTAAGTTGAGTGATTGGTTTTCTTTTTCTCTTCTGGGGGGATTTGTTTTATGAAGAGACTTGATAAATGAAAGAAAACGTTAACGTTTTGCCTGTTTTTTGCCTTTTTAAGCAATTCTTATTCCCAGGTGTTAAATACAGTAGTTCTGCACTGGCTTCTCTTTGGCCCTGGGAGTTGCAACTCCAGTTTCCCTTTTTGCTTAAATAGGCAAAATGTAGCATTTAGATAACCATTGGAAACTTCTTTCCAAGGGGTGGTAAGAATTTGAGTCTAAACTTTTGGAGTTTTTTTGCTCTAGCTTTGAAACTTAATAACATGATTTAAATTTATTCGAAGAACTGATTCCATTAGGTCTGTGGGACGTGCTCTTCCTCTGTCCAGATTTCCTATATTTTTGCCATCAGCAGAACTCGAAAATACAGCAGCTGGCAGAAGGGCCAAACCTGCGAGAGTGCTCAGTGAGGAGCAGCGTGTGGGTGCTCTGGTGGCGTTAGTACCATCAGCACCTTTCTGAAACAGTGCTGCCCTTCTTGCGCTGAGTATCAGTGGGGTCTGTTTATTGCCAGTAGGTTTAAACAGATACTTGAAGTCCACTTTTCCCTTGGGGTTTGGAAAACTATTAAGCCAGGCTCCTAGAAAACAGGAATCTCATCTGGATGAAGATACTTGGTTAATCATGTCAAGTTGTCATGGTTTAAGTATCTGCAAGCAAGTAGCTTTGCTACTTCCAATTACTGTGGAACAGTTTTTAATGCTGACAGAGACAATATACTGTCTGGAGAAACAACTCTAGTTACATCATGTAGCGTTTCCAATCTTCAAAACCTGCTAGTGCTAAAAAGGTAATTTTGAAATAATGTCAATAATTTACTCAATCTGAATTTCATAAAAGTAACACTATTAGTAACTCTGTACCTAATCTCACCGTGATTATTTTGTTATCTTTCAAGTTCTCACAAAAGAATTAGATTTTCAGAGGATTCATGTGGTACACAACTGCAAAAATATGTGTACTCAGATATTGAGGTGCTTCCTTTCATTTAAATTCAAAGTTTTAAAACTGTATGTCCAGGTGGGAAGTGTACCATGAATGGAATTAGGTTACTGCAGAGTGCTGGAAATGCTGGACTTCAGGAGGAAGAATATGAGATACTTGCAGTAATCAAACCTTTTAACAGTAAGAGTCACTGGCATAAAGGCAGAGTTTGAAGGCCAACATTTTTTTCTGGGATGAACGGTTGTGTTTTTTCCAGGCTGCACTTGTCTATATTTTAATACAGAACCATGCTTTGTAAGAAATTGTATTTGCTTTTCACTCTTAAGGTTGTTTTATCTAAAACTGGTGGTGTTTTATTTAAGTATTTTGTTCTCCACAATTGTATTTTAAATACTAAACCTATTTTGTCACTCCCATTCCAGCTAAGCCTCCAGAAACAGTAACTCTTCCCCGTACCCTGTCTGTTTGATGTTCCTGCTGTAGGCCAGTTGCAGAATCATTGAAGTGTGTGTTTGTCACTCATCAGATATTGTTCTAAGGCCATTTTTTTTTTTTCTGTGAAGCAATTTTCATGTATTGTAGAGAATAAGGGAGTATAGAGGATTTAAGAATGTTACACATTGCTTTTGTATGTGTTTTGGGTTTTTTTAAGGGCTTTTCATTACTGGCACAGCAAAACTTCCTTTTGTTCGAGTCCTTTGAAGTCTTTGTGTGCTGTCCTTCATTTCCTTACTAAGTTTTTAGAACTTGTTTTTAATAGTACAAAGCATAGGATTTACAGTCTTGGGGGAGAGTGAGGCGAGTCACTGTTCTCTTAGCGGCATTTCTAGTGTTATGAACCAAAGTACAATGTCACGTCAGGAATCTCTTTAAATCTATTTCAGCTTAATGGAAAATGATTGACTTAAAAATATTCACAGTCATTACAGTCTATATGTTTTCTATTATTAGCTGATCAAGTCATGGACTTGTACAGATAATGTTAGAAATATCATAGTAGTAGATCGGGGCATGAAGATGTGAGAGTTCAAACTGCTGTGTCCTGTGGTGTTTAATGTAATTTCAAACATATTCATCCCTCAGTTGTGTACACTTTTTTTTTTCTCATTGTTTTGTGTTGTGATTTTTTTGTTGTTTTGTTCCCATCATCTAACTTTTTGTTTTCCCCCCTTAAATGTTTTGGTGATTCTCCAGAACCAACGAAACGTATGCTTTCCTTCCAAGGGTTAGCGGAGTTGGCTCATCGTGAGTATCAGGCAGGAGACTTTGAAGCAGCAGAGAGACACTGCATGCAGCTTTGGAGACAAGAGCCTGATAACACTGGTGTGCTTTTATTACTGTCGTCCATTCACTTCCAGTGTCGCAGATTGGACAGGTAGGAGACCTGAAGCGTTCTGTTAAGCTTGCTTTGGAGTTTGCACCAATTCTAGTACTGAGCGTAGCTGACAGAAGTTGTGTTCTAACATTGATTTATTTCTTTTTTAATCACTGAACACAAATACTTCATGACAGCAGTAAGGACTGGTCAAAAATAACATTCTTCCTTTTGAGTTGTGTTAGGTAAGAGAAATACAGCTAGCTTTACAACAACCAACAGATCTTGCCATTATTCTAATGTTATTTTGATATTGGGCGCATTGATATTTTAATGTCAGCCACACCTGTGTGTGGTGGGGGTATTTACATGTGCAAACAAAAGCTTTTGTTTCTTTATTCCACCTGCAGTGTGGGGATTTGTGTGTGTTTGTTGTTTTTGTTGTGGTTGGTTGGTTGAAGTTGCAAGACTGATTGTTTTCTGAAAAATGGCATGATTAGTTAAGGATTTTTGTAATCTGGAAGTTGTCTTTATATTCTTTCTGGTTGCCTGTTCCTGATCGTGCTTTCTGTTCCTCAAGAATTTTGAACTTGTTCTAGCTATACATCTGTGTGTGCTGGTGAAGGAAGTAAGAACTTTTGGTTGAGGTTTGTTTTATATGGGCACTGAACAAAGTTGTAGTAACAGTTCAGATATGAGAAAATAACATGGGGAAGGATTCAAGAGAATTTTGTGTTTGCATCTGTCAGCTATATCCTGCTGCGGGAAAAGACTATTGAGTGGAGCATTGCTTAAAGCATACACACGTTGGAAGAGGCTTCAGAGCATTTCTGTAGTATCTTATCTGATTGCATTGAGCTCTGGTTTGGTGAGACAACTTGCACACTACCGATTGTAAATGAGAGTTGTCTTTCTTCAGTAGAATCTAAAGTAAGAACAGGGGAGAATGATAGCTAGACATATATAACAGCTCCGTAAGTCCAGATTTGTTGGCTGTATGGTGGCTTACTTAAGCATGAATGTTCATTAATTAAGCAGGCAAACACTGAAAGTCAAGGGTGGGTGTTTTGTTTTGGTTTTGTATGGATTTTTTTTGTTTGTTTTTGATGTTGTGTGTTTTATTGTTTGTGTTTGGTTTGTGTGTGGTGTTGTTTTTTTTTCCCTTGCTAACTTGTCTGATTTTTTCCAGGTCTGCTCACTTCAGCACTTTGGCCATTAAACAGAATCCGCTGCTGGCTGAAGCCTACTCGAATCTCGGCAATGTGTACAAGGAACGTGGGCAGCTACAAGAAGCAATTGAACATTATAGACATGCACTGCGCCTCAAACCAGATTTCATTGATGGATATATTAATTTGGCTGCTGCGCTGGTAGCTGCAGGTGATATGGAAGGAGCAGTACAGGCATATGTGTCTGCCCTTCAGTACAATCCTGTAAGTAACTTTATTTTATAGGAGAACTCTGTACTTTACTGCTGTGCAAGGAGGCTTCAAAGAATAGACAAGTGACAGCCCTTCCCTTTAGCCTGTACACCATGACTTATTGACCTACTGAATACTTTTCTTCAGGATCTTTGAAAAACTTCTGTTGCAGAAAGTTTTATATTGTAGTACGGTAAAGGCTGCTAGTTTTGTACTTATCTGTATTGTTCAGATAACAGAAAAGCAAGGAATTTTTTTTTCCCTCCAGTCAAAAGTGTCAGTGAACAACCTCATATTTAGCTTTGTGTGCTTTAAGGCAGTATTATCACAGTGAGAGACTCACTGCTCAGACTCAAATGTGAGATGTTGAAAAATAATCAGGTATTACTTTATCATCACGGTGATGAGAGTTGCCTTGGTTAGATTTCCGCTGTGGACTGGTTTACAGGAGCATGGGGTTTGTGTTTTATAGGCTGAAACTGACTGTGTCTGTAAGTGATTCCTATAAAATCGATCTGGTGTTTGGATTTTTGGTTGTAACTGTTTAGAATTGACATTTAAAGTAAACAGTGTATCAGACTGCTGTCTTCTGTTTATTTTGCATTGTACTCAATTTGTATAGTGCTACTCAGCATGATGAAGGTATCTGCCTGCTATTTGGTCAGATGTTATGTCAAAAAATATTTAAAATACAGCATTGTCTGGTGTTCATACACTGTTTCGCTGAAAATAAGACAGGGTCTTATACAATTTTTGCTCCAAAAGATGCTTAGATTTTTTCATGTATGGCTGTCTGGACACTTTAAATTGACCTTTTTAATGAACTGTAATAACTAGAGCTTATTTTTGGAGTAGGGCATGTATTTTTAGCATCCTGAAAAACCATGGTGGGGCTTACTTTTGAGGAAACAGGGTATATCCTTTTTCCTTTGGAAAAGAAAATGCAAACCCAGTCTAACAAGAGCTCGGAGTTTTGTTTCTCTGTGTTCTTCAGCCTAGGTGAACTTGTATTTATCACAAATGTAAATAATTTTTCTTGACCTAACATTACAGCCAACAAATAATCTTACTGATTTTAGTACCATAAAGAAGTGAGAGGCCTTTGGGGCATCTGAAGTCCTGAAACTAACAGCACGGCTTTGATTTTTCAGGACTTGTACTGTGTTCGTAGTGACCTGGGGAACCTGCTCAAAGCCCTGGGTCGCTTGGAAGAAGCCAAGGTAGGTGTTGGGTAGAATACATGTAAACGTCAGTGTTTTGAAAACTTGAACTTTGCACCAAGTCTTCAAATCTGCGTTGATCTACAGACAGTCTGAGAAACTGCTGAAAACTGAAGGCACTGAAACACCCCAGAGTAGTTGCAGGGCAAGATATGGCATGTCCATGTTTAAAAGTTGGTTTAAGTCAAGAAACGGAACATTACCAAGCCTTCCTGCTGAACTAGACTATCCGATACCATTCTGAAGTATTGGGCAGGGGCTCCATCATGCTCTTATCTGGAAATAAGTAACAGTCCTTCAAATCTGAGGCTTGCCTGCTGGTGCCAAGCAGAGAGCCTGTGGTTAGCTCGAGATCCCTGTACGATGCAGGTGCTATTGAAAATGCTGCTCTTCTAAAGTCCTTTGTGGCTTGTAAGTGGAGAAGAAACTTATCCAAATGTTACCTTGTAATATTGGCTTTTAAAGATTTTTATTCTTTTAACTCTTCCCTTCCCTTGATTGTGGAAGAAAGGCTAGTAAATGATCAATAGCTGCGGTATGCGAACCCCCCCAATATCTTTTCTTCATGTCTTCCCTCTACCCTCCCGCAAAATAAAAAAAATCGGAAGGACAAAGCTGGTTTGTTTGGGAAATGAACTGATCGAAAGAAAACTTGCTGTAGTGGAAAGGTGGCTTCTAGCAGTCTTGTTTCCTAAAATGAGAATTCGAACACCAAGATGAGTTTAAAATTCTTGGCATGTTAAAACTTGGATTGCACAAATAAATAGTCTTGTTACAAGCCACCTTACGCGTCCGCGCTGCAGGGGTGAGGAGTGTGGAGAAATCGGAAACACTCTGGACTCCACGTCTGTCACTCCAAGCCCCACGCGCATGCTCAGAAGTGGAGTGTATGAACAGCGTAGCTGTCTGTTTGGCTGCAGCACCAGCGGGGGAGGGTTCTCATCTTTAGGGGGTAATGGGAATGCAGGTTCAAAGTTCATTATTTTTTGCATTTCTCCTAACAACCTGGATGTGCGTACCATCCTAGGGCAGCCGAATCGATTTGGTCAGATCCAGGTTGCAAATACTTGTGCAGCAACATTGAGAGTTTGAACAGTCTTTGAGACACTTGGTTCTCAGCCCACCAAGCGGACAGCTAACATGAATTGCACTTCACTGCAGCTTTAGTGTGACTGGTATAGGCCAAGACACTGCGCCTGCCTTAGGTTGCTGACTTCTTTGTTTCAGAGCTCTGGAGACACCTAGTTTGAAAGTGTTATTCCGTTTTGTGAGAACTTAATAAACGAGGAAAAACATCTTGAGTAAATTGCAATGTGTTTCTTTGGTTATCAGTCCATTCGAAAGATCAAGCCAGCAGATTCCTTACAGTTTGAACTAAAATTTAATTTCTTTGTAGATATTTCAGAGCCTTTCTTCCAAAAAAAAAAAAAATCCCTGCTGTATGCAATTGCCCTGATTAACCCTCTCCCTTCTGCATGTCTCCCTTGTTACAGACAGATTGTCCTCATTCCCATGTGTTAAGACATATCCAAAAAAATGCAATTGCTTTGTTGAACTCTTACTAATGATCTTGTTTTATTTTCTCTCTTGTTTTTGGTTTTTCACCACTGATATTGTATTTAGAAGGTTTCAGGTGGGTGAAACCTCCTATTCCATGCGTAAGGTGCCTCGCTGAAGGGAGCTCGAGGCCTGGATCTAGGGCAGACACACACCTCCTCCTCCTCTTCCAGCAAGGAACGCACCGAAAAGTCACATGATGAGAAATATGGTAACGGGTTTGTAACTGCCACAGCAAAACCATTTGCCTCCATGCCTGAATCTTCTGTCTTGTGGCTTCAGAAACAGCTTAAAATATTTAATTACGAGCAAGTAATGTAAGAATATTTTATACTAGTAGCCACAAATTCTTTCAAAGAAATAAAGTAAAAGTAAATTAAAATATTTTTTTTAAGAAATAATTGGAGATAGTTAACAGTAAAAGCTTCTAACTCTTCTGGTTGTTCATTTTTTTCCTTTTTTCTTCTTTGTTTGGATTGCAGCGTTCTGCTCTTCTGATGATGCGCTGTGATCCTGCAGTAGCGCAAAGGCTGCGCAGCGGTAACGCGCATTGCGTGCGATTAAGCCCTCGTGAACGGTTGACTAGATGATTAATCTCTGATTGGGTGCCTGCCCAAGCTCCAGGCTGTAGCCTTTTGGATAAAATTGGGTTGCAACGCATTTAGAGTCCAGACATCAAATTTAATATGCAAGTTTCTATATGGGCCTGTCTGGTAGATTAATGATTCTGGTTGGCCGTTCACTGGACCTAGGGGCAATCGATAGAGCAAAGCAGTTCGCAGCGATAGCGTGGCGCCGTGCTGGTTAGGATGCGCAGCGATTTCTCGCGCTTGCATTACAGGGACCTAAACCTTCATGCAATCCTGTCATTTGAGGTTTTGAAGCTGCAGATGATTGAATGGATTTGAAGAAACTAGGAAACAAGATGTGGATTAGGCGTGTCGCCTCACTTGGCAGGGACGCTTGCAACCGAAGAATGGCCTCACTTTTTCAGTAGTTTTTCTAGTTGTTTTTTTGTTTGTTTGTTTGTTTAGTTCTTTTTAAGTAATTTCTAGCTGGTTTAGAACATTTCACAAATAATTTTATTTAGTGCAAAGTTGCTTTTACACACTATTTTTTTGGTTTTTATGCACTTCAGGTTGGCAGGTGTTTCCAGTAACTACTTGAATTATTTCTAAGATGATTTCTGTCATGACTTTGTGTCTAAAGGCCTGTTAATTTGTCATCAGCATAACTGAAAAATGGTGGGCTTGCACCTGGGTTTTGGTTTGCGCTGGCGCAGGATCAACAACAGTTTGCAGCGCATTAGTTTTGGCGCAAGCTAGCCTATACTGCAGGGTCACTTTTGGCTGGTTTGAGAAGGCATACTAACAATTTTTTTTTCTCATTTTTTTCTTTTTACAAATATTCCCCTTCCCTTGTATCTCTCTTCTTTAACTGTTCCAAGGCCTGTTACTTAAAAGCAATTGAGACTCAACCAAACTTTGCAGTGGCTTGGAGTAATCTTGGCTGTGTTTTCAATGCCCAAGGAGAAATTTGGCTTGCAATTCATCACTTTGAAAAGGTAACTGTCTCAACCAGGCAGCATCACTGCAGTTGTCTGCTTGTAGATGATAGAAATACTTTGGTCAGCAGAGAACTTCCTATGATCCTGTTAGTTAACGTCCTGTGCTAGTTTTTTACTTCCTGATGTTTCAGACTACCCATATACCCCTAGAGGGATAGGTTTAAAATTGCTCTAAAGACTTCATGCACATGTCAAATATAAGAAAATTCATTAATTTTACAATCCTTTTCCAGAAATTTTTTAAAAATATCTGATTGGATGGCAATAACATTCTGCATGTTTCATCTGTGAGAGGGAGAAACAACTTTCTGCTTTAAATTGTTTTTCATTGTGATTTTGTTTCAGGTGTTACTGTCCTTTGAGTAATTGAGGAGAATGATATTAAGCGACACACTAATTCCTCTTCTCTAGGATTGTTTTTTGTCACTGTTCTTTCAGACTTCTCTGGATTGGTGTCATGAACTAGTTGTCCCATACTTTCTCATTAGTAACTAGTTAGCATCCTAATGCAGTTTATACTCATCTCTTAGGTTTCTAAAGTGACCTAAAACCAGATTTAAGATGTGGTGGAGTGTTTCTTCCTGGTATTTATGACTTGAGCTCTACAAAACATAATTTGATCTGCTCAGGATATTTTTGGATCTGAGTCTAGTTAGTGTTAAATTATAAAGTATTTTAATTTGGAAGTAATAGTTCCCATGAGAGAGACTGTAAGAGTGTGGCCTGTCATATAGACACGTAGCTTATTAATGCATCTCTAACTTTATTGTTTATAAGTTTTTTGCATTTCATTAGTTTTGAAAGGAGTGAAAGTGTTTTCTTTTAGTTAGATGGCTCCTGAATTTTCCCTACACCTATGATGAATTTATTCTTTTCTCGCTTTTGTGAAGCTGTCTCTATTTTCCTGGCCTGCTAAAGTTTAAATGCTGTCTTATTTTTACAGTAAATACAGCACGCGGATAATTTTTTTTAGGGTTTTCTCCCCTAAAAACAAACTAAAGGCAGCATAGCGTGGGTAGGCCGGAGTGTTAAAAATGATCAGCCTAACAGGAATGATTAACGCTTTATTCTGCAGTAGTTGCAACTGGCTGCGTAAGCAAATGAATAAGTTTGAGGGTAGTGTACGCTGCTGTTTCTACAGATAAATAACTTCATTCTATGATTTATATAACTTAAGTTTTCCATCATTACTAGGTTGTTGGTAAAGTCTTAGATACCTATAGATTGGGTTTGTCGAATCTAAAAAAACCCAACCAGCCAACAAAAAACCACATGCATAAAACACCCGGTATCAACTAGGTTGTATAGAGAATGTTTTTGTGTTAATACTTGTAACTGTTACTTCAAAAATATTTTCAGGCTGTAACACTTGACCCAAATTTTTTGGATGCTTACATCAATTTGGGAAATGTCCTGAAGGAGGCAAGGATATTCGACAGGTAAGCAGATCAGTACTGTCTCTGTCAGTGGCTGGTCAGATGTATCAAGATATAGGTTCGGTTCCTGATGTAAAATCTCTTTGGACAGTATAGCAAATATTTCTGCTGTAAGCTAAGCAAGCAAATGGCTTTGAAATGTACACAGAGCAGGCTACTGGAATAATAATAATAAATTCCTGTGGAATGTATTCCTTTATGTATCTTTCCTGTACTTAATAAAATGTTCAAAGTGAGACTTTCTGAAGGTATTGATGAAAAGAGATTTGAAATTAAGACTGGGGGAGGGTGAAGATAAGACATCTGAGAAAGGCACGAACCCTTGAGTTCTCTGTTCTCATTGTGTGATTTGGGATATGATCTACAAGTGTGTCTCTTCTAAAATTTTCCTTCTGTGTAAGACAAGCTGAAATGCAGCAATTCAGCCACGCACCTGATGGACTATTCTGTATTTATTGTGCATCAGCATCATGTTATTGCATGGAGTTGCAGTACTGTTGTTATCTTTTTGAACTAATTTTTTCAAGACCTTTGATCTGATACATGGGTCTTTTGTTTCTGGAAGAAGATCCAGGCTCTGTTGTTTATATGCAGTGTACCATGTGGCATCTGTTAATTGGATTATAATTTCTGGTAGATGTGATTTGTAGCTCCAAATTTATTAAAAGCTTGCAGGGAACAGGTTAATTACTCTAACTAGTTGCATTGCACACAGTGTAAGTCATTCTGTGATTTGTTTTAACCATGAATTAATGGGACAAACGGGCACATTTCCTCATCATTTTAGGCTTTACATCACCTTTTTGAGAATTTACTATGTATACTGTTGTGTTTTTTCTAGAAGTCAGATTTGAATACATCAGTCATTTATATAGTGCTACAGGAGCATATACTTAAAGATCTTTTACTTTTCAACAAGCTGAAGTTCGAAGTATAAAGCATGATACATAGGTTAGCAGAGAGAATAAAGGCATCTAATAATATAATATTGTTTGTATTGTTACAATTGAATGATAAACTGTGGGAAAATGGAGGAAAGGTCTCATGCTTATCCTAGTAATGAAGACTGTAAAGAAACTAGACAAAAGCTTAAATTTTTCTTCCAGAACACTTATGTTGATCACTATACAGCATCAGGTGTGAGGAAAACATTTCCTGTTTGTATTACAAAGTGTTTCTTTTAGTCTGCTAGTTGTTACAGAATTAAGCGTAACTTTAACATGAATAATAATAATTCATCCTATGATTTGGCTTTCAGTTCAGTCAGTACTCTTCTGTGTTTTCAGTAACATCTTACTGGATGGTTTTGTTTGTTAATGATAAATATTCCTTTCATGTTTTTACGTAGGTCATTTTTATGACCAAGCTGAACATAACTACTGCTCTGTGGACAATTATTTACCTCCTTTTTCTCCTTACAGAGCTGTAGCAGCTTATCTGCGAGCCTTGAGTTTGAGTCCAAATCACGCGGTTGTGCACGGCAACCTTGCCTGTGTGTATTACGAGCAAGGACTAATAGACCTGGCAATAGACACCTACAGGAGGGCTATTGAGCTGCAGCCCCACTTCCCTGATGCGTATTGTAACCTGGCCAACGCCTTGAAGGAGAAAGGCAGTGTAAGGAGTACTTCTTTTCCTTTTAATTTTTTTTAAAGTACACCGCATGTTTATTTTAGACACCGGCTTTCACCAACTTTATTGAGATGGGGTGTTACCCTCATTTACTTAGAATAATTCAGGAAATTTCCACCTCGAACATGTTTAAAGTGATTGTATAATGCCTTCTCATAAACAGTGCTGTTACAACAAGTTGCCATGTTAACAGTATCCATTTTTTGAAGGTGGTAGAAGCAGAAGAATGCTACAATACAGCTCTTCGACTTTGTCCCACACACGCAGATTCTCTCAACAATCTAGCAAACATCAAACGGGAACAGGGGAATATCGAGGAGGCTGTTCGTCTTTATCGGAAGGCTCTTGAGGTACAGTTGAATGTGGGGAATTAAAGTTGGGAATGTGTAATATGACATAGGTTTTCTCCCTATTTGGTCATAAGTGGAGAAACATCTGCTCAGAGACCTAAATTATATAAAAAGAAGAGCAAGAAATGCACCAGTTTGTGGTGGTTTTTTGTTTGGTTTACGTTTGCTTCTTTGTTTTTCGTGTGATCTACTTGGGGCATTTGAGAGACTGGTTCTACTTCTTTTTCTTCCAGGTGTTTCCAGAGTTTGCTGCTGCGCATTCAAATTTAGCAAGTGTTCTGCAACAGCAAGGAAAGTTACAGGAAGCTCTGATGCATTACAAAGAGGCTATTAGGTAAGTGGATACTATCTGTAGTCCTAGCCTTTCATAATGGGAAGGTGTCATAGATCTGTGCAGAAAGTGACTTACAGTACTGTATTTTAATTTAGGTAGTTGCTTTGCAAACCAAAAAGTCTGGGTATGGGTATGGTGTCTCATGGGAGGAGGAGCTTGTATTGCTCATGACGTATATTATCTTTATTTCTCAGAATCAGCCCCACGTTTGCAGATGCTTATTCTAATATGGGAAATACTTTGAAGGAGATGCAGGATGTTCAAGGAGCGTTGCAGTGCTACACCCGTGCCATTCAGATAAACCCAGCTTTTGCTGATGCCCACAGCAACCTGGCCTCTATTCACAAGGTAGCACATGCGAATGATTCACTCTTAGAGTATGCTGGGTACTGTGAGTACTTACGCTGAGTATATTTTTATCTGCTAACTCATTTCTGTGTCTCTACAGGATTCAGGGAATATACCAGAAGCCATTGCCTCTTACCGCACTGCTCTGAAACTGAAACCTGATTTCCCGGATGCCTACTGCAACTTGGCCCACTGTTTGCAGGTGGGGAAGATGAAGCTTTGATTGTGATTCCTAGGATTCCTCTGCAGCAAATGCTAAGCTTGACCACCTCAACCAATGATTGATTTAAATGTAAAGAGTAGACTTAAGTCTTAAATCAGAAGATTATAGAGTCATCAACAGTAATTACTGAAGTTCTCACTTCTATTTTTGGAAGAAGCATTAGTCTCAACTTGTGAAATATCTGATATAGATCAAAGGAAGCTGTTGTCCTAATGCTCTTGTAATTTTTCCCTTTTCTAGATTGTCTGTGACTGGACAGACTATGATGAAAGAATGAAGAAGCTGGTTAGCATTGTAGCTGATCAGCTGGAGAAAAACAGACTGCCGTCTGTCCACCCACATCATAGCATGCTGTACCCCCTTTCGCACAGTTTTAGGAAGGCTATTGCTGAGAGACATGGAAATCTGTGTTTGGACAAGGTAAGAAGTTTTATACAGGTCAGTTGTGGTTCAAGTACGTTGTGGGTTTGCCTGTTCCTGCTGAAAATGTAATGCTCACGTGGTTAGTATTGGCCTTTGTAAGGTTTCTGAGTCACTGACCTGAAGAGGAATATGACATAACGTTACTCATCTACTTTTGCAAAGCACAGGCAAGGGGTGTTTTGGAAAAGCAGAGTAAATTATTCTTTTTTGACAGTAAAACAGATCCAGGTGGCTGTGTGATACTATTTCTCAAAATCTGTCTCTGTTCGGCATCTGTAGTGCTTGGAACCTGACCTTGCTTCTGCGGAATTCTTGCTGGAATGCATGAGCTTTGTGTTTGGCTCTGGGAATTCCAAATGCACTCTGTTTAGTGGTGATGGCAGCAATGCTACAGTGTGGCGCATCACAATAGGAAATACTAGAGTATTCGTTGTGATTCTGTTTTAGAGTACTTAGTAGTACATAGTAGAACAGATTCTTCCAAAATCATATAATCTCTTGCTGCAACTATGTAACCGTGTGCCATTTCCACAAGACTGCACAGCACCTTAAGCTGCCGAGAATGCAGCTGATGGCACATTGTTTAAAATTTGATGCCACTTCCATTTCTCTTCCTCCAGAGAGTCACAGCTGTTAGTGCTTATGGATGTTGAGATGGACTAATTGAGCAGGTTGCCAATTAAAATTGAAAATACGCTGTCAGCTAGCGGAAGTGGTCTGGTTAGCTAATGTAGGGATTTCAGATTTCAGAAGGTAGCACTTCGCTTTCAAACTAATTTGTCTTAATAGCCTGATAATGCTGTCGGTGATAGTGGCTACAAGCCAATGTGTGGAGAAGATGGTGAGTGTAAGAGTAGAAAGCACGCTGTGGTGCTTCACAGGAACACCGTTCTGGTCACAGTAGATTGTAATTGAGAGCTTCCTGGTCATAGCAATGTGGTATCAGTATATTTAGTAATAGGGGTGGAATACTTAACAGATAAACTGCTAGAAAGGCAGAAATGTCAACTTGTAGTAGTGATGTCTGTCTTTATTTAGCAGGATGTAGGTATATGAGATCTGGTAGCCCAGTTTGTGGGCATTATGGGTGGTTCCAGTGGAAATACATATAAATCAGGTTTCAAACAACAGATTGCCCACAGAGCCCCTAGTTGAATGGGGGATAAGGCTAATTCTGTAAACTCATGGGAGCTTTTTTTATGCCTCTGTTTAGCATTTTGTTTTGATTGCCAAGTTTATAAACAGTTGTATATGTTTTCTTGACAGATTAATGTTCTTCATAAGCCACCATATGAGCATCCCAAGGATTTGAAGGCTAGTGAAGGTCGACTTCGTATTGGCTATGTGAGCTCTGATTTTGGGAACCATCCAACCTCGCACCTAATGCAGTCAATCCCAGGCATGCATAACTCAGACAAATTTGAGGTAAAAGTATAAATGTCATGCTTAATGCTTTAAATACGGCTGTGACACTTCCTTTTTCTTGGTGCAGGCAGGTAAACTAGGGAAGGGCAAACTTTTGTTTTTCATGGTGTGGGTTGTGGGTTTTTTTTTTTATGTTTTTGGGGTTCTTTTTGATTGAAGAGTTCTCCAGCCTGTTAACTCCTCCAGAGTTAGCCTCCTTTATCAATATGAACTGTTCTTTAGAAGGCAGGCAAATTAGGTACCTGTCCTTACAATTACTGTAGTTAGGATTTGTGGCCCATGGAAAACTTTTTTTTAAGCTTCAGCTGCTCTTCTTTGAGTAGTTGTTTCAACATCAAGCTACTAGTGCCTGGTTGCATCTGATGTACAGATACACATCTGTTTTGTTCACTCTGTGCTGCTGGGGTTTTTTTTACATGTATTTTTCTCTGGGATATGTGATTAACAAACACGAACTTCATATTGGTCTGTCTACTCCTTTTTCAAAAGGAAATGTTAGACCACGCTTACTCCAGAAGGAGCAATCCCAGTCACATCTATATTTATTTGGGTGTCATGTTAAAGGGTTGAGGCTGTAAATAGAACTAATTCCCAGTGATGGCATTTGCCCCATGACTGTTTAAATTGCCTTGGTTTTGAGCTCCTGTTTTCCAAGACGTGCAAATTTGCTTATCTTTGTAAAGGCTTGTAAATCTTTCCTTCTGGCAGAAGTGTTTTTGAATTAATTTTTTCGTTTTGTTGTTTCTGGGCTGCTTTTCCCCCTACCTTCTTGCTTTTTCCTGGTCTAAAGTCTTTGTAGTCTGAAACCTTTATGACGAAGCTGTGTGCTCAGAAGTAGGGTTTTTTCATAAAACAGTTAGGTGGTCTGAGTACATGGGATGTGAAGAGAATATACCATTTAACCTTGAATCAGCTCCAAACAAAGGGCAGTCTGTTTGGTATTTATAAAGCTCTACAGTGCTCAATTTAAATGCTAAATACAAGTTATCTGGTTTTGTTTTGTTTTGTTTTTTGCTAAACTCATGCTTATGTCCTGCAAGATAGTATATTATTTGCATATTGGTTCTGTTCTATGTATGTGCTAGGTTAGCTAAAGATGCCTATTTATGTAACCTGCCAACCTTGAGTTTCTCAGATACATTTGCAGTTTCTTAATTGGAGAGAACTAGTCACTCTTTAAAGAATCTGTTAAAAAGCTTCCCCAAGGCTTAGCTTGTCTGTTCAGTTTGAGTTCATTATTATGATTCTCACTAATTACGCATTCAAAGGTGTATTGTAAAAGGCATTCTTAGAGAATTAAATGCTTATGCAAATCCATTTGTTAAAATTACTTTACCTCGGAGTGCTGAGAACATTATATATATATATATATATATGTCTGTGCAAGATGCAGTGTCATACTCTCAACACCAAAACCAGGTAAAACTGGGGCCTGGTGCCAATGTGTCCGAATGCCTAGTGCCCCCTTTTCTCTGGACTTCTTTCTCAGCTGGTAAATGCCACACAAATAAATATAATTTGTATGAAACTAGGTGTAATTTTGCTAATGTAATTTAACATTGCAATACCATATGTTTTATAGCAAAGTTACTTTGTTGGCAAGTTGTTGCAGATACTCAATTTTTGGTGCCTCATATTCTAGGTGTTCTGTTATGCTCTGAGTCCTGATGATGGTACAAACTTCCGTGTAAAAGTGATGGCTGAAGCAAATCATTTCATTGACTTATCTCAGGTGAGCTTTTTGATGAATTGACCTTCTACCAAACCCTAAATGAAGAAAGAGATCAGCCTGTAGTTTGAGGTTTTTAGTTGCAATCACTTCTTGAATTAGGCTGATGTTAGTCTTGAGATTTTGGTGTTAGTAGATATATTGGTGTTACACCTTAGCAGGGATGTGGTGGCTATTATGTGACCTCCATGTGATTATGAAAAAGTAATATTGACAATATTGAATAACTGTTCCATTAGATCTTCAGGTAATAGTCATATCTGAATGTCATGCATAAGTCAAGATGCTACAACTACAAATTTATTTGAGCTTGGTTTACTACAGTGAAGCAGGATAGAGGGGGGATTTTGCCTCTCTATCCCAACACTGTTTTGGTAATGCTTACAGGTGGTTTTGGCTTTTTCTAAGTTCCATATGCAAACTGATGGGGATTTCAGTATACAGAGAAGTCAAGGAGTTGCTATGATATCTCAGGATAACTGGCAAAACCCTAAAGCAATATGGGATAATCAGTGGCACCTGGACAGTCCCACGTTAGGTGATAAATAAACTTTCGTGTAGTTTTAAAACTTACGATGTTGTTTGGAACCTGTTGTCCTAAGTAACAACATTAAATTGATGTCTGCAGAATTGCTATTTGAGGTGGATTTTGCCAAGTTGATCTTCTAAAATGTTCTTTTAGAATAATGGGCTTCAGCTCTGCTTGTGGAAAGCCATTTGTCCCCCTCTGCTTTTGCAGCTGTGGATGTTTGAAAGCCCTGGGTCATAGTAGAACAGGGCAGCAATTTCATATTGGTTGTTGCATTTAACAGTTATCTAGGGAAAAATTATTTCCTTTGCCCTTATTGATACACTGAGTTTTCATATTTAAAATTCCTGAGGCATCAAACTCCTATTTTTAGGTGACAGTGCATCTCTTAGAGATTTGTCCAGGAGGGTCAAACAGGTAGAAACAGTTTGCTGTGATCCATTGCATTAGCAGTGTAACTTACTGGAAGTTAAACTGAGGTGGGAACTCACATTGTTGTCCACCCAGAGATATAACTGTCCATGTGCGTGTGTTTTCACCGCTGTAAAATGTGAAGTAGCTTTTCCTTTTTACAAAAACAAAGTACTTTCATGGTGCACATTCATTGTAGAGCAAGTCAGCATTAGCAGTAACTGCAGAGTAGTTAATTGGCTTACTCTTGGCCTTCAGTTCGAAGTGATTTCTTTGTATTATCTTAGTTTGGGAATCTACAACTTGCCTTATGTTACTTCTGATCATTAATTAGCCTTCCAGGAGTGGTGGGGCTGTTCTGCTTTGTATAGTCTCAGTTTCTAGCTTTTGGTTTTTGTTTTACTGCTGCTGAACTAGAGACATCTCTCAAATATTTTATTTTATCTGCTTGTAGGTAATGACTAATTATATAACTAATTCTTGGAGGAATTTAAAACCGAAAATTGTTTACCTTTCAGTATTAGACAGGAAGAGACACAATTGTAATTTCCAAGGCTTTGCTGTTCTTGCAAGTCATTGGTAATATGTTGTGTGAAGTTGTGCTCTTTGTCTTTGATTTAGCCAGGAACTGAAGTAGTTTCAGCGTTGCTTGACCAAATTCCTTCCATTATGCATTTGTGATATTTCTGTGCACGACTTTCTGAGCTTGTCAATGCTGAGTATCACTCCACTGATTCAAATGTGCAGAGGCAATCTTCAGTACCACAGTTAAAATTTCTGTAAGCAGCTGTTTCAGCTGTGGTTAGCAAACTTACAGGGATATTTTTTTGCTTCAACAAGGATTTTTTGGCTTGAGTTGATGACTTACACCTCTGTAAAACCAGGAGTAATGAGATTTAAGACTTGCCTAAATTATGCAGCTGACATTGATTGGTACACTGATGACTAACCACATTTATTACTGAAAGATGGAAAACAAAAATAATTTATATGTATGTATTTATTTTTCAGATACCATGTAATGGAAAAGCAGCAGACCGCATCCATCAGGATGGGATACACATTCTCATTAATATGAATGGCTACACCAAAGGAGCCCGAAACGAATTATTTGCCCTGAGACCAGCACCTATTCAGGTAACTAAGTTAGAGGGCTCTGTATCTCCAGCAAAACACTTGTGAGGAGGAAGAGTTTCTCTTTTTCTTCCAGCAGACTGGAAAAAATGTTGGGGGCTCACATTGATCAGTAAGCGAGAGAGACTTTTTAGGGCTTAGCATATATGAGGCAAATAGGATCATTCTGTTGAAGGGGCGTAGTGTGGGTTTTTTAATGTGCTTTATGGGCAGTTGTCTGTCCTGAAAGAGAACTCCGTAGTTCTGTGAGGTTCCCGTACACGCTGGAGTTCTTGCATTAGTGAAAACAAAGGGTATTTGAAGCAGTTGAGGAAATCAGTTATTGTGGTTAAATCTCTTTAGGCTTAATGAAATTCTAGTTGGAATAAGTCAGAATCAATGTCGGAGTAGTTTTTTTGACTAAGGATTTTCTAAAATGCCTATGGAAAGAGGAGGAAAAAAGCCTCAGTCTCTAGGCTACAGAAGTTTGTCTCAGCTAAGAGAAGATGTAATCACGGACGGTCTGTGTTCTGCTATAACTGCACATAGTTGGCTACTTTAGCCTTTTGCTCAGGGGATCAATTCTAGAATGTCTTTGAACTGTTCAGTGTCTCAGTAATGAAAGTTGGGATTTGACGGTTGCTTTTCCGTTGATAAAACACAAGAAGGAGCTTGAATCTGTAGGTGCAAAATTCAAAATATGTTGAGTTTTAACTTCCTTTATTTTTTGCGATGCATCTGGGACTGGAGCCTTGCTTTCTTATTTTTTAGGCAATGTGGCTGGGATATCCTGGAACCAGTGGGGCGTTGTTCATGGATTATATCATCACAGATAAAGAAACTTCCCCAGTTGAGGTGGCTGAGCAGTATTCAGAGAAATTAGCTTACATGCCAAACACTTTCTTTATTGGAGACCATGCCAACATGTTCCCCCATCTGAAGGTAGGTAGGAAAGGGCAAGAAAAACTGTCATTTTCTGTAGCTGTCTTTATAAAATGGCATTTAATATAGCACTTGGTAACTTTTTTGAAACTTATTTTTTACAGAAAAAAGCAGTCATTGATTTCAAATCCAATGGTCATATTTATGATAACAGAATTGTTTTGAATGGCATTGACTTGAAGGCTTTCCTCGACAGCCTCCCCGATGTCAAGATTGTTAAGGTGAGAGCTACTTCTTTGTGTGTTTAGTCTTGGGGACTTAAGCTACTACTCTTATCTGATGGGTATGTCATTTTCACAGATGAAGTGTCCTGACAGTGGTGACAATGCAGATGGCAATGCCGCCCTCAGTATGCCAGTCATTCCTATGAACACAATTGCAGAAGCTGTGATTGAGATGATTAATCGTGGGCAAATTCAGATAACTATCAATGGATTCAACATCAGTAATGGATTAGCAACTACTCAGGTGAGACACCTCAAGATGCTGTTCCCTTGAGTTTTGTGTTCTATCGTTCTGGTTTAACATAACAAGGAAGAAAAACCTCCAAGCAAATGTCTGTCTTCTGTCATGTTGATTTGTTTAATTCTCACACTGAAGGAAACTCCTAACTGTGTTATAAGCCACAGATGTACTGGAAGATGATGTTTCCCCACAAAGATGTAGGGGTTATATCAAGAGGTATCTAAAGTCCAGAGAATTTGAATCTTATTGCATGAAGATAACACTTGATGGTTCAGAATTTGAAGGCAGTATTTGCTCTTTGCTTGCTGCCTACAGGGCGTGTGTGAGCTGTTACCCAGTTCCAGTTGTGTTTTTTCTTTGCACAACAGTTCTTCCTTTTTTTAAAAAAAAACATATTTTAACATTAACATAACTCTTTGGACTTGTAACTTTTATTCAGTTTACAGTTGGTCGTTCAGGAGACACTTTAATATCATTTGATGAGAACTTTTATTATCACTATCCATAATCTCATGACTTGGCTTCTTTTTATGAGTTCCTTTGTTCACAGCTAACATGCTCCTTTAAGCTCTAAGAGATCATGTCTCGGTTTGGTCAGTAAGCTTATTAATATTTTTCCTGAAATTGTTGTGCCCTGAGGATAGTAGAGAATTCTTGTCTCGGCACTCCACCACCAACATGAAACTATGTAAGCTTGGTTGGTGCAGTTTAAAAATGGGATTTATATCTTTTGATCACACTGATATAACCCTTCTTTGTGCTTGTTCTAATTTGATCTCAGCTACTTTTGGGTGTAGGTCAACAAGGACTGTGCATTGTGGTTTTTAGGTCTCCACAGTGACCTGGATAAGCAGCACTTTTATCATCTTTTGTTGAACTAAACTATCTCGTGCATCTTCTAACAGAGTCAGTGACAGTGAGTCATTGTCATTCATGTCAAGTTTGTCAATAGTATGCCTATTTTGGCCGGCCACACTGCCACTGAGCTAAATTTTAAATGTACATGTATGATAAATTTATGAAGGGAACACTCCAAGTACCTGCTTTGCCCTGTCTGTACTGATATTAATGTGTCTTCAGTCTTGAGTATCTCTTCTGTGCCTGTTGTCTTTTATCTTAACAAAAACAAACCACAGAAAACAAACCACAAAAAAAAAACCCAGACCCACAAACAGAAAACCCCCATTGCTTTCTAAACACTTTTGTATTCTTTCTTGAAGTCCTGATTTGGTTTTTGGTCTCAAGGAAACAAAGTGACCTTAAGGAGCAGAGGGAGTCCATGTGTAATGCCTCTTTATGATTCTTCTTCCCTGTTATTCCGGTTACTTGGAATTTCAGGGAGCTATACCATGGGTGTGAAAATGCCCAGTGTTTGTTTTGTGTTTTGATGGTTGCAACATTGTAACATCCACGAGCATGTATCCCCTAGTGGTTAAATTCTTGTTATGGGTAAACAGCCAGTTTTGTTTTCATATAACAAAACCAAAGGTAAGCTTACAGTAACGTCATGGTGCTAACAGATGTTGAAGTGTGTCTCGGGATAATTCCACAGGGCATGATCTTGTTTTCAGCAACTGCAGTGTTCCAGTAGCTATTATTTTTTTCTTTAGATTAACAACAAAGCGGCAACTGGCGAAGAAGTTCCACGGACAATAATTGTTACCACCCGTTCTCAATACGGCTTACCCGAGGATGCTGTTGTTTACTGTAACTTTAATCAGCTGTATAAGATCGATCCTTCCACTTTACAGATGTGGGCTAATGTGAGTATCTGTGTCTAGTATGAAATCTAAAGTCAGGCTTTTGGAACAAAGCTGTTGGGTTCAAGTTAGCAGAAACCATGCAAGTTAAACCTGTAGCTGTTCTGTGTAAAACAGTGACACTGAACTGTTTGAATCCTTACAATGCTCACGTTGCAGGACTTAGTGTTAAGAGAATATAGAATTTTTTTTAGCTAGATTTAATGTCATATTTGTGCTTCTAGCTAGTGAAAATTTGTCTTGGACAGCATAAGCATGCTGGTATTCTGTGGCGAAATAAGTTCTGTCTTCTCTGTTCTGCAGAATTGAGTCATAACTGGCCTTGGCAGTTGGTAGACTGATAGACCTGAGTGTCTGTGTCAAGGTCCAGTTTATAGTGTATTGCTGAGAGTTACTTGAATAATTTTTTATATTCCATAGCATAGGTCTATAAAAATGATATAAGTTAGAGAGTACACGCTCTAAGTGCTGCTCTAGGAACTATTGCGCAGAGTTGCTGTCTCTTTCAATAGGATTAGAAATGCAGTCCCAGTTACTTCACTCAGAATGGTGGTCTGTTTTTTTTCTTGGTCTGTACCTCAGAAGATTAAAGTATCAAATGGTTGTGCCTTTTGCCTCATTTTGTTACGTGGTAATTTCTTGTTTGGAAAAGGAAACTTTTCTGACCAAACTTTCTGTATTCATGTCTTTATTTTTGTTACAGATTCTAAAAAGAGTTCCAAATAGCGTGCTCTGGCTGCTACGTTTCCCAGCCGTAGGAGAACCCAATATTCAGCAATATGCACAAAACTTGGGTCTTTCCCAAAACCGAATCATCTTTTCTCCTGTTGCCCCCAAAGAAGAACATGTGAGGAGAGGGCAACTGGCTGATGTTTGCCTAGACACTCCGCTTTGCAATGGGCACACCACGGGCATGGATGTGCTCTGGGCTGGGACCCCGATGGTCACCATGCCAGGTAACGCAGCAGAGAACCTACGTAGAACAAAGGGCTTTGAATACTATTAGTTTTTTAATAATGAATGGCAAGCCTAACAAACTTTGCCTCTTGCAGAGGCAGAAGGAAAGTAACTCATACTCTGCAATGTGTTACTTGTTACAGGTTGGTTTGTTTTTTTTACAGGTGAGACTCTTGCATCACGAGTTGCTGCCTCCCAGCTTACTTGCCTGGGTTGTCTTGAGCTCATTGCAAAAAGTAGACAGGAATATGAGGATATTGCTGTGAAACTGGGAACCGATCTGGAATAGTAAGCAAATTTTTCCTGTGTAATGTGCTAATATCGAGAATGTGAAGTGCTGTATTTGGGCATAGTGCTGAGACTTAGCAGTAGGTTTAATCTTGCAGATATTTTAATATTTAAAAGAGCTAGGGAATCCTCATCGTGAGGTTGCCTGTCTTGCAGTTATCTCAGCTTCAGCTTTTATGGTAAACTTATCAGCACTCCCAGCTGAGTGACAATGCTGCCTGTTCTGAAGACGTTGCTCATATGCAGGTTCTTATCTCATAAAAAGTGTGTTATAGTTCACCTTTTGTTCTTTATAAATTGAAGATTAAGCAGCTCCTCACTTCCTGCAAGTTAAAAACACACTGTAAAAACTTATTGCAGTGCAAAAAACACAACAAGTTTAATGCACTAATGTCACAGCTCTTCTGAGTTGAAGTGGTCACGCCTGGTCTGCATCAGAAATGATAAGGGGATGAAATGGTAATATGAATTTGGTGAAAGTAGGGGAGCAGATGTTTTTGAAACAGTTGTACTGAGAGGTCTGGGTTAGCTGAAAATAGCAGATTTCAAAAGTAAGCAGTATTTAGGAAGTATCTGGAACCTCTCATGACTGCTTTAACTCTTTTTGTAGCCTGAAAAAAATACGTGGCAAAGTCTGGAAGCAGAGAATATCCAGTCCTTTGTTCAACACAAAACAGTACACAACGGACCTGGAGCGGCTTTATCTTCAGATGTGGGATCACTACGCTGCCGGCAACAAACCAGACCACATGATTAAGCCAGTAGAGGCCACCGAGTCTGCATGAAGAGAGACTGTCCGTGTGCCCCCCCGAACTCTCCAGGAACTGAGCCTCTCAAACACTTCTGCAGAGGAGATGAGCTAAAAACTGTGCATTTCTACTTAATCTGCCTGGTACTCTGTGGCTGAAGTAATATATGATGGTGATTAAAGCACAGCCAGACTTATTTCTTGCATGATAGGGAAAGACTCAATAGAGCCTGGAATCCTTTTATTCCATGAGGAATTTGAATGGGATTGAGCCGTGTACGTGAGCCTGTGTGTGTGAGTGACATAGTGGTTGGTGGGGGAAGCTTGAACTGCCTGACCACTTCAGATTTCATGGATTGATTTAATCTTCCTATGAATCTCTCTCCTTTTATGTGGATTGGGAATTGGAGCGTTTTAACATTTGATTTTGGGTACTCCTGTTGGTATATGTGTGGTTCTCCCATGACAAGATTTCCAGCTAGCGAGTGTTGCTCCCTGCATTAATTTCTAAACTGTGTGGACTGAAAGGGCATATTTGCTGGTGTAGTCTTTTTTATAGGTTTTATAAACCACTTGAGCCTATATCAGCCTTTTAATGTTTGACCTCTGTTTTGGAGCTCTCTGTAATGTGTTGGTTTAGATAAGGACTTTGGGGGGTTTTTTGTTTGTCTTTAAGCTTCTCCAATAACTCAGCTAATTGGCTTCATGATGGCAGCTCCTGTTCTGTTGAAAAACCAAATTTGATTTGAAATTAATCTTCCCTGCAAGTGTTTGAGGTAAACACAAACTGGTGCCAAATACAGATCTTTCAGGAATGATTGTTAATTATGTATAGAGGCGCAGTCCTAGGTACTGTAGCAAAGACTTTAAACAAAAAATAAAGCTTTGGTTTGCCAGTTTGACTGATTTGACCAACGTTTCGTGTTTTCTGCTGCCCTTCTTGTGCTGCTGTCAGAAGAGTGTTCTGAACTGCTGGCCTTTCGTCTCCCATTCTCTAATTTTTAAATAAAATGCTGTTCATTCCCGCAGAAGCAATCCCAGGTGAGGGTAGATCTTGTGCATAAATGGCTTTTGTTTCCACTGCCTTAGACTAAGCTCACCCGAACACGGAAGCTCGGGTGTGCATGCGTGCTTCATTCACAGATGTTTTGGGGCCTCACAGCAGCTTGTTCCGTTCGGCCTTCGCGGTGCTGTCAGCGCAGGTCCCGCTCTCCACAACGGCTTCAACCACCCTTCCTGTGTTTTCACTAGTGCGAGAGCTCCAGCCTGTACGGGAACCTCACAGAACGGCGGAGTTCGCTTTCAGGACAGGCAACTGCCCGTAAAGCACATTAGAAAACCCAAACTACACTCCCAACAGAATGATGCTATTTTCCTCACATACGCTAAGCCTTAAAAAGTCTCTCGCTTACTGATCAAGGTGACCATTCAGCTTTTTTTTTCCAGTCTGCTGGAAGAAAAAGAGAAACTCTTCCTCCTCACAAGTGTCTTGCTGGAGATACAGAGCCCTCTAACTTAGTTACCTGAATAGGTGCTGGTCTCAGGGCAAAGAATTCATTTTGGGCTCCTTTGGTGTAGCCATTCGTATCTCTGTTTTGCATACGCTCCTGCAGCTCCGTGGTGCGGTAAGGACTGTGATTTGAAGCCGGTGTCAGCCTCGCTAGCGCTGCTGCCGGTTTGCCTCGGGTAATTCAGTCTCCCGGTTGCGCTCGGCTTGAGACCCGGTGGCTGCGCCCGGCCCGGAGCTCCCGGTGCTCGGTGCGGGCCGCGCTACACCCGCGGCAGCCGCGCTGCGCAGGGGTTCTGACCACCCCGCGGAGCCGCCGCTAGTGGAGCCGCCGCTAGTGGAGCCGCCGCTAGTGGAGCCGCCGCTAGTGGAGCCGCCGCTAGTGGAGCCGCCGCTAGTGGAGCCGCCGCTAGTGGAGCCGCCGCTCCGGCCCCGAGTGCGCAGGCGCGGGCGGCGCGCACGCTCCTGCCCGGAAGCGGCGCGGCGGGCGCGGGCGGTTTGAAGGCGATGGAGCCGCCGGGCGCCGCTGCTCCCGCAGCGCCCCGGGCCGGGGATCGGGCCGCGCTCTCCCCGCAGCAGAGCGGCCCGCACGGCCCCCGCGGCGGGGAGCGCCGCGCCGCCGCACACGGGCAGCGCCGGGCCGGGAGCGAGGCCGCGGACCGTGGCGGGGAGGCCGCGGAGGCCGCGGAGGCCGGCCGGGGCTGGCGGGGCAGCAGGTGAGGCCGCGCTCGGGGGCAGCAGCCCCGTCCCTCGCGTTATTGTTATAGATCATATCTAAATATAACTTTAAATTACGCCCTCAATTGTTTTATGATAGTAGGTAGGTATTAACATATTTCAGAATTATGGTCTTTAATTTTTAGGTAGCTTTAACGTGATTGAAATAAGCTGTATTCATGTTTTTAAGCATTTGTGTGGTGTATTTTTCAAGTTGTTAACGTTTGGGTTTTGTCAGAAAGTACTAGTAAGAGTATTATGGCTTGTGTGAGAGCTGCAGTCCGAGTGGCTCCATTCTGCGCCTCACGAACAGCCCTGTGAAAGCTTGCTAAGTACTCCCGGCGGGCATGTTAAAGCGCACCTTATACAAAAGCAGCTTTTTTCTCATTTTTCAGTGGTTTTAGGTTTCAGACTCAATACAACGTGACTACCTGATCATATACCACACGTAAGATGAGAAACAAGCTTTCTGTCCCTTCTGACACCCAATTTGAACTTAAACCAATGTTGCATCCGTCTCCGAACAGTTCAGTTTTCAGCTTTTGACAGCAATTGATTGCTACTTGAATACTGAACATATGCGGTTGTTTTAAATTTTAATATACAAGTTCTGATATTTCTATTTTAAACCATTTAAAACAGTTCACCCTATTTTAGACACTCAGCGTTTTCTCAGTACGTATTTGCTCTCAGTGTTCACCGCTGTCTCAGACCAGTGGACGTGCGGACCCTCCTCCTGCTGGCCTAACGTTCTTGATACTATTCTGCATTCCGCTTTTTCCAGCAGTGTGCTGTGCTTCTCTTCCAGCAGTGACGATGAGGAATTTGAAATGTGTAAGTAATAGCACGTATTAGTTGGTTTTCTGAAAGAGCGTTAAAAGGACACATTTCTACCTTGTTACAGCGAAGCGGTTTTTCCACATGGCTTTCTTCTGTCACTCGTGCTGCAGAGTCCCCGCTCTCGGTGCGCGGGGGCACCCTGTGCTGCAGTGAGCCTTCCCGAATCTCGAATCTCGTGTCTCAATCTTGGATGCTTTCTGCCTTACGTTGTTTTGTCTTATTGCCGTAGTTTTGTCTGTTCCCTGTCACTTGCTTCCTCTCAGCCTACGGAGAGTCTTTGAATGAACATATTCGCTAAGCAGTTACTGTTCCAAACATGTGTCTAAACTACTCAGAATTCCCTCTTACATGTGGCTTTTGCTGTATGAGGGAGGTTTTTGGCTTTTCCTAGTGGCTCAAAGTCCTGGTAAGATGGAATTGAATACTAAATATTACATGATGGCTTCTGCTGTGCATAACTCCCTATCTTTACGTTTAGCCTGTACATACAAAACATGAAGTTTGTATTTTTTGGTGACAGCCGTTATGACTATCATTTTGTGCGAGGGTACTTGAGTGCACACTGCTTTTTTTCCTGTTGCAAGAGTTCTGTTTAGCTCGTTCCTTAGATGGACTAATCATGCTTCTACTACATCTCAAGTGGGTTTCAGACTGGTAAGTAATTTAAAGGTTTGTAAGTCTTGCACTATGTTCCTAATTACATATTCAACCTTTGAACAGAGGTGGTTGAAATGGTAAGGCAACAAGTCCTATCTGTTTGACTTTTGCATATCACTTTGTGTCAGTCCAGATCCTTCCAAAGCAGGTTTCTCATCACTTTAGAGTTCGTGCTGTACTCCAGCTCAGTGCCACGTGAACGATCCTTAAGCATCATCAAGCCTTACTACTTACATCTAACTGAATTAAAATGCGCTGTATATAGCTCCTGTGCTACCTTTGGGCTTTTAAATCTGATAAATATTTCAACGCTGTCCATTTTTTAAGTCATTGTTCACTTTCCTGTCATTATTAAAACTTCTATATTTGTCAGTCTGCTCTTGTTTTCGTGCTCTCTTTCTGCCTTCTCCATCCAGGAGGTGGTTGAGCCCCAAAGTCACGAGTCAGCTCTGCTGTGGAAGGTTTTTGGGAGTAAACAGTTGGGCTTGGAGCGGAATATTTACAAAGCTGTTACACAGAATCACAGAACGTTAGGGATTGGAAGGCACCTCAAGAGGTCACCTAGTCCAATCCCTCTGTTCCATTGCCATACTATAGCGACAGCTGTGGGAAAGAGTGAAATGAAAATACGTATGTGCCAAGAGACAAGAAACTAAAGAGAACTGATTTATTAAGTAGCAGGTCATATTTTTCTGCAAGCTTTCAGTTTCCTGTGACCAGCGGTCAGGCTCCTTGTGTTGGTGCTTCTCCCTGGCGCAGGAGCGCTGTGGCTGTGCTGTCTGGGAAGGCTGCTGGCCGCTTGGGCGTCAGGGAGCCACCTGGCCGCGGTGGCTGGAAGGCGGCAGACGCCCTGTTTACTTTGGCAATGAAGGCGGCGGTGGAGACTACCGAGTGCTAAACATGAAAATAACTTATCGCTCCAAATATTTTGTGAGCTCCAAGGTCTTGAATTCTTCCCCCCACGCCTTGTGGTTTTCTAAGAGGACAACACTCAGCCTATCTTATGCTTTTTAAGTTTTGCTGTGTTTTCAGGGTAGCGTTTGGGTGTAGCTCATCTGCCCTTCCTGGTACCAGAATCTACCCATCAGCCATTAAAGCTGTATCGAGCAAACTTATCTTCTGGTTTTGGGCTTATGGCATAGTGTAAAAGTTTATAATCTCATTGAAGTGATGCATGCAGCTTTAGATTGCGAGAATGAAGCTTCCTTAACTGCTATTTTGGCCCACTATGTTCTGAAGAAAGGACAGTTGTTTCCCTTCTCCCCAGCCTGATTTATGCTTTAATGAAATTTATTCCCCTTCAGCTTTCCTGAATCTCTCAGAACGATGGTGTGTGAAATTTTGATGGCATTTCTGATAATCTATTCAGAGTCGCTGTTTCAAGCCTGTGCAGTATCACTGTGGTGTTACTGTGGGGTTTGTGTTTGGCAGTCACCTCAGTATTCCTGGAGCGATTAGAACACATTCATTTCTGAGAAGCAGTATTGAGTTGCTGTTCAGTGGGCTACTCTTGTTACTGTTTTGTCTGAGCATGTTTTTTTGGAGTCACTTAGTGAAAGAAGCATGTGGGCAACTGTTTGCAGTAGGAAGACTGCTACCTGCAGTCATTGAAATGCTTGGAGAAAATACTGATAAACTAAATTCATTTCCGCCCCCAACGATCCACATATACGAGGAGGCTACGCTGGATAGTGCGAGACACATAACAGCACTTCCTATGGGGCTGTGTGCTGGGCAAGGATTGAATGATGAAAGAAATGCCAGACAGCTGCCCTCAGCTTTGAGGAATTAAGAGCTGGAATTTATATATAAAGGATTCTTATGTTCAGTTTGGGGGTTTCTTTTAAAACTTTAGACCGAATTTTTACTAGTTGCAAACTTTTCTCTTAAAAAACGCGTAACAAATGAAACAGAAGCTTGTTCTTAATTAATCTTCTATTGTTTCAGTTTTAGCTAGATTGAAAACTCCGAAATCTGTTTCTAAAAAGGCGGAAGCAAGGTGGGTGCCGTCATTCATTACTTTCAATGTTTATATATTAGTTTTCTGTATCATGTTTACCATTCGGAACACAGAAAACTAATCAAAGGTTGTAGTGATTCAGAGGCAGATACGTGTGTAGGAGAGAGTGCAGGCAGGAGAACTGTTGTGTCCAATCTGTATGTTCAGGTCAAAGGTAAAATGGGCTGTTTGGAGCTGTGCGTTCTCTGCAGCCATTCCCACTGATGGACATGGCTGGTAACATCTGCTGTGAGCAACTGATAATGGTACATTGGTGGCTTTTTTAGTTGCTTTTTTCGTAAGGCAAACTTACTGTTCTGTTTCCCTGCTCGTGCCTACCTTTTCATATTCTTTGCTTGTTTTACAGTTTGAAGGACTTTATTGATGACTCAGATGATGTCTTCTTGGACTTGAAAGTGCAAAAGAGCACAACAAAGAATGGCAAGTAGTTGTTGGACACCAAATATGAAGCAGGAATTTTAATGGGTGGAAAGAGCATTTATTGCTATGCCCATAGATTTCTGGGAGAGCTTGTTAAACGTAAGGTCACGTTGTCTTTTCCTTGAGGGTAACAAAGGCTTTTCTGTTTCCTCTAGAGGTAACAGGGGGAAGCACGGTCATAGTGTTCTGATAAGTGTATGTTCCAAAGTGTTGCTGTAGGTTTGCAGATACTGTGGACGATCTGCAAGTATTCGGGTCTGGAGAAAGAGCAGCAGCTCATGGCTGATTAGAGTGAGCTGCGAATACGGGATGGTTGCTGTGGAGAGAGGACTTTGGGTATGCAAACCAGCATTGCTGTGGCTGTAACAAGTCACTCTGTAGCCAAAAGATGCTGGGGAAAGAAAGAAGGCAGGTTGTCTAAATGGAATTACCAAAGCTTTGGTCTGTTTGTTTTGAATTGCAGCACAGAAAGATCTTCGGACCCCAAAGAAGCGGATGACTCCTGCAAAGAAAAACAGTTGCTGCCAAAAATTGCAGTATTCAGAGGCTTCAAGTGACACTGAATGTTCTGTCTTTGTCGAAAGTCCATGGCCTGGCTACCGAAAACAGAGAGTGACAGACCTGAAAGAGACGGGGAGCTGCACAGAACTCCCACCTCCCCAAAATCCACGAGAACCCGTTTCCAGAGGCAGCCCAGACCTGCCTGTCAGGAGGAAAGCAAGCAGCTGTGAAAAGGATGTAGAGAATGAAGTGCCAAGTGCGGCACCACGACAAAGTAGAGAGGTAGAATCAGGCAGCTCCGATGATGAATTTGAATCATTAATAGAACGGATAATGAAACGCTTTACACCCCGACAACCAGTCTTAAGCACGAGCAGAACTGTCTATCAGCCAAGCGCAACTGGTAAGCAATTGTTCTTAGTTAAACTGCAGGCTACCTATTGGCAGCAATGGTATTGCTAATTAGCTAATTATGTTCATTTGTATGGCCTGTGCTTTAGAATTGCAACTGGCATCTTGCATTTGAATTTGATGCAATGAGAAGTCATTCCCCGAGCATTCTGAAAGGTGATCCTACCCGTCTTGTGGTATCAAGTTTTATTCACTATTGCTTGATTTTACAATTCCTATAATTGTACATGTTTTTTGTTCATAAAGTTGTTCTGAAAACAAATCTAATTGGTGATTTTGAATAACTAATTTTTTAATGGATGATAGCAGTTAATGTGAAGCTGTCATTTTGGTAAGACTGAAATTTTGAGCAGTTTTTATTTAACATACAGTTTGTAATGAGGATTTCCTGAACCAGAAGCTCCTTCTCTCCTTCAACTAAGTGAAGTGAGCTCCAGCTGCAAGGGGAAAGGGCTGTTGCTGAGGAAGAACAAGTGAAAACAAATCTCTTTCTAGAAGAGTAAACGCAGGGTGCCCTCCTCACTAACAAGGACTAGTTGAGGGCAAGGAGACCTATGGAAGGGGATGCCTGACAGCACGGAAATATGGCCTGGGAAAGAGCAAATTTTAGTTTTTATTAGAATTTGTTAATGTGGTCTAGAAAACATCTTCTAGAAGTGAACTAGCAGCTGTGGTGGCTTCTCCATAGATGGTTGAATAGCGACAGGAAACAAGTGGCCCAAACGGGGGCACAGTTGTAGAAAAGTTGGCAGAGAGGGTCTCCTGGAACCGCAAACCTTGACGCGGTCCTTGATTTCTGGAGCTGGGTCGCTTGTTTTAGTGATCTGTCCGGGTGCGGGCTGGGGGAATAGGCAGTGACCTGATCAGAACCTGCCTGGGAAATGAACGGTGTGACTTCTGGTACATGACAGGTCAGAACGGTGGTTCTGTTCAAACGGTGTCTCTGCATTACTGCTCCCAACGTGCTCGCGATGATTTTGAATTGACATAATGTCACAGAAATGCCTGAGCAAAGCCACAAATGGTTTTCCCTCTGCTACCTGGAGGGGATGTTTGGAAGTTTGGGGTTTGCTTCTCCCTTGTGGAATGGCAGCTTTGTAGTATATCCCAGCAATTATCTTTCCGTCAGTTGTAAAAGCTGTTGCGTTCACGTACGCGCAGTGAGTGTGTGTGTGCTGAGGTGGAATACTTGACTCTTTCCACCTTTGTCCGTTACCTGGTTGCTGACGTCTGTGCTCCCAGTTACCGGACAGTGTGTAATCCTGTGGCTCTTCCTGTTGAACTAGAAAACATGAGGCCACCCTGTGAGGACGCCCAGCGCCTGAAAGGGGAGGGAGTCAAGACACCAAGGCCAAACTCCCTTTTGCTTCAGGAAACACCTTCCAGGACAGTGGCTTCTGGAAGGACTCCGAGAAATGATTTGGTCAGTTGCTCACAGTCAGCCAAGACAGAGAGAAAGTAAGTGATTCTCCATCTTTACTGCGTTCTAGGTCTGTTCTAGATCGACAAAGAGATGCTAAGCATTTTGCCTAGGATGATGTTGTGACATTTCTGGTACCGGGAACTTCTGCTGCCGGTTCAGCAGTTGCTAATGGTAAAGCAGCTGGAAATCAAAGCTTTCACTCTCAGGTATGACAGGGAGAATAGAAGCTGTTCTCTGCTTAGAGGAATTGATGACAAATAAATCTGACAGATGTCAAATCTACATAAGTGTGAGCTCTCTCGCTATTTGTTGTCTTGGTGCAGCAGAATTCTAATGTGGACTGGCCCTACAGATTCTATTTATCCAGCTGCCTGCCTCTGAAAATGTATAAAAACTGAGTCTATTAGGAATTCATGTCTTTTAACAAGCTTCTCTTGATATTTTTGATGTGTATCCTTATAACTTGCAGAATTATTTTTTCTTTTTCTTTAAATGGATGCAGCTTAAGTTTTTGAGAATAACATCTTTCATTTCTAACAGCTGCCTTTATTCTGCCTTTCAGTCATGTGATGTTTCTTTTAGCTATTTTATAATTGTGTATACCAATACAAAACCTTGAAACGATGTCTTCAAAACCGATGCTTTTTCAGGATGCTGCAGTATTGCTGTTAGTCATCCTAGAGGAATATCTCCTTCCCCTGTATGAATTCTTGAGGATTCCCAGAGCATCTTTGGCTGTATTTCTGAAAATACACCTTTATTGTGGGTGATCATGTTAGGGCTGTTGATACATCGATCAAGTTTTGGTATACTTGTGGCTCGCTGTGTCACAAAGATCTGAACCACTCTCTTTTCCTACTTAGGAGTCCTCATGATCTAGTTTTGTAAATTAATGAAGGAACTGCAGAACTCTTGCAACAGCTCTGCCCTTTCATGCCCCTGGCGGGGGAAGAAGACAGCGTAAGGACGTGTGCCTTACTGGCCTCGCAAGAGCAAATCAGTGAAGAGAGTCAGGAGGGGTTTATGCTGGCAGCAGCACCCCAGAGATCTTTATTGGCCATAAAGTGGCCATTATTTTTCAATGTGATATCTCTGTACTTCACTAAACTGCTTTATGGCTTTTCTTGCAGGCCCAGGGTGTGCTCAGTGCCCGGCTGTTTCTTGCAAGATCTCTCAAATCCGTCTTCTGACTATGTGAAGTATTTCAAGAAAAATAAGGAGGAGCTGGCACAGAAGCTCTTCTCTCTGTATAACAGTACCATCTTTGAGCAGAAGGTTGGCTTCAAAACAAAAACTACCATTCTAAAATGCTGGTTAATGTGTCGCTCCTCACTTTTTGACGTGATTGCTCTTTATCCTCTTCAGTTACAAGTTCAGCTTTATAGCAATGACTTAGTTCAAGCAGTTTCTTTGAAACGGGTTTGTCACCACGGCAGCAGTTTTCAGCTTGGCTCACTTTCCCGGCCGCAAGGGTTGTATCATCCCTAAGTGAGCAGTGTGGATGGTGTCCCAGAGCCCATGAGGAGGGAACTACTACACGAGGGGCCTCGGATCAGTTTGATCTTTGAAGAGGTGACAGATAATTATCTTCATGTATTTTCCAGCACCTGCATTGTCATCAGCTCAGTGGCCCGGGGATGTTTCTGTTGCTGCCTCGTGTAGCAGACCCCAGCAAAGGCAGCTGTGGCTTTCTGCTGCTGTAAAAACCACGAGGTTGCTTAACCCCCGTTGCTTATTCAGCTTTCACTGGAGTAACGTGTACTAGTGACCTCTGCAGCGTTACCACAACCTAATCGCTACTTGTAGCGGATGGATAAAAGCATTTACTTCCCTTTGCTGTTGGGGCTCAATTACATGTACTGTTTTGTTTTTCAGCTACCAGAGAAAATGGTAATAATCTGGAATAAGAAAATGAGAAAAACAGCAGGATATTGTGTAAGTGGGCTGACAAAAGGTCCTGAAGCAAAGCGTTATGCTCGCATAGAACTTTCAGAGAAAGTCTGTGACTCTGCAGGTAGGTAAAAGAAATGCTGATTTGTTTTTTCTTTGAGAAAGTGAGTTCTAGAGACAAAAACATGAATCTGAGGCCTAAGAGAACTGGAACTGGACCCTGCTTTGAAATTTCCTATTAACTTGAATAAATCATTAATGGTAGTACTTGTCCTCACAACCCTTCTAAGAGGCTGGGCAGATGTAAAAAAATGTGAGATCATTGCAGGTCTCTTCCAACTGAAATATTCTACTTTATTTGAGGAAACAATTCGGTGCTGAGCTCTAGTTGTTTCTGGATGAAAAATATCAGTGTTAGAAAAGCAATCCGTGAGTCTTGGTCTAAATCAGCGTTTCAGGACTCATTAGAAAAAATAAAACAACAAAACACTGGTAATTCTAACCTCCAAAATAACTCTTGCATGTTAATAAAGAATGAGTATCTAAGGCCAGAAGCAGTGACTAAGGTTGAAAGCCTGTACTTGCCTGCACATGACTGATCTTAGTTTCTTTTGCCTTACCCCAAGATCGTCTTCGAGACACGCTGGTTCATGAGCTTTGTCATGCAGCCACCTGGCTGATCAATGGTGTTCGCAACGGACACGGACAATTCTGGAGATTCTATGCCAATAAATCAGTGATGATTCATCCAGAACTGCCAGTAGTAACACGATGCCACAACTATGAAATTAATTACAAATACACCTATGTGTGCGTCCTGTGCAAAGCTACGTGAGTAGTGTTCTGATCTCGCATGTGACTGTGTATTAACTTTGTCTCCAACGTGGCAATCCCGTGTCTCGAAATCACGGGTCTCTTATAAATTGTGAAGCAATTGGGATACTGAGTGGTCGTTCCATGTTTCCTGAGCCCACACAACCTCACTATGTGACTCCACATTCGCTTCCAGGTAGTGTCAGTTCCAGTTCAGAGGTAAGGACAGGCAGAAGTGTCTCCTGAGGACCGTAGGTGATGATGGAAGGTCTTTGGGAAGCAGTAAGAGATCAGAATATGTCTCAGCTTTGAAGAAGATGGCAGGGAAATGTCACACCCCATGTGGCTGCTCTCACTTTACATTGTTTGAGCAATGCTTGAAAATTTGGATTCACCTTCTACTGTCGTTGAGTGAAGTTGTTAAAAATTTTGGCCACTCGTCTCTGGTTTCATGATCAACACTGATCCTATTACAGGCTTTTTGGTGGGGGTGGTATTTCCAAGGAACCAAGCTGAAAAGGTATTGGAAAAGTTCTAGGGTAGAGAAATGTGTAATACGGAGTTGATCGTTCTGCTGTGTGAAGCATGTGGTTTGTTTCCCATTCAAAAATGCCAGCTTAGAAATCTGACCTGCGTAGCCTGGCGGAGAGCAAGGAGCCCTTCCTTTCCCACAAGTACTGTCTGCTGCAAGTGGGAAACCTAAGTATTTATTTTTCCATTTCAGGATTGGCCGTCATTCCAAGTCTCTGGACACAGAGCGCTGCATGTGCGCGTTCTGCGGGGGGGAGCTGGTCCTGAGCCAGCCTGTGCGGAAGGACGGCACTCCTGCCAGGACGCAACTCACACCCTTTGCAAAGTATGTGAAAGAAAACTATGGACTTACTAAAAGAGAGCAGCATGGGCTGAGTCACACCGAAGTCATGCGGAAACTCAGTGCTGATTTTGCTTTAAAAACCAGGCTTCAGGATTCCTTGTGATACCTCAATACGCCTCCTTTCTTGATGCCACTTAGACTCATACTACTACATACAAAACTTAACATGAGTCTAAGAATGTGCTTTGGAGGATTCCAGGTAATTGTAGTATTTTTATCATTAAATGCTTCTAATAAAGAAGTGAATAAATGACTCTGCACTCCAATTCAATGTGAATCACGCTAGAGCCATTTATTACAGAAACAAGCCTCCTTGTATATGCAACTACTCTTCGATCACGCGTCCACACTCCAATCATGCATTCACTAATTGGATATCATCTATGTTCACAAGAGTCTCACTGCTGATAGGTCCATTGATTTACATCGTGTTGAGGCCTTGTTATTGTAGAAATGCCTCACTCCCACGGCAGGTCCTGTTTTCAGCTTTCCAAGGTGGCCTTGAACTTCCTTTGGGCCTGCCTAGTTCAGTAACAGATCTTCATCCACTAGAAACCCATCCACAGAAACTCAGTGCTGATTTTGCTTTAAAAACCAGGCTTCAAGATTCCTGGTGATATCTCAATAAGCTTCCTTTCTTGATGCCACTTAAATTTTGTATGTAGTAGTATGAGCCTAACGTGAATCTAAGAATATGCTTTGGAGGATTCCAGATTATTGTAATATTTTAACATTAAATACTTCTAATAAAGAAGGCCCTAGGGCCTTTTCTAAAATGGGCAAGAGTGAGCAATGTGTAACAATGATAGAAAAATCCATGGCACAGCAGCATGGTCACCTCTGGCATCGCCCACATCCTTCACTTGACCTTGTCCCAGAGGTGTCCCCAGCCTCACTGACAGTGCAGAGCCAGCTGGCACCAGTTGTCACCAGCCCTGTCCAGCACAGAGGTGACGAGGTTTAGGGCTGCCGGCTGATCTCCAAGAGCTCTCATCAAGACGGGGGCAGTGAGGCACCTGCTGCCCCAGGAAGGATAAAGGTACAGAGCACTTGAACTGGAAAACAGTAACAGTGGGATAGACACTGACCTTTGAAAAGCCTCCACTGCAGTAATTCAGGCAGCTCATTTTCATCTACTTGAGCATGTGAGGACAGATTAAAGCCAAGGAGCCAAACCAAAAGTTTTAACTGTGCTGTTGGTTCCTTCACTCACACAAGACAGACTTCACATAACAGCACGACCCCTTTAAGGGATTTGTTCAACAAGTATTTCATTCCATTTCAATCTAATGAAATGGCTACAATTAAGTCAAGCATGTAACAATGACAGGCGTATCTGTCAGTTCTCAGCATCTTAACCTTTTCCCCTCTGGAACAGAACCACAGTCCTCTCACTGCACCAGCAGAACCAGGCTAGTTTGTAGAGAAGAATCAGTGCTGGGCATGCAACAGAACCACATGGAATAAGAGAAAACAGACTGTGTCCCAAAAATGCAGGCACTGGCACGTTGTGGCATTTATTTCATTTCTACTCCGAACAGCTCTGGCTTTGGAATTCTTTATTTGGTTTGAAGTATGCTGAAAACAGATCCTACGTCAAAGTTCTTCCAGGTCTGTTTGCAATCTTCCCTTCCACCTCTTACCTGACTGGGTGGATAACCAGTAATCCAGAACATTACTAGATCTAAGATCATGGTCAACTGAAGCTACTAAAAAAAGGCAGAAGTTGGCAGCAGGAGTTATGATTGCAGGAACACACTTTTCCCCTCTGAACCTCCTGTTCTAGGCTCCTGAAACACATGTAAAGCAATAAGACTTCTGACAAAATAGAGGAGAGGGAGAAACAACTCGTTCCATGGTGTGTGTCCTCCAGAACTGAAGTCTCTTCAGGTGCTGCCTAACCCCATCACAGAACTAGAGCTCCACTGCATCACGCAGCACATGGAGAGACACCACCGCTCTCCACCAGGCTGGGGCAGATAAAGCCCTTATCCTGTCAAAGTGCACTTTGCTGCGTGGGGCAGGAGAGACACAGCTCGGATCTTCACCACAAGGCAATGCAGGGCCAGCCTTCAGCCAGGAGTAGGTCTTGTACAGTTTTTTTTCCACATCTCTTTTCTGAACAGTCTGTATTTCCTCCATCACTCTAAAGCAGCCAGTTCCTCCAGGAGCTGCTCCTTCTCCTGCTGCAGCTCCTGCACCCGCTGTTTGTTCTGCTCTAATCTGTCCTCCAGCCACTGAAGGAGCGGCCCACTGATGGCAGACATCTGGCTGCAGAGGTTCTTTGTGAACACTGGGAAGGGCAAGAACATATTACACCAGTGCAAACACACAAAAGGCTCAGTTTGCTACAACAACCCCAAAATCGAGAGCAATAGAGGCAGTCAGGGAAACCCTCCAATATCCTGCCCAAGGCAACCAGACATCCCCCACAGGAAAGTCAGAATTAGCAGTTTGTGAAACAAGGCACTTCCATCTGAGCTTTAGACACCTGGGGGGATGACAGACCTACAATAGGAATCTGCATATAAGTCAGCATTGCTGCTAATTAATTTCTAAATTCAAGAGCAAAGAATGCCTCATCTATTGAACAGGTGAGAATGGACAATGGGGTATTTATCTCAGAACAGAAGCAGGATTAGGATTCACCCTGTCATCTCACTGGCAAAAGAGATGTCGTATGTACACGATGTAGAGGAAGCACCAGGAGATGCGAATATGCATATAGATCAGTGAGATGCTACTTTAACAATCACCAAATCCAAAATCCCATTGCTGTTCTAAAACAACAATAAATCAAAAACAACAAACCCAAAGTCTATTCTAATTTTAACCAATGGTACAAAGGTCAAAGGATATAACAGCATTCAGAAAACCCAGGATAAGGTTATTTTATAGCCCTTTATGTTTTCCTTTAAACCATTCAGTTACAATTCTGTTCCTCCAGTAGACTTAATGCAACAAGGAAATTGGAAATTAACTGTATGACAAATAAAAAGACAAGTTTGTGCTTTTATAGTTATTTACACGTGCCTTTTATGGCAAAGGGATGCCTGTTACGCAGCTGTGCTCTACTGTCCCCTGAAGTCAGAGCTAAGCCAACCCCTGCTCAAGCCTCTCCTGTTCTGACTCTGGGAGCAGCTCCCTGGGCTCCAGCATACAAAAAAGGAATCCTTACCTGAGCCGTTATGAATCTTGGTGACGGAGTCTAGGTGGGTGAGGCTAGGAGAATGAACAGGACACAGGTCAGTGACAAGGCAGCAGTGAATTGCACACGTTAGGCAAACCCAGGCCACAGAACCAGCTACCTACTGATGCTGCAGGTACATCTAAGCCTCTTCACTTGTTTAAGCCCTGTACATTCACAAGGATAACAAAGATCCCACAGCACAGAAACATAAGAGTTGGGCACAAGAGGCAGGAAAAAAAAAGGTACTTATTTTTCAAACTTCTCAGCACTCTTACCCTGGTTAAACACTAATTACTATCACACACATCACTGAAGTGCCACCAGTAGCTCACACACACTGGCTTTTTTGGTTGCAGCAAAGGAGCAGTTACGCTTCACTTTTGTGTGCAAGGCTGAGAGAACTTCAACTCTTTAATGTGAAGGTATTCAATCAGTTCTCCTACACAAGCTGCTAATGCTTATTTTCTATATTCCTGCTAAGGTTATGGTACTTATAGCAAGAGCAGAACACGTTAGCAAAGACAGTCGTGGAGAGGGCTGCAGCCCCAGGGTTGTTACCTGTGAATTCTCCTGTAGGCATCTTGCTCTTCTTGGCAAAGGATCTTGGGCAGCTCTATAGCTGATTCCAGACACACCTTCCCAATGGTTTCGTGAGGGACAACATGAATAGGAATTTCAATCCTTTCATACCTAGAAGGGCAGCTGACACTATTAACTTCAAAGCAGTAGAGGAGAGGAAAAAAAGAGTGATGCACAGCATGCGTGTGGTTGGTGGGGACTCTACACCGTGCAAGCTGAAGCCTCAACCCCTGGAGTTGAAAACAAAAGGCTGGGCCTTCTGCATCACAGTTTACAGCACAAATTCAAACTCTGACTACCACGTCCTGAAACAAATCTTAAGTTACAAAATTGTCTAGGCTAAATTAACCAGTCCTAATCTTTAGATTCTCTTCAAGCAGCCTGCATTAACAGAAATACGGAGAGCTCATTCAGGCATTTCTATGCAATATTTGCTCCTCATGATGAGTCTAGAAGACACTTATTTGAGACAACCCAGAAAGGAGAGACAAGATGAAACGCAACCTGATGCTGGACATATTTTTCTGCTGTACTCACTCTGAGCTTTTCTGGGCCTGAATGGACTGGAAACAGGTGTAGAGAATCCTGCCTGTCTAAAAGAGATGGCAGAAAGTCAGATTCCAAAAGCAAAAAGTCAGCTAAAAACACAAGGTCCTTTAGGAAGCAGAATATGCTTTCAAATAGCATTTTAACAGGTTGCAAAGGCACGTGCTTTGAGCTTCGACTGGGACACCAGAACTGTTTACAAGCAGATACTGACAGACCCGTTAGCCATTAAAAGAAAATCTTAAACAACAGCTACCTGGGAAACCCAGACAAGACAAGACACAGCACTCACACTACAGCAGCATCTCCTAAGGAAGCCAGAGGTGTGATCAGCTCTGTCTGCCGGGCTGAGCAGTCGAAGAGCACTGACACACGTCAGCACACGTGTCAGCATGTGCATGCGTGTGTCAGCACACACTGCACCCATCTGAGGCAGCCCCAGAACCCCAGTACCAGCCCAGCTCTGCTGGCTGCAGAGCCAGCCTGTGGCTGAGTGCAGCCTCATCAGTAACTCATTCGTTTGTTGTTGGGATTACAATCCAAACGTCACCATTCCAGCCACGCTTTGACTGTGCTCCGAGCAGAGCTCAGCCCTTTGTGCCGGCTGCATCCAAGGATTTCAGCTTTGTCCTGGGGCCGATGTTTGCCATGGGTACTTGGAGGGTTTATTGCTATTTTTAAGTTGCCTACCTTTGTGTTTTTGTCCTCAATGAAGCAGGAAAAGATAAGCCCTACAAAACCTTGGTCCATCATCTGGTACATAGCTTGTGTGCGGACATCTGTGGACAAAGAAACAGGAGAATAAGAACTGCACTGGTCACTTGAACGAGGAGAAAAATATCTGCCACCTTTTGAAGGGTGACCTGGAACTGGGTAACAAAGGTCACAAGCTTTATTTTAAAGCACCTACTCCAGGTAAGTACAGACCTGTTGGGCAGACTGTTGCAAGTTAAAAAAAAAAAAATGCAATTTAAAATGTAATTAAATAGCAAATATTAAAAACATATGATGAGTTAACAAAACAAGAAATAATCTTTGCATCAGCTTGGTGGCACAAATCACTATGTAGCCATAATGCCCAACAGGTATATGACACTCACGTGCTTCTTTCCAAAATGTTTTTGGTTTTGCATTAACACTCACAGGTGTCAAAAATAATCAGAACAGCCCTATGGTTCCCACAGCTGCTTTTGCTGTTGCCCACATGCCAGATCTAGTTTTCCTGTGTGGAAGAACAGCAATAGCTGATCCGTGACTGAACCACCTGGAGCACACAGGCAGGAACAGGGCTACACTGGCAGAGGTTCCTGAAGCCCACCCAGACAATCCTGTCCTACCAGAGGGCACGTGAGAAAACAAACTTCGATAGCTGGGATGTGCAGCTCTGAAAATCCAGTAAATTAAATAATATAATTAGCCAGCTGCGAGTTTTCATACAGAACCTGGACCTAGGCTGCTCTTACCGACATGCGATGGCCAGACAGTGATGTGAGGATGAGAGTGATACCAGCCCACGACTCTCATGGGACGTCCTGTCATTTCAGCCAACCTGTGTGCAGGTCAAGGTGCTTTTGAAACCAACAGAGTAAATGGAAGAAGTTTTTTGTACAAGGAAAAACAGCAGAGTTTTATAAGAGCTTCTTATCAGTCAAAAGAATTCCAGATCCCTTTAGAGGGGTGACAAGACACCGCAGGGAGCTGACAGAAGCCTCTTCCCCAGCACTGCAGGATGCCACGGCTGCAGAAGCGAGTTGGATTTTGTTTGCACATGGCAGTGACACAGCACCAAGCTGTCCAATATAGCGGCCTGGAGCATCTGTAGGGAAAAGGCTCTCCAGCGCACCTGGAAACAGAGCCTTGCCAAAAATACAGAGAAATTATAAAAACTATTCATAACAGAATTCCACTGCAAACGCTGGAACCAACAAAGACTCCAGAGAAGGGCAACTGCCAGCACAGCCCACCAAACCACGCAGGTATAGGAAGGCAGCAGCAGACAACTTCAAGCCAACCAGAAGAAGTCTAAAGCACAGCACATAAAAAGAGGTTTGAGGTAAAACCACCTCACTCGTGCGTGTGCTGTTGTCTCTACTAAAGGATATCTCTGCTTCAGTAGAAGCAGCTGAAAGCTGCTCTGGCGAAATTTCCACACGATCTTTTCTCTTATCAGAGCGGCGCAGGATGATCACGGAATGGATGTGAACAATTCGGCTGGTGTCAACCTAATGACACAGAAGGAAAAAATATAATCATTCCTCTGCTAAAGAAACAACTACATACAAGGAAAAAGCCAGCAAAGAAAGCACAGGGATGCACCAGAGTACAGCCAGGCATGCAGAGGGGAACCTTCCCCAACTCTAAGCTCTGACTTCAGAATAATTTCAGTTGGAAGACACCTCAGGATCATTGAGTCCAACCATAACCTAACTCTGGCACTAAACCACGTCCCTAAGAACCTCATCTAAACACCTTTTAAACCCCTCCAGGGTTGGTGACTCCACCACTGCCCTGGGCAGCCTGTTCCAATGCCCGACAACCTTTTCTGTGAAGATTTTTTTCCCCAGTATCCAATCTAAACCTCCCCTGGTGCAACTTGAGGCACCAAGTCTGAACACAGAGCTGGAACCCACGAGTGGGCAACAGCCCCGCCCACCCGAGCCTCGCTCCGCAGGCCGCTGCCCCACAGCCAGCACCGGCGCAGGCCCTGAGCACCGCCCGGACAGCGCTGCCTCCCGCTGGCTCTCCCGCCCGCCCAGCGCCGGCACCTCGCCGATGCAGAGCCCCATGACCTCCTCCTTCTCGGTGCTCAGCGCGTGGTTCAGGCACACCAGGAACGCGTCAGCCTCCAAATACACCGCCTGCACCGCCATCTTGCCGCCTCACCCCAGCACCCCGGAAGTGAGAGGAAACCAGTCCCCCCTTTTGCCCCGCCCACGCTCGGCAGCAGGACCAATCCCAGCGCTGCCCGCTGGCCCTTCCAGCTAATCACCGTGGCCCCAGGTGGGATGCGGCTTCCGGAGAGGCGAGCGGTGCGGCTCGGCGGAAGCGCCGTGTCGCCCACGCTAACGGCGGCCCCGGGGTTCCGCGCTGCGGCCGCTGCCCCGGGCGGCGGAGCGGAGCGGAGGGGGACGGGACGGGACGGGACGGGGCGGGGCGGCGCGACCTGACCCGGCTCGGGGCGGGGCTCCGCTGCGCGCCGGCCATTGGGGCCTGCGATCAGGCGGAGGGAGGTGGTGGGGTCAGGGGGGAGGGCGGGGAAGGCTTTGCTCGGTGCACTCGGCGCTGGCTGTCACCTGCGCGGGGCTGCAGGTAGGTCACGGGCGGGCGGCCCGAGGGCCCGGCCCGGCGCCTCCCGCTCCGCCCGCTGCCGTCTCACGCCGAGGGGCGGCCGCCGAGCCCTGCAGGCCCAGCCCGGGTGGGAGGCGGTTGCTATGGAGACGCGCGGCGCCCTTCGCCCGCCGCGGCGGCGGGGCCTGCCCGGCCCGGCCCGGCCCTGCCCTGCCTGCCGCTCCCCGCACCCCCGCGCCGGGCCCGGCTCCCGGCCCCTCTCCACGGCCTCCCCCGGCACTTATCCGTAGGACGAGAGGAAATGGCCTCAGGTTGCGCCAGGGAAGGTTTAGGTTGGATATTAGCAAAAAATTCTTCACAGAAAGCGTTGTTGGGCATTGAAACAGGCTGCCCAGGGCAGCGGTGGAGTCACCATCCCTGGAGGGGTTTAAAAGGCGTTTAGACGAGGTTCTTGGGGTCATGGGTTAGTGCCGAAGTTAGGTTATGGTTGCACTCGATGATCCTGGGGGTCTCTTCCAACTGAAAGGATTCTGTGATTCTTTTAGTCTTCCTGTTTCTTTCGTTCGTCCCCAGCGCTGCCTGGACAGCAGCCCGCAGGCTCCGCAGGGCGCGCAGAGCGGGTCCCGGAGCTGCTGGCGTGGGGCGCAGCCTGAACCCCCGGGAGAAACTGCGGAGCAAGTGAACCCACCCGAGCACCGGCAGGGAGCCCGTCCCGCCCCTCACCTGTTGCTGGGTGTTTCGGGAAGCTCGGCTCCCCTTCAGCCCCCTCCCGCACAGGGTGTGTGGGCAGCTGTGCACGGCCCGGCCTGGGTCCAGAGCTCTGCAGCCCCGTTAGAATCACAGAATGTCCCGAGTTGGAAGGGACCCACAAGGATCATGGAGTCCGACTCCTGTCCCTGCACAGGACACCCCACAGTTCACACCGTGTGTCTGAGGATGTTGTCCAGTCTTTTCCTGAACACTGTCAGTCTGTTAGTGCTGTCAGCACAGCGCTGTGCCTGGGCCACTGAGCCTCAGCACCGCTTTTGATCCCGGGCGCCTCAATGGCAGCTGAACTCTTCTGACAATCTGACCAAAAGCAATAAAGGGTGGAGTTTGTTTAGCACGCTGAGCTCCAGCTCTTGACATCGTCTAAGCAGCAGCCGGAAAAATTTATTTAACTGTTTTCATAAAATATTTCTATGTACTTAATTGAAAAGGAAATAAATTGTCTTCACCACAAGATGCAGTCCTCCTCCTGGCCATTTACACATTTATTCGTATATTGTGTGGCTCAGAAATCCACCCAGGTCCCAGAACAGCATTAAACCCCTAAGGAGAGAGATGGATGGAATGGAATACCTGCAAGTCATTGCCCTGTCCCTGGGAGTTGGGGTTTCAATCTCCCCAAATCAATACTTTAAACAGCAATTATGTTGATGGGAACATTAAAATCTGTTTCAAAGGATGACGCTGCAATCTTCCAAATTTAAGCTGATTGTTTTTTGTTGGATGTGGTGGGGTTTTTTATCGATTATGAAGCAAGCAATGTGAGAAACAGGTTCTACAGCTTGTTTTCAATATAAGTAGGCTTACTTCTCCTTTCACCCATGTCTTCCTTCAGGCTTTTTTATTGCTTTCTGATAAAGTCTGCAGTAATAGGAGTTGTCTATGTTTTTCTCTTCTTAAAGTTCCAGGTGCAAATGTCTAAGCACGTGCTTTTTCAAATCTTCCATTTCTTCTGTATGTTTGAGTGCTAAAGACAGACCTGTCTTAGTTCAAACCCAATTGACGGTTTTGCCTGACTTCAGTATTTTATTTGCGGCACTAACTGGGCACCTTTGTGTCAGTCTTTGAGACGGTTGAAAAGAGAGGCCAGACTGGGCCTTTGAACTTTGGTAACTGAACTCAGAGCTGTGGAGCTGGGAGGAAGTTTGGGACAAATTAGTGGGGCAAAGGGTGAAAACACACTTTAATTGCTGCCCATTCTGCAGTGTCCTGTGCATGAGACCTTGTTCTGTCAGCCCTGTGCCTGTCGTTGCTGCCATGTTCATACACAATGCACACAAACACACATACTGTGCTGTAGTTTAGCAAGACTGAAGCAGGTCAGTATTTGGATAAGAGACCTTCCAGGAGAGTTTACTTGCTATAGCAAATAGCGTTCACTTACTGAGTAATATTTTCCCAGCACTGAAGTCAGTCTTGAGTCTTCTGGCCTGGGGCTGATGAGCTGTAGAAATTCCAGGTTTGAATGGAATAAAAGCAAGTCTTTGGGCATTTTTGGTCATGATGGAGCTTTTGGCAGTTTACTGCAGAGTAGGAGAGTATCCTGGCCGAATTCCAACCCGGGTGATTACATTCAGCTGGCTGAAAACAAGCAGTGGTGCTTGCTGCATTTCACCGCTGGGCAAAGTGATTTCCAGACACGGGCTTAAATTTGTAAAGTGACTTGGGGTAAAGCAGAGTGAAAAAGGTTTACAGGAATGTCCCTTCAACCCCCATAGTTTATTCTTGAAGGCCTTGTGAGGCGTGTCAGTGTGCTCTCACATCCCTCTAAATGCCGGTGATCCGGCTGCTGGGGCATTGCTTGGAGCGGCTGTACCAAATCACAGGGTGTTCTTCAGAGCAGTGATGCTTTTTATAATGCACATACACATTCCCACACATCAAGCAAGGAGACAAACAGAATGGGAGAAAAAGAAATAATAGAGGAATATTCAAAAGTTTGTTCAGGCTGATCCGTGGTTGGTGTTTTGTTTTCAAAAAGGTTGAGGGATGCTTTGATGCGAGAAGGTAGAGAAGCACTGATGTAAGATACAGAAGGCAACATAGAAATGTATTTTCTGTTATATATGTACCCCAATGTATAACAATTTTTTTCTCTCCCTGACTTTCCCTACTTTATTTTGTACCCAGATTTTCTTGCTCCTGTCTGAAATGTGCCTTGTAACTTTACAAGTTTTCAGAAGACCACTGTGTTTCACTGGGATAGGAATATTGCATCTGCTTCGTAGCAGAAGGATGTTATATGTATTACAGCTTAACTCTGTTCTACTTTAAACCTAGATAAAGAATGAAGACTGTCTGTACCATTTTGATTACCTCTTCTAGGGTTCAAAGAGAGAATCATTTCCCCTGATCTTCATTTGCTAATGGCTCAGCTTGATCTAACTGGTACACAGATAAACTTGCTGTTAAACAAAAATTCCGGTAGGAAGAACCACCTCAATGTCCAAAATTCCTTTGCCCCTGCTGATGCCGGTGGCTCTCTGTAACCATCTAAAAGCCGAACTGCGCAAAGTCACGAGAGCTGTTCCCAAGAAGCTCCTATGTGAATGGACAGTGCTGCCGTCCTCTTGAGAGATGAGATGAAGGACCCGTCACAATGACAGCTCTGCAAGTTCCAAATATGAGAGTCGTGCATATGGAGTTCCATGCGTTATCTCCAGAGTGATCTTCGTTCTTGTTAAGCTAATTTCACCTCTTGTCACAAGTTTTGCTTTTTGGATTTAGACCATCAGTAGCCACGGGACTCCTGTGTAAATCAGTCTTTTTCTTTTTCTTTTTCTTTTTTTTTTTTCACTATTTTACACAGAGACTGTTATCAGGACTGTTAGTGGAATAAGCAAAGCCAATATTCACAGGGTTTAACTTCGTACCTATAGCACCTTTTGCCCCAGAATGCCTTACAAACACCACGCAGCACACACATCCCAGCGTACAACCTCTCACGACATTTCTATTCACTTAGGCACCACCTTAGTTGCCCAAGCCGACTTCTAGGGACATTTCAGCACGTAGCATCTCATACAGACGTCACCCAGAGGTGCCTTTCAGGTCTGAGAGCTTTCTCCGTGAATGTATTCAGAGCTAAAGAGACCATGCGTGCATCCTGCGGGTTGATGCCGTCCACCTGAGCAGCGTCCCGGAGCGGCCGAGGGAATGGCAGCGGGAGGGCACGCTGGCGCTCCTCCTGTGCGGCTGTGGGTGCGACGTGTAGGTGTTTACTGCGACGAGCACCGCAAAACGTGGCTTGTGGCTGCGGAAGAGGCAAGTGTCCTTTGAGCTTCCCAGTGGTTGTAGCTTTGCTGTTGCAGGTGCTTGTACTGCATTGCCAGTAACTGCCTGCTCTTTTTGTTACTTTTCCCCCAGGAGGAAGGTATGCTGAGGGCTCGGATCCAAAGAGTTCAGGTTCCCCTGGGTGAGGCGCTGCGACCCAGCCAGCTCCCCCCATCCCGGCTGCCTCATATGTGGCAGCTGTCCCAGGGTGAGCAGTACAGGGATAGTAACTCTCGCGTTTGGGAGATAGAGCACCATCTCATGGTAAGGATGGTGGCAACAATAGACCATAGTCATGCCTGTTTGTGAAGTCATTTGAGATCCTTGAGGGACAGCAAAGGACTGTTATTTTGTTGAAGTCCATTAGCTCAGCCACAGTACCTGTAGACGTATTGAACTTTTCCTTGTCGCTTACAGCTTGGTGGTGTTGAAGAACTGCTGCTTAAACTCGTGCCTGGTGATTAATCTGGTATGTGTAGACATTTCCCCTGCTTTGTACTGTACTCTGTTTATTCCCAGTCATTCTTTAATATGACTTTTTGTCTTTCAGGAGCAGTGGCTCTAGGAGGATGTCGTTGTATATTTTGTACAATAAATGATTCTCTCTCCACTGAAATGCAGCCACCTCTGAGGTGGAAGCAGTTAAACAACACACAGCAACATCACACAAGAGTTTAGGACAGGCAGTGAAGAGGAGTATTGTGTCCAAGTGAAACATCAGGGGGAGTTCTAGGTAGGCAGAATGTAATTGCCCCAAGTGGAGTTTGGCCAGGATGCTGGAAATAATGTCCTAGCGATAGTGAAAAGTGCTGTGGGCTGGGGAGTTGTCAGAAATCTGAAAGGCAGCACCTGCCTGGCTCTGGGCAGGGCCAGGAGCTGGAGTCCCACCACCGCTTTCGGTGGCAGCGGTGCTTTCCTGGAGAGGTCTCCCATCCAACTACTCCTACCGCCAGTTTTGCTTGTCTTTTGATCTCTCAGGGAAGATCACAGTTAGAGGTGTCACAGCTGCAGAGAGTCAAACCGAGTGTCTGAAGTACCGCTTTCTAGGGATCTGAACGAGATGGGGCTGTCCTCCGGTCTGGTTTTGGGGGGACGGGATTTCCAAGAGACTTTTTCCTGGGGAGAAAAAAAAAAAAGCCCTTATCATTGTCTTTCTGGGACATACACAACAAAGTTGTTTTGTTTTTAAATGCCTCCTCCAGCTGCACTTATATGACCAACACCAAATCCTTGGCTGTGTAGAGCTCACAGGGAGGGCTTTTGCACATACATGTTTTAGTATAGGGTCTAGAGGCACAGAACTGTTAAAAATCAGTCAGCCGTGTTAATTTGAATCTTTGCTGGTATCTTTGTGCATCCAAGTGGAAAAGGACGTATTTTGACCAGAGAAAAGAAAAAGGCCTTCCAGCCTAGCAACATAAAACTTCCTGTATTCATTGTCCACATTTTCATCCTTTAGCCAGACACAGAGAATTATTGTGTATGTTGGCAGGCATCTGCAAGCAGCAATATACATTTTCTGATCTGTCTGTGACAGAGAGGGAAATTGGGAGCTCTTAAAAGCCTTGGGTTTAAGACAGTGTCTTGTCCCCCCACCCCCTGGAAAGCATGTTGTTTCTACAGTAACATTTTCCTATCATTTTAGTTCTCTGAACATGTCCCAGAAGGATCCCTGCCAGAAACAAGCCTGTGAAATACAGAAATGCTTGCAAGGTACCAAGTGTCACTTTGTCTTTTTGGTGTCTTGATTTTTGGTGGAACTTAATTCTTTTAGTTTAACCCTTTTCTCCTTTCACCTTGAAAGCAAGCAAGCGCATTAGCATCACCTGCTTGCAAATCAAACAAAATGATAATGTGTGGTTTTATTAAAATTCCCTTGTGCTTGATCGTAAGTAACGAGACACCATTAGTACAAAACACAGTGTTTGTAACAATAATGTGCCTATCTCAGTGTTCTCCGTGCTGGTAGTGAGATGCTGTGTGTAGTGTTGGGACTCAGACGTAGGCGGGGAGAGCCAGACATGAGCATAAACTCTTACAGAGTGGGTAGTGAGGTAGTGGGTGGATTGTATGGTGTGACTGCAGAGCTTCTGGCTCAAGGAGTATTTTAAGAGCAGGTCAGACAGATGTCTGTCAGGAACAGGTTAGGTATTTGTGATCTGGCCTGAAGGTATGGGACTGTCTCCTTCTGGAGACCTTTAACAGCTGTTTTCTATCAGCTTAGCTAAATAGTTGTACGGCCGATGGAGGTTATGTGATAATGTGCTTTGGGAGCCTGAGTTGGGGAGAGCAGGCTTGTTATTTGCAGAGGACAATTTTTTTAAAAAAATTGTTGCTTTTTGGAGAAAGGATTTGCCGTGTAGAATGAGAAAGGGAAAACATTGCTGTGTGCCAAGGCAGCTCAGCGGCACGGGAAGGAATCCTTCCTGGCTCTCCTCGTGGAGCCCTGAGCCAGTGGGCTCTGAGCTTTACGAGATAATGACTCCTCGTGTTAGCCCAGGGATGACGGGGCAGGAGACCAGCAATGCCGCAGCTAAAATCAGCCAGGCCAGTTCCACAGCACCTCGTTTCTGCCTTTAATTTATTAACAGACTACAAACAGGTTAGCTAAAATATAGCAGGGAGGGAGTTTTGCTGGGGAAGTAGAGGGATGGCTTTGCAAGCTGCAGCACACACAGTGATTGCAAGCTGTGCAAATAACATGTCCTCTGCATGTCCGCAGCATTTGTCTAGATGGTACCTGTTACTGTCTTCAGGTCTGGAGCATTCTCCCATGAGGGGCTGCCGGCTCTCCCCATAGGAACTGTACTTAAAAGCTAATGTTTGACCCTGTTTGGGTCCCATCTGTGACAGTGTTCCATTTTAACATTCATGGACGTTATTCCTAGTGTTTTACATGTGTGGGTTTGTGTACTGGTTTGCTCTGAATGGTTAAGTGTTAGCAAAGAAGCTCTGTGACTCTGCTACATGCACACTCCACTGTTCACTGCTATCGTTTTGAACTGCTCTTGTTGTTCATGTATTACTGTGCTACGGACGTGTCTGAGTTGCACAGATGAAGCAGCTGAGTTGACAGAGAGCAAAGCGATTTTCCCCATAAGAATTAATGCCATAGGGGACGTATACAGAGCTTTACCTGACAAATAGAGAGAGTGCACACAGTGCAGAGGACAGAGGGCAGAAGCAGAACCTTTGGGAGATGCTGGCTTTTCAAAGGCTGGTTTTGGAGTGGGTCAGTGTTCTATAACATCTTGTCTGCTTCCTCTGTGAGACTGAACGCCACTGTAAATCTCTTCTGGTTTGCTATCCACTGTACGACTAACGATTGTGCTTTTCAGGAGTGCATCCCTGACAGGTATTAATAGCAGGATGTGCTTGTGTGTGGCCATAGTTTTAGAAACCAACCTGCACAGGAACAGTTAGGAGAACCTTGGAGTGCTCGTAATTTGCAGGTTATCGCAGAGGGAGATTAACTGTCCTCTCCAAGGGCCTGCCGTGCCTCCCAGGCTGCCAGCTTGCACAGAGAAGTAACATCACCACAACCTTTTTTCTCAGGGGCGACCTCTGTGCTTGTGTTACAGGTCACTCACCAACCCAGTTAGGGAATTCATAGCCCAGTGATCAGAGCGGGCTGGCTTGCTCACTAACAGCATTCATTGCTGCTTTCTGGGCTCTCTAGCGAGTGCTGTGTTTGTCTGACATTGGGTTGCTGTTGCTTCTTTTAGTCTTTTAACAATCAGTGGCAGGTGGGGGGGAGAGTACGGCTGCGTAGAGGTTGCGTAGCTCATTCAAGGCAGGGTGGGTGTCTCTGCACGCCCTGCGCTTCCGTGCAGACAGGCAGGTAGTTGTCAATTCAAGCCACAGACCCTGTCTGCTCACATGCCTGTGGGGCTCCTCTCCAAGAGCCTCGTAGCCAGCCCTGCAAAGCACTGTGGGCTTTGCCACCTCGGCCAGCAAAGTGCCAGGGCAGAAAGGATGCTGGAGAAATCATCTGTGTCCTGCAGTGCCTAAAGCTGCCGGGGCTGTGAAATCTCTCCCGGTCTGAAACAAAGGTAATATGGAGAAAGTACAGGGTGAATATAGTTGTGCTGTACACAAAGATGTGAGGCCAGGGATCCCAGGTCAGATTAGGAGGTCATTTAGCCCCATGTCCCAGCTCTGGCAGTGTCCAAGGGCAGAACTCCAGGAAGGAAAGTGAGAGGAGGTCAAGTAACAGTTGTCTGGCTAAGGGACCTCCTGAGCTAGAGGTGGAACCTTTGGTGGTCGTGTCACTGGCTCTGTGCAGCCAATATTTTTATAATATATATTAAGCATACCCTTGATCAAGAAGAGTGGAACAAACTATTTGAAAAATTTCAGCTCTGCCAGCGAAAGAGGTAACATCAGTCATAAAGAAACACATTTAAAAAAATCATCCCATTTCCCTAGTAAATGTCAAGAACCAGAGCAAACTTTGCATGAAGGAGATTTAAAAAACCAAAAATATTCTTTTTGCCATTGGTAGTTTTTTTAGTAGCAAATATATTTGACAATAATGTTATATACTAATTTTGCATTTCTGTTGGACTCAGCCGCTGGTGCCTGGCTGAGCGTTCTGTGAGCGTGCTGCCCGCTTTGGCTGCGCCGCAGAGCCGCAGCCCGCCCGCAGCAGGCCGCAAAGAGAGAGGAGGCTGGCAGTCGTGCTCCTCACCCCTTCCTTTTACAAACCCCACAGGGCTGTCCCTGTTTGTACCAAGTCTTCTTTGGATGATCTTACGTTTACACTCAGGTGTAAACCGTGGCAGCTGAGCTGCAGACCATGGATGACAAGATCCAGCTTAAAAGCACGCAGGCTAAAGTAAGGATTGAAGGGCAGCGATAAGGGAAACCTCATTTTTACTGTAGCGAGATGTGATAGCTACAAAACTGGGGGACTGAAGCTGCTCCCACCCACAACAGCAAGGCTGCCTTTGCATGGCTTTAAGACAGCTGAAACTAGAGATTTTCTTTTTAGGCAGAGAAAGTGATGAAATGCTTGTAAGCAGCTCTTGCTTTTCAGAAAAACATGCTGCGCAGCAGCTGAAGGGTTGGGGTAGATGTGTCCCCTCTGGGGATAAAACTTGTTCCCCTCTGCAGACTTTGTGTCTCCTTTTTATTTTCCAGCGAACAACTACATGGAGTCGAAGTGTGAAACTGTGCTTCAGGAGATGCGCAAGTGCTGTGCCCGGTACCCCAAGGGCAGATCCATCTGTTGTTCAGGGTTTGAGAAAGAAGAAAGGGAGAGAGAAAAGCTGAAGGCGACTTCAGGACGAATTCCCCCACCACCTCAGTAACACAATGCAGCTCCAGCAGGTGCCGGAGCACAGACTCACCTGTAGAGCTTGTGTGTGTTTTTTCAAGCCTTCTTTAGACTTTCAGGAAAGCCAGATCGCTCCTGGAACACACCACCCGGCACACCAAAAAGTATAATGCAGTACCAACAGATGGCCTGGTTAACAGACTTTATTCTCTGTACCAAAACATCCTCTACGTTGTCTTTGCATTGCGCTTGTGTCTGTGAAAAATCAATTTGGTGTTCTTAGAATGCTTACCTTACTCTAATCCATCCTTGCTCGCAAAATGGAGAACTGGAACCAAGTTATTCTGGCTTCTGGAGCGAGAGGTACAGGAAATAAGTTCAGCAGAGTGAGTGAGTTTAAGCATGACACAAGCCCATCTTGACACAGCAAAGGTATTGCTGCCGTCGTGCAGTAGTTCCAGACAACATTTGCCTGTCCAGTGGTTCAAGCTCAAGAATGGGAATCAGGTCTTGGGATTGTTCCTAGGTCTTGCATAGATCACGAGTGACTACACGTCACTTTGCCTAAGTGCCTCACTTTCCCACTGGACAGACTTTTGTTTACTTTATATTTGAATTGCCTACACGCTGCTATTTGCATGACAAAGATGTTACAGGAACATTATTTCAGGGATTGCTACAGGAATAGGATTTTTTTAAAAAAAGCAATATTCATTTGAAAGATCTGACTGTTGATATAAAATTTATAAATTTATGTACAATTGAACACCTTTAAGCAATATGTTACAAACCCAGCGTAGTTCAAGCTGCTGGTACCCAGAGGCCTGTCACAAAGCCCTGGGCTAGATCCAAGAACTGATTTAGGCGCTGCTTACTGAATAAGCAGTTGTAGCACTTGGTTTCAACACAGCATTCCAGACTCACTCACAAGCCAGCTGTGTCAGGACTCCAGGGAGAGATGGCTTTTCAGAAGCTCTCACCCGTGCAGCAGAATTTCCTGTGACCTGTAGGAAGAGCTCAGCAGACAGGTTCCTGCATCACCCTTCAGAGTTGCCTCAGTCTCTCCGTCCCCCGTAGCAGGAGTCCAGGCACCGCAGCAGGTGCCAGGTCCACTGTAGGGCCAGGCACCCCAATCTCAGACTTCAAACCCACTAGGCTCCTAACTCTGTCATTAGATCTAGCCGTAAAGGACTTTTGTGCTGTGATCAAGTACAACTTTTACAAAATACAGCTTCTATAAACAGACCACTGTAGTCTAGGCACAATAGCTGAGTGTATTGAAGCCTAGAAAAGCAAACCATCTGTATTCACTGCTCTGAAATACAAAATAAATGACTGGAACAAACTGCAGTCTCTGGTTGTTTACTGAGGGTACAACATAGCTGCAAGCTGGGCAGCTTGGCTGCCATTCACCGTCCAGAGCTTCATGTGATATCATCGTGTTTAAATAGCAGCTACTTGATATTTTTATAACCAGGCTCAAGATCAGAATAATTCAGGGCTAGCCTTCCCCCTCCCGCCAATCCCCCCCAGCAAAACCAAACAAAACCAACAAAACAAAACAAAAACTTAAGACAAAATAGGGCATTCAGTATTCTTGAAAAGTAGGGGAAAGTGATGACAAGGTTGTGAAGCAGCTCAAACACTTGACACACTGCTCATTTTTCCCTTTTGTGCTATCTGAGCAGGAGCAGTGGAAAGAAAGTCACGAACAGACAATAAAAACAATACATGTTTAGGCATCTGTTACACCTATTAAAAAGAAAAGCCTCGTCTCCATGCCCATTTCTACTTGGGTGGAGCAAACTTGCTCAGCAGGGAGGCTCTGAAGCCAGGCTGGCAGCAGAATCACCTCCCGCCCCAGAAGCACCCCAACTTTTGGCAACCAGGGAGAGGGGTCTGTTAAGGCAGCCCGTGGTTACCTGCAGAGACGGGGGAAGGCACTGGCCTCATGCTGGAACTGCTCCCGCGCGTCCAGCATGCAGGGCGACACAAAACCAGGCTGATTCCCAAGAAGTCAACAGACCTCACACATAGAAGCTATTAGAGCAAAACTGTTTAATAAAATATCACTTCAACAAGCATTTACATACAATATATAAAAACACCTTAAAAGCCTAGTGTGTTTTAAACCTTATTATACTGGAACAAATGCCAGAAGTTGTTGAAACAAGACCAAAGGAGCAGGGGTGGGAGCAGGGGGGTGGAACACCTCATCTTGGCACCTGCAACAATGAAAACGCATCCCCGCAGAGGCTGATGCAGCATCAAAGCTCCCAGTGTGGGCCCACAGCACCAGACGGTACCTGCCACCAGCCCAACGCTGGCACAGCAGAAAGATTCGCCAGATCCTGATGTCCCTGTCTGTTCCCAACCTGCATTCACATCAAACTCAACATGATTTTGTCGCTTGTTTTCCCTTTCCGGCAGCAATTGAGGCGTTTTAGCTCCCTCTCTGGGTCATTTCTCTCCATAGCAGCAAGTCGGGACCCTGTGGAGCAGAACCCAGTGCACCCTTCCCTGGGGAGAAACGGGGACTTATTTGAGCCTGAAAAACATCCCTAAGGTCTGTTAACGATTTACTTTGAGTTTTATCGTTGGAGAAAGCTTTGTGGACATAAGTGCATCTCAGAAGAAGTTGTTTTATGCAGCACACCAGGCAGAGTGGCAGCAATGCTGTTTTCCTACAGGAACAAGAGATGCCCTGCAATACAAATGTATTAATTCATGAACGTTCAGCCCTGCAGGGTTCCTACAAACACAAAACAACCAACCGAAAAAAAAAACCACCAAAAAACCCCACCACCACCTGTCACTCAACTCCCAAACACCAATTTACTGAAGACCTATGTGCTGCATCATATCACTCCTGGACAGCTTTTAGGAAGACAATAACTAAAAGGACATGAGCCAAGCTGCTCCTTCATTCCCCTTGGCCATGTATGGCAGAACAGGAGCAAAGAAACCAAATTCTGTTTCCTGATTACCTGCAGCCCCTTTTCAGATCCTGAAGGGGAGAAAACCTCAGCTAAATCAATGTGTTGCTACACTGGCACTTCAATCAACAGAGCCAAGACAAAATTAACAACCGCAAGCGCTCATCCCAAAACCTCTGGTGGACGAATCCACCGTTCCAGCAGCTCTCGGGGAAGATCCCCTTTTCTAGCCACAGTGCGAGCGGCAGCGATGATCAGAAAGGCAACACGCAGCACTGGCGACAGGGTGCAGCCGCTGAGCCAGGTGCTGCATCCCCATCACCATGTGCATCATGCCTCCCCGGCATGTTTCCCACTGAAGGATGAGGTGATTTTCACATAAGAAAAAACATTCTTGGCAAGAACTCCTACCTGTACCTGCTGGAAGACACCTCGCCGCCACCACCACGGAAGCCTGCGCACTCTGGAAAGTGGCAACGCGAGCCCAGCACACCCAGTGCAGAACACCTCAGAACACCTTGAAGGCTCTGGGTTGGGCTTTTTTTTTTAATTTTCTCTTGTAGGTTTGAGCTCTGCTCTGCGCACAGCTGCACTGGGACAGACTGTCCACAACCAGCTGAGCTCTGCGTCTAGGTTGCCTCCCCACCTGCAAGAGAAGGGCTGCGGCTGACGGAATTAAGCAAGCAGCTTTTTTTTTTGTGGAAATGGTAAATGCAAAGAAGGAAGGAACATAACCAAGACAGAAAGTATGGAAATGAGCCACTCACACAAGAGCACAACCCGGCTTTCCCAACAGTTTTGTCATTTCAATTGCTTGCAGAGACCGAGGGGACAGAGTTCATGCAGAGGCAGGCAAAGGACTGCACTCCAGATTTCACATCCTCTCCCACCCCTCCGGTTGAGCTGGCAACAGGGACCCTGGAGCAGGGCAATGTACCCTAAACAGGGGTGCGTTTCCCATCTGCGATCCCATGCCGCATGGTTACAGCTCTAAAAGCATCACAACACCAAGGTGGCCAGAGAAGGTCATGGCAGACCTCGAAACACCAGTCTGAGGCCCGAGGTGATTTACAGTAAGCGGCGCAGCTGAAATGCACGCTGCCTGACACAGACAGCTGGAAGGCTGCCCACCACAAGAGAGCACCTCAGCACATTTCAAAGGCTGAGCTGTCAGCTAGCAAGCCAGAAAAGAGCTCCACAGTGCAGGAAGCTCGCTGAATTTCAGAACACATGATAAGGAAAGGGCCTGGAGAGTCACCCACAGCACTCAGTTTCCATCAGTGGTGCCAGTGCTGCAGTTCCACTGAGGGGTATAAATAACAGCAAAGAAGAAGCTAAACAGCTATCTGTGTGCAGTGCAATGGCAGGGGGAGAGCAGAACCCCCAGCATCACACATAGCATGAACTCGCTCCTTATCCACCTGCCATGGACACAGCCCAGACTGTTCTCGGACACTTCTGCAGCCACCCAAGGACAGCCAAGCACATTTTGGATTGCACACACCATCACAGAGCTTTCCAGGTACCAGGGTAGAAAAAGTGCAAGCTAAATAGCAGTGAACAGCTAACAGCTGTTGTACACATATACTGGCAGACAGGTACATGTAACAGCCGTATGCACCTGAGAAGAAGCGCATTTAAGATATTTCTCTGCCACTACATGTTTATAAGGCTGTAACTCATCAGAAAATTTGGGACTGGGCATATTTAGTGGGGAAAGGAATCACAAGGATACATAAAGACTGATCCCAGCACCCTAACAGTCCAGACAGCAGGAAAGGTTGGAAATGGAAAGCAGTGCTGTAAAAAATAAGGGCTGGAACCTGTGAGCAGAACAGACTGAGCCTGCCAGCAACATCCTTTGACTTCTAAGTGAGAGAGAACAGCAGTAGAAGAAGGCAGGGCAGGCTGGGCATGAAGGAAGAGTCGAGCGCAGTTTCTAGGACGCCATTCCGAGCAGGAATCCTCCAGCAAACCCTCCAGTCAGGATAACATTCTTCTTCATAAATATGATCACCTAAGCAGGGCAGAGAAGAGCCAACAGTGTTCAAGAACAGCAGGTCACCCGCCCACCTTCCCCATAAGAAGACATCACCATGCTGTTCTCCAAGGTGAGTGATGCTCAGAGAGAGGCCACTGCTCAGGCATGGGAAGTATCCTACCTAATGCTCTCCCCCTTCCCTAATCTCCTAAACTGCCCCAGTCCCACAGCAGTTTGGATCCTCCAAGAGCTGCAGCCTGAGCTGATGTGCTCCAGGGCTCTCTAAACCCTGCAGTCTGCTGTGTGTGCCAGACCAGGGTCCAGCAGAGCCCAGGTTAATTAGGCCACTCTGCTGCCAGATCTGCTTGACTGACTTGGTCTGACCGAAGAAACTTCTCCCCACAAGCCCAGCAGGTTTTAGCCCAACCCTAAGGAATTTGCAGCAACACACGGTGAGATGGTGTCATGTCTAGAAGCCATCATAGTTGTCTCAAATACACACAGATAGCTTTGGCATCTCTCCAGCTGTGCCACCATGCAAGCATTCCCTCCTTGTATTGGCACAATGTAAGACCCATAAGAACCCAAAAGTCAATCCCATTTTCTGCTGTCTCTCCACACAAGCACCTGCACGTGCCCTGAGAGAGTTGTCTCACCTCATCCACTTTGCTTTTCACTTCTGGAGACATTTTGTTACCACTGCTGTGAAATTTCAGCTGCTGCTTGGCTTTGTTCACGTCCCGTTCTACTAGCTTCCAGTCCACTTTGATGTATCCTGTGTGGTTTGCAATCTGGAGTTTTGAGGCATGGAAAGAAAGTTCCTGGAATGAAGTCCTGCATGACCAGGGCTAAAGAGACCCCTCTTGCCCACCCACCTTCCCTGACCACAGCCACCTCACACATACTGTCCAGTGGCTGAGAGGATGAGCACACTAGATTAAAAACTGGACAAAGGACCATCCCTGTATGTATTAACTGCCCTGCAACATCTGCCTCCCACAGTAATCCCCTAAGAGCAGGGCACACATTGCAGCTTAGCTCGTTTCAGCCTCTATTCTCTACTGTAAAGCTGGCATCACCTCCCCCATCACAACTGCCATGTATACTGTGGACTCTCTGCAGCTCTCCCGCTGCCGTGGGTGGATGCAGCTATTAATAGCCTGTTCCTCTCTAAATATTTTATCTGGTCAAGATGATTCAGCAGTGAAACTCGCCCTGCTCAGATCAGGCTTTGGCTTTCAGCAGAACAAGCAGAGCCAGAAAAGCGGGGAGAACGAGTCACACATGAGACAGCTCCTGAGAAGAAAACATGTAAGGCTGCTGAGCGAGGCCCGAGAGCTGTTCTGTCTCCTGCAGGACGTATGAACTAGCTGCCCACATCTGAGCAGCTCCCCTCAGCACCAGAGTTCTTGGAAACCAGGAGAAATGGTTGAAGACAGAGAGAGATCTCTGTTTCTCTCCTCATCCCTGACACTTTACAGAGAGCCCCATCTGTGCCGGCCTGACTCCTCAGGTGGCCAGGCTGACATGAAACACACCACAGACATGGTCAAACCCCTCCTGGCATTCAGGGCTGTTCCTCCGGGGACACATCTCCACAGGCACCGGACTAAGTACAGCAGGCAGTTCTGATCAGGCAATCCTGCAGCAGCAGCGGTTTGCTGCAGCCAAAGGCTGCCTCCCGCTTCACTCTGAAACAGCCCCACGTGCCTTGGGCCTGGCCCTTGTTGCAGACCCCAAGCAGACAGTGCCTTGTGGCAATCCTTAAGTTTATGCACGCCGATCCCGCTTTGCTGCTGCATCTACGTACCCCGGGGAACACACACCTGTGACATCCACGGCCACACAGAGCTCCCAGAAGAGCGGGAATCTGTCCCCACACAGCCCTACAGGTACCTATCACTAGACAGCCCTTTGTCCCCAGGAGCACAGTTCCTGGAAAGCCCGGTCCGCTGTTCATACACACCTGAAGCAGGAAAAAGCCACCTCCCACCGCTGTTGCTGCCAGCTTTCCAACCTTCTGGAAAATGAATCCAGTACACCTACAAATCAACCAGGAACCAGTCAGGAGAATGAGATACCGAACACACACTCAGCATGCTTCCCGCAGGCAAGGCTGTGGCAGTAATCACCCAAGACTCGGAGACAGCCTGATGAACGGCAGAAGAAACCCACATGCAACCAGAGAGAAAGAGAAAAGATTTGCGCCCAGCCAAAAGTGAAGCTTTATAGCTTTTTAATTCTCACTACTGCATGTCAGCCTTTTGATTCTTATCTGTTCAATGTCAACCTTCTTCCACAAGAGTAAGCGGAAACACGTCATTTCACCAAAATCAACACGTGATTTTAGGTTTTTAACAGGTAAAATCTCTAAAGGGAAATTAGGCAGCACATCTGCTGCTGCTCCATGATAGAGCATGGGGAGCAGATCACAAGGCAAGCTTCTTTCATGCCCAAGCAACTGCTTATTTTTCCTTTTCATTTCTCAGGAGAAAAATGCTGAAACAAGCTGACAGCAGTGGTCTACAGCTATACTGGTCTCCAAACGGGGTTACACACTCAACATGAAAAACATCACTGCAGTCACTAGAACTCCATCAAGTGCCACCGCACCACTCAGTCATGCAGCAAAGGGCACGTGTATTGTATCACCCAAACCAGACTTGACTTTGGCTACAGTTTCCTTCTCAACATTGCAAAACAACACGGCGACTTGTTCTTACCCACTTCTGAATGTATACACTTAGTGAAGGTACAAAAGAGAGGTGGCCAGCTCGTATATTTATCAGAAAGTGAAGATCTCCCATACACTTTCAAATGGGTAACCCTGTGCCGGATGAAGACAACAGGCACAGAAAGCAGCAAAGCGGTGTGATTAGACCAAGTTTTCAACTCGAACAACGCTGCTGTAGGAATGAAGTTGCAAACAGAGCCACAAGCCACGAGCCCCAGCACCTACGACAAGTGACACGAAGCCCCAGGAACCATGCCCACAGGCACAGCACACCACCTCTACAAGGCGTTTTTTTGCAGACGCTTGAAGCGCATCCAGCTCCATCGAATCCTTGTTCCAAGAGACTCATATCCGCCTGTTCTCAATTCAACACCACCACCTTATGCCAGAAGTTAAAGAGAATTATCTCAACTCAAAAAGTAAAGCCTGATGCCATTTTCTTCTCTAGGAGTTAGTCTCAGTTCTTCAGCTCCACATTACAAACAGCTTTTAAGACCTCCTACAGTTCAGCGGAGCGAGCCAGAGCACAGTGGGCTGAGCAAGCTGGACACCTGCCTTCTCCGAAAGACTGCCAGCTGACCACTGTGCACCTGTCACCGCGCTCCCCAAAGCCCAGCTAGTGCCCACAGGCAGCAGCAACGGCAACCCCGGCACATCTTACCATCCCGTGACCCCTCCGATCACCAGCTGCGTGGGTTACACACTCAACATGAAAAACATCACTGCAGTCACTAGAAGTCCATCAAGTTCCCAGCACATCTTACCATCCCGTGACCCCTCCGATCACCAGCTGCGTGGCCACATTGTATTTCTCAGCGCTCGACCCCGAGTTGGGAGCGAAGATCTTGCGCCACCAGGGCCGGTTCTTGGTGTACTCTGCCAGGTCCAGCACATTGAACGTGTCCTCCTTCGCACCTGCAGGCACCTGCAGAGGCTCAGTGCTGGGACTGCCGCCCCACCGCCCCCTGCCCCGAGCGCCCCCGGGGACATGGGACCCCCGCCCAGCCACACAGCCCAGGGGGCTTCCACTCCTCCCGGGCCCCTGGGAACCCCCCGGCCCCGCGCTCTCCCAGGAGGGCCTCAGACCAACCAAGCCCCCGCTGCTCCCGCAAGCCACGGCCCCGAGGAAAAGGCAACGGGCTGAGCAGCGCAGTCCCGGGGCCGTCCCCACAGCGTCCTGCGGCGGTTCGGGCCCTCAGGCGGTGCCCATGGAAACGGCGCCGCGCACGGCACAGGCCCCGCTCTCCGCCGGGGTGTGGGCGAGCGGGGGGAACCAGGGACTCCGCGCCGGGGGAGAGGGGCGGGAGGACCCCATCCCATCCCATCCCATCCCATCCCATCCCATCCCATCCCATCCCATCCCATCCCGGCCCGGCCCGGCCCGGCCCGGCCCACCTCCGCCCGACCCCGCCATGGCTCAACTCTCCGCCGGGCCGCCGCGAGCACGTGACCACGCTGCGCAGGCGCGCGGCCACGGCCACACGTGACCGCGCCCCGCCCCGCCCGCGCGCGTCATTGAGAGGGCACGCGCGTGGAAAGGCTAGGCACGCGCGTGGGTCCAGCGCTGAGAGAGAGCACGCGCATGGTGGGGCCAGGCACGCGCGGCGGTGGGCGCGCGCTCAGCTCGGCAGCGCGGGCACTGTAGTCCGCGGGCGTCTGTCCCCCGGGTGTCTGTTCCCCTGGTGTCCCCCCCCCCCTCCACGGGTCCCCTCAGCCCCGGTGCCGGGGCTCGCTCTGCCGTGGAGAACCCACGAGAACCGGCTCAGGCACAGTGTCACCGCAGCGCGGGGAGGCCTCTGGCATCCAGGAAAGGGACAAAGGGGGCTTCACGGGTATCTGGAAAGCTTCCTAAGGGCCGTGGCGGCTCGTTCCCCGTGGGAGGCCCTTGCTTGGCTGCGAGCTGTGACCCCGCAGGACCTGCGGCTGCTGCCACGTGTGCTCAACAAACAGCCGTCCTGGGCAGCCTGGCACACGGGCCGGGCCACCTCTTCCCGTGCTGGGTCAGGTGCGCGGTGGGGCCGGGGACGCGTTGGAAGCACCATGTCTGTGGCGCTGTGTCCAGCATGCGCAGCCAGCCCTGCCCTTGTGCCCCTGAGCCGGTTTGGGCAGCCCAGGCATGCTGCCTGTCTGGAACAAATGTTATTGTCTCCCTGCAACAACCATCCTTCCAATTTCTGAACCATTACTTGCCTGAATTCCTGCAGAACAAAAGCCATCTACCTCCCACCTGGGGATGCAGCTGCCCAGGGAGTAGGAAAGTTGGAAAGCCTGAGACTCAACAGAAAAACAGGAAAGAGAGATCCTCCTAGGGAGATTGTAAGTGAAGGAGGAGCGGGCTTGACCTGTCTGTGGGGTTAACAGAAACCAGAGTGGGAGCAGGAGCTCAGGCGGCACAGGCTGGGTGGGAGAACAGACTGTTCTGGGAAGCAATGTCAGCAATGTGTCACGGTGGATGGGACATCCAGGTCACAAACAGCCCAGCACCTCCTTCCCCCTCGCAGGCAGGCAGGGACATGTCGGGAGCCACAGCAGCATCGCACTTGTTTCCTGCACTGCCCTGATAAGGGGGAACCGTCTGGAGCAGTGTTTGTGCACCCAAACTGAAGTGGTGGGACAGCGCTTCCCTGGGGACCAAAGCGTGATGTCTTGCACAGAGTCACCGTGTGGGGGCCAGTGGCTGCTGCCCACAGCAACTTTGGGCCTTGGGACTCAGCCATCTGAGGTGGCAAGGACCAGACAAGGCACAGCTGGAGGGATGGGCACTCTGGGGGTGCAGGAGGAGAAAAGCTGAATCTCCAGCCCCGTGCCCAGTCCTTGAGCCCCAGGGACCCTGTAGACAGGATGCTCCAAGTGGATTTTGCTGTCATAACCACCTGGAGAAGGAGATTGCACTTCACAAAGGTTTATTTACACTCTGGGAACTTGAAAACTGCTGCATTTGCTCTCCTGGGCAGGCAAAGCTCCGTGGCATTGCTCGGAATCAGGGGTCTCCTCTGCTTCCACCACACTGCCAGAGAGCCCCAGTCATCCTGTCCCCAGCAGATCAGAGGGCAGCTCCTGTGGGTGCAGTGTGGTCACCCTTTGGTGACCCAGTAATCAGATGTAGCTGTTAGCGAGACTGTCAGACAGATCCTACACCGACTACTGAGCAGCCAAGAGCACCATTGTCTCCGTGGGGTCTCCACCTCGGCTCTGGGCAGAGCCAGCAGCGAGCAGAGCAGCTTCCCTGGGAAAAGAAGATGTGGTGGCTGGGAGGGGGTGGCTGGTGGGGAGGGGTGGCTGGGGGCAAGTGGGTGCCTGTCGGCAACGTTTCATCTTGGAAATCCCATCTGAACACCGATGTTGCGTGGCACTGGATGTCTGGTACCTGGTAGTCTCCCATCCCCATGCAGCATGCATCCCTGGTTTGTCTCCGTGCTCTGGGCAAAAGGCAGCCCCCATGCCCTGGGACCAGGCAGAGTTCTTCTTGTGCCTCTTGGGCACAGCTGGGAGGTTCCCTGCACATGTGGTCCCAGGGACGCCCACTGGCCTGGGCATCTGCAGCATGGCCCCATTTTTCCTGGCACACTACACTGTCACCCATGACAGGTGCTCGACTTCCTCCCGCAGTGGGGAAGGAGCTGGGCTGACAGGGGGCTGGAGGCGCTGCAGGGCTGGGCCTGCTATGTGGGGGGTCAGACGCAGTTTGGTATGGAGGGTGGCACAGGAGCTGGTGGGCAGAGCCCAGCAGTAGCACCCTGGCACCCCGCAGGCACTGGGGCTCCCTGCAAGGCGCTTTCCTGGCAAGCAGCCCTGTTCAGCTCAGGAGACACAGGCACGAAAATTTTGCTGTTCCCCATCTCAAAGGCTTCCCCTCCCTCCTGGCACCACCACAGCCTCCCAGCCAGGCTGAGCTGCAGCTCACCAGCCGGCACAGGCTTCCAGTGGCCATGCACAGTCAGGGCAAGCGGTACTGGGCAATAACGCGGTCAGCAAAACTAAGTCCCCCCAACAAGTCCCCCCTTGCAGAGCCCCCCAAAATGCTCTGTAAATGAACCCACAATGCCCCTTTGGGCATCTCAGCAAGCCACCATACCTGGCTATCTCCACCAGATGCCAGGGTCCCTCGTCGATAGGAAATGTATCCCCAGTGTGTGGGGACCTGAGGGACTCGGAGTCCTAGGGCTCCCAAGCTGCTGCTCCGGTGGCTCAGTGTGATGTGGCCCTGATGCTGCCAGCCTCATGGTCCCGGCTGCACAGTGCTCTGCCGAGGCCACCACCGTGTCGCTGCTTTTAGTATGGCGAGAAGCAACGTCTGAATTCCCCTTCCCCCGGTCCGGGACATCTGCGTGCATGTCACACAGCTGCGCAGGGACAGCCCCAGCTCAGTGGCTGGCTGCGGGCACACTGCAGCTTGCAGAAAGGAAATTTGTAGCTCAGCCCCGTCAAAGCAAAAGTGTGGGGATTTTCAGCAAGGTTTCTTTCTCTACCGCTATCGCTCTGTCTTTTCTCATTTTCTGGAAATGAAACAAACTGGCGCTCCAGCCATTCATGCTACTTGGTGTCTATGGGTGGAGGTGACAGCCTTTCTCCTTTCCTCCTCCCCAGCTGCTGTGGGGACTTTTCAGAACAAATGGGCTCTCCTCCAGCCTCCACCACTTTCACACTGCAAAGGAAGGGGCTTTCTGCTCCCTCCTGCCAGCAGCTGGTGCACAACAGACACCAAAAACTGGGCATCCCTTGGGAACGTGACCCCATCTCCACGCTGACCCAACAGCAGCAACCCTCAAAGCAAGCCTGGGGGAGAGCAATTGCTCTGAGCTTCATTTAATCAACCAGGGTAATTAGGTGACTTATGATGGATGTGTATGCCTGGAGGCTTCTCTGGTTTTCCCTGGGCTGCTATTTAGCAACAGCTGTGTAAAGCCAACAGCCATGGGGATCATCCTCTGGATGGTGAGACCCCCTGAATGTTTGTCCTCCCCAGTTCCTGCAGGCGCAGCCCCCCGGGCATCCTCTGTCAGGAGTGTGGCTGTTGTGCTCCCGCTGCCTGAATCATTCAAAGACACCTCTGACGTGAGAAATGACAGAGAAAGGAGAAATGCTCCGCTGACGCACTTACTGCAGGGAAATCCAGGGGAGGAGACCAGACTTATTTTTGGAACCTCCTCCACATTGGCATTTCTGCTCCGGGGCTAGGGAACCTCAGGGCTGGATTTGCTGGATACTCAGGGGTGTTGGTGCCATCAGTCCCGCTGTGCTGCTGCTCCCTCGGGGTCCTGCTGCCTGCAGGTTGGCCGGTCTGTGAGCTGCACAGGGCTGCAGCCCCTCTGCTCCGTCACTGCTGGGGTGCAGCAGCCGAGCAAGGTCTGCCTGCAGGTTCTCCTCCAGCCCGGAGCTTTGGTTCTAAAGAATGGAGTTTTTCCCCCAAGGACAAGTATGGGCCTTGCTCCTTCTGTGGTTCATCTGCACTAGGACCAAGGTTTGTCTCTCCATCTAGGCTGGTTTTGCAGCAGCGTGGATGGAGGCAAAAGCACCAGGAGAGATGCCTTTTATTGACAGGCGGGTTGGTGGGTTGTTTTAATATTTTTTTCTTCCTAACTGAGACAGTAGGTTCTGAGAAAAGCAGCTCTTCCAAAGCACTTCTGCCCTTGCAGAGCACAGTGGGGCTGATTGCATGGGATAAAAACATATCCCCTGTGACTAAACCCCTGCGGCATCCTTCACTCCAGCTGTGCAGGGAGGTGCTAGGGAGGTGACAGGGATTTCCTACAGTATTTGGGGAAATGGGTCAGCATGGCATGGCACGCGTCCAGGTGGGCTGGGCAGGAGCCAGCTGGCAGCGTGTGCCCGGCAGCACAGGCAGGAAGCGTGGCAAACCCACGTGGCCGGCACTTGCCCAGGGCATGTCTGTGGAAGAACAGGGACGTGTCCTGCCAACCCTCAGGCTGCTGTTCCTCTTTCTGGAGCAGCCACACACCAAAACTGAGCCCTCCTGGGGCAGGCAGGGGCCAGGTGAGATACAGGCAGCAGTGGGAGATGCTCCAGCTCCAAAATGCTGGTACAAGGGGCTGGTCCTTGTTCTGCATCAGCAGTGCTATGTCTTGGTGCCCTCTGCCCATGTGAGTCCTGGGAAGAGTGAGTGCCCCGTGGGTGGCTGCTGCTTCTGAGACGCTCTGCATTCCTGAGAAGCTGCCATGAGTCACTTGCTCTCTCACATACACACAAAAAAAGTCCCAGGAGAGATTAGATATGGCTCACTTTGTTCTGAGTCATTTTTATCTGCCCCAGCCCTGCATCAAGCCAAGAACTGCACAATTCGGGGAAACAACCAGTGCTTTCTGCATGCACGTGGGTCCTTGGCCCTGGCCAAGAATGTTTCTCTGGGACTCTTGGTGGCAGGAGCCTGTCCTGGTGTCCACATCACATTTGCATGAGAGGAGAGTGCCCTGGTGCTGCCTCACGGAGAGGTTTGGGGATGGGCAGATGTGCTCATGCTGTGCCTTGCTCCAGGCAGGACGGGGATGCCGATGCCTCTCCACAGCTCTCTCAAAGGCACAGCTATCTGCTACTGCCTGGCCCAGCCCTGCCCAGCTGGGCACAGGCGATGCTGGTGATTTGCAGTAGCACCCGCATGAGTTTGCAAAGCCCTTGGAAGCGCCAGCGCTGTTTATGCCAACCCCCTTGCTGGGGTGTGTGGGCTCTGGTTTAGCAGCCTGTGCCAGGGGGACAGCCGGACTCCCCGCGGATGCCCAGCTGTCCTTGGCACGTTTCCTCTGCTCCGACTCTCATGTGTCTGCACAAAGCTACTCACTGCATGCAGCAAGCAGCAGGATCTGGCCTTCCTCCGGTTTTACACCTGGATTCTCCTTCCCACAGCCTTGAGTATCTTTATAATACAATTTTCTTTTTGCTCCCTCAGGTTAGATCCCATCTCTCCAGTTTACTCTTATGTCTCTAGGCTGGGAACATGGAGCTGCCTCCTGGTGGCTGAAAATGGTTAAATCCAACAATTCAGGACCTGCCAGTGTCACAATCATTAATTTCTGGTCCAGGATCCTGCCACTACAGCCTCCAAGGGAAACTTTGCCTGACTCCCCTCCGTGATCCATGAATGTCATCATTCCACAGCACCTGGACACCTGGAGCATCCCTGCCAGGGTTAGAGGCAAGAAACCCCCATGTTGTCCCATCCCTCTTCACAGTCATGTTGTCTCCTTGGCAACATTTTCCCTATGTGCTTGTTTCTGGAATAAACACCTTTTCCAGGCTTTCCGGGTGAGCACAGTCTTACAGCAGCGGAAGACTTCCAGACGGCATGACTGGAATAAAGTCACGTCCATAGTGCGGGGGACACTGGTGCCAGAAGCACAGCCCAGATCTCCCACGTCTCTCCCAGCCCTCTGGCCAACCCTTTCCCTTCCAGCACTGAATAATATCCTTCTACTTCACATGCCTGGGCAGGTGGTGCAGAGTACCCAGGACGTCCCCAAGTGTGAACACACCACTTGTTTTGCCCCTCAGTACTCACTGGAAAACATGGAGCAGCTTGTTGCTCATCTTCCTTGCAAAGAAAAGGAGCTGGGCACCAAGCCAGCTGTCAGTGCATGAACTGGAGGAAATGTGTTTCTCGCTGGCTTTTTGCCTCTCCAGGAGCAGGATGGGGGGGGCACGGACTGGAGAGCACTTTCTGCCCCAGCTCCTGCTGCATCAGCCATCGCCTGAGTGGGTGCAGGAAGGAGTGGGGGCCCCTCAGCAGGTTGGGGTTTTACACAGGCCAAGGGGGTGTCCCCCCAGGTGCTCTTTGATGCTGCCATGGGAACCCCGGCCAGACACAGATGGCCAGAATGGTTTTCCCCCTCAGACCCGGGGCTACCAAGGTGGAGAGAGTGGGGGTGTCCCCAGTGAGGTGGTGAGAACTGGCCCCTGTGTGAGGGAGGGTGACAGAGAGCTGTCACCACCTCCACAGACATGGAGTGCTCCTGCACTGTGAGCCTGTGGGGCTGAGATGCCCAAGGTCATTCCCAGGCTATGCTGGACTACCTGGGGCAGTGGGGCATCGGGAAATGTGTTCCTGCATCCACTGGGATTGCCCCTACCCGGGGGGCTCAGCTCCTGTCTCCCATCCCATCCCCTACCCATCCCACCTGCCCGTGCTATGGATTCACACCTGGGATCCCAAAACACCCATCCTTCAACCATCCCCACCGCCTCCCTCTGTTGCCCATGCAGCAAGACCTGTGACATGGATGCTTCTGCACACACTGGGACTGTCACCAAAAGGTCACTGCCCCTGTTGCACTTCTGCTGCCCTACAGCGTGATTTATGTGACATTTCCCCACCTCGCTCATCCAGCAGACGCTGGGACCATACCGGGTGTTCCTCCTCCTCTTCCTGCCTTCTTGAGCCGAGGGACAACCCCATGCTGGTGTGTGTGCATGAGCACACGTGTGTGCATTTGGTGGGGAGAAGGATTTCCTGGGCTTTTAAAAAGAGATATTAAAACTTGTGAATTTACAACAGAAGAAATTTGCAAAACCACTTCAGCGTACCTTCTCTGAACTGTTGTGCAAGACCCTGGGAGAGGGGAGAAGGATGAGGAGCAGCTGGCAGGAGGGTGACTCCCAGGGATCACCCCACCCCTCTCCCTCCCATGTGGCTCCAAGTGAAGCTGTGTGGCTAAATCATCACTGCTTGGGGTGCAGGCACCTGAGGGACAGGGACACCCACGTATATACATGCATATGTTCATCCCTGGCTATTTCCTCACCTCCAGCCCTGCCTGCATAGATGCAAATTATCCTGCAGGCTCCCAGCACTGGGCAGCACAGGGCAGTCTCTCCTGCTTTGTAGCGATAAGCCTGAAGGCAAATTTTCCTCTAAATCACCATTTCCTCAAGCTATGCAGGCTAGCATGGACAGAAGGCAGCTCCCAGCTCCCTGAATGGCCCCAGACCCAGGTATGAGCTGACATTGACTTGCAGGGAAATAAAGGCTCCTTTAGCCTGGGCAGCAGCAGGGCACTGGTCTGCAACTTGCTCTCCTCCTTCGCCTCTGCGGTGAGAGGGAAGGTGGAACCAGGCAGAGACCACACCTAAATTCCCCTTCCTCTGCAACCCTCCCTTTCCTCACCTCACTCCCAGACACGGGCCAGGACACCAAGCCAGCTGAGTCCTGCAGCGGAGCTTACGGCTGCACTTGCCCTCCCTTTCCTTTTGTTTTTTCCTCTACTCCTGTCACTGTCACCCCAGAGGAAGAGAGGGAGAGCCCATTGCTTGCTCGCTCCTCTTTGCACTAACCAGCTTGAGCGATTCCTCTCCTGATGTCTTTGAGAAACTCTCCAGGGCTCTGACTGAGCCTGTGGGTGCTGGCTTGAAATCATCGTCTCCTGTGGATTACGACAGCTGAATGAGAAGATAAAAGCTTTTCTCTTCTCTTTCCTTTCTCATTCCTTCCTTTTCACTTTTCCTCCTGGAGCCAAAGCAGTTCCCAGCCAGCACGCAGGATGCTGGTGGGAGCCCTGCGTGGCCTCTTGTTCCTCTGCCTGCTTGAGGAGGGCATCAGCAAAGTCAGAAGATACTACATTGGAGCAGTGGAAACCACCTGGGACTACATGCATAGCGACCTGCTCTCCGAGCTGCAAGCGCCTGCAGGGTAAAACTCTTTCTATTGCAATTCTAGCAGCCTGCTATGGGTGTTTTCCCACCCTGGCACCGTGGGTTTGGGTCCAGGCAGGTGCATGGGAGCAACATGGCACGGTGGGTGTGCTGAGTTGCCAGTACAGCTGGGAGTGGGTGTCATTAAGTGCAACCCTTGATAACACACAGGTGGAATAAATTTGCAGAGAGAGATGCAGACCTGCTCTGTATTACTGCTCTACGCTGCTTTATCTTAATGCTGCTTGTCTGTGGCTATTGAAATTCTATGTCTAGAGCCAAGAGCTGGTTCTCCAGCCTGTGCTTTCTCTTCTGCTCTGCAACCTGGGAGCTTTGGGGGGTGCGAGGGGAGATGAGGTCCTGTGCCTCCCTGCCTGCTGGCTGCAGTGGGAGGTTGGCTCTGCCCCCTGGCATAACTCAGAGCAGCAAAGGCTCTCCACTGTGTCTGGCCCTGGTAAAACCCAGATGTAGTTATTTATATATTTGTGTACGTTACATTGCTGGGGCTGAATTTTTTCCTTTAGGGAATGAAAATAATTTTTGGTGTTTGGACAATGAATGCTGTTTGTACGCGGTGACGAGAGGGAGGAAGGCATGGTGGTTTTGCCCATGGTGGTTTTTGGAGTAGGAAGGAAAAGTGGCAGTTGCATTGCTCAGGCATCAGGACAGTGTTGTCTGGAAACACAGCTGGCTTGGGCACATGTGGCTGTGAATGGGCTGTTCTGAGCTCAGTGTGGGGAGCAGAACTGGGGGCTACATCCACTGGGGACCAAGACAGACCCTCTGCCCCGCTGCCACATGCCCTTCCCCAGGCTCTGTGCTGGGGTGCTGTCAGCCCATGGTCCCATCTCAGACCCACACTGGCTTGAGCAGCTGTGGTCAGACACTGAAAACCAGACCTCCAGTGATGAGCCAGGTCAGCCTGACTAGCTGTAGTAGTCATTGTATCAGAGTTACTTTGGTTATTTCAGTAGGAAAATGTCATCCAGCAGCCTCTGTTTTACTAATGCCCCCCCACCCTGGTTTTAGTAATGACGCTTTCAGATCCATTAGGCTACAATGGAGGTGAGGTCACTCATGCTGATAATTCAACCCTGTGGCTTTCTATTTTGGCACTGGCTTTAATGATGTGCTCGTGCACTGTCTCTGACCCATGAGTGACTCAGGGACCTGTCTCTGCCTCGGCGACAAGCAGGGAATCAGTGGGCAGTCTGAGGTCACTTGTCCCTCTCTAAAATGGGGAGAGATGACTTTGGCTTTCTCAGAAGGACTTGGAGGCGTGCTCTACCCCAGAGAGGCAGGGCACACCTGGGCAGAGCAGCTCCCAGGGGACCAAGGCTTGATCAGTGTGACTGTTCACAGCTGGATGATGCTCTCTGTTTCCTGGCCCTGCAGCATCAGCCCAGGTGCCCCATGTGGGGGGGGCACAGGGAAACAGCGTGGCCGGGGAGAAGAGGCATGCAGGAGCGAGCCAGGACTGCGTGGCAGGAGCAGAGCTGCTGCCCGAGCTGAGGTGCCTCCAAACTGTGTGTGGGATGTCTTCTGCTTCACCCATTCTCCCTTGTGGTACCAGCATCTCATGGTAGCCCCCAAGGGTGCACCTCCAGGCAGGACCTCCAAACCCCCTGTATGTATCCAATGGTTTCTCTGGAATGTTTGTGGAAAGCTCTGCCAAAGGAATGGGCTACAGCGTATCAGGCCAGACCTGTGTACACCTTCCCCATGATTTCAGTTTCTCTTCCTCCCAAACACAACCCTGCTGGCAGGGTTGGAGCCAGGGGCAGCACATCCTGCAACAGTCCCTGGGATCTCAGCTCTGGCTCAGAGCCGGCAGCCGTGTAGCAGCAGGCATGTTTGAGTGCTCTGGCAGTGCAGGGTGTTTACCTTGGCCATCTCCTGGCTCCCAGAGATAAAGAGATAGTGCAGCTAACAATGCTGATCCAAGGCGCCAGGAACTTCTCTCCCTGCCTTGGCTTCAGCTGCCCTCGGGGTGGGAAGTCCACCAGGTCCCTAAGTGCAGGGGACGGGCCAGAAGCACTTGGATCAGACATCCCTGTGCTGAACTCTGGCTCCTCATCTCCTGCAAAGGACTCTGCTGTGGCAGTGGGACCCGGCACTGAGCCCTGGTGTCACCAAGTCTCCTCCCAGCTGTACCCCTGCATGCCAGCAAAATCCCTCTGGCTCCAGAGGATTTCTGCCTTGTTCATCATGGGATTTTCAGGACCAGACCCTCATATGTCAGGAATGTATTTTCAAAGCTGGACTTTCTGTGAGTTAGTGATTAAGGCACAGCTGACAGTGGACAGCCTGGTGCCAGTGACCCCATGGCACTGACACCTCCCACTGTACGGTCATCCTGGGGAGCAAAGCTTGGTCTGGACCCTCCTGCCATTGAGCCAGGAATGATAGCAGCTCATGAGAAAAGTCAGTTGAATGCATTGGCCCTGCTCACTGGGGCCATGCCTGCTGGAGTCTTCCTGCTGGCCCAAACATGGGGTTATAGCCATAATGGGAAAGGCAGGAGCTGGGCGTGTGGGGGGGTTTTGTGGGCGCCCATCCTGCTCTGCCCCTAGGGAGGGTGAACCCCACTCTCCCCACAGCATCCTCCAGCTGTAGGTGGCCTCCAGCCGGCAGCGTGGGGGAGAGCGTGCATCGCCCTTTCCTAAATTTGAGTCACTCTGTCTCCTTCCTCTTCAAGGAAGAGTCACAAAGGGAACCGCTGCTTGAATGAAGGCTTAGTCAGAGGGTGAGAGTAATCCTACCTGCTTCATCAGAGGGAAGAAAATAACACCTGGCTCTTGGTCCAAACAAAACAAGTCTGGAAGCGGACTGTCTGGTTACTGGAAATGGTCTCAGTCCCAGGGTTGATAAGCCAGCGTCTAAAATCCCTAGAGAAATTCATGGCTTTGTCATCCTGATAAATGTGCTGGATTGCATCTGGAAAATGAATTTGTTAAGCTGCTTACAGATAGAAAGTGTCCAGTGAAGATAAGTGAAGTGTGAAATACGTTTGAGGATCTTTTTTCTTCCTGCTGTGAGGAGTAATTTCTTTAGAGGCTGGCTGTAAATCCCAGTTTGGTCAGAAATGAAGTGAATGTGGGGATGTTGCTCAGACGGCAAAGCAAACTGCCATGACCTGCCATGCAGCCCAACACTGCCTCTTTGCCAGGGGCAGCCGGGGAGGATGCTTGAGTTTATATGTGATGTGTCTGCCATCACACTGCTGTCACAGCACTCCCCGTGCCCTGGGTCTCTGCAGGCGGGGAAGCATGAAGCCAGGCAAGGCACAAGGCAGAAGGCTGGCAGCAATGCCTGCAGCTGTGCCCACTCCCAACTGCAGCTGGGTATGGCGCTGTGCCACCTGCCCTTGTGTCTTCTTCCATCGTGGCTAACACTGTGACATTAATCACAGCCACATTATCATCCATGAGCTGAGCAAAACATTTCCAAACACACCTGGGAGTTGTCAGGAAACTCAAAGGACACAACAGGGTGAGTGATCTCCTGGGCTGGCACAGCACAGGGAAGTTGGCAGGGAGGGGAGGAAGAGGATGGCTGCTGCCCATCCGTGAATGGAGCTGCACCATCAGTCTTGGCTTTTTCTTCCTCCTGCAGCATGTCAGGACACTCCAGCCCCTGGCCCCTCGAGCCTGGTGTCCCTCCCCAGTACAGGAAGGCTGTGTTTGTGGAGTACACCGATGCTTCGTTCACGCAGTCCAAGCCCAAGCCAGCGTGGATGGGTAAGAAGCACCTACAGCGTGGTGAGCCCTAGCTCTCCTTGACGGCAGCCAAACTCATCCTGGGTTGGTTGCTGGCAGCTCCTCAGCCAGGAATGGGGAAGGACCTGGTTAGAATCCCAGTATGGCAGAGCTGCTGGGGATGAAGGGAGCCTTGCTGGTGCCGGAGCAGTCCATGCTGCCATGCTACATGAGGGACAACCGCTAATTTTGCAGGTCGAAAGTCCAGACCCTTCGGAGCCCACGGCTGGGTGTGAGTTGCCTGACCCCAGCTGCCTGACCCTGTTGTGTTCCCCCTTTCAGGTCTCCTGGGCCCCACCATCCGAGCAGAAGTCTATGACACAGTGGTCATCACGTTTAAGAACCTGGCCTCCCGCCCGTACAACCTCCACGCCGTTGGGGTGTCCTACTGGAAGGCGTCAGAGGGTGAGTTGGGCAATAACCAGGTGCTGCAAGTCCTTTGCCAGCACCTCCCACTCTGCTGCCTGCCTGCCAGGAGGGAGCACGTCCCTCCCTGACCATGCTATTCATGTCCCTCTATGAGGACATATGGTCACAGAGATCGCTTAGCCTGAGGAAACAAGAAGACCATGCCCAGCCCAGAAACAAGCCGAGAAGAACAAACAGACCAGAGCAAACCCATATCAGTTATGAAGTAATATATAGGTTAAAACTGAGGCTGGATGCTTAGGGCCAGGAAGACTGTGCCCTCCAGCATCAGGGCAGGTGTTGGGAGCACAGCCCAAAAAGCAAGTCTCCAGCACAGTTCTGTTCACCACCCTGATACCAGCCATTGCCCGTGGGAGTTGGGCTGACCCTGGGGGCTGGGATGGAGAGATGCTGTGCTCTGGGTTGGAGAAAAATGCATTTCTGTAGCCATGGTATGTTGGGGATGAACCTTCAGTAACATCTGGCTGTTCCTTTGGCTTTAGGTGCAGGGTATGAGGATGAGACCAGTCAGCCAGAGAAGGAGGGTGACAGAGTGGATCCGGGAAAGACACACACGTACATCTGGGAAATCCAGCAAAACCAGGGCCCGATGGATGGCGACTCATCATGTCTGACCTACTCCTACTCCTCCAATACTGACAGCGTAAAGGACATCAACTCCGGCTTGATCGGAGCCCTGCTTGTGTGCCGGCCTGGTAAGGACAGAATAGGATGGGGACAGGTCACATGCAATCATGAATCAAAAAGCAGAAAAATCAAAGATGCCTTCCAGAGTTTGAAAAGCGAGGTGTAGCTGGGGTGGGATTGGTTTCCACAGCCTGGCCTTGATTTACCAGTTCTTGGAGGACACAAGGGGAATTCCCTGGGGAGACAGGCATGGTGCTTGCTGACCTTTAAAGAGATCTGTCGTGTGGCATCTTGCAGGGACCTTGGCGAGCAATTGGAATGAGGACACAAAGCAAGATTTTGTGATGCTCTTCGGAGTGTTTGATGAAGGTAACTACCATGTTGACTCATGTTGGACCCTGAATTCAGTCTTGTTTGGGCTGCATGCTTTGGCCGTGGTGTGAGCACAGCTGTTCAGCTCCCAGTCTGCCTCCCAAGGGTCTGAGCCTTGTACAGCCTACCAGCCAATGTGCTCCTGGTCAGTACTTCCACTCCTTCTTCTGTGCCCCAGGTGCAGGGAGCTTGCAGCCCCCCCAGCTCTCCCCATCCATGCCCTGGCCTTGTTCCCATCACACAAGCTAAATCTGTAGGGGAGCAAAGCCCTGTTATGAGCAATGGTCAACCACCACATTCATGCAGAGCTGTGGCCAGGTCTGCTGTGGATTTCCAACAGGCACCACACATCTGACATCACTGGATTTTGGTTTTCATATTGTTTCACCCCAGTGGGAAAGTTTCCTTGTTCTTTGAAATGTTCTCTAGTGAAGAGCTGTCTGTGTCCTCCTTTCTCCACAGGGAAAAGCTGGTACTCTGAGCCTGGCTCCCTGGCAGCTCCTCAGCCCCAGCGTCACAACAGCATGGAGCTGCACACCGTCAATGGCTACATCAATGGCTCGCTGCCTGGTGAGTCCTGGTGCTCCAGGGACAGCGATGGAGAGCATGGGAGGTGCTAGGAACTGTGGAGCAGCCAGGTCTGGAAACTCAAGGTAGCTTGTGAAAGGATGTGAGAAGGGACATCAAGAGGAGTTTCCAAGGACCTGTGAGGCTGTGATCACCCCAGAGGGACTATCACATCTCAACTCCTTGATCTGCGTTGCCCATTTACAGTGGGGCAGAACTTCTTTTCTGACTGTCTGTGTTGCCAAGTGCAGCTGAGCTCCTTGGAGGTCTCCAGGAATAGTACTGGTAGCAAAGAGTTTCATCTCTTGTAACCCTGTGAACAACACTGGAGGTAGCATTGAGGGGAAAATTCAGGTCTCACGAGCCTGGGTCTGACAACACACCTCTGTAGGATTTGGGAAATAGAATAATGGAATCATTTAGGTTAGAAAAGACGCTTAAGATCATTCAGTCCAATGTAAACCTAACACTGCCAAGTCCATCACTAAACTATGTCCCTGAGCACCACATCTATGTGTTTTTTAAAATACCTGCAGGGATGGTGACTCAACTACTTCCCTGGGCAGCCTGTTCCAGTGCTTGATAACTCAGTGAAGAGTTTTTTCCCAGTGTCTGATCTGAACCCCCCTGCCACAACTTGAGGCCATTTCCTCTTGTCCTCTTGCTTGCTGCTTGGGAAAAGAGACCAACACTGATTTTGCTACAACCTCCTGTCAGGTAGTTGTAGAGAGTGATAAGGTCTCTCCTCAGCCTCCTTTTCTCCAGAAAAGCAAAAGAAAAGGCCGTTTGTGGTCTCAGTGAAGACAAAAGTTGACGTTTTCTGATTTTCTTCTGGGAAAAGGTCCAGAGCTGCCTGAGAGCAAAGAAGCTCCAAGGCAAACTGAGAAGCACTGTCAGGAGAGTTATTACCATCAGCAACCTTGGTGAACCACACTGAGAAAGCTCTCACCTGGGTCTGGCTGTTCTCCAATAAAAGGCAAAAGCAAAACTCCTCTGAATTCCCTGTCCTGGTGGATCCATGGAGCTTAATAGCTATGTAGACCTCACGGTCAGCCACTCTGTCTGCACAGTGGCTATCCCCTCGAGAAGGTATCCACCTCCACCCAGCAAGCCCCTGTCTGGCTGTGGGACCTGGCCTGATAGGTGTCTGATGGAGGGGCGGCAATGGAGAGCTGAGGGCCTCTGGACGGAGCCTCCACCCTGTCTCCTTCCAGGCTCTTGGAATCTGTTCCAGTCATCTACTGCACTAAGTGCTGAAAACAAGTGCTTGACTCTGTATTTGACTTTGTTTGGCTTCAGCTTCCAGGAACTTGTTATTCATTTTCCTGCTAGATTACAGAGCCCTTCAGCACACACTAATTTCTCTCCAGGAAAATGTTTTTACAATGCAGTCAAGTCCTCTCGCATTTCCTAAGTACACTGAGCTCTTTGAGTGTCTCCAAGGAAGGAATTTTCTCCAGCCTTCAAATAATCCTGGTGACCCCTCTCTGTCCTTTGTGGGGTACTTCAGCTACTGCTGAGGATGTGATGGACCCTTGCCCAAGATGCAGTATTTCAGTATCAGGCTTGCCGGTGTTATCATTGGACAAATGATTCGCCTTTCCAGTCCTTATTTATAGAGTCAAGGAGCATGTGTATCTCTTTTGGCACTGCATCCCACTGTGAGCCTCTGTCAACATGCCTCCCAAAGTCCCTGCCAAAGTCCACCACTCTGTGAATACAGTCTCATCTCAGGGAGATGGTGTAGCCTGCACCTCTATTTTGCTCAGATACTCCACATTCACGTACAACGTCTCCAGTGTGAAGCCATCACCTTGCGGGACAGGGGACTCTACTCAGCACATGTCAGGCTCCGAGTCCATGACACTAAGAGTGGGGACAAGGGATGGAGATGGTGCTGACTCCTGAGTGCTTTCCTTCTCTCCTGGCAGGTCTCACACTGTGCCTCAAGAAGAAGGTCCACTGGCACGTGATTGGGTTGGGCACTGGGCCAGAAGTCCACTCCATCTTCTTTGAAGCCCACACATTCCTGGTGAGAGGCCACCGACTCAGCAGCCTAGAAATCTCCCCTGCCACGTATCTCACAGCTGAGATTATGCCAGGAACAGCTGGCTGGTTTCGGGTGTTCTGCCAGATACTCTCCCATCAGCAAGGTAACCTTATTCTACAAGAGCTCAGGGGAAAAGAAATTCAGGAGATGGCTTGGGCTCAGGGTTCTGTGCAGTGCTACAGCTCCAAGGCCCCTTCTGCTCCATAGTGTTACGTCCATGTGCAACCTGGTCCATGACCAGGATGGCATAGGTTGACCCATGTGATGGTTCATTTGATGGGGACAGTAGTGGAGAGGACGTGTCCCAGGCAGAGCCTGGGGGAGTGTGTGCTGGTGCTGGCATGTCAGTGTGACCCTTTCTGCCTGATTTGTCTGAACCCAGCTGGCATGGAGGCCATGGTAAAGGTGGATGAGTGTCCAGAGGAGCGCCTGTTGAAGATGGGGATGCTGTCAGATGAGCCAGAGGACATGGATTACCCTGAAGAAGATGAGGAATCTTTTCACATCATCCAAGTGCGGTCTTTTGTTAAAGAGAAGCCTATGACCTGGACTTACTACATTGCAGCTGAGGAAATGGACTGGGACTATGCCCCTGTGAAGCCAGTTTCTCTGGACAGGTGAGACTGGGCAACGTGTGCCCATGAGGCTGCTCCTTGAGGCAGCCCTGCCAGCTCTTCCCCTTTTCCCCAGAAATGTAATTCCCTTCTGCCTAACCTGGACAGTTTTTTTTCTTTCTTATTAACGCTAACAGAATGGATGCAGGACAAGGGGTGGTCTTGGGGAGGCCATGGGAAGGCAGGACCTGGCTTTGCTTCATTTTACCAAATGCCCCACAGAGGCATTTGTCTTTGGGGCATTTGTCTCTCTGTTGCCCATGTCTCCATGGTCAGCCCCTTCTCAGCAGGCAGCAATTCCTGGTGATACTTCTCCTCTAGCCAGGAGGCCCTGTACAGCCAGGTCGTGTGTCCACAGTCCCAAAGTGTGGGTCCCCTTGCCCCACCTGGAAGGACCTGCTCTAGACGGCAGAGGCAATTAACCCCTGCTGCTGCCCCACTTCTTGGAGAGAGAGGTGATGCAAGTGCAGTATCTCAGCAGAACTACCTTAGTCAGCACTGCTCGACAGTAGCACTTGTCACCAGTCCTGATGGCACTGCACTCACACAGGCTGTGTGAGCTGGGGCTGGCTTGATAGTGGGGTCACCGAGTTTTGCCCTGGATGGGGATCCCAGCCAGCGGCCGCTGGAGCGAGGCATGCGGGGCAGGAATTCCCGCTTCAGCCCCCCGCAGGGTGAGCCATAGCACGTGTCCTCTTCAGCTTAGGGCTGGCCTTGCTCCTGGGAAGGAGCTGCATTGATCAAGAAAAAGCAGCTCCTCTGTTGCCTTCTGCCTGCACACTGGGGGTGTTCCCTGATAGAGGACAACCTGCCCTCTCATCTCTCACAGTCACCTCCAAGACAGGATTACTGTGCAATGGAGTTGAAGCTTTCTCCATTAAAGAAGCACTGAATCACTTGAAACGTGATTCCCCAGGACGCACATTGTGATTGCAAGGATGGGTGATCCCACTGTGCACTGGTAGTAGTCCTTGGGCAGCTGTGTGTGTCCTTGGACAATGAAAGGTCTTGCTCAGGTTCTGACAGCATTCCACATGTGGCTGTTTGCTGCTTTTCTGCCTTGTCTGCAGAAACATCACGAGCCTGTTCCTGGAGGCTGGTCCTCAGCGGATCGGTTCAAAGTATAAGAAAGTGATGTTTGTGGAATACGAGGATGCAACCTTTACGAAGCGCAAGGTGTCAAATCAACCGGACAAGGGAATTCTGGGGCCTGTCATTAAGGGAGAGGTTGGAGATCAATTTAAGGTAAGAGAGAGATTGCTTTCCACAAAGAGGGACTGGAAGGGAAAACTTCAAATCTTGATGCTCTTCCTCCTAATAGCTAAGGTAGTGGCTAAGACCTGATATAAGTCCTTGAGGTGCTCTATTATGTTTGGTAATGTCCACAGTTCACCGAAAGGCAGATGTTACTGAAAGCTAAAGCTAAATACTCTTGGTGAGACCAGCAGAGATGCACAGGATATGGCCCCGTTACATTGATTTGACTTCATTGCAGGCATCTTAAGAATTGTGTGAATCAACCGATGACAAAGGGCATCCAGCACCTTCCTCTGAGGCAGGAGTGTCCTCTCGTCCTCTACTCTTCTCCATCTGCCTCCTCTTATCATACAGTATTGGAGACCGTTGCTTGTGTCTCCCCAAGTGCCTCTACTGACCACTTACCTGACTTGTTTGCTCCTAGGAGGAATAGGATGGTGTCCAGGACCTTCATGTTTCTGCTCCCTGCCTTGGGTTCTCTGTGCAGTTTTGGGCATGGAGCTAAAGGTGGCAAAGCCCTGAAAGAGCTATTTAGAGAAATAAATGAAGGGCTTCATGCAGTGAAGTGAGAAGCACTTTGAAGCTGTTGACTGCTGTGCATACTTAGTGTCTTGTTCCTCTGGGGCCTCCTGGATTGGCAGACCTCTTCTGTCTCATATACAAAGAGAGACTGAAGACATCAACTTTCCCTTTAATAAATATGATCTTTTCATGCCCTTTCTAAAATGGGCACCTCCTGGAAAGATGGACAGAGTAGACCTGTAGAGAAATAAATAGTTGTTTCTTCTGAGTCCAGCTTTGTGGTCCCAGACATGTCCGAGTTCCTCCCCATTGGACACTGGCAGGTAGCCACTGCCCAGTGTTCCCTCCCTACGAGGACACTGAGGGCAGCCTCGAGGGCTCACAGCATTCAGAAAGCATTAAACATTCCTGCTGGCTGTCCTCATTTCAGATCGTGTTCAGGAACCTGGCAAGCCGACCGTACAACATCTACCCTCATGGCCTTACCAGCATAAGGCCATACTACACCTTGAAGCCCTCTCAAGGTAAGGCAGACCAGGAGAATTTGGGACATCACTTGGCCACTGCCATTCTTCTGGGCCAGGAGAGCTTCCTGCAGCCTGTTGTAAGACTGGTTGTCCAACCCATCCACCCAGGTGCCTGAACCCTGTATCCCAAATGATGATGATTCTTGGTTCACGTCCCCTTTGATGCCATGTAACCCTGTTTTTAAGGAAAGCCTGGATGATGGCTGGAAGAAGGACCATTATCAACCAGGGAACTGGGACCATGTTGTTGGGTCTCTCCTGGAGGCCTCCACTTTCTGATGAGGCAGGAACCACCCTGGTGATCCTGCCTGTGTTTGCCGGTTTTCTCACAGTCCTCATTCCCTAGGGTCCCCCTGCCCTGCTTTAAGATAGCAGGGGGGCTCATTATGATTTGGACTTTGCCTCTCACAGCTTCATGGTCTTTGCTGTGGGGCTGTTGAGTTACCAGCTCTCTTTCCCAGAATTGCTTTCGTCCCTTGCTGGTATGGTCCCAGGATCATGGCTTGTGCAAGGCCATCCCACATCCTACAAGGGCAAAATCATGCCACATCTCTCTCCCCTCTTTCCCTCTGCTCTTTTGGGTGCATCATAACGATGGGAGCAATTACAAATGCCGGAGAAAAGCTCCTCTGCTGCAGGAGAGGTGGCAAAACCAGGATGGCAGTTGCTAAGGAGTTCAGCAAGCTAGGTCAGCTTTGTGACCTGTTACTACTTAAACTAAGGTTTTCCTTCAGGAGAGTCAAAAGGGCAAAGCAGCCCATCGTCTGGCAGTTCTAAAGGAGCCAAGTGACACAAGGGAGCTGGGAGTCCTGTCCCTGCCCCTCTGTCAACATTCCCCAGCCAGACATGGCTCACCAGCTTTGCCAGCAATTCAGCTCTGTGAAAGCGGACAGGTCATGGTCCTGCAGCCACAGGGATGATGCTTTTTAGGAAAGTATAAATAAAAAGAGCTATTCCTACCCTGACTGACACATGAGCTTTGCAAACTGTGCTCTTACAGCAGCTCAGCTGGGCACTTGGAGCAGGGAAATGTCTTGTCCTAAAGCTATGTCATTGCAAGATCCTGCTGAATGCTTAGGGGATTTAATTGCATTTGAGTTTTCCTTTGGTTCCTTCCAGATCTCCTCCTTGGTTTTCTCACGGTCTAGCTGTATTTCCTTTAAAACTTCTTTCCTTGCTTTGTTTTTCACCCATTTCATCCCAGCTCTCCACCTTCACCTGCAAACTTCTCTAGGCAGCCCGGACGCAGCTGAGACTGGGCAAATTTTCCAGTTTGCAGGACTTCCAAGGGCTTTCAAAATTAAGCATATGCTTCTCCATCCTCACTGGTCCCAGAGGCTCTTTTTGTCCAGATCAACTTTACATGAAAACAGGTGCTAGCAGCCAGTGTGCCATCTCAGGGCAAGCATGGGTTTGGGTAGTTTTCTATGCAACTTGTATGGTCAGAAAAGTTCCTTTCTGAGCTCTTTTAAAAAGTGGGCTCACCCTTGGCAGGAGCATCCCAGACCTAACTGATCTGCCCTTGGCCTCTATGTTGCCAGGTAAGGACGTGAAGGACATTCCTATCCCTCCTGGCCAGTCATTCACCTACAACTGGAGCATCACCATTGAGGATGGACCAACCCAAGCAGATCCTCGCTGCCTCACCCGTTTCTACTACAGCTCCATCGACCCAGTCCGAGACACAGCCTCAGGCCTGATAGGTCCCCTCTTGATCTGCTTTAAGAAGACCATGGATCAGAGGGGAAATCAGGTGGGTCTTTCCTTTGTCGCCTCAACTGCCAGGCTGAAAGGCTGGAGTAATAGCTGTGGGTGAAATATTTGGGTAAAACCAAATTTGTCTGTCCTGTTCTCTTCAACCGTACCATCAGTCCCACTGCCCCTGCCTTCCCCATCCTCCTGTGCATGCTCCCTTGTCTCTAAGCCTGGACACTAACTCCTGTGAAATAGCAATAAACTGTTCCCCATGCATCCAGGCTAGGACCTGACAGCTACTCTGGGTGCGAGGGACACTACGATCAGAGCAGGAATAATGGCTTCCCTCTCCACCTTCCAGATAATGTCAGACAACATGAGGTTGGTGCTGTTTTCGGTCTTCGACGAGAACCGCAGCTGGTACCTGGAGGAGAACATCAGGAGGTTCTGCACTGACGCAGCCCATGTGGATACCCAGGACCCCCAGTTTTATGCCTCCAACTTGATGCACAGTGAGTGCTTGGCAAGGGGCTCCCTGCAAAGCCCTGGCAGACACAGGCTCAGCCCTGCCCCGGGGAACATGCGGTAGCTCAGCAGCCATGGGAGAATCAGGTTATGATGAAATATGTCACCCCTGCTCTCTTCCAGCTATTAATGGCTTTGCGTTTGACAACCTCCAGTCAAAACTCTGCCTGCATGATGTTGTGTACTGGTATGTCCTGAGCGTTGGGGCCCAAACAGATTTCCTCTCCGTCTTCTTCTCTGGAAACACATTCAAGCGCAACATGGTTTTTGAGGACGTGCTTACCCTTTTCCCGTTTTCTGGAGAAACGGTCTTCATGAGTTTGGAAAAGCCAGGTTGGTAACGTGGGCTATTCTATAAACCTTGGCATCACAGGAGAGATAAGCGAGTACCTCCAGCCAGGTTTCTGGTACCCGGTCATGTTTGGGCAGCCATGAGAGCAAAGGGATGCACAACCTGCTGGCAAAGCAAAGTGAGAGGCAAAAATTAAATCCTTTTAAAACTTAAAGAAATTAAATTACTGTATTTTACTTCATAAACAGTGTGCGTTAAGGTCACACATGCTGCCAAGCCAGCAAGCTGGTTGCAGTAACGCGAGCCCCTTGCATCTGTGTCCTTGGCTCCAAGCTCAGAGGTCAAGGAGAGCAGCAGTGCTGTCCCTGCTGTGGGATCAGCCACAGGTCATGGCACCCCATTTATCTCCGTGCATTTGCAAAGACAGAAATTGCAGCTGTGGAGAAGCCTTATGAAGGATTTGCTTCAAAGTTTGGTCTTATTTCCCCTCTCTCAGCGTTTTTTCCTTAGCATCTGCAGAAGCGGTGCTGTTAACCATTTCCTCACTCACAGAGGAAACACAGGATTTCCCATGTGATTGCAAACAGTGATATGATGGTCACAGATGCTGCACCTTGAGCCAAGCTGACAGGGTTTCTAGATACCCCAGGAAGTTTTCTAAAACCCAGCCAAACAGTGTATCTGTTTGAGCTCTGCATTTTTGCCTCCGATGGGAAGCAGGAGAGCAGCTCAGCCGACAGGTCTCTCCAGTGTCAGACCCCTGTTATTACACACCTCCTCACCCACTCGTGGTGCCTGGAGAAGAGGCACTCGCTGCAGGGAGCAGACGCGTTGGCTGGGGATGTGAGCAAGAGGCAGCCTTTGCATTTCTTTCTCCTCACGTGGGAGAGACATGACGAGAGTGTCTGGGAGAGAGGTGTATTTGACAGCACCAGCATGTCTTTGGGGGTGGATTATGGTGATTACTCTCCTGCTGGCAATAATCCTGGAGGCTCTGTGGGTTCTCCGTGCATTACCTGTTCTCACCAAGCTATTGTTGGAGTCTCACAGGTGTGTGTAGCTCACTAAGCTCTGCAGGAAACACTGGCCCTGCTGATGGTGCTTCTCAGGACCAGCTCTGATGTTGCCAGCAACCCTGATATCTTGTGAGTCCAGCTGTAAGGTACCCTAGGGATTATGAGAACATGAAATCACTACCATGAATCAGAGGCTGCCTGAAAACACAGGCTGTACTAGCAAGGGAGCAGCATGGGCATGGCAGCTCTTCTGATTTCCCATTGTGATGGGCTGATGGTGTCCTCTTGTCCTCTCTTGAGACAGGTGTCTGGACACTGGGGTGCTTGAATCCTGATTTCAGAGACCGAGGGATGCGTGCCAAGTTTACAGTCTCACAGTGCCAGTATGAGCAATACTCTGATGGGGAAGATTATGTGAATTACGAGGAGGAGGATGGTGCCTTTGACTTCCAACCCCGGGGCTTCTCTAAAAGAAAGAGATGGCGCAGGCCATGTGTGAATGAGCAACTGAACAACATCACCTCTTCAAGAAATGAGACAAAGAATCCAAGATTGTGTTTGACAGAACCCAGACGTGGGGCCCTCCCGAACAATGGCAGGATTTATGATCCCAATTCCAATGACCCATCAACACTTTCAGGAACAATCCCACATCCATCTGATATTTCCGTGTCTTCTCTGCCGGAGACAAACTATGAGCTAGTCTACTATGAATCCTTCCTGGAAGATGAAGAAGAATTGTCAAGAAACATCAGCCAGGATGAAAGGTTTGGAGTTCTCCCACCTGGAGAACACTTGGTGAGTGTCAGTGGAAGGGTCCATGGTATTGTGAGCTCAGAAGAAGGTCAGCAACGGCTGCATCAAGCCACACCAGCTCCAGAAAATGCTCTGGCAAGAAAGAAGGTGACAAAAATCTCAGAGGTTCAGGAGCCAGTAAAAAGGACAATGGTTCAGTCTGGTGGTACATTAGAGATCCTGGAAGCAGAACCTCAGAAGACTACTACTCATGCAACAAGCTTATGGGACTCAATTGCTTCTGCTTCTAGCAAAGCTCCTCTTCAACAGAACAGGAGCTCATTTCACCAGAATGACCTGGAGCACAGTCTGGGACTTCAAGAGACGTCTTCACGGGGTTCTGAGGACAAGTTGCTAAGAGGGGCTGATAAAATATCCTTAAATCTATATGAGTCAAAGGAGACAATCAATGCAGAACCCACTTTAAGTACTGATCACAGCTCTTCCTTCACACTGGAGAATCCTTCTGCATCTTCAGATGAGACAGAAGACAACAGGACTTCTCATGGTGTGGTTCACAGTCACACCAGAGAAAGCAATTATTCATCAAATGAGCTAGATGCTAGGCTGGAAAAAAGACCTTACGAAGTGATTTCACAAGGTTTTTATGAATCTTTTGAAGGGAAAAATGTTTCTTTTTCAGACCTGGGAGCCAGCAAACCTGTACAAGAACAAAACCTCACAGATGAAAGTAACTCCTTACCTGCAAAAAGTGACACAGAACAAGAAGCCCGTGAGCTTGCCAAAGGAACAAGCCTTCTAGAAACCACTTTTTCACACACCAATGACCTTGAGCCTTCCAGCTATGTAGTGACAGAAGAGAGGGATGAGTTAGTCATGGAGGCAGTGTTTCAGGATGCTACAGCTGCTAAGGAATTGTCAGAGATGGACAGTCTTGCCCTTTCTGAATCAAACATCATAGCCAACGACACAAGGCCATTCCCAAATGCTTTCTTAAACAGCCCTGAGCAGTTTCTGAGACACAGGGCTTCGGTCCCGAGTGTGAGCAGCCCCAACGGGAGGCCTCGACAAGCCAGGTCACTGGAGAGCAAAGGCTTGATGAATGGTCTGGGTCTTCCCAACACCACTTGGGCTGGCAGCAGGGACCTCCTCTCTGAGGGTTACAGAGCTGAGCAGAATCTGGCCAGTCAGACTGCTGAGACAGCAGTGAATAAGAAAACCCCAAAGGCATGTGGACCTCATTCCCCTTTTTGCAGTGCTCACTTCAAAAAGAGGTCCCTGATATCAAGCAACACTTTGGCTTTGCAAAGCCTGGAAGAAAAATCAAATATGGTTGAGGAAAGATTGCCCCCAGGCAGGGATGCTCCACAGGCTCTGCCTGGAGGTGGTGCTGATGAGGTGCATCCTGAGGGGAGGCCAAGCAGAGATGGGGCTGTGTGGAGCAGCAGTGAGGGGGTTCAGCACAGCGGACGCTCCTTCCCCACACAGGGAGCACTGGAGAGCGAGGTGCCGATGGCAGCAAGCAGCTCAGAAACGGAGGCTGCTGTTGCGACTGAGGACCTGGCCTCAAACTGGGAACCAGTCTCCCTGGGGGCAGTAGGACATGCAGGGGGCTTACAGAGCCCAGCTCTGGCTGAGCTGCAGCCGGGCAGGGGTGCTGTCTTGGGGGCTTCTGGGAGCATGCAAGGTCAGGGGAGAAGCCAGATGGAGGAGGAGACAAACTCTGTGGAGCAGGCGGGTCAGTTCAGTCCTCAGCCTCAGCAGCTCAAGGCCGATGCCACAGAGGACTATGTGCCTGAGAGCACATATGAGCAAAGCCCAGAAGAAATCCCTATGCAACCAGCCTCCAAAGAGAACTACTCCCTGTCTCCAAGCAGTCCTGCTCACAACCACAGCACTACTGAAAAACCAGCCAAATACGTGCAAGCCAGTCCAGATGGACGGCAGATGCTCAGTGGTGGAGATGTCCTCAGAGAAATGGGGAAGAGAGAGGGCCAGGGCCTAGGAGAGCCCAAGGAGTATGAGGAAAGCAACAGCACAGCTGGGAAGAGGAACCATGCCCCAGGACATATGGAGAGACCGTCCCTGAACAACAACACCCATGCCAGCCCCTTGAAGCCAAAGGCTGACAGGCCGGACTATGATGACTACGGTGGCACAGAGCAGTCCATGGAGGATTTTGACATCTACGAGGATGAGGAGCAAGACCCGCGCTCCTTCCAGGGGGCAGTACGGCAATACTTCATTGCAGCGGTGGAGGTGATGTGGGAATACAGGAACCAGAGACCCCAGCACTTCCTAAAAGCCACGTAAGTGTGACTGTCCCTCATGTATTCCTCCTGCACTGTATGGCATGGCTTGATGTGTGAACTGGCATGTCCTGGCAGGCAAGATCACAGGTCCGTGACTGTATGACACAGCAAAGCAGCCCGGGGGAAGGTTCTCCCAACACCTACCCTACATCTGGGGAGCTTTGTAACTCCAGCAACCTCAGGCTTCCTTGCAAGTGGGTCAGGGATGCTCTAGGCTCTGCATCACCCCTGCCCTGCAGCAGGTCTGCTATGGCTGCCCTCCCTATGAGACAGTATCACCAACTTGCTTAACTTTCCTCACCCCAGTAGGGACCCCTGGAGCGACAGGAGGAAGCCTTTCCGGCAGTACCGCAAGGTGGTTTTCCGAGAGTACCTAGACGATTCCTTCACGCAGCCGCTGCTGCGGGGAGAGCTGGACGAGCATTTGGGCATCCTTGGGCCGTACATCAGGGCAGAAGTTGAGGATGTCATCATGGTGAGTTGAAAATTCCTATCTCCTATAAAACCTGAAATCCAGACAGAATGCTGAGGTGAGCCTGCAGCCTCTGGGATGCCTGTGGGTTCATCTTCAGGGCTCAGGAGCAGGAGCTGCCCTGTTGGCACCCTGCATGGCACGCAGATGGCACCAGACTGGGAGGCAAGAGCCACCATTTAGAGGGACCTCAGTGGCTGGAAGAATGGGCCAGCAGGAACCTCAGTGTTCAGATGCAAAGCCTTGGACCTGAGACAGACCCAACCGCTGTAACAGCACAGCCCGAGCATCTCCTGGGCTCTGTGGGAAACCTTTTGGGTGAAGAGATTGTATAAAGGGTAATGAGCTAAGCAGGGTTAAGTACAGCTGCTTTGGGATCTCTACATGAGGGCAGGCTTGGGCTTCCCTCACCACCAAAGGTCCTTCAGCACCCACCTGAGGAAGAGGTGACAGGCTCTTCACCAGCCTCAGGACTCATATACCTGGAGAAGTTGCCCAGTTTTCACTGAAATCTTCACCAGGACGGATTCAGCATATTTGGGCTCCTGAGTGTAGCTGATCTTACTCCCACTGAGCAAGGAGAGAGCCTCATCCTGCCGACAGGGTCAGGATGCACTTTCTACTGGGGATCACACTTGCATAACCACAGCTTGTGGCCACTGCTTAGGGCTCGGCTGGAGGTCTGGGCACCAGGAACATTGCTGGATCTAACCCTATGGTCCAGGGCACTCTCAGCGCTGCACTGAGCACCCTCCCACACTCCCTTTGCTTTGCTTTCCCTCTGATGCAGGTTACATTCAAGAACCTGGCCTCACGGCCCTTCTCCTTCCACTCCACACTGCAAGCCTATGAGGAGATGCAGGGTGCAATGCAGGGTGGAGAGCTGGTGCAGCCCGGTGAGCTCCGAAAGTACTCCTGGAAAGTCCTGCCCCAGATGGCACCCACCACACAGGAGTTTGACTGCAAGGCCTGGGCTTATTTCTCCAACGTGGATCTGGTAGGTGGGAGCCTGCTCTGGAAGCATCTCAGGAAGGAGAGACAGACAGCATGCCTGAGTCCTGACTGTGAGGTCAAGACTTCTCCTATGGTGCTGTGCTGAAAGCAGCCCGTGGCTGTGTAGATTCTCAGGTGTCTAATGCGGTGATGAATGCATGCTAGTGCCCTCTCCTCTCTTCTCCTCTCCTCCTCTTGTTCCCTTAACTGGGTTTTTCCCTCTTTTCCCAGTTGTACCAGCTTATGAGACTTGCAGGGAAATAGCATTCTATAGTCTCCTACCCATCTTCCAAATCTGGCTGACTTTGTCCCATAGATTCCAGTGTTAGTGGGGTAGGGGCTGTTGGACAGACAGACACCACTTCTCTTGAAAGCATGTACAAACAATTACTGAGCAGCCTTTCATAGCTAGGGGCAGACTGGGCATTACTCAGTGAACCCAGTATGTCCTTCCCACCCTGCACACACTATGCCCTGTGCACGAGTGGGAGCTGGGCCAGGGATGCAGAGAGAGCCACGACTTTCCTGATTGCTGTGCTGTTTGTGTGTGCCAGTGCTGCCTCACCCTCTGAAGCAAACCCTTCTTTCCCTGCTCCCTGGCAGGAGAAGGACCTGCACTCAGGCCTCATTGGGCCACTGATCATCTGTCGCCGTGGGGTGCTGAGCTTCATTTTCAGGCGGCAGCTGGCCGTGCAGGAGTTCTCCCTGCTCTTCACCATCTTTGACGAGACCAAAAGCTGGTACTTCCAGGAGAACATGGAGAGGAACTGCCGCCCTCCCTGCCGCATCCAGCAGGACAACCCTGACTTTAAGGGAAACCATTCCTTCCATGGTGAGGACCCTTGCTCTTGCCCTTTCCATCCCGCAGTCTATACTGAGATGGAAAACCCTGGAGCCTTGAGTCACTCATGACCGCTGCCTTCCCCAGCCATCAACGGCTACGTGAGTGACACGCTGCCTGGACTGGTGATGGCTCAGCAACAACAGGTCCGATGGCACCTCCTGAACATGGGCAGCACTGAGGATATCCACTCCGTCCACTTTCATGGGCAGCTGTTCAGCGTCAGGACTAGCCAGGAGTATCGCATGGGAGTCTACAACCTTTATCCCGGTGAGATGTAGCACAGGCACTGCACATCCCAGCTGCCAGAGGTTCATGTCCATGCCCATGCCCATCAGGATGTGCCAAGCCTGCAGGGGCATGGCAAGGAGGGCGAATGGACCTGGAAGAGTGTGGCTCTGTGCTTGCACAGCGCTTGGTGTTGTGGCATCCCATTACAGCCAGTAACTGCCCTCTGGTCTGCTCTCCACTCATGGCCAGGTGTCTTCAGGACGGTGGAGATGTGGCCCTCTCATGCCGGGATCTGGCGGGTAGAGTGCAAAGTGGGAGAGCACCAGCAAGCTGGGATGAGCGCTCTTTTCCTTGTGTACAACCTGAGTGAGTGATCCTCTTTGTGTCCTGGGCCACTTGCTGCCATGGCCACAGCCAGCACGTTTTTGAGCTCCCTTCCCCAGGGTTCTCAGCATTTCCCCTGAGGTGGCCCAAGTTGGGTCTTCTGGGTTTTCACTCTGAAAGAAAGTCACAACTTCAGCCCTTGCCACCATATACATCCCAGCAGAGAGCACAGAGTCAGGGACATGGTTGGGGTGAAGGCTGTGAGACCAGCTTCATTTGCCTGCAAATATTTGCTCCCAGAGCTCTTCTTTTCCCAAACTGAGGATCCCTGGGACCTCATGTAAAATGCACTTACCCCAGCAACTGCATGCACCTGCTGGTGCTTGCCTGCACTGTTGGGAAGGTATAGTGCTTGACTGCCTGACCACCTGTCAAGAGGTAAACTGAGGCACAGAGTGATGGCAGGAGGCAGTGAGTGACACTGTCTGACTACAGGCTGCTCTGATAGAAACAGCCCCAGAACAACACTTTTCTACCTCACCATAAGTACGCACTGGGGTGCTTAAGATTTCAAATTTGCATTTTCCCCAGAAGCATTTGCCATGTAGTGGAGATGCCAAGACATGAAAAGTCACTAAAATAATGGTTACTCTAAGAGACAAACAGCCCTGTGCTCAGCAGACCAGAAGAGAGCCACAGAGGAACAGGGGTGTCAGGCAGATTTTCCTTTAGCAATCTGGTATTTGTTTTTAAAATACGCTGCCAAGCAATGAAAAGGCCCAGGAGCAAGACATGGGTATAAGGAAGAGATGCTTGTCAGCATTGCTGGGGGATCAGGACATGGGAATGAAAGGTTGGGGACTCAGGGACAGGAGTTTGGCAAGAGGCTGCTGTGGCTGATGCTGGAAACTCTCTGCTGCTGAGATTGGGGTTGGGAGCAGGAACTTCCAGCACTCCTAAAATTCAGGGATGGATGTGGAAGCATCTGAAACCCACCATTTGGTGCGAGACAAACAAGCCCGTGGGCTCTTGAAGGCTTGAGACAAGGTCCCTGAGCATGGAGGTTGCTACCCAGCCTAGGCTTTTCCTTCAAAAGCCTTGTTATCTAATTAACTCTCCCTGGTTTTTACGCTTCTTCTCACTGTTTGACTGCAGACTGCCGAAACGCCCTTGGCCTGGCCTCGGGCCACATTGCAGACTCTCAGATCACTGCGTCGGGGCAGTATGGTGAGTAGGGGTTGTCGCTGTGTGAGGAAGGAAGGTGAGCCTGGGGCAGCTCCATGCTTGCCTGCCCAAGGCTCTGCTACACCGTGTCCCTGGCATGGTCCTTCCTCCATCCATGCACACCTATGTCAGTGTCCCACTCAGGACCTGTAGGTATCTTCTCGCATGTCTGGCCCATCATGTCAATGCTCTGCCACCACGTACATGACTACTCAGGCACCATCCTGCAGATGAACTCACCACCTTGGGTTGGGCAGCACCAGGGACCAGCAGCAGCCTCATATCTGTGTGCTCTCCTTGCAGGGCAGTGGGCTCCTCACCTGGCCAGGCTGGACAACACTGGCTCTATCAATGCTTGGAGCACCAACCGCAACAATGCCTGGATCCAGGTAAGAGGGGCCACATGGCTGGAAGCACCACTGGGGCATTGCAAGGGCACGCGCGTGGCTGCTGAGCTGTGCAGAAGGACCCACATGGCTGTCCACTGTTTCCCCAGCTACATCCTGCTATTTCCCCTGCTTCTCCTCTGGGAGGTGAGCTCTGAGACCCTGATAGCAGTTGGTCTGGCCCCAGATCCATCCTCAGTGCACCCATCATTCAGAGGAGTCACTTGATGGTCTGGCTGCAGCATTGGATTGTGCAAAAGTCCCCCAAAGACCAAGAGAGAACAGCTCACCTCTCCAAACAGCTCTCCCCTGCCCTCTCCCAGATGTTGGGTGATTTGTGCCCTTATGAACAACTATTTTAACTGCTTCCATAGCCTGTGCTCAGTTACAGCATGAGGAAGCAAGTTACAGGGGTTCATAGTGCATTCCCTGAACATGGTTTGGGTTTTCTGTCAGAAATGAATTCCTGATTTTCATTCTCAGGTGGACCTTTTGCATGTCATGATTATTCACGGCATAAAAACCCAAGGAGCCCGACAAAAGTTCTCCAGCCTTTACACCTCCCAGTTTGTTGTCTTCTACAGCCTTGATGGGCAAAGGTGGAGGAAATACAAGGGGAATGCCACCAGCACCCAGATGGTAAGGCAAATGGTTCTTGAGGAGCATGTCTTCCCAGAATGGAGTATCTTGGGGTGACATGGACCAGGGAGCTCTGTACACAAGGCAGAGACCTCCTGAGCCCCCGAGGTATTTCATTAGGGCAGGAACAGTGAACTTTCACTGCCAGGATGACTGAATCGCAGATCACAGATCCACAAGGGACTTGTGTCCATCTGTCTCATTTTAAAGTGACTGAGCTATTTCTTTCCACAACCCTAGGTGGCTGAGAGATCCACCACTTAATGTTACATTGCATGTTACTTAGACCTGGGCATAAGATTTTGTCTGAATATCTTTCTTGACCCCAAAGGCGAATTTTGACTTTCTAAAAACATTGTGCAGATGCAGGTGATTTGGAGGACCTCTACTCATTAGAAAAAAATCCCACAACCTAAATATGCATAAGCTGATCATTCCAGCTGGAGAAGAAAAGTATCCAGAAAAGCCTCCACCATTTACACTAGCTGTGGTCAAAACTTTTCCCAGGTTCAAAAGTCCCAGGAGTGACTTTTTTCTTCTTTTTCTCCCCTTTGTTTGCTGAAAATATAAAAACATGTTGATTTGCAAGGACCCTAAGTTTCTCCTCCTCCAGTTTCTCAGTGGTTCACACCAATTTGGCTCATTCATACTTCTTTGGTCTGAATCACTTCTCAAACAATTTCCCTGAGCTGCCTCTCCCTTGTAAGGATAGTGATAAGATACAGAAGTGACAGACAGAAATCTTCTCCCCACTAATCCTTATCCTGTCTTGCTCTCTTTCCACTGGTACAACAATCCTTTTTCTCCCTTTCCCTGCAGCTGTTCTTTGCAAATGTGGATGCAACTGGAGTGAAAGAAAATCGCTTCAACCCTCCGATCATAGCCCGGTACATCCGCATTAACCCTACTCACTACAGCATTCGGACCACGCTGCGCATGGAGCTCATCGGCTGCGATCTGAACAGTATGTCCCAACTCTGGGTACCAAGCACCCAAGTCGGGACCTGATCCGGTGGGGTCCTGAGTGCCAGTTCCATGTGTTTCAGGACACTCCAGGCAGTTGTGGAGGGGGAGGGAGGAGGCTGGAGATGGTATTGAGATGTTGGGGGAACAAAGCTGGAAAATCTCATTATGGTCTCATAAATAGCAATACCAGAGGGAGAGCATGGGCCCAGCTCTCACCACCACTTTTTCCTGAACCACCAGAAGCCTCCAGCAGCAGCTAAGCTGATAGCTGGGGAGCTGCTGCCTCAGTCTGGGGGAGCAGGGAAAAAGCAGAGACAGACACTATTGGCTTTTCCTCTGGTTTTGCCACTCCTAGGCAAGACTACTCTGGCTGACTGTGTGACTGGGGGCAGTGGTGCTCTGGGATCCTTTCTTTGGCTTCGCACATCAGCAGGATGGACTGTCCAGCAGCTACAAGCAGCAGCGGCTGTGCTGTCACCCCATGCCACAAGCCTGCCAGCCAGCTCTGAGGCAGTTGTGCACGTGCACATCTGATCATAGCGTGTGCAGGGTGGCTCCCTGCCAGGTATTTGTGTCCTTCCCCTGGAGACAGGTTCTCCTTATGTCCTGGCAGTTGCACAAATTCATCACATTCCTACTAGATGAAATCTCCAGGGAGAAAAGAAGGTGGGACTAGCGGTAGGTGTAGTTAGGCAATCCCCAGCCAGAGCCATGCTGCGCACAGCAGTGCAGGGACCATGACACTGCAGCAAGGTGCAGGAGAACCCATAAGCAGGCAAAGTGGCTGGAGCAGTGAGCGGCCAGAAGGCGTCTTGGTGATGGGTCTGCTCCCCCCTCTGACACACATCACTCTTCTCTTCCAGGCTGCTCCATGCCCTTAGGAATGGAGGACAGAGGGATCCCTGACCAGCGCATCTCCGCATCCTCTTACAGCACTAGTGTCTTCTCCAGCTGGTCACCCTCCCACGCACGCCTGAACCTGCAAGGGAGGACCAACGCATGGAGGCCAAAGGTAGCCCAGGCAAAGAGTTGCCCAGGCAGGCAGTTGGGGCATGGGCAGGCAGGTGGGATCCCAGAAGGCAGGCTGGTGCTTGCAGCCTCCCCTAGCCAGGGCTGCGTGGGGAGCGTGTACAGCCATGTGCATCGTGCAAGCTGCCTGCAGACAAGCAGGAGAATTGTCGCACTGATTTAGCATTCAGCAGCTCCAAACAGAGGCCTGGCAGGTCAGTTGTGGCCCAGGACTATGTGCAGGGCTAACTTGGCTTTGGCTGCAATGATCTTGTCTTTCTCATTGCTGCTGAAGGGTTGAAGGTAGTCTGTCCTTCCCCAGAGCAACAGCCCCAGCGAGTGGTTGCAGGTGGACTTCGAAATAACCAAGAAAGTGACTGCAATCATAACCCAAGGTGCCAAAGCTGTCTTCACCCACATGTTTGTGAAGGAGTTTGCTGTCTCCAGCAGCCAGAACGGTGTGGACTGGAGCCCGGTCCTGCAGGATGGCAAGGAGAAGGTAGGCAGAGCTGCTCCATGGCCAGAGGCAGCCCATGGACACCCCCTGGGCAGCAAGAACAGCCCTTGACAGCAAACATGCTCACAGGAGTTTTTGCAAGAGCCGTGAGCCAGGCTGTGCTTTGTCTTCCCTAAAGCATTCCCAAGTGGTGGGTTGGTTGTGTCCTCAAGTCATGGGCTCACTATACCAGCAGAGGAGAGCACACCCCTGACTTCTCTCTCTTCTCCAGACTTTCAAGGCAAACCAAGACCACACCAGCACAGTGATGAACACCCTGGAGCCACCCCTCTTTGCCCGCTATGTGAGGATACACCCCCGCCAGTGGCACAACCACATTGCCCTGCGGATAGAGTTCCTTGGCTGTGACACTCAGCAGGAGTACTGATAGCTGCAGGGCCAGACACGAGCAGCGCCGGACAAGGACCCATGTCCAACCAGTTAATGAACTGTCACCAGGGCCACAGCCAGCCCTGGAGGACCCTGGCCATCCCTGCTGCCAGGGAGGAGAAGGCTTGCAGAGCTATCGTGATGGCTGGCTCATTATCAGCCTCTTCCTGTCCCTCATCTACCAGATGCCATATAGTCAGAAGTAATGCTGAAGAATTAAACAGTAATTTTCCAATATCTCTCTGCACTTTCTCCTCTGCTCCAACCTTGGAGTCCCTGGGGGCTCAGTCAGCAGTATCAGCAGCTAGTAATTAATTAGCCTTGGAGCTTCTCAGCTTGGTTTTGCATGTACTGCCATGCCCAGGCAGAGCCCTGGAGGGGGAGGAAGCAGCAAAGATAAGGGCTGGGGGAGGAGGCCCTGCTCCAGGCCCCAGCATCCATTTCACAATCTGTGGGGACTGGTGGCTCCAGGGAGGCAGTGCTTGCTCAACCTGACCCAGCACTGTGCTTTGGGCCTCCACTTTTAGCCTGGAGAAAAGGAGGCTGAGGGGAGACCTTATCACTGTCTACAGCTGCCTGAAAGGAGGCTGTAGCATGGAGGGTGTTGGTCTCTTCCCTCAAGTAGCAAGTGACAGGACAAGAGGAAATGGCCTCAAGTTGTGCCAGGGGAGGTTTAGATTGGATATTGATAAAAATTTCTTCATGGAAAGGGTTGTCAAGCACTGGAACAGGCTGCCCAGGGAAGTGATGGAGTCACCATCCCTGGAGGGGTTTAAAATACATGTAGATTAAGTTCTTAGGGACATGGTTTAGTAACAATGTTAGGTTAACGGTTGGACTCGACGATCTTGAGGGTCTCTTTTAACCAAAATGATTCTGTGAGTCTATGATCTCCTTCCCAAAATGCTCCTGCTGCTGTGGCTGGCTGCCACCATTGTGCTTTCCACGGCTGCCTCCAGCAAACCCTCTTTGCTCACTCACTGGAAGAGTTCTGTGGGTGCCTGTGGCTTCCAGAGGCTCTGGTGGGACATCGACTGCTGGATGAACTGCTCTCACTTTGTCACGATCCCCAGCGAGCTGTGTAAAACTCATAGCACAGAAGGTTTGGCAACAGCTCTTCCTACCACACACAGCTCATGAACACAGGGATCTGTCATCCCACCCATAGCCATGCGAGTGGCAGGTACACGAGGAGGTGCAAGACTGAGAACAGCACAAGGAGAACAGGGCCATCCAGCTGCAGGGCAGAGAAGTCCTTGGGTCTCCTCAGCTTGGAGACACCTGGAGCCCAGCACACCTCACTCTGCACACTACCAGAGGGGTGACTGTTGCCTTGTGAGAGCCAGATGTGCACCAGTGCTGCTTTGGAGAGGTGCTCCCAGGACCATTGCTGGGCCTCTGCCTTGGCTGTGAGGGGAAAAAGCTTTTCTCAGATCCAGCCTCCCACCCTGATTTTGGCAACCAGGTGAGCTGGTGTGAGGGGTGCAGCCAACTCCCCCAAGCAGGGTCCCATCAGCGTCCAGACTTGTCAGCACCCTCCCTGGCTGCCAGCTCTGCAGCTGCTTGGGCACGTCCAGGAGCTGGCAGGGCCAGCGGCTGTTCCCAGCAGAGACACGGTGGGACAATGTTTCGCGGGGGTAAAGCCCCCCAGGCGCGCAGGGAGGCGAGACTTGAGTGGCAGCGGTGGTGTGGAGACGCCGTGCCCCATCCTTCCACTTCTGGAACTCTCACCCCGGCATCGCCAGGCGGCGGCTGCTCGCCACTGACACTGAGACAACGGGAGGCCCAGCGGGCACACAGCACGTTGCGGCGGCGCTCCCCGCAGAGCCACCCCCGGCCCTCCCCCAGCTCCGCCCGGCGCCGCACCGCCCTCCTGCCCGCCTCCTCTCTCTGCCACACGGGCGGAGCGTGCGGTCGAGCCCGCGGCGCAGCTGGAGCCGGCGCCGGGGCCGTGGGGCGGAGCCGGGGCCGGGCCGCTCTGTTGGAGCCAACGGAACCGGCTGCAGCTGCTGGCGGCGGCGGTGGAGCGGCGGCGGAGCGGCGGGATGACCCTCAAGTCGGGGCGCAGCGCCAGCGCCGGCAGCATGCGGACGGCGCTCTCCGACCTCTACCTGGAGCACCTTCTGCAGAACCGGGCCAAGCCCGAGGTGAGCGGCGGGCAGCGCCGTCCTCCAGCCCCTATCGCCCCCACGGCGGCCCCGGCACCCCCAGGGACAGCGCGCCCCTGCCCCCCCTCGCCCTCTTCCTCCCCGGGGCCGGGCAGTGAGCCCCGGGGGCTCCCCTCCATCCCACGTCCCTTGTGCCCCCACTTCTCGGCAGGCCCTTAGCCCAGCACCCTGCGCCCAGCTCAGGCCCGGCACGGAGCCCACGGGGGTCCCACTCCATCCCGTCCCTCCCGCACACGCAGCGGGGAGCAGGGCCCCGAAGGCAGACACCCCACGGCGGGCAGGAGGTGGGTATCCAAGTACGTGACCTGTACGCGGCTCTGCTGGTCCCCAGCACTTGGGGAGCGGGTCTCCTTGCTGGGGGACATGTGGCACCTTGGAGGAATAATCGGCCAGCATGGCCGGGCAGGGAAGAAGCAGCTGGGTGGAGGGGAGGAAGGCTTCAGCATCCTGCCACTGAGGAGCTTGTGCTTGTTTTGCTGCAAAGTTGTAGCTGATCTGAGCTGGAACTGCCTGTCACATGAGCAGATTCAACTGCTGAGCATCCTCCAGGGCCACGGCATGGGCTGGAGGGGTGGTGGTAATGGTTCTTGGCCCCAGAGAAGGAGGATGCAACCAGCCCTTCCCACACCTAGACCAGGGCAGGGAGTGGGCCGGCATGACCCCATCTCCAGTGGAAGTAGGGCAGGCTGCAACAGTCTCTTCGGTTTTGCTGGGTGGGCTCCTTCCTCAGCCAGTGTCATTTTGGGTAGGTTGGGTGCAACTGGAAGGTCAGCAGTTCCCAGTGCAATGCAGCTAGTGCCTTTCCCAAAACAGAGGGGAAAAGCAGGAGTCACTGATGGAGCCATGCCTGGGCTGAGCTTTTTGTGTGGCTATGGGGAACCTCTGAGAGCAGGGAGGAAATTTCCCTGAAGTGCTGTCCTTGGCCCACCCTGTTGGACACCACAGCATCCAAAAGAGGCTTGCCAGATCTGTCTCACACCAGTGGTTCATGTGCTTTTTATGGCTCAACCCTGGCAGAGTGCTGTAAAAATAAAAAGGAAAAAGCTTTTAAAAGTAAAGTGCCTGGATCAGGCAGCTGCTGAGAGGAGCTCTCCCATCCCTCTGCCTGGCCACAGGCAGAGCAGGGATAAATTGCCAGCAACCGCAGGGAATGGAAAATGTTGGAGCTGGCCTACAGCTCCCTGTTGTTATGGTATATTTATTCCTCTAGGGATAGAGAAATTGCGAACCGGGATCTGCCTGGGGCCTTTTGGAAGGAGGTCTGTACAGCTGGCAACTGACTGGTTTTACGTGTCCTGAGCTTGCCAGTCACTCATGCATTCCTCCCCGTGTCATGTGCGTGCAGAGACAGTGCTGGCCCACGGTGGCCATGGGCCCCGGTGTGGGACATCAGGGACATTGCCCAGCAGTGACTTTGGGGAGCAGTGCTGGATCTGCCTGGCTGCTCCTTGGCTGGAGTCAAGCAGGGTGGCCAGGAGGTTTCTCTTCCTCATTTCTTCTGGCAGAGCTGCGCTCCGGGAAGTGCCATCCTGCGTTCCTCCTGTGGCAGCAGGGCACGCAAACCCGCAACTAGTGGAAGCCATGTCATTGCTAGAAAACAAGCTGAAGTGGAGGAAGCCGCTTGGCCTCTTCCCTTGAGCTGCACCGCATGCCTGCATATCTTTGTCTTATCTCCCAACTGGCAAATACAGATTTACCAAAGAGGTGTGGGCTTTATTCCCAGCTGTGTACCTGGTCGGCAGGGTGGCCTTAAGCATGTCCCCTTATCAGCTATGACTCAGATCCCAAGCCTTAAAATGGGCAGCAAATGTGACCTTTGGGAATCCGGTGGAGAAAAGGGGGCTACTTTTGGAGAGAGCTTAGCGTGGGGGTGCAGAGGGGACACTGCGCTTCCTTGTGGGCAGTGGTTCCCAGCATCCAACAGGCACCAGCTCCAGAACAGACTGAGGCCACAGTCCCCAGGGACCAAATCCTGAAATGGCTGTGGGCAATACTAGTGGTTGAAAGCCAAGCAAAACTTCTGGGCTTGACCAAAAAGAAATATGGAGGGCTGGTTCCAACTTTTTCATCTCAAATACATTTTGCCATGTTCCAGTCTGTAATGGCTGCAGGGGAAAAGCCGTTTTGCAGGGCATGCTGTGGAAGGTGGGGATGGAGAAGCTGGGCAGCTCCTCAAGATTTCTTCTGTCAGTGTCGTGGTTTTATTGCCTGTTCCTTGGAGGTGATCAGTTTCACAAACACACCTGGAAGGCTGCATCAGCCTTTCAGGCGGGAGGATGGTGCCTCAGTATAACTGACTGTGCTCCCTTGAAAATCCATGACCTGGAGTCAGTGCAAAGGCACACAGAGGCAGCGGCATCTTCTGGCCTCCACAACCACTTGTATCCCTCCTATTTCTCTGTTCCCCATCCCACTGAGACCTGTTGGGGTTGCTGGGCCTTTTCCTAGTGTCAGCAATGTAATCCTGTTTTGTTTAAATGCCTTTTAAAAAAACAAACAAAACCAAACCAACCAAACAAACAGAAAAAACCTGGATCATATTGCTGGAAGGGGCCTGGGGTGAGGTTGCTCCTGTGGTTTTGCTGGCAGACCTGAGCAGGCAGTAGCCCCTGGCAGAAGGCAGAGATGAATTACTTCTAAATGTCCACGTGGCTGTTGCTTCCCAGCTAGTTTGCTCTTTTTACACACTGCTGTGTTTTTCAAGCTGTAGTGAGACCGTGATGCACACATCTGCTGGATGGTGGGGAGGTGAGGTTGGAGCACTAGCCAGGGGGAGGCGGGGTTGCTGGGCCAGCACATCTCTGCACCAAGCAGTGCCCCAGCCTCCCTGCACGCACCCGTGGTGATTATTGTGTGAGGGGTGATGATTTCTGGAGGGAGCTGGGGTTTTGTTTCTCACTGTGGGCAGCAGAGTGTGTTTCCCTGCCAGGTCAGAGGGCAGTCCTGGGGGAACCCAGCTTCAGGGTTCCCTTCTGCATCCGAGCTGCTGTACTTTGGGGGCCCACTTGGCCCAGCAGCATCTGACCTTTTTCCACATGGTTGCTAGGAAGCACTGCTCTTCCAAGGCCACCTGATACTGAAGTCCCCTGGTGGGAGCAGCAAGGAGAGCCCAGGAACCAAACCACTGAATGTGCCCTTTGCACTACAGTGCTGCTTTCCCCAAGCCTCCTGCAAACAAGCTGCCCAGTTAATGTTTGATTACTCGGTGGTGTGCAGCCCAGCTGAGCCAGCGCAGCCACAGGAGCAACCCTGGCAGACAGCACTGACTCCACGGGGGGACAAGATGTAAAGCCCTGGGGTCCTCACCGAGGATTGCTTCATGCTCATCATTTGCCCTGTTGGCAAACACTGCCTGGGGAGCTGGTGCCCTTCCCTCTGCCCTGGGATACAGGCAGAAATCTAGGGTCTGGAGGAAAATGCAGGCAGGGAGCTGGGGTGTACCTCTTTGACCAATGGAGATGGTGACTCCTCTGTGTATTTCCACCTGGAGCAGGATTTGTGCACGAGTATTTGTACACTTGCCAGCCAGCTGCAAGTCACCCTCAAGGCTGCTGGGCAGGGCCAGACAGGCCCTACCCAGCACCCCAATTGCAATGCTCAGCTCCCCAACCTCCTCACCCCATGTCTGCCCCAAGGCTGGCCCCAGCGGTGACCCAGCCCAGGACTGTGCAGAGCCGGCAGTGGCTCGTGGCTACGGAGCCGGCTCTTAGCAGCACTCGCAGATGTTTCCTGCAGAGCAGCACATAAGTAGCAGGGTCTGGCCTGCCACCAGCGTGACTTGAAAGGCTCTTGAGGTCACAGGCTACACCAGGCCAAGCCAGCCGAGAGTGTGGCAGCTGCCAGGAGAGAGCAGGGTAAGTGATCCGGCTGGATCATGTGCATGGAGCATGAGAGCTGTACATGCCTTCCGTCTCTGGCTTCTGAATGCCCAACACTGGGGCTGGAATCTACCACCCTGTTGGTCCTGGTCCTCCTCGTGAGCTGGGCTTTTTCCCATTCTCATCCACCAGCCACCTGGAGTGCTCAGCAAAAGCCCACGCCATCCCAGCATGGCTCTGTTTGGGGCAGAGGGAATTGCTGAAGGACCCTGCTGGGTTCAGAGCTGCTGTCAAGTGACTTGCGGTTGTCCCCAGGCACAGCAGCAAGTCTCTGGTGACAAGGCTTGTTTTCTGGGAGTCACCAGGGTGACACAGGTGCTGTGTCAGCATTGAGGGCTGGGTGTTTTCTCCAGCTGTCAGCAAAAAGCAAAGGTCAGGGCCAGGAGGCTCAGCTGGCAGGTCTGGTGGGGACGGTGGGGATGGGAACTCCCAGCCCCTGGATCAGACTGTGCTGCATCCTGGGTCATGGGGCTCTGCTGAGCCTAGAGGTTTGAAGCCAAGGATTGCACAGTGTAACACTTTCCCAAGGCATGACCAAGGTAAGTATGATCTGTGCTGACTCAAACCATCTCACGGGCACATTGGCCTTGGGCAGGGCTGGAGAAGTTCCTTGTCCTCCTCTTCCTCCTTCCACCCACTGTCTCAGCAGAGTTGGGACAGCTGGCAGAGAGCCGAGGGCCAGCTCTGGGCACCCGCACTGCTGTGTCTGTCCCTCTGCCTTGCGAACGGCACGGTAGCAGCATGTCCTGCTGCGCTGGCAGGCCAGGCTGGGAGGCTGCGAGTCACTCTTCCTTCCACCCTGCGAGTCCTTGGCCCAGGCGCTGCTCTGGGCTGTGATTCAGCTGCCTCCTCCACATTTAAGCCGTTGGCAGCCAGAGCCCATGTGGTCGCCTTTTTCCTCTGAGGAGGCGGTTGGTTGGCTCTTTTAGAAGTAGTTGGATTAAAAATAAATCGTGCATCTTCCCTGCTGCTGCAGCGTGGGCACGCAGCTCCCTGTGCCCCTGCTGCCCTGGCCCAGCTCCACCAGTGCCCTTTTTGTCAAGGCTGCAACAGTGCCTATGCCTCGATGCTTGTCTGTCCTTCTCTGCAACACCTTTCCCACTGGCCTGGCTAGTCCTGGCTCTGCTGCTCCTGCCTTCATCTCCCTCCTCGCTCTTGGCCATTGCTAAGGCTGGGCCGCTGCCTCAGCCTGGCAGCACTCCAGCACATCCCTACCAAAAGTAGTTTTGTTGTGGTTTAGTGCCGTGGCTGCACCCCACCAGCAAATGCTCTTCACCCCAGTTCCAACTGCACAAACCTCCCCATGGCTTGGCCTTTGGTGGCATGGGACTGCCGCTTCCCAGCCACTGGCATGGAGACCCAGGGCTCAGTGCTCAGTTGGGTGTTCACGAGTCAGGGTGCAAATGCGATGGGTTCAAAATGGAACACAAGAGGTTCCACTTAAATTTGAGAAGAAACTTCTTCTCAGTGAGGGTGGCAGAACACTGAAACAGGCTGCCCAGGGAGGTTGTGGAGTCTCCTGCTCTGGAGACATTAAAAACCCGCCTAGACACCATCCTGTGTAACCTCATCTGGGTGTTCCTGCTCTGGCGGGGGGATTGGGCTGGATGATCTTTTGAGGTCCCTTCCAATCCCTGACATTCTGTGATTCTGTGTGCAGCGGGAAGAGGTGTTGGCTCTGCCGGCTGGGCATAAAGTGTCTCTTCGCCGATGCAGGACTAAAGCTGGCAAGGACCTTGCTGGGTATCCCTGCAGGTTTGCTGGCCATGGCTCCCAACAGGTACTGCTGGGAGAAATGGTGCAAGCTTCAAACTGGGCAGCAAAGCCGGCAGCATGGTGGGGAGTGCGGCAGCTGGGAGTGTTTGCTTTGCCTTGTGGGCTGACAGGGAGATTTCAGCTTGCTAACAAGGCGGGCAGGGGCTGCAGATCAAAGCAGGAGGTCTCTGCCCGTGACCCCATGCACCCTCCACCTGCCCCAGTGCCAGTGCCTGCTGGAGACAAGGAGCAGAGGTTTCCCCGTGACTAAAAGCCCCTACTTGACTTCCCAGTGCCAGCCAGCATGAACTGGGCTGTAGCTGGGAGCTGGAGAGGGGAACAGGGAGTTTCTGGCTGGCTCAGGAGTATGTTGCCTTGGGATGAGGACATGGCTCTGCAACATGCCGGTTGCCCATTGACGTAGATGAGGAAAGGTTGGACTTGTAAACTGAGCAAGAGCAGAGCCTGGCCCCGGTTCTCAGAGGTGAGGCCCAAACTGCTCCATTCACTTGGTGAAGCTGTCCTGGGCTTAATGCCCTGCAACAAGCCGGCTGTGGGCAAAGTGCTGCTGCGACACACAAGTGGTGTTTGGGACTCATTGCTGCAGAAGATTATCAGCTGTGGACTCTTTTGACTTCTGCTACCTGTAGCTTTTTTTAAGTTTTCTTACCTCCTGTGTTTCCCAGGCAGGAAAACTGCAGATCAAGCCCACATCTGCATCTTCAAGGATGAAGCTTTTTTTCTTTTCTTGCTCTTACTGTCCAATCCTCCAGCACACGGGTCTCTCTTCTCCCTGTGCCCCACCTGTGCCTTCACACGGTGTAGTAGCTCAGTCCCACAGGAGGGATCCAGCACTCCAAGGCCCCATTCAGCTGGAGCCCTTAAATCCTGGTCTTTGTTTTGCCCTGACAGGCCATCACTCAGTCCCCGAACGCCATGACTGAGGACATTTATACCAACGGCTCAGCGACCCTGGGCAGCCCTTCCCACAGCAACAGCCGTGAGGTGCGGAAGATACGCCTCGTCCAGTTCGAGAAGGTCACGGAGGAGCCCATGGTGAGAGCTGGCAAGATCCCAAAGCTTGATGCCACTCGGGGGGGCGGTGGGGCAGGTGGAGCTGTGCCAACGAGCTGGCGTCAAGGGATGCAGGAGATCACTGGAGACCTCTGCCATGGGAAGAGGGTGCTGGATCCTGCCTGGGGACCTGGAAGGAGCTCCATCAATGGGAGGTGATGCCTGTGCCAAGAGGAGCTGCAGCAGGCTGGGCTGGCCAAGCGTGGGACTTCTCCCCAGCCCCTGCACAGCCTTCTGTGGACATGGGCATGGAGAGGACTTTGCTGAGGGCCTGGGAGCTCTTTCCTCCAGAGAGCAGTCATGGATTTTCCTGTCTTCCAGGGAATCACACTGAAGCTCAACGACAAGCAGAGCTGCATGGTGGCCAGGATCTTCCACGGGGGCATGATTCACAGACAAGGTAACGAGGCCCTCATAGAGGCAGCGTTTGTCTGCAGCTGCTTTCTGTCTGTGAAGAGATAAGGCAGCCCCCCAGCACTGCTGGCCTTCCTCTGTGGACATTTGTGTCCATTCCTTTACTAGGGATATGTTAGGAACTCGGGACTCGCTGGTCTCTCTGCATGGTTGTCATGTTTATACACTGGAGGCTTCAGGGAGAATTGAAGGGTTGGGGGAAGGGCTCTCCCAAAAAAGAACCAGAGACCGTCTGTCTCGTGATGGGGTCACTGTAACAAGAGATGGATCATACCCCAGAGACTGTGGGGAAAACTCTTCCTGTTCCTAAAGTGCACAGGTGGCTTGTTGTGGATTGGCTCTGCAGACCAAAAGAAGGTGCCAAAAGAAATTAATAGGTGCTATTTTCTAGTTTTGGTCCATGCCAAAGGGGCATGGAAATGAGATGTTCTGTGCTTAGAAGAAGAGGCCCCTTTTCCAGCCTTGGATCCAAGTGGGAAGTCTGAGCTTACCCCTGCCAAAATAACCCAGGAGCCATTCCAATAACACCACTGGAGCCTGATTTATAGCAGCATATCTGAGGCTGTAATCTTGCTGGGTATATAAACTGAAAACACACAAAGTCAAGAATGCTTGTGTTAAGGGCCCTGTTAGGAGGCTGTCGTTTGGCTTTGGGTGAGGTACTTGGAGCTGGGTTTGAATAACTGAAACAGGTTCTTTGACCAGTCTGAAGCACTGAAGGACACACAGTGGAAAGCAACTTGGTGACCTTCAGACTGGATGCAGTGTGTGTGTTGGGTGGAGGGGGAAGAATTAATTCCCCTTGTGCTTAGGTGACATGTGGCTCCACAAGCATTGCCTGGGCAAATACTGTGGTGTCCTGGCCACAGCTTGCCCAGGGAATCGGGAGGCTGGTGGAGCTGTGTAGTTTGGGTTTGATGAGTAGCTTTTGTCCAGTCCTACATTTTCGTGTTTCTCCTGTTGCTGGCAGGCTCACTTCACGTGGGTGATGAAATCATAGAAATCAATGGGCAAAGTGTGAGCAACCACTCGGTTGACCAGCTGCAGAAGATGCTGGTAGGTATTGTGTTTGGTGAGGCTGTTTCCTGGGAAGGACCCCTTTGGCCTGCAGATGTGCACGCTGGCTGAGCATTCACCCCCTCCTAGATACCGGAGCCAACACGCAGCTGCCTGCAGACGTGCGATGCAGCAGGAGACAGGGCCGCTGTGCCGGGCCGCTGTAACATGGCCAAGTGCTGGGTGGTCTGTGCTTGCTGCTTGTTTCTGGCCTCCTGAGAGCAGCAGTGAAGGCTGTTGGCTGGGTCTCTGGCATGTGCTGATGTGTGTGGGGTTTGGAAATCACCTCTGCTTGCCAAGGCTGATGTGCAACCCCAAGCCACTCCTGCAGTTTACCTTGCTGCCATTTTCCTGCTGCTGAGGCCATGGTGATCCTGCCAGGCCCTTGCTAGAGACAGCTTTGCACAGGGTCTCAGACTTGCTTTGGGTTCAAACAGAGGCCATCCTGGTCAATACCCATTGCAGGGGACCTGGCTGGAGGGAGGTGGTGGTGTTGCTGAGGTCACCCAATAGCAGCCTAAGCAGGAAGCCTGGCCCTGCTGCATTGCCATGGTCCTCTCCTGCCTGATGGTGGGATGTCCCTGCTCCAGACATTGAGACCAAGAAGGAGCTCGTCTTTGTCTGCCTCCTGAGAAGGGTGGTTGGCCCAGGAGGCCCCTCCAAGCCTTAAAATGTGGTTGTCCCCAAGGAACTATGCAGGTCTTGTGAAGCACATGGGACAACAGTGCATCTAGCCTGCAGCAGGCAAGGAAGTGCTGTGTCTCTAATGTCACCAGGAGGGCAGAAGCGAGGGGACAGATGGAGGCAACCTGGCAGAACCAGCCTTTCTTCCCAGGCTCCTCACTGGGGCAGCCAGGCCAGAGATGATACAGATCTCCATGTTTGTTCTGATGATGCTTAGCAGTGCCCACAGCCAACCCCTTGTTGGGGCTGTTGGTGTGCCCCCATGGGGATGGGACAAGCATGGCAAAGCTATGCTGCCATGGCTCTTAGCCCAGTCCCAGCAGAGCTGTTCCTGGCCAGGCTGTGTCATCCCCCAGCATCACCGCATGGCTGGAGCACCCAGGAGCTTTGCCGTTGCCGGTCCTGGCACTCAGCAGCTCCCTGCACAGGTTGTTGCTGTCAGGCTGCCTCCAGGCACTATCTCCTCCAACTTTTCTTTCTCCCCTTCCTTTGTTCACTAGAAAGAAACCAAGGGGATGGTCTCAATAAAAGTCATTCCCAACCAACAGAGCCGCCTCCCTGCTCTCCAGGTAAGTGCAGCCTCCAGATGCGCGGGCTGTGCAGGGACACGGCTGTGGGGCCAGGTGGGACCAGAGCAAACCAGGAGGGACCAGTGCTGGGTAGAGAGCTGTGCTGAGCCAGGGGAAGGACAAGGGGACAGCTGCCCAGTCACCTTGCCTGAGCTGCTGGAAGGTGAAGGGATCTGTCCGGTGCTTACATCACTGCAAAGGAGTGCATTTGGGCCCTGTGTGGATGTATTTACCCAATGTGTAGGTCAGGATGTGGGCCAGGGATGCCTGAGCCACAGTGATGTATGTGTGCAGTGTTTGGTGACCGGAAAGCAGCGGCGTAGGCTCACCGGGAAGCACGAGAGAGTTTCCTGCCACCTTCAGAGCTGCAGCCATTAGAGCCACATCACGTTGCAGGGCTCTCGCTGCTCCCTGCTGTCGCTGGTGCGCAGTGTACCAGCTGCACAGAGGGTGCGGATGCTGCCAGCACGCTTGTGAGCAGCAAGTGGGAGGAAGGAAGCGGTGGGGGAGAGGAAGGCAGCTCCTCCTGCCTGCTGCCACTGCCCGGGTGGGGGTGACATGCTGTGGCAGGGGGTGACACCTGCCTGGCTTTGCGTTTGAAGTCCTGCTGTGGCCAAAATATTCAGAATAGTGGAGAGGAAATTCGGTGCATGGTAGCTGGGATGCTGTCCTGTCTCCGGGTGCAGGAGCCAACTCCAGCGCAGTGTGGCCGTCGTGGACAGGCAGAAGTGGGGCTCAGAGGCAGAGAGGGTGGGGGCTGGCTGGTGCTGGGATGGGCTGGGGGAGCCCACATCACCCACCCTCCTTACCCAGGGAAGCTGAAGTCTCTGAACATGGTGGCAAGTAAAAGCTCTTAGTTTCTTGCTCACCCCATGCTGTTCCCATTCCAGCTCGACCAGCCTTGCATGTGTGCGTTTATTAAACACTGGCCCATGTCTGCCCTTCCCTGCTGTCCGTCTGCCCCTCCATCCTGACCCAGCCAGCTCAGTGCCAGGAGAAAAGTTACTTTTGAGAAGAGCACAGTTGATGGCTCACCCAAGGCTGGTCGTGGGCTCCGGGACAAACTCCTTCCCAGCAACAGCTGTCCTCCCTCTTGCTGTGTCCATGGCCATGGTGCTGTCTGCCCTCCAGAACCACAGCTCATGGCCTGCCTGCCTCTCTGCTTGTTGCAGTCCACTGCCAAGAGTGGACTTTTGATTTTGTTTCAGCTCCTGGATCCCCATAATCAGCTCTACTTCAGGGCCTGGCAAGCAGGACAGTGCAGATCCTGGCATCAGGATGCCCCCCTGCCCTGGCTTTCCCCACAGCCTGGCAGGCACTTTTTGGCCAGCTGAGTGTCTCTTGGGGCACGTCTGCTTGGGAGGATCCTAATGAGAAACACTGGGCACTATGCTCTCAAGGTCACCTCCAACCTGTTCCCAGGTGCAAACTGCAGCCTTTTGACTTCAAAGACCAGGGCTTCTCATGCTGGAGCCTGCTCAGCACCTGGGCTTCCAGCCCCGGAGGGAGCTGCCAGCAGGCAGGGAAATCACTTGCATTTGGAGCTGGCCCTTTGCAGTCCATGGGCGATGCTTGGAGCTGTTAGATGCGAACTTCTAATTGGTGTAAGGGAGAGTCCTTCCAAAAGTGACCTGGCTACATCTGGCTTGGGGTATCAGGGCTGTGGGAGCAGGTGCCCAGGCAGTACTTGCTCTCTGTCCCTTGTGTGTCTGTGTTGATGAGCAGCTTCCTGGTGCCAGAGAGTGCTTTCAAAGCAAGCATCAGTCCTTATCCTGAAAGGAGATTCCACTTTTGTTGTCTTCTATTGTGAGAGATCTTGTGTCGCAGCTTGATCCATCTGCTCTGCTTTTCTGGCAGTGAAAGGGAACTGTGTTTGTGTCCTGCTGGCCCTGTGCCTCCAGCAGCACTGCTGAAGGAGAGCATACTGTGGGAAATGGTTTTAACGTGGAACAAGGACAGTATGGTCTGTCCTGCCCAGGGAGCATGACTTTCCAGGCCCTGCCTGTCACGTCTGAGGACAGGACGTAGATGTCACCCCACGTGAATCCCTTTGCCCACTTGCTACGTGCTGCATTTTTGGGACAAATAACTTGACAGTGTTGTGCTCAAGAGAAGCCTGCATTGGTGTGAGCAGGAGACTGGGTCTGGTCATGCTGCAGCCCCTGTAGAAGGATCTGCTGCCCGTGGAGTGGAACAAGAGCAGTGTGAGGTCTGTACTTAGCCACAGCCTGATTTTGTTCCCTAAACCATGCCTTTCATCCTCCATACTCTGCCTTGGTTTGCCGCCACCCTAGTCCTGACCTGGTCCTGATCTTGCTGGGTGTGCTGGCCAGGGACAAATTGCAGCTGCAGTAGCTTTTTAGACAAGAAACCTTCCATCCAGGCACCGGGAGCAAGTGGCAGTGCAGAGAGCGCTGGGTGCACACGCGTGGTCTGCCCTCCTCCCAGGAACAGGTGACTGTCATCCATCCTGTTGCTCTCTGACAGTCTGTTCTTCCTGAACAGCCTTCCTGGAAAACAACGTCCGTGTGTGAAAGCCACATGCTGTTTCTCTCCTGACCTCCCAAAAATGCTCCATGGCAGCAAGAGCTGGGGTGCCTGGCTGCTTGCTGGCTTCAGGAGGGTTTGCGGACGGGGGAGGCAGCGTGATGGGCTGCCCCGGTGCGAGCAGGTGCTGTAGTCTCTCTCTGGAGGGGCTGAGAAAGCAGAACAGACAGGGAAAGGCCACTTTCTCATGCCTTCGTGGTCCCCAGGGCTCCCCCAGCTCCAGGAGGGTGGCACAGCAGCCTGGGAAGTGGCAGCAGCTTGTTTCCAGCTGCAGCTGTAATGAACATAGCAAAGTAGCTGATGCTGAAGAGACCAGGACCGACCCAGGCAGGGATGGACAAGACAGCGCAGCCTTGTCTCCCCAAGGGCCCCGTGCTGTGCGGGGGCATGCCCAGTGCTGCAGACAGGCCAGGGCACAGCTGCTGGGGACTGAGATGTGGCTTTCCGTGGGGTCCCCAGGACATGAGATTGTGGGGCATACCATTGCGATGGCTCTTCTCTGTTCACCCCATTGCAGCCCCCAGTGGCTGTGCACCATGCTGCTCTGGGTGCTGGGATTCATCTCCAGCTGTCTTGGCTCAGCAGTACCGTGCTACAGAGGGGCTACATGTCAGGGTTTGAGCACCAGTGTGGGGTGTGCAGGCCTGCCTAGGGGCAGCAGCGGTTTCAAACTGGCTCCCAGTAGGGCCAAGATGCGGTTCTCTCTCCCTCGCCCACCAGCACATCTCATGGCAGCTCCATGCCAAGGAGCTTCCCCCAAGGCTTTGCACATCTCCTTTCTCCCCACCCAGCCTCGTGGGGCCTGGAAAGCCGCAGGGGCTGGGGTCCCTCCTGGAGCAGGGACGTTGTGCCTGGAGCTTGCTCCGCAGTCACTGCTGGGGAATGTAATGTGGGGCCAGGAGCTGGACACGCGAAGTTCAGCCACTCTGCATGGCCATGCTGACTCGGACCCACACTCTCTTTTGCAGATGTTCATGAGAGCACAGTTTGACTACGACCCCAAAAAAGACAACCTGATCCCCTGCAAGGAAGCAGGGCTGAAGTTTCAGATTGGTGATGTGATTCAAATCATAAACAAGGATGACAGCAACTGGTGGCAGGGCCGGGTGGAGGGCTCCTGCACCGAGTCAGCAGGACTCATCCCTTCTCCGGAGCTGCAAGAGTGGTAGGTCCCTGAATTTGGCCAGAAGGGCTGGATTTCAGAGTGGGAACAGTGACCATGTGCTACCAGGAGTGACTGTGTTTGGGTAACACCAGCATCACTGATGGGAAAAGGAGGCAATGTCCCCTTCATCTGCTGCAGGTTGAGCCTTTATCTGTCCCAGCAGCCACCCTGCTCCTCTTGCCCTTGCGTGTCTGAGGGACAATCCTGCAGCTTCCCCGGGGCTCGGAGTGACAGCGGGACTATCACAGTATGTTTGGGATTGGAAGGGACCTCAGAAGATCATCCAGTCCAATCCCCTGCTGGAGCAGGAACACCCAGATGAGGTTACACAGGAAGGTGTCCAGGCGGGTCTGAATGTCTCCAGAGAAGGAGACTCCACAACCTCCCTGGGCAGCCTGTTCCAGTGTTCTGTCACGCTTACTGAGAAGAAGTTTCTTCTCATATTTAAGTGGAATGTCCTGCATTCCAGTTTGACTATGGTGGTGTCCTCTCTTGGCAGGCGTGTGGCAAGTGTCACCCAGTCCAGTCAGAGCGAATCTCCAAGCTGTAGCCCCTTTGGGAAGAAGAAGAAGTGCAAAGATAAATACCTGGCCAAGCACAGCTCAAGTAAGTGTGATCAGGGCCATGGGCTCCATGCCCATCCCTGGCCATCCCTCCTGCCTCTGTGCAGGGACAGGTCTAGCCTCCATGGGACTCAGACCAAATGGCCCAGCAGCGTTGGCAGCGGGACCTTGGGAGGATACCCCACAGATGTCAGCTTTTTTGAGTCCCTTCTCGAGAGTCCTCATGCCTCTCAGGTGACCACAGCTGTGTCCTCTGCAGCTCTGTAGTGCACAAAGCTGGGGCTGGTTCCTGCGGGAGCCAGGCACCGATCGCACATCACTCTGTGGTGACAACCCCTGGCACTCCTGGCCCTGAGCTCCTTGGGAGGTTGGGTTCCTGGGCCCTCAAACCCTGCAAACTGCTCCCCATGGATGCCATGCTGTGTCCCCGGTGGGGGAGAGAGCCAGCCCCACAGCCACTCATGCAGACATCCCGTGCTAAACGTGCATGGGGCCAGCAAAGACAGGTGCCTGAGGTTGTGCTGGCCTCCAGCCCAGCCTGCAGCTCCAACCAGCAACAAACAAGGCCATAAATCAGTGAGATAAAGCTCCCTGCAGCATCCTGCTGTGTCCCCCCTTGCAGCTCCCAAGGTCCTGTTGTCCAGAGCAGAATTACCGAGTGAAAGCAGCCCTGGCTTCTCCTTTGGCAGCTGCTGGTCCAGCTCCCCAGCATCCCCTCCACACCTCCCATGCTGCTTGCTGCTGACACTGCTGCCCTTTTACCCCAGCAGGCAAATAGGGATGAGCTCGCAGCCCTGGTTGTTCCCTCCAGTTTGCCCAAGGACCTGGCTCTGGTCAGACACGTGCACGGTGCTGCTGCTCCTGCAGCTGAGCCGGCTCTGACCACTCACTGTCTTCGTCTTTTTCCTCCACCCCAGTTTTTGACCAGCTGGATGTGGTTTCATATGAGGAGGTGGTGAGGCTGCCTGCCTTCAAGAGGAAGACTCTGGTGCTCATTGGTAGGTCCTGCCCCAGGCATCCTCTGCAGTGCAGGGGCTGCGTTTGGTGGGTCCCAGGTGGAACCAGGGCTGGACAGGGGCTGGGACCCAGAACTGCTGAGGGGCCCCAGCATCTCCTGCAGGCTTCTCTGAGCCCGGCTCCAGCATCCATCCCTCCTTCTCTGCAGGGGCCAGCGGTGTGGGCCGTAGCCACATCAAGAATGCTCTGCTCAGCAACAACCCAGAGAAGTTCATGTACCCACCCCCATGTAAGTACCCAGCCAGGGTGGAGGGCACGGTCCATGGTGTGTTTTCTCTCACCTTCTTGAGCCAGGACCTTCTGACAGCAGATGGGAGATGGGGAGATATTCCTCGAGTGCCACCAAGGCCCTAGTGTCAGAGGCCACCACACAGGGCACTGTAGGGCCTCCCTGCCTGCTGTCCCACAGGCTGCACCTAACCGCAGATGGCTGCTACTGCCCATATTGCAGAGATGCCTTGCTCTTCACATCCCAGTGACTCCCCTTGGGCTGGCTGAGATCCCTGCTTGTCCCAAGCAGGAGTTGAAAGGGGATTAGCATGGCATAATTTTGAGGTAGACAGCTCCTCCATGCTCAAAAAGAGAAGGCAAGATGCCCAGGTCACCCAGAGGAGAGGCTGCCCATTCTCCTCTGTTCCCCAGTCCTGGGGACCAGCACTCACCGCCTCTCTCCTTCCCCAGACACCACACGCCCCCAGAAGAAGAATGAGGTGGATGGGAAGGACTACTACTTTGTCTCCACTGAGGAGATGACCCGGGACATCTCAGCCAATGAGTTCCTGGAGTTTGGAAGCTACCAGGGAAACATGTTTGGCACCAAGTTTGAAACAGTGCACAAGATCCACCAGCAGGACAAAGTCGCTATTTTGGACATTGAGCCCCAGGTAGGGAGCAGGGCAAGGTGTGGGCATGAGAGGGCCTGGCACAGACTGAACTACCTGTGTGCTGGATGTGCCTGTCCCTGCCCTGCCCAGTGCACTGCCCACCTGCCCTACCAAAAGACACAGCCAGTGCTGGGCTGACATTTCCAGTCCCAAGATTACAGAGGCAGTGAGGGTGTTCCCCCTCACAGCACACACGGGGCTGTGACAGCAGGACCTGGGCCAGGCTGTCGTGGGGGTGCAGGGCCAGCACAGGCCCCACACAGGGACCTTTTACCCCCTCCAACACCAAGCGTGTGGGTTCTGCTTTGCAAAGCAGCCACCCCAGAGCAGGGCTGGGGGTGCCCTCATATCATCCCCCATGAGGTGCAGGGGAAGCCACACTGGGACCCCTGCTCCAGCTTCACCCAACTGCCCCCACATCACCCAACCACCCCCAGTCTGAGGAGTCCACCCAGGGAGCCCGTGCCCCAGACTAGGACTGGCCCCTTCAGCCAACCACTGCACCATGGGCACCATCTCACCCTGGACGGGAGGGCACGGTGGGGCAATGGGGGGCAATGTGAAGTAGTGGGGGGCAGCAGCCAGGCAGCTGCATTCGCAGCCACATTTTGGTAACTACAGCCCCTCTCTCCACAGACCCTGAAGATCATCCGCACGGCCGAGCTCTCCCCGTTCATAGTCTTCATCGCTCCAACAGACAAGGCAGAGCAGGTGGGTGTCAGGGCACCGAGGCTGAGTCCCCACACGTCCAGCTTGCCTGCCCACAGCAATGGGGAAGAGCAGGCTGCAGCAGCCCAGGGCTCTCTCCCTGCTCCTCATCAGCTTCTTCCTGCCTGCACTGATTTTCATGGTCCAGGAGAGCAGGGAAACGTCCTCAGCCCAGGCATGAGAAACAGGAATTGATGATTCCTGCAGCCGTAGACTCTCTCCCCAGACTGACACCCCCCAGTAACCACCATCCCCGCAGCATCATCAGCCACTAAGGCAGCGGGGCATAGAGCCCAGTGCCATCTCCAGCTGCAGTAGTGCTGCAGAGCAGGAACATTTATCCTGCCATCAGCTATGCAAATGGAACACGAAAACAGCAGCTCCTTTCATTCCTTGCCTCATTAAGATGCTCATCCCTCCAAAATTAGGATGAAAGCAGCACCGATGGTGCAGTTAACTCACACAGTGCCAAGCACCGCAGTGCTGGCAGCCACATGCTGCTATTTCCCAGGAAGCCCCCGACATGGAGCTGTGCTGCCCACCCTGCCCTGCTGCAGCCTGGACCAGCTCCCAGAGGGCTCACCTCTGCAGGGAGAGGGGAAGCAATGGGAGAGCAGGGCAACCCACAGACCTAGGCTCCTCCTGGACTCATGGCCAGCCAAAGCCACCTCTCCCACCTATTAACTGGGGCTCATAAAGCTTATGACACAGATAGTTTGCACAGAGGATATTTATGTAACCTTCAGAGCAAGCATTGCACAGGCATTTAGAGGCATGTTAAGGTGCAGAGGGTTGTAAAGCTGGGTGCTGCAGGCTGGGCTTGGAAGAGAGGAGCAAGTGTCGGAGCAGAAAGGGGAGCCAGGCAGCTTGCTGCCCTCACCTCCATCCCATCACACCCACTGCCTCCAGACAGAGGAATTACCTCCTGCTGCAGGGGCAGGGCCAGCCCCACCACTGCAGGCACTAAATACATACAGACAGGGATGCAGCAGAGCCAAAACATGACCCAGCAGAGCCCCCATTGCTCTCCCCTCTCTCCCCGCCAAGGGCTGCCAGGCACCACACAGCAGAGCTGCAGCCAGCACAGCACCCCAAGCTCATCCCCCTCAGGCACAGGAGCAGGGAGCTGCCTGCATTTCAAGCTCCGTTAGAGAAATGAGGAAATTGGTCTGGACATGCTGTTGAGGGCACAGCCACCCGCAGGGACACACTCCTGGGATGCCCCTGCTAGCTGGGGAGCTGGGCAACTGCCTACAGTGGCAGGAAGGGACAGGCAGCTTTGCTTTTACTATGAAGAAATGTAACTCTCTCCCAGTGAAAACCAGTAAGAGAGGCTGGTGTGGCTCCGCCAGCCAATGTTGTTCTGGTCAAAAGCCACTGGGGAGGCACCAGCCTGCAGGGATCCTACCTTGAAACCAGCCTTAGACCTTGAGCTGGGTACACTGCATAGTGCAACAATGAGCAGCCTGCTGCTCAGTGAACCTTCTCCTCCCAGGGAGCTGCCACAAAGCATTTTAAAGATGAGACCAAGCAGGTCTGGCCTCACTCTAGCAGGTAACCTGATGCTCCCAGCATTGCATAAAGTCCAGCAAAAGCCCCAGACACGCAGAGATTACACAACAGCTTGTCCGACAAGCTATAGGGATGCTCTGTGCTGGTATTTAGCAACCATTTGAGTTGTTTTGGTGATGGGAGTTTGCCTGTGGGGGTGGGTTGTGAAATTCCCCTCCTCGGCCACCTCCTGAGCACTCTCTTCTGTTTCTAGCAGTCAGAAGCTTTGGAGCAGCTCCGGAAGGATTCAGAGAGCATCCGGAGCCGATATGCACACTATTTTGACCTCTCGCTGGTCAACAACGGGGTGGAAGAAAGCCTCCAGCTGCTGCAGGAAGCCTTTGAGCAGGCCTGCAGCTCTCCACAGTGGGTGCCTGTCTCCTGGGTCTACTGAGAGGGCACTCAGCCCCAGCCGCTACCCATCAACCATCCTGCAGCCGCGAGGAGAAACCTCCTCAGCTTCCCCTGATCCACACACAGCCCAGCACAACTCCCTTCCTCTGCTGCTCCATGGACATGGTCTCAACTGGTTGGCACACACACAGGGTCTCCAGATCTCCTCTCCTGGGGGAAGGCAGGACGGGATGGCTGCCTCCTGAAGCACTGCAGTGCTGAGTCAGCAGCGACAGCAGAGCCCAGGGCTCCCCACGAGCTCCAAGCACAACTCCCTGCCTCGCTGGGCAAGGGAAAGCACAGCCCTGTGGCAGCACCCGGCTCATCTCTGCATTAGTCCCAAGAGAAGTGATAGAGTGAGGGCTTTCCAGGCAGACATCCCCTGCCATTGCAGGAGGGCACACCATGCCACAAACATCTCAAAAGCCTGGCTGGTGTCCTCAGGGAAGCCAACAGCTTAGGAGGCTTCACACAGACCACACCAGAGCTCCTGCATCCAAGGGTTTCCTCTCACTACCAGGTTAGCGTAGAAAAACCCATGTGGGTTAGACAAAGGTGGCGCAGAGCATGCCACCCCCAGGCAGATCTCGCCCTGTGTTCTGACGTTGGAGTTTTCTGATTCACCCTTGTGCAACCGTAGTCGTAAAAACTCACTGTATTTAAATTCTCACCGTGCAGCTTCGATTGTTACTGTCTGGCCATAGAAACTCAGCAGCAGCTGCAGAAGTCCCACAGACCAAACCCCAGATGGCCAGTTCAGTGGGTCAGGCAGGTCCAGCCACAAGTATCTGTTGCATGCAGTAGAAACAGTGTCTCTACAAAGATCATCCAGGTGTGTTTTCCAGAGTCTAAGGTGTCTCCCAAACTGCATGCAAACATAAAAGCCACCCACACAAAGGGGTTCCTTCTGCAGGAGTGTACTGATGCACAAACACACCACGACCATGTCTGGAAAGCATTGCCATGGCTCCTGGGCAAACCATAGCCATAATTTAGGTGAAAGAATCTCATCTGTGTGTTCAGCAGTCAGCTAGGGGAAGGGGGGTTACAAAGTCTTGTGCAATTTTTTTTAAGGATGCCAAAAAATAAAATCTGTTGATGTGCAATAGGGACCTTCATTCTGATCCACTGCAGGGAAACAATGAGCAGCAATAAACACGTGCTGAAACATTGCCATGACTGGTGTTTTACTTCTTAGGCTGAGCACTTGCTCACAGCTGGAAGCTTGTCCCACCTCCCTGATACACTCAAGGTTATGCAGGCCAGGACCAAACAGCCCCTCCGGCCACCATCAGACCTCTCCAGCAGCTCAGAGGAAAGAGAACAGCCAGCTTCCAGACACACAACCCTGCGGGTTTTACCTGAGTGGAAGGTGGCCCCAAGCACCCACAAAGTCCTGACCAGCAACAAAGGCTCCTCTAGCAATGGTCCATGTCAACATAACTTCTCTGCAGCAGCAGCGTCTTCAGGAGGCTGGCGTGGCTCTGCCAGCCAATGTTGTTCTGGTCAAAAGCCACTGGGGAGGGACCAGCCTGCAGGGATCCTACCTTGAAACCAGCAAAGGCTGGGCAGAAGGGGCAGCCAATTTCCTGCTCAGCTGCAGCACGCACATGTTAATTTGCCTCCCCTCCCCACGAACAGACCACTGAACTCTTAGAGGAGCTGGATGAGCAAGAAAATCACCCGTTCAAAAATAGGGCTTTTATTTTTATGTAAAAAAGAGTAAATAAAAATGGACTCTTTTTCTGCTCAGGTTCTGACAGCCACCAGCAGTTGGCCCCACTGCCTGCATGTATCTCTCGCATTGGAAGGTAGAAAAGTCAGACGTTTACAATGAGCAATGCATGAGGCTAAGACAAATGTTAGAGAATCTATGCAGGGATGAAGCTCCGAACAAAGCAGCCTGGAGTCTTCCCCAATGAAAAGAGCTTAAGTCCTGGCTCAGCACTACCCCTGTGACAGAGGAGAGATCTCCTGCCTGCAGTGGGCCACCCCAGATAAGGAAATTAGGTCAAGTCTTTCTCCCCACACCCACTGACCCTTGCAGAGCTGCCTCTGGCCCAGCTTTTCCTCCTGAGGACTCCAGTCCCTACAGCCCTTCAGAAAAGCAAACAGGGCAGCCGCCTTCTGGTCAATTCGCTTTTGCCACCCAGCAGCAACCCTGCTTCTAGCCTTCAGAGCACACGAGATATCAAAACCAGGGAAGGCAAGTCAAAGTGCTGCAGTTCCATTCCAACAACTGGGTAGAAAATAGCAAAGAGCCAGCAAGAGGTACGCACTGACAAGGTCACTGGGGCTGGGGATCAGCTCACAACTAACAAGCAGGTCCACACACTAAAAAGCAAAAAGCAGCAATTTAACATTCTAATCCATTTATGTTAAGTTTTAAAAAAGTACTGAAGAATATCTGGGTGGACTACTTGATCTTGTCTATCTGAGGGTCAAGCCAAACATATGGCCAGGTTAAAACAAACCAGCGGCCTTCAAATATCCAATTTGACTGTCCCCACTTGAATCCATTCAGATGGGCTGTGACAAAGCCAGTCCTCCAACCACCACCACATTCTGCAACTGTCAGATAACAGCTCCAACCTTGGAAGAAAAGGAAGAAAGAGGCAGGACAGGAGCGGGGAGAAATGTTATTCCTCCCTCTCAAGGTTAAAACAGAAACACCAAGTAAGAGCCAGGAGCTACAGCTTCCCTGAAGATACACCACTTCTACTGGCATTATGGTGCTTTTGAGAAGAATCCGATGCAGGGGCAGTCAGACACTCCGCTCCTTTGGCAACCCTTAAAACAGGATGAGGAGGGGTACCTGAGCAAGGTGTGTCCTGGGCAAACACACCTGCTCACTCATACACACAGCAGAAAAGGAACTTGGAACTTGCTCGCTCCTCTGCCATGCAGCCAGTCCTCTTTCTCTCAAGGCCTCAGACTCCTCCTTCCCTACTGATGAGGTCGCCTGCTGTGGACAGATCCAGTCGCTTACTCCGAGCTCTCTTCTACCTCCTTTTGTTTCTTCTTTTTCTTCTTCTTGGTGCTGGTCTCACTGGTCTGTGAAGAGGTTGGAGGGGTCAGGAAGGAATGAGAAAAAGGAACACCACACTGCTCATTTCAGGAGGAACAGCCCCAGAACTGATGCCGCGCAGGCTCCCCATGACCGCACTCCTCCCTCACCACCACACCGAGTGAACGCCACCACCGTGCCAGGCACCGTCTTGTCACCAGGGCCTGTCACAGGACACCAGAGCACAGAGGTGTTACCCACATGTACCCACCAAATGCCCTGGGGTACAGGTGGCTGCTCACACCATCCCTGCCCGACTGCACGCACAGCCACCACAACAAGCCTCACCTGCCCTGTCTCCCACCCCCTGAACCAGTTCAGTTTCCAAATGCACGTCTGCCTGTGGGGAGCCAGGCATTTGGAGGATGTGCACAGCAGGATGCTGGTGTGTTTATCCTGGAGGTATTAGGGAGAAACAGCAATCTCTCCCACATGTGGACAGTACCACGGCAGAGTCCCGTTACATACCACTTCTATTTGCTCTCCTCCACTCTCTGCTGCCTCTCTGGCCTTCTTTTCTTTCTTCTTCTTTTTCTTTTCCTTTTTGCTCAGCTCCTCTGGTGGTGGAGTGGCAGGGGATGGTGGGGTCACAGCCTCCTCACTTTCACTCTCCGACTCTCGCTTCCTCTGATAAGGGAACACGTTATCAGACACACCATCTTCCAAAGGAGCTCTAGTGATGTTTGTAAGCCCACTGCAACTATTTTGCCTAAATCATTCAAACTTCACAGCTAACAATACTTTGAACGGGAGAGTGAGCTACAGACTCACGCGTACACTGTATAGGACTTGCTTCTGCCAGAACTGCACCCTGTCTTTCTCAGTGTTTCCTGTACTCCCAGTGCTCCAGAGTTTGAAACACTGCTGCACCTTGCCAAGGGCATGCACAAGCCCCAACTTAGATCCTTACATCACAGCACAAGCCCCAAGTTAGGGAACTTCAAATGCAACTCTTGCGTGGACATTTCTGCAACAGTCAGTAGTCTCCTTCAAAACTCATCCAGTCCAACCCCTGTCATGAACAGGGACACCTTCACCAGCTCAGGTTGCTCAGAGCCCCGTCCAGCCTGACCCATCTTTCTTATCGGCTCCTTTTAAGTACTGAAAGGCCACAATAAGGTCTCCCTGGAGCTTCTCTTCTCCAGGCTGAACGAGCCCAGCTCTCTCAGCCTGTGTTTCCTTGAATGCTGCAGCTGGTACACTACAGGTCAGAGCTCCTCATTCTCCCACTGTGCAACAGGACTCACACGCAAAGTACATCATCATAGAGACAAATATCCAGCGGTCAGGCCCTGAACAGGTCACCCTCCAGCCACCTCATGGGCCATGCAACCACAACACACACTAGGCACAGGCACCAGGCTTCCAGAATATGAAACATCTTCCCTTGTAAAACAACCAACCAAAGCAGCACACAATCCAGCACCTGATAACAATTGCCTAAAGGAACCTGTGTGTATCCATTCTTCACCAGGGCCCAACCAACCTTACAGCCAGAAAGAACTAATACTCACTTTTGGAGCCCGCTCCGTCTCTGAAACAGCTCGGGGAACGGCAGCTGCCTCTTTCTTGGAAGCATCCCTGCAAGAGAAGATCCCCAGGCTGAGCAGGACAAGTACAAAGCCCTGTTCCCCTTGCAACGGCTCCGTAACCTGAGACAGGCACTGGGTGGGGAGACTGGTGTGGGGAAGACCTGCAGCCTGCACCAGGGCCGGCTGGGCTGGGCAACAGCAAGGCCCCCCCATTTAATTTAGCAGACTGACTCCCTCTAAAACCACAAGAACAGGCTAGAAAGGGATAACTGTCTGCTCAGGGCCTTTGCCTCCAGCGCTACCCACCAACAGCACATTCCCTGGGACTGCAAGAAATGCCATTGCACCCCATGGGTCTGGACAGCAAACAGCCTTGGACCAGGCTTAACATAATCCGAGCAGAAAGGGCAGCACCCAGCCCTGCCTTTGCTGCATGGGGCTCCGCTCTGCCCACCACGTGGGAGCAACACACCCTGTACCCACCTGTAATCCACATAATCCTCCTTCCAGGAATCTGGTGTCTTCTCATTGGGCTTTCCATGCTTGTCCAACAGACCCTTCTGGATCATCATCTTCTTTTGACTGGCCTGCAAACAACATGCAGCAAGTCAGACTGCAGCTCCAGGGGCCAGGGCTTCAGCCACTCAGCCTAACAGGAGGTAATCCAGGAACAAACCAAGCCAACAACTACAGCATTATTGATTTAACATTTCTCCAAGGACCTTCTAACAAATTGCACAAAACATCCCTTGCACAGCAGCCTAAAAGTCTCAGACAGAAGGCATCTTCATCAGTAAATAAGGGCTAATTTGTGTGGAAAGTAACAGCAGCAGAGTAAGATGACTCTGCACATCATGAAACTCAGATCTTTGATTGGGTTTCTCCAGCTTAATTACCTGTCACATTTCAGGTGAACCACTGCAGCTGCAAACACAGGGCTTTGCTAAAGACTCTGAGATGCCTGACCTGGCCTGCATTACCTCACATTTGCTGCAAGATAGATGTGCATGCATCCCCCCCAGTTTCCTACAATTCACCTGAACAACAGGAACGGAATAAGCCACAGCAACTTGACACTGAGCTTCAAGTCTGAGCTGCATCACTCGCCACAGTGAAACACCAGTCTGGCTGCAGTTAATCTATTACTGCTGACCTGCTGATTTCCATAACTATCACACACTTGAGACAGGACAGGAACCCAACAATGGGTGTTCACACTGCTCCTGTCCTCCAAGGACAATTCAGTGTCTCACAAGACAGTTTGCACTTTGGCACTGTTGCAGTTGCACTAGAAGGAAAAGCAGCTCCTTGCCCAACCCTTGCAGAGCCATCAGTATGGGGTGATAGATGAAGGTCATCTTTGCACAGAGTGCTAATGCCAACCACTTCACATCATTTGGCTCGTTACCAGAGGGAGGGCTGGTGCTGTACAGACCTGGAGCCCACGCTTGCCCACCAGTGGCAGCCCCAGCTGGGCCACGGGTAGAGCTGCTGGAAGGGAAAGCCTTCCAGGGAAAGCCTTGCTTCCACCAGCACAGATCCAGCACTGGGAAGCACCACCATCGTGGCTTCAGAAAACCACAGCGGAATTACAGTGAGGCCCTGGAGAAGACAGGGGCACAGCTCTGTCCAAGAGGCCCAGAATCCCACATCCCAACCACTGGGTTCCCACGGACAGCACCCCCACACCGCTCACCTTGGGACCGAGACCCCATTTGCGGGGATATGTGTCTCTCTCCATGATCACTCTCTTGATCTTTGCCACAATGCCATGGTCACAGGTAGAAATGACTGCTGTGGTCATCAAGGCAATAGCTGCAGAAGTAGAGAGAGTTCATTAACTCTTTAATAGAAGAACTGTGACAGCCAAGCAGGAATCTGCTGCATTGAGCCTGTTCTTCTGTCAGCACAAAGAGGAGCAGCACCCCCTGCAAGTGCCATTTCACCCCGAAACCTCACTGAAGATAAGTTCTGGACTAACATCTCAGAGTGCTGCCCTGCTCAAAGGCAGCAAGTGCGTCAGTGATGGATTAACCACAGGCCTCCCCGGCTTACACCAGAAGACTAGTTCCGGATCAGTGAACACAGTAAGACCAACCATTCCTCAGAGCAGCACCATTGCCACAACTGGATGGAGAAGAACTCCACAAGCAGCAGCTGAAGCACTTCCAGGCAGCTCAAGGAACCACGCTGCTACAGAAAGCAGCAGTGCTGCTGCTCCATCAGCTCCCAAAACCTTACACAGCCAAACTAGAGAAGGCTAATCCTACCAATAAATTATGTTTTTCTTGCCAGGTTCCCAAGATGACCAGACTGCAGGCTGTACTAACAACAGAGTGGAACAGCTTGACTGTGTTAGACCTTCAAGGCCACTCAGTCCCACAGGTCTGGACGGAGCTTGATGCCATGCATCACTTGAGCACCATGACAATCCGTACAATATGTCAGCACATGCCATCTTCACGGCGTCTTTGAAGACGCTGGTTAGAACAAAGCACCCTTTGGAGTCACTTGACAGAAGATGGTAGTTGCTGAAGTGCTTTTACACTGATCTGAAAAGCGCGATGTGCCAGGTAGCAGCATGTGATCAGACATCATCCCGCATCTCAGTGAGGACAGAGCCCCCCAGAGCGGGGCTCCAACCCTGCCGGCACCACTTCCCTCCTGCAGGCAGCCCCACACACACCACAGCAGCCCCCAGCAGGACACTGGGAGACTGCAGGGTGTCTGGAGGCTGCACAACACCCAGACCCTAGAACAGGAATCGGAGTGCTGCAGGGGGGCAGTGCCACTGCACTCAGAGAATGGATAAACTGCGTCATCACCTCACACAGAGTGCACCCGAGCATCACGCAGCTGAAAGCAGGCTGAGGAACTCTTCACACCTTGCCAAGGACTGATATGACCTCTATTTAAAAGCCTGCCCAACACCAGCCACCTCAGGCCATACTACCCACTGTCCCCATCAGGAAGTACTATTTAAACCTTCTGTGTGGGGGGACTGTTGTGTATTTACTGGAACACAGTCTGTTATTTCTGCAGTTAGCTGGGCATAAGAAGAACTAGGAGTTTCATACCTAAGCAAATAGCTTCTCCTTTTGTGGTGATGACAACAATCTCCTGATTAAGCTCAATACCATCTTCATACCTCAGGACACCAGGCAGCAAGATCTTGGCTCCATAGCAAATGGCATTAACCTGAACGTGTAGGGAACAGGAGAGCTTATAAACTCTTAAGGAATAAAAACAAGGTAACAAGTGCCTGTAATAACTATTTTAGCTTCCCATTACTGTCTCAGCAATAATATCCCTATGTATCTATTTCTTACGGTCTACTATAACACCTGGTGACTTTGGAAAAAATAAGTAAAGCACAGCACCTATCACAGCAAACAAGACATGAGGCAGATCTCAAAACCATCAGCATCCTCCTGAAATGAGGGAGAGCAGCTTCTCTGCCACTAGGTCCTACACAGCTTACAATCAGGACAGTGCTGGACACCATGTCCATCTTGATTCCCCATTTATTAAATTAACTGTCCAAGTTAGGAGGACACTTGGCAGTCCCTGGCTGTCAACTGGCACTATCCCAGAACTCACCGCGCTGTCTTTCATGACTATTCGCTTGTGGGAAGTCAGCAGTTTCTCCAACGGCAGGATAACTCTTCGCAGGTAGCTGTCATCCTTGTTGTTGTCGTACTGCCACTGTGCATCCAGTACATCATGCATAGTCACCATGTTGTCCTGCAGAAACACAACTCCTATAAACTCTCCTACCAGCCACTAATTCCAGACACACAGGAGAAATCAGCTAACGTCCAATAAAAAATAGTGCGCTGAAGTGAGTGGAGAAAACGGACGCCTAACTCGGAAGCATCAAAACAGCAACCTAAAAGAGGCAAGAACACTTTCCATCAACAGCTTGAGGTCAGCCTGACTTGTGCTGCCACAGACATCAACCTTCCTAATCTCACACAGCACTTGGACATAAGGTCTGTCCACAGGAAACTGTGAAATAGGACTGAAGTTAAAGCAAACACTTGGGAATCCTTGACAAAAATTAGTGAGAAGTCTGTATTAACCAGCTCTTCAATCTGTGACATGGAATAAACTCCTGAAGCAGTTGTAAGCACCTAACACCTGGAATTCAGAAATGACTGCCAGTGATTACAGCTGTGGTAAGAGTACAGATGGGTAGGGAGGCACTTGCACTCTGATACTCCTGCTTTGCAAGGAAATTAACTGGTTCTGGAGTTTGGACAAGCAGCAGGATTCAGCTATGACCGAAATGAAAAGACAGACTGTCCAGGTGTTCAAAGTTACACAAGCCCACATCTCCCAGGCTCTTTTCAATGAAGCATGTTCCCTGCGTTGTGCCCTGACACCAAGCGGTCAGAATGCTATGCAGCAGATCACACGCCCGAACTCATGGCACGTGCATGCTTTGTAGACTGAGAAACACAAGTAGCATGAAATAAACTTCCAGTTACCATGGTGCACTTCCCAGTCACTCACTGTCCCAAAGCTTAATTACCAGAACAGGGACAACACCCTGAACTGAACTCAACACTTTGGTTACAGACTGTTCATCGCAAGAGCTCCCACGTTTTCAGACACTGGCAAACTAATGCAGCCCCAAAGAACTCTTGTAATTATGACAATTTCAGATTTGCTGGTTATAGTTAGAGCTACCACTACCTTCTCTCCCAGGATGCCTGAGCGCACTCTGCGGAGCTCCTGCATCTGACCCCCCACACCAAGCAGCAAACCAAGGTGAACACAGAGTGTTCGGATGTATGTGCCTGCTTCACAGCTCACCCAGAAGATACCTGAAATGCAGGAAAGAAGAGTATTTAAATACTTATCTAGAAATGAACATCTAGAAGTTGCCTCCAAGAGAAGCTGTATGTCCAATCCTTCAGAGAACCATCAGACTGGGGTGATAGATGAAGGTCATCTTTGCACCAAGTGCTAATGCCATCTAATTGACATCATTTGGCTCTTCAGTGAAGGATATAGCAGTACAAAAAATAGGTCTGATTTGCTTCTCAGCACACCAATGTAATGCATGAAGCAGTTACTGCTTGATGATGGCGAGGATTTATGTCCTAAGACATCAGCCAAGAATAGGAATCTGCCCATTACACAGAAAATTTTGTCAGTTTAATATGAAGGCAGGAAAGCTCTGCTTTACCTAATCTCCTTTCAGGATCATACTCCACCAGCTTGCTCTCATAGATGGTTCTGACTCTCAGTTGTCGTTTGACAGCAGCAATGAGGGGTGGTCGCTGAAACAGTGCGCCTGTCAGAGTTTCTATTGCCTGAGGGCAGAAGCAGAAATAACAGCTCACACCTGTGGCCTAACGCAGGAGCACCATGGAGACTTCAGAAACTACGACCACTTCCATGAGTGAGAAATCACAAGGTTCATCATAATTTATGATGTCATCTTTAATAAAGCCAATCTGAACCAGTGATATAGTCAAAATGCTACACCAGCTGCCAGTGAGCACAGCTGGGCTTTTTCATCAGGTAGCAGTATGTGATCAGACATCATCCCTCATCTCAGCGAGGATGGAGCCCCCAAAAAGAGGGACTCCAACCCTGCCGGCACCACTTCCCTCCTGCAGGCAGCCCCACACACACCACAGCAGCCCCCAGCAGGACACTGGGAGACTGCAGGGTGTCTGGAGGCTGCACAACACCCAGACCCTAGAACAGGAATCAGAGTGCTGCAGGGGGGCAGTGCCACTGCACTCAGAGAATGGATAAACTGCGTCATCACCTCACACACAGAGTGCACCTGAGCTCTGCTCCTACCCTCTCATCTCCCACTGATGCTGGACACTTTGCACGCAAAGTGCCAGCGTGGCTAAGACATGCCCAGACTTACCCTGGCAAGCTGAGCCTCACTTTCAATTGCATTGTGCAGCCGAACAATTCCCACATACTCTTTGCCTGAAAGAACGACAAGAGCAGTCAGGAGTGGCCACTTGCATTTAATGTTGACCTCAAGGTCCACACTGCTTCACAGCCACACACCCACAGAGCCCGGAAATTTTCACAACCACCACAGTGACATTTATTATGGAGCTGCTGAAAAAAATAAATGTAGCTTATGATTTATTTTATTGGAACGATAACCAAGTTTTATTTCACTGGACTGGTGGAGGCTGAGGCCGTAAGTTTAGTTAGTTAAATAAATTCAGCCTGTCGGAAGTGTTTCATGGACCTAAAACAGCACAAGCCCCAGAGAAGCAATTAAAAAAAAAAACGCTTGTGAGGGCATGGATGTGTTGTCACTGGTTTAGAGTGAGAAGGATAAGTAATCTGTAAGCTCAAGGCACTAAAGACCAAGGGTAGTCCCTTCAAAGCCTGGAAATCTCCATTTTGTCTCCTAAAGAACTCCACAGTGACTCCCAGTGACAGACCGTAAATGGTCCCAGGCAACAAACATACCTGCACTCTGCTGAGATTTGACCAGTCGTGTCGCCCTCTCAATGCACACAATGAGGCACCCGGTCACCTTTGGATCCAGAGTGCCACTGTGTCCCGTCTTCTCTACCCGGAGGATGCGTCGGATCCACGCGACCACCTCGTGGGAAGATGGATTGGAAGGCTTGTCAAGGTTAATAAAGCCAGACCTACAGAGCAGGAAAACAGAGAGTAGGAACTAAGCATCAGGGCAAACCCAGCAAGAGCACGAAAACTTTGACATCTGTTATGGCTGCAAAGAAACGTATTTCTATACAGCAAATGAAGCTGAGCCTCACAGCTGCTCTCAGAGCACATGTTGAGCTGCTCTGTGCACAGCAGGGGATACATTCCACAGTCAAAGAATTCTTTTCTTCCCAGACTGCTCGTCACTCCTCTGCACTTAAACCAAATGCTATGAACAAACTCCATGCAGTCTCAAAGTCTAGCAGGCCAAAGGACTCTCCATTAGACCCCAAAAAATCCTCAAGTATTTCCATGGCTGTCCACAGACCAGTCACAACCCCAGAACAAAAGAAACTTTAAAGGAAGTGATCCACAGGTCTTATTTAGGCATTTACTGGTTAGCGGGAAGGTACACAGAGAATCCAGAACAGAAACTTGAAAATATTAACTGTGAAAGAAAAATAAGCCGCTCTGGCCCTTATTGCACTCACCTAACATAGTCAGAAATCTCTCTCTTCAGGGGATTAGCACCAGAAGGAAGAGGTGTGTAGTGTGCTGTCATCACATTTAACTTGTCAAAGTTCTAGAAAAGCCAAGCAAAAGATGTAAGTGTTCTTGAGCTCACCCCAGTTTCAGTGTTACTTTGCCCCAATACATCTTTCAAGTTACACAACATCCAATTTGTACATTTGAGTGAAAGAGCCTCTTCCAAAATTAAAACCACCTGACAACAAAACCACCACCATTTTTATTCAGGAAGAGAAAAACAGAAACCATGCACTGAATGAGATGGGAAAACAGGAGATTACCAACCTTTACAATGCAGAATAAACCCAGTGTGCCTCAGAAATTCAGCGCAAACAACTCAGAATTCTATACAGACCACTGCCAGACCAAAATTAATAGGTCAAGAAAAATCTGGTGGGGTCTTTACAAGAGATGGAAAACTCAGAAAGCACGCATGCAAGTGATATTGCCAGACAAACTTTATAACAAGATTTCTGCATGCAAAGGCCTTGCCCCCGCTCTGAGCGTCACACGTGTGGTTTCTTAGCAGCAGGGTTACACACAGAAGGAGCTGCAGCCTCCCCAGGCCTGCACTGAGAGAAGGAGGCGCAGGGCTGGGCCCCGGGGGTATCTGTAACGGCTCTACCTTCAGCAGCAAGGGCCACTGCGACGTGTTCAACTGGGCCACCCGGGACTCGGGCTTGATGAGAAACTTCTCCGTGTGCTGGATGTCCTGCGGGCGGACGAGGTTACACGGGATGAGATGAGGGAACCCAGCAGCCCGCGCTCCCGCCCGCTGCCACGCGGCCCATGAAACGGCGGCTGTGCTGCCCCACACGCAGCGTGGCCTCTGCCCACGGAGCGGCCGCATCCCCGGCACTGCTACCCCCCGCCCTGCCCCCGTGCCCAACGGACCGCCCTACCATTTCTAATTATTACACTGTATTTTAAGGAGTTATAGAACTCATAGTTCAGAAGAATACCAAGGTAGCAACCTCTAAAGATTAACCAACCCAGTAACCACAGAATCTTTCTATAAGCAGACATCGTAACTACAGAATCTTTGCACTTGGTAGCTCTTATTCTTAAAATTGACACAGATTTACTATGTATTGTTTTAAAATAGGTAACTGAGAGGTAACTGAGAAACATGTGAATGTTGCTTAGCATTGTTTAAACATTCAGCTTGTGTTACAATAGGCGTAGAATATGTAAATGGTTGTCAACAATAGTAATGAATATATAATTTTTCTGTCAATATAAACCATGTATGACCAACTGGCCGGCGGCAGACACATGGAGGAACACCCTCTGTCAGGGCCCGGTACCGAATAAAGAAATCCTCCTTTAATAACCTCCTAAAACCACGTTTTGGGGTTTTAAATTTACCGATTTTACGGTATGACGGGCGCCCCGAGCCCGGCCCCGGGCAGCCCCGCACTCACCGCTACGTCCTCATCGGGCAGCTCCCGCTTATCCTTCTTCCGCCGCTTCTTCACAAAGGAACCTGCGGGAGCGACACGCTAAGCATCCCGCCGAGGCCCTGCCGGCCGCACCGCGCCGGAGCGGGGCACCCGAACCCCGCCGGCCCGGGCCGGGCCCGCCGCCGACCCTGCCCCACGTGGCGCCACGGCGGCCCCGAGCGCCGCGCGGGCGCCTCCCCGCCGGTCGGGCGCCTCCCCGCCGGTGCTCCCCACGCCCCCTCCCGCCTGCCCCCCCACGCCCGGCGGGCCGCGCCGCGTTCCCCGCGGTTTCCGCCGCTCGCACCGTCCCCGTCCGCCATGGCCGCGCCGCGTGCTGCCGCCGCCGCCGCGCAGGGACCGGAAGGACCGCCCCTTCCCGACAAGCCCCGCGCCGCGCCCGAGCGTTCCCCGCCCAGCGCGGTGCGGGCCTCGGCTGCCCCCTACCGGCGGCCGCGTCTCCGCCCGCCCCGCCCCTGGGGACACGCCCAAGACCGGCCCCGCCCACCGGGAGCCCACGCCCCCTCCCGCTTCCCAGACACCGGGCGGACCCAGCCGGTGCGTTTCTCTTCGCCGAGAGCGGCCGGAGCCCCGGGCCGGGAGCTGCGGGAGGAACAGGCGGCTACAAGCGGCCGTTCCTTCCTCGGCCGCCAGCAGCAGCGCGCTGGGGGCTCGGCCGTCGGTTACGGTGAGAACGGTGAATCCAGTTGTGCTTTTTTGCAACCCTTACAGCAAAATTAGTAACACAGCAGACCTGCCATTCACAGCCCAAATTCGTTTTGCCGGAGTGGACTTCTATCAATACTTGGATGTCACATACTCGCAGTCCTGCTGGTTCTGCCTGAAACCATCTGGCTTGTGCTCTATTTTCTTGTCAATGCTTTTTTTGTATACTGAATACATATCTGGTAACTCATTCACCTCCATCTAAGAATCTGTTCCTAGCAGGGACAATGGTCCCAGTACAGCTAAACATCTGCTAAACACTTCCGCTGGTGACAACCCTCGAGGTTGACAAGGGCTACTTCTAATGTCCTATGTCACTATTCTTCAAACCTCAGGCCATGTCAAACCTACCTGCTTATAAGTTTGAGCAATTGTCTTTTTGAGAATCCTTTTAATTTTTTCCACCTGTCCTGATGACTGATGATATAGAATATGTAGTTGCTGCTGTATTGCTACACTTTTAAATATATTAATGCTGAAAAATGAGAACACCTATTGGATTCTATGGTTTCAGGTATTCTGTATCTGGGAATGATTTCCTGCAAAAGTGCTTTAGCCACTCTTGCAGCATCAGCTTTGCTGGTGGGGAAAGCTTCTACCCATCATGAGGTTTGGTCCACAATTCCCAGCAGGGACTTAAATCTAGTCACAGGAGGCACATGAACATAATCAATTTGCAGTCTTTGGAATGGGCAGTATGTTTATGGTTGTTCCCCAACCTCCTGTTTGACTTTTGCTTCAGAAAACTTCCACCATGTGAGACAAGAACTCACAATATCCTTTTTACTGCCCTATGTTTTCCTGGAACTGCCCCTGTTTTCTCAATCTGGTTAACAACTGCTGTCATCCCTCCATGTGTTTTACCATGACACCACCTAGCCTGACCATACACACCGGCACATACCCAATAATGTTCAGCTAGTTAGGCTGGGCCAACAACATGAAGGAATTTTTCAAGCTTGACAACTTTGAATGTATCGTGAGTAGTTTACTAAGATACAAGATAAATGAGTAGCTGAACACATTCGCTCATCAATTATTGCTTGCCTGTCACAGAATATGTAGTAAAAATAAATAAGGAGCTGACAGGTGCACTGGTACATAGAGTGCTCCAGGTAACAAGTCCCAGCCCGGTCCTGCCGCCCCGCAGGAGCCCGGCGAGGCCCGTCGGTGCAGGCGGCGGCGGTCAGAGCCCCTGCCCGGCAGGGCTGACCATCTCCTGCAGCACCAGATGCAGCAGGTGGTTCTGCTCGGCGCTGAGCAGCGGCCAGAGCTCGGCCTGCAGCGCCTTCAGCGCCTCCGCGTCCTTCTCCTGGCACGCCAGCACGGCGGACTGCAGCAGCAGGAACAGCTCGGCCGGCAGGTAGCTCGCCGCTGGCGGCAGCCCTCCGCCCGCACCGGGGCCGCCCCCGGGCCCCGGCCCCGCGCCGCCCTCCGCCGGCTCCCAGCAGTACTGCTCCAGCGTCCGGGCGTGCTCGGGCAGCAGCTTGGCGGGCGGCGGCTGCAGCAGGAGCAGCAGGAGCACCCGCGACACCTCGCACCGCGCCAGCACGTCCAAGAAGGCGCCGCCGGCCGCGGCCCCGGCGCCTCCAGCGCCGCCCAGCCCGGCCCCGGCCAGCGCCTGCGCCCGCGTCAGCGCCGCCAGCGCGCCGGCGTAGTCGCGGCCCAGCAGCAGGCAGGAGGCGCGCTCGGCCAGGCAGCGCAGCGCCTCCAGCGGCAGCCGCGCCGCCGCCAGCAGCTCGGCTGCCCGCTGCAGGGGCGCGGCGGCGCGGGCGGGCTGGCCCGTGTCGCGCAGCGCCGCCGCCAGCTCCAGGCACAGCCCGGCCGCCACCGCCGGCTGCCCCCGCTCCAGGTGCAGGCGGGCGGCGAAGGCGCCGCAGCTCTGCGCCGCGGCCACGTGCTCGCCGAAGCCTCCGCGCAGCCCCAGGCGCTGCCGCAGGTCCCGCTCCTGCCGCAGGAACAGCCGCGCCGCCTCGGCCAGCGCGGCCGCCTCGGCGGGCCCGTTGAAGAGGCTCTGGGCGCAGCGCGCCACGGCCAGCTGGCACCAGGCCGCGTAGGGCAGGCTCTCCTGGGCGCGCAGCTCCCGCGCCAGCGCCGCGAACTGCTCCGCCGCCTCCGCCACGTTCGGCTTCCGCAGGAACCGCCGCCGCAGCTTGGCCGACACCAGCCGGTACCGCGACAAGAAGTCCCCGTCGAGGCCCGGCCCGGAGCCGCCCGCCCCGCCGGGGCCGGAGCTGCCGCCCGCCGCCGCCAGCATCGCTCTGCGCTGCGCTCCGCCCTGCGCGCTGCCGGCCAATCGGCGCCTGCGCCGCGGTCACGTGGACGAGGCAATGGCAAACAGATCCGTGGTCTCGGCGGTGCCCCGCCCATTGGAGGGCGTGGCTCTGCGGGGCGGGCCCCGCCCCAGACACGGGGCGGCTCCTGGTAGCGCAGCTCCCCCCCGCGGCTGGGAGGCTCCGGCCCCGCCGCAGGGCAGCGGGCGCTGTCGGGTGAAGCCAACAGCAGCCGGGTACAAAGGAGAAGAGTTCACCCACATAGAATCATAGAATCGCAGAATCGCTTTGGTTGGAAGAGACCCTGAAGATCATGGAGCCCAACTGTCACCTAACTCTGGCACTAACCATGTTCCTCAGAACCTCGTCTAAATGCCTTTTAAACCCCTCCAGGGATGGTGACTCCACCGCTGGCTTGGGCAGCTTGTTCCAATGTCTGACAACCCTTTCCGAGAACAATTTTTTCCTAATATCCAATGCGAACCTCCCCTGGTACAACTTGAAGCCATTTCCTCTTGTCCTATCACTTGCTACTTGGAAGAAGAGACCAACCCCCTCCATGCTACAACCTCCTTTCAGGCAGTTGCAGACAGTGATCAGGTCTCCCCCCAGCCTCCTGTTCTCCAGGCTGAACAGCCCCAGTTCCCTCAACCACTCCTTATCGTACTTGTGCTCCAGGCCCCTCACCAGCTTTGTTGCCTTCTCTGCACTCTCTCTCGTTCCTCAGCATCCTTCTGATGAGGGGCTGTGGCAGTACACTCTCCCCCCACCTCTCCCTCTGCTGACAACTGATGTGGCAGCTGCATGTGTGCACACCCCTTCTCTTCCCCAACACCTCCTCCCTCTCCTGCAATTGGGCAAGTTGTGAGACCCAGGCCAGAGTCATTAGGAGAGAGGAGGGGATGCACCAGCCACAGTAGGGGGGTGCACAGGTGCACATAGCCACAGTAGGGGGGTGCAGAGAAGCCACGAAGCTTCTAGACTGCCCACAGCCAGATCTGACAAGACTATAAAACGGGGGCCTGCCGAGGCTACTCTTTTGTGTGTGGTCCTCCCGGAGCACGGGCCAAATGCTGCCGCCGAGAGCCCTCTCGGGACTGGGACGCCGTCTGAGGTAACCTCCCGAAAGAAAAATGAGACTGCCTCATCTTCGCGTGTGGGTGAGTGATAACTTAGATATTTTCTCGCCAGATAAACGAGTGTATTAAATAATTCCTCGCCACTTGGGCGGGTGTTTTCCTCACTAGACCAGTGAGTGTATTCCATGCTTAAATATAAGCACATGTATTTTCCTGGAGTCAGGGACGTCTCTGGCGTTGTTTTTCGTGAGCCACGTGTATGCACACTGTGGATCTCCATTATTCTTCTTTGCTGTATCGCAATAATTTTCTCATGTTGATATCCGAATCTGTATTTTATGTTATCGGAGTATTAACTGATTTTATAAACCCCGTTTCTAATTGTTTGTATTCCCGGACTTTCCTGGACTGAATAAAAGCCTGGTTTGGACCTTGTTGTCCGCCTAAAACTAACTTTGTGGTCCCTCCGTGACAGGGGCCCCAAACTAAACACTGTCTCGGGGCAGTTTCCTTCTCCTGCAATCCCGGGAGCTACAGGACCGCTGTCATGCAGGATTCTTCAGGACGCTTAAATCCTGGGACAGAACGGATGGAAGCCTGATTGCATCCGCCGCTACCCTCTTTGTTTCAGGTGCCTAACTGGGCAGAGACTATTTGGTTGCAGTGACATTCATGGATGCTGCCGCCGCGGGTGGGGATAAACAGGAGCCCCCTTGCCCTGTTCCGTAGGGTGGGTTCATACCCTGTCCGCCCCCCGTCCAGAGATTCCCGCGGAGAGGCGCTCCCGGGACACCGTTCCGCTGTGCATGCGCAAAGAGCGGCGGCCCCGCGCCGCACCGGGGCTGGCGTGTGCCGAGCACAGCGAGGGGAGCGGGTCGGGCCCATTGCCGGAGCCGGGAAGCGCAGGGTGCCGGGCACTGCGCCGAGAGGTGAGGACGGGCCCCGGGGGCGCGGCGGGACTCGCTACCGAGAAATGCCCGTGGGGGTGGCTGGCCCCGGCCCCCCGGCAGCAGGCTCGGGCGCTTGGCAACCCGGCGGGGAACTCTCCGGCCCGGGGGCTGCTGAGCCGTAAGCACCGCGCAGGGCGGCGGAAGCGGAGCTCAGCGCACCGCGTCCCGGCGCCGGGGGGCGAACGCCCGGGTCGGCGAGGGGCAGGGACAGGGAGGAGCGAGGTGTTCGTGAGCGAAGCGGTGGGGGCTCCGGCGGGCCCGGGACACGCGGGGCAGGCAGCGGGCGGTGCGAACTTGGTGCCGCTTGGGGCTGCCTGCCCGCAGCACCCGTCCGGGGCTCTCGGTTCGCTGCAGACACTATCGGGCAGCTCTCGGCAACGCGAAAATGCACCCGCTGGGTCAGACCCGCCGTGTTCGGTGGTGTTTGGTTAAGTAAGTGTTTTACTTTCTGGAGCGCAGCTGGCCACGAATATGGTGTTTTTCTCGGCCCACCTCCAGGTGTGTAGCTGCCGTGGTGGCGGATGGTGGGCTTGCTGTGCTGCTTGCAGGGGTGCAGCCCCTCTCATTCCTACCATGGCTCTGTCCTGGGCATTGAGGCTACCGTGCCGGCACCTTCGCCCTCTGAGTGCTCTCCTGAGGAGTCTGCCTGGTCGGGACCACAGCCTGCTGACAGAGAAGACAGCAGCCAAGCAGAAGGAGAAGAAAAAGCCCAGGAAGGGCTGCAGCCTGCCAGGTTCATCCTGGGAGGAGAGGTATGGCTCTTCCAAACTGACCAAGCACTCTTCCAAAGCACTGGGCACCTGTAGTGGTTAGAGCAGCGGGTCGGGGTTTCATCTCCACACAGCTCTCGCTAGTGGGAATAGAAGAGCCAGGGCTCAGCTGGCTTCTCTGGAGCTCAGCCTGGGGACAGGAATAATGGAAAAGACAAATGAAAAGGTCTAAGGGGAAAGGATTGGGAGCAGAGCAGTTGCCATACTGGCAAGTAAAAGTAATAGTCCATTTGATTGCAGTTCTGTGCCTGAAAGTAGTTGGTGCTGGGTGCTTTGGAAGCATCTCCAAAAATCCCAGCAAGCAATAACAGGAGCTTATCCAGCTACGGGGTGAGATTCTTCATGGGTTCAATGAGTCGGTAGTTGATGGATAGTTACGATAGTTTGGATCATATCCATCTCACCCCTTGCTCTTTTTAATTTTTTTTTTTTAAATCAGCTTTTATATGTTTTGTTCTTGCGCACCCTGCCTCAGATACAGTTATAGTAAGTTCCGAGGTTTATTTCTAAACTGCCACTGCATGGGTGCCCGGGTCAGTAAGAGTGGGCAGCCTCTAGTTCCCCACAAACTGTGTTTCACTGTGGTGGGTTAAATCTTGTACAGCGTTAGCAAAAAAAGAGGTAGTAGTGGCTGGAAATGTGAGCAGGGAGATGATGTAGAATGGATGCATCGAGTGATGAGAGCAGCATCTTGTTGTTTTAGGGGAAGACTCTGGGGAGATGGGACTCGGGCTGTCTTCAGAGCAGCAAGGGATGGCCAAAGCCTCTGATTCACTGGCAGAAAGCAACAGAGTACAGCTGAAGCTACAACATGATCTCTTCCGGCTACCCTCCCCCCTTCTCTACCAGCACTTGGTGGTTTTTTTCTCCTCTGACCCCAGTCACATTTGAATACTCATTTCCCTGGTTTTACCAGCCTGGACTCAGATCTCACTCAGGGCTTGGCAGGGCCTCTGTGGGTCCCTGTGCAGGCGAAATGCTGTTCCTGTCCTCTAAAGGGGGATCAGAAGGACAACTGTGTTACCCAGGACACCTGGGCATCACTGCTCAATCTTCTGCCAAAGGCTCAGGCTGTCCTCTGGAGAGCTGGTAATTGTGGTTCCTGGGTCCCTCTTCCAGCCGCAAGTATTCTGCACCAGGAGGGTGCCATGAAAAGGGAGTTTGTATGTTCACAGCCAGCCCTGCTGCAGAACTTCTACCAGAACGGTCCTGCCCAGGAAGCAGCTGGCAGGGATGTTATGCCATAAGTATCAGAAGGTGAGTAGCTCTGGCTGTTACCATGATGTTGTGCTTTCCAGGTTAGCAAATGCGGTGACTCCACTATGGAGACTTCCCTATCAAGAGCAGCTGCAGGTAAGATGTGTCAAATTGCCCCCGCTGTCCCTCGTATTCCCCTTGAGCAATAGCCCCTATCATCTTAGTCACTTAATGCTGTAAACTCTTCAGACCCTATTTGCTGCTGCTTTAATTCTTCAGTTATTGTGAAGGATAGAACTGGGGGGTTCCCTGCAGGTGGTGGGTGTGATCACCAGCAGCACAGAGGATGGGCTCTTGCCCAGTCCTGATCATGTCCAGTGTGGGTCACCTGGTTCACTGGGGCTTCAGGTTGGACCAGGCACTCCAGGCCAGCACTTGGGGACCACAGACACAGGATTCCTCTCTCTTCCCATTGCTCCAAGTGGCTGCAGTGATGAGAAATGCAGGGTTCTTCTGGGTCTGTATCCCACTTGCAGTATTTCCTCTTGTTGGCCTTCCCAGAGGTGGGTGATGAATTGCTGCCCACCATCGTGTGGTTGTATGAGAGTGTTTCTGGCTTAGGACTCTTCTGCAGGTGAAATATGAAAGCCAGAGGAAGATTTTGCAGACACTGGCATCTCGTCTTAAGGAGCTGGGTGTAGATGTACAGCAACCTGACGGACTCTGCTGTCCTCTCCAGCCTGTAGTCCCTTCAGTGAGTATCCCATGGGAACGCTGTCTCCTCTGAGCCACTAACAATCTCTCACTCAACTCTTGAAGAGTCTCCTGGTGGGGATTGCTAGCTGTGGCAGTCCTCGCTAGCTTCTGCTTTGCAGCCTGTGACTGCTGCAGAGTGAGACAAGCCCAGTGTTCAGGAGCCCTTTTTTGTCCCCAAGCCTTCCCTGATAAGCCTGTTACCATTCTGCCACAGAGAGCCATTTCTTCTTCCCAAGGGAAAGTCCTGGGGGTCTCACACACAAGTTCTGTTCCTGCGTTTTGCATGTTCTTCTGTATCTTCCTGTGTTGCCACCAGAACAACCAGGCTGGGTTTGGCTTTTCCCATTACTTTTAATCCAAGGCTTTATTTTTCCTTTTTTTTTTTTCCCTCAGCCTGTCATTACTGGCTACCGAAACAAATCTACTTTCTCTGTGAACCGAGGACCAGATGGGAACCCCAAAACCGTGGGGTTGTATGTGGGAACTGGCAGAGGTCAGTGCAGGACAAGGAGCTGGGTAGAAACTGCTGGCGTGAGCTGGGCTGGGGCAAGGCTCTGTTGTGACAGCCTGGCCCGAGTCAGAAGCCTGAATCCTGAGGACTGCCAACAGAAACACCGCCGAGTCCAGGGCGCAGTTTTAAAACCTCAGTTCATTAGCTTCTTAAAAAACACCAGCTTCTCTAGTTAGCTAAATACAGCAGTAAGGATGACAGCTGTGGTAGCAGCCCCTCCAGGATTTAGCTTAGTTATTCTTAATTATGTTATTTGCATGTTTTTGGCATGCTCCAGGAGCCTGTGCTGAGCAGGGAGAGCATGTAGGGCTGCACATGTCCATAGGCAGCAGAGTGAGGTTGGAGTCCTTGGGATGCATGAGGCAGCTTGGTTTTGTGCAACTAATATGAGCTGCATGCTGCTTGCAAGCTGCTCAATTGTGAACTTGTTCACGCCGTCAGTACTAGGTTTTGCTCTCAACATCCATAGCAAGAGGCGCTGGGGTGGTCACTGTGTACTTTTCTCATTGAAAAAAATAATTCCGTGGATGCATTTGACCTCTGACAGCAAACTTGAGCATTTAAACTGATGTGGGAATGCTGTCTTCCAGGCAACCTCAATTGCTTTGCTGCTGGAAGTCCACACCATTATTCTCCAGTTAGAAAACCAGTTTGCTCTGCTCTGGCTCCCTTAGTTTAAGAACAGTGCAGAGGCTCCTTCGGGAGTTGCTAGAGGACATTTTTTAATGTCTTGGAGCTCCAACCTCTTCATGGCAGTTAGTGACAGCTGTCACTGGCAAAGGGAATTCTGGCAGATCCTACAGGCTGTGGGTACCCAGAGTATCACAGGATTTAGTAGGGCACTTAGATACCATTTCTTTGTTTCGTTTTGTTTTGTTTTTTTGTACAAAGGGAGAATTCAGGGGAAAGTTTATCATGTCAGTTCCTACAGAGGTTTACGTGCCCTGAAACAATACAAGTAAATATCTGTCTGTCTCTCTCCAGCAAGAAATATTGTCTGTGTGAAAGCCAACCACGTAGAGAACATACCCTCAAAACATAAACAAGTAGCCCAGGTAAATAAATAGGTCATGTCTGTCCTTATACTGTGGAATAGAGGATGGAGGGACTGCTCTAACTCTTATTTGGGAGAATATTGTAATTTTAGTTATGCTGGGTTTTCAAGTCCATTTTCAATGTTCCGAAAAGTTTCAGACCTGGCTCTGGTGGATGGATAAATATTTTTTTAAACTTGCATATTAATGTTGCAGCCCTCTAAACTGTCCTAATAAATGAATTTAATCAAGTGACAATGAATTCCTGCCAATCTGTTGAAATACATAAGAATCACAAATTGACATTATTAAAATGTCTTGTCTTCTAAGAACTTGGAAAGAGCTTTCACTCAGTGTATTGAAATCAAACAGAAAAAGCAGCTGGTGCTGGTGGAAGTACCACTCATTTGGGGTGCACAGAGTTATGCCGAGACCAGGGCAGTTGTCTCCACTGTCCTACAAGTGCCGTTTCCCCTCTGCTCAGTGCTATGAGGACTTCATCCGTCGCTCCCCCCTGGACTCCTGCATCCTCTTCCACGAAGGCGGACACTGGCGGGAGCTCGTGGTGCGCACCACCAGCCGTGGCCACACCATGGCTATCGTCACCTTCCACCCCCAGGAGCTGGGCCAGGTGAGTATGTGGGGGACAGGGCCCCTGGCAAGAGGCACACCAGGTGTCTGGCTGAGGTGTTTCATCAGATTACCCAAACAGCCAGGTTTTCCTTTCTCACTCTTGACAGGAGGCACTGGCTATGCAGAAAGCATTGCTTAAGGAGTTCTTCACCTGTGGACCTGGAAGAGTCTGTGCCTTGACTTCACTTTATTTCCAAGAGAGGTATATGTCCTAATGGAGGGAAAGAGTGGAAACCAAGCCAGCTCCTTTTCCCCCCCATCTTTGATCAAATCCAAATTCTACCCGTTCAGGGAGTGCTTGAAGAGAATGACAGATGTTTGGATGCCTCTTGCAGACATGGTTTTAAGATGGCCACATCTTTTGTTTCTCCAGACCTGAAGTACTTGAATACACTATGGCTCTACTTCATGGGAGTTATGAGCCTGGGAAACTAAAGCAACCTACAGTGTCTTTCCCAAGACAGTAAATCACATTAGCAGCGAAAATGGGGAATAGACCCTGGGACTGCTGCCTTCTGCAAAGTCATTTTGATCCTTTTAATGAATTCTAGGCTGTGCAAATTACAGATCCCTTAAAAAGAATAAAAATTCCTTGATCCCGTTGAAAGGCTCACATGAAATAAAAGTTGGTGGGGGAAAAACCATCCTTCCCTGCCCATGAGCACCCAGGAATGGAAAAGGATGTCAGCTGCCTCTCTGCAGCCTTCTAAGAGCTGTTTTTTGTGTGCTCCGCTAGCACCATGACACGCTGCTCCCATGAGCAGTCCCCTTTCCAGCTCCTTCACGGAGAACCGCACATCTTTGAAGAAGTGCTCGGCCTGAAGTTTCGCATCTCTCCAGATGCCTTTTTCCAAGTAAACACGGGTGGAGCAGAAGTTCTGTACCAGGCAGTCGGGGAGCTGAGCCAGGCTGGTGGGGACACCGTCCTCCTTGACATCTGCTGTGGAACAGGTGAGCAGTGGCTGTGTGAACCTGGCTCCCAGGGCCAGTGCTTTGTGTCCCCAAAATGATCCCCTCTATCTAAAGGCTTGTTTCTTCAGCATGGATGTGTGGAGTATTTTTGTATCCCTTGTTTCCAGGCACAATTGGTCTCTCTCTGGCTCACCGAGTGTCCAAGGTTATCGGTATTGAGGTGGTGGCAAAGGCAATTGAGGATGCCAGGTGGAATGCAGCATTCAACGGTGAGTTCAAACTTGCTGTGGCAGAAAGCTTCAAACTAAGTGCTGAAAAAGTGGGAGCAGAAGAGCGGAAGTGAGCAGAGGGATCCTAACAGGTTACCTCTAGGCAGCAAAGGGCAGTACTTCATGTTATACGCTAATGTCTGGGGAGACTGGCACTGCTCAGTCCATGTGGTTGCTTTTTGCTTCACAGGAATTTCCAACTGTGAGTTTCACGGAGGAAAAGCAGAAGCCGTGTTACCACAACTCCTGTCATCGTGGGAGGGTCCCCAACCCCTTGTTGCTGTGGTGAACCCATCTCGGGCTGGGCTCCGTGAGAGAATATACTATTTATTTTCATCTTGAAAACAGAGAATTTTGAACAAGTTCTCTGAGACCTGTTATACTGGCTCCAAACCCTCTGCTTGCTTTGTCACTAGTTTCGTACCTTGTTGCTGACAGCAGCTAAAATCCCATAGAGTCTGCTGTTTTCAGTGCCCTTATCATGCTTTCTGCTTAAAGCAGACAGCTCTAATCTTTTTTCCATCTTTCATAGGCTCACAGAATTATTTAGGAGAGAAGGACCCTCTGGAGGTCTCCCAATTAAAGCAAGGCCAACTTCAGAGTTTTATAGCATTGCACAGGGCTATAAAGGCCAACTGAGGTTTGAATATGTCCAAGGGTGGATATCCTCTTCTGAAAATGTTTTTCCCTAGTATATTTAATCAGAATTTCCCCTTGCTGCAGTGCATCTGTTGCCTCTCATCCTCTTCTCCTGCCCCTCTGAGAAGATTCTAGCTCCATCTTCTCTGTAATCCCTCTGAGGCCCCTGAAGATAGAAAATGGATCCCTGCTCACCTTCTCTTCCCCAGGCTGAGTAACCACAGACCTCACATTCTCCCTGTGCATGCCATGCTCCAGCCCTCTAAATGCCTTAGTGATCTCCACTGTGCTTACTCCAGTGTGTACTGCGAAGTCCCAGACTGGTCCTGGTACCCAGATGTCTCACAAGTGTGTGTGGAAGATTTTATGTGCCTCTGCTTAATTACATAAAAATATTTCTCTCATCCTTCATCCCCCTGGGAAGCAGAGAGATTTCTCACACTGCTCTACCCTGCCAAATTGCCTGAGCTGTTAGCAGCATGGGTCATGTCCTTGGCCTTCTAAGAGCCTGCATCTGACACAGGACATGGCAAAATGTGTATATTATTTTTTCCCTGTATTTTAGACAGTTCAGTGCAGTTCTGTGATGCTTGCTGTGCAAGAATTCCTTCTGGAGAGTGTATGGTGGTGGTGGGTCAGTGGGGAAGCACGGTGTCTGTTTTTGCAGATTACAGAGTCGTGCGAGCCATCCGAAACTGCAAGTCCATCCGAAGGCTGCTCTACATCTCCTGCAAGCCAGAGGGTGAAGCCATGAGGAACTTTCTTGAGTGAGCACCTTCCTCTCTTCCTTTCCGCTGATCTTAGTGACAGACCCTGTTATGTCCAGGGAAGGATGTAAATATCTAACCTTGGCTTAGGAAGGTTTTTGTTGTGACTGAATTTCACTGGGTGAGTTCTGCAGGTGCGATCCAGGACGAGTCAGTGTGTGGTCAGAAGTGGTTTAAGTTCTTGCTTACTTTGGGTTTACCTGCAAGTTGCACAAGATTGGACTAGATGATCTTTTGAGGTCCCTTCCAATCCCAAACATACTGTGATACTGTGCTTAAGGTAACGGGTATTTTTTGAGTTTTATGTTCCAGCAGGATACTTTAGTGCATCAGTAAGGAAGAGCAAATAATGCAAGGATGCTACAATGGCATTGTGCATCCCTTCTCAACAAAACGGCACGTCTGGAGGTGGGATACGGAGTCCACTGGGTTCACTGTAGGAAAGCTGGCCCTGAGCTAATAAAGAAAAGCCAAGGGGATTAGTCACCTGTTCAGTGTTAATCATATAGCTATTTATCTGGGGCAGGCCCATTTAAAGGTGATAAATCTGTCTGCAGGTAACCAAGGAAGGTACTGCAGAACTGAGGATTATTTCCTAAGGATATTAAGTGTCTTTCAGCAGGCATGGCTTGTGAGAAATGAAGCTTTAAACCTGCCACTGACTCTTCAGCTTGTCCATGGGGTTTTCAGAGCTGTTTTGGGATTCAGTAGTGATGGTTCCAGATCTCAGTGCCAGCTGCAGACTCTGAGGGATATTGGCCAAACACCTGATACTGCCTTAGTGTATCCTCTGTGTTACTGTGCTACTGATAATGGTGGGAAGGCTTCTGCTGCTGGTCCAAAGGATGCTCTCTTTGCTTTCCACAGGCTGTGCTGCCCACCTAACCCACAGAAGAAGCTCTCAGGAGAGCCATTTACCCCCACGTTGGTTATACCTTTTGACATGTTTCCTCATACTGTTCATTGCGAGCTGGTGCTGCTGTTTACCCGCTGACAAGCAAGTACACCAGCTCTGAGAGCTTGGGAAACCATATCCTGCTGTCCTGAAGACTGGAGTTGATAGAGTTAGGATTTTATTTTATTGAAATTTGTATAAAAATAAATAATTTTGCTTTTGATCTTACTTAGGGTTGCCTAATGATGCTGTTGTGTAAGGAAACACTTGGATTTCTGGGCTGCAAAGGTTCTCCGTAGCATTTCACCACCCTTCACTCCCCTACAAACCTTTTCTTTGGCTGCTGGTTAAAGCAGCCTGGAAAATACCCTCACCCTGATGGTACTGGTACTATCCCACGAGTGTAAGATTTTTGCACACTCTTACAGCTTCATGTTTTCAGGTTATAGTGAGGGATGCAGTTTTCTAGCAGTTCTGGTTTGTGTAATTATACCATGGCTTCTTGCTGTGAAATCTGAATGGATTTCTGTTTAGCCAGGCTATGCTTTTGCCAAAAGGAAATTTGTTGCAAATTAGAAGGGAAGAGATAGGATTTTAAATCAGAAAATAACAGAGGATCAGGAAACCATTCTACTAGTCTCTGGAGAGCTGAACATACAGGACAGGTTTTATCTGCAATGGAGGAGGGTTGCACAGTGGCCTCACTGTCCCTTTTGGGCATCAGGTTCCAGGAAAGCCACAGGGGCAAGACATCTTTTTTACTTTTCTGGGGCAAATATAATAAGCAAGATGTTGTTTGCTGGGTATTAGTGTCAAAGCATCTGAAACTGAAAGCAGCCTATGTACAAGAGACCTCTGACCACTCTCCCTCAATAGCAGGTTACTCCCATGCCCTCTGCTAATATAGAATCATAGAATCATTTTAGTTGGAAGAGACCCTTTAAGATCATTAAGTCCAACCATAACCTAACTCTAGCACTGAACCATGTCCCTAAGAACCTCGTCTAAATGCCTTTTGAACACCTTTAGGGACAGTGGCTCCACCACTTCCCTGGGCAGTTTGTTCCAATGCCTGACAACCCTTTTCATGAAGAAATTTTCCCTAATGTCCAATATGAACCTTCCCTGGTGCAACCTGAGGCCATTTCCTCTCATTTCCTCTCATCTCACTTATTACCTGGGAAAAGAAACCGCCCCCCCCCCTTGTTAAAACCTCCATTTCAGGTAGCTGTATTGAGTGGTCTCCCCTCAGCCTCCTTTTCTCCAGGCTGAACCACCCCCCACCAGGCCCCTCAGCAGCTCCTCATCAGACCTGTGCTCCAGACCCTTCACCAGCTTCGTTGCCCTTCTCTGAACTCACTCCAGCATCTCAGCTTCTTGTTTTTCCACTAGTGAGCAATTCTATGTGTCTGGCTGCCACCCCGCACCCCTAGAACCGGCTCAGTTTAATCTTTTTGTGGGTGATTTACAGCCCGTGCGGGGAAGAGGAGGGTGACTGCACGGGCGGAGCGGCAGGACCGCCTGTGCCTCGGCAGGTGCCGGAGCTGCCGGGCACTAGGACCCGGCGGTGGCTGAGCGGAGGCGGCCGCATCCCTCTCCCGCTGTCACCCCGCAGCCTCTGCAGCTTTATCCCTCTCCTTCAATGGTGACTGACTACTTCCCAACCAGCCTGGCAGCCGGAGCTACAAAGCCTCGCTAGGACCGGCTCTTAGGCCCGGTTCCTGGCGGCTTCATGGCATCTCCCAGGACTATCACCATCGTCGCCCTCTCAGTGGCCCTGGGGCTTTTCTTTGTCTTTATGGGGACTATCAAACTGACCCCTCGGCTCAGCAGAGATGCCTACAACGAGATGGTGAGTATGGCAGCGGCAGCACGGAGGGAGGTGCATTCGGGGTCTCTCTCCTCAACCTTGCGGCAGAATCCGTGTTTGTGGGGGGATGCACGGAGGGTGACTGCTCCGGAGCCCTGAGCGATGGGAGTGAGAGGGAAGAAGCTTGTCTGCCTCCTTATTTGATGCAGAAAGAAACAAATGATACATAATACCGAGGATATCCTGGTTCCGTCTGAGCCTTATCCCCGGAGAAACCTCCTGTGCAAAAGGATGGGGAGAGGGGAGGAGGATGGGGTAGCACAGCATGGCGATGTATGCAAAAAAGATGGGGACACAAGGGACTCTGAAAAGCCAAGTCTGTTGAAGTGCCAGCCACGTAGCAGGCAGGTACAGCTGGTCCCTGGGAGAATAACTACCCTCTGAACTGGGGGTAGGAAAAGCAGGTGCCTGCTTTGGCAGCCAGATGATCACCCTCAGAATTCTGTGCTTCAAAGCAAGGATAATGTCACTGGCTGTCCCCACCTCACCAGACTTGTGCAGGGATTAATTAATGACCGTGAAACGCTCTAAGATTCTTAGCTAGCAGAAGAAAACATTATTAATAGTCATCTTATTATTCTCTTTAGCATGGGAAATGAGCCTCTCCTCCTCTTGCCTAATGGGAAAGGGGCGAGGAGAGGAACAAAAAGTCGTTTTGCGTTTCCCAGCTGCTCAGCCAGTTAGTGCTTCTCCCTGGCCAGGGCCAGCCCTGCTGCAGAGCTTTACCGGCTGGGAGCTGCAGGCAGGGCACTTGCTGCCATGTTTTGCTTCCCTGTCTATGTTTGTTTATTCTCCTGCCATCCCCCCCAACCCCCACCATATTTATTGCAGTGGCTGAAAAGCATTGGTATAATTTTTATGCCCCTAAAAAAAATAGTGCTGGAAGTTTCCAGCACATTCTATTCTCTCCCTTTCCTCCAACTGCCCAGCTGCCTTTCCTTAGCTCTCAAATAACATCTGAATCACAGTGCCTCATCTGCAGCCCAGCACAGGGATCTCACCAAGAAAAATCACCAAGAAGTAACTCAGGAGCTAGAGACTGAGTCAAAATGCCCAGAAAACAAAGCTTTTAAGCTTCTGCTACATAAGGGACAGGAAAAAGCACCGAGACTTCAGAAGCATTGCAAAATCCTTGTTCTGTAAAATATTTTGCTTCTCTGTCTCTTTATGCTTTACCAAGTATCAGGCCTACAGGTAGGAATGATCTTTGTTTTCACAAAGAGAAAGCAAAGGTACTTGGATATTACACAGCATCATCATTCTTAATAGCGCATATTGTACCATGTTCATGGCTCATTAGGCTTTATGCTTTTGCTGTGCTGCATACCAGGGTAGTCTGTCATGTAATGGAGACAGTGAAAACCTGATCTTGCCAATCAATAAGCATGGCTTCTTGCCTTGATCAGATACAGAACCTCTGTCATCTACCCACAGCACTGAACTCGCAGTTTTTCATTCAACAAAAACCAGACACACTAGTTTGTCTATTAAAATACCAGAGTACTCTAGGACATGCTGATTGTACATTTCTTTATAAAGCTGTATTTTTCACAACTGTTTAAAAATACTCTGCTCTGAGGAGAGGTTTTATTCACTGAAAGTTTAAAATGCATCCTTACAATGCATACACTTAGAGTGTGTCATGACAACTTCAATTATTTAGCAGCAAAGGTGACAATGCTGTATATTTTTAACTGCATGTGAAGTGTTAGCTCCTCTTAGAAGGAAGCAGCAAAATTTACAAAGAAGTGGGGAAGTTCTGTGTGTCTGTAGTGCAGGTTTCCAAAATCACATGGAAGGAAATCTACAATGTGATCAGTGTCTGTGAGAGCTGAACAACTCTGTACCTGAGATTTGGCTTCCATTTCCCTCTCCCTGATTAGAAAGCGGAGAACACAACGGCAAGAATATCTGCAGGGATCATATACTCAAGTGTAAGTGGATATAGTTTCAGTGTCTCCAATAACTATATTAAAATATAAAGGAAATACTTGATTGAAAAAGAAAACAAAACAAAAAACCAATGATCCCATGAGCAACCAATGTTCAAATGCAAGAACTTGAATGTGTGTAAGGACAGAGGCTGTTTCTTCCCTGAAACAATGAGGCAGCTGTGTAAGGAGGCCGAGTTGTGCAATTTATACTGCTTCTTAATCCCGCGTAAACCAGGGAGCAAAGGATGTCAAATGTCAGCTTGCTTTAATCTGAGGAAAGAAAGGATCATAAAGGTATGTTAGCACAGGACAGGGTTGGTGAATCTCAGCTTTGATGGATAGTCCCATGCGAATGTCATACTACCCATAACAATGGGATATTTTAAGTTGCTTTGAGGTAGGAAGAGACTTCTGGTTTAACTTGCTATGCCTTGGCTTTGCAGGGACTAGGTGTATTATTTAATTATAAAGTACAAGTTACTCTTAGAGAGAGGTACTTTCATCTAACAACACGGGTCTGCATTGTAATTCCAATAACTTCAGTTGTTGGCGAAGGTACACGTGGCCTGCTCCTAGCTCCAAAGATGGGTGCTAGGTTGCAGAACTTTTCCAGCGAGGAGACAACAGCTTATAAAGGGGGAATTGCAGGCTGATGGTATTAATCCCCTCCAACAGGAGCTTTAGGGATACAGACTGGATATTGTGCCAGAGGGGTCTGTGATGACTGAAATGGTCATATTGCACATCGATCTATTTCAATAGAAGTCACCTTTGCCTTTACTTTCTCACCTTACGGTGTTCACGCTCTTGCCGCTTGATTTCAGAAACGAGCATACAAAAGCTACGTGCGGGCCCTCCCCATGCTGAAGAAGATGGGAGTCAGCTCCATCCTTCTCCGCAAGAGCATCGGTGCCCTAGAAGTGGCATGTGGCATTGTCATGACACTGGTGCCTGGTCGCCCCAAAGACGTGGCCAACTTTCTCCTACTCCTCCTTGTGCTGGCTGTGCTCTTTTTCCACCAGCTTGTGGGGGATCCTCTCAAGCGTTACGCCCATGCCCTGGTCTTTGGGATCTTGCTTACCTGCCGTCTGCTGATTGCCCGCCAGCCTGAGGAGCAGCCACCAGAAAAGAGGATCCTGTCCGTGAATGGAGATGAGCAGCCACTCATCGACGAAGCAGCTCCTGAAAAAGGCAAAATGAAGGTCTCCTAGTTGAGTGCGTGTGAAAAAATACGGACCCTCGAGGCAGCTCTCTCCAAAATCACCCAGAAAATTCGTTTTTTTTTTTAATTTACCTATTTATATTTTTTTGTCTGTCTAAATAAAGTTGCACTTGGGGTCTGAGAGACATGTGGTATGTCTACACTGTAGTCTTGCTTTTGCTGCTGCCCTGTTATGTAGAAAAACACAAGCTAGCTTTCAGCAGGACAGCTCGGGGGCAGTTAGCAGCCTGGCCCCAACAGGAGTTGCCGAACCAGCTGGAGAGCACGGGCAGAGCCCTGGGCAGGCAGTGGTGCCAACCAGGGCAGATCAGTCCCCGAGCACCAACCCCGAGCCTCACAGCAGCGACATCTGGCCTGGATGCACTTCTGCTGTGCGGTGGCCTCGGCAACAGCAGCTGGTAGAACATAACCCGATGTCGCTGTGCTGGCTTGTGTGGCCCCATCCACATTTCCTTCTCCATAGTCAAGGGGGAAAAGGACCCTACCAAGTATAAAAGTGCTGTTTGTTGTGTGTGAGAGGGTACCCTCAGCCTTTGCTGCCTCTGTGCCCAGTCCTTTCTTTGGACTGGTTATCCAGGAAAAACAGGGGATGCGATACCTGCATCTTCCTGGATTTCCACGCTTCGCAGAGGCTCTAAAACTGGGACAAGGGCCTGATAACAGTAATTTTTGCCTGCATCACACGATGCAATGGCACCTCTTTACCCCTCTTGCAGAGAGTAAGGATCCCCGGTGAGGGAATGGGGAGCAGAACTGCCCAAAGAACTCTGAAATATGCCTGCTGTTGGCAAATAGCATCATGTTCCCTATTTCCATGCAAGAAGAAAAATCCCTTTTTCCACAAGTACTGCAACTTTATAGAATTGTTGGTTATTGCTGATAGATGAGGGTCTGAGTGTGTGCAGTTCATCCCACGTGCAGCTTTGGTGAGTGGGGGGAAGTCCTGTCACCAGAGCCTGAATCCCTGTGTGTTGTACCTGAAATCTTACAGAGTGTCACAAGCAGCATGTGTTACCTCTGAGTTTGTTTGTTTTTTCTTGATGTCTGTTTTCAGTTTTTCCTCATTTTCTTAATTATTCATGATAATAAAGTTTTTGAAATTTGGAGAAAAATGTCTTGATGGAAATAAATTTCTTTTTTTTTTGAGAGATGCATCTGAAAATATTTTTCCTGCACTCACACACTGCATCTAAAATGGGTAGACTCACATCAGGGGAATTTCAAATACAAAGTGATGCAGGATGGGAGCCATCTGAACACTACTGGGCTATAAATTAATAACCACAGGAATTTAAAAGAGATGTTTGAACATTTTCGTGAAACAGTCTCATATAAATTTCCACTTCTGTACAACGTGGCAGCAAGAAAAGATATTAAAACTCCAGTAAAATATCAGTATTACATTTCTATAAAATTGATGATGGATGTTCACATGCAGTATATCCAGTTTTCTTATGACGAGTTTGCTGCTGAAACAGATGTAGTCTTGAAAATATATATGCTGAAAAATCCTCCTCCTAGAGCCCCAAAGAGTGAGTAATTATCCCTTATCAGATGTGCACCCCGAACAAAGGAAATTACTGACCAGCCACCTTTGTTAGACGATCTCTCATCTTCACAGACTACCTCCAGGTCATCCCAAATGTATATGGGATTTACTGTACCTCCTGAAAGACACCTCTGACTGGAGTTATTAATCACTTTTCAATTCAAAACCAAATTAAAATACCGCCAACTCGAAGTCACACCGTGACAGGTGTTCCTACACGAGGTGCTCACAGCTGAACTGCAGCCTTTGGGCCTCCTGTGCACGCCTGACTCAGTAAACCTTTGGAAACTAGTGTCTGTTCTTTGTAACGTTCTTTACCCAATCGCGTATGGACGCCTTAATAATGAATGTAAAATGCTCTGCATAGCAAAGCTTATCCCTGCAAAAGCTTCACGCTGTGAGTTCTGAGAAACGTCCCCTTTTCCCATTTGCAACAATGTAAATTACCGATCTGCAGTAGTGACTACATGGTCTTTATTACGGAGGAAGACAAGACTCCTCTCGGAGCCCAGTAACAAGAATTCTGTATTTATCTATATTGGGTTGACCTCCATCTTCGCCCCCCAGCATTAGCAAACTATTTTTGGAAGCTACCAGTCCTCTTTGCTTGCTAGAGGTCATAAGGCGCCAAGAACCGATTTAGTCCTTTTGTAAAAGCACGATGCTAATTTACTCTTCGTATGTTCCCCACCACCCCGCACTTTTGTGTCTTTATCTCCAAGCCCATAATCGCATTCCCCTCAGCACCACCCAGTCCCTGTCATGGCAGACACCTTCTAGCGCCCCCCCCCAGCCCGGCCCCATCTCCGCATAGACTCCGTCACCACTGCGCAGGCGCCGCCGCCGGGCAGACCGCGCATGCTCAAGATCGCCCAGGACAGGGCGGAAGTACCGCCGCCCCTGCCCTCAGTACGTGGCTCTACGCATGCGCCAGAGGAGATGATGCTGGCGGCCGAGGAACGCGCCCATTGGCCGTCGCAGCCCCGCCTAGCCCTTAAGTGCGCAGGCGCAGGAAGTGGCGCGGAGGTTTGAATTGCGCGGCGGTTGGAGGTGTCCCCTGTGTGAGGAGGTAACTGCGGCGGGACCCGCGGCTGGGGGCACCCCCGGGGCGGCTTCTCCGTGGAGAGAGTGGCCCTTGCTGCCGCTCCTGGGGTGGCGGTGGGGCTGGGCCGGGAAGGCTTCGGCTCTCCCTGTCTCTTCAGGGCCGCGCACGTCACCTCCACAGAGCTCCGCGGGGGTGTCCGGCGGGGCCGCTGTGGGGCACTGGAGGGAGAAGGGTGGGGAGGAGGGAAAGGCACGTCCGTGCCGAATACCCGTGTGGAAGCGTCTGGTGCTGAAGAGCTGGACAGGGCTGGGCTCGCGTTCCAGCCTGTTAGTTCTGCTTTAAGGTCTCTACCTTTCTGGTAGAAGCCTGCAAGACAAAGAAAATGTCAATCTATAATCACTGTAAGGAATTTTCACTGTTTTGAAGCATCTCAGTTATTCTTAGTCATGGGCATGCAACACATCTATGTGGGAGTTCTGATGTGCTTGTGTTGCCCTTTAATGCTGAGGAGGAGCATTTCACCTGCAGTCAGTAGATTCCGCTTGTGAATGCCCTGTGTGAGAACATCAGTGTGTGCTTCAGAAGTCTTGACAGGGTGAGCCAGAGACGTGTTCTTGGTGTGCTGCACAGAGAGGTTAGTGACAAACAAAGATGCAGGAGAATAAAGATGATTCTAACATATTTAGGAAATGGGAGCTGAAGAGAGGGTATGAATTGAAATTCATTCTGGTTTAGTGCATCAGGAAAGAGGAGGAACAAAAGATAGGTTGCAGCGATCCAGGGACATGCATACATATGCTACCAAATCGAGAAAGTTGTCACAAAGTTTCATGTTATGTGGGTAGAAGTTTGATCTCTCCAGCATATTGAGGAGAAAACGTCACTTTTCATGGTTGTATTTCACGCAGAGATTGGCACTTTTTCAGTGTTGGTAGCTCTTGCGCTTCATTTGGAAGTTTACCGAAATGACTTTTTTTTTTTTGGTCCTAGCTGCTAGCTAGAGAGGCTGCAGAAGAACTTTTTTTTAATGAGAAGATAAGTGTTGTTATGATCCTTTAAAAAAATCTGTGTGTTACCTTTCAGGAAATCATGACCTGCTGACTGATTACATTGGCATACACAATACAAGTACTGAAACTGATAATGCATAAAATAAACTCAGAAGAAAATTGTTGATTGTGTTTTGCTAACTTTTGGCTTAAGTTAATTTTTGGATCAAAATACTATATAAAATTTTATCAGGTAACTTTTAAATTGAAAAGAGTTTGATAATTTTTACTTGGGAATTTTTTCTTCCATTTTTTACTGGAAGAAAGGATGGAGTTTCTATACTCTGTCTGTGCATCTTCCGAGTACATTGTTTGACCTTTTTGGGTGCAGGTGGCTCCAAATGATTTCCTCTGAAATTACTTTATGTGGGATCCCTCTAAAATCTGTTAGGATAATAATTTTTTCTTTACTTGTGGCAGCCATCTCTGATGTTCTTCAGGTGTTGGAGGTTGACCTATTTTCTTGCCTCTCAATAGTGAAGGGTTGGAACCCACATGACAAATGAGTAAAATTCTCCTGTCTCCAATGGGAGTCTGAAAAGATGGAGCAAAGTCAGAGTTCCAAGACCTCAAAGCGGCCTCTGCAATTTCGTGATACAAATCAAACTGATATGTCTGCATGGCGAAAAAAAGGGAGAACTGACCCTGAAAACAGTGTCCTGGATCATCAACCTCCTAATGATCAGAAAGATGACAACGAGCAAGACTCCCTTGAGGAGGCTTTCCGCTACTTTGAAGAAGGTAAGAACAGCTTTAAGGTTAGCTACATAGGATCAAAGAGATAATAACAAAGTTCTTAATAACAATATTTTAAAAACCTTCTGTTTTCCCTCTCTAATGCCTGAGCTTTGTAATATTTCTTGAATGTCTGAAAATGTTTTCCCCTTTATATGACTATGTAAAGAACCAAACAAAAAGGAATATACGTTGAGACAGTTCAGAGAACTTTAAAATAGTTCATTTTGAGTTGAGAAATTGTTTCATCCTTGTGTTTATCATATTTTTTTTTTTTCCCCAGTTCAAGACCGTGTTTCACTGAAAAATAGTATTCTGCAGAAACACTTGACTGCTGTGGAAAGTGTTGCCCTACAAAGAGGATTACCCCCTGAAGGATTTAATGTGTTGCTAGATGTGGCACTCAGTGGCAAATTTGGTAAAATGTTAATATACTTACTTGTGTGTCTTCTGTGAACGTCTCTTTCCCCTCTAATCAAACCTGCTTGAGATAACGTATTTATGGCGACTGTTTTGTTAAGTACTTTATCATAAAGTCAATATTTCTGGCATGCTTCAATGTAATTTCTGAGTTCGTGATAAAAATAATCTCAGTTCTTGCTACAGGGGAGTCATATCCAGAAAAATATTATGTCTTCTTACAATTGCCTTTTGAAAAGCTTATTGCCTTTGTAATTGCAGGTCTCTGAAAGGCTTAAAGTGTGTCCTTAGCAACCATTGTCTTTTCCTTGTTGTAACTGTTTGTGTAGGTTTCTTTTCCCCAAGATCAAAATAATTGAACAAACTGACATATTATTTTAACTTTAGAAAGTTTTGCTATCATCCTAACAGTCAATTCAGCAGTGTTAATGCTACCTTCATGCCACTTTCTTAGAAAGTGGCCACCATTTATTCTTCTAAATAATGAAATATTCAATGAAAAAAACCCCTTGCTCCAATCCAAGAGGTGCACATGGGATTCTTTCTGCATTATGCAAGTAGTTTAGTACTTTTCTTGATTTAAAATTACTTAGCTTATCTTCAGAACAGTAATCTGCTGATATTTGGCTGACAGTCATATACTCTTTTGCTGACGGAACTGGTTGTTTAATATTGCCAGAAATTTGTGTGACTTTTGATTGTCTTGCCAAGAGTCTAAAGGCTGTTTTGGTATTAAAATACTCGATTTTCCATTTTTTCTCTTTAAGCTGGAAAAAAAAATTCTCATAACTTTTTGAGGTATATGTAAGTCCCTACTAGATTCTTGTGCACTGTTACTTTAAGCAATGAAGCTCTGAATAATCTTGTCTAGAGGGGATTTTGACCTAAGCTGCAAAACCATTTCAAAGAACCTGGTACATGAGCACCATCTTATTTTAAATTGTTTGGGTTTTAGGTGATGCAGTGAATACTCGTATACTGAGGAGTCTGATTCCAGCCTCAGTAGTACCAGAAGATTCTGTGGTTTCATCTGTATCTTGGCTTTGTGTCAGCAAATGCTCAGGCAATGTCCAGGTAACTTAGTACATGTTTACAGTAGTGCTCTAGTTTTGGTTAAAACAGGATCAAGTCTCTTTTAGTGAATTTTCCTTTTAGCTGAGTTCTTCTAATTAATTGCGTTTTTCTGAAATTGGCTGCATGTTTTTCAAACAATGTTTGCTCCGGAGTCGACAACACCTGCTGTTTACATTTTTGCTGAGCTATCAGTAGGAATGGAATGCAGAAAAGGCCCAGCTTTACATTTTGTTGCTATAGTAGCCAAGGTCACTGACAGACCTCTTATGTCCAATAAGTGAGGGGTTGTAAAAGGGTTGTACTTGCAGGGACATGCAGACAGAACTGGTGATCCAAATTGCCGAGCAAGGTATTCCTTATCGTGCACAGTTTAAAGCTGGGAGATCATGAGGGTCTTGGACTCTCTTGGTCCATGGCTGGTGTCTGAGGAGGACCCTGCCTGTTCTCCTGCCTGCAGCCTGATACTGGTTCTAGGACCATGTCCCAGAGCACTATGTCTGTCTCTTTTAAACACCTCTGTGGATGGTGACTCAACTACTTCCCTGGGCAGCCTGTTCCACTAATTGGTAATCCTTTTGGTGAAGAAACTTTTCCTGACATCCAATCTGAACCTCCCCTGATGCAACTTGAGGCCATTTCCTCTTGTCCTATTGCTTCTTACTTGGGAAAAGAGACCAACCCCCACCTCACTACAACCTTCTTTCAGGTAGTTCTAGGCAGTGATAAGGTTTCCACTAAACAGCCCCAGGTCCCTCAGCTGCTTCTCATCAGACTGTGCTCCAGGCCCCTCACCAGCCTTGCTGCCTTTCTCTGAACTCTCTCCAGCACCTCAAGGTCTGTCTTGTCATGAGGGGCCCTCAGATCACATATGAGGATTAGCACATATTCAGAGCTGAGTTGCTTTTTCCATTCTGATGTGGCAGTTGGTGCTCCTAGCAGGCTTTCTTCCACAGCTGAATTACCCCTGTACTGTTCATCTGTAGCTATCTGCTTGTCCTTGAGAGTGAGATGTATCCTTAATAATTCTCAAACTGGCTAGCAACTGGTCTTAGCTTTTGCCCATCACTTAATGTAATTTGACTATTTTTCTTATTTTCAGCTGCTTTTTTTAAAATGGCTGATCACAGTGTTTGACTTCATTGATCACAAGGAACAACTTAATGCCCTCTATGGTTTCTTCTTTTCCTTCCTCCAAGAAGAGAAGATGGTAAGGAGAGCCGAAGAATACATGGAATTGACAAAATAAACTTGAATGTTCGTTAGTAGTATGCACATTAATGCTATAATTAGTCTGGAGCGGCTGTTGGTTAGATAGCATTTTCTAATGGCTGAAATTTTTTCTTCATTTTGCATTTTTTTTGCATAGTTTAGATTCAGAAACTGTGAAGTACTGTAGGATTATTTTAGTTTCAGTGCTGTGGTCTGGTTTGTCAAGCACGTTTCAAGGAATTACTATTCTGCATGACAGAGCAGTAGGATATTCTGTCTAAATTCCCAAGAGTAACAATGATGCTGCGGTCTCTGGGATTGCCTTTGATGTCAAACATCAGCAGCTGAAGTCTCCTGCTCCTGGGAAAAAGTGACTTGCATACCTTGGGCAAAAAGTAAAAAACCTTTTAGAGCAATGTTTATTTAATGGTAAGAAACTAAGTGTTGTTCTACTTAATTGATTTGAAATGTAGTTTAAATGAGAACACGCAATCAGGAGATATCTGCTATACAGCAACTGTAAAATTCAGGTGCTAGAATGCTGAGGTGTTTGACTCAGTTCATATTAATGTGATCTCAGCAGTCATGTTAGACAAATATGAAATTGTTGATATCTTTCAATTTAGCATATTTTGTGGTTTACTTTAAAAGTTTCTGAAGTTCTGAGTTATATTTCTTGCAAAGTTTTTAATGGTTTTAAGTCAACTTTAGTTATAATCTTTTCTTAAAACCAGATTTAAGTTCTTACTGTTTCATAGCATTTTCAGGTGTGATGGACCAATTGGAAAGTGCACCAGAGTTGATGTGAAACTGATTTCCTTACAGCTTCAACTGTAGTTAGAAGCTCTAATGTAATAAATTATTTTGATTCAAAGGTGCCTTTCTTTTTGAAAATGTAATTGTGCATTCACTGCTGACTCCTGAAATACCGTGTTCCAGGAAACAAGATCCAGGCTCAGTGATTAGCTTGAATTATTATAGGGACTGCTCATAGTGCAGATGTTTCTAAATAAAATTGACATATGTGATATGTAAAAAAAACATGCTACTTGCTAAGAGAAGAAAGGTCTGCTCTGCCCTGGTAGGGATGCAGTGATGACTTAAGGCAGCCAACTGAATGGAACCATATCGGCTTGTGAAGCCTAGGTGTTGCTTTTAGGGTATCCTGATTTTCATCTGCACCAGCAGGACAGTTTATTGCTGCCTTTTCTTTGCAGTGCCCCTTTGTCTGCCATCTGCTCTACCTGCTGACCAGGAAAGAAAATGGTGAGTCTATCCAATTGTAAGAGACAGGATACCATTTTGGTTTATATTCTGTGACAAACCAATTGCTTTATGGCAAGGAGGCATGGGTGGTAGTTCAGCCTGATTTATGTAACGCTTTCTGAATTGGAAACCTATTAACCTAGAAATAAACCTGGTTGGTCCTGCTTGCTTTGCCATGACTTTTCTATAACAAAAGTCATATTACATTTTTTGCATAAATATCTGATACAGTGGTTTTAAAATCCTTTGTTCTTGATTGCATTTCCAGTAAAACCTTTTCGGGTTAGGAGGCTGCTTGACCTCCAAGCAAAAATGGTGAGTTTATTTCAAATCTTGTAGCTTGTGAGATTAATGTCTCTAATGGAGAAGAGTGGCTAGTGTCTCAGGACAGGGTTAGACTTGGAACTGTAGGTTGTAGCATCAGGACTTGTCTGTCTTCCATGCCCATCCCTAATTTTCATTTGTGTTTTGTGAGCATGTGCAATGACACGCATAGAGCTATATAGTTAATGGCTACATGTGGTAAAATCTCTGAAGCAAGGGGCTGCTTCATTTATCTGTAACCATTGATTTTTCCCTTCATCTTCCTTTTTCAAGTAGTATCAAAAATGATTGAGAAATATAAGAATGTACTGGATCTATTCTTTTTTTGTAAGAAAAAGCTAGCTATTATGTCTTTGGAGCAACTGGATAGCGTAAGACTATTTCCATAGTTTTGATAGTTAAGTTCCTTTTTATTAGTTAAACTGCAGAAGGTTCATTCTTCAATCCCCTTTCTATGTTATTTCATTCACAGTTTCTGCTCTTTCTGTCATTTTCTGTTGTTCATCTATGTTTACTTACTCATAGGCAGATTTGGAAAGCTTTTAATAAGCACTGGGGTATTTTTGCTTTTAGAATATTGTATTCAGTTTCTATATTAAAAATATCCTCCCCATGTTTTTCCTCTTGTTCTGCTATTTGACAGGGAACACAGCCTTATCTGCAGGCTCTGCTATCACTTTACAAACTCTTTTGTCCTGAGCTGGTGACCATAACCCTTCCCAGGAAAATGAAGGTAAGAAATGGATTTAATCTCTCTGGAACCAGTACTTATTACAGTATTTGTACTGAGCTTTCCATTTAAGCTATAGCATGATTTAGTGGTGAAGATTAAGTCTATTTCTTCTTTTCACTGAGTAAAATCAGGTTTAGATGAGGATTCATTGCCTTGCGTTTTGTGTCCTGTTCAGCACAATGAGATGATTTTGAGTGGAATGGCATCTACCTTTATCCTTATGAGGATTACTTTAATCCTCTTTTTTTGATGTTCTTACTGGTTTTAACTTGTTTGATGTATTGTTAAGTTCTTCAATAAACAAACTATCTTGTTTGTACAAAGCATTGTCCAAATTGCCGACTTTCTCAAGAACAAATAACAATGGAAGTCAGTAACTTGGAAAGTCTGTCATGGGAAAGAGAAAAAATAATGGGGAAAAATGCGGTAAGCCGATTTGTCAGAGACTTGAGGCAACAGCAAAAATATTACTCCACTTTTGGAGAGGCCTATGAGTATGTTTAGCCCTTTGACCCAGTGATATATGCAGCAGAAGCTGAATGCATAACAGAAAATAGCAGGCCAGACCTATATTCTGCAACACATTTTCTTTTTATACTTCAGTGGGGTAGACTTAGGTGTGTGTGTGTTGTTTTTGTTTTATTTTGGTTTTTTTTTTAGAAGATATTTAATCTAGAGACATTTAATTTCTATGTAGGAAAGCTGTGTTTCTATAAAAGAAAAATGGCTTTATTTCAATCTGGCTGTGTCCTTACCTTGCTCTATAAATTTATATTTTTCACCATGCTGCACAGTCATCTCTCGGAGAATTTACGTTTTTTGGCATGCACAGAAGGGAAGTAAATAGTTAGCAACTAAAACACAAATACATCTTCAATTGTTTTTATGAACATGCTGTCTTAACATGTATGATAAAAGCTTGGTTACCTAGGCCCAAACCAATCTGAATACTTTTGTAATGGTTTGGCACTTGATTAGAATTTAAAGCCTGACTGGAACTGAAAAGGTGTTGGGGTCATTTTTCCAGTTTTTTTTTTTTAGCTGTAGTATCTACCTTGAGAATTCAATTACTCATTGAATTTGTTCTGTTTGGCAGATATCACTGGTGCTGAATTTGGGAAGCTTTCCAAATAACTTGCATAAGCCTACCTTGGTCATGTTTTATTTTAATGTATACTTGAGATTTAATCTGTGAGTTGAAGATAAATCTGAATGAGGATTAGAAATCAGAAGTGTTGGAGATCTCTTTGGAAAAGAGAGCATTTCGGAAGGAAATAAAAGCATAACTGTTGAACTATAGCTACTCCTTGGGTTCATTACCTTTTAATGAGAGTTCTGTGCGTGAAAACCCAGCCTCTTGGTCTGTCAAGCAGAGTTGAGCGTATATACATCACAGTGGTGACATTTATCGGGATAGAAAAGGATCTTTCCATTGCTTTGTCTTAGTTTGACTTCTTTGATAGATGTCCAATTTGTGTTTTGGTTTTCTTTTTCAGGCTTACTTCAGGGATCCAGAAGGCCCATGGAAAGCAGCAATCAACACAGTAAGGCAAAGAAACCAGGAAAACACTCAAGTGGCCCGGCCACTGTTTTTAGGCACAGCCCAGCCTCAGTCACAAAAAAGGGTAGGTTATGGGCCAAAGAGAGACCTGAGAGGGCATCAGGCAGCTGTTTTTATGATGAATATTGGCAAATAATGGAAGTCAGACTTTATTTTGGCAATGAGAAGAGGGGAATAGCTATATAGAAATGCAACATTCCCATTGTAATGAACACCTGGACATGTTTTTTTTGCAAAACAGGGTCTTTAAGGAACACTGATCACAAGTGCATTTGATTGTCCTGGGAACACAGTCATTGCTGTTCATTTGTGTTTCTTTTTGACAGAAATGGAATACCCAGATAAGCATACCTGCAAGCAGTAGAAACAAAATTAATTTTGAAGAGGACAGGGAAAAGAAATGTATTGATTTGCACAGTACAAATGAGTCTTTTCCAGTGGAGCAGCTGCAGACTTTTTCTCAGCTCCTACAAAATATCCACCGTCTAGAGGTGAGTTTCAGGAACGTCTTGGTAAGCTCACTGAATGTGTTTTGAGAGGACAAAGGGCATTCCTCTGTGCCTTGTTGGTATGTGGATAGTGTGTGGGCCTACCTAGTTTTGACAGAGCATCTAGTCCTACCTGAGGGTGACAAATGAGTCCTGGAGATGGTCTTATTGCCAGTAAAAGGCTTGGACAACTCTGACAGATTCTCTGGCAATTTGCCGATGTAAATACTGAATAACTTTTTCTTGATTTCTCTTTCAGTTTCCTTCCCAGATGGGTTCAGTGCTAACAAACCCTTTATTGCTTCATTACATGAATTGCTTCAAAGATGAATCAGTTAACCTAAGGCTCTACTATTGGATGGAGCAGACTCTTCAGCAAGGTAGGAATTTAGTATTACCTGACATGGTAGGGGGAGGTAAAGGATGTCTGAGGTTTTTCACCTTTCAATAACAGTACTTTGCTATTCATATTTGTAGTGATAATCACATAGTGTTAAAATAACTACTGGAGGAGAACTGAAATTTGTTTCCAATTGTGTTTCTTCTTGCTGTGATTGTATTCAAATACAGTATTCTCCCCTGTTTAGAATGTACCTGGTGTGTGGTTGATAACAGTCAATATGAAGAAGAATTTAAGAATTTCCTGGAAACTGTCTACGAGACAGAGTGCTTCTTACAGGTAAGTGCCTGTTTTGTGGAAGCTGAGGGTTTCACCAAGTCTTCCCTTTAAAGTACTTTTGTGACTTACCTGTTTCCTGTAGTACCTCTGGGAAGTGACAGTGTCTCAAGTAATAAAAACACATATTCATATAGTGAGTTAATATTCTGGAGATGGCCTTGTTTTCTGCAAGAGAGATAATTTGAGGCTGATATTGAGAAGGATAACTTGAATGTCCTGATGAATTGTGTGGCTGGAGGGAGGTGTAAGCCTCTTTCTCCATGGTGGAATGAGCATACCAGGGTGCAGGCATGTAAGTTTTTGAAAATTCTTCTTCTGCTTTGCAGGAGGGATTTTCTTCTTGTGAAGAGTTTCTGTATAAGAGCCTTCCTCTCTGGGATGGCTTCTGCTGCCGATCACAAATCCTCAGGTTTGTGAGTTGGATTCCCCTCCGCAGCTCCTCCGGTATGTCTTGCAGATCCTTTGGGTGAGGCTGGACAGTGTCTGATCTTGGGAACCAGAATTTTTGCACAGCTGTCATACTGCTTTCTCATTTGTTTCAGAAATAAAGTCACATCTCTACAATCCCCTGGCACAGCTCTTTTTCACATCGTCCCTTTACTTTAAGGTAAATTTAGTGAGTACAGTGCCTGTTTGATATTGCTGTCTGCACTTGAGTCAGGTGTAGCAGTCTGAGTGACTGTATAGGGGATTTTATTTGGGGAAGTCTGGATTCAAATAAGGGTGAAGTATATACCTGAGACATAGCTTATTTGGAAATCTGAGTGCTTGTAAGACTTCTTCTTTTTTGACTGGAATTAAACTGAGGCACTGGAAATAAAATGAGTTTGGTTTTTTCAATTTTAACTCTGTTTTTCCTGGAGAATTTGAGTTTCAAATACTATGCAACACATTCACTTCAAGGGGATGAGCAATTGTCTCACTGCTCCTTGTGGTCCTGAGAAACTCTTGATATCTTTCCTTGTGTACATCAATTCTCATACCATTTTTTGTTCACTATTATTCACCTATGTAAATTGTCATTAACCTGTTTTTGTTTTGCCTCTTGCAGTGCAGTGTTCTTGAGAGCCTGAAAGAGCTGTTGCAGAACTGGTTGAATTGTCAGGTGACTCGTCTGGATTCAGAGTCTGATTCTGAAGTCCATTCTTCGTAAGTTTGTCTAAAATAAATGCAATACAGTGTTTTGTGCATCGCTCCCTAGTGTATTCAGACATATATTCTAGCCCTATTACCCAGCATGAAGACAAAGGTTAATAATGCTGTAATGTTTCTGCTATATTGTAAGCTACCTCGTCAATTGTGTTCTTCCTCTTTTGTTAGTTCTTCCTCTTTCTTTAGAAAGTATTTCTGTTGACACTGAAAATTGAAATGTCCTGAAGTCAAAACCCTTATAACAATGACAGCTGGGTCATGCTCATAATCATGTTGGTAACAATATGTTACTGGGTATGTTGAAGAACAAGTGCATGTTGCTGAGTGCTTAGTGGGGCAGAAGGATAAACTTCAGTTTCTTTTTTACAACTCTTCCTTTTTGCCATGTGCAAAGAGGTGTATATACTAATGTTGTGCTGTGTTGTTGCTGCAGGAATACCACTCTTTCTGGACTAGTGAACACGATTGCTGAACTGATCCACTTTGTTGGATGGATCTCTACTGTTGCATTGCGTTTGGAAAGCAATCATACTTTCTTGCTGCACTTTATCCTGGATTTCTATGAGACTGTACGTATCCCATTTATTTTGCCTTTCAATATTGCAGTACTCTAAGGCAGTCTGCATTTTTTAAGGTAGAGCATGAAAACACGTTCCTTATTATAGTTTACAGAACTTTGATTAAATGCAAGAATGTTCTAAATACTTGGTAGATCTACAGGTGATAGCTGCTGCTATTGCATCCAGAGGCAGAACTAAATATGCTGCTAGAAAGTGGTTGCTCATAAGTCAGAGGTGATCTGTGGAAGGGGAAGTGACAATATAGTGTAACATGCTTTTTTAATGCAAATTTATAGAAAAGAACAATGTTCAGTTAAATTGTAAAAAAACATATCCTTAAATGTTGCCCTAAACTGACTTTTTTTTTCCTCAGTTTGTCCTGTAGACAAACTAAATGGCATCAAATAAGCTTAAGTGCTGTAGATGTGCTTACTGCCACGTGAACACCAGCCATGCTGGTTTTGCTCCTACAATTTGGATAAAATTGTAAAGAGTTGAGAAAACAATGATAGTTCTGATATCTGCTTGTAATTAAAATGTCCATTAAAAATGCACAAAACTAATAGGCAACAACATTTACATGAGATGGTGTGTTTAAAGTAAGTAAATGCTAATTTTATGGGAATATGCAGAGAATCATGCACCCTTTGTATGATTATTGGTGCTCTAGCAGACAACTAGGACTTGAATTTTTTTCTTGAAGTTTATATATTCGGAACTCTAGAGTTTTCTAAAATCATGCAGTTGAGATAGTAAGTGTAGAGACTAGACTTCTGAAGATATCAGTAATTCAGTTACATGCAAATACCTGCCTATACCTTACATGATATAGCTGTACTGAGAACCAGAGGAAAGGTGAAGGTCTGGCAAACAATCTTCAGTGAAAAGTCTGTTATGAGATCAGGCAAAGGAGTCCTAAAACAATTGTTGTCAAATTGTTTATGATCTGAGCTGTAGTAACTAGATATGCATATTTTTAGATCACTACTCTTCTGAGAGTCGTGCATACCTTCCCAAGGAGCATACCATTGGGAATATCTAACTGTGGCTAAGCTGTAGAGGACAGTAGTGTGCTAAGTTGCAGCAATATTGCTTTTAATTATTTCTCCATATGTTAAGACTGTCATTATATCGAAGGATCTTGTTAAATCTGCAGAAACTTTAAAATGTCCCTCTTGAAACTGAATCTTAAATTCAGTTTAAGTCTAAATTCAGGTTAAGTCTGGTGCAATCCCAGCTACATACATCAGAATGATCTGAAAGGTCAGAAAAAAATGGCTGCTGCTTTTTTTTATAGGGATCTAGGTAGATTTGACTCAGCAAGTAACTGTGTCTAAACATATGGAATATCTAAAAGGTTGAATCAAAGACTGAGATATGAATTGATGTCTCATACTGAGAAGAAAACGAACAAAATTGCTCCATGCCGGCCTTCACTCCTAGGTGAAGCTGGTGGAGCTGGCTGGAATGCAGTGTCATGCTCTTTTGCTCTTGGACACATTGGGGTTTGTTAATAGCAGGAATAATCTGCCTGGATTTGCTTCATTCTTGCAGGTGTGTGACATGTATCTGAGGTATGATCTGCCTTTGTTGATAATGCCTCCTCCTAGAGTTTTCTATGCAGTGCTTCTCGGCATGGATTCTGTCAACTTGAATCAGCTCTGCTACATTATGCACAGGTATTACAAATGGTGTGGGCTGTAGGGACTCCTTGTCTTCTCTTCCAGTCTTTTAGAAATGAAATTACTTTGGTGTGAAATGTCTTTTCTTGCCACATGAGGTAAAGGTGAAAGTTTCAGTTGTGCCTGGGTTTCATGATACAGGATTTTATAGCTGTAGTTCCTATCCTCTTTTTTCATTCTGTTATCCAAAATAACAGGATTCTGACCTCTTTCCTGGTATTATTTCCATATCTTTGATATGGGAAAGGAGGACTTCTGATATTGTTTTGGGAACTTAAATCAGCCAGCTGGATTCACTAGTAATTAACTATACAATTTTTTTACTCCTGTGCTTTGACCACTAAGCTTGAACTTTTCCTTACAAATTCTGTAATGCGCTGAGTAGAAAATGCTTCTGCCACCTCCAGACTCTGGGAATTTGGGACTGCTTTGTGCTGCCTGCAGGTCCAAAGACAGCACCGTTCAGCTCTCTGCAGATCCCACCAACGTGGCCGCTGTTCTTGGCCTTGTTAATTCCAGTGGTTGCATCTTGAGAAGGAGAGTAGCCAAGTGCTGACAGCTGGTTCAGGGCTCTCCATGTGGCTTTTTCTCTAAGGAGTCTGCAGGGTAATTAACACAACAGGACGGTTGCTGGGAAATAAGAGAAGCTTGTGCTTATTATATAGAACAACTGTCAAGTTGCATTACTTCCAGTGGGTTCTGTTTCCCTGCTTAGTGAATGAAAATACACTTTTTCTGCTGATTTTTAAGGCTCTGTGTCAATTGATGTGTATTGCCTTTATGAAGGTGACTGTCCCAGGCAAATCAGTCATGTCTTACCCAATAATATTTGTCTCTCAAATTATTATCTTGCTACTGTGCTTGTAAAGGGTGGGTCTATGCCAAGTGATAAAATCCCTTTCAATTCTTTTTCATGTCTTTCTTTTTTACCAGTAAAGTTTGATTTCTCTCGTGGAGGAATAAGCTTTCTTAATATATCCCACAAGCTTTTTTCAATGCTGGTAGGTGGTAAAAATTTACGGGTACCTAAATTTCTCCTTTTTCTTTTTTCAGGTATCGAACCAACTTGGTGACTGCCAAAGAAAATGAGCTGAGTAAAAAGGTATTGTGGGCAAATTTGCCAGGTGCCAGAACAGCCCTTAGCAAGGAGCAGGGTTGAATGGAGTGGAGGTGTTCTGTTAGCATTCTTTTAAGGACTGGAGGGAACACATGCCTGCTTTGATGCTATTTATTGATTTTTGTTTTTTCTTGTCCCTCAGAAAATACTGCAGTTCAAGTTCAGTAATCAGACATATCAAGAGTACAACAAGTACCTAACAGCAATGGTGGGTTGTCTGTGGACATCCAATGTATTCCAGAAGGATATTCACCCTCAAGGTATTGCTATGGATGACGAACTGCTGAAGAAAACCGAAGTGCCGGATTTCAAAAACAGCTTTAACATTGTCTGCCACCCAGCCTTGATGAGCTATGCTTTTTTCTACCTGCAGCAGGTAATGGTGTATGCCAACTTTTGGACCTTTGACCGCACCAGATGTTCTGTCTTGATGGTTTCTTCTGAGAAGTGTTTCTCGATGCACTGGCTGACTGGTAGAGTCAAGTGAGCTTTCCACAGCTGGTATGGCATTCTGTGGTTGTGTCAGATCAGTGGCACAATTTGAATAGTCTTTGTTTGCTTGGTATGAAAGCATGAGGGTAACAGTTTCAGATGTGAATTTGTGCTTATGATTGTTTTGAGGATAGAACTAAAATAGGTAAATACTGAATCAGTGATTCATTTCATTAGAAGCTTCCCAATAGTGCATCCTGCCCCACAACATATGGAGTGTGACCTAAACATTAAAACTCCAAGAAGTCTAGGAATACATAGTGTGTGCACAGTAGAACTTCTAGCAGTAGCTTTTGAGAATGGCTCATTAAAAAGAAATACAAGTAGCTACTTCAAGTACAGAAGATATGGTGCTGTCTTGTATCGTCTGACACATATTCAACTAGTAGTTGTCTTGAATTCCAGGCGCTATCGGGTTCAATGCAGCTACTGAATAGTGGAAGGAGCAGCTTGTCAGAGTTATTGTTCCAAGAGGTGCATGCTGCTCTGAGAAATTGCGTTTTGTAGCTATCCAAGGTGTGCGCAAAGATGCCGTTTTGTTGTGAGGGATGCTGGCAGACTGAGGGCGTGTGTCAGTGTGGCTCCTGGAGTGAAGCAAGGGAAACCTGAGGTTAAAGTTGAAGCAAAGAATGCTGGTTAGGAACACTTCACAAATTTGCTTTTGTTTATGTAGTTGGTGTGCTGAATCTATGTGTCTTACTGCTGATTAAACCCAAGTCTTTGCCAGAGGAAGCTATTTTATTTTTGTTAAATACCACTTATTTTCTTTGGTCTTTTTACTGTTGTGGCAGGATTAGTTCAAAACAAAACAAATCAAACAAAAAACCCCACAAGCAAGCAAAACGAACAAGCTTCTGGTGGAGAACTGAACCAAGAAAGAGATTTTGCTTAGCAGCTATCACAGATATTTTAAAACACAGGAAAAAATACTTAGGTGCAGTGCCATTTTTCCTAAACACTTCAGTGCTTAGCAGCAGAGGGCACTGCTCTGCAGTGCCCTCAGAACACAAGAAATAATCTAAAAATCAGTAAGTTCTCTCGTTCTTTCTCATTGTTGGGAATAATCTAATGTTTTGAAGGGGTAGCTTATTACACTGTAGAGAGACAATGGTTAAAGATACATATAAATATTCTGTTGCTATTCAATAATGCTGCAGCACAGGGCAAGAGGGTCTTCACCTTGCTATTTGGAGACACAGTATGATGCTGGACACCTGTTCTGAAGCATGATTAAAAATCTTTGGATTTCTTTGCACACTTACAATTCTTGATTTAGGAGGGGACTAAGCAGAAGCCCAGAAACTCTGGATACACTCTTTATCTAACTTGATACTGTTTTTATTCCCTCTCCTTAAGGCTTTTCCAGATAACACCACTGTTGACTTCAGTTTAATTAAGGTAAGATTTCTCATCTTGGTGAAGTGAAAACAGGCAATTTTCAGTTGCTATGTAGAAGAGGATGAGGTGTGATAATATTAACCAATCACATAAATGCTCTATAAAAGTTTTGAAAGGGGATAATTCCAACTGTAGACTTTGTTCAATCTTTTAGCAGGGCCAAACATAAGGACGTCATCCTCTGAGAAGTTACGTATCTAGCCATCTGGGGATAGTCGTCTGAGATTTTTATATATATTTCTTTCACAAGTCAGTGCAGTATCAGGACAAGGCTGCTTGTTTGTTCTCTGCAGGCTGCAGAAAAAGTTATGTTTTTAGTGTACTTGAAGCAGAATTTCTATTATCAATGGACTTTAATATTGCATTTCTGAGATGGATGTGTGGCTCTGTTATAGTTTTGAATAGGGATCCTCCACTGAGCAAGTACAGGGCAGATGGATTCCTTTCCTCTACCACAGTGTGCTTCAAACCTGATTTGGAGGAATAGTCGTGAGTGATGGAAGGAGGGCTTCAATATCCATGTTCATTTGGTTTCTGACGTCTTCACTGTTGTTCCAATAGACTTTGCTCTTTTTAGAACTGAGATTTATAAGCATCTTCAGTATTAAAAGACCATGATTTGTCATGCTCAAGTTAATGTGTAATACATAAGTGAAAAGTTTGGGCATTTGGGAACAGGGTGTGACCCTGTATACCTGTGGGTATTTACAGACTAGGATGGATGTTGTCAAACTGTGGAAGGTGATATTTGTGGAACTTTTTGGATGGTATCTGACTGCTCTTTCTGTTTTTATAGGGAAAGGAGTGGAACAGGTATCTGGAGTATCTCTATTTGCAAGGCTTAGATGGCCTGAAGGTCTTTATTGAAAGCAGCGTCAAACGTATTTCCCAGGCCTCTCACAGTAAATCAGGGAATGTGTAAATGTGCCACTGGGATTCACTGGAGCCTGTTTATCATCTGAAAGAGGAAAGCAGAATTTAATGGACTGTGTCACTAATTCTTCCTTCTGGAGAGGAAAGAAACAGAGCAATTACCCTTGTCTGCATTTTTGTACTGACATCTGTTTTAGGAAAGTTGAAGACATGGAAGGAATGCTGGCTTGGTCCACTAACCCTGAAAGTCCTCTTGTCCCTGCTTGAACTTCTCTGGTCTGAAGCTGCTGAGCTCATATGTATCATCCACATTTTTCATCCTCATTTTTCTCAGTTGCAGTATCTGGTTTGATTGAGAAACAAACCTCTTCTATCTCAAACCTGCAATGAACAGCATTGCTTCATTTATGAGTAATGTTGATCCCTGACCTGCTTTGCCTTCCTCAACAGCAGGTAATGAGAAGCAATTCAATTGGCCTTTTGGGGATACTGTATATGTACTGGCTTGGAGCACTATGAGTTTCCCAGTTCCCTTTTGCACTGTGTATATATAGAGTCTGACCAACTGACCTTCCTCAACTTCACTTTCATTATGAAGCTTCCAAAATAGACTTTTTGCTATCATTTCTTATAACATTCTTCTAATGCAGCTGGTAAATTTGATGCTCAGTTGATGGCTTATCAATGATTTGAGCATTTGAACAGTGTTGCCACTAGCTCAACATTTTCTATTTAGAAGTGCAAATGTAACTTTCTTTTTTGTATTTTTAGCTCTGTGTTGTATGCTGTGTATATATGGATAATTTATATCTTGTAAAAGGTTTCCAACATGCCATTTGAATGAACTCTGCTACAAAATGTATCTTTTATTGTAATTTCATTTAAATGCTGAGTAGAAGTTGGGAGAAGCAGATCTCAGGTCTTCAAAATTTGAGTGAACTTGATTTCACTGCTGTAAAATGAGGCTTTAAGCACTTGAAAGATGGATCAGCATATACTGAATTTTGCCTTGTGAAATCTGTACTTTGGTCCTCAGAGTGACTCCAGAGCTGTTAAGGATGTGTTTGGTTCCTTTATCCTCTCGATCAGACTGGCTCTAGGTTGAGTACCATTCTTCTTGGCTCAAATAAACGACATGGTTAATACATATATATTTATGTGTTTATATAATCTCTCTAGAGAATAAGAAACTTTCACTGAAGACTTTGAAAGATTTGCAGAGCGATCTGCTTAGACTAAAGTATTGCCCTGTCTCATCTGGATGTGCTATTCCAGCCAGTACAAGTGCTGGTTGCTAATTTCTGTATTCAAAAATCCTGGTTATATTTTCTCAATGGGGAAACTCCAAAAATCACAAATTCCTCCAAGTGGATATATTCTGAGATGTGACCCTGACAAATAACCAGTTATCTGCTTTAAAAGCTGGTACTGTTTGGGACCAGCTCAGCCTATGGGCTGAGGACTATCCCAACACCACTGGCTGGCAAACCCTGTCACAGTGGTGCCTGTTTGTTAGATCCTTAAAGGTTTCAGCAAAGGACCCAAGGAGAAGAGCTCTGTAGCTCCATGGTTGTTTTATAATTTTTATGGAACTACTTTTAGAAATGTATGGGAAATGCTATAATAGCACTTATGCTGGAAAGCCTGTGTACTGCATTCCTTTGGGACAACTTGATCTTTTTTGTCTTCATGCCATACAATTGTCTTCCGATGGTGGCCAGACTTGTCCTTCCATATTGCTGCACTGGGATTCTGTGTAGGAATGGGGCTGGAGGGACTGGCAGCCCTAGGAAAACAGGAGGTGAAGACATGGATGTGGCAACAGATCTGTGCAGGACAGGCTGCTTCAAACACAGGACATCACAAAGCAGTGTTTATTTGTCGCCAGGGTGGCAGACTTTGTGTTACCTGGGTGCTGCTCCGAGTTTCTTTGGAGGATCTCTGCAGCATTCCTGTCAGGCTGGAAGGTGCTGCTGGAGGCTTCATTTCAATTGCGAAAGGTGCCTAGATTCATAAGTGTGTGTGATGTATATAAACGTATCTAAAGAGGTTTATAGCAGAATCCTTTAGGATATACTGAATGTTGGATAATTATTGGTCCCTGAGATCAGTTTTCACTTGAGGCTCGTGTTTGGTTGAGAAAACATGGAATCATGTTATGGAAGGCTGCTGTTGGAGCATCACAGGTCTTTATTATACTGTGTCACGAAAGTCTTTGAACAAATTGTGTACAAATTTGTCATTCAAGTGCACAGGTTGGACACTCAGAGGTGCAGAAATAAAGTAACAGGGCAGGTAACTTCCCCTTTCCCTCAGCTTTGTTGGTCAAGATGGCTGTTTAAAATCCTTCCCATATAGCAGTGATGTGCCTTGTATTACTGGGCACTTGAGATTACTTTTACCATCTTTGTACACCTTGTTCTTGTCTTTCACATCTGGACATTTTTTGTTTTTCTGTAGATACTGACTTTACTAACATTCCGCTTGAACAGAAGAATGGCTCTTTTGGGGAGGAATGTGCTGCTGTACTTTTTTTTTTTCTCCCTGCTCACTCTTTACCATCTAATCACAGTGGTAAATATTGTAGAGCATTTTCTGTTTCAAGCATATGCTCAAAGACTTGGCTGACCATGGCATCTGCTCTGGGGACTAAAACAGCGACAGCCAAGATCCATCCATTTCCTAGTAAGTGATAAGTCAGTGATTTACTTCTAAGTGCTGGTTACTGCCCATTGTAATGTATATACTATGAAACTGTACCCTTTCTGTCTATGCTGTGACACTGTAGCAGAAACAACTGGGTTTTGATACTATTTGAAAGGAACAATGCAGGAAAAAATGTTCATTTAAGGCTCCCATTCATGTCAACCAGCACCTCAGAGTATTTAAGATTAGGTCAGGCCTGCAGCCTCCCTCTGAGGGGTTTATATGGAGCATGATTCAGTGGAAAGTGTATGCCTTCAAGTGGCTTAGCTCTGCCCTAGAGTAGTTTGATTTCTTTTTGGAGGATGCTGTTTCAAGGTCCAAATTTCTGGTATCAGCTGATCTTGGGGAATGCTGGTTTGTGCCCTGTCTGCCCATGAGTAAAAGCTGATTTGTTCCCGTTCCTGTCTGGCTTCCCCTCTCAGGAGGCTTCTATGTGCTTTTGATTTAGGGGTTTTGTAATAATACAAGCAGGGCAGGGCAGTGGTGATTTCATCTTAACCATATTTGCAGCTTTTCTAGGAGCCTGTTTAAGGTGCTTTCAAAAAGTGAAGCTTTTCCCTTTAGAAACATTTCCGAGTGGGTATTCGATAGCTCAAAGTGCAGGGCCAGAATCCTGTCTGGGGGAAGCAGGCGCAGCTCTGCTAATTTCTCGTGGATCTATGGTGAGTTGCACCAGCTGAACATCTGGTCCACAGTGCACAGAACCAAAGGCGTTAACCCCTCCCCGTCAGACACATTGGTCTGAGCATTATGCATCTGGAAATGCAAATGCCTCGGGCTAGAGTTAAGCTGAATTCTTTTCCAAAGCCATGATTGCTTAGTGTTTCTGTTAATCATGATTTTATTTTGTGGGAAGAAAACAATTGGTGCATTTTTATGCAGCAGGTTGTGCTGCTATTTCAGAGAGAGCTTGCTCTGAAAGAGTTAATAATTTCAACCTGTTTTCAGCTGGAATGAAGAAACTAGTTCCTCTGTGTCCCTGCTTTCTGTTCTCTTGTTGGCCTACTTCCCTCTGCTTGCATTTTGCATTCCTAATGCCATGAATAAATCAGGACCCAAGGATTTAGAAGGTGGTACAGCTGTAGCCACTCAGAAAATTGAACCTCTGAGGCTTGTACTGCAGCTCTAATAACTGCCAGTATGTGTGCTTCTGAACTCTTCTAATAAAATTTAACTGGTACCAAAATAAAATTCACTTTGCCTTTTTTACATAACATTTAAGTTTTTTCTGTTTCTGCCCAGCATCTCCTCACTTGGCTCCCTTTGTCTTTTAGTGAAGCTCAGCTATAAGCCCTTTAGGGCAGGGCAGTCACCTCCCAGCTGCTGTGGCAAAACGGTTTATCACAAATCTTTGCACGGAGGAGAAAAGAACAAGAGAAACTGGGCCATCTGACCTGGCTAAGGGTTCATCTTCTCTACGGAACCAACGCACAGCAAAAGTCCCATCTGGCTGTAGGCCCAGATCCTCTCATAACTTGTCATTAATAATACACACTGGGCTGCTTTTACTTGTAGTGTTGTGGCTCCTGAGAGAATGTGGGAGGGAGCTCTTGATGTGCTCTTCAGTCAGAGGATGGGTCTGGTCTGGGTGAAGAACAACAGACGCTGGTAACAAGTTTGCTCTGGAGGATGAATATCTTGAAAGAACAAAGTCTCCAAGTGTTTTATTCCAGGAAAGATTATTTATGTTATATTAATATCAATGGCTTTCCCTCATTATGACTTTGCTTTTTATAATAAAAGTAGTTATTTTGGTCCATTGATGGGTCAGTGTCATTGAACTGCTTTTGACTAAGAAGGTCTTTTATGACCTTCCTAGCATATGCTGATGTGGTTTTCAGCACAGGGATCCTGAGATCTGTATCTGGCTGTTAGACCTGCCCAAGTATCTCCCAGGTAATTATAGTTGGCAAAGGAGGTACTGAAGTACATAAATAACGTTCGGTAAAGTGCATATCTTGTGATGCTGCTTCATTTCTCTGCTTCTCAGTTTCATGCCTTGTAGGAGTAAAAAGTCTGTATAGCAGAGGGTAAGATTGGAGAAAAAGAAGCGCTTTAATTATAATGGCATCTAATTTCCATTTCAGGCTCACCATGGTCTTGCACAAATGCAGAAAATGAAACAGTTGGTCTTCAAAACAAGCTGCAGGTGCCTTATACAGGCTCTGAGTACTATTTTAACCTTGACAGCATTTAGAAATCTGGAGGCTCAGACACGATCCCATTCTGCAGCTTAATGAGAGAACACGCATCAGGCAAGCTTTGGTACCTGCCAGAAACGTGACACAAACAGGCCAGGTGATGGGGTGTTCAGTCACTGTAACATGTCTGAGCTCCTGAACCTCAGGCACTGGGTTTAGGTGCAAATTGCAACATGTACTTTTGAAAATTGTATTCTCTACCTAAATAATGTGGATGCTTCCTTTAAAGAATTCAGTGACAAGCTTCTCGTGTACGTGTATATTTTCATATGCAGCTGGATCCCTGCGCGGTTTGACTCGCTCTCCGCCGGTGTCTGTGCTGTGAGCCTGGACTGCTATCTCTGCACAAGAGGCTGCTCTCGGCAGGTTTTCTCCCAACCCTCTCTCCAGGCCTGTAACATTCCCATCATGGCTTGTTGTGCACGGATCACTAAGCAGTTTCCCTTCTCTTAGGGCACCTCTGTTCTATGTCGAAGCGAATCTTCGGCAGCTCCTGTGCGATTGCTTTCCTGCTCCTTTGTGTGCATGGCCCAGTAAATAAGGAGGGGGTTGGAAAGCACATTGTAAATGTGTTGACAGCTTTTGAAGAACAAAATGGCCCCTGAAAACCGTCTGTCTGCCTTCTCCTTCTCTCCTGCATGTTTTTGCTTTCTTTTCTACCATTTTCTCCTTTTTCTGTTCTTTTTCCATCTCTCCCCCAATTTTTTACACTCTTGACACCCACCCCCTTGTTCTTTTGGTGCTTGCTGCTCGAAATATTTTCTCTCTCTCCTATAGTCTGTCTCATTTCTCATTCAGGGGACTGTTTCAGTCCCTCTGCAGGAACAAACGACAAGGGGGATTCATTCTGTTTCCGAGTGCTGGTCAGCTGTCTGCTTGTATCAGTTCTCTACCCGTTCTTCTCTCTCACCCCAGGTATTGTGCTTTTAGAAAGTATCCCGCTGTTTTTCTAAATGCTTTCAGCGGGGTAGAATCTGTGCTTGGAAGATTTTTATGCTTATTGGTGCTGGCAAAGGAAGCGCAGTTATTTATTTGACATCAGTTATTTAAACAAAACAAAAGGAACAGGATGGTGCAAGATCTGGGTAACCGTTCTTACATCCTTCTCAAGCTGAATTTGGGGCCCCTAATTCTAGTTCTGCTGCTTTTTCTTGAAAAGAGACTCTGTGCTCTCCTCACAAGCATGTGCTTATCTAATGTACGGGGATTGATGGGCACGTCTGTCCTTTTGTGTGAGATCCGTTCCTTCTGGCTTTGCCTTCCCAGGTACGCACAGCACAACCACCAAGATCAATTATTTTCCATCAAAGCTGAATTCCTGTCATTTTGATATGGATCGCTGTGTGAGAACTCTGTTTCATCTATTCCTTCAATTAGGAGGAGACCCAGATGAGGGAGCCCTGTGTCTCAGGAAAACAGGGATTTGTAGGCTCTCAGGGAGAAACAGGATCTTTTCAAGCCATAAGGGACCTTGTCCCGGCTCACAAGCCTTTCACCAAACCCTTCTCCTGCAGCTGGATCCCCAAGGACAGGGTCAGTGTACGGCTCTAGGGAAATTGCTCCATTTTTCATGTCTTCTGTATTCTCCTTTTAGTAAGGATGCTTTTATATATATATTCTCAGTCAACGTTTCACTCTCTTCTTCGGTTTGGGTGTTTGGAGGCTTTTGGGACATCAATGAACTGTTTCTGCATGTAGGAACTTCACAGCCTCCAACTGCTTCTCTGCTCAAAACACCATGTGGGTTCCTCAGCAGCGGTTGCTTGACAAAATGCCACAACACTTTGTGCAAGGCAAAGATCGGCTGAATACAGATGTATGAACATGCTCTAACCTGCTGCCTTCCTTGCTGCTTCTGCATCGTGCTCCCTGAAGACTTTCTTCACTTTACATTCTCTGTGTGTGTTATTGGTAGAGCTCTACAGGAGGGATTTCTGAGAATTGATTCCACGCTGTTAAATTGTAGTATTCCTTGCACAATCTGCATTCTGGGTGCCTAGGTAAAGCGTCATTCTCTAAAATGCTTTAATTGGGATAAATTGATAAATTTGAGCTTTACTCAGAGAATGAAAGAATCTAGCAAAGTTTCCAAAGAATGATAACAATGCTTCCTCACTGAGACGCGAGGGAAGCTGGTCCAGCTGGTCCTCCTCTTTCGGGAGATGTGAGGTTTTAAAGGAGGGAAGTTGCAGCGTTTAAAGAGGAGAGTGTGCGTTTTGGGAAATTATTTCCTGAAACAAGGACTATCCTAGAAGAAGTTAATGAATGGGAGCTTATGGGAAGCAAAAAAGTGAAAGCAATAACCTTTAACCTTATCAACACCTGAAGTATTGTGCTGGAAAAGCAAATACTAGAATTTTAGTTAATGTTTTTGTTGGTTGGTAATGCATGGTACTTGGTGTTGTGCATGTTCCAGCTTACGAATCGTTTGACCAAGCTGATGTTGACTTTGAATAAAAACAAATTAACAAAGACTTTGGGGTCAGGCCAACACAGCCCTTCTAGCTTTTAAAATCTTCAGACTAAAAATACCATTAGTACATCTCCATGTAGCACAGTTTTCACCAGTCATTTTCAGCAAATGCATTTGTATTCAGGGTATTCTGCATTTTGTGACTTTGTATGTTTAGTTAGTGTTGCTGATTTTGATTTCACAATTGTAAACTGGAATCTGTTTTAGTGATTTAAATTGATTAAAACACCAGTGTTTAAAAGGGATTGATTCTGGTGTAAATCAGAATCTGATTTCAGTTTCATGTTCGTGCCGTATAAAACCTGGCTTGATTTTTATCTGTTGTATGTTTGTACATTATTTAGAATTGTGCATATTGACATGTCCCTGTTGGGTGGGTAGAGGTTTTTAGTTTTGCTGACAAGGTACATATTTGCCATTGAGTAAAACATGAAATGTCTGAGATGTTTTGTTAGGGAAAGGCATACAGCAGGTAGCACTGTGTCTTCTGGAAGCTGGGTTCTTGGAGTTCCTTGGGAGATTGTTTGTGTATTAAGTTCTCTTCAGAACTCAAAGCACATCACATTTAGCATCTTGTCTCATGAACCTTCCCATACACTTTAAAATGTTGTAGAGCTTATGTGCAAGGCTGCGTTTATGACAGATCTGAGTTTGTCTCCCTGATTTCCTTTGAGTTCTGAATTGCTCAGCTGTTTGTCCTAATTATATCCTTAAAACAGAAGGTATTGGGGGACTTCAGAAGATACTCTTGGCCGTGGAAGCGACTCTCACCAGCGATTCTGATTTGCCTCAAAAGTTAAGCTAGACTGTTGTTTTCCCTGTTGTGTTTTGCTGTCCCTAAACTACCAACGTACTTCAAAGCACCTTGTTTTTGTGGTTCGGGCTGTCTGTTAATGTCTCTGTGCTGATCTCTGTCTCATGTGCATGTGTAACTTGACTTGATATGTACTCACTTTGTTCATCCGTGTTGTCATGTCCCTTGTAGACGCTGTTGGTGACAGATGCACGCTGCAGCTGGGTTTGGCCATATCTCTCTGCGGAACGCTGTGTTTGGAGTTGCCTGGATAGCCCTTCCAGCCCTCTCTGGTTTTCCTCCCCCCACACACACTCCCCGCTTAACGCAGGACTTGTTATTTGCGTGTGTATGCACAAAAATAGCCCAGCAGAGGTTCTGCTCATTGCTGTCTTCCTATACACAACCTTTCTTTTCTTTTTGTCTAAATAGAGCTTTTCAGAGTGACTTTTGTTGCATCAGTACAGCGGTTGTGGAAGCAGAAGCTGTTGAAGAAGCTTTTAACAGCAGAAGGTGTGTGGAGTGAGTTGGTACTTGAAGTATTCAGTGTTGTTCCTTTTGGAAGCAACTATAAGGAGGCTGCTCTTTAAATATCTTATCCTTTCACTGTAGTTACATGAGGCTTCTGTGCATCTTGCCTTACTATGGGCTCTGCTCCTGGTTCCTGCACCTAGGATGAAAGGAGAGGTTGTTCTGACAAGGACCAGGAAGATTGTGTTTCCAAAGTGCTTATTTTCACAGGGAGAGGCCGGGAGAGTCCACTGGCTAAAGCACAACCCTGGGATCAGATTTGAATCCTCTTTCTGACCAAGTCTTTTAACTCTGTTTCAATTTGGTGTAATATGGGAATAACATCACTGGTATCTTGAGCAGTTTGAAATCCTTGGGTGGAATGATCTGAACAACCGCAAACTATTTGTTATGTATGGACTGAAATGCCAACTCCAGGTCTGCTTGTGTCCTCAGCCAAGTTATCAGCTCAAATCCTTCTGTTTCTCATGAGCTGAGACAAGATACCGTGACATTTAAAAAATCTTGGATCAGGATTTCTCCCCAGCTTGAAGAACTGGCTCTTCCCTTACTTATTTTTCTTTTCTAAGAAGAACAGGAAACATATCCAAAATTAAGCGATCATCCAATTTTTGCCCCTTAACTTTAATTTTTAAATGGGCTATTTTAAAGTTATTAAATCTTATGCCAGACACCCAAATTGTGGTTAAGAAAGAAGGTGAATGTGTCTGCAATTTCCAGCACAGGCATGGCCATATCTAACCCAAAATGAGAGCCACTGATGCTGAAGGGCGGTGGGGAGATGTCAGCAAGCAGTGGGAAGCGTATCTGAGCCCAGCAGCCTGTGTCAGGTCTCCAGCGGGCAGACCACAGCACCTTTTGTGCCTTTGTATTTCTCCCCCCTCCCTTTTCTTTCTCCCTCTCCATGTGTATTTTGTCTGCTGCTCCTCCTCCTGTGCGTGTGTCTTTCTTTGCATCTCCACTCTTCTCCCTCCCCTCCTCCGGATCGATCGCCAGCCGAGAAGACCTCCAAAGGGCTGGGCACTTTGTGGGATCGTCCTTGTGCCTCTTGTGTTTGCCGAGTCAAGGGTATCTCTTTGCAGGCTTGGAGAGATGCTGTTCCTCCTGGTGATGTGATTGCATAGCAACCCAGCAGCGCAGGGCGGCGGAGGAGGAGAGGCAGGAGCGTGCAGGCAGCAGCAGGCTCAGCATGCATCCCTGCCACGGGGACTCCTTTGCTGATTCACAGAGCCAGCCCCTGCTCCCGAAACCCGGCGGCTGCCGTCCCCGCGTCTCAGACCTGCTGGACTCGGAAGGTAGGCCATGACAAACATGTTTTTCCACTCAGATCCTGGCTGGGCTGGATAAGGGGAAAATATTGATGGATGGTTAACCTTGGAAATACACTCTTTGGGTGTGTTTGCATGTGTGCATCTGTTCACAGTAACACTGTCCATGTATGTGCAGGCAGAGGAAACTTGCAGAGAAGAAAAGAAGGGTGTCAGGGGGGACACAGTGAGAGCAAGAGAGGTAGCTGAGACTATTTCTGCAAGGGAGAGGCTGGGAACCAGTAAGTGATGTGGATTCCCAAGGCAAACAATAGTAGCTAGCATCCCAGTTTCACCAGCTCTGATTCTTTGCACACTGAAGGTTTATTTACCCTGGCAGTGTTTCCACCTGCTCTGGGCAGGGTGACTGGTGGCCTTCTAGCACCCTCCTGGGAGGGTTAGACAGCAGGACAAGGCAAGGACCCAAATATTCCTCAAGTAGTAAGCTGGGACCAGACTCCAGTCCCAGCTCTGCCCTTTTCACTACCTTGCCCAGTCCAGCCTTGCTCCTTTATGTGTCCGCTTTCCCGTTCTCCAGCTACACCCCAATCCTTTTCACTCTTTCCTCCTCCTGTCTCAAGGCCTTATTGCTGCCACTGACCTTCGCTGTAACGTGGGCAGCCCTGTCCGGCTGCAGAACTGCCCTGGGGAGCAGACACGGGACTTAACTGCTCCCTAGGGCTCAGCACTCTGCCTCCCTCTCCATGCCAGACAGGGCAGCCTGGGCAATAGTTCACCAAGATTTAGTGCCACTTTGCACAACAGATTGTTACCAGTCCCCAGTCCAGCCTGTTGCCCCCAGTCTTCCCTCCGGCACAGTATCGCAAATGTAGAGCTCCGCTGGTGGAATTGCCAGCATCATATTCATGGGATATTGATGCCGAGATGGCTTGTGTGCCCTGACCAGGGGTATGGAGCTATTACTCCCATGCTTTTAAACACTCTGCTGTCTGTGGGAGAAACAAATATTTGTTTGGGGTTTGGTTTTTAGCTTTGAAAAAGAAAAATCTCTCCTAAAATTTTTGTCGGTCTGTGTTTTACCTGCACCTTAATCCAAGGTCCTTCACACCTTTTTTCCTGCTGCCTGCCGATCTCTCTGGAGCTGTTAGAGTTCTTGCCTGATTATTATCTTTAGTGGCCTTGCTTGCCCGACCATCATACCCTCCAGCAACACAGTGTCAAAGTCCAAGTTATGAGGCTCAGTCGCACCGGGGCGATTCCTGTATTTCTGGCAGCGGTGCAGAGCGTGTGCTCCCGCCGTGGTCCAGTTCCATCTCCAGTCCTCCCGGCCAGTTCCCCTGCTGAAAGCTGCTTTCTCCGCTGCTGTGGGACCTGGCCAGGCAGGGCTCTGGTGACAACAGGCGTGTGATGGCACTTCAGAAAGGGACCAGACAATAGATGCGCAATTTCAAATTCTCTTGTTTTGCAGCACTGTGCCCAGGAACATGGGTGCCTGGAGTACTAGGGTGGGAGTGGGCGCTGTGACATGATGCTGTGTTCGGGTAGTCTTTGTTAATTGAAGAAATTAAGATGAAGACCATCTCTCTCTGGATTAATACCTGAGATAAACCAATCCTACTCACTAAAGCTGGCCAGAAGTGTAACTGTGAATGGGGTTGCTCAGGTCAGAGTTATTCTTTTCAAAACTAAACAAAGTGAGATAGGGCTTTTGTTTGAATCCATTCATTTAATCCCTTTCCCTGAGTTCTGGATATGTATAATGAATTTCTGTTTGATTATAATACTATTTTGAGAAATATGTTCAAGGCCTCCACTTTAGGCTGGATGCCTATGACAGAACCATAGAAGAGGAATTGTCTCATGAAACAAGATATACTGACCAGAAATAATTTAGTCTTCAAAAAACCCAAAATAATTCCATCCCATTTTCCTTTGCAGTTTCCTTTAGCTTAAGGATAAAGTTGCTCTGATACACCTCAAGAAAGGAAAAAAAATGTGTGGCACACAGCCTGTTTATAAAATGCATGGCCTCAGAAGGCCAGAGAACTCCATGCTTTGACTGGGAGTTTATAATAAAGACCAGCTTGTTGGTGGGAAGGTGGAATATTCAGTACAGAAAACCAGGTGTTGGTTGGACACTGAGAATGAGAAACAAAGCATCGAGGAAGCCAAAAGTTAGCAGAGCATTACCTTGGCGATGGCTGTGTGGTGGGTGAGCTCTTCCCACTGTTGCAGATCAGTTATATAGTGTGGCAAATGGGTGATGTGTTTTTCACAATGCAGCAAGACTCGTGTCCTGCCTCTGACAGCGGGGGATGGAAAGCCCAGGTTCTTAGAAGACAAAGACAAGACTCTGGGTTTCTAGTGGGTCGGTTTCAGGGCTACAGGACACGACCGAGTCTCTGAAGAATTTGGTTCAATTTTAATGGTGCAACCTTCCTTCTGTCATTAGGCAAGTTATTGTCCCCCGCTGTCCCTTTTGGGAGGTTGCTGCTTCCCACAAGGCTCTTGTCGGTCAGGTCTACCAGACAGCAATGTCTGTCCAGCACGGTGGGGCTGTGTGTTCACAGCTGGGTCCTCTGGGTGCTCAGGGAATTATTTGTGGCACTTGCCTAATCGAAATAGGAGAAGAGATGGAAAGAATTCCAAGGCACAGTGAGTTTTGGAGAGAGCAGCTTAAAAGCCAGCTGGGAGTCTGAAACAACATCTGAAAGAAATTTAGATTTTGATCTTCCTAAATAAATTCTCGTAAGTAGAGAGAGGAGCGGTCAGTTCTGCATGGCCGTGTTGTGGGCATGCACCCACGCTCACCTGGTCAGCTGGGGACAGCATCATCCTGGTTTCCTGGTGCGAGACTAACTGGTGAATTTTTTCAGCTAAAGTTTTTGTGTGTGTGTGTGCATATTCTTTTGCTTTGGAAAAGGGAGAGTGAGTGAGCCAGCAGAAGAGATGTTACTTCTTTATTTAGGATGTGTGGCACCTATTTATCCATTGAATTAAAATAATATTTTTGTTATGAGCTCCAAGTCTAAGTGGTCATTTAAGAATCCAGCTCATTAGATGTGGGTGCGCTCCACTTCACCCACTCTCAGTGAATAAGGCACCTTCTGTGCCACTTGCTCGCTGCCATTATACAGCAAAGATTTTATGTTACCTCTTAAGGACAGCTGCTTAATTGAAGCACCATTCATTCTAATTAATGAAGGGGACTTGGTACTTAGGTGGAAGTGCAGTGTGAAGCTTTGACGTCTGGGTTTTTTAGCCCTTGGATGGTGGGGTTGTAAATGCCCGCTCATGTGGAAGATTGCTGATAGTCCTTTTCCCTTTTCCTTGTACACAGGAGCAAGTGAGAACCAGGACACTGTTGGGGTGATCTTTTTGAGGAGTGTGTTTGGGTATCTAATCCTGGTTTGTAAAGAAATGGAGACTAAAGGCCACTGCCTTAAGAACAAGTTGTGTTGTTTGTAAGCTTGGTCCCCATGGGACAGAGACTTCTCTTCCTTCTGTCTCACCAAACATTGACCTAGTGGGGTCTTGGGAAGTAGGTCTGCTGGCCCTCAATCTCAGGCTTAAAGTATTTACTTATACATGCAGAAAATATTTTTTGCTGGAACAGGATAGCTTACTATTGCAGTGTTGAAGTAGTCGTGCTGTCTGCCAGCTTGGGAATGTTGCCTTTGTTAGAATCTACATGGGAGCTGAACTTTGAAATATCCACAAGCCTCCCACCTTTCCCCTTAAAGGACACTGAGCATGCTGAGCTAAAATGTTATTACTTCTTTTGTACAGTAAGTTAAACAAACAACAACAAAGTCATTAATGTTTCCAGCAGCAGGGAATGTGTTTGTATTTCCATTCCCCTCATGGGATAAAGGCTGAGCTGCCTTGCCTCAAATTTTACCATATTTTTTCCTTACGGGCCAAGACTTGGAAAGTTTCAGCCAGAAAGAATGTTTTGGAGGAAATTAGCAATTCAAAGCATAAGCCTTGTGATCGAGAGACCTCTTGACCTATATTCTGTATTTGCTGCTGTTATACGTGGTAGAGAGCCGGAAATTCAACATCTGACGCTTGACTCCAGCATCCCTGGCAGGTCCCTGATCACAGGGGTTACCTTTAGTGACACCGGTTGGCTGCAGTGTGAATTCCCTTAATGTTCCAGAGAGTTTGGATCTGGGTTCATATCAGAAGGGTTTTAAACAAATGCAGCAAAATGGCAGAAATACAGTGTGCAGCAGGTGCTCTGGCGGCAAGCTCTCCTCTTCCTGCTGGCTGGGATGGAGAGGAGACGCTGCAGGAGAAGGGGCACAGCCGGTGCACCCCAGCACTGCCTCTCCAGCCCGTGCTGCTGCTGCAGCGGGTCTGTGAGCAGGAGCGGTGCAGAGATCACGGAGCAGAGCAGCAGGTTGTGTGGCTGAGCTGAAGCAGAACTGCTTGAGCAAAGGCCACTCCAGCTGCCCGCAGAGCAGCGCAGAGCCAGGCTCTCCAGTGCTGGGCTCGTCACGGGTGCAGCTCATGTGGGAAGAGGAAAAAACATCAGACACAAAGCCATACTGAAGCAGTAAACTAAAAGTAAAGGAGTAGGTGTTATTTTGTGTGCCATCACAGAGGAGCAGAGCAGATCAAGAGCACTTCTCCTTGCCTGGTTCATGTAAGAGCAGGGAATTTGGCAAGAGATCATATGTAGCTGTTGGTTTACTTGCAGTTGTGCCTCAGTGTCTGGTTGTCTCTCTTTCCAACTGAATGTCCTCCTTTGTGCTGGCTGCCGTGCAGCTGAGTTATTTCCACATTATCTTGGGTTCCCCACACATGGGTTTGCAGGGTTTTGAAGATGCTGGAATTGACAATTATTAATGTGTCTTGATAACCCTACCTGCAAAGGGAAAGGAGTAGGGCGAGGGTGCTGCAATGCACAGTCTGCGATGCTCATTTGTGCAAATGGGCAGGAGGAGTAGAGGACAAGACCTTGGATTATCGGCGGGTTGGAGAGCTCAGCACAGGCTGTTCTGCTGGAGTGGGAGAGAATTATGGCTGTAGAAATTGCTAAGGGATTAAAAAAATTGTAACAGGATAAGCTGTTCTCTTAATGTGTGTAACAGAGGGGGGAGAGGCAATGAAAGCTCAGGCAGGGGAGTGAGGGATGTGAAAGTGTGAGGCATGGGCAGTGTATACCAGGGCCTGGGGGCTTTCTCCTCGCCTGGCTGTCCAGAGTGGCTGCTGGCTGTGCAGGACGTGCTGCCTTCTCTTGCCCTGCCAGGGCCAAGCAGGCAGTTTCTCAGCTGGTCCAAGCTGTGAAGGCGCCAACGACCTTCCTCCAGCAGCATTGCTCCATCTGTGAGCAGCTCCATCTCCACTTGAGCATGAGGGCTGGCTGCTGGAGCCAGGTGATGATGTATTTCTAAAAGTAGGAAAGCAATCACCATGTTAGGCAGTGGGTTAGAGAGGAGACAGCACTGTCCCCCAGCACTGTTCCTTGACCCATCACCAACAGCATTCGAGCATCACTCGTGATTTCCTCAGCTGACCACAGATGTGCTGAGTCTGGCCTGGGCAAAGCCCTGTGTAGGGTTTGTACATTAGGTCTCCATCCTGCTGGGAAAGTGCTGGTGCTCAGCTTCTTTCATGGTGCTGACACTGGCCAAACATAGAGTTGTGGGATTGTGCTTCAGTTGTAGAATTTTACCAGATTCAGGTGAACATTACCTTGCATCATTTTCTCTGGGCTTGATTTTCTCATGGCTTTCTGTAAAGCCAAGATGATGCTGGCAGTGGGGTAAATCACTATTTTAGCTTATTCAGAGTCTAAACAACAAAAAAGTAGCATCATGACCAGCGGTTGTGTTTCAGATCTGTAGAACAGACAAGTGGCCACTGTTAACTGGCTTTATGGGTCATACAGTTTTAAAAACAGAATAAAAAGGGGAATTTCATAACTTATAATCAGTAAGAACTCATGAAAAGGTATCTGATAGTGTGAGAAGCACATATGGGGAACTGAGGTTCTGCCAGCAATTTTCCTCCTGAACACAAAAGGAAAAACAATGCTTGAAAATACTTTCTGTTATGGGGATATGTCTATTAAGTCTTTACATAAGTGGTCATGACAGTGAGATCCTCTGTCTCTGCTTCCTTTAAACCATGAGCATCTTCTGTAGTTCAAGTAACCAAACCCTTTTTAAAAATGCATCATGATCTTTGGGACTCGTTAACACAGTATATCACTACAGCAGATTGTATAACTAGATGCAAAAAAGAGTTGGGTGCTTAGATGAGGAAGATCGCAACATAGTACAAATATATTTTTTAAAAATGCATCCTTTTAGCCTTCAGCCTTTGTGAAGGCAGCACACTGGGCAGCTGGGAAGGGGGTCAGCTCCATGAGGGTGTGCAAGCTAACTCGGGGACTGTTGCGCTGCTTTTCAGGTGCTTGTGCCCAGAGTTGTCTCCGTCCCCATGAACACTGGTTCTGATGCAGCCTCTGGTGATGCAGGAATGGCCCTATGTCCTCCCACGATGTCCTGAGTGGCACGTCACAGACCAGGTGCAGCACAGGAGCACTGCCCACCAGCTGTCTCAGGTAAGAGCTGGGTCTGGGAGCCTTTCTCAGGGCAGCATTTGCAGCAGTTGCAAATGTCTGTGGAGCAACCTGGGACTTCTGTTCCTGGTGGCAGGGAAAGCTGTTAACTCCAGCCCTGCATCAGCTTGCACTTAATGAGAGCTTTAGCTCTCCTCGAGCGTTTTGGCTGTAAATTGTTTCCCAAAGTAGAGCAAGAGAGACAACCTGCAGAGCTGGAGTTCAGGCTTTCTTCAAAATAAAGAGGAAGAGGCCACTGTTGCCGGCACTTGTGTATTTGATTTGATTTACTTTTTTCCTGAGTACTTGGAAGAACAACAGCTTTTGCAGAAAACATAGGTTTTTAACCTTTCCAGCTGCTTGGAAATAATCCCTTTGCGAATGCTGTAAGGCAGAGGAGGAGCCTGATCTCTTTCTAGTCTAGTTATCTTGAGGAACAGAGAGTGGGTGCTCACACTGCTGGTCTCCCTCCTCCTTCCCCCAATATCTCTGGACCAGCAGACAAGGCTCCTCACCAAAGCTGGACAGAGAGGTGAAGGTCTCTGGGATCCCTGGGTAAATGGCAGGGCAGAGTGGAGGAGAACAGAAAGGTGCGTTGGCAACAGCAAAGCTGCCTGTGCTGTGCACCGAGGTGTCACAAGCTGGTTTAGCACCTTGTCTTGCGTCACCCGGGACAGCAAAGCTGGGGAAACGCTGCCTCGGCTCTGCTAGAGGATGGCTTCACCTTTTCTGCCTATAACTGCTGGCCCCAGGGTACCTCTCATATCACAGGAGACTGATGGACAGTGCCAAAGTTTTCCTTGGATGCTGGCAGTGTTGTTCCCAGGGTAAAATGAGGTCCCAGGCTCTGTCTTTTCCCTTTCCATCATGCTTCAAACACAAAGACCAAAGGCTGAACTGGGAGGTCCTCTCTGCTGTGGTTTGCCATCAGCCTGCACCCATCCTGCCCCAGAGAGCCCTGGTCTGCAGCAGGAAGGCAGAGCTGTCTCTGGAGCAGCTCCAGCATGCAAGGCTGTGAGGCTTTTGGCTGGGACAGGCTCTTGGCACCTGAGTCAGGGTTTGTTGGCCCTGGGGTGGCTGTTAGGGAGCTGCTACTGAGCTGTGCATGGGTGGTTAATGAACAGCCCAGCAGATGAAGCGAGGAGGGAGAGACATAGAAAGAGATGAGCAGGCAAATGCCCTGAGCAGTCCAACACTCTATGAGGGGGCCAGAGCCCTGTGGGGTTTGCTGGGAGAGGGAAAGGGATCTGGGGCAGGACGCCCTGTGGGACCCACCACCACTGAGCTGCAGGATGGCACTTGGGAGGTTGCAAGCCTCCTCAGCTCAGGTCATATCCACCACAGGTTTCCCCCAGTCCCTGCCTAAGCCTGGCTTTCTACTGTGTGGGCATCAGTGTGTTGGGTGTCATGCACCAGCTGGCTGCAAGCTGCTCTATGGTTAATGACAGTCCACCTAGTCCAAAGGGTCTGCTGTGCCATCCTTTGCACAGGTGTAGGTGTTGCCACCTAAGAAAGAGCCTTCCTCTCTTGTCCTTGCTTGTCCTGAAAGCTCCCTGCAGGCTGCAGACAGCCCATCCTTAGCCATGCCCTGGCCTTGCTGAAGCCCTTTCCTCCAGTCTGGGAGCTGGTCCTGCATCTGTCGGTGCTGGGAAGTGGTGAGGAGAGGAGGCTGGTTGTGCTGGCCCCAGAGGGAGAGACAGCAGCGGTCAGATGTGCAGGCAGGGAAGGAGGGGAAGAGAGGGAGAGATACAGGGAGCTTTTCATTCCCTCGCTGTAGGTGGAGGAGAGCATGGAAACAATGCTGGGCGGCAGGACTGTGGGGGATAGAAGGAGTCAGCCCAGAGCCTTCTGGCAAAAACAATTTGCAACCAGTCCAGGCGGGTGAGAACATCTGTGCTGAGGCACACGGGGAGCAAAGAGCACATCTTTGGCTTCGTAGAGGTCAGGTCTCAAGGATCTGGCTGTTTGCCTCTGGGTAGCCAAAGCTTGCTGGGACCATTCCCTGGGTGAGTGTCTTCCCTGGCAACACCCTGTCTGCCCTGCACGTGCTCCAACATCTGAGGGCAAGGTGTCTCCTGGTCACCCCAGCCCAGCATGGCCTTTTGCAGAGATGGATCTTCCCCAGGGCCAGGAGCAATCCTTCTTCACATGGCCAACATCCCACAAGGGGCTTTCCCATGCTGCCGTGCCCAGCAGCAGGCAGATCTCTGCCCACTTCGTGCTTTGTGGGCAGCCTCGACGGCACCACCAGGGTTATGGCAGGTTGGAGGCTGCTGGAATGCCACCGGACAAAGCTGGGATTGAGGCTGGCCTTGAGGCACTGCCGCCCCCCTCCAGATTCCTGGGGGGTCAGTTCTCAGGGCTGCCCGGCTCTGCTCAGCACACGGCGCTCGCCTGCTTCCCTGCCGGGTGCTGCCTGGCGGCACCCGGAGGGGTGGGAGGCGATGCCCGCTCCTCCGGTAAAGCTGAGCGGCCCTGCGGTGGATCTGTGTCTAAGCACAGGTAGGTGGACTGGCCAGAGCCTGCATGGGTGTTCTGCACCTCAAAAGAAAGCTCTTCAAGGATGGAGGGGGAATGCGCATCTCCGGGGAAGGGATGCTTAAGGGGATGCTCAGAGGGAGAGCACTTCTCTTTCCCTCTGCTTGCTTGCAGGGGTTTTGTCCCAGGGGAGCAGATGTTCAACACCTGGCCCCTGCTTGGTCACTGGCTTATTTACTGGGCAAGGTCTGTGAGTTGTAGGCTTGGTGAGCTTTTAACTTCTTAATCAAAGCTGGGAGGAGTGTGTTGTCTTGCTGAGCTGTGCTGCAGTTGCACTTGCACCCAGGTAGAGCTGATCTCCTTCTTCGGTATCCCCTGAGGTAGAGGGGAGGGCTGGAGTGTTCCCTGACACACTGTGGGGTAACTCATTTCATTACAATGTGCACCTGCAGAGTATTGGTTTTTCTACATGCAAGCAGCAGTTTTAGCTTGAGTGGTTTAATGTTCATGGCCCCGAGATTCTTGTGAACTCTGTGGGTGATGGTTTTCTGTGTTTTCTTGATGCTTCTGGTGAGGCAGGATAGGGAGGCAGAGAACAGACCAGCGTTAGGTATTTTTAGATGAAGCAAGCTTAGCACCTGTCTCAGTGATCATTTGATTTCTCTCTGAGAACCGGCATGGAAGGGGCATTGTTTTAGCTGTGTGGCCATATTAATTGTCTGGTGGTTTGCTCCTGCCTGTTCCTCTCCTTGTCTTCCCTGGGTCTGTCCCCTGGACACCTCCAGGAGCCCTTGTAAAGAACAAGTATCTGCACATTCCTCTTGGAAGAGCTGCTGCTTTCCTGCAGAGGCAGTTGCCCTTCTCTGGCAAAGGGGTGCCTGTTGTATGTGCTGTTTAGAAAGTGCTAATGCAGTTAATTATGGTTGATTAATCACCTGGGGATAATTATCACAAATGAGCTCTAATATCAAAGCAGCACTAGATTGAAATGCTGCCATTTCCTCAGCAAAGTGCATCGATGTCTCACTTGTGGAAATGCAATGTGTCTGTGTGTTTTGCACAACAAACTATGTTTTTTGGAGAGGAAATCCCCTCTCACTCACCATGTCCTGTGTGAGCTGCTTCCAGTCCTGCTGGTGTGTGTTGCTTTCGCCAGCGAGTGCAACGATGTCTTTGCTGCCATCATGAGCAGGGATATGATGCAGTGATAAGGCTTTGGAGAGGATTCTTTCCCCCATATGCCAAGGATTTGTTGTCCAAGGATGAGCACTCAGTTTTCCAGGCTGAGTGGCACAGTACCAAGTGTGCTTCCTTCAAGTGTCTGGGTTAGGATCTGCTGTGATCTGCGCCTCGGTCTCTCAGAGCAGCCTTCCCACCACTGCTCATACTGGAGAGGTGCAGATGAGAAGCAGCATCTGTGGAGGGGAGGCAGCATCTCAGACTTGCTGTGCAGGCAGGGAATAAATATTCTTGTGCTTCTGTAGAGAAGCAGGTGGCAGCTCCCAGTACTGGGGATATGGTGTAAAGGAGGCTGACAGGTCCCCTTGGTCCCAAGGAGCAACAGGACCCACGGTGCTCGCCTCTTCTTGAAGCACAGCAATCCTGTATGGTGTTGAAAGAAATTGCCCTTAGCCCTGCAGGGACTGTGACACACAAGGACCAGCTCTGATTTAATATGTAGCAGTGAGAGAAGTTCATTGCTGGATAACTGAGGAGGACAGAGGTCCTGCAGAACAGGAGATGTGCAGTAAGCCCTTCCTCCAACCTTTGCTGTTGGTGCTGCTGGAGCTGGCACTGCATCCTTCCTCCACAGCCACGAGCTTCCCTGAAGCTGCTGACAGACTGCTCTGGGAAGCCTCCTTGGGGGCTGAAAAGCCAGGCAGGGTCAGGACAGAGCAGGTAGGTGTCCCCAGACAAGTGTTGTAAGCACTGGGCATTGATCTCTGCATGCAGCATGGTTCTGTTTCTGCTCAGGTTGAAGCCTCACAGGATGGTGCAGGACCTTCGTGTGTGACACTCCGGGCCCCGAGTGGTGCCACCGGGCCCCAGGCCCCCCTGGAGATGAATCTTTGCTGGAACGAGATCAAAAAGAAATCTCACAGCCTCCGGTAAGAGTCCCTGTCTGGAGCAAGCCCCAGGGCTGGCCTGGCCTTCTAGCCTTGCCTGTGCTTGTCAGGAGGTTTTGAACTTATTTGAACTTATTTGTTTAATGAGCCACATTAATTCACTTTGACCTTGGCTCGGTTTCCCATCTTGTCCACAGACCTCAGAGTCTTTCTCTGATGAAAAGAATCCCCTCCATTTCTACCCATCCCATCCTTCTCTCCCTCCCCTCCTTCCCTCCTGCTTGAATCTGCAGCTGTCTCCATCCTCCACCACTGCTGTCTCTGCAGATTGTCTCTTTCTGCCCCGTGGCCTTGCCACCACCTCTTCTGTGCTTGTCCCTTTGCTGGGAGCTCTCTCCACCGTGCAGGGGGAACAGGCCTGCTAGACTGTCAGAGGTTGCAGCTCCACCGCCAGCAAGACAGAGAGCTTAACTGGGGCGTGTTAATTGTCTGCTGCCCTAATGCAAGGCTCCTGGAAGCTGCCCAGTCATGTAAACGCTGAGCCGAGCCCCCTGTGCCAGCCAGAGTACAGCCCTGACCTGCAGGCAAATGCAGAGCGACTGTCCTCTGCTTCGGGCTCCAGGGTGATGAAGGGCCTCTGAGTTTCCTCTTCCTGACACCTCTGTGCTTCACCCTACCTGTGCTGTGCTGTGCTGTGCTGGCCGAGGGTCACACAGAGCCCATGCTGAGGCATGCTGCTGGTCATTGGGGGCTTCTGGGGGTGGCGGGGTCACCACCCCAGCCGTGGTGCTGTGCCTCCCCAGGTAACCTGCTTTTCTCCTGTCCATCTGACCACCGTCCTGCTGTCCTCACTCTCCTGCCAGGGCTCGGCTGGAGGCCTTTTCTGATCACAGTGGGAAGCTGCAGGTGCCCCTCCAAGAGATCATAGACTGGCTTGGGCAGAAGGATGAGGAGCTCTCGGCACAGCTGCCCCTGCGGGGCGATGTCCTCCTGGTGCAGCAGGAAAAGGAGACGCATGCGGTACGTTCTCTTGTGCCTCCCCTGCCACTGGTCGCTGCTCAGATGAGCTGCAGGTGGGCAGCCCTGCCTGGGACCCCCACCTTGTGTCACTGCACATGTCCCCAGCCTGTGAGTGCACCAGCCCTTGCCCATCTCCATCTCTGCTTCCCATGGACAGGCACAGCACCTGTCCCATAGCAAATACCCAAGGTATGTGACAGGGAGAACTCACCTGGTTTTAGGCAATACCTCTGTATTACAGCCTCAAGTCATCTGCAGGTGTCTTAGCTGGTGATGGCACCCTGTCACTTCTAGTTTCTTTCTTATGTCCTACCTCTGCCACAAAGGGAATTGCCTCTCACTGACCTCTGTTTTTGGGATTCTGGGGCCTGAGGAGGTTGGTTGGTCTAAAGGTGGCCTAGTGGTCGGGACATGAGCAATTCCTGCAGTAACACATACCCGAAACTGGGGTAAACCCAGACAGATCAGTATTGCTGCTTCCCTGATCAGAGCATTTCCTTCTCACTGCCAGTGGCTGTGTGTCTTCATCTGTTTTTACCTTGAAAACAAAATTAAACCATTGCTTACTGTTGCTGTCCCTCATCCTCACTGGAGCTGTTCACTTCCCACATGCACACAGCCAATCCAGCAGACAGCACCAGTGGGCTGCTGCGTTTGGAGGAGAGGACATCCTAAACCAGCCTGCCTTGGCAGATGTGCTGCTCTGAGGCATCCTGCTGCCCCCCTCCTTGCTCCCCCAGCAGCTGGACCTGTTGCTGAACAGCTGCTGGAAGGACTGTTTGCATGACCATGCTCCTGCTGCAGGAGTGAGGAGTGTCTAAGCAGTGCCTCTGAAACCATCATCAATAAAGCAATTCTTCTTGCACAGCCCTGGCTTAACACACCCTGCAAAGCTGCAGTCCAGACCTCTGCAGGAGCCACCTTCTTGCAGGTGGTCATTCCTTCCTCAAACTGCAAACAGATTACTCTCTTAACTTCCCTCTGTGTCTTCAGTGAGGTTTGGGCCCTGGAGTGAATAAATCACTGCAGCGCTTGGCGAGGGAGCAGCAGGGGCATGATTCTGCAGCGCAGCATGCTGTCTGATCTCTGTGCTCTGCTCTCCAGGCTTTCATGGAAGAAGTGAAGTCTCGGGGACCATACATTTACTCTGTCCTGGAGTCAGCACAGGCTTTCCTTTCCCAGCATCCATTTGAGGAATTAGAAGAACCAACTTCAGAAAGCAAAGGTCTGTGGAGCTTCCCCTTCCCTGTTCTCCCGTAGCACAGTTCCTCCTGGTCTGGGCTGGAGAGGGTGGAGTTGGAGGTGGTTGGTGTGGCACAAAGCAGCACATCAGCACTCTGCCTAGTGCCATCATGCACCAGGCTGTTTCCAGTCCTTTGGCCGAAGCTCAGACTGGTGCAGAGCAGGCTGGATACCTAGAGGAGCTGGTGCAGAGATCCACACTGTTATCACTTGGTTTCCCTCCCTTTTTCCAGTTTTCCCTGGATTTTTAAATCTCTCTTTCCCCTGTCTTTCCTCCAGCTGTTGCCCACTCTCCTCTGGGCTGGGGTCTCATTTTTGCTCTCTGTTCTGCTTTTGCTTTGCCTTCACAGATGTCTCTCCTCGGCACCGCATCCAAAACATCAGCCGCTTTGTCTGGAAGCAGGCAAACGTGGCCAGTGAGCTGTGGGAGAAGCTCACAGCCCGGTGCGTGGACCAGCACCGTCACATCGAGCGGACACTGGAGCAGCTGATAGAGATTAAAGGGGCCATGGAGGAGCTCAGCACCACACTGGACCAGGCTGAAAGTGTGCATGAAACCTGGGAACCCATTGGGGATCTCTTCATTGACTCCTTGCCAGAGCACATCCAGTCGACCAAGGTACTTCTGGCTCTGAGAAGGGATCAGCCTTGGCCCCAGAGGTGATGAGATGCTGCTTCCCAGGAGGGTAGTGCTGCTCCTCCTGACTGCTCAGTCCAATGCAACCTCATCACTTAGGGTCTCAGGGGCCAGGTCCTCCCTGCGACAGCTCCCTAGCACTGTGAGGGTGGATTTGGCCCACAGCATCCTGAGCAATCAGCTGTGCTGAGCACCTTGTCATGGTACAGACCTTACACAGGTACAGTGGCTCAGCATAGATGAGCCATTGTCCACATCCTGCTTCTCAGGAGATTTGAGTAATCTCCAGCTTGGCTGCTTTGTTTGGGGTTTCTGTGTGGGGGGTTTTGGTGGTTTTGTTTGCTTCCTTCTTTATTTGTTAATTTGATTCTATTTGATTCCATTTTCCCACTAAGGTACCCTGTGGGAGGGTTAGTCAGCAGTATCGTACCAGCCAGAAGCCCACCCTAGCTTGTAGCAAAGGAATTGGATCCAAGTCCTGATCACTCCCCTGCTTCTTTTTCTTCTTTTCCTGCCCTGTGCCTGTTCCCTGGGCACCGGATTCCAGCTGTTCAAAGAGGAGCTCTCCCCCATGAAGGATGGGGTGAAAGCGGTCAATGATCTTGCACACCAGCTTGCCATCTCAGATGTCCACCTGTCCATGGAGAACTCCCGTACCCTGGAGCAGATCAACATGCGCTGGAAGCAGCTGCAGGTGGGAAGGAGTCAGGACCAAGCACCGCAAACAAACTGCAGATGAGAGGACCCTGGGAAAGGGCTGTCACTGCTGAGCTTCAAGAATGATAAATTAATGCTTGGCATAGCAGGGATGGTATAGCTGGTGTTCCTGGAGGACGAGACCATCAGTTCAGTGCGAGGAAAGTGGCTGGTAAATCTGTAGAGGTCTTGAGCAAGGGGAGGAACAAAGGATGCTGTCTGAGGAGAATCAGGATCTGATGGGGGTGTCAGTACCAGCTGTAGCTTTGTTGATGTCTGTGAAAATATGGATACAGGTGATCTAGAGCTGTGGCCTGTGCAGCCTGTGGTAGGAGTTGTAGAGGGCTGAGGGACTGGGGAATGCAAATACGGAGGCAGGCAAGGAAGGAAGAGGAGCTGTATGCTGGGGTATGCCTGAGTCCATCCACAAGCCTTTCTGAATGGGGCTTCAATCTGAAATACCTGATGGGCTGCCACTGAATTATCCTGTCCTGTTCTCCAGGCTTCCATAAACGAACGCCTGAAGCAGCTCCAAGATGCCCACCGGGACTTCGGACCAGGCTCCCAGCACTTCCTCTCCTGTACGTGAGTGGGTCCCCCTGGCCTCCTACCGTGGGGCTGCCGCTGCAGGGTGGCTTAGCACGGGCTGTGGCACCAGAGAATGGGGTGCAGAGTCCTGTTGCTGAGCACAGACTGCCCAGAGCCATGCACACAGCTAAAAAAGGGTCCAGGCCAGTGTCTGGGGCACAGGAACCAGAGCAGGAGGCATGTCCCAAAGTTAGGGTTGTGCTACCTCACCTTATGGAACCAAGGGTGGGACATGGAGTGCGGTTCCCGTTCAGAGCGCAGAGCTGTGACACTTGCAGCAGCAGGTCCCAGGTGATACTGGGACTGTGCCAGCCTCAGAGACAGGGAGGGCAAGACAGCAGATGGCAGAAAAACACAGTCCCCCATATCCTGTGTTAGTCATTTGGAGGCCAAAAGCGTGCATATTAAGAGGATTTTCATTTACCAGGCAAGGCAGAGGGATGCTGTTCCTACCAAGCTGAGCTGCTGCTGACTCTCAGACCTGCAGAGGATAGGCAGCAGGTTGTTCTCCAAAGTCTGGGGTCTGTCCTTTGAAGTGCTGAGCCCTGCAGGGTTTCCTGATGTCAGTGGGGTTTGTTGGGCTGTTTCTCTCCAGACCATATCCTCCCATTTGAAAAGAAGAGCAACTTCTCCAGTTGCTGGAATTGATAAGGGAAAATAACTGAGGGTCATAAAAGGACTTTCCTCCTCTAGAAAATAAACACAAGGTGGCAGGCAACTGGTATGGGATGCATCCTCATCTTCTCAAGATACTGCAGCTGACACACAGAGCATGAGTAATGGGAAGAGCAGCTGCTGTGGCTGCCAAACCTGGACACAACAGGCAGTGCTGTGTGTGTGCCCGAATCCCAGCTGCTGTGAACCCTGCCCACTGGTGACCACAGTGTTGTCTTGGGCATCACCAAAAACATCAGGAGTTGTCTCTTCCGGAGTTGTGAGCTCAGCCAGATTCAGAGACTGTCTCAAGAGGGGCAAGACCCCTCTGACAAGAACCGCAGTCTTGTGCCTCTCTTATAGGCAGCATCCATTTGCCTGGTCCAGCACCCCCAGCTGGTGATCTGGGAAGGCACAGCCTCCTCAGGGGCACCCACCAGCTGGCACAGTCCCACTGGACTTTCACCAGGGAGAGCATCAACCTAAAGGAGCATTTGGCATTGATCTGACATCTGTCTGTCTCTCTTTGCAGCCTCTGTCCAGGTCCCCTGGGAGCGAGCCATTTCCCCCAACAAAGTGCCATACTACATCAAGTGAGTGTGCTCCCCACCATAGCCCAGCGTCTTCTCTACTGCGGTGGGAACAGGAGCTGGGGACGAATTAGGAGTGGGGAGCAGTGAGTGGACTGGTCTGAGCACTGACCTCCAGCAAAGCATGTCACCCCCAGCCTGGCAGAGCCAGGCTTTCCCTGTCCACTGATGAGTGGGGACACTGTCTGGAAGGAGGGGTGGCTGGCAGCATCTTCTACTATGCTGCTGTGGCTGGGGAGTGTGCTTACTGGAATGCAGCAGCCCCAGTGTCTGCAGGCACTGGAGGACTCAATCCCAAGGCTGACAAGGTCCTTTTTTTAATCTCTCATGGCAGCTGCTTCATTCACAACTTGACTCTCATTTTACTTCTGTTTTCCTTCCAGCCACCAGGCCCAGACAACGTGCTGGGACCACCCGAAGATGACGGAGTTGTACCAGACACTGGGTAAGGAGACTGCCACAAAACCATTTGAGTTGCATTCCCCTTTTTGCAGCGTGGGGTCCAGTGTGAGATCCCCTCAGCCCACCCACTCCCCCCCATGGCACAGGGCCTCCCCAAAGCAATAGGGTGCAGCTGCCTGCAGGGCTCTGCCCCTCCTCCTTCCACATGTACTCCACTTCTGCTGGTGGGGCAGATATCTGGGAGCTGCAACTGCTGCTTCCTGCCCTGGAGATAAGGATGTCGAGCTGTGGTTTTATTATTCTTTTCGTATGTTCTTGCAGCGGATTTGAACAACATCAAATTCTCAGCATATCGGACAGCTATGAAGCTGCGACGGGTGCAAAAAGCCCTGAGATGTGAGTGCAAAAAGTATTTCCCTCCTGCTGTGTCTCCCTCGATAAAGGCATTAACCTAATACAAGCTGTTATCAGCACATCGAAGGCAGGACCCCACCAGGGGACAGGTAGCTGAGGCGAGAGGCGCTAGGAAGATGAGCCTGTGGCTGGAAAGCTGAGCAAATCCACTTGCGAGGTCTCTGCGTCAGCGCCTTTCTTTGCAGGCTTAGGGTGGAAGTGCCTCCAGGGCAGGGGTTAGTCAAAGGAATTTGAGAACAACATGGTCCAGCTCAGAGTTACAAAGCTGTTGGATCAGGCAGGGGCTCACCCAGCAGCTCCAAGGGAGCCTAGAGAAGCCATGGATGTGACATGGAGCAGAAACCAGCCTCACTGGTGGGGGCACAGAGGGCTCCACTGCTTTAAAGAGGAGGAAGGGAGCCAATAAACCTGACTTCTGCACTCTTAGTAAAGCTCCAGTTAGAACAGGGATTAGTAGCAAGGTGAATATGGTGCGATAGGAGTTCAACATGATGAGTGCTTCAGGTCAGGGCTGTGTCTTCCCTGCTCTTGGTTCTTACTTCTCCTGTTTCCCTGTCTGCCTCTGATCCCTCTGCCTGTGCTTTCTGTGCAGTGGACATGGTCACCCTCACCACAGCCTTGGAAATCTTCAATGAGCATGACCTGCAGCCCAGTGACCGGGCGATGGACGTGGTGGAGGTCATCCACTGCCTGACCGCCCTCTACGAGAGGTTGGAGGAGGAGCGGGGCATCCTGGTGAACGTGCCGCTCTGCGTGGACATGAGCCTCAACTGGCTACTGAATGTCTTTGACAGGTACTGGTCCCCCAGTGTCTCCCTGAGCTGTGGGGCTGCCATGCTTGGAAGGAAACTTCCGTGCTGCTTTTCCAGCTGGCAGTGCTGCAAGAAGGAGCTGGCTATGAGTGAGGGGGCTGCCTGGCACAGGTTTGCCTTGCTGACCCCCCTGCATTAAAAAAAAACTCCAAAACATTTGTAAACCTGTGCAATATCTCACCTTGCAGTGGTCGCAGTGGGAAGATGAGGGCTCTCTCCTTCAAGACGGGCATTGCATGTCTGTGCGGGACAGAGGTCAAGGAGAAGTTTCAGTGTGAGTCCCCCTGTCTCCCTCTCCCAGGGCCTGGTGTGGAGTAACCTACGGAAAGCAGGAGTGCTTTTGTTTCCTGGCGTAGACCTTTTTTGCCCAGAAAGAGCAAAGAAACAGCTTTTCTACAGTGACTAATTTGCTTGCATTGCCACCTCTCCTTCCCTCCCCAAGCCTACGCTGCCTAAATTAGGATTCATTTTTGCAGACTGACTGGTGCTGCAGTGATCTTTCTTGCATGGCACTGTAAGGAACAGTGCAGCAAAGGCAAACGGGCAACTTGTCCAGTGCTTCCCAGAAGGAAGAACCCTGGAGGTGCATGGCTGGGAAATAGTTTCCAGGCAGATTAAAGGAAGTCACTTCCCTCACTATGTTTTAACCATGGTACTCTCTGCCATGGGTTGCAGAGAAGTTAGCATAGGAGGCACCAAGGGGTTAAATAAAGGGATTGGGCAGATTCATAGAGGACAAGCCAGCTGTGGCTGTTAAAGAAGTGATGCAAGTAACCTCTGTCTCAAGAAGACTCAAAATTCCTGGTTATTGGGAGCTGGAAGGATACCAGTAAAGGTTATTTAACCATAGCTAAGTTTTTCCCGCTTATTTGAGCTCCCTGCCAGAGACAGGCAGCGGGACCCCTGGTGTGATCCACACACTGCTCCCCAACTCCTGCATCCCGCCCAGTGTATCAGGGCATCAGCCGTGTCTCTAACAGGGCTGTGTGTCTGTCCTGCTGGCAGATCTTTTCAGCCAAGTGGCGAATGCCGGGGGACTGTGTGACCAGCGGCACCTTGGTGTCCTGCTCCACGAGGCCATCCAGGTCCCACGCCAGCTGGGAGAGGTGGCGGCGTTCGGGGGCAGCAACGTGGAGCCCAGCATCCGCAGCTGCTTCCGTTTTGTGAGTAGGATGCCATGGCCTGTGTTGTCCCCTCTGCAGCAGCCACACCAGGGAGAGGCTCCCACGGGTGGCAAGGGGCTTGCACCCCATCACAGCTGTGTCCCAGCTTTGAACAACCTCTTTCTCTCTCTGCTCCCCAGAGCAATGGGAAGCCCGCCATCGAGGTGTCCCAGTTCCTGGAGTGGGCCAACCTGGAGCCGCAGTCCATGGTGTGGCTGGCCGTGCTGCACCGGGTCACCGTGGCAGAGCAGGTGAAGCACCAGACCAAGTGCTCTGTCTGCCGGCAGTGCCCCATCAAAGGCTTCAGGTAGGGGTTGTGATATGGGACCTTGGTCCCCAAGGGAAGCGCACAGTGTCCTGCAGGAGGGAGCTGAATTTGCTCTGTGCTATTGAGGGAAGCTAGAGCTCTGCAGTGGTGTTTCAGGCAGGTCAGACCAGGTGTCAGCAGTGGGGAAGGAGCAGGATGCTTTTCTGGGGACTTCAGCCATCAGCACTGTGGGTTCAGCGGGGTGTGAGAGTGACACAGACCAGACAACCTCTGTTCCCTGCTGGGCTCTCCTTTGGCTCCAAAATGATGTGTTTTTGCTGACTCTCACTGCCTCCCTATGGCTTCTTGATCTCTCCAGGTACCGGAGCCTGAAGCAGTTCAATGTGGACATCTGCCAGACTTGCTTCCTCACTGGACGAGCCAGCAAGGGCAACAAGCTGCACTACCCCATCATGGAGTACTACACCCCGGTACAGAGCTGGGCTGGTGGGAGGGTCTTAGCTCAGAGCAGGTCCCCATCGACTGCAGCAGCCGTGTGATGTTTATGCTGGTGCAGCCCCAAAAGTGGATCCCTTATATGCTTTTGATCCCCTCTGCATGCCCTCTGCTGTCTGTGTCCCTGCTATTCTGGCGCTCATGGTGAGCAGGATGTATAGCATCCACCGATTCCCAGCTTGGCTTGTGCCAAGCCCCATGACAGGCTGACAGGGATGCCATGTACCCTCCTGGCTTCCTGAGCTGTGTCTGCCCCTTCCACCACGTAACTTGTGCCCAGCCTGAAGGGACTTCTTTCGTGAGAATGCTGACCTGTAGCACTCTGCTTTTCATTAAGCAGCACCTTTGTAATTGTTTGTGTCTCTGCAGACCACATCCAGTGAGAACATGAGAGACTTCGCTACAACGCTGAAGAACAAGTTCCGGTCCAAGCAGTACTTCAGCAAGCATCCACAGAGAGGTTACCTGCCTGTCCAGTCCGTACTCGAGGCTGACTTCTCTGAGACGTGAGTTGGCTGGGCCCCACACTGTGCCTTTCAACCCTGGCTGATATGTGAGCTCCACGAATGGAAGCAGCATCTCAGCTGTGAGACAGGGCTCCTGTGGGAGGGCTAGAGGGGGCACTTGTTCTGGTGGTGATACCTAATTTTTGGAGGAGCAGAGATTTCAGTCTCTCTCTCCAGCCGGTTCCTGGCTCTTCTCAGCCCAGGTGAGACCAGGGCAGCCTATTCAAGCCCTAGCTTTGAGGAAGGACTGCCAAGCCTTGTTGACCAGTGTGTGTCTCTTTCAGACCAGCCTCCTCCCCGATGTTACCACACGCCGACACACACTCCAGGATCGAGCACTTTGCCAGCAGGTACCACCACCGGGCACTGCTGTCAAGCCAGGGCATAGAGTGTGACCCCCATGGGTGTGGCGGGGTTGGGGGCAGACGCGTGGTGTGCCCACAGCCCCATCCATGCTTCCCAGTGTGCTGCCTGGCAGGCAGGGGCTGGCTGCGATAGCTCAGGCTGCCGTGCCCTGGGGAAGACGCAGCTGCAGGGCCAGTCAGACCTGCCTGCACCACCTTGCTCCTGCCTGGGACACAGCTGATGTCACACGAATTGGCAGCAAGCACCATGCATCTGACAGCAGATGTCTGAGTGATGAAGTGCAGCCTCCATGTACCTTCCTGCTCTTCCCAGTATGAGCTGCTGGTTGGATTCTCACCAGACAGATCCCTCAGTGCTCTGCCTGTGCACTCACCCGTGCTGCTTGCTTGCTTCCCATTGCTGCTGCCTTGTGCTTTGTGATGGTTCTGCCCTCATCATGGGTCCAGTCAGAGCAGGGACCTGAGGAGAACAGGGAGCCTGCAGCTCAGGCCCTAGGCTGGAGCTTTCACCCCTTCACTTAGGCGAGAGGAAACTGAGCAGATGCATGGCAGCAGCCCTTTATTCCAGAGACTGTCACCCCAGAGCAGCAGTTTCTTGTTTTCAAAAAAGATAAAACTCTCTAGAGCCTGTGAAGAGGGGCAGACTGGTACAGGCCAGCTGGGAGACCTGCCAGAGAGGGTTCTTGCAGGGGCTGCTGTAAGCAGGGTGCATTTAGCAGACATTCATGGTGTCTCTGACCATTTCTCAACCTGTTTCTTTTTCCTCCAGGCTTGCAGAGATGGAAAGCCAGAACTGTTCCTTCTTCAGTGACAGCCTGTCCCCTGATGATAGTCTGTGAGTTCTGTCCCCTTTCGCTCCCCCTCACCTCCCACTTAGTCAGGGATCCTGTGACTCTGTCCCTGCCCAGCCAGGGCACAGAAATGTTTTCCTTCCCCACTGCTGAGTCTGAGGCTCTTGGCAACCTCCAGCTACCCAGGTGTGCTGAGCTGCTTCTGAGCTTTAGACCTGGAGCAGCCAGAACGAGCTCCCATGCAAAAACACCTCCCTCCAGGCTGTCCTTCCCCAAGGGCATGTGAGTCCCGTGAGACTGATGTTCCTCATTAAGGTGTTTCTCTACCTGCTGCAACAGGGATGAGGACCAGTACCTGCTGCGCCATTCCAGCCCCATCACCGACCGAGAGCCTGGGGGCAGCCAACAGGTTCCAGGAAGCCTCAACATGGACGACAAGGGAGAGCTGGAGAGAATCCTGGCGCACTTAGAGGATGAAAACAGGTAGAGGCATGGACAACTCTGAAAGTGGGGCCTAGAGGCGAAGGAGAAAGGGAAAAGCCTGGCAGAGCTCAGAGTGGAGCCAGAGGATGGCTGCTGGGGCTGAAGATGGGGATCAGAGGAGCTGAATGGGCTGGTTTGGAGGGTGTCTAGGCTGAGCCTTAAAGCTTTCATGGGAGCACCTCCTCCAGTGGTGTTTTGTTTCTGAGTCCTGGGCCATTCCCAGTGTGCAGCTGCTGGGTGTTCAAGCAGTCCCTAGAAAGGAGGGTGGTGATGCTGACCTAGGATATCTTGCAGGATCCTTCAGGGAGAGCTGAGACGCTTGAAATGGCAGCATGATGAAGCAGTGGAGTCTCCAACCTTGGCTACAGGCTCCCCCAAATCAGTGCAAGACCCACGAAATGATGAACTCCTGGCAGAAGCACGAATCCTCCGGCAGCACAAGAGCCGCCTGGAGACCCGCATGCAGATCCTGGAGGACCACAACAAGCAGCTGGAGTCCCAGCTGCACCGACTGAGGGAGCTGCTGCTGCAGGTACTCTCAGAGCAAGGATCTGGGGAAAGCCCATCCTTGGGGTGGACTTTGCAATAACAGAGCTGGGGCAGCAGCACAAAGGGATAGTCAGAAGCAGGGGTGGACAAGGACAGAGGATTGTGACAATCCCCTTTTTCTCTCTCCAGCCTCCAGCAGAGTCAGATGGCAATGGTTCAGCAGCCTCTTCCTTGGCTTCATCCCCTCATCAGTCTGAAAGCAGCCAGGCAAAGGAAAAAGAGCACAACACCCCTGACACCGAAGCTGCAGGTGGGGATTGGAGTTGGATGGAGCTCTTGGCTCCATTCCTGGTCCGATGCTGTGGGAAGCTATCCACACCCTCTGATCCTGCAGAAATGCTGGCTGGTGAGGTGGATGCCCAGAGAGCCTGCTCACCCCGTGTCCTCTTTCCTGCTGCAGATGAGGTGGAAGCCAAAAGCCAGGAAGTCAGCATGTGCCTGGAAGACATCATGGAGAAGCTGCGGAGCGCCTTCCCCAACTCTCGAGGTACTCGAGTGAAATCTCCCTCTCTGGCCTCGTACTGCTCCCTCAGATGAGGTTTTCCCCATGGAGCCCTGCCCCAGCCACAGCTTCCCTGCGATGGCTGATCCTCTGCGGCACCTGCAGCCAAGGGCTCTGCTGCCACCGTACTGCTGGGACTGGTGTGTGTCCTGGGTGCAGAGAGGCTGAGGAGGAGGTTTCACAACTGTAAGGAGAGTTGATCAGAGCTGCCAAGAGTACGGACCAACTGGATCCCCCCAGAGGAGCTGCAAGGCTGCACTCCACAGGACTCCCCACTGAGAAGATGGACAGACCTGCCAGCATCAAGTTTGCAATGATCATCTTGATTCACCTCCTCACTTCATCCCTGTCCAGACCCCTCTCCAGGAGAGATAAAGGCCCCAGTTACCTGGTGAAATTGAAGCGATGGTGCATCCTCCCCTATATGCTCATGGACAGCTCTTCCCAGTGGGGATGGGGACTGGGGGATGCCTGTGTGGATGGTGCTTCACTTGCCCAGTGGGTTTTGGTGTTGGTCTTTCTGCTGCCCCTCTGTGCTCCAGCCCAGGAGCAGCACTCACCCAGGTCCCTCACCCAGGCTGCCCACACACATGCTGGGGAGAGACGTTGCTTGGTGCCAGCACTAACACTAAGTGGGGCAGAGCTCCCCTTTCTGCCATCCCTGAGCAGGATTCTCCTGGCTCTGCAGCAGCCCCGTTCTAACCAGGTGGCTCCAGGTCCTGTTTTCCTGACCTCTCCATTTCTCTTTCAGGTATGACTTCCCTTATCTAACATCTCCTGTGAGCAAGAGGCTTTTCCTAACCAGCTACCTGGCTGCTTTCCTCCCTCTCCTCTCCCTACCCTGCTCCCCAAGCTGCAGCAGACCTCACACAGACTCCCTGCGAGCTGATCGTGCAGGATGCTTGCCAGCTCCAGAAGATCTCAGGGGAACATAGGTCATGCAGGAGCAGGATTGTGGGCTCCCCAGGAGGCTGGCTCAGTCACTCAGCCACAGTGTCCAAACCTGGGTGGAAAGGTTCAGAAGAAATGAAGCTCTGAAAGCTGCTTGTCCCCTCTGGCACTCATGGTTTCAAGGGGTGCAGAACTCAGCATCCTGCTCCTCTTCAGTTTTGCCCAGTGGCCCTCCAGGTTTATGGGCATCAAAACACTCCTGGAGCCACGCAGTTTTTAAAAGAACTCTTTCTAACAGCATCCAGCTGCCAGCCTTACGGATTGAACTCTCTCTGCCACCCAGGGCTTCGCAGCCAGCCAGGCACATACTGTCTGGTGGGTTTATGGAATAGGGATGAGTCCATGTTAGAGCTTCAGCCCAGCTAGTAGCCTTAACTTGAGAGGATCTTTATAACAGAGCCTTATAATTTAATTTGCATATATTTCTATATATTATATATATATATTCTGTACTTAAATACTCTCATGGACTCACTCCATTAAATTCTAATACTGTAAGTGCAGGTGCCCTTCACTTTCAGTTCTGCCCTACATCTGCTCCTGCAGGGACCAGCACCTTCCCTGTTGCTGGAGCTGCTGTGGAGCAGGGCTGCTGCGAGGGGAGCTAAGCGAAGGGCTGGACCAGCAGCAGGTACTCCGTCCCACCTGGTTTCCTGGGGAGCTGTGCCTTCGCCGTGGCACAGAGGGCCTGTCCTGCCTGGACCCAGCTCTATCCCTGGGGAGCCGGGGCTCCTGCAGCCACCCATCCCCATAGTGCTGCAGATGAGGTTTCACCAGGCTGCTGGGCTGTGATGCAGGAGTGCAGTGGTGCAGGAGGGCAGCAGGACAGGCAGTGTACCTCCTTGCTGCCCCCAAGGAGTACCTGCCCTGCTTCTGTCCCTGGTTTGAGCTGGGCCAAGGGGCCAGAGGCACTCACTGGAAGCAGGCAAGTCCTGCCTGCAGTGAAGGAGGTTGTTCTGCAAGTTGGCAGGGTAGCATGGTAGCAGCTTCTGATCCCAAAGGCTCTCTTGGGCTGACTGTCTCATGCCGTGTTATGTCGAGAAAAAGGCAGAGTCAGGTGCTGTGGGGTGCCCCAGAGCAGAGGCTGAGGTGGACCTGCTGCTCTGGGGCCACAGACTGTGGAGGGATGAGATGCCCGAGCCCACAGGGCAGGGTGCAGGCAGGGCTGCACGCCAGTGTGAAGCATCCTGCCCAAAACAGGGCTTGCAGCGAGGACAGGGATGGGGCTGTTGTCGCTGGCTGGGACGGGATGCAGTGATGAGCTGTTTGGGGAGGTCTGGACAAAGGCAGCATGTGTGACAGGGCTGTGTGTTTGTCTTCAGTGTGCAGGCAGGGGTGCAAAGCAGCACCCACACTGGGGTTTTGGCAGCGGAGCCTTCTGGCTGGGCGCTGGGGGTCCTGTGCTGCTGTGTTCACCGGCAGCCATGGGGGTTGCTGTCCCTGCTGTCCCCTCTCACAGCCAGGTGAGAGGCGGGACACCAGCGGTGGCACTGGTGCTGGGCTGGCTGTACGCACGCTGTGTGTCAGGCTGCTTGTTTGACCATGGGGAAGGAACACACGCCAGCCCGTGAGACCCTGCTGGACCCTCCTGTTATCCCAGACGCAGGATGGTGGGAGCATGGGGAGGAGCAAGGTTTTGGCCTGAGGAGGAGGTCAGGAGTACCCAGCTGGGGGGAGCTGGAGAAAGGAAAAGGCAGGATGAGGGCAGAGGCTTGGTGCCAGGTGTGGGGACCAGCAGCAGCCAGGCTGGGTGCTCGGGCTGCGTTTGGAGCCGGGATGCGACAGGGAGGGGAGCAGGCTGGCTAATGCTCTGGTAACCATGTGCTGTGATGCTGCTGAACTCGCTGCTTCGCGACATCTCTGCTCTGGAAAGAGAATAAATTTGTATTTGTACTGAGACCTGGCTTGGTGCTCTGGCCTCTTCTATCTGTGCAGCTCAGCTGAGTCAGGGCAGCTCCCAGCGCCGTGCCAACCTGGCACTGCTCCTGCAGGGCTGCTGGGATGCAGGTGGCCCTGTGTCACCCTGGCTGTCCACACTGTTTAAGGTGGAGCAGATGGTGTGAGCAAAGCTCCGGGCTTCCCAGGCACAGGTGTGTCCTCTGACCACCATCTTTCTTTACCCCCTTCCTCAGGGCTACGCAGAAGCCTGAAGGCTGGGACAGGGGCTGTGTGGGGCCAGTCCCTTTTCCTCGCCCAGGAACTTCTGCTGTAGGAAATCCTTCAGCCCCAGGAAGGATGTAGGCAGCAGTGAGATGCTGGGCAGGCAGTCTTCTCTCTGTGCATTCTCCCTGGAGCCCTGTTATGTTTCCAGTGCCCACAGGCGTCCCTGCCCCAAGAGCTGCCCAAGTTGCCCATGTCTCTGTGGCGCAGCAAGGGGCTCAGCTGAGGACTGGCCCAGGGTAAGGCTGGGGGCTCTCAGGTCCTCCCCCCCACACAGGGTGCAGCCCAGCCTCAGCTGGTGGTGAAGCCTGCCCAGGACTGATCCTTGTAGGGTTGGATCTGCTCTCGCCCCTGCCTGGAAGGGCTGATGGTGCTGGAAAAAAGGTCTGATATGGTGCTACTGCAGGGACTCTCTCACACAGGAGAGATTCAGGAGCTTAAATGGGAGTGAAATGCAGCCTCTTAAACTCCCCTTCTCAAGGATAATGCAAAATGCCCCATCTCTGTGCTGCAGGCTACAGAGCAAGGCAAGGGGTGCGGGCTGTGATCAAGGAAAGCCGATCCCATCCAGGAACAAATCCAGTGCGTGGTGCCAAGGAAAAGCTTTTATTTCTCAGCCAGCAAAGCTCAGCAGGGCCCAGCTGAAAGGCGCTGGAGCCAATGAGTCTGGACAGAGAGGCAGCAGGCACTGCTGCACAGCAGGGCTGGAGGTCCCGGAGGTGACAGGGTGACAGCCTTGTTCCCATGTCACTGCAGGGACAGTCTCCAGCCCTGGGGCTCCCTCTCAGGCTACAGCAGCCCTGCTGCCAGTGCTGTGCCTCCTTGTCAGTGATCCAGCAGCCTTTCCCTTATCCATGGGTAACAGGCTCTGCTCAGGGCTGGCCATGCCCCAGGGTCACATCCTCCAGCTCTCTGCTTTTGCTGAACTGCCCTGGGGGTGCGTTACCCCTTTCCCTGGATGCTATGGGGCAGGGGTCACTTCTGCCCCTCCACCCAGCTCCTCGCTCGCCCCCAAGTGCCCAGCCTGGAGCACTGCCCCGGGGGTAAAGCTGTCTGGGGAGATGGTGCTTTCCCCAGCATTTCCCCAGCTGATGCCTGCTCGCTGCTCCCCACAGCTCCGTTCTTCCAGCACCTCTCTGGGTGTTTTGCCCTCCAGTTCTTGGGTCCCCTTGGCTGGCCCCAGCCCCTCACTGCAGGGTCCTGTCTCAGCCATGCTCCATGTGCCAGCTCCCTCTGCCCCACATGTTTCCTGCTCCCCGCATTGCCCTACAGACAGATTTTCCATCTCTGCTGCTGGGCTCTCTTCCTCTTTGTCCTCATCCACTTTCTCCTCCTCCAACTTCTCCTCCTCCCTCTCCTCTTTTTTTTCCACCTCTACCTTCTTCACTTCATCTTTCTCTGTCTCCACCTCTTCCCCCTTCTTTCTTTCCTTCTCTACCTTCTCATCTTCTTCCTCTCCTCCTTTCTCCTCCCTCTCCTTCTCCTCCTCCTCCCTCTCCTTCTCCTCCTCCTCCCTCTCCTCCTCCTCCTCCTCCCTCTCCTCCTCCCTCTCCTTTTTTTTTGCCTCCTCTACCTTCTTCACTTCTTCTTCCTCCTTCTCCACCTCATCCTCCTCCTTTTTTTTCTCCTCCCCCTCCTCCTCTTCTTCATCCCTCTCCTTCTCTTTCTCATCTTTCTCCTCTGACTCCCAGCTCTCTGGCTCTGCCCCACAGGTGCCCAGGTTTGCTTCTTCTCCCAGTCGCATCCCATCCCTCACTTCCACCTCCACGTCTGCAGGCTGCCCCTGGCCTGTCCCTTCTGCTGCTGCCCCTTCACCTCCAACTGTTCGGTCAGCCCCTGGTTGTTCTGCTTCTTCAGTCCCTGCACCCTGCTCCCCCTGCCCTGGGGTCTCTGGGACCCCAACCTCACCCTGGGGTGCCTCTCCCTGCAACATCGCCCCATCGCCCACCTGCCTGTCCTCCTGCCCCGCACTGGCCCGTGGCCCCCGGGGCGGCTGGAAGAGCCCCTGGTAGCGCTTCCGATCCTCCACGTGCTTCTTCCTCATCCTCTCCCCCAGCTGCTTCAGCTCCTTCTTCACAGCAGCCGCCATGGAGGGGTCGAGGTGAGCCACCCGCAGGAAGTCCTCCCGTGCCTCTCGCTCATTCCAGACAGCAGCATGGGCCTTCGCCCGCTTGAAATAAGCCTTGGCATTGTCTGCCGGGAGAGGAGAGCACCCGGTGGGGGTCCTGCAGCTCAGGGCCACCTGCCACAGGAGCAGGAGACCCTGAGAACCCAGGGGACATGGAGCACAGGGGTGGACACACTTGTAGGTAGGGGTACCACCATGCACAGGGGGACCTGGGCCATGCATGGTGCCACCGTGGGCACCAGGGGACGTGGAGTGCAGGGAACATCATGGGCAAGGGAAACCATGGTGGGCAGGGGGATCTGGATGATGTAGGACAAGGTCATGGGGAGTGGGACACAGAGAACATGGGGTGCAGGTGCCATCGTGGGCAGGGGAAATCAGGGGCAGGGGGACCTGGGTCACAGGTTCTGCATTTGACATGGGGATCCAGATGACGCAGGTACCTTCAAAGGCAGAGGGAAGGGGGATGGGCATTATCATGGATAGGGGATCCTGAAGACAGAGTCCCCAGGGGCTGAGGACACAGTGCTGGGGTGGGATGCAGGGCATGAGTACCGTTGTGTTTCTGCAGGAGCTCCGTCGTGTGCTCCAGCACCTCGTAGTATTCGCCCAGCTCCAGCTGGCACTGGCAGTAGTTGAGCACCAGCGGCGTGACCAGGCTTTCCAGCTTCAGCCAGCCATCCTCCCACGGCTTCTCCTGCCCCAGGGAGTCCCGGTGGATAGTTCAGGGCTGTGGCTGTTCCCTCCCAGGCACTCATGGCCCACTGGGGAGAGTTTTGCTGAGGAAACCCAGGCAGGGATGACAGGAGGTAGCCAGGTCCTGCTCACCTTGGCCTGGAGGTTCCTCAGGCAGATGACAGCCTCCTGGTACTTGGCTGCTGCCTGCCCAAACTCCCTACGGAGGACAAGGCGGTTGCCCTCACTGTGCAGGATGGGCACCGCCGCCAGCTTCTCCTCCTTGCTCATGGCCCAGGTGTCACGCTTGTACGCTGAGGGCTCCTCCACCTGCATGGGCAGCAGGAGATGAGCTGCCTGCCCTGGCTGTCCCCATGCTGGCAGCTCTCCCTGCCATCACCCTTACCCGAAACAACTCCATGATGAAGATGAGGGGCTGCGGTGTCCGCTGCAGCTCGTCCAGGTCGTCATAGCCCGTGCTGTGGTAGTCAAACATGTTACCCATGCCACAGCGGTGCTTCTGCCCTTCCAGAGGGTCCCGGCCCTCTGCGATCCTCCGCATGCCCCTGGAGACCAGGGCGTACATGCCCGTGTGCTGCAAGGAGGGGGAGCACCCTGCTCAGCTGCATGGGGCCAGCCTGCACCCCCTTCCTCTGCGGCAGCCCCCCTGGCCCTGGTGCTGTGCCCAAGTGACATCTGTGCCCCCATGCTTGCACCAGCCAAGGCTGGAGCATCACTGGGGTGCACGGTCCTGCACCCTGGCTCTGCAGAAAGGAGGTCCTGTGCCCACCAGCCCCTCACTCACGATGGCATCGCACCAGAACTCAGCCACCTCCCCGGTTCTCATGGAGCTTAGCAGCGTCTCCCAGATCTCCAGCTTGAACATCTTGCCCACGATGATCTCCATGGGGATGCCAGCTTCCCGGCTGTCATCAATCACAGTCCGCTCAAAGTCATCCTTCAGCGTTTGGAAGTGGAAGGTGATCTGCCTCAGAGAAAGGTGAGCGTTGAGCTGGGACAGGCACGGCAGTGAGAGGCCTTTGTCGCCTTGCCAGCCCCAAATCCTTCTGCCACGAAGCCAGGACACAGGGCCAAGCCTGCTCCTAGCGAGGTGCTGGTTTGATTGACAGGTCTCCATCCACAGCAGGAGATTGTGCTTCTTACCCATTTGTCTTAGACAGCAAGCAGATGGTGGAGCTTCTTAGTGCCCATCAGTGCTATATCTGACTGTCCTCTTTGGGTTCCCCATTATAATCCAGTTCACAGAGTGCTCCCACAGTGTGTGTGGCAGAACCCACACTGATCTTCCCATTAACACAAGGCTGGGAGGGGTCTCAGAAGCCCCCAAAAGCTCCCCATTGGCACCCCTCACTCCTGTTTGACACATCAGGAAAGGCAGATTTCCAGCAACCTGGTTGCTCAGGACAAGAGGGAGGAGGCAGATAACAGCACCAATGCAAGGTGAAGGCAGTGGGCAATGTTGGCTGTCACTGGGAGGGCAATGTGGCTGCCTGTACCCAAAACAGCCATTTCTGCACCCCTCCCTTACGAGGGATCTCCTGGAGATGGGACCTCCCCGTACCACAGACCTGGAGCTCAGCTCGCAAGCAGGGAATCTAACTGTAACAGGCCAGAATGGTGCCATCAGACCCTCCACTCTCCCAGAGCTTTGGGATAACAACCAAGATGACTTACCTTGCTGCCATCCTGAAACTTCGGCAGCTCTCCTTGACCTCCATGCAGAATCTTCTTTTTGACCCCTTCCACATTCAGCAGGTAGGTTTCCTCCATGGCTGCTCCTGCCAGCCCCCAGGAACCTGGCCCTTCCAGAGCTCCGCGTCTTCCTCACACTATCTCCATTTCTTGACTATCTGGACACACATGTCACTTCCCAGGGCTGCCACTGGCCTTTTGCTTTCTGTGCTGGGGGCAGAGTTTGGAAGCCTTCTTCCCTTCCTGTGCTCTTCGAGTTGTGAGAGGGCTGTCCTGTCACAGCATACCCTTGAAGCCTGAGGTGCCCTCCGTTGTGTTCTGGAACTGCCTTTCTAATCCTCTTCCCACCACGCCAGGTTAATCTGGGATTGGCCTGCCTCATCTGTGGGGAATTAAAGAAACTCCCTGATCAGGAGCGCCTTGCTCCTCCCACAGAGCAATGGCTTGCGGGGTCCCCTTCACGCACAGTCTCCCTCTGACCCAGCCACGCAAGGAGCACTTCAGCAGAACCCAGGAAAGCTGGTGTGAGCACCAGCCTGGGCTGAGCGTTGTCAGGCACAACTGGCAAGAGGCAGCGCTGGTCTGTACTCCAGAGACCACGCAGGAACAGATCAGGGTTGGAAACGATACTTTATTGAGTCTGGTTTGCAGACACAAGCGTTCCTCAAGCAAGGAACAAGCTTCTACCAGGCCACAGCCCATCAAGTCCAAGACTCAGTAACATGTAGAAAGCTGCACTGCATGGTCCCAGGGAGAATTAAACCCCTCCCAGAGAACAGTGCTGAATATTTACAGTGTTCTGGCTGCTTGCACAGACATAGTCCAATCCTTCAGCTCCACCAGCCAAGCCAAGCACAATGTCTGTGAGAGCAGCCCTGAACATGGAGCCTCCAGCCCTGGCTGGCAGCAGCATTGTGTATCTGGAGCAAAAACTTCAGCATGGCAGATGAAAAAACACTTTCAGCTCTTCTCGCAGATACAAAGACCCAGGCCCGCTCCTCACTTCTCCATGAGGGCCTCCAGCTGCTCCTGCAGGGACGTCATCTGGGAAAAGGGGGCAAGGCATTACAGGAAGGCACGGCTGGGACTCCCGGTAGCTCCAGCCCAAGCGCTTCTGTGTTTCTGCAGATCTTCCACCTACACCAGTGGCTGTTTTGCGCATACGTGGCAGAACTCAGCACTGCCCACAGGTGAAGCTGCACAACAGGAATCCAGGAGAGGGAACCTCCTGCCTTGCTACCTGGTTGAAACTCCGAAGAGCTGCCCAGGCAAGAAATCTGCCAAGACCCTACAGCTACTGTCTGTCTCGTACATGGTGCTAGCAGGTTTCTGTGTTGTATTTTACCCCAGGCAGCAATCTTAGTAGCCTTAGATTGCTGGCCAGATGTGTTTTGGCCAACTGCTCCTTCAGAAGGAAGGCTGCAATCAAACCCCTTTCCTATACCACCCCATCCCTTAGGAAACTCCATGCAACTACAGATGAGGTACAACCACACCTGACCTGTAACACTGGAGTTCAAAGCAGCTGGTGTGGTACAAGGTTCAGGAAACTTTGTCAGGGGCAAAGCTTAAAACTGCATCGTGCCCCAGTCCTCCCCCCTCCACTGTGGGGGTTTCCTCACCTGCTGCTTCTCTCGCTCTTCCTGCTGTTTGAACTCATCCAGCACGGCCTGGAGACGGGTCTGCAAAGGCAAACGTGGCAGATCACAGTCACCCATGTGTTCTCAACTGAAGGGGTGCTGGCACATGTCAAATGATGCAGCAAACCCCAAGCTGCACTGACAACCAGCCCCCCTTGTCTCCTGCAGTTTTATGGATTGCTTTGCCTCCATGGTGAGGTGCTGGAGTGTGTATGGTCATATCACACTTATTTTTAACCCAGCAGGCACCTGTCTTTTCCAGGGCAGCAGCTGAATCAGTCTGTTGGATCTAATAGCAAGCCAGTGTTAAGAAGACTTTGAAGAGACCCTAGGAAAGCTCTCACCTTGAGGGCTAGGTTCTCCACTTTCATGATGAGATCTTCCTGGCGCTTCCTCCTGTCCTGGGTCTCCTGGAGTTTACTTTTCAGGTTGTCAATCTGCTTCTGGATCCCCATAACTGGAAGAAAGAGTGAGCGCAGAACAGCAGCAGAGCCGGGCAGTGCAGCCTGCCTGGCACTCAGGTGATTCCGCTGCGCTACGCCACCCTCTCACCTATCTGGTTGGACCCCTCGTTCTCCTGTTGCTGCCCATCAGACTCATTCAGCTTGTCCTGCAACTGCCTCTCCAAATCCTCCTCGGTGTCCATGATGTTCAGGTCTTCATCGTCATGATGATCCCTCTCATCTTCATCTTCACTGCTGCTGCTGATGTCATTAAATATCTCCCGCAGTTCATCATGTTCTAGGAGGGTACAAAAGGGAAGAGGAAAATCACAGCCGATGACCTCCCAGCACCCTTTGCCTGCCAGGGCCCATACAGGTGTCTGTTTCAACACCCTCTCTCCTTTCTGGGTAGGGTTTAACCCTGAGAGAAGGAGCCCAACAGATTACTGAGTGGCTGGAAAGAAAATAACAGCTTCCCCACTGCACCTGAGGAGCCATGGCCTTGCTTATGTCCCGACATCCCTGGAGAGGAGATGTCCAGGCTGGTGAGTGAACCATGGTTGTCTACTTCTTTTGTTTCATCTTCAGCAATGACTTCCCAGCCTGACAGCAGGAACAGACAGGTCAAGGGAAAAAGAGGAACACGAAAGACGCAATAAGACAAAACAATGCTAAAAACTGCAGATCACTGTCCTTCCAACAAGTCTGGCCTTGCAGCAATGGATATCCACAATGAACCACCCCAGCCCCCTTTTTTGATGGCTTCTCTGCTGTTACTGAAGTTCCTGCTCAGTACAACAATACAGGCTGCAAAGAAGGTCACCATGAGCTTTGAAGAAGGCAAAGATGACGCTCCAAAACTTCAGTACCTCTTATGTGCGTATCTCCAGTCTCTCACACCCACACAAAGCTGAACTTGTCTCTCCTTTCCACAGCCCCCAGGTCACACCTAAGTGTCCTGTTTACCACTTGAGCTTTTTTCCTCCTAAAAGGATACGGACACTGACAGCTTCAGCATCGGTGCTCAGGAGACGCTTCACCTCTTTTTCCACATCAGGAGACTCAATATACTGGGCCAGAGAGAGGAAAGAGAACAGAGACACTGTTAAACGCCTTGTGCATGCTGCTGGCGTTTGCCAACTCCAATCCTCCACCTCTATTTCAAGCCTCTCTTCTCTGATGCTCTCTGCTCAGCCTGTGCTCATGTTCACCCTAAAAGTAGTTTATGCACCTCTAGAAAGCAATCCATCCTTTTTGTATAGAGCTCCTTGGAAGGTTGTACACTCTCACTTTTCTACTTTTACTACTTACAAAATAAGACTTTCTGTGTTTACGCAGAAAGTCCTTGAGGTACTGTTTCCTGATGGATGGTCAACTCAACTCCTTCCCATCTCACTCAAAAGAAGCTTTCATTTTTCACTTTTAAATTAGCCAGTAATCTTAATGCAGTGACATCAAATCTCTCCTGTGGGCTATAAGAATGTCTCAAGTAATTTGTTTCCCAAATGTCATGCAAAATAGCACTCCATCCTGTTCTCAGAAACTGCAAAGCAGAGAAGAACAAGCCTTTCCAGCCTCACAAAGCTACAGCTCCCCAACACCTTGCCTGGTTTGCACGGATGCACAGACACGGTCTCTGAGATCCATCTGTTGTCACTCCCCCAGCTGAAATGACAAGTTATTCTATTTGTAGTGTTGCTTTTTGGGGAAGTGAACAGGCCATGCATAGAGAGAAGATTTCAGCTGGGAAAGCAGGAACGAGTGAAATCCCATTTCCCTGCGAGGCTTCCTTTCCTCTCTGTGAGCAGGAAGAGATGTGCTGTGGCCAGGCAGCCACAGGAATGGAGCACAGCAGTTCTCTGCAGAAGACATTCCCCTCAGGAGCATCTTGGAAAACATGGAAGAAGCACCCAAATAAGTGTTTAAATCTACTGCCCTCCCTTCACTCTCAGCTCAGGCAAGGAAACATGTGAAGCAATGTTAAGAAATTACATGTTTTCTGGACTAATAGAAAGTTACAGCTCTAACGTCTCTGCCTTCCTATCCCTTGGTTATTGCATCTGCATCTGTGCAAGAAGCAACTCACCTTCTTCTTAGCTGTCTTCCGGAATCGTCTCTTCCGTACATTTTTCAGAGGAAGAGTGACTGTGATGGAGGAAACAGATGGCGAGTGTCAGGCAGATGGCCTCACAGGAGAGTTGGTGCCAAAAGGGAGAAGATCCCTCGGGAAACAGGGTGAGCACAGAAAACAGAGCAGGAGCGCAGCCGGGACAGGGCAGTGGTAAGTGCCCTGCACAGCTGTGGGGACACTGCGGTGGTGGGACGGAGGGGTTTGGCACAGCCTCTACTCACTGCCATGGTTCCAGATGAATTTCTTCTCTCTGTCCTTGTCCTTCTTCTTGTTTGCCTTGGGGTCAGTGCTCACAGTTTGTTCTTCCAAAGGCGGGTAGAGATCACCATCCACAGTGCAAACAAGCATCTGGAATCCCCACATAAACACAAAGGGTGCTTGTCATAACGCAAGGACAAAACAATGTGAAAGCTTTACTGGAAAATGAACAGTGACTGCCTGCTGTGTGTCGTGAGCCAAAGGGATTCATGGGCATGGGGCAGGAGAAACACAACATCTCACACCCAGCTCAGTTCATATCTAAACACAGCAGCTGTTAAGCTGTTACAAGAACAACCACATTTCATGCTTCAGAAAGGGGATTTCTAAACACCAGGCGGAGTGGCAAATTTTTAACTGCTAATGTTGTGAGAATACAGAAATTGTCCATGTTGAACTGGGTATCCAGCTGTCAAAATGTGCAAGGGTTTTCCTGGAGAGCAGAGCAAGGAATTAAGCTGTTGGGGCAGGTAAGAAGGACAGCTCATACCTGGCAAATATCTGCTGTCTTATAGAAGGTTTTCTTGTCAATGGTTTTTAAGCTCTCGATGATGCAGGGCAGATCCACCAGCTTGGCTGCCAGTGGTACCCGGTCTACCCGGACAATCCCGTGGCGCCCATCCGCTACAAAAAGACATGGGACAGGTTAGCGCTGTCACTAAACAGCTAAACTGAGTGACATATTCCTGGGGAGCAAAAATTTAATGGGAAAAACACCTGCAAGTTGCACAGCTTCACTTGTGGACAGTCAGAGGAGTTCTAAGATGCTCTGACCCTGCTCACTCACCGTGTAGCTCAATGGTGAGCCTGTCCTTCAAGTTGACATTCCCGGACTGTACCGCTCGCCGCACAGTGGATGCATATTCCTGGCAAGGTTGGACAGATTTACATCAGGACTGGTTTGCTTCCTCCGAGAATCACTCAAGTCTTCCATCCAACCTACCCACCTTTAAACACCCCCCTGCCATCCCAACACATTGAAACAACTGCAAGAGCTGCAATGAAAACTGCGCCCTCCTCCCAGTACCATGCGCCCACCCTGTGGCTCTGCTATTCCCAGTGCCCTTCACACCCCCTGACACGACACAGCTGTGACAACAGCGTGTGGCTGCGACAGAGACACCGTGCCAGGGAACGCAGCTCTGGGGGAACTTACAGCTCCCCTCGTCAGGCCCTCGTGGTGTCAGCAGGACACAGTCTCAGCTTTAAGCATCTAATAGCATCAAGTGCACTGCCATCCATAGCAACTGAGCACCCAGCCCTTGCTGAAGCTCTGTCCTTACAGAAACTTCCTCCCCAATCCTCCCAGCTGCCTGACAAGCCTCCTGCCCTGTGTTGCAGGAGCGCTCCTCAAGAGGAACCCGGGGAAAATCTGTTCGAACGACACAGAACGGGCTGCCCAAGGCCTGAAAGCATCCAGCCTGCTTCCACGTTCCTCGCCAGGTTCGCAGACTTCCCCGCCTTGCTGCCCCCCCCAGCCCGGCGCTGAACCCCCCAGCCCGGCGCTGAACCCCACAGCCCGGCGCTGAACCCCACAGCGCGGCGCTGAACACCCCAGCGCGGCGCTGAACCCCACAGCCCGGCGCTGAACCCCCCAGCCCGGCGCTGAACCCCCCAGCCCGGCGCTGAACCCCACAGCGCGGCGCTGAACGCGCAAACCGAACCGAGCAGCCTCGGGAACGCCCGGGCAGCGGCCGCGGGGTCCCGGGCGGAGCGGGCTCTCACCGGCGGCAGCCGCAGCACGAACTGGCTCTCCAGCTCATGCGGAGCATCGTCCTTGCTCTTACTCATATTTTCTTCTGCTGTTTAGAAAGCAAGACGCGATCACTTCGCCGCCAAGAAGGTGAACCCAGCCCAGCCCCACCCCGGGCCAGACTCTGGCCCACGGGCGTCCTGCACAGGGGGCAACCGGGACCTTTCGGGGGCTGTGACAGGCCCACACCCGCTGCCGGAGCCCCGCTCGGCCGCTCCCCCGGCGGAAGCCGAGCCCCGTGCCCCGGCACAGTTCCGCCCCGCCCGGGGACGGGTGTTGGCGTCGCACCGGAAGCGGCGGCGGAGCCTCCATGGGGGCTGCGGGCGGGCGGGCCGGGTTCTCCGTGGGGCTGGGGCTGGCCCTGGCCTCCAGCGCCTTCATCGGCAGCAGCTTCATTCTGAAGAAGAAGGGGCTGCTCCGGCTGTGCCGCCGCGGCCGCGTCAGGGCAGGTACCGGGGGAGCTCGGGCTGGCGGGACGGGGGAGCGCAGGAAGCCCCGGTGCCCCCTGCGAGCGGCCCGGCCCCACCGGCTCCGCCCGCGCAGCGCTGGGCCCCGGCCGCCCGCTCCGTGCCCGTGGGGTGTCTGGTCTAAATGCAGACTTGTTCCTCAGGGCTGGCCGTCGCCTGTAGCCAGCAGACACGCGTTTCTAGAACCACTCACGCATCCGTGAAACTGCTGTGTTTCAAACACGGGAGAAGCGGGTAACATTTTTGCTTTTAGGGTAAAAGAATCAGTTCTGGCCCATGCGTGGGTCAGGCCATAATGTGACAGGGCGGGCAGGCCCAAGGCTGCTGTGTGCTTAGAGATCAGGCTCACCCACTTGCTTCTCCCAGGCAGTTCTGGCAGGATAATGAGCTTTTTGTGCAGCTTCATCTGAGGTTTCTTTTGACCTTTTCTTCCTTACTTAGGGCAAGGAGGTCACGCGTACCTGCGCGAATGGCTTTGGTGGGCAGGGCTGCTGTGCAGTAAGTACCCGCTCTGAAACTGTAGCAAAACACACTTGAGACTGCGTTGGTCATTGTTTCCTGTTGCTTTTATGTTTTATTGTTATGATAGTGGTATGACTGCTTGATTTTTTTCTGAGGATATTGTTGATCTAATCATAACTCTAAAACATTCTAAAGTCTCATGCGTTACCAGCTTTCTCTGCAAAATAGGAGTTGAGGAGCTGGTCAGACTGGGTTGGGTTAAGTGCCTCTGGAAATGGCCTGCCCAGATGACGTAGTTATAATGGTGTATCCAGCACTATGGATTTAGTGCTACAGCAATTTCAGCAGCTTTATTTTACATTTTTCAACATCAATAACCAGTTGTACTTTATTTGCCCTTTAAAAAGCTGTTCCAAGAGAAGAACATGATTTAGAAATACAAAACAGGTCAAAACTTCATTCGTCTTTGAGGACATTATGGAAATATTTTTCTGTGGTTACTGTTCAGCTGCATAGCCACGTGTGATTAAGGATCACGATGTGTAACTGTGAACCTTCTCTTCCCAAGAAAAAATCAGACCCTGCTTGTCCTTGTTGGGGCAGTTCTTTCATGGTTGTACCACATACCTCAGAGAAACAGGGAACGCTCAGGTGGAAACTGAGGCTCTCTTTTGACTGCACCCAAATTTGTATTATGCTGAATTGCACCTACTGTGATGCTCACCTGACAGAGTTTTTCTTGCAGTGGGAGTTGGAGAAGCTGCAAATTTTGCTGCCTATGCCTTTGCCCCTGCAACGCTGGTGACTCCACTGGGTGCTCTAAGTGTCCTTGTTAGGTAAGCAGCTGCAGAAACACCCTCACCTCACCTATACACCGTAGTGGTCAAAGCAGTTGCTCTGCTTTCCTCTATCTCTTCCCTCAGGTATTCCATCCTTTGGCCTAATTAGGGTTTTTTAGTTTGTTTGGGTTTTTTTACTATCTTTCAGTGCAGTTCTGTCTTCCATCTTCCTGAATGAGCAGCTGAATGTTCATGGAAAGATTGGCTGCATCCTCAGTGTCCTGGGTTCCACGGTGATGGTGATCCATGCTCCGCAGGAAGAAGAGGTTTCCAGCCTGGAGTCAATGGCAGAGAAGCTCAAAGATCCAGGTACTTAAATAGAAGAGGTCTTGCCAGCTTCAGGCTTGGAAATGACAGTAGCAGTAGGATACAACTTGACTGGATTGGGAGGACTGAACTAAAGGTTAACTGAGCTGTTTCTTGTTCTGTGCACGAGTGGAGGAAACATTCCCCTGTGTCAAGGAGAGCTTGTGGGTTGCCTTCTATGGTGGGAAAAGGCTGGGGTTTCCACACCCTAAATGTGAAAGATTGCTGTCAGTCAAACAGAATCTCATACACGTGGTTGGAGGATTTACACCTTCTTAGCTACCTCAAAACATAGGAGGACATGTCATCTTCAGAATGGCTTTTTAGGACTGTCAGGTCCTCTTGACCCTGGATGAAAAAAGCAGAAGGGAACCCCACTTCACAGCGAGGGAGTCTGGGGGGTGCTCCCAAGTCAGTCTGTGTGGAAGCAAGGATGAGAACTTGGGTTATTAAGTTACCAAGTGTGGCTTTTTTGTACTGCCTGTGAGGTATAGATGCAAAAAGTGAAGTGCATGGGAATTAGCTGCAGGTGTCAGCAGAAGGGGTTGGCCTGTGGCAGTGCTGGGACAGGCGAGGAAATCCCTGCACATGAGGGTGCAGTGGTGGCTGAGGGAAAACAGGATGAACTTCAGCCCAAGATGAATGAGTGATTCAAGTTATGCCCAAGGTCATGTGGTGCTGATATTTATGTTAGAGGATGAATCAAGTTGCAAGGACATGATTTGGGCAATAGCATGGACGGCAGAATAAGCCACAGGAAATGGAGGAAGGAAGCATGGGGAGAAGAGCAGAGCAGAGCAACAGGTAGATGCTGCTGCTCATTAGAGGGAGCGCTCTGGCAGGGCCTCGCACTCCTGTGATGTGGCACTTTCCTCTTTATCCCACTGCAGCCCGCAGAGTTCAGCTAGAGCTTCCTGAGCCTTCTGCCACCCTCTTGGGCATCTCCCTTGTCTTCCTGGTCAGCAAGCCCCCCCACCTCCAACAGCGCCTGCCTCTGTCCCTGCCTCTTCTAGTATGGGCAGCTGTATCCTGACAGGCTGACTCGTGGGGTGATGCTGTGATCAGCACTATAAAGAGTTGCTGTCCTCTCTGCAGTTTTGCTCAGGCTGGAGGGGAACTCTGCATCCCAACCCCAGCCCCTACAGGTGGAAGTTGAAAAGACCAGACTGGTGGGGCACTTACCCTTCTGTCCTCTGTCTCTAATTGCTGTTCAGTTACATGTCACTGGTGCTGTTGTTCTCTGACAGAGCTCTTTAATTCTGCTTTCCCCAAGGATTCATTGTATTTGCTGTGTGTATCCTGGTGAGCTCCCTTCTACTTATCTTTGTGGCTGGACCACGTTACGGACAGAGCAACGTCTTGGTTTATGTTTTGGTCTGCTCTGCCATCGGCTCACTTTCAGTGTCCTGTGTCAAAGGCTTGGGGATTGCCCTGAAAGAACTGTTTTCTGGGAAGCCAGTCCTGAAAGAACCACTGGGCTGGGTGCTCCTCGTGTGCCTGGTGATCTGCATCAGCGTCCAGATCAACTACCTGAACAAAGCCTTGGACATCTTCAACACATCTGTGGTCACACCCATATACTACGTGCTGTTCACCACAGCAGTCATGATGTGCTCTGCCATCCTCTTCAAGGAGTGGCAGCACATGGTGCTGGACAACATCATTGGCACCATCAGCGGCTTCCTCACCATCGTGTCCGGCATCTTCCTCCTGCACGCCTTCAGGGACATGCCCTTCACCCCCGACCTCCTGCCCCTCTTCCTGCAGCAAGGCAGGGCAGAGCTGCAGGCCACGTGGAGGAGTGCAGACAGACACCAGTCATGTCAGCACCAGCCTCTTCTGTCCTCAGAGGACAAAGGTTCTCAGAGCACAGAGGAGGAAGAGGAGGAAGGTGGGAGCATGTGAGGAAGCCTCTGAACTGCAAGCTGTCTGCTCCCACTGCTGAGCAGCCTCACTGCAAGGCTGAACATGCTGCCTCAGCTGCTGCCAGCTACTGCTGCGCTAGCAGGAGTTGGCAGTTACTCTCTACCTGCCCCAGGCAGGAGATATGTGACCTGTCACTGCCGGGAGGCTGACAGGGACAGCAGCCTCCTGCGGCTACAGACAGGAGCCCTGGGAACTGCCCAGTTCCTGGGATCTGGTGCCTCTTCACTGTTCTCTTACATGAAGAATTGATCAGCCTTCGTCAGGACACAGGCGCTGGCTGTGTGGAGGCCTGCAGCGCTAACATGGTGCTAACCTTACTGAATGTGAAGACCAGCCATTCGGGCAGGCCTTACGGCATTTTTTTAAAACTATACATAGAAGACTAACAGTTTCAAAATAATCTAATGTGGTGCTAAGGTTACATAGAGAGAAGATGGATGTCCGGCTTTAAAGGTGACATACTCGAAATATTAATTCAAAAATTCCTGTCAAGTACTTGTTTTCCTCACTCTGCTAGAATTTATTTACAGATGCACATCCAAGAACAGAATACAATGAAAACTGGAAAACCAGTGGTGCTGCCACGCTTCCATGGCCCTTACAGAGGGACTGACCTCTTCATGCAATGTCTGCTGTGCAGGTTGATGAAGCACCTATTAAAAACCGATTTGTTGCGTTACCGAGTGGCTAATGATACATCTGTACCGAGAGCTGGGTCAGCACTGAGAGGCGTGAAGGATTACAGGGGCAGGAAGAACCATGCGGATACTCGAGGGAAGCTCAAGATAGGGACAGGAGAGGGAATTGCTTCCTCTGTAAACAGGGGTGGCCTAGGAGTCCTTAGCTATCAAGGTAAGTTTCTGAAAGGTAACTAGACAGCTGTGTCCTCCTTGCCCTTATCTCAACCCATGTTGTATTTTCTCTACTCTGTCCAGCTGAGGAGGAAAGTGGTAAAACATCTTTGGTGGGCACCTGGTGTCTAGCCAGGGTCAACCCATTATAACAACACAGATGCAAGGGTTGAATACATGTATATCTTTAATAAAGAGTTAAATCATTTTATATAGATATGTGGATTCTTCACAGTGCCACCACCTTAGTCTATGTTCTCCAGACCCTGAAAAAGAAAAAGTAATAGAAGTTTCCGCACCATTCTCATTGTTAATTTGCAACAGTGCATAGCTGAAAATGCAGGCTTTCAAACTATGCTTCTTAAGTACCCAAGCTGTAATTAAAAAAAAAGAGTTAAATGCACATGCGCAGCTGCAGGCCAGCTGCACGTACAGAGCGAGTTCCCACAGCCCCAGGAGCAACCCGTGCCCATTGCAGAGCCCGCGGGAGCTAGAGCAGCAGCGCACGGCTCCCGCCTCCCCCATGGCACCTGCCCAGGGGCCCGAGCACCTGCCTTGGACACGTAGTACTTGTTGACGCCGGACACCCGCCTGTCTCTTTCCATCAGGTGCCACTGGAAGGGGTAGCGGGCGATCCGCTTCTCCTGCAGACACGCACAGGGCTGCCCGTTACTGCCCACGGGGAGCGGATCCGGGGAGGGACGGGACCCCAAGGGGAAGTGGGATCCCAGAGGGAAAGGGAGGCCTGGGGAGGGAAGGGACCCCAGGGAGGGAAGGGACCCCATGGGGATGTGGGATCACAGAGGGAAAGGGACGGAAGGGACCCCACGGGGATGTGGGATCACAGAGGGAAAGGGACGGAAGGGACCCCACGGGGATGTGGGATCCCGGAGGAAAGGGGAGCCCCGGGATGCTGGGCCGCGGGGGGTGCGAGCGGCCCGGTGTCCCCGCGCTGACCTTGCCGCCGTTGTGCAAGCGGTGCATGTAGACGGTGGAGAGGCCGGGGATGGAGAGGCAGAGGCCCATGATGGCCATGCCGGGCAGGATCTCGTACCACATCCCGCCGCTGCCTCCGCCCGCTCCGCCGCCCCGGGCTGCCTGCGGGCACTCCCGGCCTGCCCCGCGCGCCTTCCCGGCCTGCCCCGCGCCACCGCCGCTGACGGGGCCGGGCCTGGAGGGGGCGGCGGTGGCAGCGCCGCCAAGGGACCGCTGCGCAGTGGTGCCGGTTCCGCGGCCGGTTCCGCGGGCCCAGAGGCATGCCGGGAGCCGTAGTCCGCCATGGCCTCACCTGGAGCCCTGTGCGCCGTTCTGGGTGCCGCGGGGTAAAAAAGATATTAAGCTACTGGAGAGTGTCCAGAGAGGGCTATGAAGTTGGTGAAGGGTTTGGAGAGGAAGCCGTGTGAGGAGCGGCTGAAGTCACTTGGTTTGTTCAGCCTGGAGGAGACTGAGGGGAGAGCTCATGCGGTTACAGCTCCTCACAAGGGGAGGAGGAGGGGCAGGTGCTGATCTCTTCTCTTTAGTGACCAACAACAAACCCGAGGGAACGGCAGGAAGATGTGCCAGGGGAGGTTCAGTTGGACATCAGGAAAAGGAACTTCACCCAGAGGGTGCTGGACACTGGAACAGGCTCCACAGGGAGGTGTCGCGGCCCCAAGCCTGACAGCGTTCAGGAAGAGGCTGGACAACGTCCTCAGACACACGGTGTGAACTGTGACATTGTCCTGTGCAGGGACAGGAGCTGGACCCGGTGACCCCCGTGTCCTTCCAGCCCAGGACGGTCCAGACTGACGGGCCGTGCGCAGCCCCGGTGCACGCCGGGAGCTGTAGTCCGGCAGCGGGGAGGCCTCGGCCGAGGCTCGTGGCCCTTTAAGGCGCAGTCGCGCGAGAGGCGCAGCGGCCAATGGGCGGGTGGGGCCGTGCGGCGCTGCCCCGCGGCCGGGATGAAGGAGGACAAGGAGAACGCCAGGCCTAAGGAGCGGCGCGGGGCTGCCGCCGGGCCGGGGGCCCTGCTGGGGGCGGGCACCGCCACGGGTACGGATGGCAGGGCCGGCGGCGCCGAGCTCGACCGCCTCGAGCGGCCCAAGGACAAGAAGGAGACGCTCAGCAAGGTGGGGCCTGCGCGCTGCTCGGGGTGGGGCCCCCCCGCCCGCGGTAACGGGGCCTCGCGCCGCGGCCCTCAGGGCGGGGGCGCCGGGGGGACAGCGACACTGACCGTGCCGCCCGCCGCAGGTGGTGATCCGCCGGCTGCCGCCCAGCCTGACAAAGGAGCAGCTGGAGGAGCACCTGCAGCCCCTGCCCGAGCACGACTACTTCGAGTTCTTCGCCAACGACTCCAGGTACGGCCGCCGGGCCGCCCGGGCGGTTCCCCCAGAGCCGCCGCTGCCACCGCCGACCGGGCCCGGGAGGTGCTGCCGCCCTGTCATCCGTGCTCTCGGTCTTGTGTTTCTGCAGCTTGTACCCGCACATGTTCTCCAGAGCCTACATCAACTTCAAAAACCAGGAAGACATAGTCCTCTTCAGGGACCGCTTTGACGGCTATGTTTTTGTCGATCACAAAGGTGAGCGAGCGCAGCCTGGCTGTGTGGTCACGTTTCTCCTGCTGTGTGCACGCTGTGCTGGTTGAATTTTAGAGGGACAGGTGTGAGCAACATGTAACTTCTGATTTCGTAGAATCATTTCAATTGGAAGAGACCCTCAGAATCATCAAGTCCAACCATAACGTAGCTAGCACTAAACCACGTCCATAAGAATATCGTGTAAATGCCTTTTAAACCCCTTCAGGGATAGTGAGTCCACCACTGCCCTGGGCAGCCTGTTCCAATGTCTGAAAACCCTTTCCATGAAGATTTTTTCCTAGTATCCAATCTAAACCTCCTCTGGCACAGCTTGAGGCCATTTCCTCTTATCCTATCACCTGCTACTTGGGAGAAGAGACCAACCCCCTCTATGCTACAGCCTCCTTTCAGGTGATGTAGACAGTGACAAGGTCTCCCCTCAGCCTCCTGTTCTCCAGGTCCCTCAACCGCTCCTCACCACACCTGTGCTCCAGGCCCCTCACCAGTGTCACTGCCCTTCTCTGCACTCTCTCAAGTGTCTCAGTTTCCTTTGTCTTAATGCCTTAGCCAAATGTTATACAGGCTTTCAAAGAACAAAGAAAAGTTATTATGTTTTGTGGAAACTAATCTAAATCAGTTTTGCACATTATGTGTAAAACCCAGTTATGTGTACGTAGTACTGATGTCAATATAAAACCAGTCGCTGTGTTACTGAGGTTAATACTTGCATTGTCACAGTTCAGTAGGAAGTCTGAAAAGTGAAAGTGGGTGGGTGGTGTCACTGTCCAACCTCAATGAAGCTGAGGGTACCAATGTCACCCTCTACTACTCCCCTCTCCTGTTCTGTCCACTGTGACTACATTATGGTCAGTTTTTAATTCTGATTATTAGTTGTTCCAATTTACAACTGAGTCTTTGTCATTCAATAAAAGGAATAGCTTCTTGCTTGCAGTCTGAGCGGTGAAAATTACAGCTCTCTGGAGACATTAATCTGCAGGAAACAAATGTTTTGTCTAATTCATTGGTTAAACATCCAAGTATTTAGTTGCTGCGTTTTTTCTAAATGCGTTTTAGGAATTCAGTATATCTCATGTTTTTAAATGTTACAATTTGGAACTGCTTACATTGGGTAGCTCTAAAAGTTGTTAGTCTTTCATTGACAGACCTTCAATTTACATATTCAGCGAAAGCTTTGACAAGGGTGTGCCTGTTGGCTTCAGTAGGCCAAGGAGTTCACCTTGAACTTTGTTTCAAGTACTGTATTTTACATTTCATCCAGCTGGGTGTTTTATGTGATGCAAAGCTCTGTACACAAGATTATTCCTTATTTAGAAGGGTTACATGACAAGGTTCTCATAACACCTAGATCTTTTAAATAAGGTGGTTTGCAGTGTCACAGCAGACTGTATTTGCAATAACAGCAATGTTAGGTTTATACAGCCATAAATGTAACATTATTGTCATAAAACTGTAGATCCTGCCTGTAATGCATTGCATTCTATTGTATTTTGCCAAAATTTGAGATTTGCCTCAGTTGCATTAACTTAAAATATTCTGTTCTACTTGCACAATGAGTGCATGGTCTGTAGGATGAGGATATTATATGGTGCAGTGTAGCTGAGGTGGCTGAACTGACAGTTGTGGGCAGTCTTAAATCCGGTTTTTCCTACCTGTTGTGAGTCTGTGAATTTACTGTTTTGTTAACGTAGTGAGAGTGTTCAGTTCATGAATTCTGCTGTCTGTAAAATGTTGTTTTATTAAGTGGCTTTCAAAATACAGTAGTTCTTTTCTGCTGTTCAAGTAGTCTCTTCTGATATTGTGTGGTTTTTGTAAGGCTTGTCTTCTTGCTTTAGACATGGACAATATACTCTATTTTATATCCATTTCATCTTTTTTTAATGTATTTTTCCCTTTCCTCTTGACAGGTCAGGAATATGCTGCCATAGTTGAGTTTGCACCTTTCCAAAAAGCTGCAAAAAAGAAGAGTAAGAAAAAGGATGCCAAAACTGGAACTATTGAAGATGGTATAACAGCTAGCTAGTTTCTTCTGCATGTGTAGGCTTGAAAGTTCTAGCAGTAGTTTGAATATAATGTTTTTACTGTGACACTGTAGTTTATCAATAGAATGTTTGCCTAGTTATATGTGAAGCTTTTTAGCACTGCTCTCTCTGCTGCAAATCTATTAAAGAGGGTTGTCCCAGACAAACATAATGCAGCAGCAGCTCATTTGAGAGCTGCCAACTTATGAAAAGGTGACATACAAACAATACAACCCCTGCAGATCTAACCCAGATTTCCAGCAGTGTGCCATGCAAATTTGTTTGATGCTACAATATCTCTTCCCCCCCTCCTTTTTCTGTGCCTGTAGATCCAGAGTACAAGAAGTTTTTGGAAAGTTACAGTGCAGATGATGAAAAATTAACCTCCACTCCTGAAACTTTGCTGGAGGAGATAGAGGCAAGAAACAAAGAGCTAATAGGTATGAAAATCTATGTACTCTAGCTACATTTTACTAGAGCACAAATAAATGTATGTGGTGTAATTTGAAGCTGTGATTTCTCAACCCTGAGGAGGCTGAATTTTTTTGTGTGCTTGGTATTTGTTAAACCTTTAGGCTAATATTATTGTATTTTATTTTGCTCCCATGCCCAAATTCTTCTGTAGGTTTAAGTTTTATGTTATAAAGTGCCTTCCTGGTTTAAGCTGCTAGTCAGATGTTTGTTAGCCAGACTAGGCAGTGGAGCGGGTGCATTTAGGGACATGCAGTGATGTTTAACGCAAAATGCTTAAAGCAGTGATGTTCCATGCAGGCACAAATTAAGAGATATTGTGATTTGGTAAAATACCATAAAAATGACCAGAAGAGTCTATTTTTAATGATGTTGCAGGTATCTGTTTTGAAGTGAGAGAATCTGGGAAAGTCCTAAAGAAGTTTACAAGACCTTGAAAGTTGCTGCTGTTCAGGGATAGGATTGGAATCCTTGTTTCACTGCTGTATCGCTCTGTGTGAGAGGAGATAGGATGGATAATCCATAAGGCTGCTTTGTTTCATGTAGGGTTTTGTTGTCAGTATTGCAGTATCTGATAAGGCAAATTGTTTACATTTGTTTTATATATTTTCTAGCTAAAAAGACTACTCCTTTATTGAACTTCTTGAAAAATAAACAGGTAAGGCTTATCTCCAGAGTCGTCTTGTTGCTTGCAAGTACAGTTTGCTCATTTAAAGCATGGACATGTATATTGCGGTGTGTACATTGAAATGTTTCTGTCTTTCCTTTTGAAGAATAAGCTTTTGACCCACCTCCCTTGTTAACATTTGGCTCAGGTATTTTAAACTATTAGAACACTGGCCTTTGTAGGAATAGCGGTGCTTCACATGCATTCTGGTTACAGCTAGATGGCTCTTATGGCACTGCCAAACCAGACTTCCTTTTAATGCTTCCTTTTCCAATGTGGTTATAGCCAAGGTCCTTGTGAATGATCTTTCTCCTAGCACATAATCTCATTTTAACTTTTAGTGATGGAGGAAATCACAGATGGGGCAGATTTAACTAATATTAGAATGATAAAGGCTGAGGCCGGTGTTGTGTTTGGGTTTAAGGCAGTATAAATCAAGCGTTATGAGTGAAGAAAAAAGTGAAATGCTGCTGTATCATGTTCAGGTTCACAACAGAACAATAGAGACAGCAGGATTTTTTTTATTCTTTTCTGGTAAGGGCAGTTTTGAGGTGAGTTATTCAGTGATTAAGTACTTTATCACTTTGGCAGGGTATCTTGTTAGGCTTAAAGGGATGTTTACTAGTGTAGAAATACACTTTCTCTTTGCTTTTACACACACAGAGATTGAGAGAAGAAAAAAGAGAGGAGAGGAGGAGGAGAGAATTGGAAAGAAAAAGACAAAGAGAAGAAGAAAGAAGAAAATGGAAAGAGGAGGAGAGAAGGAAGAGAAAAGAAGCAGAAAAACTGAAGAAAGTAGACAGATGCCCAGAAAAAGAAAGAGACAGATCAAAAGAAGAACCAAAGATTAAGGTCTAGAACAGTTCTTTATTATAAACTGTTACACTCCCTTTCCCCCTATTATTTGTATATCAGTCTCTCAAAATGTGCTTTGAGAATTGTGTGAAGAATCACATGAGTTTGGTGTTAGTAAATTACCACTCTTTTGTAATATTAAATATTAGGCATTGTAAAGGTTTACATGCTGTAATGCTTCATCGTAGTATTTAAAGCTTTTGTCATGTGACTGTTGTACATGCTGTGGTAAACAGAATTGTGGATTCACTATGGTATGGAGACTATTTTTAAGCTTTCTAAAACGGCCTGTTTTAGGAGAAAAATCTTAGTCTGCTCTGTGAATGATGCTTACTCATACACTCCAGCTTTTAGAAATATTACAGTTTGCAGTAACATTACTTTAACGTTTATTTCTTACTGTGGACTATGGTTCCTTTGATGCAATTTCGGTGTTGTGCCAGACAATATGTGTTAGAGTGAGCTTTTTAGTTGAGACTTCTGTTTTCTTTGTAGCTACTTAAGAAGCCTGAAAAAGATGAAAAAGACTTGGAGAAAAAAGAAAAATCCAAGAAACTGGAAAAAGAGGCTCTGAGGGAGGAAAAAAATGCGAGTAGTGCATCTGCCAAACGATCTGATGGGGAGACAAAAGAAGAGAAGGCAAAAAAGTATTCTAGTACTTGCTATAAATATATATGTGTCTATCTAACGTGTTTCCTGATCATACTGAGGCTTAGGCTGCTCTGCCATGACCATGTTTTGAAATTCCTTTCAAATTATTTTCCTGATATGAGGCACGGGGTGTGTTCTCAGTGGCAGTGCAGCGTCCCAGTGATTACAGAATGCTGTATGAATTACCTGAGAATTCTTCACTAGCAGACAAACTTTAATATTTTTGTGACTTGCTGCAGGAGCTCAGCAGAAGAAGCCTGGGTGTAGGTGACCTGCAGCAGGCTGTGAGCACAGTCCTTGCAATGAGGGAATTCTATCCATGGCAAGAGGAGCAGTGTACTCCAGTTAGTAGTCCCTTTAAGTCTAGTAGAAGGTCAAAGTCATTCTCAGCAGCTCCATGATCTGTTCAAGGTTCACTTCTGCCATGTGAGAAATAGAGATGAGACAGAGAAATGTGGATGTTTTCCAAAGCCAGAGGAGACTCAGCCAGCTATGTGAGTGGAAGGCCAGGAAACGCTAGCAGTCCGTGTCATCTCTGGTTATCGTGCATGACTCAGGTTATTACAGCTTCCCTAAAGCCTACCAGGGTGTCAACTCCTTATTGCAAATTTACACCAGTATTACATTAATCTCCCAGCCCTGTTTGATGAATCTTTTGAGCTTAATTTTCAGTTTTGTTTTCATACAGATCAGAAGATGAGTATGTAAAGGACTACAGGGACCGAGATAGAGATTTTGAAAGAGACAGAGAATATGAGAGAGCACAGAGGGAGAAACTGAGACGCCAAGAAGAGGAGCGTCGGAGGCAGAAAGAGCGCTTTGAGAAAGAGAAGGTTTTTAGAAGAAAAGAGGAAGAGGTGAAAAAGGAGAGAGACTTACTCAGAGAAAAGGGAAAGAAAAGTGATCTTACAGACTTTACCAGCAGCACGGACAAATCTGAGAAAGTAACCAAAGACGATAAAAAAGAGGATACAATTAAGAGGGATCGTATCAGAAACAAGGTGCTGGATTTCTTTAAATTCATGTGTTGATTCATAGGGACCATATTGTGGCTTTTAGGATAAAAGCACTTTGAGGAAAGAACTATGTGGTTTATCTGTTTAAACTTTTCCCTGTTCTGGTAACAAACTCTGCTGCCATTGCTAGGAAGCTTGCCTGTCTGTCCACTAAACTTTGCAAAACTGTTTGTAATATTTCTTGTTACTGTATAGGAATTAAGCCAAGATACTATGGGCTAAATTGTAAAGGCGCTGATCTCTTTTTAATTGCTGACTTGTGCCGTAGTTTGTATCTTTAAGGTGTCAGTAGAGCATCAGTAGTTTGCCTGTACCTCTGCTGATGTTATATGTGCCTGAAAATACATCTTAAAATGAGAATGACTGAACAGGTTCCTCTGAAACAGGGGCAAAACTGCTACATGCAGAATATGACAGATCTCCTGTAAACTCAAGAAATAATATCTTCAGTTTAGTTTTATATACTCTGCAAATCTATTTTTGCAGCCTCAGCATGCAAGTTTTCCGTATCACTTGAGGCATTATTGTACAAATGAAACTCAGGGTTTTGCAGCAGCTTTGGGAGTTGGCCTCTGTTCTGAGAGAGGGCGAGCTGGACTCGTCAAAGCAGGAAACTCTGTACGAGTAACTTCAGCTATGTGCAGTGTTCTTTGTGGCCTGAACAGGGATGTTGCCTTACAACAGAGGCAACCTTGGTTTGAGACAGTTGAAGTTACATTGCCAACATGGTAGAATAATTGAGAAGTTTGTATTTGGGCCATTTCTAGTATGACTGCCGTAATAACCGTGAGAGCATGGGGCTGTGAAAGAGTCTAAACAGTTTTGGTTTATTTCAGGATCGTCCAGCTATGCAGCTGTACCAACCAGGAGCCCGAAGCCGAAGCAGATTGTGTCAGTATGAAGACAGTGCTGCAAAGCCCACAGATCAGGGAGCAGATAAGAAACAAGAGAGTGAGACCAGTACCACGAAGGAAGAGGAGTGACTAGCATGCAAGCCTTAGCGTTCTGACTGTCTGTGCAGCCAAAGAGCATGTACTACGCAATCCAGAAGTGCCTTCGAAACGAAGAAGGAACAAAGGAAGAAAAGGGGCATGGTGCTGTTGGATGTTTCTGGTTAAAGAAGCTCAGTTGTAGATTCGGAATTTGAAATGTGTTATTGTATTTTCAGTTATTTGAATTTATTTTTCCTGGCATCTAATTACAACAGAGAAGAGAATCTTTGCGAAGTAGGACTTTATGGCCTTAAGTATGAAAATAAATGAGTCATGCAGTCAGGAGGAGATGACACCTGGATCTAAAGCCAGAGCTTTACTGCGAAGTGATCAGAGCCAGTGTTGGATGCGCTTCAGCAGAGCGAGCTTGGAGGTGCCCGGAGTGAACAGAGGTCTTGCAGTGTTGTGTGGTGCTCCTACCTGAGGCAGTGGTAGCTAAATTCTGTCAGCCTGGCGCTGAGACAGGTTCACAGGCTGGGCTGGTTGAGGTAGCGGCAAACAGGAGCCTTCTGGCATGTGGAGAGAACATCTGGCACGGCAGTAATCACACATCTGGCACAGCAGTAACAGTGTTAGGGAGGGAGAGACCTTCGTCTCCCGTGGTTCTGGAGTGTATGAATAAGCTGGCTTAACATTGGAGTACTTCTTGACAAATTCTTATGTAAAGTCTACCTACACTGAAATGCTTATTTTCAATCAAATGTAGCTGGTTTGAGCACCCTATTCTTTTCCAGCGTTCTCCTTTCTTTAGAGTCTGAAACATTTCCAACCTCCTGTCCTCCCAGTACTGCTTCATCTTCCCTCGTAACCTGAAGTATTGTTTTACAGCCCAGAAAGAGACTTCACCAGTAGCAGCTCCTCCCAAGCTAGCGAACTTTAGCCATAGCGATTTTGTACGAGAACCAATAAACTCGCAGAAACTCGAGTGCCGCCGCTGTTCCTCACTCGCTGCGCCGGGCGGGCCCGCCGGGCCGCCAGGGGGTGCTGTGGCCGCGGAGCCCGCGCTGCGCCCGCCTCTCTCGCCGCTTCCCCCGCCCCTTCCTCTTCCGCCGCCGCCATCGCCGGGACGCCGGGCAGCGCCGGGCCATGGTGAGACCATCGGCCGCCATCCGCCGCCGCACCGCGAGCTCTCTCCCCGCCGCGGGCTGGCTTGGCCTGTCCGGCAGCAGGGTCGTGCGGGAGGGCCCCGGGTGCAGCTTCCCCGTCCCCCGTTGGCCGAGGCCCTGCGGCCCGCCGGCCGCCTCACCGCGCGGGGCGGTGCCTCCCGGGCCCGGCAGAGCTGCCCCCCGCCGGGGTCACTAACGGTGCTCTCTCTTCCAGTCGTCTCACAAGACCTTCAAGATCAAGCGCTTCCTGGCCAAGAAGCAGAAGCAGAACCGGCCCATCCCGCAGTGGATTCGCATGAAAACGGGCAATAAGATCAGGTAATTAGTGCAGACGCGGCTCCGCCGGGCAGGGTCGGCCCGTTGGGGTTTCTTGAGGCAGCGTGGGGCTTCCGTGCCCCTCTGCAGCAGTTCAGTTCGTTCCAGCGCTCTGCAAGTGCCCACAGGTGGTGGTGGTGGCACGTTGAAAATGAAAGCGTCAGCTGTACCTGTGGATGATGTGTTCCAGAACTCGAATGCTGGTAGCTGCCATGCTTCTGACATTCCCTTTCCCAGCACCTTTCCCCTCTGGGATCCTGCATTTTTGAAGGAGCAGTACCTTGCTCAGCATGGGTGTTGTGAGACACAGAAGGTTGTGCGTAAAGGACCAGACGTCTATGGGAGATAAAATTGATAGTATGAGATCCTTGACACGTGACTGCAGAATTAAATTGCAACAGTTCCTTTTGTTTGCCTATAGTGTTTGTTTTCAAGTACCATATTTAAGAAAATGCAGTAAGAGAGTACTGTGGAAAGCTAGCTGGATGTGAGGCATGCAGAAGGTGGTGCATATCTAGTTTAGAAGCTTCAGCCAGTACAATTTGCTTATTCGCACTGTGCAGCTAGCTCTTTATCTCGCTTGCTTGTCTAGACTTCTTCAGGGAATGGGATTCTTTCTCCCAGATGGTCACCGTCCTCACTGCTTTGGACAAATAACAGCAGCGGTGGCGGGCTCAGGCCGTTCTGTTCCTGCGATTTCTAACTTGTTTCTTTCCAGGAAAAATCAGCCCCAGACTGTATTCTTGTCTTCCAGATACCAGCTTACAAAGGGGTTCTGTTTTAGCTGAATTGCATACTTTGGAATACTTGTTCATGGGGCAAAATCATGATTTTTTGTCCTGTGGCACTTCGGTACCTCAGTCATCAGCTTTATCCAAACTGTGTGCCAAAGCAGGCTGCAATTACAGTGCTTCATTCCGTGGGAGTACTGCCATTTTCCTGCTGACAGTGACTCTGTTAACACCCTGTTTGGTTTCACCTATGCAGTGGTGAAATTGCTGGTTCTTAACATGTACAAGTACATACTCATAAATTAATATACTTTCCTAGAATGAATATACATTCCATACACTGCTTGCTTTCTTATTTCTAATGAAAATGATACTTTTTGTGTTAGACTGTGAACTACATTCAAGAGGTAGTTTTCATGACCATTGGGCAGTCAATACAAGATCGCAGGTCTCGTCTCCAAAAGAGGAGGTGTGATACTCACACGCCAGCACTGATGCATCTCTGCAGGCAGCTGTAGCTCTCTGAGGTTTAGATTCTCTTGCAGTAATGTGCTAGTTGGTTAGTAAACGAAGAAAGTAAACAGAGGTAGACATTTTTAAAAGATAAGTAGACAGCTGATGATTGTGGTCAGCCCAGCACTGTAGCCCTGAGCTAATTCAGGGCTGTTTCAGTCCATCTGGATCCTCAAATATGTGTGTGCACTTTGCTAATTTACATTGCTTTTGTCTTAGGTACAACTCCAAAAGGAGACACTGGAGAAGGACCAAACTGGGCTTGTAGGAGACTGTCTCCTGGGAACTCTAATGTCACTCGTCTTTCTGCGTCAGATGGATACACCTGCTCTGTGGTTTGGCGACCCCCGAGCGATTCCTTCCATAATGTTGGGCTGCAGCCCCCGTGTCTTTTTTTAAAAGTCAGTCTGGGTTATTGATGTTAGCTGGGAAAGCCTTGAAACAATTTGCATCTGAAACATGAAGACTGTGTTCTATTAGTGTTCGTTCCTTCAGGCATCAGCATGATTATTGGCAGTGTACAGATTTGCTAATAAATATGGACCTGAATGGCTTGGCTGAAATTATTTCATATATATATAGTGGGAGAGTAACAGAGAGTTAAAACTAATGTTACTGTGTAACATTACGGTGAATATAATCTCAGTGTGAGAAACCTTGTCAGCTCTTTTCAGATAGAATAGGCTGTGTCTTTTCACCTACTGTAAACCTCTAAGAGCAAAGAGTACAAATTTTTTAAAGGAGTAAAAATCAGCTCAAAAATATTTTACTAGACAAACTGAAATAGTTAAAAAGCTTTTGGAGGCAGGTTTGGAAAAGGCAGACTCTGCTTTATGGTCCATAACCACTGTGGCTGCAGTAGCTGTTTGGAGTGTCAGTCTCTTCCTACTTGACCCCAGGGAAGAGTCTGGATCACATTTCCGGTAGATTTAGGAAATGTTACTAAGAAAAGTAAGCAGCATTGTCAGAATTTGCTAACGGCATGTCTGTGTAGCTGCTGGATGCGTTTTATGGGACTGGAAAGCAAAGCACACAGAATGCTCCGCTCGGGTAAGGTGGCTTCCCATTTGCAGTGTGCTGTAGCAGATGGGGGGGATCTAGACTAAAAAAACCCTTTGCTGAACCAACTCAGTCTCCAGTTAACCTGCACTCTTGCATTATGCTTACACAGGAGATGCATGTATGTTCCCCATGGCTGGCTTCTGTCACGGCTGCAGATTCTCGACTCCACCACTATCCCACATCACCCTCGTGAACATACAGGGTAGGCCATGTGGTAAAGCACAGCTGGCATTTGGTCAGCCAAGTAACCTTTATTTTTCTCTGTTAATGTAAGAGCATGTCTGAGCTGGAAGTACTGAAGAGTGCAAATAATGGCATTATGGTACTGGGCAAGAACTGAAATGTTACGTACTCAGAAGTACTATAAAAATACCTGCCCAGGGAGCAAGAAGGCAGAGCTGCAAATAATCAGTGATACTTGAATACCGAGACTATCTGTCGGGCGCCCGAGGAGCACACCAGCAGGGCTTCCCCCAACACCTGCCAGCGTTAGCTGTGGATGGCTCCTCACGATCCTGGGCTTCGTGGCACCGGGAGCTGCTCTGGGGTGGGATGTGGGGCAGAGCTGCTCCGGGGTGGGATGTGGGGCAGAGCTGCTCTGGGGTGGGATGTGGGGCAGAGCTGCTCCGGGGTGGGATGTGGGGCAGGGCTGCTCTGGGGTGGGATGTGGGGCAGAGCTGCTCCGGGGTGGGATGTGGGGCAGAGCTGCTCTGGGGTGGGATGTGGGGCAGGGCAGCCCTTGGGGCCTGCAGTTGAGATCCTGGCTGGGCAGTGATTGCAGTGGAATAACCAGATGAAAGAAAGTTTAACTTAGGAGGTAGGAAAGGGAGGAATACAGCAAGGCGAGTGGATAGATTTGTCTCCTACAAAATGCAATACTGCTATAGATTAGTACATAATGTTTGCATGTCCCTTATTTCTAAGGTTTTTTTGGAGCTATGTGTTGCTTTGATCAGTTAGTCTTGATGCCAGCCACAGGTGCAGCTTAATTTAAAACATTCTCAGCAGAAGGGTAGTAACTCAAGACATTGCTCAAAGGAAGAGCTGGTAGCTGTTTTAAAAAGAGGAGAGAGGAACAAAGGGGTTGCACTGCTCAGAGTAGTCAGCGGTGCAGCTCCCTGACACGGGGATTCTCCGCTGGGGCTTGTCAAATGTCACCTATTTACCGCAGGGCAGTGGAGGAGGGGGCTGTGGCTCAGCACCAGGTCCTGTGTGGCTGCTGCTCCTTTCCCTTCTGCAGCACAACCCGGAACAGGTGCTCTGATCAGCAGGAAATAACCAAAGGTGCCAGCCCGTTCTTGGATGTGGCTGCGGCAAAGCCCCTCCTGACACCAAGGGCTGCGCAGCACCTGGTGCTGTGTGCTGGGTTCAGCCAGCTCTGGGGCTCAGGGCCTGGGTGGCAGCTTCCTGAGGAAGCTTCAGGCTGCCACACCTTCTGTGTTGCTGCTTTTCATGTTGAAGGCAAATAGTTTTATCTCCTTCACATTGTAGTTCATAGCAAATAACGCCAGGCAGCAACATCTGCCAGGCACATGTAAATGTGTAACAAACAGAGCCAAATCCAGTTGGCAGCTGGTCACGAGTGGTGTTCCCCGGGGCTCAGTATTAGGGCCAGTTCTGTTTAATCTCTTTATCAATGATCTGGATGGGGGGATTGAGTGCACCCTTAGTAAGTTTGCAGATGAAACCAAATTGGGTAGGAGTGTTGATCTGGAAGGCAGGAAGGCCATACAGAGGGATCTGAACTGGTTGAATCGTTGGGCTGAGGCCAGTGTATGAGGTCTAACAAGGCCAAGTGTGGGGTCCTGCACTTGGGTCATAACAACCTCAGGCAGCGCTACAGGCTCAGGTAAGAGTGGCTGGAAAGTGCCTGGCAGAGAGGGATCTGGGGGTGTTGATTGGCAGCGGCTGAACATGAGCCAGCAGTGTACCCAGGTGGCCAAAAAGGTCAACATCATCCTGGCTTGTATGAGGAACAGTGTGGCCAGCAGGACTAGAGAAGTGATTGTGCCACTGAACTCAGCACTGATGAGGCCCCACCTTGAATCCTGGGTTCAGTTTTGGGTCCCTCATGATAAGAAGGACATTGAGGAGCTAGAGAGAGTGCAGAGGAGGTGACAAAGCTGGTGGGGGGTCTGGAGCACAGGTCTGATGAGGAGTGGTTGAGGGACCTGGGGCTGTTCAGTCTGGAGAACAGGAGGCTGAGGGAAGACCTGATCACTGTCTGCAACTGCCTGAGAGGAGGTTGTAGCATGGAGGGGGTTGGTCTCTTCTCCCAAGTAGCAAGTGATAGGACAAGAGGAAACGGCCTCAAGTTGCACCAGGGGAGGTTTAGGTTGGATATAAGCAAAAAATTCCTCACAGAAAGGGTTGTCAGGCATTGGAACAGGCTGCCCAGGGAAGTGGTGGAGTCACCATCCCTGGAGGGGTTTAAAATGCATTTAGGCGAGGTTCTTGGGAACATGGTTTAGTGCCAGAGTTAGGTTATGGTTGGACTCAATGATCCTGAGGGTCTCTTCCAATCAAAATGATTCTATGACACATACACCCCACTCAGAGCTCGGGGCAGTCTCTCCCTCCTAAAATGTGCTGGCAGTTTATGTGAGTGCAGGAGAGCAAGGCTGGGATATTTCCCAGCTTCAGGACACTTTTGAGGTATCTTCTAGCTTCTTTCCCTGTCTGGTAAGAGTCTAGTTTCTCCTTCTTTATCAGGGGAGGAAGCAGTAAGTCACTACAACAGGAAAGCAGCAAACAGCTTTGTCAGAAACATTTCAACACAGGCCCGTGTGCTGCAGACACTTTTACCCCAATGTTTTTAAAAGCGCTCAGGAAATAACAGCACTGCTGAGGATCGAAGATCTGCCTTGGGGCCCTCTGAACTGCTCCCTGCCTCTCCCCATCACCACTGCCGGCAGGCAAAGATGCTCGCAGAGTTTCTCTTTAATTGTGTCTATGAGAACCTGGCTGAGGAAAAAATAACTTCATGGACTTGAGAATGGAGAAAGACAAGTTTTTTCCATGGTATTTGTGGGAAAGCTTTCTGGAGCAATAGGCTGAACTATTCATCACTCTTTATCAGACCGTCTCACTATTACTATCATTACTGTGCTATTTTTATTCTTCTACCAAGGAGCTGCTTTGGAAAATAACCTCTTGTATTATTTTTCCCCATTTGACTGAATCTGTTTTTCGAGATTTCAAGATGGACATTAAGGGATAGCACAAAGTAAATTTAGTACAAATTAAAATTGGCTTAAAATCAGTTTTCTGCAGGACCTTAACCAGCACAAATACCTCTGGGTCTGAATTATTTCTGTTCCTGTGGCAGCTCTTTCCCCTCTCATTCCCTGTGGCCTGGGTGGATCACACATCTCTGCAGAGCTGGGCTAACACATAATAACTGAGACATCAACAGAAGTGTTAAACTCTAAATAATTTGCATATTCTGGTCTATTAATTTTGGTGGGTATGTTTTTTGTTTTCTGAGTGAGAAGCAGAGTTAGAGCTCATCGAATACTTGAGGAATACTTTTTACGCATGTCTGTATATCCAAACCAGCTGCCCCTCTGTGTGTGCGAACACACACCGTGCAGATGGAGGGGTGGGTCACTGGCAGTGGCGTTTGCGGCAAACACACGGTACAGCAGCAGAAAGGGCACTGCCATTTGAAGGTCCTTTTTTTGCTCTGTGGAGAGGGACCCTTGCAGGGCAGGCGAGGCGGGGGCGGTGTTGATGAGTGTGTTGTACCAGCACCCAGAGGAGCAGGGCTCTGCTTTTGCTCCTGCTGAAGTGCCTGCATAACTTGCCTCAGAGCAGAATACAGCTTCAAACCCACAACCCAAGGATAGGGGGAAAAGCTGCCTTCAGGGGGTTTGGCTGGCTGTCAAGGGGAGGTAAGTGCTAAAAATCATTCAGTGGTATTTGAGTGTAGCATTTGCCAGTTAAGTTTTTCTTTTGAATGAAACATTGCAGTCCAGGTTTCCTGGTAGAGTGGGACTAAGCTGGAGGTACAAATGCCAAGGAAACAGCTCCTTCAAGGAAATTCTCACTAATTCCAATGTTTACTTTGTGCCTTACTCAGAGGAGGATGTTAGAGCAATCCTACACCCTTTCCCTCAGAGCACGCTGCTGTGAAAGGGTGATAAAGGACTAACAGGTAACAAAATATTTCATCAGGCATGCACCTCCCAGTCTTACCAACAGCGCTTTTGGTTACCAGAGCTAAAGATCGCAGGTGTTCTGGACTGGTGTAACCAGACTCATTGGAAGCCAGCCTGCTGTCCAGTGGCGTGGATGTGCCCAGACAAGTTCTGGAAGGAGCTATGTTGCCATAGTCTTTAAACTCTTGGAGACAAAGCATTACCAAACCAGTGTAGATCAGGTATTAAATCTGTTCCTGGTGTGTTTTGTGTGTCTCCACTGCTGACCTCAGGGATTAAAAAGTTGTCCAGACACATCTATGTGTCCGCCCAGTCATCTGGACTGGTTACTGTCCAGTCACTGGATCACTATCTGCTCATCTGCAGGCTATTCCACTGCTGACTGGGTTATTCCAGGGTCCAAGCAGCATTTCAGATCGCGGTCTGAATGTAAATGGGGTTTGCTCAGGGTCTATGAAGCCCACAGGCTCAAGCTCCCCTGAGGAAGTTACCTGTGTATCCTTCTGCATCATGGTGCAAATTCACTCATGCAGCCAGGCCAGAGATCATCTCGAATCCCTCGGTCACATCTGCAGATCCCCAGAAAGGCAGATGGAAAGAAACTGCAGCTTCCCCCCAAAGTGAGCTGTCCCCACAACGGCTGCTGATGTGTAATGGGGAACAGGAACTCCCCCGCCGCTGTCTGAGAGTCACTTCTCAAATGGAACTGCTCTTTAAGGGAGCAGAAATGGTGTCGTGCTGGTAAAAAAGAGGAAGGGGATGTTGTTTTTCTGAAGATATTTTGAAGCAGCCCTGGCCTTGCAGAATGTGAAAAGCAAGTGGAAATCAGGTGAGCAGAGCTCCATTTGGTGAACAAAACACGAAACAAGCAAGCAGAGGCTTTGCCCTTTTAATGAAATTACTGGTACTATGCACGGTTATGCTGCTGCAAGGATGTTTCTCAAGAGTTTCATTTTTGAGCATGACCTCAACAGCAACAAAGATAATCTCACAGCCTTCATACCTCTTCCATGTTTTCGAGCAATGAGTCATCTTTCCAGAGCTGCTCCTGGACTCCTGTCCCCAGGGAAGCCACTGCATGCCACCCATAGGGTGTCCCTCCTGCCTCCTCTGCTCCAGCCCCATCCCCAGCACAGCTGAGCGTCTCAGGCTCCCCTGGACAGGGGTCCCAGGGATGTGCTGCTAGGGGGACTTGTCTTCCACTTTGAAACACTTCTTTAGGCCTGGCCTCCTCTGGCTCTTACTTTACTGAGAAGCAGCTTTATCTGTCATAAACAAACAACAGCCCAGAGGCGGCACAAGTGGCGGAGACCCTTGGATCTCACAGGGAGCTGGAAAGTCCAGCTCGGTGGCACAGTCTGCTTGCCTGTACCCGCTCTCCCTGCTGTCAGAAAAGCGGACATTAAAAAGCGGGATGGGGGGGGTTGTTTCTGAAGCTTCTCCACCATCAACCTAGTGCCAGGACCCTGGCATCTCAGAATATGATTGTGAAATACTTTGATGATATTCTGCCAGTGACTCCATCCAGGCACCCAAGGTGCCATGACCAGTCCAACCTCACAGCATTGCTGGAAGCCGGGGCAGTGCCAGTGGCCTCATTTTACAGGTGGGAGAACCCAGTCACCGAGTTGCTGCCTGATGCACCTACAGCCACATACAAACTCTGCCAGCAGCCAGCAACGGGCAGCCCGATCATGCACCCCCAGCGTGGGACACCACGTCCCGTGGTGGGTCAGCATCCCCACGTGGGCACGGCATGTTGGAGAAGCAGCTCCACAGCAGGGCTGGCACACCAGCCCCCACTGTGGGGCTGTGCTGGGCTGCAGCAAGGGGTGCCCATCAGCAGGAGCGGGGGGCAAAACCCCCTCGAGGACAGGGGGCTTTTTGGAAGGGCTGTCCCCAGGCAGTGCTCCCGATGGCCATGGTTGCCACACACACTCACACTGACACAGCCTCAAAACACCACGCAAGACCTAGGGTGGCTGCAGTGACCCCATGCAGGGGGTTAATCCCCACTTTTCCAGGTTTTTGAGGGCTGGCCCTCACCAAGTTCCCAGCTCCCTGCAGGCTCTTCCACCTGCTATTCAGCACACGTTTGCAGGCAAATGGGCCAGGGGAGCTTCAGCGCTCTTGGAAGAAAGCAAATGTCTGTCTGACAAAGTCCCGGAGGGTCGACAGCCCCCAGGAGCGCTGGGCTTTCCCCTCAGCCCCCGAGTCCACACAGTCCTGCCCTGCCCTGGCCTCTCTGGATGACTTACAGTTGTTGTTGGTGTTGTGAGAGCTCAGCTGGACCAAGTCCTCCTCCAAGGCCCCCGCCAGCTCCTTCAGCTCCCTGGGGGTGTCTGCCCTCAGGTACTGCCAAGCCTTGCGCCCATTGTGGTCCCTGCGGCTGGTGTCTGCCCCATAAGCTCCCACCAGCACTTTGATGAGCAGCTCGTGCCCCTGCAAGGCGGCCAGGTGCAAGGGGGTGAGCCCGCCGCTGGCCGTGGGGATGTTCACGTTGACTGCATAGCCCTTCTTCTGGGCGTGGGAGATGACCTGGATGAAGCTCTCATGGTGGCCGTGCTTGGCAAGCCAGTGGAGAGCGGTGAAGCCCGTCACAAAGTCTTTTCTGGTCAGCAGGCTGGGATCCAAGTCCAGCAGCCGGACGATGTTGTCCGCATCGCCCTGGGCCACCGTCAGCAGCCACTCGTGCTCCAGGGGATCCAAGGCAAGGGACAGCACCTCAGGGCTCTGCTCGGACTTCTGCTCTTGGTGTGGCCCTGCAAGGAGACTGCTGCTGTTGAACATCTTCTGAGTGGTGGAAAGCCGCTTGGTGCTGCCAGGGCTGTTGCTCTGCAGGAGGATTTCCTTCAGCTCCTTCCTCCGGGTACTGCCGGGGCCGACGGAGAGCCTGCCTGCTGTCCTACCCCAGCTCCCTGGGCCCTGGCTGCCCTGGCTGATGCTCCTATTGGTGTCTGTCTTCTGCAGCGGATGGAAGCGCTCCCTGCTCCCTGTGGCAGCTGGCCAGAGATGGGATCTGCGGGCTAGGCTCCCTGTTTGGGGCTGGGTGGCTTTCAGGGAGGCAAATGTCCGGGTGATGCCAGATTCCCCCTGCCCCACCGAGCCCTGATCCCGCTCCTGCCCGGCCATGGCGGTGCCCGCCGCAGGGCTGGCCAGCAGCCCGCTCCCCGGCAGCCCGCTCCCCGGCGGGGCAGAGCTGGGCTCGGCTCCCCAGATCTCACCCCACGCTTCCTGTCCCAGCGGGAGGCAAAGGAGGAACCAGCTCTGCACAGCGGGCACGGCGGCGGATCCACGTCGCTGTCGCACTGCCGGGGCGGCGCAGGTGACCTTTGGTCACGCTGCGGCTGCTGCAGGCGCAGGGCACGGCCACAGCCACGGGCTGTCTGTCCCCCAGGCCCTGCTCGTCACCTGCGGTGTCACCGAGGGGGAGCAGACCTGCGTGCAGGGGCTGCAGAGAGCACAAGCACTGCTGGGGCGGGTGGAGGTGGCGGGTCCTGGGCAGCCCAGCCCAAAGTTATAGAAGAAATTTGATTAACTGTATTCTTCTCTCTGTATGGTCTCGTTTAGGATTAGTCACTCGGCATCAGCAGCTAAAGTAGCTGTAGCCTCAGGCTGCAAGAGCTGATTAAGCATAAACTTTTGATACAACTAATATTGCTAACACAGAACTCACTGAACTAATCAGATATGAGAAAAATGAAGAAGATGAGGGCAAAGGAGAATGAAGTAACTTCAGAGGAAGGCCAGGCCAGTGACAGTGAAAAACAAGAAGAAATCAAGAGCCCATCAGGCAGAATTGTGACTGGACTTGTAGATTGGGTGACGGGTGGAACAGGTATAACTGGGAGGTACAGGACAAGAGGAAATGGCTTCAAGTTGCACCAGGAAAGGTTCAGATTGGATATTAGGAAACATCTATTAATGGAAAGGGTTGTCAGGCATTGGAAGAGGCTGCCCAGGGCAGTGGTGGAGTCACCATCCCTGGAGGGGTTTAAAAGACATAGAGATGAAGCTCTCAGGGACATGGTTTAGTGCTAGATTTAGGTTACAGTTGAACTTGATGATCTTAGGGGTCTCTTCCAACCAAAATGATTCTATGATTCTACAAACTGGGGTAGGGGACCCACTCTGGAGGCTCCCAGCTTGAGCTCTAACTGAACAACTGAAAAAAGACTAACAGGACACCTTCACATAACTTGGACTTGGCATTCTCAGCGGGATCTGAGGGTTGGACCCTGTTACGGTGGCTGGTGTGTGTAAATCTGTAACACTGGTCCTGGGGACACTCCCTCTGGCCCCGGCGGCACCCCAAAGCCCCAGATGCATTGCTGAGGCACCTGCTGTACAGCCCCCACCACAAAATTACCCCCCACTACAAAATTACCCCCCACCATTGCAATGCTTCTTGTTGGTGCTGTGCTCAGGAAGGCTGAGATTACTGCCCCAAGAGGACAATTTCCCGATGGCCGGGGGCCTCCATGCTGTAAGGGAGACCCAGCCCGGGGCAGGGGTTTGGGTCTCTTGCCACCTGACTTTTCAGCCCAGCGGCATTGGGGCATCCCTCTCTAGCTGTGTTTCACTTCTCAGCAAGGCCCCATGCTTGATGCTGCTGGTAGATGCAGCCACCAGCGAATTGTACCCTCATTTTGTACAAATTCCTCTACCCTGAAAGCCCCCAGTCCTGTTTCTCCCAAGGGCTTTCTTATCCGTGACTCCTCAGACACCCACAGCACGGCTGAGCTGTCACCAGGAGGTTTTGTGGCTGGTCAGGCAGCTAAGATCCATGCCAGCTCCCCTCGAGGGAGCTTTGCCTTTCTCCAGCCACTTAAACCAGTTTTTCTGAGATGCATGGGGAGCCGGCTTCGCCCCATAAAACCCAAATGACTGGTGGTGAGAACATAATTGTCCCCTAGCTACCTTTCTGGTGCTGCCTGGTTTTGTCTGTGGGTGGCTTCTGCAGGCTTGGGGAGGCAGAGAACTTGATCCACACAGCCGTCAGATCCTGGGAACTGTCTAAAATGCTTGTTGGGCAACAGCCGGGGAAAACAAGGAGGGAAATGAGGTGCTGCTCTGCGAGAATGAGGGCATGGACAGTGCAAAGTAAACCACCCATTTAGGGTCACACTGGTCATGTCTGGTCACACGGGAGAACTCCAACTGGGCTAAAACCATGGTGCCAACCTTGCGGGCTGTACTCTGGGGTCTCAGGGGCTGGCCAAATTATTTGCTTTGGGTAAGGGCTGAGTTTCCTCTCTCTCAGCCTTCGGTTGATGCTTGTGCTTGCGTGAAATGTAGGGAAATCCAAGTGGCACCAGCTGCACCCCCAAAGCACACAGGCTTAACCAGCCCCTGCCCGCTGGGCTGGGCAGCTGAGGGGGCGTCAAGGGCTGAGAGGGGCTGGGCAAGGGGCGCTGCTGCCACTGAAACCAGCACAGCTACTCTCCCTCGGGTCTCCAGGCGAGCGTGAACCGTCCCGATGCAGCTCAGGGAAGGCGTGAAAAGCGCACAGACATTTTATTTTACATAGCAAGTGATTTAACTGAGGCTGGGAGATCTCAGACCCAGCCATAAACCCCAGCTCAGCCCCAGCGTGCACGGCTCTGCCGTAGCCCCGGTCAGGCGCGCAGCCCGCGTTACCGGGGGGGGACAGCTCAGCCCCGCAGGATCCCCCCGGGCCCGCCTCGAGGAGTCCGTGCGGGGGAACCCACCGCGGTGCTGGGAGCGGGCAGGGGCCGGGGAAGGCCCCGGTGGCGGGCAGGGCGCGGCCGGGCTGCAGGCAGCGGCTCACCGGGCACCCGCGGGGCTCAACGTGTCCCTGGGGGCTGCGGCGCCGCTGGCCGGGGGATCACGCCCGAGACCCCGCTCCCCGCGCCCCGGCAGCGCCACCGCCCGCCCTGCCGCGCGCCCCGCCACACGGTGGCCGCCGCCCCGCCCGCAGCACGGGCTGCACCATCGCGGGCGGGCGTTGTTGGGGGGAATGGCAAACTCGCGCCTCCCGGAGCGGGACAGCGGCTGCGGGACCGACGGGACCGAGCCGGGCGGAGGGACGGCGGCGTGGGGCGGGGCGAAGGGGCGGTGGCGCGAGGGACGCGGGGCTGGGCGGGGCTGAGGGTGCGGTGGTCCCCCCCCGCACGGCGCCGCGGTGGGCGCGTCCGGAGCCGCCCGCGCGGCCGGGGAGGGCCCTGTGGCGGGCTCGCAGCGATGGCGGCGGCCGAGGTGGCGCGGCAGGTAGGAGCGGGGACGGGCGCTGCCGCCGGCGGCTTCGTGCAGGCTGGGCATGGCCGGGCCGCGTCAGGGTGCGCCGCGTGGAGCGCGGGCTGCGGGGGCACCGGCCTGGGGGCTCCGGCGGGCTCTGGGGCTCGGCGCGGCGGCGGCCTCCGGGAGGGTCGGGGTTTGCGGGCCGCTGTGAGGGAGCCGGGGCTGCCTGAGGGAGGGGAGGTTTGGAGCCCTCCCCGCTGGCTGCGGGGCAGCAGCCCGGCGACCTTGGACCGCCCGCACTGGGGTGGATCCGGGGATCCTGCCGTGTCAGCTCCTCCGTCCCAGGGCCCCGCCGTGGCCTCAGAGGGACCCGCAGCGCAACCCGGGGCTGGTCGGACCGCCGTGCTGCGGAGGCCTCGTCCTGCACGCCTGCCCTGGGCTGGGGACCCCTCGCCAGCCAGGGTGCGGTACTGAGCAAGGTGCTCGTTGCCATCCCTGTCTCTCCGGGGATGCCATTCTGCTCCCGCAGGAACCGTCATCCCGTGCTCGTTCGTGCGTGGTACAGGGAGGGCCGTCGGTCCAGCACTGTGTGCGGAGGAGCCACGGGAGCCCGCGCCGAGCATCGGCACCGCAGCCCCGCCGCGGTTTGTCCCCAGGGGTCCCCCTGCGGTGCTGTCCCTGGGCACAGCTGCCGCTGGTGCCCGCCTGCCTTCCTGGCGTGGCACAGAGCTCTCTGTGCCTGCCGAGAATTATCCAGAAGAGCAGCAGTCACCTCTGCGTTTGTTAGAGGAGGCATCTGTAGCATGTTTGCACGTGGAAGCATTTTGTCTGCGATTCGATGGGCTTCCAACTCTCGTGTCTATTCATTAGTACAGAAATGATACTTGAGATGAATGGTTGCCATTTCATCTTCAAAGCAGTAGGTTTTAGCATGGACCCGATCTTGTTCAACGGGTAGATGTAGCCATTCCTTGCCAGTTTGTGATGTTATTTCCTGCTGGACATACCAATTGCCTTGTATGTGACTGCCAAGGTATGTAAAGTGACTCACTTGCTCCCCTGTCTTTTAAAGAAAATTGAGCATTAGGCTTGCCTAAGATAGCGTACAGGAGTTTCAGACATCTGCTAGTGGCCTGGAATGAATTATGATATGGCACAGCCTGTCTTTGGAGGCAAAAAAAGGGAGAGGTAGCTATGAGACAGACGTGAAATTAGTGTGCTGCAAATTGAAAATGCCTCTGTCCAGACAGACAACTTCTCAGCCCAGCTCTTGGGCATCTGGTCATGACTGTGGTTCGTGGACCCATCAGCCATAACATCCTGGTGATGCAGAGGGCTGCTCTGTGTGTGCTGATGGGGTTAAACATGTGCAAGAGCTGGGGCTAGGCGTATGGGGGAACTGGGGTCACCACCCTGCCTCTGTCACAGGGAACCCTTCATCTAAACTCACATTTCTTGTGGAGATGGTTGGTGAAACCCCCTCCTCCCTGAGTGGCCAGGATGGTCCTGTCACCACTGAGCTGAGACCCGTGTCCTGTCCTTGCCAGTGTGGGAGGTGCAGGATTTAAAAGCTGAGACCCACAGAGGATGTGTCCACCCTGCTCCCCCTGGGTGGAGGACACATACAGACAGGCTTGCTGGGCACTGTCGGACTCTCTGTAGTACAGGATTGAAAAATCATTAAGACTGCTCATATAGATACGTATTTTTTAATTGCTGGAGGAGGCTTCTCCTGGGAACATATCCAAACAGCATGATGTTTCTGCAGCCCATTGGCAGGGGCATAAAGAAAGGTAATCTTAAGAGCTGTCAGAATTTGAGATTTTGGAAGTGCTTGACCTTTTGTGAATGTTGAATGGCTGAATGATGCAATGTGTCTGAAAGGGGTGGTCAATGGTCAGGAGCTTTGATGAGACATTTCTTGCTTTTTGTGGTGGCTGATTCAGGACTATTTCTCTCCCTGTTCTCTGTTGTTTTTCTTTTATACCCATCCTCATAATTTGTTATCAGCTGAGTAAGGAAAAGAAATGCAAAGTCTTTACTTACACTTTACATTCCTGCTTTGCATTTATCTCATGAAGGACATTTATACTGTCTGCTGGATAATTCTCTCATTGCATAAGAGAACTACACCTTTGTGTAAGTGAGAAGCAATTGGCACAAGTTTTGCTCCAATTTGCTGTTTAATCAGAGCCAAGATGCAGTCTGGGGAAGTGGATGCTATAATACTGAGGTCATGAGAGGTGATCTGATTTTGTTTTAGCTTAAAGATGATCTGAAAAATTGTGCTGTGGAAACCTGACTTGAGCTTCTGCCTTGCTTTGCAATTTGACATTTGACTTTGTGTGCAAGAATTGTCTCAGGTATAGGGATTAACCCCCCCAGGTCTTGGCTTAATGGGGTGGCAGAGAGGCAGAGAAGTGGCTGCTGTGCACAGTGGCCATGGTGATGGAGGTCTGTGAGTGTTGCTTGATTTGTTTTCATTGAGAGGTAGTGCTGTTGTGTTTGTTGCGGTTGTTTGGAAATCCTCTGAAGGTCTTGATGTTTGAAGTGATTCTCATCTGGAGAGAGGTGGTAAATTGTGTGGGAAGTACTACATGTCAGCTGTCAGTGTCCTAAACAGAAACACTCATTTCAGTTAGATGTAGAAGTACAGTACTGCAGTCTCTGGGAGTGTTTTCTTGTGCAGGCCTCATTTGGACACTGGGTCACTTGGGTTCAGAGCTGTAGCATTCTTTATTTGCTGTACTCTGCCTGAATATCACCAAGTGGAGGCTTTTCCTTTGGCATGGTGTCCTTTTCCATTTTTCCTTTAGTCCAGGCCACCAGAAATTGTCCTGAGTATGGATCATTGACATTTGCAATGAGCAGCACCATTGTGTGTCTCAGGGAGGATGCTCTGCTTTATCTCCACGAAGCATTAGTGGCCACTGGGGCTTTGAGGACGTCGGGAGCTGACAGCTCCGTACCTACTTGTCATGTAGAGCAGATCAAGGCAAAGATGCACATCCAGCAAGATTTTCCCCTAATCGTATTTTCATCGCAAGAACTCTGAAGTGTTTCACACACCTGGAGCCTAAGTCCTGCCCGTTTTATGTAAACTGATATTTAATGTGCAGTGTTTTCAGACTCAGGGTCATTTATTATAACATCTTTGTATTTTCCATATATTTCTGATAGTTCTCTGTAAGAATTAGAGTAGGTTTTTGTGGCAGGGATAAACCCTAACAAAAGGTGTGTAAATGCTCCAAATATAGGTAAAAAAATAAGATAACCTGTCCAAGTGGCTGCTCCTTACTTTTGCTCTGCAATAGGGCCACCTGGCAATGCAGCAAGATAGTGTGTTGCTATTCTCTTTCTTTTAGTCTTGTTTGGGGGAAACAAGGTTTGCTCTGTCCTGAGCAACTGCAGCCCGTTCTACCCTAGGGAGGGTCACTCTGTGTATATGGGGAAAAAAAAAGGCATCTGGTATCTTGGTGTGGTGCCAGTGTTCACGCTGGCTTTCCAGAGATCCCGTGTTTGTCTTCCTTCCAGGAAGATGCGAACTTCAGAATAGAGTACGGATGGCCTCTCACCCATCCAGTGCTCACTGATGCTCGTGGAAGAAGCCTTGACACAGTTCAGCCTTGCTTACCTTGTTGGTACCTCTTTGTACACGTTAAATTTGACCTGAAAGTTTATTTTTGAAGATAAATAACGGAAGATAGCTCTTGAACACTTTTTCAGCAAAAACCTTGTAAGTTAAACATACTCTCCTTCATCTTTGAACAAGATAATCCAAATCTACATTTAATGTACAGGCAGGATGACTAATTGTGTGTTCATATGTTGTTTATGATGATGCTGTTTATAAATAGCAGTGTTCTAGATACAGAGACACCACTTGGTGTGTGAAGACTGGTGACTTGCGCTGTTTCTTGGTGGATCAGATAGAAAATGTTCCTTTTCTCTCAACAGATTTGGTAATTGCTGACAACTTTCTGATGTGTGTCAAAACCAGTCTGACCTTAAATTATTTTTTTTTCCTTCCCCTTCCCACTGCATCTGATCTCTTAATGCCTTGGCCAAGCAGGCTTTGGATTTTTAACCACAGTAGCACAATATACCTCATGGCTGTGCACGTAACATGGAGGCTCAGTTGCACAGTCACAAAGTGCTGTGACTGGAAATCAGATTTTGCAGTACTTGTTTCCTGGCCTGCAGCAGATGTGAAGTGTGGTTTAACAGCATTAGAAAACCACAGGTGACTAGAAAAAAGAGGCTACAGGAAATGACTTGCAGGCTGTATTCTGTGCGACAGTAAATGCCTCCTCTAAGCTGAGAGTGGCATAACTTCTACCATTTATTTTGTTCCATCTGGATCGCACTTATATTTAGGGATGAGAAGATTTGTTCTTAATGAAAGCCTACATTTCTGCCTACGCTTCCTGGGGAGAGTAGTGTTCAAACAGTCTTCCAACAGTGCAGTTTTAAGGCTGAGTATTAAAAATACACTTGATATTTCTCATTCCCCAGGAGGAGTCTGCCTGTGGTTCTCTCTCATGCCTTTGTGGACTCTGTCCACCCACCTATTTTTCACTGGGGCCACAGTGCTTTCGCTGCAGATCAGATGCTGCCGTGAGATACCCCAGTGCTGGGTCATTGTTTTGGTGAAAGCAGTTCAGGAGAGTTGAGGTGTGTTGTCACAAAATCCGCATGCCTGATGGTCTCCCTTTCTTCTCCTTCAGCTGTTTGTTTTTGAATTATCTGAGCTGCATCCTCATAAGGCGAAAACAGAATCTGCTGGGGATCTCGAGCACTTCCCTGATGAACATGTCGTTTGGAGGCAAGGTGCTCAGGAATTAATAAAGCACCATATTTAGTGAACATCTTGGCAGGAAGAGTCAGACTAATACACAAAATATGGCTAAGGGGAAACATATTTACACATCACAGGGTGGTAAATATGGTTAATGGCTAAAGTGTATTTGGAGCCTCATATTTGGAGGAAAAAAAAACCCAGACCAGCAAAACAGTAACAAGGCAAGTAATCATAATCTGGTGGGCTACTGTAGTAAAGGCAGTCCCTGGGGATGTTTTCCTAGCCTAAAATACCAGTGCCATTAACAGAAGAGGGAAAACCAGTATGCCTGTCCCTATAAATGGGCTTTCAAGAATCATGAAAACATGATTCTGAAATAATAAGTTAAAAATTACACTCTATAAACTATTGCCTTTTGGTTGTAGTATTTCTTGCAAACCAATGATGTTCCTGAAAGACCAGAGAGGAATTTTCTGTATTTGACACTAAAATACCTTGTTACGAAAAGCCTTTGTTCCAGAGAGGGAAATACTTTTCTCTGGGCTGCAGGAGGGGAAGTTTCCCGTGCATGCAAATACTCATGTTAGCACCAACTCTCCGTTTTGCATTATGCAGTTTCTGAGGCTGAGCCTCTGCATGTGGTTTATTTACTGTCTGCTGTGCAGGTTTACAACCCAAAGTGCCTTGGCATACATAGGCCTTTGTGCTATGGCCAGGTGAAAATTTTGGACCCCCATCCAGAAGCAAGCAGCCATGCTGAGTGCTCTCATGCTGGAGCTGGAGCTCAGCCCCTCTGCTCCCGGGGGCAGAGAGGGGAGGCCTGGTTGGGGTGACTGGGTCAACCTCTCGTTGTTGGGTGGCTGGCAGGAGTCGCCTGTGCCCTGCAGCAGGAAGGTGTGGGTACCTTTGCTGCCTTCTGACAGGGATGTGTGGTTACAAGCAGCTCAGTTCCGGACACTTTTTCTCAGCTTTTTTTTTCCTATTCAGTTCCGAGCTTTCAAATATAGGCTCTGAAGGTTCATAGCAACACTCAGAGCACGAGAAGACCTGCTGCGTTGCGTAATCTGGCCGCTTGTCCATGTGAACACCTTCCTTGCAGCTTCCTTCAGTGATCCGTGATTTTTTTGTGCTGCTGGCTGTTTTATAGAAACATAGAGTACCAGGTTGGGAGGGACCACAAGGATCCTGTGGTCCAGCCAGTGTTGGAGAATCCACCACTTCCACGGGGTGGTTATTCCAATGGCTGACTGTTTGCATTGTGAAAAATGTCTCTCTTGTGTCCAGTCAGAATCTCCCCAGGAGTAACTTGCACCTTTTCCAAATGACTTGTAAAAAGGGAGTCTCCATCTTCTTTGTAGCCACCTGTTTATATATACTGGAACATGGTGATGAGGTCTCCCCTAAGTCTTCAAAAATTCAGACCGACTCTTGTTTGCAGTCTGAGATTTCCGTCTTTGCAATGATATGGAAGATCTTGCTGTATTCCATAGCTCAAAGGCTATATTCTCTGCTGTTTCTGTACTACAGCTCCTGAGCTCTGCAGAGGCAGTGTGTTTGCGTTGTTCATTTACTAGATGTAGGTACAGTTTTCCTAACTCTTTCCAGCGAGTTTCTCTAACTGCAGCTGTGAGTGTGAATTACATGTGAGATACAATTCACATTAAATGAATTATAATAGGGTTGTAAGAGGAGGCATCATTAATACCTTCGTTTGCACAGGGGGTTCTTTGTTTCAATGTAAGGTGAGACTTCAGTGTCTACATAATTTCTCAAGAAACATGGTTTGCCTTCTCTTTATTTCAGCAGCTGTGTTTGAATATGTGTTTTGCAAAGTTTAATATTTTTCTGACAGGGCTACCTTCTAATGTGTGGCAACTGAGATGTTCTATTTGTGCCGTCTGGATTTGTTTTGGAGAAGAGAGAAGCGTGCTGACACAATTGACAGTGTATGATTTGCAGGATACCTGCAAATCTCTGCTCAGACTGTGCAGTTGATTCTACTTGGGCGGTCTTCAGGGTTTACGCAGATAAGCGTATTTTGCTTGAAAATGACACAACTATTTCATTGTATTTCAGGGCGAAGGCTGTCGCACTGTCCCGCTTTCCGGACATGTAGGATTTGACAGTTTGCCTGACCAGCTGGTTAATAAGTCAGTTAATCATGGGTTCTGTTTCAACATCCTGTGTGTGGGTGAGTATTTCCATTTTGGGAAGTTTTCTTGCTGAAAAGGGCCTTCTCTGCAGCTGGATGTAGCTTGTAGGTGACAGTCAATAAGGTAGCTTTGGTTTAAATTTTCCCCACTGTTCTGTCTATTTTCAGTAACAAGATTTACTGGTGCACTGGGAAATCCCTGCTGAGGTTATGTAGTATGGCTTTCTACCAAGCAGTGAACCATAGAAATAAAATGCATACAATCCCAAGCTTTTATTATGATCTTTATTTTCCTAGTATGTTTCAATTTCATGTTTTTAAAAGAAAATAGATACTCGTGCCAGAGAACTTTGTTCTGAGGTCTTGTTTGGTTAGGTATTGAATTATTATTATAATTCTTTTAACAAAACACCACTCGTGCCCCTCTTAAATCACTAAAAGCTATTTTTTTTCTCCTCCCTTCTGTGCATACTTGAATTAAAATAGTGTCTGGCCAAGCCTTGGCTGGTCAGACGATTATCCAAGCTGCCATGTGGTATGGATCTCAGCTGGGGCCTGGCGCTGTAGCAGGAGTCAGTGTCTGTCCCTGCAGCGTCTGCCCGTCTCGCAGGTCTTCCCCAGGGTTAGGATCCCAAATGGTCCCTCCTCAGAGGCACTCCTGGGTAACAGAAGTCATATCTTGTATGGCTTTGGTACAGTAGTTTGGTAAGGGAGGTAAGGAAATGAATAAAAGAGAATTGATAATTGTCTGATAGGACAGTTGGTTTGGTTTACTGATGCCAGTGCCCTGCCTCTGGGAGCAGGAGGTTATTGTGCGGTCATGGCTGCTTGGAGTGAACCCTGTCTGCAAGTGCTCCCAGCAGTGCCTGGTGTGACAGAGAGGAGAGCTGCAGCTGTGGGTCACCTCCTGGTGACTCGTCTTGGCTGGTGATTAGCTCTGCACCTGCACAGAGGTTGTCTGTCCCCTCCTCTGAGAGATCCACTCATGGTGCGGACCTGGTGTTTGCCCAGGACAGGGCTGAGTCTGAGACCGGAGGAGTAGAGCAAGAGGAGGGGAGCAGAGCCCTGTTAAATGAAGCTGAGAAGAAAACTTTCTTTGACAGTGGCATTCCTGTGAGATGATAAACCTTGCTGACAAGTGGAGGTCACTGTCAGGCTGAGTCACAGTACATGAATGTGATATGACCTAGTGAAACTCTTGTCCCAAAGACTGAAGTCTTAATGATTTCCTTTTGCATTTATGGAGCTGCTGTGGTTTTTTTCTACAAGTTTTGGTATAGCAGTGGATGCCTCCTGTAGTTTTCTGTTCACTTTGATGTATGGAGAGGAATTGAACACCTCTGCTTTCCTCTTTGCAGGACAGAAATTGAATGCATTAATTGCTTGTTGATCTGAATAACAAGGACTTGCCAAGATCAATGCACATTAGTTATTAATGTCAGCCTTCTATGAATAGTCATAACACAGACATGGACAATCTTGAAATAAGGAAACTTTTTAGAAAAAATTAATGAACTTCATTAGAAAAGAATTTGCAAATCTTGAGTTGAGGAGGTCAGGCTCTAAAATGCCTTTTAAGAGTTGTCTTGTGATAATAAAGTGGAACTCTTAAACATCCTGGAGAAAGAAAGCAAAAAGTCCTGAAGTCCATCTGTCATTTATTCTGATGGGTCTCACTTGTACAGCAGGACTTTTGGGTGGAAAATTGAAAGAACAGGGAACAAATGAGGATTGGAGCCAAGAAAACAATAAGTGAACTGATCCCATAGGGCACAAAGCATGGTAGAAAGGCATTTCATTGTCCCCCATTTTTCAGCTGTGGGTGGTGATATCTGTTGGAGGAAAAATCCAAAGACAGTTTTGCTCTGCGCCATACTGGATCTGAGCCACCGGTTCCTGCAGCTCCAGGCAGAGGAGCCAAGGAAAGCTTCAGAAATTAGTCTCAGCATCACATCCAGAGTGGAGCAATTTTTAGCTCTTCTCATGCTGAAAGCTGTCTCCCCTTTGAGACTGGAGCCAAAGACAGAGTAAATGAGCAAACCTCTCATAACAAGTTAGGGACTGCAGATGGTTTATCCAGTCTTTTACTCCTCAGCACAACCATTTTCTTCCTAAAGCTTTCCTGATAAAATGTTAGTTGCTTCTTAGTTCAGTGCAAAGGCTAGAGAAGTATTTAATGGCTGAGACCTTTTGTGCTGACTGTATTTCTAAGTGAGTTGTGGGAAAGAAAGAGGAAGAAGAGGCTGACGTTTTTTAATGTAAATTTTCTCAGTTTTTGCCAGGATAGATTAGAATTGCATTAGACTAGTATTCTATTATACATTTCCCCCTTTCTCTCTCCTGGGATTTGTTCTAAGCAGCCTATTCAGTGCAATGAGAAACAACTATTTTGTGGCTGAAATACCTTCTCTATTCCCAGGGTCTGTACCACAACTGCTTGAGGTCCCTCACTGCAAATGAGTGTGTCCGTTGGCGTGTGGGAGCTCTCACCAGCTGGGGAAGGGAGGGATGTGCACAGGTTTCCTCATGCAGAGCTGCTGTCTGCTCTCCAGCAGTCAGCTTTCTGTGGCATGATCAACTGTGCAGCCTGGAAGTTGCCCAGTGGTTGTTTTTGTGGTCACTGGTGCAACCAGCTGGGGAGAGAACAGGGTTTCTCCAACCAAAGAGCCACTGATCTCAGCCCTCTCCTGCCCCCTCATCACTGGTCCCCTGGGGCAGACAGTGGTGGCTGGGAGCTGGATAGCCCTCTGAGGAGCTTCAGCATCTTTTGTGAGCCCATGTTCCTTCTCCTGTGCCCACAGCTGAGCCTTTACCTTGCGATGGGTGAATCATACAGTGTCTCTGTATGCCTGTCAGATGAAAAGAACTATTTTTTCCTCTCTCTGGGTGAGATGGCCTTATCAGGCTGAGCTGCCTCAGGGCTTGTGTCGACAAACCTGCTATGTTGGATTAGCTCCCATTTCTTCACATGAAAGGGCTGTGCATGCATATACATTTTCTTTAAGATTGAATTATTTGATATCTGAAGCCACGGTTGCTAATCTTGTGAAGGACAGGTGTTGTGCTCTCATGAAAGGGCACTCTTGTGAAAGCTGCTCCGTGCCTTTGAGCAGGGAAATACTCCAAGGGCTCCTCTGTCCTCCCACAGAGTCGATTGAAGATTATAGGACTAGGGCCTCCTAAATCCTGAGTGATGTGGAAAAAGGGGCCAGTGAGCAGTTGTTTGTTGTTTCACTTAACATGTACTAGGGAAAATCAAATGAAATCACCAGGCACAAAAAGGAAGTACAGCCTTTGTGGTGGATAATTCAGCTTACTGCTGTGAGATGCTTAGGATGCCAAAATTTCTGTGGAAGGAAGAAGCCCAAAGATACCTGTTTTGGTTTGGGAAGCTGGGAGCTTCCCAAAGGAAGGAGCATTTGCTGTTGGCACAGCTGCTTCTGTTCCTCCACCTTGGCTGCTGCCCAGTGCCAGAGACAGGTATGGTACCGATTCACCTCCACCTCACGCCTTGCCTCATCTCAGTCTCTCCCAGAATATCTGGTGTTGGTGTCACTTGCCTGCGTAGCGTGACGTGTTGTTTTGCAGTACTGATGGCAGGATCGCTCACTCCTTGCAGCACCGTTTCCGTGGAGCACTGAAGATGCTGCGTCTCTGTGCAGTCGGAGCAGGGAGCATCTCAGGAGACTGAGAGGAGCTGCGGGGAGCCCAGCACAGCATCTCTAGCCTGATGGACTGTTGGGTGTTAAGGGTGGGTGGTGCCTTCCAGGCACTGGTATGGAGTCGCTGCATGTCCAGAGCCTGACTGATGTGGTGTCCCTTGCCATTTTTTTCTCACGTCTCTGAAAATAATCAAATTTAACAGCAAAAACCCATCCCGTGGATGGACACACATCACACCTTTTCAGTAGGTGTCAGAGCTTTCTGGTGCAGAACTCTAACAGTAAAGGTCACCGTACCTGCTCTGTCCTCCCCACAGTGCTTTGTCAGCCCTGCTTTGGGAGAGCAAACTGCTGCCGAGTTGCATAATCCCTAAGTACAGTTTTGGAGATCAAATCACATGTGTGCCTATAAGCCTGACATCAGGAAATAATCTCCCTGCCAAGGACGCCTCTCACTCAGTTTACGTATACTGCTGCTTTTTCCATGGTTATTTTGCCTCCCTTAATCCCCATTCATCGTTTTTGCTTTTTGGAGAAGATTCCAGTGCTGTCAGCTGGAACGAGCACAGACTACTTGTCCTTTTCATCAGGCCATCTGTTCCATCTGGACTCCTGTCCTTACAAGAAGTAGTTGGCACCATTTACATCTTCCAGCCAGCAGAAAGTTGCCTCTGTGTCAGACAGAAACTCCCAGGAGATTCAAAAATCCTCCCTTCTGTTGTTTTGCCCTTCAAAGTAGCTTTGCTCCTCACCTCTGGTCATATTTAATACAGCAAAGCACTTTATTAACTTCTTCAGTTTTTCACTGTCTTACGTCACTCCATGAGCGTTAACGTGTTTCTTTTAGCTGAGACATTCCTCTCTCTCCTGTCCTCTTCCTTGTGCTATGTCGGTGGGGCTACACAGTGCGGGAATGTGTGTATTTGCTGGCTGAATATCATTTTGAGTGTGCAGACTTCACGTTTGAGATGCCATGTTAGTGGCTGGTGTTATAGGTGTTGGGTGGGCAGCTCCCACCTAGGGAAAAATGCCTTACCAGTTCAGATCTTCCCCTTCCTAGAGGAAAACCTCAGTGTGTGACTTTGAAGTTGCCTTTGCTGGCCCTGTGTAGCTGGTATGAGGTGGAATATAAAAGCATGTTCTCTTAAAAATTTCCCTGCATCTCTTATGCACTTCTCCTGGCCCCTCCGACAGTTACAGTCACTCTCCTGCTGGAAACATCACATTAGGTTGATTTAAAGTAGGTAATGATAAGCAGGTTCAGGATGTGTTTAAACAATGGTCTTGGCCTCATGTGAACACGTTTCGCCGTAAAGAAGGAGGGAAGCAGAAATGACAGGCTATTTACAGGGTGTTTGTCTGCCCGGAAGCCAGCATGATTTACAAGCGACCTTGTGTATCCGCTGCAGAGAGCAGCTCCCTGCCCTGGTCCCTGCTGCTGCTCCCCTATCACTCTGTCCTGCAGCCCTGGAGGCTCAGGATGTGGGTTGCTGGATGTGACCGTGCTCCGGGGCCTGCCAGGCTTTGGGATGAAGTGTGCGGGATGGCAGCACAGGTGGGCTTTGCAGGCTGGTGTGTGGGTGATGCTCCCGCGCCCCAAGGCTGCCTTCCCAGCAAGCTGAGCCCCCTGTCCCAAGATGCCCCATCAGGGATCCTGGCATCCGCTGCTCTGTCCCACCCATCCCTTGGCAGAGGCTCTGGAAATGCTGCAGCCTTCTCAGGCTGTTGGGATTTTTGTCTTTTTTAAATGCTGCTGTTTTCCTGAAATCCCTGAGAAAGGCCTGGCGGTCATGCAGGCTGTCTGCTGTTAACTCTCAAAATCCCTGCCCAAAACGTGGCCATGACTCTGGTGTGCTGTGCTTTGGGCACCTGTTCCTCATTTGGGGCAAATAGTACACCAAAAGCTCAGACGATGAGATTCAGTCAACAAATGGCTTGCTGTGATCAGCTATGAATCTTCTGGGTGGTCCAGCTCATTCTTCCAGTCACAGAGATAACCTTGCGCTTTGCTGGGTCCCCCTCCCATCCTTGTGTCTGTGCTTGCCGGTGGGTGCTGGTGTAGTTACGGCTGATGCATGAGCCTGCACAAGGGACTGCAGGAATGCCAGCTCCCGGTGCTGACTCCCTCTTCACCCCTTCAGACTGCAAACGGGATTGGTATGAAGAGCAACTGGATTTGTGGCTGTTCTGACCATAGCTGGCATCAGTAGGGGATGGAGTACAAGCTCTTGGCTGGCTCTGGGCAGCTCTGCAGCTCAAGGTGTACATTGACTTTCAAATGTTAATGAATTTTGCTGCCTTCTGGAAAGATACTTGATATATGATCCTGGCAATCAGAGACCGCTCAGTTCCCAGAGCAGTGGATGTTTGCCCTCCCCTGTCTGTCATGTACTTCAGCCTTGAGTGAGAGAAGTCCCTTCTGGGGCCAAGAGAGGGGAATTTGACTGCTTGCAGAGGTGAGGCTCGGAGATTTGGACAGGGGAGGATGGGGAGGAGCTTCTCCTTGTTGAATTGAGCATTTCATGCAAGTTTGGATCTGTTGCAGACCTCTAAGCCTACAAAAATAAGAAGCTCTTTTCTTCTGAGCGAAGTAGGAAAATGATGAAGTTGTCTTGGTTGGGAACTGAGGGCTCGGGGAGGGAGGGGAAGGCTGCTCCAGCCAGACACCGACTCCCTGTGGTCCCACAGCAGGCTGGAGGAGCAGCCTTCTCAGCGGGTGGGGTTCAGCTTGAAGTTTCCACAAAAGCCAAATGGGCAGCTCAGAAATTGCTGTTTCCACAAAACAAAACAGCCCTCGCAGGGCAGCAGACCAGACTGCTTACAAGTTTAGCACACAGTCAGATCCTTTCAGCCCAGCTGCTCCGTTGTCAGAGCACAGTGAGGGTGGCTGCCCTGCGGAATGCGTGCACAGAGGGCTTTGTTTTGTTCTTCCCGGGATGTATCTAAAACAAATTTAAGACTGGTCTCTGGGATTTGTCGCTTCCAGACAAGGAAATACTTCCCTTTTGATAGGTGGAATCCATATATCAGTTTAATGCTGCAGAACTTTCAGAAGCAGATTTTTGAGTATTGTGTAGCTTGTGTAGCCCCTAAGGTATGGAAACCAGATATTACAGAAAATGCCCCCTCCCAGTCTAGAAGGTGGATCCCCCTACTCAATCTGTTGTGGGTATAAGAAACCAACTGCACAGCTTGCTGTAGGACTGGAACCAACTCTCAGTGTTTCTGCACAGAAGAAAACTATTCCAGTGGCTGCTTATTAGAGACCTGTTGAACCCTAGCATCTTTTTTTGGTATTGGAAGTGAGCCTCATTCCCCCTCCCACTTTTTAATGAAAACAGCATCTTCTGAAGGGTAGTTGTGGGTTTATGCAGGATCTGAACAATGTTTTCCCCTTTGCATTTTCACCTCTTTCTTTTCATCTCTGTTTTCTAACAATATTAATGGTCATTAGACTGTGAAATGTAATTTGCTCGGAATACAGACCTCCCATTGTACATGGCTTTCTGCTTGCCAGACGATCCCTTTGGAGCATGAGATCTGTTTTCATCTGCTACAATTTCACCCTTGTTAACATCTGGAAGCTGAAAGGCCAAACCATATTAATATTCAACGGAACATTTCAACTTTCTTCTCATCCATTAGGGGAAACTGGCCTCGGTAAGTCTACCCTCATGGACACGCTTTTCAACACCAAGTTTGAAGGTGACCCAGCATCTCACTCACAGCCTGGGGTCCAGCTGAAATCCAGTACCTATGACCTGCAGGAGAGCAATGTCAACCTCAAGCTGACCATTGTGAGCACAGTGGGCTTTGGGGATCAGATCAACAAAGAGGACAGGTGAGTGAAGGGGGAGAGAGGCTGTATCGTGACCTGGTTTGTTCATGCAGGGTCTCTTCCTGTGCCCTAGTTGGGCCAGACTGCGCTGTAAAGTTCTCCTCCTTCCCTCTTACGGGTTGTCCGTGTCACCTCTTTGGGATGGGGCAAGTAGAAGAGAGGACAGAGGCTGTCAGCACTGACAGAGGTGTGTCAGCACTGCTCAAGCTCTCAAAGCAGCTTTTCTCATGCTGTCAGAATAATATCCACCCTGCTGGCAGCATTCTGCCCAAATTCATCTGGTGGGGAGAGTGGAGAGCTCCAGGGCATCTGCACTTGCTTCCTGGTGCTGTGCTGACCACAAGCTGCCGACCAAACCACTAGTGTGGTCTGGTGACCGTTTGGCTTAACAGCCACTTGTGGCAAGACTCTTGCATGTTGCCAAAGGAATCACGATAAACAGGCAGCGAGGAACTCTGGGGAGTATCTCTGGCAACTCACGTCCTAGTGTGGCTGGAGTGTGGTGGTTAAGGGCTTTGCAGTTCCACCAGAGTCCAAGGCCCGTCTCCACAGAGACGTAGTATGTGGGATTTGCTTTCATGTGGGTCTGTTAGATTTTTCTCTTTAGTTTTGTTTAAGATGCTCTGATGTCCTTTACATTGTGAGTCTGACAGCGTCTGTGTTTCAGAGGGCCTTGCCAGGGGAGTGACAGGGATTTCCTGCCCCAGAGCAGTGGGCGAAGGTGCTGCTGAATGGAGATGTGTCTTCCAGCTGCAGGACTTGGGGCTGCGAGAGCAGCAAGCTGTTCACTCCCTGGGTGCAAGAAGGGTTACATGCTGCTGCGAATGAGTCTGTGTTATCCTTCCTTTTAAAAGTCTCTCACTCTCATATTTCAAAGTCTGAGAGCGCACTTCCCCTGGAGAGGATGGTGCATCTCCTGTCCTCTGCTGAGTCTCTAGTACTGTGTTTTGTCAAACAGGCTGCTAGAGTCTGATGTAGGACTGCATCTCCTTGTCAGTAGTGCAACTTTTAAATCTCATACAGATGGGGAGGAAGGGCAATTGGGGGAATTGGTCTTGGGAAGTGAAATCTAAGAAGCAGTTATTTTATTAAATGCAAGCAAAGGAGCACAGTTTACCTCTCTGACTGCAAAGTGTACAAGTTTTTTTTTTTTTTCCTTCCACCAAAGCTATAAGCCCATCGTCGAGTTCATTGATGCTCAGTTTGAAGCCTACTTGCAAGAAGAACTGAAGATAAAAAGGGCTTTGCACAACTACCATGACACCCGGATCCACGCTTGCTTGTACTTCATTGCTCCGACAGGCCACTCACTGAAATCCCTGGACTTGGTAACAATGAAGAAGCTTGACAGCAAGGTAGGTGTGTTTAACTCTTACTGTGCAGCTTTGCCATGTGTGTGGTGGAAAGGCTGTGGCTTTTTCAGGGTGCATCTGCCCACCTTGAATAGTGTAGATGACTGTAGATTATTGAGCACTTAAGTTTTTGTAAGGTATATTGCAGACTTGGAAAAACTTCCTGGAGCAAAACTGAGAACTTCTTACCACTCTCTTCCTTTCTAGGTGAACATCATTCCCATTATTGCCAAATCTGATGCCATTTCCAAGAGTGAGCTGACCAAATTTAAGATAAAAATCACAAGCGAACTGGTCAGTAATGGGGTCCAGATCTACCAGTTCCCAACAGACGATGAATCAGTGGCAGAGATAAATGGGACAATGAATGTAAGTGACTCGGCACTTCCTGCTATCTCAGAGCAGTACTATCACTGTAGGCATTGGTGGCCCATTTTGGGGTGCTTCTTAAATCCAGTTTCCCTTTTATTTTGTGTTTTAAAACCAGAAGATTTCACAGGGATCCAATCCTTGCAGTGTCATCCTGGGCTAGCAGAGCCTTGTGGTGGGCTACCACTGCTCTGGTGGGCTTTTCTAGTCAGAAAACAGACTGTGTTTTAACCCCTTCCCTCTCCTACTGCAAATCTGTTGAGGGACTTGTAGAAAATGGAACAGATGGTGAGGCTTGGCTGTGCAGGGTGAGGATGGTCCTGGGTTATGAATTAATCAGATGGGTATTTCTTGTCTGGTGTGAGGGGCAGGCTGTCTACGGACACACACCTCTCTGTTCCTCACTCTGTGTTTTTTGCACCAAGCAGTTTTGTTCTCCTGTGCTGGTGTTTCCTGCAAAGCCCTGCCTCTGTGGGCATCTCCTCTTGCTGTACTTGCAGCAGAGCCCCTTCAGCTGGCTGACTCTGGAACTCCTGTGTGCACTGAGTTGCTGTTTTGTTATTGATCAAGTTACTTAGGTGGGTTCTTGGTTGGGTTCGGCGTTTTGGCTCTGGTGCTGTTGGCCAGAACAGATGGACAGGGGGATAAAATGAGCCTGGTTAGAGCAGTGGCTTCCCTTGAGCTATATCCAAGTGCTGATGTGAAAAATAAAACACAAGGGTGGGACCAGAGGCCCATCCAGCCCAGTGGCCCTGCTCTTGCCTAAATATCTGCTTTTGGTCACTTTTGGATTATATAAGAATAGAGGGAACAGGTATGATGTTTCATTTCCCCCACATACTTCCCCAGCATCTAACTCCGTTGAGCTCAAGGGTTTCTCTGGATTTCTGTCCCATGTGTCACCCCCCAGCAGTGAACTTCCAGGATCCTGTGACAGGAGTTACACAGCTTAACCAGCAACATCTGAAAAACAGTGCTCAACCTGGGTCAAACATGTCTCAAGGTGCCTGCAGGTGGTTGTTCTGGCTCTGGTGTTCCCAGTATTGTGGGTGCCTCGTCTGTGGCTCCCTGAAAATGGAGCAAGGTGTCCCTTGGACCCTCTGTCAGCCCATCCTGACCATAGTCTCATTTCCCAGAAGGCTTTTTACAGGAAAGCAAGTAGGGGAAGTTGCTTAACTGCTGTTGATGAAGCACAGGTCTTGCTGATGTGCTTTTGTGTCATCTCTCATTCTAACATTAATGGTTGTAGGGAGGCCTGAAAGAAACATGAAGTTTATCCTAATGCAGGAGCTGTCAGTGGTGGTTTCCTGGTCAGAGCAGTTTTGTGATGGGATCTTTCTCAGTGCTTAGTGCTCCCACTGTGCAGAAATACAGTGGAAATGAACGTGCAACATCATCCTCAAGGAACCAGAGGTGTGATGGCAAAGGGAGGAGTCCTCTCCCCTTGGTCCTTCTGAGGGCAGAGGTAAACCTCTGCTCATCTGTGAACCATTTACATGTCTTCTGGCAGGGAACTGCTGACTCAGGTCATAGACATTTCTGGGTTGTGTCAGCCACTGCACAGAGAGATTAGCTCTTTAAATCCTCCGTTAAACTGATACAAGTCATAATTACCAAGTTTATGAGGACTAAGCAGGCCAGAATCTGCATCTGATCAAGGCAGTTTTGCAGGCCTGGAAAACTTGTATACAAATACTGATTTTATGAGCAGCAAATCTGCTTATGCTTCAGGTCAGGAGATGAGCTTGTGGAGGGATTGAGACAGTAAAAGAGCCAGGATGGGTTAAGTTTGTGCCTTAAATTTGTTAATTTTGGTCATGTTTAAGATTGAGGAGTGGGAAACTTTGATTTAAATCAGTTGCCTTAACCTTTGTGTTTGTACTTCTCTGCAGAAAACTTCATTGTCTTTGTCTGTTACAGATCAACGTCTTTGAAAGGTTGTAAATGCAGACTTCATGCTTAAGTAGTGCCTCTTGCTGACCAGCAACTTCTCTGGATCAGTTTTGTTTGTTTGTTTTTAGTTACAGAAAAAATTGAGACTGGTCTTTTGATTACTTGATGTTTTGCTTATAACCTGCATTAGTTGTATTTTGCATTGAAAGTAAAATTAGGCTTTAAAAAATGCAAACTCACTTTCGTATGTATTTTACTTTATTGTAGCCACTTGTGCTGGATTGATTAGGACTTTTTTTTTCCCAAGGTATTTTGCATTCCAAATTGATTTACTAAACAGGGAAAATATTGCTTGATCTGGCAGGAGTTGATTAACTGAAGGATTTAATCATGATGATCAGAAAAACAAGTATTTAACCATGAACAAAGGCATCAAGGAAAGTACTTAGAAAATAATCAGATTAAACAAATCTTCGGAACAAGATGCCTGATTTTCCTTGAAACTGATTTGGTCGTCTTGAGAATCCCACCAGGCTTATTTTTACAAGTTCAGAGAAAACACTGTCCAAAATTCTTTAGGTCTCTTCCCACCTGGATTTTGTTCTTAAATAAGAAAAACAAGCTCTCGCATTCTTTCAACTCCCTATTGGCTTTTCCATTTTGAATGATTTAGTCTAATTACTGAAGAAAATATTCTCCCCGCACCTGCTAGTTAAATGAAACCACAAGCAGCTATATGAGCTGTCCCACCTGGCGGGAGGTGGAATTTCCTTGCTGGTGAAAGAAGGAAATCCCCAGCACTTTCTCCCTGGCAAAGACAGCAGCCGAAGGGTTGGTACCAGTGGAGGAAGTGACTCTGCTGGTGACGGAAACCTGGCCCATGGGTGGCTGAGGTTCAGGCTGCGCCTGTGTGGCCATAGCGCGGTATTTCTTTCACTATCTGAGGTTTGGGGAGTTTGCTTGGCTGCCTGAGTTTGGGGAATGAGAGGAATGTGAGGTGAGGCTTTCTGAGCCTAGAGAGGTGCCAGGAGTGTTTCTGTTCCAACGCTGCTGAGCTTGTACTGGGTGCACCTCTTAGTTTCTCTGCAGAAGGCAAAAAGTATCTTCTTTAGTAAGAAGTGACTGGTTTATATTTTGGAGTTTTTGAAAAGCAAATTCCTCTTGTTCTTAGTTTGTCTTTGGGTACTTGTAACGCCCACACTCTGTGGAGTGTGTATCTTGGATTGAAGAGTGTAAAAGGCAGAGCTGAGGTAACAGCACAGCCCTGTTCTGCTGTCCCCAGGACCGCTCCTCATGGGTGTGATCCCTGGATTTGGCCTCCCTTGTCAGCCATCGAGCAGTAGCTGCGTGTAGTATCAGTACCATGAGGATTTTTATAAAGCCATTGGCACTCCTTTGGGTTTCTTAGGAGCAGTTTTGATAAAGGAGTGCTGTGGGATTTGGGAGAAAGGGTGCTGAGGGTGACCCCCAGTGCAGTGCAGGAAGCGTGTGGGGTGTTAGTGCGGGGCAGGCTCGGCACAGCCGCAGAGAATGCAGGGTCAGCCTGGGGCAGAGCTCAGGGCACGCTGACCTAGTGCAGGGGTGATTTCAGCCCTTCTTTACCAGGGCCGAAGCAAGCAGGGAGGAAAACGCTGTTACTCTGGGGTGAAGGAGGGACTTCGATCTCATGATCTGGTAGAGCGACTTGTCTTGTGCTCCAGTGTGAGCTGGGGGAGTGGTTGGGGGGATCAAATCAAGAAGGCTCCAAGACCTCTTCTGTTGCTTCTGTGCTTGTGCAGATGCTCTCCTCAGCCACGACAATCCCTGGGACAGCACCGCAGTCAGAGCCACGCAGCACGTTGTTTGAGCTGTCGTTCTGGTGCCAGTCTTGCACTGGCTCATCTCACCTGGGACCCTGTGGCTGGGAGGATCAGCCAGGTAGAGGATATAGAGTGGTAGCACTAACAAGGTTTCCAAAAAGGACCCTCCCTTCTCCCCCCTTGTCTTGGGCTAGTGGCCGGTGACTAGATTCCCCGCGATTAGCGTGTGCATCATGACTGTCTTGCTCAGTGGCTGTGCTAATCCCTATGTGCTGGCAAATCAGACAGAGTTGAGAGGGACTAACCTGAGTATCATTAAATGTGTTCCAGGCCCACTTGCCATTTGCAGTGATCGGGAGCACGGAGGAGCTGAAAATAGGAAACAAAATGCTGAAAGCTCGTCAGTACCCCTGGGGCACAGTGCAGGGTGAGTTGAGCCCTGGGATTTTCATGGCATGAATGGTGATACTTCTGTCAGGAGGCAGTGGGCTCTCATAAGAGGAGCAAGTAGCCTGCTGGAATTTTAATATCTCACTGGGAATTATCCTTTGTTAAATTCTTGTGTAAGGCCTATAGCAACAGTTTTCTCTGCTTGGAAGGGCTGTTAAACCTCTTGCAGGAGTAGACAGGTGGAGGATGTGGGAAGAAACCTCTGCCTCTGCCCCCATCTTACTCCTTATCATGTCATCTTAAAGTGGAGAATGAAGCTCACTGCGACTTTGTGAAGCTGCGGGAGATGCTGATTCGCGTGAACATGGAAGACCTTCGCGAACAGACCCACACACGCCACTATGAGCTGTACCGGCGATGTAAGCTGGAAGAGATGGGTTTCAAGGACACTGATCCAGACAGCAAACCCTTCAGGTAGGATCCTTGGAGGAGACAGGAAAGCTCGAGAGAGGCTTTGTTAGCTGTGCTCTGTGTGTGTATGTGTGTGCCCTTGAGAGAGCACGTCAGGAACCAATGCAGCGAGAAAACCTGCCAGGTCAGATAAATCCAGACTTCAGCAAAGGTGCTGGCTGAGTGAGAGAAGGTGAAAACGCAGAGTGTGCATAGGATTGACCGTGAAAATGCAAGTATAGGAGTAGAAAGGTCTGTGCTGTAGAGATACAGCAGTGTCCCTCTGAACTAGTATTTGTTGCTAGCTGGTCTCTTTGAATTGCCCAACATTCAGCATACAGAAAAGTACAATAGCTTGCAGACCCCAGAAGCAGTTGGATAAAGATGACCTTGGGCACATATGGGTGGGTGAGTAGCAAATGTGCTGTGGGCAAGCAATATTCTTGGTGAGGGCCTGATTTCAGAGGCTCAGAGGAAGCAGGGTTTGTCCCAAGTCGTATCACTGGACTTTCCTGTATTTTCAGCTTGCAAGAAACTTATGAAGCCAAAAGAAATGAGTTTCTGGGAGAACTGCAGAAAAAGGAAGAGGCAATGAGACAGATGTTTGTCCAGAGGGTCAAGGAAAAAGAAGCGGAGCTGAAGGAGGCTGAAAAAGAGGTGAAGGATGCAGTACTTGTCTCTTCATGGTTGTGAGTGATAGATCTGCTCCCAAGCAGGTAGCTGCTGCCAAAGCACTTTCTGCAGAGTGTGGTTTAGGACTTTCTTATTGACAAGTTGAAAGTTTAACTTGGGGTCATGGGGATGTGAAGGTGTGCATCCTGTGGGACAAAACTAGATCACGGTGCTTGTCATGTACAACTCACTGCACCATGGAACTGCCGTAGTCTTGATTCTGATGGAGAATTGCAGTGTGGCAAAATTCAAGCCCTGGTACAGTCTTGTTATATAAAAAATACACCCATACAACTTATTATCATTATGAAAAAAACATTCATTTACTGACCTTTAAAGAGGAATAAGGCAGAGACCCCTAGAGATGGATTAACACTATTTTATGATTATACTCTCCCAATCCTCTGTTGTTAGTCTGTGCAATGGTGCATCACTAGAACACTGCTGCGTTTGTAAGCTGTTGTGGAGGGACACTGTTCCCTGCCCTTTGTCTATGCAGTGTCAGCTCAGGGGGTTAGAAATGACATAGGGGCCAATGGAGACTTGAAGGCTCAGGTCTCATGGGATCCTTCCATCTTCCTCTTTTCCTGTGAACAGAATATCTGGTAGTGCTGGGTCTGGCTCACCTCTCTCCTTTCTCTCTAGCTGCATGAAAAGTTTGATCGCCTGAAGAAGTTACATCAGGATGAAAAAAAGAAGCTAGAGGATAAGAAGAAGTCTCTGGATGATGAAGTAAATGCATTTAAACAAAGGAAGACAGCAGCTGAATTGCTCCAATCTCAGGCTCAGCAGGCTGGAGGATCGCAAACTCTTAAAAGAGATAAGGAAAGAAAAAAGTAAGTTGCTAACCCAGCGGTATTTGCCTTTTGGTAATGGTTCTCCTTCACTATTTTTCTGGGTGTTCTCTCTTTCCCAACCCAGCCAGTCCTTAATCAGCAGAAGGTTTGCAGCCAGATTTAATCCCTGGTAAGGCTGAGCAGTTGCCGGAAGCATTTTACCTTTAGCTGTCATCCTTCATTGCTTGCCGACAGCACAAGAGAGGATGAACTTCTTGTTATTCCCCGAGATTCCCTGCTGCTCCCTTGGTCTGTCAGTGCTTGTAATAAAGTGGAACAGTATTGGCTGCCAAGGCTCACGTGTGGGTAGCAGGGATGTCCCCCTACCCCCAGAGAGGGGCGTGTCCTTTCTCAGGGTCTTAGTTGTTTAGGTTGTATAAAAGCTTAAAATGTGGAAGTTATTCAGGGAGACTAATAGTCTTGAATTCTGGAATCTGCAAAATGTATGGCTGGAAAATTACAGGACAGGTCATAGCTCTTTGTTAGTGCTAGTATTCTTCTCCAGCCCTAACTCAGCTTTTTGCTGCCCACAGAAACAGGGAGAGATACTGCATGGCTTTAGTGGGAGTTCCCTGTGACAGGATCCAGTCCCTCATCAGCATCCTGTGATCTGGGCAGTGATCTGCAGTGCCCGTGCCAGGCTCCTAATGCTCTGCAGCTGCTCAGGAGCAACCAGCCATACAGCTAAAACAGTCCTGGTTCACCTAGCAAGCAGCAGCTCCTTTTCTTCTCGTAGGGGTACGTTTCCCAAAATGGAGTGCTGTGCCACCTAAGCTTGTGTACAAAGAGCCGTGCACAGATAAACAAGGGTCTGGTTTCTGCACCACTGCTACAATCCCGTCTCTGCACTTCCCCAGGGGAAGTCCAGAGTAAATCTTGCCTGCGCTACGCAGTGTTAAGTACATGGAAAAGTGCTGTTAATATGAACAATATGGCATGTGCCCAAAGAGCTGACGGGACTGTTTGTCAGAGAAAATAGCCCTTGACTGTTAAGGCTGGAATCAAATGAGACAGGAGAGGAAAAACCTAATATCCAGAACGGAATCCTGGTTTAGTCTTTTTAGTTTTGTGCTGGAGTTGCTTCAATGCCAGTATTCTTTTGCAATGAGCAATTAGCGCTCCTGCCCTTTTCTCACTTGTCCGTTCCTTTTTCCACTGTGTATTTTGATTTGCTCTGTTGAATTACCTCCAGGGGGTTTTAATGTCTTCTCATACTGAGGAGCCTGAGGCTGACTGGGGACAGACTTCTCTCCCCAGCCTGGACTGTGTGAGGAATACACAGCTGAGTTCTTTCATGCTTAGAGCCCTCAGACATCTGCACTCTGTGGACTGCAGACTTCACCCCTGAGATCAGTCAGGGTCAGGAATGCAAAAAAGGGAGACAACATGCCCTGTAGTTTGAGCAATTAGTCACCGTGGCCCAGGCCATGCCCTTGTTCCTAGAAACAGTTTTGATCTCAGGAGAGCTCTATGGCACCAAGCACATAGATATGGAAAAACATTAGTACCGTCCTTGTCAGTTAAGGACACAAAAACGCACAGAAAACTCCACACAAGAGATAGGTCAGCACTTGAGAAGGGCATGGGAAGGTATTAGGGGCCTCTCTCTCCTCCAGGAAAACAGCTGTGTTAGAAATGGTGCTGTCGTCTTTACTCGCTTCTCCAGTTGTTCATGATTCATTTAAATCGTAAATATCTATATCTCTAACAATCCATGAATTTCACAAGCTGTAGCTTAATTCTGTCTTGTTTACTAGTGGCTGGCAGTTCACTAGCCTTTTTCTTTCACAGATGACTCTTTCAAACCCAAGCTCTGTAATTTGCACTAATCATTACTTGATTTTTTTTGTTTGGTTGTTTTTGGTTTGTTTTGGGTTTTTTTGTTTGTGTTTTTTTTTTTTTTGTTACATCATTATCATCACCATTATTAGCTCTTACATGTATGCTGTTTTACAGTTAGCTGCTGTTTGGCTGCATGGTGCATGAGGCTCATTGTCCTGGTAAGCGTCATTAACTAATATAGAGCTCACAGTGGGATCAGTTACAGTTCCTAAAAAAGCAGATCCCGTGCAAGTCCAGAAGCCTAGAAGTATTATCTCTGTCTTCCGCTGCTTTCACCCTTGCTATACATGCTCAACCAGTATCTCTCTACATATGCAGTTGTAGAAAAAAGATGTAATTAAGTTTGTATTTAAAGCTTCTGCAAAGTAAAACGTAGAGTGAATCAATATTAGGACATGAAATGTAGAAAAAAAGGATTAGGTCCTCTTCCTTTTAAACCTTCCCAGCACTTTGTTGGCTCCATTTTCTTTATTTCATTTCCTTGTAATCTTTAATCATATAGGTCATGTTGATACTATGGCAACAATTGCTATGGAGATGTGGTGCTGATGGTAGAACCCAGCTAGCCACAAAAATGTCTTTTCCCTTTCTCCTCCTTCTCTCCCACCCCTCCAAGTTGTAGTGTTAACTTGTGGTTACAGCGCAGGTGAAGGTAGATGCCAGACTAGCTTCTATCCCCCGCTTCACATACTAACAGATGGTAAAATCTGCCAAACCCAGAGCTTTCCTGTGTCCCAAAGTACCAGAGAATCACCAAACTGTGTGCGCATGAGTGTGTGTGTGTATGTATATACAAGGGGGCGTTAAAGAAACTACTGACGGGTAACCAAACCAGTATTCACCTGCTGACCGATTATAGTTGGTTGTCCAAAACCCCAAGAGATGAGAGGCTGAGCGTTTAGCAGATAATGAAGGCTCTGAAAATAGACCAGGGGACTTTATGACATTTTAACGTCAAGTGGGTTGCCCATGGTTTGGATGTTACTGTGGCAGACAGACACTGACCCACACTGCTAGGAGCCATGCCCAGTGTGCCGCAGCTGGGGTAAGGCTGGTGGTCATCGAGGGCTGCATTCAAGACGTGTCCAGAAAGCCTGCCAGTGCACTTTGTCCCCGAACAAGGCCAGCATCTGCGTTTGAGGAGTCTGGCCAAGGCGTGGAGAGTTCCCACTGGGGCAGAGCCCTGTCAGCAGTGTTGTGCCGTGAGTCAGCTCTGCTCCAGGCTCTGTCCAGAGCGTCTCTGCCTTCACGTGAGCAGGGATGTAAGGTGGCCATGTAGTCATGGGAAGGCTTAGGGACCAGATAATGTTGCCTGAAAGGGTTAACAAACCTGGCCATAAGCAGATGTCTGCAGTACGAAACGTCAGCACCTATTGTAAAGTGAAGGCTCATTTAAACAAAGATGCGTAAGAAATGCACGTGCCTGGCAGGAGAGCAGCGTCCTCATTAGGGTTATTAGTTAAACTGCTAATGACAGTGGTCTAGTTATAGCTAGGTTGAGTGTGTTTAATTGAGCCTTTTAAATCTGCTGTTGATTCTCTGGTGAGAGGAAGAAGAAAGCTCCCACAGGAAGGTCTTGCTTCTTGACAGAGCAGCAATACTTATTATCCAAGGCAAGGCTGGCAGCACCCCAGGCTGAGGTGCGCAGGTCTCTTGGAGAAGGGACCTGTTGGAACAGCAGCACTGAGCTATAAAACACCCTAAAAACTCAGCCTCAAGTCCACCCTTCCCTGCAGACACAGCTAGGATTTACATTCTCTCCAGGATACAGTCCAAACTAACTTAAGGTCTGCCCTTAAATAGGGAAAAACTGATTCCAGGATTCCTTCCGTATTAGCTCCACCAAGGGAAATGGAAAAGCAAGTAAACATAACACTGTCAGTGAGAGGCATTTGAATTTAATTTCAATGGGATGTTCCACTTAACAGAAGAGCTTCAGAAGGGTCTTGCACTGACTCGAACCGGAGCTTGTGGTCATCTTGAGCAGTCCGGTTGAATTAATGTCTCTGCTGCCAACGGTAACCATAAAACAATGGAAAGAACAATTCTCTACTTACCATGCTCTGCCTGTGGAAAAATAGGCTCGAAGAATAACAGTGTTCATTCTGGTGCTGCGTACGAAGGCACAGCTGAAGTGCAGCTAGAGTGAACATTACTGATTTTGTGTTGGTTTTGGATTGCTTTTGTCAGTCCTCGTAACTGTGCACTGCTGTGTGCTGGGCTTTGAATCAAATGAAGTTCTTTGTTCCTGCTATACAAATGCAGACAGTGCCTTTTTCAATGGGCATTTGTCCTTGCTGAATTAAATATGTATATACGGTACTTTTCCAGAATTCAGAAAAATACTCTCCATATTGATCCATAAAGTATTGCAGGGCTGCACTGTTTTGCGAGGATACAAACAAGTCACAGTTGATGAGTCCAGTAGCTTGCAAAACTGTGAAAGGATTGTTTTAGAAAATAAATGTGGTTCATCCCACTGCTGAGTGTGTGTGCGTGTACGCATGTGTGTGTCTGCATAAAGCATGTTTTGTAATCAAATTAAACCTTATTAACACGTAGCAACATTTATTTTGTGTGTGTGTGTTAGGAAACATTTATATTTTTATTTGTTTTTTGTCATTAATTCATAAAACCATTAATCTGCCTTTTTCTTTCATTTTCAGTTCGGGTTTCCTGTAGAACCTTTCCCTTCACACCAGAAGCAAATGCCCCCACGTTCGGTTAACACGCAGCTATGCCACTGTGCCTGTTGCTCACCTTTCCTCATTGCTCCCTTCCTGCATTCACCATTTCGTTTTAAGCAAGAGTTCACACCCCTGGCTGTTCTGGGTTATGGTTTTTCTTGTGAATAATCCAGCAGAAGCTTCCGTGGAACTGGCAGGAGATGCTCATTGCCGATCCCTCTCCTGCTTTGGGCAGTCGCAGGCTGCCGAGTGCTCGTAGGGTCAGTGTCGTGCTTCTCAGTTGCTCGGCTTTCTGCCTCTCCCACCGTTTTGTGCGCGGGCTGCGTGGTGGGAGAGCGCGGCTGCCCGGTGCCGGGGGTTCAGCCCTTCGCTGGACCGCTCTGAATGCAGCCTGATGCTGCCGTGGAGTGGGATGTGCTGTCTGAAGAGATTGGCTGCCCTCTCCCCTTTTTAATTTGCTGTATCTAACCCCTCATTTACCCCCCTTAATAATTTTAAAGGATTTTTTGCAAAACTTGCCGTCCTCACAGGCGTGGACCTGAGTCCAAACCTTTGGTCCCCAGGCTTGAGGGATTCTCAAACTTGGATCCAGGGTTTGCAACCAAGTGTTCTCTGGATGCCGCAGGGGTCAGGAAGGATCTCGTGCCTTGTCTCCCCCCCGGTGTGCTGACCTGGGTGCGCATCCCGGATCCGGTCTCAGGGAAAGCTGGTCACCTTGCTGTACATATGCTTGTGAAGAAAGACGATGATATTTCTTCGACTTTCTTCTCAGTGATTCCAACAATTTCTGGTTTTAATGCAAAAAGTATTACCTTTACATTTTTTTTACTTGGCATCTGTTTACAGGTGTACAGATGCTGGCAAGTTGCTTTTCGTATGTTCTATCCAGCAAAAACCTTGTTTTACTGCAGGAATTGCACTAAAAAGGAGGGTGTTTTGCTCCCTGGGGCCAGGAGTTCACTCTGGCCAAGCGTAACTGTGGTTTGCCTGCAGGTGTTTGTGTATTTCTGGATGAGTTTTGTTTTTAAATAAAGACTTCATGAGACAGTGAATGCTGGTTAACATTTACTTCTTTTGTTTTTTGTTTTCTTTGCCCTTCTTTTACAGTAACCCATGGCTCTGTACTGAGTAATTACCCCTGAATACAATGGGCTGGAATGGACCTTCATTTACTTGTTAAATCGGAGGGTCTAATCAAACGTGACAGCATTTCAGCTGTGACCTTTCCATGGTGTTACCCTTGCTCTCTCCTATATCCTCATTGTGATTCTGTCTTTACTATGTACTGGTGGTTATTGCTTTTATTAAACAATGTAAAATTTAGTCCTAAGAAGGATTTGGATGCTGCAACTTTAAATCCTACAAGATTCATGGATCCCCCTTTCTCCTGGTCCCTCTTCACCCAGATAAATAAGGGATGTGGAAATAAGTTCTGTGAGTTATTTTTGCTGGCAAAATAACAACGCAGTTTAAATGTATTTATTGGTGACGTTAAAATGACACCACCACCTTAGTTTAATTATCACGTAGTTGAGATATAAAAAACGTTTTATACTGAGTGTTGTTTTCATTACATCATCTATATATTTTTTTTAATTTGCTTTTATTTTTTCTTTTGCGATTTCACGCTGCCTAAAGATTAGCATGTAATCCTCATTTCCCTGTCAGCCTTGCGTGCTGTGCCCCGCTCCCCCAGCTGCACCGTGTGCGGGCCACGTGGGTGAATCCGCACGTCCTGACCCTGCTGCCAAATAGTTCCAACAAAAAGCCTTCACATCCCGGGTTTTTGGAAGGCAAGACACCTCAGACCCAGCTCTCATAGGTGGTGTTGGTTTTAGTGCAAGCTGCCGCTGCGAATTTACTAGCGAGGTGGCCGGGATGGTGCTGAAGCCTCACAGAGGGTTTCTGCGCACACGGTGTCAGCTGCTCTGGGCAGGTCCAACAACAACCTGGCCTCCGTTTCCGGACTCGAGGCAGGGAAAACTCTTGATCACAGTGTATTTTCTCAGGTATTCTGTTTCGCCATAAATAGTTCTATTACCCATAAAAGTCTTTGGTTGTTTTGTGGTTTTGTTTTTAACTTTTAAACAAGTTAAAATAAGTTGAATATTCCTCTACTGTTGAATGTTGGCCTGCTCCCAAAACCAGAGTCAGTCAGTCAACGATTTCTAGATTATCTGCTAAAATAACCATTTAATGTGGCTTTTCTTTTTACCGTGCTGCAGGTCACTGGTTGTTCCTCCCAACCATTTGCCTTATTAGAATGCTATTGAAAGTTACATAAAGTCTTTTTAAAGACTCCTAGGAAAAAAGGTTTTCACTTGAAGTACTTCAGGTACCACAAGGAGGTTCCATCTCTCCTCTGTCAGCTGTTTTCGTGTTGCATCTTTTTCTTCCTGCTTTTCAAATGTCTCTCTCTTTTTTGCTAATCTTCTGTTTTTTTCTCTTTTTTTCCCCTTTTCTCTCTCTGTAGCTTTTTTTAATCTGTCTTCGCCAGCTGCACGGGGTCTGAGGGAGAAGATGCCACTGCTAGAAGAGGTTAAGGGTCTTATGTCTGGGGAGGGGGGAACAAACCTTCAGTGTTAGTGTCTTGGGGAGAAGCTCTTTTACTGACTTGCATGGTATCTGAAGTTGAAGTGTCTTGTAATTTGTGTGACAAGACAGGGTAACAAGTGATTGTCTACCTGGAATTTTGAAGAGCAACAGAAATGTGATGTTCGGACTAACGATGTAGCGAATACACTTTCAAATGTTGTTACGGGCATATGTTTTTTCTAATTGTGTCTTTAATAATATAAATGCCATGGGCTTCCATGAGGTTTGAAGCCAAATGAATATTTTCAATACGTTATTTGATTGGTTTTGGAAACTGTGCATTCACAGTCAAAGGAAATATAAACATGGTGCAACTTGCTCTGTTGGCAGCCATGAAATATTTAATTAACAAAGAAATAAAGTAAGAAGAACTGTGTGTTTTCATTGGTGTCCTCCTGTGTCTCACCCCCTTATTAAACAAGCTCCGTGGGCTGTCGGGTGTGGGTCGAGCGGTACTTTTTTCCTCATTAAACCCCCTCTTGCTCGTTAACGTTGCAAAGCAGCAGCGGCAGGAGGGAGAGCTGATGCTGTAACAACAGCGATGCATCCACATCCCAGGTTTGGGGCCGCGTCCTTCCCGTGTGCTGCAGCCGTGCTCGCCCTCTCGCTCCGCTGTCCCCGCGCTGTCCCCGCTGCATCCTCCTTGCCCTCCGGGTTTTGTTTCCTCTTCACAAATGAAGTGCGGGAGAACCGCGCGGGGTTATGTGTATTTACACGACAGGCATTGAAGAACCGGCACTGTTTCGCCTGATACCTTTCTAACTTTACTGTAAGTTCTAAATAAAACCCACGAAAGCTGGCGGCTGTGCTGTGCTGTTTGCTGCTCGCTCGCCGCGGGCTCTGCGCGCTCAGCCCGGGCCGCTGTGTCCGCGAACACACACCCGGGGCTCGGGGCGGCCCTGCCGGCGGTTCCTCGCCATCCCCGCGGGCCCGCGCCCCCTCCCGGCTGCCGGCAGCGCCGCCCGCCCTGGTAACGGCGGCTCCGCACCGAGCGTTCTGTTTGCGGGCAGCGCCCGGAGAGAGACCGCGGGGAGGGCGGCACCGAGAGCCAGCGGTGCGGGCTCAGGGCTGGGGGCCGGCGGGCCGGTGGCCGCACCGCGGGGCCGCCCCCGAGGCCTGGGCGCGTTCCGCCGCGCTGCGCCGCCGCCAGGGGGCGCGGGGGAGCCGCGGCAGTGGGGACGGTCTCTCGCGGGGTCTCGCGCGCTCGTGACGCGCGGCCACGTGACGCGGCGCCGGCCGGGCCGCTCCGCGCGGTGAGGGGCTCGTGCCGGGCCGGGGGCGGCGGGGCGGGCGGACGGACGGACGGGCGGGCGGGCGGGGCGCTGAGGCCGGGCCCGCGCTCCCCACCGCCCGCGGCGAGCAGGGCCTGGGCCGCACGTGGGGCCTGCTCCCCTCGGCACGCCCGGGCCGCTTCCGGCGCGCTGCGTGTCTGTTTCCCGGCGGCTCGGCCTCCGCCGGCGGGGCGGCCCCCTGGGCGCCGCGGGAGCGCCCGCCCGGCCGCCGCCCGCCATGGCTTCCCCGGAGCCGGTGCCCGAGCCGGCGCTGGAGCAGTGGCGGCAGTACAACGAGACCGAGCGGCAGTGGGAGCTGCGCCGCCGCTTCATCCTCCGCCACCTCCACGGCTACCCCGGCGCCGCCATCGACCGGCTGCTCGCGCTGTCCGTGCTCTGGACCAACCACGTCTTCATGGGCTGCAGGTGAGGCCCGGCCCGGCCCCTGGGCCCCGCTGCCCCGGAGGGTCCCCCGAGGCCCCGCGGGGCCGGCCCGGTGCGCTGGAAGGAGCGGGGTGCACCGGGCTCCCCGGCCGCTCCTCCTGCGGCTCCCGCCGTGTCCCGCTGCCGCCCGGCCCAGCCGCTTTGGAAAGGAGCCCCCGAAGAGCTGGGCTGCAAGAGACCGGCGCAGGAGAACTTCGCTTCCCGGGCAGTTTTCCGCATGTTAGCAGTGAAGGAAAACCGATTTTCTTTGCTCTAATTTGTGCGTGGAGGGGAGGGAGCTGCTGAAAAGTGTGTATGTGTTCTGAAAGTAGTTCTTGCTGTCCCAGTGCTGAGATCTCGGAAAGCGTGTGGTACTGTGCGCTGGCATTGCGGTATCTGTCTGAGGGCAGAGCAGCCTGTGCGACCCGCAAAGCTCCGCGTTGCTGATAGAAACAGACCCGGTGCGTGGAAGAGATTTCCCTCCATCGGGATCACAGGTGCCGTGCGGGAGCCAGCACACTGTGACTAGCAAGGCTGCGGAGATCTGACACTTTTGACGTGATTATTTTTAACTGGACATAAGGCTTTAAAGACAGAAGCAACTGCCTAATGTCCAACTTCAGCAAACTGTGCGGTGACGGAGGAGCTTGTAAACACCGATAGTTTGATTTTTGTTAATGTCACTATCCCAAAGCCTTGCTGGGGAATATTTTGTGTCATTTGTACAGAGCCAAGCCAATGTCTTTAAATGTAGATCTGCATGTTTTGTTATTTCTTTATGGTCCAAGTACTAAACTATTTTGCTCTGCAAGCACTAAAATTGAACATGGTTTTAAAACAGCTTCAAATTCCCAAGCTTTAGTAGTATGTTGAAATTGGGTGTATCTTAAGAGGTAGTCACTTTGGTCCATTAGCTCATCTGAATGTATTTATGTGCCGTATTAATTGAGGGCGGCCTTTGTGATAGTGCTTTTGGGAATCGATGCAGTACGGCGGTTATAGGGTGCTGATAACAGAAGTGAAGAACTATGTGGCAAGATCTCAAATCCTAAAAAATGACGCAATTTAAGTCTGTAAGTGCTCATACCTTCCCTGATGAACGTCTCTACCTGCACCGCTCCGGGCAAACACGAGCAGCAGATTTAGTGCCGGTGCAGAGCAGAGCCCCGACCAGTGGGGACGTTTCCCCACAGCTGGCGCTGTGCAGGGATGTGAGCACAGCGCGGGCATGGCGAACACGCTGCGCGGTTCAGGAGCCATCGGCAGCTTTACTTAGAGTTGTCTGGGGAAGGGAAAGGGCACGCAGCTTTCTCTGAAACTGCCTTTTGCTGCTTGGGAAGAGCTGTTGCTGCTGTATCAAGTGAATAACTTAAAAGATTGAGGTATTCTTGTTGTTTTCTCTTGTTTGTTTGTTTGTTAACATTGGTCACTTGCTAGCTGAAGACAGCCCGTGTGTCCATACAGATCAGAGCCTTTGTTGGTGTGTTCTGCTGGGGGATGATCTGGAGAAAGTCCAGAAGGCTTAGAAAACGTGGTTTGTGAGGAAGGAGTTAAGTGACAGGATTCATTTAGATTAGGGGTCGATGAGAGAAGATGCATGTGTTCTCAGATATGCTAAAGGTGGCTGCAAGATTGGGGGGTCAGGGAGGAGGAAAGCATTATGCTCCAGAGCTACTGGGTTCAGGATAAGAAGTAACATATTTGAGTCACACCAGGGAGGCTCTAGTTAGGCGTAGGAGGTGTGGAATTCCTCTGCCTCCATGCGCAGTCTCCACAACTTGAGATTTCTAAGGCCAGGTTTGATAAACACGTCAGGACTGGGCAGAAATCTGAGCCCCAAACATCTCCATCCTTTGTGAAGACAAGTGGCGCACTCATGTCAAACCTAACGCTGTTCTTGCAGCCTGCTGGCAGAGGACATCGTCCTTCACGTTCCCGTCACAGCTCACAGGCAGCGGCTCTGCTCCCTGCGAGCCAGAGGGAGGAGAAGAGATTCCCACCCCTCGTCCTTCTGGTGGCGGGAGGACGAGGGTATCGGGAGGACGAGGGTATCGGGAGGACGAGGGTATCGGGAGGACGAGGGTATCGGGAGGACGAGGGTATCGCCGCTGCCTGGCTCCCTTTGCTCCGTCCCGCTGTGTCCTCCCCGCGCTGGTTCCGCCGGCGGTGCTGGGCAGAGGCGCCGGCAGGTGAAGCGGCACCGCAGCAGTGTGTGTGCAGGGCTCTCACCCAGGAGTTTAGATGGATCTGATTTCTGCCGGGCCCTCTACATCAGGAGCAGGAAGGGTATTTCTCCAGTGGAGAGTGAATAGGTTTCCAGAGCCCTTGGTAGGCTGAACGCTGGTGCAAGCTATTGCAGTACTTGCTGTTGGGACAGTTGTGGAGTTCCGTCCACAGACAGTGACCTGATGCTTTTTGGCTTTTGAAGGCGAGCACACCACGGAACAGGTGCGAGATTGCTTTTTCTCCTTCTTGAACCCCAGTGTGAAGCTGTCAGAGGCTGGTTTCAGACCAAATTCGTAGGTTCTCTTTGGTTAGAAAGGTTTGGGATTTTTCTGTTGTTCAGCTTCAGCTGTGCAAATGGCTTGAAAACATGTGTTGAGCCCCCGGAGTGACGGGAACCTTGGGTGGCGGGGGGTGTAAGGCCAAGAGAGGCGGGTTGTCCAGGGCTGTCCTGCCCGCGCGGAGCCGCAGGGCTGCACTGGGGGCACGGCTTGCACAGATGGGTGCAGCACCTCACCTCAGCCGCGCCTCGGGGATTTAAAACGTTTCAGTTACAGCTACCAAGCTATAAATCAGTATGGCTTTTGAAAGAGTGGTCAATAAAGGCTGAGCAGCGCCTTTGTCATCTGCCACCCACGATTTCAGTATTGGTGACGTGCGGTCTGCGGCTGCTGACCCAGACGAGACTCCAGCGCCCGTCAGTTGCTCCTGTGCTGAGTTTGCTGAAGCTGCGATGCCCGTGTTGCCTCCTCCTTCTCCGCACCCCTGTGTGCTTTGTCGCATGTTATGTTTTGACAGATAATGTATTTAAATTTAAAACACCATCAGTTTGGCTGCACTGCTTCTTATTCATAAATGGGTTCACTCAGAGCCAGGCAGCTTGTTGGCTGGTGTGCAGCCCGGCTGCCAGCACTGAACTGGCTGCGGTGCTCAGGTCCTGTGTTAATACTCCCGCAAAATCGGGGGGAGCGTCTCCCTTGCACCAGGTGCTGTCTCAGGCAGCTTTAGTTCTCGTTTCGCATAATAAAAGCTTGTGTGTTTGTGTGTGTGGTGCCCCTGTGCGACCAGTTCTAAAGCGGTTTCTGTTGGATCCACACAGATACGGCTCGCAGGTCATGGAGAAGGTTCTTGAGATGGCTGAAGGCATCGATATCGGGGAAATGAGGACGTTCGAGTTGGTCCCTAGCAGGAAGCTGAAGAGATACCGCTCTCCATCTGACAGTGAGTATTTGTGCCTGTGCTGAAGGAGATGTGCTTCCCTGTCACTGGTGGGAGCGTGGGCAGAGCAGTGGCCGTGGGGCTGCCCCCGAGAGCCGGCACGGCAACTGGAGAAGCCGCCACCGTGTACTCTGTAAGACTGCAGCAGTTTTCTTTCCTCCACCCTGTTATGGGTGTACATAATTCATGCAGACATCTCTTTTTGCTTAAGAAAATATAATTTTTAATTCAAATTACCAGGTGATTGATTTTCCCTAGTGATAATGGTAGGGAATTGAATCTATGTGATTAAATATCTGTCTGCCTTTCTTCACTCTGGTGAGGGGTGATGTTCTGACCTGAGAAGGGATTGTACGTGTGCACGGAGATGTGGAGTTCAACTTGTTGAGTTACGGCCTGCCTGGAGCGTTGGCTGGTGTGTTTTGGTGGTGGTGGGTTTTTGTGCGTTTCTTTGGGTTTTGTTTTTTGTGGTTTGTTTTGGTCTTTGTTGGCGGGGCGAGAGGAGTTTGTGGGTTTTTTTGGTTGTGTGGTTGGTCTTGTATTTTCTTTATTTTCTTCCTACTGGGCCTGGAAGAGTCCTGTATATGTCAGCTCAGTTTCTTGGTGTTAGGGACCGATGTTCCAGCTGCAGCTTTCCCAGTGGAGGAAATGCAGTGTGCAGAGAGAGCTGGTGGTTCACTGGCTCCATCGCCAGCTCCTGTCCGTGGCCCTGTGCTCTCCCTGCTCTCTCCATAGCCCTGTGCTCTCCCTGCTCTCTCTGCGCAGGGTGGGCTGGGGAATGCCCACGTGCAGGCGTGGGCTGTGGGGTGAGCGGGCAGCCCCTGCTGTGCGAGGCAGCGTTGGGCAGTAGTTTGGCTGCGTAAAGCACAAATGGTCAGACAGCATCAGCCTCCTCCAGGCCTGCACGCAATCCCTGGCTCTGCCAAAGGTTCTTCCCTTACGGTGACACCCCACAATCTTTCTGTGCTTCCGTGGGCTGGCTGCAAAACTGAGAAAAATACTGTTTTTCTCCCATGTTTTGTCTGTCGCTCAGGCAGCGGCTCTGAGGGGAAGGGTTCTCTGCTGCGTGTTACACAGACAGCGTAAGAGCTGCTCTGCTGGTGAGGGCCTTTAGGTGCTGCTGCAGCACAATCGTCAAAGTACCAAACAGAACAGGAAATGTAAACCTTGCCATAATTCATCACAACTGACGACCGGAGGATTTAATGCAGGTGTAAGAGCTTCATCACCTGATTTAAATATGAAGGCCTGTTCATGCTGTATGAAAAGTGTATTTTTTCATCTGCAATGAGCTAGTTTATGATAAATACACTATGGTAGCGTGATGTCTAGACATATGTATTGCAGACCTATATTAGTGTCATTGGATTAGGCAGCTCATTCCAAGGTGCTGAGGTGGCCTTGTGCTCCTCTGATGGAATTACACACATGTACCACTCAGTGTGTGGGGGTAAGTCTTTCACAGGAGAAGTCTGGTATAACTGTCTTTTAGGTGTAACATTTTTGACTCCCGTTTTCGGCAGTAGCTGTGCCTATCAGGACTTCCTGCCTCGTTTGCATTTTTCTGGTTAAGAAGCAAGAGGCCCAGCAGTACGGTGTAACAGACCCGCTGCCGCCTCGGTGTCACCTGAGGCTCAGGCAGATTGCTCCGTGTTTGGTGTCCTTCAGCCAAGGGTAGTTAGTTACAGAAACAGGTGTCTGTGAACACTGTCTTAGCAGCACTGTGTGTTTGGGAAAGGAGGGTTCAGTATCACTGTGTTCCTCCATCAAATGAGAAAACCTGAAGATAAAGTAGTTTATCTGGGATCATCCCACAGCCCTGCGGCAGAGCCAGAGCTCAGGCTCTGCTCCCACTCTGGTGTTCTCTCTTGTTGGCCAAGGTTTTTACTTCTTTTGGTAGTTTTGAATGAAACAACTACAGAAATGACTGGATGGGTTCAGTGGGCAATGTTGAGGGGCAGAGCAAGTGATTTGGACCTAAAATCCGTGTAACTAAATATGTAGAGATTTTTGTTTGGTAGTTGTGGAGCTGCAAATACCACTGTAGTGACCTGCACAAGAATGAGTGGTCTTGTTTGATCGATAGCGAATGTCTTCAGAGGAAACCTTTTGGTTTGTGGCTGAGGGGAATCCTGTGTTCAGAGCCTGCAGGCTTCCTCTGGTGATCGCTCTGTGATAACATTATCTGCCTCCCATAGCGCACATTGGTAATAGTTTTTTCATTTTCTTCCACCCCATAGGTCCGGAGCCAGAAGAGATTCCTGAGCCGCCCAAAAAGATGGTCCCCAGGTTCCGGGTACGACCACGTTTTGAACCCATACACTTTGTCACCAGTGCTGAGAAGGATGGCAAGAAGGAAGATTCTTTGGATAACCAAACGCAGGAGGTGAACCAGGAGGCAAATACGAGCAGCACAGCACAGCCAGCTGAAAATTGTACCAATTCTTCTGCGAGTGCGTGGGAGGCGGATCCCCGGCTCTCCAACTCGGCTGGGTTTGGCTTTGCAGGCCAGGCAGCAGCAGCCAAGAAGGCTGTGAATAGTGTGGACTCCACCACAAGCAGCACGTTGCCGGTTTCTGTTTCTCCTTCAACTGTGCAGTCTGCATCAGAGACTTTCCCTCCGTCAGCTATAATGCTGAAGCAGAGTTTTATCGAGAAACTGTCAGCAGCTGTCTGGAAAAATCTTGCTAACCCAGATGCAAACACCGGGACTGATAAAATTAACTATACGTATCTTTTGACACGTTCAATTCAGGCATGCAAGACAAATCCTGAATATATTTATGTTCCTCTGAAAGAAATCGCCCCCGCTGACCTCCCCAAGAGCAAGAAGCTCCTAACGGACGGCTTCGCTTGCGAAGTGCGATGTCAGAACGTCTACCTGACCACCGGTTACGCTGGCAGCAAAAACGGGTCCCGGGACCGCGCCGCGGAGCTGGCGGTCAAGCTGCTGAGGAAGCCCGTGGAGGTTCGCGTCGTTCAGCGGAAGTTCAAGCACACCTATCACGAAGACCTGGTGGTGTGCGAGGCAGGCGTGACTCGCCCAGATTTCCCCCCTGCTCTCAAACCCCACGAGGAGTTCATAGTTGCCAACAGGGACTGCGTCCCGATGCAGCCTGGTGCTGAATCCACAAAAGGTCCTGCTAACAGCAACAAACACTGGACTAGTTTCATCCTCACAGAGAATGCCAGCGACGCAATAGGAATCCTTAACAATTCTGCCTCGTACAACAAAATGTCTGTTGAATATAAATATGAATTAATGCCCAACCGCTCATGGCGTTGTCAAGTGTATCTGCAGGATCACTGTCTGGCTGAGGGGTTTGGCACTAAAAAGACCAGCAAGCACGCAGCGGCTGAGGAGGCGTTGAAAATTCTGCAGAAGATGCAGTCGAATATAGCAACCATCAAAGTGACCCAGGTTCAGAAGGTGGGCTGCTCGTCGCGGGGCTCCGGAAGGAAGAAGGACCTGAAGGACCTCGTGGTTTATGAGAACTCCAGTAACCCGGTGTGTACGCTGAACGACACCGCCCAGTTCAACAAGATGACGGTGGAGTACGTCTTTGAAAGGATGACGGGCATGCGATGGAAATGCAAGGTGCTGCTTGAAGATGAATTTATCGCGGAAGCAGTTGGAGTGAAGAAATCTGTCAAGCATGAGGCAGCAGAGGAAGCCGTGAAAATCCTCAAGAAGACCCAGCCAACTGTTGTTAATAACCTGAAGAAAGGCACCGTCGAAGACGTCATCTCCAGAAACGAGATTCGGGGTCGATCGGCAGAAGAGGCTTTCAAACAGAAGATCAAAGAAGACAACATTGGGAACCAAATCTTAAGAAAGATGGGCTGGACAGGCGGTGGCCTGGGGAAAGATGGTGAAGGGATTAGGGAGCCTATTTCAGTGAAGGAGCAGTTTAAAAGGGAAGGACTTGGGCTTGATGTAGAGAGAGTGAATAAAATCGCTAAAAGAGATATTGAAGAGATCATTCGAAACTATGCACGCTCGGACAGTCACATTGACTTGACTTTCTCTACGGAACTGAACATGGATGAGCGGAAGCAGATACATCAGATCGCCCAAAAATACGGGCTTAAAAGTAAATCTCATGGGCAGGGCCACAACAGGTACTTGGTGGTCAGCAGGAAGCGGCGCAAGGAGGATCTGTTGGACCAGCTGAAGCAAGAAGGCCAGGTTGGGCACTACGAGCTCATTATGCCTCAAGCAAACTGAGGGAACGGGTCCCATTTTACCAGAGACTGAGCTTCCTAGGTATTCGATTAAAGAGAGATGCTGCATTTTTCTTGGTGTGGGTTATATTAACGTTAAAGTCTTCTACTTCGTTAATATAATTTCTAAAACGTTAGACATTTAGAACTGACCAGGTTCTCTTCAAGTATATTAGCACAGCCCAAGAGCAGTAGTGCTGTTACTGTATGTGTCTTTGATATTATTTGTTCCTTCACATTTTAATAGTTTTGTAATAGAAAAAAGAAAGCGCATGTCCAACAAGAAGGAATTTGACATCATTTAAAATTTTAGTTCCCTTATTCTTCTTGACCAAGGAAGAAAAAAATGCCTTTTTCCAAAAGAAAAGTACAGGAAATGCAGTCTGGGAAATAAACCTGTATGTAAAGTTGGTATTAATGACAATAAAAATAAAGTTTTATTTCTGGAAAAAAACAGGATTTGTCACACTTGATGTAAAAAAGTGTGAAAACTGCATTTATTAGTGAGAAGTACGTGTAGCGTTCTTGTCTCTGCTGTGTATGTGTGTAGAGATGTCCTTAACCAAGTTTAACACTACGGTTTTATTCATAGATTTCTACCTTGCGTCTCCCACACTGCGAATTACTGAACGCACGTTCATCGTCAGTGTATCGGAGATAATTACAGAGCATTTTTACCTTGGAGCACTGCTTGACATTTGCAAATACCATGGCGAGGTGTGAAATAGCAAAACTGGAGGTAAAGCAGAGCCCACGCTCAAAGATGCTCGTGGAGCTTGTGGGGACTGTTACATAACTTGTTTTTTTTTACTTTGAACATAAGCTCTTTAATCCCAAGCAAAATCAAGTCTGTGCCTACCTATTGCGCTGCTCGTTACTGTACCTGTGCTTGTGTATGTGGAGGGCGAGTCACAAGTAAACTGGTGTTCTCTGCCGAGTCTGGCGTCTCCTGGCGTTTCTCTCCTGGCCCGGGAAGCAGATGTGGAGCTCTGCCTGTGCTGTCCCGCTGGACACGGAGCTGGGCGAGCCTGGGGAACGCTGGCGTCGTGCTGGGAAACAGGTGAGGAGCTGACCTTGGAGCAGCCGAGAGTCGTGCCGAGGGTGATGGGTTTATTGTGTCACCAGCAGGCCCTGCTGAGGATTCTTCAGTGCAAAGCCGCTCCTAATGAAGTGTTTGTCTGTTCTCTGGTTGTGTCTCAGCCATCACTTGTGTTTTTCTGCTGCCTGTATCTGCCTCTCCATATGTTTACATCATCCTCTAGTTTTTTCCCCACCTCCTGTTCTTTCTTTTTGCTCTCAGTGCTGAGGAGTGACTGACCTCTGATGATGATGCAGAATATCCTGGTGCTGTGCAGGTAGAGGCATTTTCATCCCCACAGCGTGGAAAGGAAGAGGCTGCCCTGGCAGGTAAGATTTGCTCAGGAAAGCGAGTGTTCCTCCTCTCTCTGTCAGGATGGCTGCAGCACAGCTTCTGCTCTGAAAACAGCTTCTGAAATAAAAACACCTTGCTGCTGTCTTTGTAGAAAAATAATCTGGCAGGTAAGTCTGGAAGTAGGCTGGTTTTGTTTGGAGTTCTTTGTGCACACTATTCCCTCTCCTGAACACTGGGCTCTAGCAGATGGTGATGTAGGAGTGGAAGGAGCCTGGTACTTACTAGGCAGACATCCCTGCAAGAAGTGCAGCTCCCCCTCCTTAAATTGGATCAGCAGCGGGTCTTCGAGGCTTGGGGATGCTGAGGAGGGCAGCTAGAGCACAGCTGCAGTGTGTGGGTTGAAAAATGGCTCTTTTGGAGGCAGGAGGGTGGCCAAAACGTGACACTGGTTAAACGTGAAGGTGCCTCAGTGTGCGTAGCTGTCCAGGGTGAGGCAGCACAAGGCACTGCATTTCCCATCCTGGAGCTGTGGCTCTCAGCCTTACCCAAGAGGGGTAAACCTCAGGGTGTTGTGGTGTGTTTTGTTTTGTGGGGTTTTTTTTCTGTTGTTATTGTTGGTTTTGTTTGTTGGAGGGTTTTTTGTTTGGTTTTTGTTCTCCAGCTCTGTGCTGCTCTTGCCTCTGCCCTCGCCTCCCCTTAACAGTGCGTTCCATCCCGCTGCTTCTCTGGTTTTTAAGTGACTAGCAAGACAAACACAAAAATAGAGGGACCAATACAAGGGCTTCTGCAACATTTGACTTGGACCACTCAGAAAGGGTTCTGCTTGCAACAGTGGTTAAGATAGTTCTGGTGGTAGGCTTGGGTTTAGGTGGGAGTTTGTGCATTTTGTTTTGCGTTTGTTTGTTTGTTTGTGTTGGTTTTTTCCCAGTCTCTAACTTAGCAGTACAACTAAGGTCCTTGTTGCTTGACCTGCTCTGACTTGGCAAAGTCTTGCGGGTGGGGAGGATGCTTAGGAAACAAACACAAGTACCTGAGGCCGAATTTATTGCACCTTCTCCGCCCCACCGAGACTGAGGGTCCCGTTAAGACACTGTCCATTGGGAGAACATGCAAGTGTAGCTTGGGTAGGACTTGAGTGGTAAAAGGCTGTTCCAAGTAAGAAAAAAAGGCCTGTTCAAGGCTATGAGCTGTTGTCACAACAGGTGTTAACTCCTGATTTAATTTTCAGAAAGAGCCTGGCAGCTTCTCTCTTAATTGTAGAGCTAAGCAGCAGTACCAGTTTTATCTGCCAGTCATTTTAGATCCTGTTCTCCCCCTCCTAAGACAGGAGTAAAACAATTCCTGTATCAAATAATTACTCAGCCTGGTAAATTGCTGTAACTAACCCATTATCACGGGCTTTGGTTTTTAACAGTTTGCTCACACGCATGACATGGTGCTGAGCTTCCTGCAAGTGCTTTTTTTGCCAAGACTAATGGCCGATCCTGGCCTGTACACCCTCGCAGCTCCTTGGCTGTGCTGGCGGCCCCTGCCCCACCACTGCGCAGCTTCTGCCCAAACACAACTCCAGAAGGTGGCAAATATTGCACAGTCCTGCTGTCAGTCTGCCTGGAGCCTGGTCCCGCCACAGCCTCCTGTGGCCCCAGGTAAAATAACCACAGTTATACACCTCTTGCCTATTTATACAATAAGCACTAAGGTTACACTTTATTTACAACTTTTGAAAAATGTACAGTTTCTTACATGGGTTACTTGTGCAAAGTTAAACTCAACTAACAGACCAATGTGCACACAAAAGACACTGGACCAGTGGACAACACAAGGGCAGGTTCCATCCCACACTGCTGCTTAAGGTACTGTATCCAAATGTACAAACTTAGCCTTACAAAAAAAGTGAGTCTGGACTTACAAATGTTTTTGTTTGTTTCTTTTTTCAGAGTTGAAAAAATACTTTCATAAAACTGAAGGGAAACTAACTCAAGCATGCAGCAGTAGCTCACACAAACCACACAGTAATCTACAAAGAGCAGAAACTGCAGAGACTCAAGTGCCTACCCCGTACTTTATTCAAACTTAAGGGGTGGCAGAAAGACAACAAAGGAGAGTAATTCCACTGCTGGAACACTCCAGGATTTACCTCTTCCTTAATGTGGAAGGTCTTTTGCCCAGAGTGCCCCAGCTCTACCTGCTTTTGTCCAGTAATGTCTCAGACAGGACCAGAGAAACTTAATGAAGCAGTCTCTGGAGGCACATCCTTTAAAATGAAATTTAAAAAGGGGGGGTTGATTCTCACCCTAAGCAAAGTACCACAGCTGTAGTGATTTATGTGTATCTGTACATAAATCTTGCATGTGAAGTGCAGAAGTAAATCGCATTCCATGGTCTTCCTAAATACTGGAATTTGAATCAATTTAAGAATTGTTTTATCAGTAAGGAGTTGATAAACCAATACAAAAGGGAAACAAGGTTATTTCTTCATTCAGTACTTACAAATGCAGTGGGGTCTAAACCAACAGTAGAGGTAAATGACCAGCCTGGACAGATCAGCACTTTAGTTAATATCAGTTAAAAAATGTGTATGTATATAAACATCCCTTTTATCAAGCTATACATAAGCATCACTGTGTATAACACAATTACAATTAAAAGCTTAGTGTACACTACAGAAATGCACAATACTGCCCTAAGACTGGAGAGGGACCACAGAAATGAATTCAGCATCAGTAACTCTTTTGCAAGTAACCCAAGTACAGAACATTTGACTTCAAAGTGGGTGCTTTCTGATGTCCAAGGAGAAGAAGCTTCAGCAAGGGAGGGTGGCAACAGCACAACAGCTATTCTGCTTTCAAAGTAAATGCTAGGAGGAAAAAGATGCCTCAGACACTTTGTTTATTTTCCTCATCAAGAGTGTTCATTTGCATCATCCTGGGTCAACAGTCACGCCAGCTCTGTTCTACTATTGCAGAAACCCGTTTTTCATATTCCCTCTTATTCTCTTGGTATAGCTGAGCTGCCTGGCTGTTGGCTGGACTGTTCGGATTTGGCTCATCCAATAGAGACTGTGCAAAGAGAAAAAGATTCTTAGGCACTTGAAAGCATGCAGAGTTTTCCAGCATATTCCTCAAACTACACACACCAAGAAGAGTGCAGAAGTGCATCTAGACACAGGGAAGGCACGCTGCGTTACTCCAGTTGTGACTGGAAGCTTTTGCTGTGCAGGGGACAGCCAAGCAGGGACACCCGAGCAGCGCAAAGGCTGGCTGGGTCCCTTCAGTGACCACCTGCCGCCTGGAGGTACGCATACCTCAGCAAAAAGCACGGTATGGCTGCTATACTGGCTATCGGGGCAAAGAAATAAAACCGTTTTCTGAGCTGTTTTTGTCAAAGCATCCTAATTTCATTCTGCCTTTCCATGCAGAGTTGTTTTACCTGTATGGATGTTAAGATGGAAGAGACATCGTAAGTAGGACTCCAACGATTCTGAAGAATATCCAGACATATACTACCATCCGCATAGACTAGAAAAGGTTCAAGAAGAACGGCTTAAAACAGAAGTTGTACAGCTACTCATTTTTCCCAGTATATAGCCTGATCCTGAAAACCTCCAACTGACAGACACTACAGAAGTCAACAGCATCTGACAGACTTAAATCCAACAAACAAGCCTGTTGGTAGCAAGAGGTGAAGCTTGTCACTGACACCTGCCCAAGGTATTTAAACTCAACATCTGCTTATTCAACATCAAGCTTCTCTGTGCAACTACCACTATGGAATTAATAACAAAAAATGAACAGATTTTAAGGCAAAAAAAAATGTTAAGCTACCCACAAGTGAACCAAATAAAGAATACAGGCAAAAAGCAGTTCACATGTAAGGTCTCCCCAGAAAGTATCTACAACAGTGTCTAGTCACCTTTCGAAGAACCTTCCCTCAGTGCACTTTACCCACACACGCTTACTTGCTGCATTTGACCAATTGAAGCATTTCTTCACAAACCTAATATTTGTTTGGAGGCAAGGAATACATCTCCAGCCTTTAATTACCAAAGCAGGGGATTAAACAATATTGCTATCACTGGCTATAGTTGGAAACTAGCACTACATTTTGATGTATGTAATTCTTACAGGCATTTTGAGAAGAAAAGTGATAAAAGACCACTGTGTTCAGCAGTGCCATTATGCTACGTATGCAGTATGTCTGGAGAAAAGTCCAAGGCACTGCTATTTAACTACAAAATACTCTTCTCTAAGGTTTAACAACAGGCAGCTGAGAGAGAAGAGTGTGTCTCAATATTGTCCTGTAACACCTGAAAGGCAAGAGGGTCCTTTTATTGCCCCTTTGCAGCCTGAGCACTGCTCACAAGTTCATCTCTGACAAGACTACCTAGAACCACACTCAAATTTCGCTTCTAATAAACAGACTTCTTTTACAACACTACAGCATGGTATAACTAAAAAAAACAAACAGAAAACTATGCAAGTACTTACCGTTCGGATGAAACATTTTAGAGACAAATCTAACAGTAGGTGGCTTATTCGGATATTCTTCTGTGAATTCTATTGTAAGTTTGAAAGTTCCTGGAGTTGAAAGAGATATAAGTAAACTTTATCAGAATGAATTTACACAAGGGCTTAATAAGTAGCATCCCTTCACAAGCACAAACTGATACCATTGTGCTCACACATGCATGTTGGGTATAGAATACTGAGTGCTAGGTCCTACACTGATTCTTCTAACTGTCTTCAGAGTTAATGACTAACTCTCAAGTCCCAGACAGTGCTGGTACGAGCGTATCTCCTGTGACTTACTTTTATTGCCAAAACCACCACCCCAGTCAAAAGGTTTGTGTAAGGAAATAAATCTGCCCCTGAGGTTTTCTTCCACAAAGCCTAATCCCAGTGCGCTGCAAAAACAGCATGAGTGGGTGTATAACCATCTGTGTAACAGGCCATGATTTAGCAAGTCCCAGAGACTGGAATACGCTATCATGACAAGGACCTTCTTATTTATTTCCTGTTTAAATTTCAAGAAAATTTCAAGAAAATGTATTTTACTGTAAGGTAATCAAGTCTTATTGCAGAAAAGTAGTAAAGAATGCAGTACCCAAAACAGACACTTTACAATAAAAATTGTTTGCTTCTCACTAAGTAGTCTTCCTTTGAGAAAGACTGAGTGGACACAGAAAACTCTGTAGTTAAATCCCAATCCAACTGTTTTAACAACCTGCACCAATGGAAATTATTCTAGCCCTTCTCCTCAGGCTATGACAATCTGAGAATAAGAAATCTGTCAACTCAGCTGCATAAATACGGGTCCAATGGACGAAGCACTGCTGGCAATTCACATCACTAACCAAGGAACTCGACATGCTCCACTCCAAAACACAAGCTTCTCTTTACCGCGCTGTCGCCTCAGACTGGCCAATCCAAGAGGAAGTTTATGAAGTCCCTGCGTATGCCCAGAAATACCTGAAGCACCTTCACATAAATATACAGCTCTCCGTACAGTCAGAGCTGTAAGGAGCTGCCAGGACAGACATCGCACCTTCTTGAAAAGGCATTCTTACACATCCATGACGGGTATTTTTCCCCCACAACACTCAGTACTTAACTTAAAATTCAGGGGCTCAGATGCAAAGCTCATCATCCTTGCTTTCTACTGTGAGAGAGTTTTCAAGGACTACTATAATCAGTGTATTCATCTGTTTGGCTGGCAAATATGTGCCAACAGTTGGTGGCCAGAGAAGAGATTTTTCAATCCCTTTCCCCTTTTTTTAGATGAGCAAGGACCTGCAGTATTTCCCAGGGACTCCTTCCTTTATAAGGAGACAAACTACAACACTGAGTTGCAAAAAATGAAGGTCATTGCTTTGATGTTCCAGTTTGCATATGAAGACAGAGTACAGATGTTTCAGAGCTTTCCATTCAGCTGTGGGAAGTCTCAACAGCCTGAAAATAAGGTTTTGCACGTTCGTTATTTATTAGCAGCCTAACATGAGAGCAGAGAGCCAAAAGCACGCTATCTTACTGTAGAACAAAAGGGATAAGAGTAGCAAAGATTGTTCAAATTAGCAGAAATCTGTAGTGGGACTTTCAAGCTTTACTTCAGCTAATCCAGAGGCACAGAGCCAGATCTGAGATGAGTTTGAAAGCCAGCACTGGAAAGTATAATAATAACTTCTATCAGCTGCTAACATGAGCTCAGGACCACCTTTCCTTCCCTACACAAGGACAATCCCAAGCAATATTGGCACTTTAGAAATGAATGCTTAGAGATTTGATTCTAAATCTTAAGAGATTCCCAGCTCTCCCTGCCCCAGTTCCGGCTCTCAGCAGCCTCCTTACGAGGCAGGAAAGCAGGCACTTCTGTGCAACGGTGACTAAGCAAGCAGTGGGCTGAAAACTGAGCACAAGCCATCAAACAGTAGAGCTCAACAAGCATACTTGAGAAAATGAATGCTATTCTAGAAAACTGACTGAAGTGGGAGCAGAGAGGGCAGACAATACGGCCAAAAAGCAATAACAAAGGCAGTTTGGCCTTAGAATCCATTTATAAATACTGAAAGAAAGGGAAGCTATCTGGCCCACCAAGACCAGGATGGCGTCACTTCTAACAGAAATGTGAGTGAGTGGCTAGACAGCTTCCAGCTGGAGTAGCTACCTACTCAAATTTCCAAACCAAGACCCAGAGTGGCAATGGCTCTTTGAAAGAGCTCCACAGTACATAGCACCTTGTTGTTGAGCTTTGTTAAAGGACAGATCCAGAGATTCGATGACCCAAAGTCCAAGGGTCACTCACACTGAAAGCCCACACAAGTCAAACATGTATCACAACACACTGCTGGGGATGACGGCTTCAGTGCCCAGTCTCTTCTGTCACTAACTTCAAAGCTTTTAAACTGGTATTCCTTGCAACTTGCTCTAGACAGCCAATTTTAAAACACGAATTATCATTTTTGCTATCATTATTGACATTAGGATCATCGCTGATCTTAGGAGAACATTCTCTTTCCTCTCCTGTACTTACCTTGTTGATCTGTTTCTCCTACTCTTACACAGACAACTCGGAGGCTCCTCCATGGTCTGTGCACTGCCCGACTGACCCGCACCCAGAGCAGCACCCACATCCCTGCCGGGCCCTTCTCACCGCAAGGAGCAAGAGCAGCCCCCTCTGTTCTGCTGTCCATAAAGCAGGGACAACCCCCTGCTCCCCCCACGAGGACACAGAATCCATATTCCATAATCATGGAACAAACCATACAGAAGGCAAACGCCTTGTTTCCTCTGTTCAAGCCTCCTGCACAATCCCAGCAAGGCAGGATATTGCAATAACTGTTAGTTAACTCTCTCCAAGCCAGGAATCCTGCACTAACCAGTGTCAATGTCGTCATCATCCAGCTTCAGAGAAACAGGTCTGAAGCACTGGGAGAGCCTGTGTTTCCATCACTGTGACACCACTACCACTTTAGATGCCACACACAAACAGATTCTTAGAAATATGGTGAAGGGCGGGATAAATATCCCCGGGGTCCTACTGCAGACACCTGCAATTGAATCCTCTTAAACCAGAAGATGGAAGCTATGCTGCTGATCTAAATTAGTAATTGCTCCCAGGGCGACTCAGCCTGTGCGCTTAGTTGTGAAAACACCCTCTGAAGTCTGGAGGCGGAGGGGAGGGAGGGTTGTTAGCTGCATTATGGTGCACAGCACGTAAATAAACATAATTGAACTTAAGGTTTTCAGTTCAGACAAAGCTAAGAAGCCTCAGAAGCTGAGACTAGAGAAGGGCCTCACCAGAATGAGGATAAAGAACAGTAGTTCTCACAATGTTGGAATTATTAGACCTCTAGTTCAACAACAAAAATAAGTCACAGGCTACTTTCGCAATAATTAAGATATCCGAAGTCCTACAGTATCACCTGCAAGTAACAGAGCCTAAAAATGAAAATAAAAGTGAATTCTAAAGAATGCTGCCCTGCAAAGGCTTGAAGAGAAGGATTAGAGAGCTCCAGTGCACCTTTGTCTCACAAGGGCCTTCACAGTTACAAACCCAAACTATCAGCTCAACACCGTTGAATAAAAACTCCCTTCATTTTACCTATATTAAGCTAAACTGCATCTGAACTGTGCTACTCTACTCACTTAATGGAAAAGCACAGCCCAGGTACCAATACACCCTTATCTCTAGGCACCACTTAGTATTTTGTTATCTAGCACAAGGTAAGATACGTCCCAGAGAAAAGGAGATAAGCATGTCCTGCAACACAAGACATATCTGTTTCCCTGAGCGCATACTGTGAAAACACACACTTTCCTATGAAAAGAGCAATCCATCACACACCAAGATTGTATTTTTAATCAACCAAAGCAGTAGGACAGCAGCAGCACTCAAGCTTCTGTTTGAACTTCAAACTGCTGAGTGCAACATGTGCTAAGTATCTGAGATAAAGACACGATGCTGCCACAGCGGAAAGCACAGACAAAAATCACTATCTCAGGGCTCCCAAAAGCAGTCTCCAGCCTTCTGTAACAAAATGGAAATATACGGAAATAAAGCCCTTATAGCATCTGTTACCCCACATTGAGCTGGAAGAGCCTGAACGTGGAAGCCACCTGCATTTCGGCACACTGCCAGGAGACGGCTTTCTGCTCCAAGCAGTGAATCGCCCCATCAGTGGCAGTGCACCGAGCAGCTCTAGCAACCCCCACAGAAGTTTAAGGGAGCCCTTCTTTAAGGTTTACAAGATGAGATAACAGAGTACATTAGCCTACCTGTTCTATTATGCAGTGTTATGGAATACTCAAGTTCTAAACATTATACTTCTGAAGCAGCTACTATAGAAAGTTTCTTAACCAAATTCATTTAAAAAAAAAAAAGTAACTAGAGCCTTTGGAGCTTTCTTAGGCCTGAAATATTTAAAATCTTCAAAACTGTCACAGGAAAAAAAAGAGATCTTCAATTTAAAGGCATGCCCAGAGGTGCTACCTCCAAGGATAAACAGAGGCAAAGGAGTTAGCCAAGAACACCATAAGAGTTAAGGAATTTTTCCTATACTTTTGTCATGAGTCATGGAGATCTAGAATTAATTATAACCTGCACTGAAAGTATCTCAAAAAAAAACCAAAACAAACAGCATCACTGATTTCAGTGAGACAGCAGCTCATGTCTAACAAGTTTTCACAAAGATGTTTAAGTATTCACACAGCACTGGTAAAATTAAAAAAGACAATAAGGCCAGACAGAAACTACCAGGACACATATATGTCACAATAATTTATTTAGTCAGCTTTCAAAGTTAAAAAGTCCTTTTAATCTTTAACCCTGAATTATATCAATTGTAGAAGAATAAAGTAGATGCTTCCCCAAAACAACCCGTTCTGAACTTCCTCAGACATCCAGCCCATTTCCTACTTCAGCTGACTCACATTGGGACTTACTCACTAAACACTTCCAGCATCAGAAAAAACAGAACTGATGCCAAATGACAACGGTTCTATATCAGGTTTTGACAATTCTCCAAATATGAGCATCCCTAAAAACAGGATCCACGGTTCAAGAGAAACACTTGGCGATGCTTAAAATGGTACCTTAAGTTAGGCTTAGGATAGTCAGATTTAGCGATTACAAGCAAGCCCCTACAAGCTATTTTATGTTCCTGTAAATCAACACAGCAATCTAGAGCTACAGCCCGTTCTCCGAGGAAACAAAAAGTCCTTAGGTCCAGCATAGGGCTGTGTGGCCAGGTGAGCGTGCGCCCGTGTCCCCTCCCCGGCCCAGGCCCACACCTGTTGCACAGCTGGCAGCAGTGACACACCGAGGCCACGTCAGAACGCAGCCGGTTACCCCGAGAAAGCCCCAGCCGTACTCACCGTCCTCGAACGGGGTCCCCTCGGGCCTGCGGGAGAAGCACAGCACAGCGTTACCGCGGGCAGCCCCCGGCCCGCCGCCCCCGGCCCCCGCCGCCGCCCGACTCACCCGAAGATGACGGCGTTCCACACCATGATGTTGTTCTCGGAGGGGGCCCCGCTCACCCCGGCCGGGGGATCCTCCTGCAGCCTGCGGGGCACACGGAGCGCTCAGGAGACAGCCCCGCCGGCCGCCCCTGCGCACTTGGCGTAACCCAGGCAGGCGGCCGCGCTCCTCTGCGCAAACAGCGTAACCCGCAGGCAGCCGGCGCAGAGCGGCGCTACGCAATCAGCGGAGCGCGCCCTACCCCGCCGCCATGTTGTGCTGCCCCCCTCCTCCCCCGGTAGAGCCGGGCCCTTCGTCCCCCGCCCGCCCTCCCCTCAGCCGGCGGACTCGGTACCTCTTGAAGTCCCGCATGAGGCGCCTACGGGCCGGAGTGGACATGGCGGGCTCAGGGTTATAGATCACTCATACACTATCAGAGGAGACACGGAGCGCCCAGAGACGGCGGCGGCGGCAGCGACGTCCGACCGAGACAACGGCAGCGCTGGCGACCGGGGCGACCGCGGCCTCTACCACCGAGGCGGGCGCGGGGGGAGACCCCGGACTGCACCGACTCCTGCGCCGGCTGCCGGGCGATCCCGGGATGTACCAACGGCGCGAGGGGAGGAGGCGGAGCCGGACGTCGCTGAGTCCCCAGCCTCTACCACCGCGGCGCGGGGGAGGGGGGCGGTGCCTAGAGCAGGGGGGCTGTACCAATGGCTGTGGCGGACGGGGGTGGAACGTGCCGCTGACGTCACGCAGCGTCACGTTTACAGATCATCCAGTGGTACCCGTGTCGTGGGCGCGGCCACCTTGCGGCGGGGTCCCGTCCGGCCTGGCCCCTGCCACAGAACAGAATAAGAGAGGAGGAAAGCATTTTTACTGATTCCCCCCCCACACACACACCTTGTTTTATTGTGTTTAAAATTGTTGGCCTAATCATGAAAAGAACTCCTAAAGAAGCAGCCAGGAGGGACCTTAACGCTGAAGGCCAGCACTTCTTCTGGCAGAACTGCATTCTGCTCCTTCCCGGAGGAAGAGCTCTCTAACTTCTTTGCTTCACCTGTTGCTATTTTTCATGTACTGCCGCCATGGAGGGTCTGGCTGCATCTTCAACCACCCATCAGGCAGGCTTGTCATCCTCAGACAGAAGAAACCCCACCTGCTGGCCCCAGGGACCCCTGGCGCTCAGCTCTGTTACCCTGCACAGCAGCCTGGCAGAAGCCAGCTCACCTCATCCCCTTTTCTCTGAGCTCAGAGCAGAGAGATGACACCACAGGTGTGGGATTTGGTCAGTTGGGCTCAGCTGTCCCCACTGTGTCCCCTCCCAACCCCTTGTGCCCCGCAGCCCACTCACTGGTGGGTGTGAGGAGCAGAAAAGCCCTTGACTCTGTGTGAGCTCAGCAGTAACTAAGACATCTCAGTGATATCAACACTGCTTCCAGCACGAATCCAAATACAGCAAAGAAAATTAACTCTACCCCATCCAAAACCAGCACCACTTGCTATGCTGCACGTTCTGCTTCCACAGAGAGTTTCTTCCAAGGGGAAATAATCTCTCCCTTTTTAAATAGCCTTTGAGAGTAAAGAATTTCTCTCTGCTGTCTAGAGAGGACTGGATAGGCTCTGTTTTTCTAGCTTCTCCTCACTTGGAACTTCATGTAATACAGCCATGTGGGGAGGTGGCTTCAGAAAAACACATGGAAGACACAGTGAAGCTGAAAGAAAATTATAAAAATAAAAATACTGCTTTCAGAACTGCACTGAAAATCTGCTCTGGACCTTTCCTGCTCTTACGCAGCCTATGCAATAAGAAAAGGATGAGCTCTTGGTCCTTGTCAAGACACTCTGTTCAGTGCCTTGCCTTAGGTACGCAAGGGATCCCCGCTCACAAGGGATCCCCGCTCACAAGGGATCCCCGCTCACAAGGGATCCCCGCTCACAAGGGATCCCGCTCACAAGGGGATCCCGCTCACAAGGGGATCCCGCTCACAAGGGATCCCCGCTCACAAGGGATCCCGCTCACAAGGGATCCCGCTCACAAGGGATCCCCGCTCACAAGGGATCCCGCTCACAAGGGGTCCCCGCTCACAAGGGATCCCCGCTCACAAGGGATCCCGCTCACAAGGGGTCCCGCTCACAAGGGGTCCCCGCTCACAAGGGGTCCCCGCTCACAAGGGGTCCCGCTCACAAGGAATCCCCGCTCACAAGGGGTCCCGCTCACAAGGGATCCCGCTCACAAGGGGTCCCGCTCACAAGGGGTCCCCGCTCACAAGGGATCCCGCTCACAAGGGGTCCCGCTCACAAGGGGTCCCGCTCACAAGGGATCCCGCTCACAAGGGGTCCCCGCTCACAAGGGGTCCCGCTCACAAGGGGTCCCGCTCACAAGGGGTCCCGCTCACCAGCCCATGACGGTGGCCCAGCCAGCGCTGGACAGAGCAGCCTGATCCCGCACGTGAAGGGCACCAGTGCCCCCGCTCCCCGGGGCTGGGCGCACCCCTGTGCCGAGCTCAGCTGAGCTTGCTGGTTAAGAGAAATGACGCCAGGCCTAAGTTGCGCTGTTGTAACTTGCATTTACTGCGCGATCACCCCGGGCCGGGCCCCGCGCTGCCGTTGCCCCCGCGGTGCGCCCCGACATTGCCCGCGCCCCCTGCCGGCGGAAACGGCCGCGCCTCCGAAAAGCGCGGAAAAAAACAAGCGGAGAAGGCAGGAGCTGTCGGCAGCTCCCGGAAAACCCTGCCGGGGCGGAGCCGCGCCGCTGAGGGGCTGGGCCGGCCGGGAGGCCGCGCTGCGCGGCCGCCATGCCGAAGGTGGTGTCCCGCTCCGTCGTCTGCTCCGACACCCGCGACCGCGAGGAGTATGACGATGGGGAGAAGCCGCTCCACGTGTACTACTGCCTGTGCGGGCAGATGGTGCTGGTGCTGGGTGAGCCGCGGGCGGGCGGGCCGGCGGGCGGGCCGCGGGGCCGGGAGGCGGCGGGGCGCGGAGGGCGGGCTCCCGTCCCGGGCGGGTTGTTGTCCCGGCCCCGCCGCCAGCCCGGCCCCGCCGCTGTCCCGCAGACTGCCAGCTGGAGAAGCTGCCGATGCGGCCGCGGGACCGCGCCCGGGTGATGGACGCCGCCAAGCACGCGCACAAGTTCTGCAACGCCGAGGAGGAGGAGTGCGTGTTCCTGCGCAGGTGCGCACGGCCGGGGCAGGGGCAGGGGAAGCGGCTGCCAGGGGCCGGCGGGCCGTGGCCCGGCAGCGGGGCCCGCTGTCCCTGCGCTCCTCACCGCCTCCTCTCTCCCCAGACCAGAAGGCATCGAGCGGCAGTTCAGGAAGAAGTGCGGCAAGTGAGTGACTTTTGGCTCCTCAGCGACTTTCAGAATCTGTGAGGTCATCACAGGAATCCAGAATCTGCGTTTCCACACAGCTACGTGTGTTTCTGTTTGCAGGTGTGGACTGCTGCTCTTCTATCAACACCAACAGAAGAATGCTCCCGTGACATTCATTGTTGATGGGGCTGTGGTCAAATTTGGCCAGGGTTTTGGGAAAACAAACATATATACACAGAAGCAAGAACCCCCCAAAAAGGTAAGCTGCTTTACAGAAGTAAAAAGGGCTTTCAAAAAGGTGTCGTGAGTAAAACCACTTAATGGTGGGGCCAGAGTGGAGAAAAAAGAAAGAACCTCTAAACAATTCAGTTTGGTGTCTTCTCCCTGTGTGCCTCGAGTTTTCGTTTACAGACGTCACTGCAGCTTGGAGTGCTAGCACTAAAGGAACACAAAATAAACTTGGAAGTCTAGACTGTGCCTGATGTTTAGCCTCAGTTGCCAGAAAGTTTCAATTTGTGAGCAGGTTGGATTGGTAGTCTGTACAGTGATTCTCAAAATCTGGCTCATCTTTTACATATTAAGTGACTTTAATAATGACAGCTCTAAGCCCAGAAATCGCTGGGGATAATTCTCCTTTGGCACCCATAGCGTTCAGGTAATCTTAACAGCTTGCATGAGAAGCCTTGGAAGCTTTGAAAAAGTGGAAGTAACAAATGGCACAACTGTTACCAAGGGTTTACAAAATACTTTGCTTCTCAACCAGGTGATGATGACCAAACGGACAAAGGACATGGGCAAGTTCAGTTCTGTCACAGTGTCGACAATTGATGAAGAGGAGGAGGAGATTGAAGCGGTGAGTTTTGTCCGCCCCTACTGACAGTCACATCTGAACTGTCTCAGCCTGGTTAGAGCCAGGGATCAGCTCACCATTGGATGAGGTGGTGTTACTTTGGGGTTTGCTGTTGCAAAATGACTTTGTATGTTTCAGAGGGAGATTGCAGATTCCTATGCACAGAATGCAAAAGTGATTGAGAAACAGCTGGAACGTAAAGGCATGAGCAAAAGAAGGCTACAGGAGTTGGTGAGTGTTAAACACAAATCCCCAGTATCTGTTGGCTTTGTATACAAGAGCTATCTTGCAGATAGGACTACAAGTATAGGGAGGTTCTGGTACACTCATAGGTAACTTGTAGCTTTGTGAAAGTGACTTGTCCTTTACAGGTTTTATAGAGATGTTCTTGTAGTCCTCCTGAACTTAAAGCCGTATGCCATTACCTATAGAGCTAACTGAAGAGCAGCCAGCAGAGCTTTTGCAGAGAGACTTTCCATGACCTGTTGGACAAGGGAAGGGGAAACCAGGCCATGGCTTTGCCAACCAGAGCACCCCTTGTGCCGTGCTCTCAAGCCTGCTTGGCACAGCAGGTCTTTGCCATGAGGCATCAGGGCAGATTAAGGCCTTTGTGAAGGACCTGCCAGGTCAGTTGCTACTGGAAGGGTCACTTGAATTAATGGCAAGAACATCACAGCTGATCTTACCTGCTGTGACATGAGTGGTAGATGAAAGGGCAGGGGGGAAACGTGCAACTTCCCCCTGAGGACAGAAAGTATGAAATAGTCTCCTGTGCAGTTAGTCATGGGCTTTTTTTGATTTTAAAGGTCGTTGTCATTTTGTGCCTCAGGGGAGGAGGGAGTCAGCAGAGCTAGTTCTCCTCCTGGTGTGAAAAGCTTGCAGTGGTCAAACAAGAAGTCAAACCTCACTGAAGGGAAACATATCCCGACATAATTTCCTTCTGTCTTAATTTTCTTAATCAGGCTGAGTTGGAAGCCAAGAAAGCCAAGATGAAAGGAACCCTGATTGATAACCAGTTCAAATGAACGCTGCACATCTGCTGGTGTTTGGAGACAGGAGGAGGCTACCAGGAGCTATCAGAGATCTGTTAACAAAGCACAGCAGGAGACAACATTCAAGGGCAACGTGCTGCATCCATTTTGGAGGATGAGTACCTCCGTCATAAGTTATACTGCAGTACCAATTTTCATCATTTCAGCAGGACTGGAGACTTTGCTGAAACTGCAGTTAGAGACTCAGCGTTAGAGCAAGTTGTTCCAGGCAGAGTATTTACTTTTGGGAGAATCTTTGCTGGATGCCTTCCTGAGTTCAGTGCACCTTTAGACACCTGTCTTTTTATTTTGGTAGTTTTCAAATGTGTAGTATTTCCATGAGTGTATTAGAACAATAGGTCAACTGTACAACAAATAAATTATGACAAAAGTGAGCTCTGTGCCTGTTGTTCATTTTGTTATTTTAAATGTGTCCAAAACGTGCAGCAGCCCAAGAGACCTGCCATTCCAACACAGTGGGGAACGACTCGGCTGCAAGGCTTGGGGATGACGCCGCTGCTCGCCCCGACCAACAGGCAGGCTGTCAAAGCACAGGCTTGGCTGTAGCTTGAAGTCTCAGCTCCTACTGAACACTGGAAAGCTGTAGTTGTACTGAATTACACTGTCCAAACAGATGCTGCCTGATACAACAACATGAAATCCAACTCTGGTTTAAACTACTGAAAACAATAACTGTGTATTATACCACTGAGTGCAAAGATATAGTTGGAAGCTACTGATAGATTGGTGATCATTTAGAGTAGAATACAACTGCATGTCTGAACTAACCTGTTCTGCAAAACAGTATTCAGAGTTGTAAAATGTGAAGGAGAAGGAAAAATTGTTTCGGATGCAACAGCCACTAAGGACTTGGATAAAGACAACATTAAGATTTGCTGTGGAAAGTACCTTGTTTGGGAAATAATATTTTGTGTCTACTGTGGGATGTAATAACAATGCTCTATAGCCTTATCTTTGTTGCTCTACTTGGGATTAAATACCATGTTACAGATTTGAACTAAAATAGATTTCCTAGGGTGTTCTTACTCTATGACGAATCATAAAATAATGTAAGCAATGAACAAGATGATTCATCTCCCACAATTATGGAAGACTTCCCATAATCAATAAAGATTTTCCATCTGGCTTTACAACCCTCACAGGGAAAACTCAGATCTGCTTACCCAAAGGATGTATCCTTCGTTTCTTTGGGAAAATAAGGTGTAAGGAGCGAGCAAACTCTGTTGCAGAGCTGCAGGCTGGGATGCATCAGTTGTGTGCAGATTTAAAATGCACATTTTCCCACTCTGTGTCAAAGTCAGGCCCCACAAGGGTACACAGACCAGGTTGGTAAGGCGTCTCAGTCCCTCGGGAATGTTCCTTAGACAGCCAGTCTAAGGAGAAGAGTCTTCAACAGCAGACCCGCTGCTCCAAGGAGACCAGCTCAAAGGGGGTTTCTGGCAGGCTCCATTTATACCCCATCTAGTTGAATCTCAGCTGTGGTCACTTATGGTAGGTGTCCAGAAACTTCTCTCAACCAAGATGTCTCATTGGCCAAAGGCCCTGTCTGTCGACCAAGGGGTCGACATCATCACAGTGGTCCATCAGCCTAGAAGTTTCTGTTGCTCCTGGGGGGAAGTGCTTCTGCCACAGGTGGGACACTCCATTGCAAGGCCCTGCGAGATCCAGGCACCAGCCCCCGCGGCAGGAGCTGCAGCATGTGCACTGGAGAGCACTTTCACACAAGCCCCTGTTTCCTCAGAAGCAGGTTAACTCCACGCGATGCAACCAGTTTCTGCTCCTCCAGCCAAGCTGCGTGTCCCTGGGGCTCGGCTTTGCCACGCTCAGGCCCTACACTGAGTTGTGCCAAGCGCTGGGCACGGCTTAGAGGAGGTCAGGCTCAGTGGCGCTTTGAAGGCAGAGATGTGAAGGTGGAAACATGACACAGAAATGTGGCCTCATGCAGGTAGAGGGAGCCTGGGGCTGCCCCCCTGCCTGCCACGAATACCCTGAGCTGCTGCCCTCCCCGGTCAGTGCCTGACCCCACACACATCTCCAGCAGAGGAGGGAGCAGGGCAGCTCAGCCCTCACACCCGCCTCCTCGCCCGGGCAAGGCCCAGAGCCCTGCTCCCAGCTCTGCTGCCATTAACGCCTCCCAAACCCCGGGGAAGAGGTGACTGCCCCTGCCTCGCGTGGCCTGACACCACACCTCCAGGCAAAGGGTGGTCTCCAGCCCAGCCACAGAGGTTCCATCCCCACAGAGACATCAGGGAGTAAGGGCGGCCCCATTCCACACCCCCAGCACTGCAGCCAGCCCAGCTGAGAGGTGCTGTGCACTGAGCCATTCCAAACACCCAACACCGCTCACCACCTGCCCCAGCCCTGACAAGTGTTTCATACGACCCCACGCACAGCCATGCTGTGTCAACAGCTCCTAAACCCAGGATTTACAACCATGAGGCAAGGGGCCGAGATGAAAATGGCACCACAGGCACTCGCCCACCTCTCCCCGCCAGCAAACGGGCCAACACGCTGGGCTGGGCGCAGCTCCCATGGAGGAAATAATGACATACCAGAAGTTCAGTACTCCCAACAGCACTGTGTTTGAAAGGAAACCTCCACACCCCCACCCCTGCTGTCCTTGGGGCAGCACAGCCTGGGGGACACACACTTGTGCTGGATGGACTGTGCTCAGTGTGCTGCCCTGCCGCTGGCCACAGTCCCTTTCCCGTGCCTCAGTTTCTCCACAAGAACAAAGCCCTTAATCCCTCTGTAACGTGCTCCTGTGACAGGCAAAAGCAGCAGCTGAACCCCCCCCAGTCTGCTTCCCCAGACAAATGTGCTCCCAAGGGAGCTGCCAGGAGGGGGAGGTTAAATCCCCGTGGGGCCCCAGGTCAGAAGGGGCTGCCAGCCTGGGTCCCCCAGCAGTGGAGCGCGGGGAAAACCCCTCGTGGGCTCTGCCCCATGTCTCCTATGCACCAGAGCTAACAAAACTGTGATACATGCACTTGTCTCCTCAGTCCCAAAGACAAGTAACTAGCATGAGTAGCAACAACCCACTTCACTTGGTGCCAGCCCTATACCCTAAGTCTGGTGCAAAATGCTGTAGCTTGAAGGACTTACAAGTCACCCAGGTCAGCTCCTTTGCAGCACAGCACAACAGCCCAGCTCAGCACCTTGGTCACCACCACTGTGTGGAGGAAGAACCCATGCACCTACCTCCCTGTGCCACCGGAGAGGAAAGCATGCCCCACGCTCAACAACCAGCAGCATCTCAGAACAGCCCTTGAAATCTGAGAGTTAAGCAGCACGAGGCAGTCAGAGTCCTGAGCCTTTAATTATCTTGCATTTATGCAGCAGCAGAGGGCCCCCCAGTAAGGCTGCCCTGTGGTGCAGACCCCTGCCAGGCTGCTGCCTGCTCCCACCAGCATGTTTCCCGCCGCTTGTAGTGTTGCTTAATTTCTTACAGAGAAACTTTCAGCCTATTTTGTTTCGATGGCAAGCAGTGGCATATCTCACACCGCAGGAGCCCAGAGGCAGCTGAACGGCACCAGCAAAGGCTCTTGGCTCAACAGGGTGGTGTGAGACCACCTCCCATCACAAGCCCACACGCCCATTCACAGGGACCCAAGCATGCCCATGCTGGCTGCTGCGGGATGGTACTGCACTCCCATGCCTGGCTGCCCCACTTAGATTTCAGCAATATAAACAACTACCACCCTTTGCAACACAGGAGCTTGTTTATCTGTTCCAGACAGTGACTGAGATTGGTTTCAGTGATTGAGATCAACTGCTTCGAGCAGGTCTGAGCAGCGAGAAAGGACCAAAGGCATGGGGCAGTGAGGAAGGATTCACTGATGCGGGCAGAGGACCAGGAGAACACCCACACACCACCCCAGCCCCCTGGGCAGAACCCAGGCAGCTTCACTGGGGTGGCTCACAGACCCACGGAGTTGTCTGAGTAAAGGCCAAGCCGTACACATTGCCCAGTCTTGCAGCATTTTCCCCAAATTGCCCCAGCAACATGAAGGAATTTCCCCCTCCCTCCAGAATTTGGGGCTGGGACAAGTTTAACTTCCAGGGGTAAGGGCTGAGCCTGGAGATGCAGTTCCCTCCCTGGCAAGCCCAGCTCTGGCACACAAACCATCCGTCTCTGCTCGGCTGTGACATCCCTGCAGCACAACTCCTGCGAGGGCCAGGCTGGCCAGCGGCTCTGCAGGAGAGCAGCCAATACCTGCACTTACCTTCTCTGGCTGAGTTTTAGCATGTCCAGGTAGGCAGCTCATTTTCCAAGCCAGAGAACATGATGCCAGCTCTGCTCCTCAGACAGCAGCAAATACCCCTTAGACATTTCTCCGGCCTCCCAGGCGTTCAGCGCCGTGGGAAGACTTGGGCACTTGGTGCTTTCAAAACAAGGTTTCATCAGCCCCAGGGAGCAGACAGGCCAGAGGAAAGGCTGGTGGCACACAGCCAGAGCATCATCTCTGGTCACTGGAGTCCTAGGAGAGAGCAGCTGGGAAAGTCCTTCGAAGCTGACAGTCCCCATTCCAGCCCACAGCGCTGGCCTCTGCTGGGGAGGCAACATGACAGAGCTTCCTCAGCAGCCCGCACTGCGTTCACTTGCCAGAGACCACAGGTAGTCAGCGGGTAACGAGGTGTGCAGGATGGAGGTGGTTCACCTTCCTCCTCTACAATCACTGTGCAGAGACCCTGCTCCCCTCACACTGCAGGGAGAACAAACGTGACACAAGGAAAGTTGGTTTCAGATTTGTATTTCTTTGAACTCTTTAAACCGGAGTGACTGAAATAGAAACTGTTTGAGTCCCGTCAGGGGGAATGACTTGTTAAAGACAGGGCAGGCAGTTGCCCCTGCCCCATGCCAACTTGTATAAATGTCAGCTGCCACTGTTTAGTAACTAGACAGTTTTCATACAAGTCCATGACTACACATTACAACACACCAGTTCCCAGTAGGAAATAACTTATGTGTACTTCTTGATTTCATCATACAGGACTAAGACAAAAGCACCACCCATTCCTCGGAGTACGTTCGACCATGCACCTTTGAAAAAGGCCTTGGCGCCCTCATCCTGGGCAATCTTCCGCCAGCAGTCGAGAGTGCCGGAGTACATTATGTCAGCTGCAGGAGACAGACAGCATTAGCAATTGGATGCTCATGACCCCGACTTCCAGGACAGACACAGCCTGACACATCTGCCAGCTTCATAACCTCACGTGCATCTCATTTCTTGACTTTCTCTAGTGTTAGTGCGTCAGAGGATAAGATCACTCAGGAGATACACTGCTGCTGCATTTCCCCTAGGAGACACTGGAAGAACCAGTTCAAGCAGAACGCAGCTCCTGTTAGCAATAGGACAAGGGGGCATGGGCTTAAACTCTACCAGGGGAAATCTAGGCTGGATATTAGAAAGAAATTCTTTACAGAGAGAGTGGTCAGGCATTGGAATGGCCTGCCCAGGGAGGTAGTGGACTCGCCGTCCCTGGAGGTTTTTAAGCTGAGATTGGACATGGCACTTAGTGCCATGATCTAGTAAACGGACTAGAGTTGGACCAAGGGTTGGACTCGATGATCTCTGAGGTCTTTTCCAACCCAGTCGATTCTGTGATTCTGTGATTCTGTGATTTGCTTTGACACCAACACTTCAGACCCATAAGCTATTGCACAGCCTCTTCTTGGCCCAGAGACACTAGTTTGCAACATCCTTGGGTGAGATCTGCTGTTCCTGCCTACTGCCAGACACCTCACTTGCGCGTGCCACCCCACAGGGGTGCTGTGGGGACTGACCTGTGTGTGCCCCCCACCTGCCATCTGCACCCGCAGCTCCTCTCGCACCCTGCTGTTTACCGGAGAGGAGGGGATATCTACATGGCTTGGTGAAAGCCAAACTGCTTTGCCTTCACCTCAGCTCCACAACCAACTTTTGATTCAGGGATGCCTGACACTTCCTACATGAGGAGGTAGAAACTTACTTCCTTTACGGCCAGACTGCATCATCATGCGACGACGAACGGTATCAAACGGGTAGGAGACAAAACCAGCAACAGCAGTAACCGTCTGAGCAATCATCCAGCTGACAACGATGTGTGTGTTCTTTGGGTCTGGAAGCATTCCTGCACAAGAGAGGTTTTGATGAGAACAGCAGGTGAGCCACCAGCATCTGCCAAAACACGCTGCAGACCTGCTGCAGCCCAGCATCTCCCTTCTAGCGCCGTTTCAGTCAACTCACCCTTTGCAGTGTCGTAGATGCCAAAGTAGGAGGCTCTGTAGATGATGATGCCCTGGACAGAGACACTGAAGCCCTGGTACAGGCCCCTGATGCCATCCGACCGGAACACTTTGATCAGGCAGTCACCGAGCCCAGTGAACTCCCGCTCAGCTGTGGATTTACCCACATCGGCTCCCAGGCGGGTTCGGGCAAAGTCCAGGGGGTAGACGAAGCACAGGGAGGTCGCGCCAGCGGCGCCCCCGGACGCCAGGTTACCGGCAAAGTACCGCCAGAACTGGGTCCGCTTGTCCACACCACCCAGGAAGATCTGCTTGTACTTGTCCTTGAAGGCGAAGTTGAGGGCCTGGGTGGGGAAGTACCGGATGACGTTGGCCAGGTTGCCGCGCCAGAAGGAGAGGATGCCCTGCTCGCGGGGGATGCGCACCACGCAGTCGATGATGCCCTTGTACTGCTTGTCGGCGGCGATCTGCTTGCTGGCGTGCTGCACCTGCGGGGGACACACGGCCGTCAGCGCCGCTCCCCCGCCGCCCCCGGCCCGCTGCTCCTCTCCCCGGGGCTGCCCCGGCCCCAGCGCTCACCTGCAGCAGCAGCTTGACCCTCTCGATGGGGGCGACGGCAGTTTTGGAGATGGCGGCAGCCACCCCGCCGGCGAGGAAATCCTTAAGGAAGGACACGGCCGCATCGGCCATGGCGGGTGGCGGCGGCGGGCGAGGCGAAGCAAACCAAAGCAAGGCGAGTGCGGGCGAAGCGAGAGGAGAGGACTAAGCAGCGGCGGTCGGCGGGAGGCAGCACTGGGCGGGGGACAGCACTGCCGGTAACGGGGCGGGCACCCGAAATGGCCGCTTATATAGTGACGGAGGCGGCACGTGGGCGGGGACCCGCGCACCGCCCCGTCCCGCTCGCCCATTGGCTGGCGGAAAGGGCGTGGCCGGCGCAGCGGGACGGGGCCGCCCCGGCAGCCGGCGGAGGCGCACGGCCGGGGTCCGGGGATCAGCCGCGACCAAGCACCCCTGGGGCACACACACCGGAGCACCCCCGGGATGAGGGCACCCCGCCAGCCCCCTGACCCGCCACACTCCTCAGCGGTGATGACGGCGCTTCCGTGCCAGCGACCCCCCAGCCCCGCCGCGCCACCCGGGTGCCATCGTGAAGGCGGCCGGGCAGACAGGAGGGAGCCTCAGAGTCCATGTACAGGACCAAGTCTGGGTGCCCAGTGTCACTGAACCCCACTCGAGACCCGCCCATTACCATCCCCACACCCCGTATGCAATGCTCTGGGGGGTCACAGAGCTCATGGTACCATATGGATTCCGTACATCAGCAAGGACATGCTCAGACAGACCCCACCATGTACCACCTACCACCTTTATTGTGTGATTGCAACCAAATGTCACCTGAACGACAGTTCAGCCACGTAAGAGGTGTCTCTGCGATCCAGCCTTGCTCTTAACTGGTTCTTTGTGATCTTACACCGTTTTACACACCAGTGACCCACTGCTGAGGCACTTTGTTTCAGTGCTCTCTTACCTTTCGGGGGATTTCTCAACGCATGAATGTGATTACGCAAAGTAGAGGCTTGGCTGACAAAAGGTAAGTGATTTATAGGCCGTAGGAGTATATTACAATACAAAGGTGTTATTAGCATATCAGAAACAAGTCAGAGGTACCTTTTTGACTCACGTGACGCTTGCCAGGTTTGAAGAGCTGATCAGACATTCATATGCACCCATCACTCAATCTTAAAATCTATTTAGAAATACAGCATTAGTAAAAAACATACAGGTACGCTTGGACAAGGTAAGGGCACTCTTTACAATCCGTTCCTCCCCAACGCACTCACAAGTCACATCGCCTTATTCATACATCTCAAATAAGTCTCAGTATTATTACCTGCACTGTGCAGATGGGGAAACTGAGGTACGGAGAAACATTTTCACTACAGGTTGATTACAGAGCCATAAGCACTTGCAGCCTCGGTGTGATGCATGAGACACCAGATCTGCTCTCTACCATCTTAATTTTTTTGCTATCAGTGCTTGTTTCTTCTCTGAGAAGAAAACCAGTGTGAAGTACCACTGAGCAGAACTGAGCCCATTAAGAGACATACTGCAAGACCTCAGCTGCAGAGTGCATCTTGCTCTTTCTGTAAATCTCTCAGTCACAGACTGTTGCTGTGCCGATCTGCCATCGCCTCATCCCGCCGTGACCTGGCCTCACCAAGCAGTTTCTGAGATTGACTCCTTTCCACCCAGCAGGGACGTCCGCGGTACAAAAACCATGCACAAAAAGCTGTGCAAACCAGCAGGCAAACACTGTTCTGAGCGCAGGCTGCTGCAGGAGGGCAGGAGCAGAGCCGGCGTGCAGAGGAGCTGCCGTGGTTCAGCCCAAGGCTGGTGGGACGCGCCGCAGAGGGCAGAGCTGCCTCCCCACGTGAACACGGGGTTTAAGGTTTTCTATCAGAAGGCACAAGGATGGGGCTGTTTCACAGCTGTACTCCTACAAAGGGACTGGAGCAACACCACAGGTTTGTCCAGAAACTCTCTAGACTGGTCAGAGGTGTATCGGTTGCTTTGGCACTGGCAATAACCTTGTCGTCTTGCAGAGAGGTTCCCATCCATATAAACTGTCTGTGGCTCCTGGATCACAGAAGTTAAAGTGTAAAAATCACAGGTTGTGTGCAAGGTGCTATTCTGCTGGCAAGCTCTGAGCAGCACAGTAGGACTGGGTCTGTGCAAGGGAACTAAAAAGCAGTTTCACATAAAAATAGAGTTTTGAGAATATCAAAACAACATGACAAGGCTTGTGACTCTGGAATATGACACATTTAAGAACTGCATTTTTCAGGAAATACTTCAGTTAGAGAACTTCAGGAAAACTATTTTTCAAAGCCTGAAATAATTCACACATATGCAGTAACAACACAGAAGAAAGGGGGACACATTTTCTCGTATGTGCTTGGGTTTGCAGGATTGTCGTTCAGTGTATCACAGTTCATTCTGCACAATCCTCTCTTAGCAAAAGCACAGTTGCAGCAGCATATTTTCACCTCTACGCTAAAGAGTCATACAAAATTATTATTCTCAAGTAAGTCTCAAAAACTGAAGAGTAGATTCTGGAGTGTGACTGAACTGAGACTAACTCGGCATCTGCAGAATGCCATGTCCACACAGTATCGCTAAAACAAACAACAAAAAAGGATATTTCAGTTGAAATTCTTGCATTTTGTATGTTTTCTAGTCTATATTTTTTTTTTCTAACTCGGTAGCTCAGATTACTTAAGAAAAAATGAATTTTATTATTATTTTTGAAAATAAAATTTATACTCTCATCTCAGTTGTCTTACCTTTCTGCAAGTGGTTGAATCTCAAAATGGCTATTCAGTATTGAAAAGCACCTAGAATAACATCATTTCAAGTTCCAACAGTTCAAACTAGTCACATCTCTCCAGTGTATGGTTGCTATTCCCATAGTTCATATCCATTCAGCAAATGAGATACTTTTGTGTTTTCATTCCTGGCACCGGTGTCTCAGTACTAAAACCACGCAATCTGCTGAGATGCTGGTACCTGTAGCTCGGTGTGTCTTTCTTGCAAAGTTCCTTAAGAAAGGTATTGTGTACATCTGCAATGGACACTCTGATGTCAGTTTTCAAGAGCTGATTTCCTTGGCTCAAAATTTTCCCTTCGGAGGAGCTTTAATTCTCTCAGTTCTTGTGGCTGTAAACTCTGGTCCACGCCAGGAGTTAGCTTGTAATTTAAAGGAGATTCAATATACCCGTTTCTGTACAGACAGACCCGCTTGCAGAATTCAAAGGTGCTAAACATAACACCAAAGTATGGGACAATCTGATAAAATAAATTAAAAAAAAAGGCAAGATGAGATTAAAAGCAATATTAGGCTCACTAGTAGCATTCTTAGCTTACATGTTTTAAAGAAGGAAACTTCTAGGACTTCAAATCTGATCTGATCTGCTATTAGAGTCTCACGTCAAACTAGGCTGGCACCTGCAGCATGCTGAAAGCAGACATTTATTATTGGTACGTAACTAGTTGTAAAAATATTGTGAGGAACGAGGTCTGTGCTAGCCTATAGATTACTACAACCTGTTAAATACCCCAGCAAACCCTAAGCAACCTCAGCAAATCCTTGTGGGAAATGTGGGATTAATTCTACATACAGCAGAGTGACTGAACAATTTTCTTCTTCTGCCCCATGCAGAATCCGCAGCTCTGGTGCCATGTGGCTTTATACCAGCCAAGGTAGGGCCAGGCACAGGCGAGCCATCACCATCAATCATGTCACTCAATTACCACTCATTAGCTGACCTGTAGTACTCCATGTAGGTAATCCTCACTGCAGCACTATAAAAATATATTTATGTAAACTAAATTACTTTCTGTTTAAGCTACTGTGCTTTATTTCATGCTTTCAACTCAGCAAGGGCTGTAGTGACCAATACACACGAATTAAATTGCTGGTGGAAAGCACTGCTTTTGGCTTCTGAGGAAGTGGCTTATACAAGCACAATTTTCTTTATAGCTCGGTACAATGTCGAATTACGGGAGCTCAGCAGAGAAGCAGAACATGTTTGGCTGTTTTAAGTGGATCACTTGCAAGCCCCCAGCCATGCCCTGCTCATGTTAGCAGCACTCCTTTCTCTAAGGACATTCAAACAAAGTTGAAAGTAGTCACATCTAGAAGCAAAGCTTACGTTTGGGGAAATACGACCAAACCAAGCTCCAAAGCTGGTTTATAACCTGGTTTATAACCTGCTTTATAACCTGGTTTATAACCTAGGTTCTACGTGTTCTGTTGGGGACTCTGTGATCTATAAATTGCTAGTAAGCACGGAGGCATGTCAGAAGCTTTATAACCCCCACTGTCCAAATGTGTGTCTGGATTACTTCAGGACAGTCTTTGATGGGGATGAAAGCAAAACCTCACCTTGAGCAGGCTGGGTGTGAGCCCACTCCAGAGCCCCAGCACACCTTTGTTCTTCACCGTTTGTCGGAAACAGTCGGCCATGCCAGTGAAATGCACATCAACGGCTCCGTAGTGGGGAAGCCAGGGACTCTGTGCCTGTCCAAGAGAGACCCAGGAGGATTTAGAATAAGCAAAGGAAAACCAAGGTAATGAAAGATAATTATTTTCTCCATTCTGGTACATAAGGAACACTTAATGCCAGGTTTCAACAGACTGATCCGGATTCTTCTGTCAACCCAACAGGTTCAGCTGTTTTGCCTTGAAATACAAACTAAGAATGGAAGGAATTAACTCTCTGATATGTACAGAAGAGAGAGCAGTAATTTCACACAGCACTTCCTTTTGTGCCATGTCACTACTAGAAACAGATCCCACCCTTGTGAAGGCAAACTGTCTGAACCAGAGCAGCACAATGCATCAGTCCCACGGGTGGCAGCGCTCGGGTCTGGGCAGAGGCATTTCACACCCCTGGAAGCGGAGCAGCTAGGAGAGGGGAGCGCGGGGCTGGCCCCAGGTGTCACACCGCCCTCCTGTGACTCTGACCCAAACAGAAGCGCACGCACACCTGATTCTGGCTGCCAGGGCTGTGTCCACGCTGCAGTGAGAAGGACAAACTGTACTATGGGTTGAGGAGCAACAGCAGAGCAGACACAGAAGAACAGAGACTTTGGCCCAGGCTGTACAAGCCCACCAAGGGCTGCAGGTGAGCAGCTGGTACCTGTGTTCCCAAACCTTTGCTACGTGGCCAGTTGAATCAGACTGACTGAAGTTAGCTTGGGAGCATCCTGCTGGCCTGCAGCTACACTTCCAACCACAGCACAGACAGCATCTGTCCACACAGACAAAGTGTAGCCAGTCATTTTTAACAGCAGAATCCTTCCTTCATTAATCTCCTACTGCGTTAGCACAGACAGAATAACCTGACCTGGAGTAATCCCATCCTTATCCATCTGTGCACATGCAGCCACGGGTTCAGTTTGTACCGGCTAACCAGGGTTTCACTCAAACACACAGCAAGTGACACTGCTCGGTCACGAGTGTGTGGGGACCCCCGGGACCCCAGGAGATGACCCGCGTGTGCAAGTGGATCAACACAGGGCAAAAGCTGGATAAAAATGGCACTTGTACAATTAACTGCTTGATGAATATGGATATTGTTATCCCCTCACGGATCTGAAACACCATGTGGTGTAGCACTTTTTCCCTCTTGGCCAGACTAACCTACAGCTTCTCAAGGCTGCTCATAAAGACCTCTCATAAACCAACAAGTGGTGATGACACTTCCCAGATGCCTCAGCTATAGCATTTTAAATACTTGGCAACTTAGATGCTGGAAATGGAAACGGATCAAAACTTATGCTCCAGGCATATAAAAGAAGATGCTAATCAGTTTTAATGCTGTTGCATGCCCTTGCATTTCTGGCAAATCTACTGGTAAAATTTAGAAGCTGACCAAAAAAAAGCCCTAATCATGGCACACGCTAACTGCGTAGTCTTCTTTATCTAAAAAAAAAAAAACCACATTCGATTTTTTTCTCATTTTTTTTGTGCATCATTGAAATGCATGTGAAATACTTTTGACGGCAGGTAACAGGCAAATCTATAGAGTTTCATTTTGACAGGGCTTTGGGAGGTGATGTCTGCCCTGACAAAGGAGGCAGTTGGCTTCCACCACATCCTGATCTGTTATCTTCTGGATCCCTTTTATCATGCCCTGGCTCTTTTACCTCAGACAAGAGTAGGGCTGAGGATTTAATCCATGGTCTTTTACACTTTAAGGAGGGGAGAACAGAAGCATTTGCATCTCTCTGAGCTTAACAATGTACTTGATTTGTAAGAGAGGGATCACATTTGTGGGGGAGAAAGTATTTCAGCCGTTGCAATTGCTCATCCCCTTTGTGTCTACACTGGCCTTGTGAACTCCATGGGGCTACAGCTGTTTCCATAATTCCCAGCTGTGGTCCCAGCTCCCACAGTGTCCTGTTTTAGGCCTCACAGAAGCAGACATCATGGGATTGAACTACTGAGATTTCGCAGTATTACCAGCCCTGCCTTTGCAGGTAGTTCAAGGTAACGGAGCTAGTCTGGTAGCCAAGGGTCATGCACATGTTCACTTACACTCCTTTGCTACAAGGAAGCTCAGCTGTGTGCTTGGCTCTGCTACTTAAGGAGTGTAAAGGTTTAAAAAGCAATAGCTAAATCCAACAGTGAGAAAGAGAGAAACAGCTTTTCAAACCTCAATCCGCCATGCCACTTCTAAGCAGCTTGAATCCCTTCACTTTGACACCGCTTGACACTATGGGCTGCTGCATGAAAACCTGTTTGTTTTTAAATGCTCCTTCCCCCCGCTACGGCCGCCTCTCAGTGCAGAAGGCTGGAGACACAGCACAGCTCCCCGCACTAGCAGCACGCCAAGGCATCGCTCACAGCAGCAGCAGGGCTAAGTTAATCATCTTATTACCACAGATGGACAATGGGTTCTCTAAATTAAAGCACAGCACATGCAGAATTGGCTCCATCTGCTCTCTCACAAACACAGTCTTTTAGTATCCGGAGGCCAAGTCTACTAAGTCACTGATGCATCCCCAAAGTTAGCGCTCTTTTTCAATATCTAAACCCAAGAGAGAGAGACATGTATAAAAAAACCCCAAAAACTAAACCTACATGCACTCACGTTTTTTATATAAACAAAGTATTTAAATCAGGGTGAATCATCACGACAAATCTCAAGTTAATTACTACCTAGGGACTCTTCAGACACCCTTGTCTGCATCACAAGGTGACTGCCAGAACAACATAGTCCCATTCTGGGAACTAATCTCACAGCCCCGTACAAAGATTTCCCCCTCAGTGACCTCCCCAGCCCCTCTCCTCCCGCTCAGTTCCTCTGAGCACTGAAGGATGGATGTAGCTCACGGCGGCTGCTGGGAGAACCGTGCCCATCCACAGATCCATCCCTTGGACCTTTCCAAAGCTCACAGGAGCCACACGAGGACCAAGCCGAGCCCACCGGGCCGGGCAGTGGCACTCACAGCGGCTGGGCACATCAATTCCCACTTGTGCTTTAGGACATTTTGGGTTGCAGCTGTCTCAATTTAAACGTATCAGAGCCTATTTAGAAATATCTCCCTCTCAATTTATACAATTCCTCCCCTTTTCCTGTTCATAAGTTTGTTGGTACAAAGATTTGCCAGTTATTTGGTTTCTGAATTTGTAGTACTGTTGGCACAGACTATGAAAGATCAACTAAATGTGAATGGGTGCCATAGGTGGCATGCTATCCTGATGGCAGATATAGCAAAATTGCTTGTTATTTGATATTTCAACAGATTCAGGTATCCTACACTTCTGATGAATTAAAAAAAAAGGCAGCACAGGAAGGCACTTTAAAACACAGCTCAAGAGTTCATGCTCTTAATCCAGAAGCTAAAATAAGAAGTCTTTGCAGTCTGGGTTAATATGGACACATGCAGCCGGCAAGCGCAACTGTAGTTCAAAGGGAACTGAAGGATAAATACTGCAGTTTTCATTCAGCTAATGCCACTAGAGTCAAGAGAAATTTCACTCAAGAGAAAGTTGAATGCTTGAGAGATTATTTCATGCCACTCAAATAACTAAGAATTAAAATGTAAATAAGTATTAACACTGAGGAAAAAAGCATGCATTCTCTTGGGCTAATCAATCCTCCCTCCTGGAGGACAGCCTTACCTGGCAGTCACTGTCGTTTGTGTGTCGGTGGTTCAGTAATGCTGACCTACCCTGGTTAAAGTCCACCCGAGACGCTCGGGCATGCAGGCAGGTAAATGACGACAAGCTATCAGGAGGTGATCGGCTCCCGAGCTGTGACCTCCAGCTCCTGCACTCGAGGAACATGTTGTCCTTTCCTCCGTAACCTGAACTGAGGCCAAACCATCTCACCTTTCTGAGATCAATGGCACCGAGTGAGCAAAACAGCTCGCAAGTCTGACTCCTAGCTTTAAACATATTATTGCCAGGCCTGCTTTCCCTGAGGCTTCAGGGTTTATTGCAAAATCCTTCCTTGGCCACTGAACCTAAGCTTTCCTTGCTTTTAACACCTGTGGTATGAAGAATGTAGAGGTCTTTTTCCTCAAGACAGTGCAAACCCCTTGCACGACAGCTCTGCATGGAGGAACCAAGGAGAAAATAAACATTTCACGGGATTTGTGTTTTACAGAGGATAGATTTCCATTGGCCTTATGTGGGTGAGGTAAGGAATTACACCAAATCAATCAAAATAAATCAGATATAAAAAAGAGAGCACCCATAAATTTTTAGAAGGCAAAGCCTGTGTTACACCTGGTAGTTTTCTTTCAGGCATTGTTTCAACACTTTACTGGGCCACGTACTTCCAAAGCTGTAGGGCATTATTCTGCAACAGCCTCAGAGAAAGGGGTATAAAATATATTTATAGCAACACCCACAAAATGGTAAAGAATGCTGGTAGCTGAAAGCATTTAGACATAGGGGAAAAGAGGAGGAAGGAAGGGATTTTACTAATACTGGAATCTGCTGTCTGTTACCTATTTGCTAATAACCAGAGGAGCCAGGCTGGTCCCAAGCCCAAGTGCCACCCAGGGCATGGGGTGCTGGCTAATGCCTGAACCCCAGCACCAAGAAGGGGAGTGTGAGATCACAGGGAAAAGAAGTAAGAAAGGAAGAACTCACACTGCAGCCTCCCCTTCAGCTGAAATATTTTTGAAGGTTTGTCTCTCTCTGTGCACTTGTTTTCACAAAACTTGAACTAAGGTAATATCTCTGGAACCTCCGCTCCTCTGTCAAGTTAAGTTGACATGAACAGCAAGATCAAAAGTCACTGGGGACAAGGGTAGACAGCTAGGAACCATATAAGCCTTACTTCCACCAGAAATCAGACTAAAGTAGTCACAGTGCTCCTTATTTCCTTCCACGCTATGGAATTTGCCACTCTGTGTGATCAAATGGCTCCATCTCTGAATATTTTCAAGGCTCAAGCTCCCATGTCGCTGACTATCAAGGGTCTCCCAGCCCTGAGTCTGAGAGCACGTATGCTTTCGAGATGTCATGTGAACCACACGACCCAAAAAGCATTTCTTATTTTTAAACTGGGTCGCGACTCAAATAACTTTGATATTCCCAGCTGACAAGAACACAGATCTCACCAAGGGAAGGGACATTGCAGCTTGAGAGCTCTCAGAGGCTGCCACGTGGCACCAGTGGCCGTGTCCAACCGCACAGCCCTCTCTGCAGGTCACTCGTGTTTAAGGAACACGGGAGCCCTGTCTCCTCATTTCAGCAGTGAGGAGGTGCTTTTCTAACAAACATTCATCATTTTCTTTTCCAAAGTTTTGTTTATAACCCAGCCACTGGGCTCTTCCTAGACTGACTTTTACCATGCAAGAAACATAGGAGACTACTTTAAAATAAATCCTTAAATAACAGCACCACTTTTAAAGAAAGACTTCAGTATCTCCTTTAACTGACTTCAGACTAGAAATGTGCCAACAGGACACAATACTGTACTTTAAACAGGCTACTTCACGAAGGGAATGACTGCTTAGCTTTCTCCAGCTTACTAAGAACTCACAGCATTTACACCATTTACAACAGCTTTTACATTTGCAGAGCATCTTGTGTTCCAAAGAACAAAAAACCCCCAAAACCACAAAACAACACAACCCCCCAAAGCCCCCAAACACTTTGCAGATTTATAGGCAGCTGAGGCCCAGCTGATTCACTTTTGTCACCTGAAAGAGGCCACTTCTTGGGTGATGGGTGGCAAGAGTCCACCAAGAACAGTCAGCCTCTTGCTTTACGGCAGTGGAGGGAATTTAAAGCCTGGATTTTTAAAACAAAAAGGTCACTACTGAATGATGCTCTCCCCAGAGAGATGTCCTCACAACTTGACGATTCTGTGCAGTCAACACCAAAAATGTGCTGAATGCTGCAGTATACTACAAGTATGGTTATTCCATGGTACAAGGGTCTGATGGTAAAGCCATCCCCAAGTGTCACTTACTGGTGAAGCAGAGTTTCACACAAGTTTTGGTCACAGAAATTAGAACAAGCTACACCAAAAAAATATGGGGACAAGACTGAGCTTCTGCAAACTGCGCAGTTTGTCCATGTAGGCAGGTGGGGAGTAACTGTGCAGCTGAGGGAGCATCTGTGAAACTTCAGAGTCATCTTTGTGCATTTTGCTTAACAAAGCTACCACAGGCAGAGGTCAGTTTGGAATGCAGGCTGAGAAGTGCCACCCAGGTATTAGGTTTGCGCTGACCATTTGCGTGGTTGTAGATTCTCAGTTCTACACACAGCCTGGGACTGGTGTCATTCTAATGATAATAATCTTCTGTATGCCACACAGCAGCTCCAAGTTTGTCTTGCCTAACTGAAATGCCAGAGCTCAGTCCAATATGCACTGATGAAGGTCGTCACAGGCAAAAAGATGATGTGGGGAAGTGGAAACGTACTACCAGTGCTTCCCTTAGGCCCAGACTCATTCATAACCAGGTATTTCCCTGCTTAAGGTAAAAAAAATAGAAAAAAAATTTAAAAGTGTTCTTGTAGGCAAGTTTGCAAAAGTAAAAGTGCAGTACCTGAATATCACTTGGATACTGGATTTAACAAAGAACATGATATTGTGACATAAGGAAGGAAAGCCAAGACTAACAGGCAGAAGGATATAAAGATGAGTATGTCTTTGTTCAGAAACTGACACAGCATAAGAGTGAGTCAGGAAAGCATCTCATACAGAACACCCTTTTGAACAACCCTCTCCTTCACTAATCCCCTTCTACAGATGCACAACAAAAGCCATATTTCCATGCTGAAACATGCATACAGTACCTCTTAATTCTCTAACATGCCAATCAGGAGCAAAGTGAAAAAAAGGAGAACAAAGGAATAAAATTAGGATAAACACAACATAGAGGACTCACATCCAGTAAGACTCACTCGTATTAATTAACATTTACTTGAAGAAAAACATTCAAGTGTATTTAGCAAACATAGAATCTTGGTAAAAGAAAAAAGCAAACATGATAAAGGTAATTCTAATAGCAGAGGGGGAAGAGCCATGGTTACAGAGCAAATCTGACATCATAAATCATCACTAAAAACACAGAGGTAGGACTGTTCACTGACAGTCAGCTCCTGCTCCCACAGATGTCAGTGACAGAAGCTGCTGACGTCAGCAGTGTAGGATTCAGATACGTAAAATGAGAAAGGAGGAAACAAAATTACTACAACTGAGATTAAATATAACACCTTCTCCTTCCTCCCATAAAAGAATTCATTTTCTAGTCTGTGCAAACAATTTGAGCATTGTCTAGATGAAGAGATGGATGGAGCTAACTTGTCCAAGACTGTCAAGCTGTCAGGTGAAGACCCGAACTGGATGTTCTGGTCTCAGGCTTGTACTCCATCCCAGAATCAGAGAAGGCAGCCTTGTGTCCTAGTTTCTCAGTTTTTGAAGTTCCTGAGATTGCCTTACAGTTCCCTGGTTCCCCATCACAAACAGGGTCACTGGAAAAGTCATCTTTGGCAATATGCAGCCTCCACCTTCCAGATCGGTGGGGCAAAAGAGAAGTGAGAGGATTTGATACCGACCTCTGCAATGTGCTGGGTTCCTCGTCTCGCCAACACCAGCGTTCACAGCTTCCAAACAAAGCCAGCATTTCCCTACCTGCACTGTAGAGCTCGCACACCAGGTCTGGGGGTAGCTGGAGGCTTTGGTACCCCTCAGTTTTTATCAGCTAGAAACATGAATCGCTCAATAAAGGCTGATTGGAATATGATGTCTGAGAAAAACTGTCATCAGAAGTATCTGCTCCTGTTTTTTACAGAACGCTAAAATGTCTTGAAGCTCTGTTTTCCCCTTTATTCTTTCTCTTTCTAGGTCCCTTTGCATGACACCTTTTCTGGTGCCATCTTAGACATTTCTCTCTTCTGATCACCACCCTGCAAACTCAACAGACCAGCAAGCAAGCACAAAGCAGACCTTATCGCCACAAGGCTGGGCTATACCTTGCCGCTTACTGTGAAAAATAAACTTGGATGACTCTACACGAGTTCCAGTGAGCTCTTAGTATCGGCTTGGGTGCATTTTTCAACAGGTCTCTTTTCCGGACAAGCCACTGTGACTTATGTAATTTCCAGTACCAAACAAATTATGGGCTTTCACACCAAGGCAGCTAATTATTTTGAAACACCTTTGCCCTACCCCTGCCTTCAGAATAAACCACTGAATAGGAGGTGTCTCTCTAAGTCTGGAAAATCACTATGCAGTTGTTGCAACACATCTATGAGAAAAAAAACCTCTCTGTTGTCGAGCCTTTTTTCTGTCCAAAGTGGTTTTAGCATATCCATTTCCTATATATTCCGGAAATATATCCAGTTCCCTTCTTATTCTAGAGGTGCCAGTCAGATATTTTAAGTATCCCTTTGGTGAAAGAGTACAGCCTAGTGGCAGGAAATGAAAGATGGGCCTGTCCCACTTCTCTACTTGCCTGTCAAGACAAAGCTGAGCACAGAACACAGCATCACACCACTTACAACTGGAGGTTATGAAAACTGAACCTTCAGTGACTGATGTGTCGATAGAAAAGATTAAAGAAGAAGTCCAAGTAAATGCCTTTTTTTCTTTATTCTTTAGTACACCAGTGTTGCTGTGAGCCTAAGGACATAGAGAAAAAGACTTGTAGGGAATAACGGCGTTTCTTAGACCCACTGATACAGCTGGAAAAAACAAGTTTTCATGCTCAGAATCTCTTTCTGACCCAAGACTTTTATGAGATACCTGATGAAAGGCCTCAGCTTAAAGATTGGCTTCTGGACATATCAGCTACACAAGCTGTTCTAATAAAAGACACTGTTTCTCCTGCTGAAGTCCCCTGTTATGAGATGGAGAGAGGACAATGAAGGCTTCTGCGCCACTGGATCCGAGCTCTATCTGAAAAAGGGAACCTGGGGAATCACGTGAGGGGAATTCACAGTTCCACTGACCTCTTCCTGGCTTGTGACTTACCAACCAGACTGTCAGTTGAGGAGGGGGAGGGGATCTATATAATGATGCCACATCAAGTGACTGTTTTTTTGGTAAGATCACAAAAGCTTTCCCTAAATCTGCAGTCCTACAAGCCAGGCTGAAAGAATAAACTCATTTGCAGCAGCCAGAGAGCCACCAGATAATGACAGCTATTCACTCTCACTCCGCTGATGGAGTTCTAATTAAAAGTCAACATCATGAAAAGAACTATGGAAGCTGCGGGGTGATTTGGTTTTTTATTTGTTTGTTTTTTAATCATTATTATTAAACTTTGAGGAGCAAGGATCAGCAAGATGATATAAAATGATAAAGTAATTTGATGAAGTAAATTTATACAGTAACTCTCATGCTGCTGATGCTCCAGGAAAGCAGGAGCACCAGCAACTGGGAAGTCACTTATTAAACAGAGCAGTGAGAATAAGAACAAGAACAGTCCTCACCCTTCAGACTTAACACCTGCTGTACAAGTTTCTTGTGGCTGCCATTAAGTATGCCAGGCATAAATGGCAGACACACGGGTTATGAAAATGACACGGATCTCATTCGCCCTACCTGCCACCAAGTGAACCGAATGCCTGTACTTGACAGCAGGTTTGCCCATTCTGAACTGTGAGACTTTGATGGAATTGCTATGAAAAGGAGAAGAAATAAAGCTAAAGACACAGAGTCTGAGACTATACATATACTCAATAATAGTACTTGAACTCACCTTGAAAGTGTAACAACACACTTGCAATAATAATTTTCAGACTTAAAAAATGCCAAAACAAACCCGACAAACAAAATAAAAACCAACCAACCTAAACCAAAGCCTCTGTAGCTGTCTGGTAACAGAAACAAAATGACACTCATGATCTCCGGGCTGGTCTTGTCCGGAGCTCCTACAACAAGGATCTATAACAAAGGACTAGTAACATGAACGTTCTGTACCTGCATCTTCCTCTTGACAGTCTCAAAGGGGAAAGAAAGCGTCTGTGCCACACCAGCTGTGACACAGCCGTTTATGAAGTTCTGGAGAGGAGTGAAATGAACTATGGGTTCTCGCCAGATTTTGTCCAGATTGATGTAAACAAAGAACGAGCCTGCAGAAAACGGGACCGCACCTAGAAAGCAAACCAGACAGAAGGTGTATATCAACACACTGTACTCTAAGAAAGATCAAGATTTTGAAGGTTTTACTCTTTAGCCACTGGTTTGCCACCAAACACCCACGTTGTAGCAGGTAGATGTACCAACAGGGACATATATTTACATGCTAAAATATGCATGTTGCCAGAATTATTAACTGCTTTAGTCTTCTGACAAGTCAGCTCCTTTTCCAGGTGATCTCTTTTGTGACAAGCTCCCTCTCCAGCCCAACCCAACCCCAGCAGTTGTGCAGAGTCGCCTCTCCAGTCAAGTGGATGACAGATATTTCTGTCCTCTTTTGGTTGTCTCACGCTCTCATCAATTTTATAGTGGGATTATGCATTATTATTATTATTATTATGCTTTTTTATAATGTCATTTGTGGAAAGGTGGACTGAAAGTTAAACGGCATTTTTAAAAGCTATAGAGAGTAAATAAATTAATAAAAAGTAATTTCAGTTGAAGAGAGAACATCACTAATCTTCACTTTTCAAATGAGTCACACATTTCTGCTCATACTGCTTTACTGAACAGGTAGGGGACACTCTCACACCTAGGTAGGAATTAGGAACTCTGTACATACTTATATATATAAGAGTTAAGTGGTAGAAATCTTGCATCCAAGCACAACTAGATCATCTAAAAAAGAAGGAAAAGGGTATTTTGTTGAACGCTTAACCATACATAAAATGCTATGTACTTGGCCATAATTTGAAGCAATAAAGCTGCAACAGAGGTAATTAATATTGTTGAACCTTGTAAATCTACACACCTTTTACAGAACAAGATTACTATTAGTTTTTGAAATCAAGTGAGCAAACAAACACACTACATAGCTGCAACAGACAATGCATAACGAGGTGATTTTCCCCAAGTATTATTTTACCTAATATAGCTGGTGAAACACCACGGTAGAGTGCAAGGAATCCCTCTTGGTGATAAATTTTGTAAAAAGCATGAAGAATTCCTTTGTAAGACGGTTCCAGCCGGTTTTGCACGATGAGCCGTGTTTTAATTACGTCAGTGGGGTGAGTCACGACGGTTGCGACCATGCCAGCCAGGCTGCCTGCCATGATGGCTCTCCAGTGGGAAATATGACCCAGCTCATCCGTGAAAAGGATAACAAGCCTAAAGTAAACACATAAAAGAGCCATTATTAATGACAGCACAAACAAAACACATGAAAAATTAAGGCAGATAACTCTTGATGTAATTGTTTGTCTGCCCACAAGCCCCTTCAGCAGCAGGAGTTAAAATTTTAACGTGTTTAATCCAAGACCTTACTATATACAACACCACACAGGCATTGGAACCTCTGTGAAACAGAACATGTGAACGGGCAAACGTGAGCAGAGTCAAAAAAACATGCCTAAGAGCCCAAAGAGATTTTGGGTAAATGTGCTCTGCACAGAAGTGCAGAAACGCAGAAGTTGTAATTAACAACTAAGTCAGGGACTACAATATATAACTCTGCAAAAGTAATTTGCGTTGATTTTAGTGTTACCGAGCTAAGACACTTCCAGTAGCTGAAAGACCTTCCTGAGAGGCAGCTTGAACAGCTCTGCTGATACCACAGTTCCCAGCACAGACTGAGCTCACGTTGAGTTGTGGCACTGCGCTGGAGGTCCAGAGCACCAATTCAACAACTAAAGAATCTTCAAAGATACAGAGACTAATTGCTCAAACTATTTACTTGTTCGCTTTGCAAGAGACTTCGAAGTAATTTTTTTGACCACCCAATCCTCATTTACAATTCCACTTCCGGGATGAAAATTACCATGATTTAAAACATGTCTGCAAGAAATTCTGTGCTCATCAGTCATCAGTTAGAGACATCAGTCTCACCCCCCACCACAAAGTTATCATGTGAGAATACGTAGATAACATCATCGCGGACCACTGAGAACAACTGAGCCTTCCTCTGCTGCTTATGTTGGGACAGAAAGGTCCACAGGGATACTGCTCTGGAGAAGACTCACATCCAGGCACTATTACGCTCAGGAGGTTAAGTCTAAATCTGAAATTTTGAATTGAAGCACAGAGTTTTAAAGGCTAACCTACCACTTGTGCATTTGTGATGCACAGCAGGACTTTCCTGTGTGCACAGGACACTCCTACATTGGGGAGAAGTGTCATGGAAGCAGCAAGAAACAAGTAAAAAGACTTGAGAGGAGAATCTTAGCCAGAGGTAAAGAAACTCATCATTATATTTTGGAAGCATCAACTAAACTGCCTAAATAGCAGATTTACATTTAAACTACACAGTATTACCATGTCCAGAACAAATTAATTTTCGAAGATTTACAAGTCAGTGCTTGCTCAGCTGATGTTTCTCCACAAGCGTGCACTTTCTACTGCATGACTGATCTCTGCATCCGCTTGCCTCATGCCCTGCAGACAGCCCGGAGCAGAAAGACCAGCCAAGCAGAAGCAAAAGGGCACAAACTGTTTTTCCTGTGTGTCTTGTAGGGTCCCTAAAGCAACACGTCCTGATTTTCCTGTGTGTGTACAAAGGCGTGGGAGGGTGGTGGCATGTATCCAGGCACTACCCAGGTAACATTTAAAAATGCCAAGGAAACACAGATTCTGTGCACGGTGACCAGTCAGCTCCCCCCGCACCACTCACCGCTCCTGGGGCTGCCGGCTGGGATCAGCCCGGGCCTCCTGCAACTGGCATTATTATTTACTTAAGTTACCGGGTCACATTTCTCTCGTTTTGTGTTTCTTGCTTTTATATACACCATTTTCCCACTAGAAAATACATTAAAAATTCCCCAAATAACAAATTGAGAAATATGTGTATGCAGCTTTTGTTTAATTTCCTCATAGCTTACTTCCACTTGAGAACACTTTGTGCAAACTAGAGACAAACTATAGCCTTGCAAAGGCTGTTTCAAGCTGAACAATTAAGTTATTTTGCTCAAAATCAACTGGTTTAAACTGGTGCAACACAATGACTCTTCTGTGAACTTTAAATTACATTTAAACCACTGCTTCTGCCTTCTCACTGCCATTACTCCTCCCCTTGTTTGACCAGCGTTACAAGCAGAAGGTTGCAACAAAGCCACCCAATTCCAGGGTCGCCTCATCTATCATCACCAAAAAGGCTCAGGCAGAAGTGAGAGGATGACTCTTGCTCAGACAGATGAATGACAAACCCCAGCCAGCCCCACAGCGGGGTGGTCTGGCCAGTGCGGGCTGAGCCCACGCTGCTCCCCACCCAGCACAGCCCACGGACTGGAATAACCCACCGCCCAGCTGGGCGGAAATGTCAAGTGCACACCGTGCACCAGCTGACCTTCATCAGCGAAACCCAACCCTCAAAGCGGCAGAACACGCTGGTGCGTGCAAACAGCCAGACGCTCCTGTCCAGGGCTAAGAGATACCAGCACCAAAACGGAATCCTAGGAAGGAGAGCGGGTCGGCAGAGCTCCGCGTTGATCCTGCTGCAGTCCTTCCAGTGTTTACCTAAACTTAACATCTGTGTGTTATCAAAAACAGGATCTTAAAAAAAACGATGTCACATATCAACTTCAACCCTTTTCAAATTTGCACAACAACCGCTGCATGACAGGGTAAAAGATTTGAATCACCAGTTTGCTGTTATTCTGATTCAGATAATATAAATACTTGAAAGTATACAAACAAAATAGACTGTCTGCAAGGAACAGATGTCGCAGTCACATTTGTAGGCAGCACTTTTCTAAAGGAATCTGGCTGAGCGGCTTCAACAGACCATCAACCCTTCACCACTTGATGAACACCTCTGACTTACTAAGTAGTTGCTGGCATACCACCAGGCCCTAAGAGCTGCTATGCGCCTGATAAACTAAATAAATGAAATGGCGAAGTTATTATCCAGGGTGCATGTCTTTGAGCAAAGACACGCACAACCAGCTATCCGTCCAGCTAAGGCAGAGACATTAAAGCGTCCCTGCGGAGCGAGCTCTGCGCTCTCCACCCCTCCCGTGCTGTAGCAGACACGCACGGCAGGAGCGGAGCGCACCCTCCCCGCGGCCCCGTCCCGCTCGCTTACCGGCGGGAGGCGGCGAGCTGCAGCGCGCTGTAGGGGAAGAGGCGCAGGCAGGCGGTCAGGTTCCCCTTCCAGAGGGCCCGCACGCCCTCGGCGCGGCACAGGCTGTGCCCGGCGCCGCGCAGCCCCCGCCGGCAGTGCCAGGTGCCCACCTGCGCCAGCACCGTCAGCAGCTCCAGCGGCGCCGTCAGGCTGAGGCTCAGCGCGCCCGCCAGCCCGGCGCAGCACAGCCGCTGCAGGCCGGTCACCCGCCCGTCCCGCCGCCAGGTGGCCATGGCCCGGCCCGGCCCGGCCCGGCGCGGCGGCACTGCCGGCGCTCACAGCGGCGCGCCCGGCTCGGCTCGGCCCGGCCCGGCCCGGCGGGGCGCGGGCAGCGCGCGGGCGGCTCCGCCCTCTGGGCCGCGGGGCTCCGCCCGCAGGGGCTGTGCCGGACGCTGCCCCCGCCGTGTCTCCAGGCGGAAGGGAGAACGCGGGCCCGGGCTCTGCGCCGCCTCCCGGCGTGTTCCCCGCGCTGCCGAGAGCCCCGGCCCGGGCCCTGCGCGGGCTGTGCCACTGCAGCCAGAGCGGCGGGAACACCAGTGCTTGCGGCTTCCATTCACATTCACGTAGTGTTACATTATTTGCACTTATGTAGCATGAAACAACAACAAACCAAAACAGAAATTCACAACCGGGACCTAGGTGCATTCAGGACGCTTTCCTTTGCCTTTAAACATATTTCCACGGTGATTAAAGGCATCCATTAAGTACTGGTTACTTCAGCACAACTGGCCAAGAAGGCTGCTTCTGAACTGCCGAGTTCTGCTGCTGGAACCCTGTGTGTTGACGCTGAAAGTGAGGAACTGAGTGAACATCATTGATAAGATTGACAAGGTCAATTAGTTAGGCTTTGTTGATGTGCCGTTTTTTTCCCTTGCTATCTTTAGGATAGTGTTCTTAAATTTCATATATAAATAACAGCAGCATATTGACGTTTTAATTATGTAATTAATGTGTTTGTGTGACATCCTAAACTGTCACTAGTAATGAATCATGTTACAGAACTACATGTCTTAAAAAAACTCAACACTTGGCATGGGGGGCATAGCAACTCTAATGCTAAGTCTCCGGAAACATTGCTATGCTTCTACAATAAGGTACTTTCTTAAAAAACATTTTTAAACACTTACTTGTGTGAACACTTTGTTCCTTGAATTTTCTGGAGGTTTCTGTGACATGTCACATTGGTTGTTCAGTAGATCTGCTTTCTACAGGACAAGTTTTCCAAAAAGTAGTGACAGCTGCCCAAAGGGATATCTCGCACCACATACCATCATGCTCAGTATATAAAGCTGGGGACAAGAGCAACGGCGACCACCGCCACGGCTGAGGGGTCAGGCAGGGGAGCGCCAGGCAGAAGCGCTGCCAACAGCGCGGGTGAACAGGCCATGGACATCAAGGCCCGTGTCCTCAGGAGGGCTGTGGTAACTGGTCAGAGGAGTCGGCACATGGTCTGGTAACTGGATGCAAGTTTCAGTAACAGTCCGTGGTTCTAACCAGCCTTGAAAAGAAGAATAGTGACTTGGCCGAGGTAGAAGGAGATGAAATGCTTGGTCTCACGAGTCACGTAGCTGCCAAAGTTCCTTCTCACAGTGCAGTGCCAGGTGGGATTGAACTTCTTGTCGAATTGCTTCTTTGTGTGAGCAGCAATGTCCTTCTCAATGCTGTACTTCTCCAAGGCCTGTGTAGCACACTCCACAGCGTCTTGCTGCATCTCTTCTGACATGCCTGCATTCCTGATCACTGCCTCTTGATCACTCATCGTTGCCATTTTGGCAGCCACCACGGGACCAGGCCCGTGTGGAACGGAGCAAGCAGGGCACAGATGAAGACGAACACACGGCGTGCTCCACCGCCACATCAGATGCACAATGTGATGGATGCACTTGACCTCCCTCAGCCAAACCAGCAGCAGTTTGGTGCAGACTCTAAAGGAGGTGAAGGTCTGTGTCATGGAGGGACCCCAAAATTAGTTTTAGGCAGACAACCAGGTCCAAAACAGACTTTTCTTCTGTCCGGGAAAACAACCAATTAGAAGCGGGATTTATACAATTAGCACTCCAGTAACAAAAAATACAGGTTCACATATCAGTTGAGGAAATTATTGGGGTACAGCAAATAAGAATAATGGAGATCCACAGTATGCATACACGTGGCTCACGAAAAACAATGCCAGAGCCATCCCTGACCCCAGAAAAATACCCTCACTTGTCTAGTGAGGAAAACACTCGCCCGAGTGGCAAGGAATTATTAAGGAAAATACACTCACTAGTCCAGCGAGGAATTATTAAGTTATCACTCACCCACACGCAGAGGTGAGGCAGTCCCAGTCCCAGGTGGTTACCTTAGACGGCGTTCCAGTCTAAGGGGAGGGTCTCTCATCTGCATTTTGGCCCATGACTCCGAGAGGACACACACAAAGGGAATCCTTGGCGGAAACCCCATTTTTGTCAGATCTGGCTGTGGGCATTCCAGAAGCTTCTCAGCTTCTCTGCACCCCTACTCTGGCTATAGGCACCCCGAAACTTCCTGACTCCTTGGCGCCTCTTCCCCTCTCCTAGCTAACCCACAGAGGGTTAAACAAAAGGAGCTATTAACTGCCCCATTGCAGGAGAGGGGGGATGTGTTGGGGAAGAGAGGGATGTGCAACTGTCACAGTCTGAGCTGCAGCCAGGCCAACTACTCCTTCTAGGAAACTCACAAGGAAGCAGAACCCCCTTCTGAGGGAAAAGAGGGTCCAATTTGCCAGACAGACCCTCCTCTTAGAGAAGTCTGCTGCCTGCCTGGGGCCCGGGCTAAGGACATCACTAGGAAACTTCCCAGCTGGTACAGCCCTCAGACTAGTGCCTGTTACTGGTCTTCACGTGGGTGGTGATGAAGTCACAACATGTAGTCCAAGGCTGATCAAAAGAGACTTCAAGGCCTCAGGATGGGTGGTAAGGGAATCTGGAGCACAGGTTTGCCTTTCTATCTCATCTGCACAAGGCAAGCCTCAGCTTAAGAGTCTTCCTGAGCATGCATTTTTTCCATCCAGTGTTCCCATTTTCATTGCTCATTTTTTTGGTTGAGTTTTTATGTACTTGCTCTGGCTGATAAAATGAATCAGCAGATGACCTCAGCTTTCCACAGCACAATCTAATCCATGCAGAAGATGGTGGTTGGTGTGAGTTTGTCTGTTGTTATTTTTTCTCCTGTGGAAAGGGACCAGACAAAATAAAACCAGACATGAAAAAAAACTTAAAAAGATAAAAAAGCCACTGACAAAGGTGAGAACTTTTGGAATCGGTTCTGGTTGGGAGATGGCCACACGAAATGGTTTGATTCAGTCCTTCTCCTCCTCCTGCATGTCCTCTGGCTTGTGAAGCTACAGCTTAGTATCTACAGTAGTTCTGTCTCCATGTTTCAAAATATTTTCAGGACTCCTCAGATCAGCTGACAGCAGATGTTTTCCTTCCACATGGTCCTTCAGTGGGTGTCAGGCTTCTTCTAATGTTGCCTTGAGCCCAGATTTTCCCAGTTTGCCCAAGGCCCAGCCTCTCAGAAGTACATCTAGATGACCCTCTCCAGGTTTGGGTCCCACCGTAGTGTCTCCCCTCTTGGTGAAAAGCCATCTTTCACTAACCCGTGCATTTCCTCACGGAAGTCTGTGTGGGACAAGAGAGTTGAGAGAATCCCCAGGCTACAGCTGAGGTCACTCCACCCAGTATAACTGGGCTCATTCACAAAAGTTTTCAAGGCTTTCAGAACCTCTAGACTGTTCATGAATCCACCTCAGGTCTGGGAGAAAAGATCAGGGATTGTGAGAGCAACAGCAATTGTATGTCTTGTCAGATTGCTTCTTTATGTGAGCAGCAATGTCCTTCTCAATGTTGTACTTCTCCAAGGCCTGAGTAGCACACTCCACAGGTCTTGCTGCATCTCTTCTGACATGCCTGCACTCCTGATTGAAAATTAATTACACCCACATTGGCACTGGTGCACCTGCCTTTGGGAAGAATCTTATTCCCAGAGTGGCTGGCAAGCTTGATGTTGCCCGTTTCTGACATTACTGTCAGTCGCTGAGGGGAGCTTCCCCAGAGCCGGCCCGATCTGCAGCGGCACAGCAGGTCTGGCACAGAGGGTTTTGCTGAGACAGGGAAATGCCTGGACAGCGGAGAGACCGGCCTGGAGCCAGCAGCTCTCCTGGAGTCACTGAGGAGGCCCAGGCATGGCCTGAGCAACAGCGACCACCCCCACGGCTGAGGGGTCAGGCAGGGGAGCGCCAGGCAGAAGCGCTGCCAACAGTGTGGGTGAACAGGCTGGGACGTCAAGGCCTGTGTCCTCAGCAGGGCTGTGGTAACTGGTCAGAGGAGTCGGCACATGGTCTGGTAACTGGATGCAAGTTTCAGTAACAGTCCGTGGTTCTAACCAGCCTTGAAAAGAAGAATAGTGACTTGGCCGAGGTAGAAGGAGATGAAATGCTTGGTCTCACGAGTCACGTAGCTGCCAAAGTTCCTTCTCACAGTGCAGTGCCAGGTGGGATTGTACTTCTTGTTGCTTCTTTGTGTGAGCAGCAATGTCCTTCTCAATGCTGTACTTCTCCAAGGCCTGTGTAGCACACTCCACAGCGTCTTGCTGCATCTCTTCTGACATGCCTGCATTCCTGATCACTGCCTCTCAATCACTCAGGGCTGTTTTGGCAGCCACCACGGGACCAGGCCCTTCAGTAAATATACGTGTAACAACTGTTCTTAGGCTGTAATTGGTTACATAGCAATTGGGCCACCTGAGAAAAGAAGTGCTCGGTTCACACCTCTGCCTGCGGTCATAGCCTTGTGTGCTTCCTAAGATCATTGACGATGGTGTTTACAGCTGTACAACCACAAGGGAAGAAATAACGTGTCTGTTTTTAGAAGGTGGAGAAAGGACATAAAACATGTCTTCCACTTGTGTTTGGAAGATTGCAGGAAGCAAAAAACCACTGAAAACTGAGGGGGTATTTGCGTGAATGACTGCCCTAAATTGAAGTCCATTGGCGACCTTAAAGGGAGAACAAGCACGGACAATGCAGACGGCACCTTTAACAGCGTGCTGGCGAGGCTGACACCCTTGGGAGCTGCTACACGGTGCTAAGAGAGACAGGCACCACGTCTCTGTTAGTTAAACACACAGAAGCCAGTGTGAAAACAGGCGAGAGCTGATATTAATCCTCCCACATGTACCACTCAGATGAAGCAGTGCTGGATGAGCTACTTTCGCTACAGGACAAAAAAAAAAAAACATTTAATTGCATCACACCCCCATAACTAAGCCTTTGCACCACGTAGAAGAGGCAATTGGTGAGGAAGTAACTCTGTCTTGGCGTTTTTTTAAGACAATGCACGCACACGGTGACCAGCCACCGGCATCTCCTGGGGCTCCGCCCTGCCCCGCTTTGCCGATTGTTCCTCAAAAACACGCGTGAAACCCCAAACACCGCACAGTCCCGGGTTACCCTGCCACAAAACGGCCCCGGTGGGTGCAGCCCCCCAGCCCTGGGGCCGAGGGCTCGGCGCAGCCGCCAGCCCAGCTCTCGGGGGCGGGAGGAACGGGCGGCGCTCGGGCGCGCCCCAGAGGCGGGTCCCGCCTTCGCCGCTGCTCGGCGTGGTCGCGCTCCGCCCCGGAGTGGCGCTGGGACGGCGGCCCAGAAGCGTGGGCGGCTGCAGCGGCGGCCGGAGCGGTAAGGCAGCCGGCCTGCGGGACTGGGGAGCTGCCAGCGGAGGGCGCTTCTAGGGCGGGCGGCTGGGCTCGGTGCCCCGCTCCCCCAGGGGAAGCGGTCGCGGCTGCGGGGGAGCGGCCCGCGGGTGGCCGCTCCCCTCCATGTCGGCCGGGCCTGGCCTGGGGAACCGGGGGATGGAGCGGTTGCCGGCAGCTTCGGTGGGACTGTTCGGAGCCCGCGGCCCTGCCGGGACGTGCCGGCTGATGTCGGGCTTGGCTCGGCCGGCGACCGTGGGCTCGGGCGGAGAAGTATCAGCCCCTCGCCCCCTCCCCTGGCCCGCGCGTAGGGCGCCGCGGGTCGCCGGGCCCGGGGTGCTCTTGGCCCGGCTGGCATGCGGCCGCAGGGGCGCTCCGGCAGCCCGGGTAGAGTGGCAGGGGGCGGCTGCCCCGCTCCGTCCCCGGGGCTCGCAGCCGGGGCAGGAGAGCCGGTCAGGCCCTGCCGCTGCCCCCGGACTCCGCTTCCCGCCGAAGCTGCCCCTCGGGCCCTGGCCGGGCCTCCTTGCGGCGGGCGGTGCCTGCGGATCCCGCCGGAGCTCGGGCACCTTCCTGCGGAGCAGCGGGACCGCGGCCTTGCCGCAGTTGCATCCATGGAGATGCCGTTGGCTTGCGGTTTTCTTCATCCCCAGCTCAAAGCACGCAACACGAAGTGGCAATGCGTGGTGTTAGCTTGAAAATGCCCCTTTTGTTTGCAGTATTTGAGCGAGCAGCACCGCTTCTGATCGTCTCTGCGTTTCACTTAATTTTGCGCAGACAGAGCTGAGTAAACCAGGTCTGTCTGTTGAAAAGCTGTTTAAACCTCTTGTTTAAACTTCTCCAAGAGACTCTTTCTGGTAAATGCTTTTCCTTGGGTGACAGACGTTCTGCTGCTGTGATTCAGTACAAACTCTTGCCCCGTTGCCGTTTGCTCGTAGCTGCTCGTGCACACCCACCCCTGCAGACCTGGCGATCCCCTCTGCTTCCAGCCCTCCTGCAGCTCTGCTGGTGGAACTGCGCGAGGGCTGTGCTGTCTGAAGAGTAACCTGCCAAAAGGCGTCGCTTTTTTTCTTTCTCTCCAAGCTAGAGCTCTTTGCTGCCCTGGTTGATGCTATGGTCTCAGAAACTTGTGATGGCCCAGGGCCTGGCATGAGTGACCAGCTGGGAAACTGGGGATGGTAAGAGCTGTTTGAGCTGGTGCTACTCTTATGAGTCTGATGAGGAGCGGTTGAGGGAGCTTGGGCTGTTTGGCCTGGAGAACAGGAGGCTGAGGGGAGACCTGATCACTGTCTACAGCTACCTGACAGGAGGCTGTAGCATGAAGGGGGCTGGTCTCTTCTCCCAAGTAGCAAGTGATAGGACAAGAGAAGATGGCCTCAAGTTGTGCCAGGAGAGGTTCAGATTGGATATTAGGAAAAAATTCTTCACAGAAAGGGCTGTGAGGCATTGGAACAGGCTGCCCAGGGCAGCGGTGGAGTCACCATCCCTGGAGGGGTTTAAAAGGCATTTAGGTGAGGTTCTTAGGGACATGGTTTAGTGCCAGAGTTAGGTTATGGTTGGACTTGGTGATCCTGAGGGTCTTTTCCACCTGAAGTGATTTTATGATTCCACTGTGGGGGAAGGTGAGGGGCACATCTGGATCAAATTATTCTTACGACTTGTGTTTTGCTCATATGGACTATATGGGTGTTTCAGGTTAGATATTGACAGGCTGTTAATGTTTCACAAAAGTCTGATTTTGTTTTAAAGTGTGAACTTGGATGACACATTTTAGAGTGTTCTAAGATAACGTAGTCTGTAAAAAGAATCGTGCAGATATTCTGGAAAGCAGTTTCAGAGTTACTGATTTCTTCTTGTGCTTTTCTGTAAGGCTATGAAAGGCTTATTGTACATTAACAACAGCTTGGGTTTCCATTGCAGTGTTGTGAAGAATATCTTTAAGTGGTAAAAGAAAGTGGACTTAAATGAGTCAATTCACTATGTATGGCACTGACCAAATTAATACTGTGTGCAGGTTTGGTATTTGTATGTTTCACTTTGGAGAGTGTTAGAACCTTGCGACAAAAATGACTCAAGGGGCTGGAGAAGGTGCCTCACAATGAGACACTGTGAGAGAGAAGAGAGCTCAAGCTATGTGTTTTATATAAGAAACATGACTGAGAGGCACCTGGATTATAGTCTGTTAGAGGAAAAAACAAAAAAACAAGTCAAACCAAAACCAAACAAAACCCCAACCAAACCAAAACAAAAATAACAAACAACAAAAAAACCACAACCAAACAAAAAACCCCACAAAACCACCTAGATGATGAAAGGATCTGCATCTAATAGAAGAAGGTGCATGAAGAATCAATATCTGAAAGTGGCTTCCATTTCAAATGGCAAATGATTAAGGAAAGGAACAAACTTCCCGTGGGAAGTGGCAGGTTTTCATGTTGTTGTGTTTTCAGACAGGAGTCGGATGCCTTCCTGGAAGAGGTTCTTCAGCCAGGTTCAGTTAGCACAGGCATAGGGACAGAATTAAAATATACTCACCTTTACTTGTTACTAGCTGCTGAGATTTTGTGAAAGAAACTGGCACCGTTGGTGGTTTGCCAGATTCTTTTTTCCTTGAAATTATGCCCGAGAAGTCCTTGCTAACCAGCGGAAGCCCCTTCATAAACTCTTTTGACTTAAGCATGTGAGGGGAAAAAAACTATTGGTTGTTTTTTGGGTACAGAGATAATGATATATGAAGTTCATGTATTCAAACTTAAGTCCTTTAATTAAAAAAAAGTCATTTTACTGTTTTGATTTTGTGAAAAATTGTTGGGTGAGGTAAAAGTTGTAAATATCTTCAGCGTGGTTGGCGCTGAAATTGGGAGATGATCTCAGGAGCTGGCAGGGCTCTTTGAAAAATACTTGGTTTCTTGTTGTAAAGGATGAAGTAGGTGCAGCAGCTGCTCTGTTAGGTGGTACTTGCCTAGTAAAGGGTGCTCTTTCTATTCTCGGTACCTTTTTGCTTCGGTATTCTGAGGGATGAATCAATTTAAATGCTATGCTTAGTCTGGCATTATAGAAGAAAACTTGCAATCTATAAGCTTAATTTCAGCAGTGTAATAGCTTGCCTTCATCAGTATTTATTAGTGTGTACCCTGTATTGGTATTTTTTCCCAGCAAGTCATTTCTAAACTGACCTTAAAATTTACCTCTATGCTGGAAATAACAATTCATATTACTTTTTTCCTTCAGTGTAGATAGACCTTGATACAATTTGCTTGAGTGTTTTCATGTGCTCACATCTGGGCATTTGAAGCTGATTGAATGCAGCACACATCAACAGAATTAATCGATTTTTAAGCCAGCAGGCGTTTGATCCAAAATACGTTGCTCTGAGATTCAGTGAACTCTGTTTTTGGCAGAACTGCACGAATCCTGCAGCCAGGAACGCTCTGCTGAGCGTACTGAACCTTTTGTCCCCAGAAGCGCGTGCCAGGCGTGGGTTTGGCCCACGGTGCGAGGTCAGATTGTCGGCACCTGATGTCACAGCAGGAGGAGACGTTTTGGAGTAGGGTGTTGAAGTTTGACTGACAACCCAGTGTGAACCCCAGATGTTCTGGTGTGCCAGGGTAGACAGAAACGTTCTCACAAGTGCAGCAGCGTTTGGTGGTCACCCGGGGTCTCTCTGTTGCTCAGCAGGTTGTCTGTGTTTGTGTAAGTACATGGCAAACTGGACTGATAAGTCTGATTTCTGCTTCTTCTGTGACAGGTGACTTTTGGTACAACCAGACATTTTAGTGAAGGAGCCGTAAGAAAGAGAAGCCTGGAAAGACTAAAGCTTCAAGAACAGGAGCACGTTTGAAAAAGGGGGAAAAAAAGAGAGAGGGTTGAAAGGTGAGAGTGTATCTTTAGAGAATGTCCCATTTTCTTGAAATGTATTACTCTCTCTCACACCAAGTAAAATACAGGCAGAGCAGCTACTGTAAAAATCCAAGCTTTGAGGAGACAGGAGTTGGAAAACTTGAAGCAATGCTATATAGTTTTAAATTAATGTTATTGTTGACAAGAAAAGCATCATGATGATTCTGTGTGTAAGCTGTCAGATGGAGGGCTCTGGGTTATGAGAAACATTGCACTAGAGACATCTTGAGGTCCCTTTCAGATTGGGTTGTTCTGTGACTCTGTGGGCCTGGAGTGAAATCAGAGAGCTGTTGCTCTCAAATTGCTCTTGATTGCTTAAGATTCTGCATGTGGGCGTTTTGTATTGCTCTGTGCTGCAACATCACAAATCAATGTCTTGATGCTCTGAAGTAAAATTAATGTGATGTACATTTCTAGGTGCCTCCAGATGACTGGAAGGTCCAAAGCTAGAGATGAACACTATTCTGCCTTTCCCTCTTTTTAAATGTAATTTTTTCCTTGTTGTTATATTTAGGGCAGTGTTCTTAAATTTTACATATGATTAATAGTAGTATATTGAAGTTTTAATTCTGCAAATAATATGTTTGGTTAGCATTCTAAACTGTCACTAGTAATTAATCATGTTACACACCTACAAGTTTTAAAAAACCCCAACAGTTCGCACCCGGAGCACAGCAACTCTAATGTGAAGTCTCTGAAAACATTGCTATGCTTCCATTGTTAATACCTTATTGTTCAAATACTTTCTTAAAAATATTTCTAACACACTTTGTTGTGATGGTAAAAGTGAGAAAACTTGTGGATTGAGATAAAAACAGGTAAAGCAAATGCTGCACACACAAACAAAGCAAAACAAGGGATTAATTCCCCACTTCTAGTGGCAGGCGGGTGCTCAGCCAGCCCCAGGACAGCTGGGCTGCGTCACACGTGATAGTGACATGGTCACTTGGGCTCAGATGTCCCTGCTGTGTCCCCTCCCAACCCCTTGTGCCCCCCAGCCCACTCACTGGTGGGTGTGAGGAGCAGAAAAGCCCTTGACTCTGTGTGAGCTCTGCTCCACAGTGACTAAAACATCCCCCTGTTATCAACACTGCTTCCAGCACAAATCGAAAACACAGCCTCATACTAGCTATGGTGAAAAAAGTTAACTCTATCCCAGCCAAACCCAGCACAAAGCTTCAAATAGTTTTGAGAACAGTGGAAATAGTTTTGTAATACATCTTAAATGGGACCCTTGTGCTAATCTATAGGGGAGATTTGTTAACTTAAGAACTGGATCCACATGATCAGTCTCTAGTTGTGTCCTTGGAGACAAATGATAATGTTAATCAGTTGTCTTGGCAGTGATTATAAAGAAAATCCTAGAATGCAAACCATTTGAAGGAACAAAGAACTCTCTAGACGTGTGCATCAGTTAGATGCATGTCATCTATGTGCTGTGGGTTTTTTTAACGTATTCTAACAAAAAATATTTATTGTTAGCCACATGCGGATTCTTGGCAACTGGTTGCTCTTTATTAGCACCTCAAAGACTTGCATCCAATTCCCCAGGACTCAAAATGTAAAACAAGTGTCATCTAAATTGTCCCATATTGATAATTACCTAGAAAAAGACGTGGTGATCAAAGAAGTTCAAGAGAGAAAAAAAGAAAACTAAGCTCGAGAGGAGAGAAGAGAGGCAGATAGATGGAGATGAGAAACATCCCCCAAAGCAGCAGAAGGTACCAGCTGAAGAACAGCAGTGGCCAGAGAATATGCCTGAATGGGAAGAAAGGAAATCCCTGCTAGCTCAGAGAAGAGTGGAGTCTGTCAGACTGCTTACAGTGCTGTTAAACCGTGTGAAAGTAAGACTATTTTAAAACATATTTTAAATTTTGAAGGGTATTTGTTAACAACTTGGATAATTCGCTAGACATTTGATGTCTTGATGCTATTCGGAAGAACGCCTTGGGACGGACCAAACACTGAGAAGGCCTGAGGTCCAAGTCGTGCGACACTCTGCTCTCAGCCTTGCCCTGAGAGCAAAGGCGGCACATTTCCACCCAGAAACTTTGCCTTTGGTACTTGTTCAAGGCCTTGTGGTTACTGCGTTAAAATAGGCTGGACTTGGTCCAGTGTTGCAAATCAGGAGTTTCAGGGCAAGGACGCAAATGATGCCGTCTCTGCTTGTTTTGGTCTCAGGTCGGCAAGTGGCAGAATTCAATGGACACAGAATATGCCAGTTGCATTTCTAAGAGCCTCGTTTGTGGCCAGCACTAAGCTGTCCGTTGTGTTGCCATTTGATTCAGCTGATGTCTTGGGAAAGTCAGCAGAGGAGCGATTAACATGTTGTGAGGATTTGCACACAGATTAACGTTTGAAGGTTTATTTTAGTGCGTTAGGCTCAGAAAAAATAGGTTTTTTTAATGAAATCAGGGGTTTTCATGTCTCAGGGGTGCTGACATGGTGTTGTCTTCACTATTCGCTAAGGAAAAATCTACTTGCAGCTTTTAACAAGTGTGTGTTTTCCCCAGTCCTTAAGTTTAACGATTTCTAAAGGGCTGTAATTTACTAAGAGTTGAAGTCAGAGGCTGCCCTGTAACGTAGAGCCCTGTAACGTAGAGCCCTGTAACAACTGCCGTTTGCCTTCTTAGTAATGAAGGTGATGTGTTAGATAAGCTTCTGTTTTCTTGGTTTCACCACTTGGAAAGCTTTAGACTGGTTGTCTTTGGGCCCATTTAACACAACGTATAACAAAGCAATTTGTTCTAAATCAAATATTTGCTCTACAAAAGTATTGTGATTTTCTACTCGCATGCAATACTAGTGATGTTGTGATCAGAGAAAGAATAAATATTTTCTTATGCAGTTGCAGTGAGAGAGGTGAGTTGGTTGAAAGGACCACTTTCTCATCTAATTTTGAATGCAGCTTTCTGCGATGATGAAAGATCTGTAGTTCTGACTTTGGAATAGTGAGCCTGTATGACGATAGATGAATAGTGAGCCTGTATGTAGTGAGCTGTGACGTTAGCCAAACTTATCCCTCACCTCTATAGTTCTTCTGACTGTAGGACTGCTTATATGTGAGTTTGCAGTTTAGCACTCTCTGTACTGTTCAATAAATGTACATACTCAATTTTCTGATTTTTTTTTTTAATTATTTTGTATTTGAAGGATTTTGTGCAGTTGGCAAGTCAAAAAGTGGATCTTTCCTTGGGCATAAGGGAGGACAATTCCTTTTCTGAAGCAACGTTGAAAGACATACATCAGGAACCAATTAACTCCCATTACCATACACGCAAAGAGCTGCAACATAAAGAAGAGCTTAAGTGTCTGTTAACCCAAGAAGGTAGCAGCTTATTTAGCGAGGAAGGAGATGCGGGTAACTTCTGTGCATCTGCTCGTCATATAGTCAGGACGATTTTGAATGTCCCCTCTGCAGCCCCAGGTGCGGCCAGACTGCCTGGCAGAGGTGCATGCAGCTCCTGTGGATCTTTACTCATTACAGTTACTCAGGACTGCAGGGTCATCGAATCTCGTGAGGAAAGGGACTACCCAAGGTTGAATGTAGTTTACACGCAGGCAGTGTCCGATGGAGACAGTTGCCAAAAGCAAAAGGTTTATGAGACTGATGAATTCATCCATTATTTACTAAACTACTATCAGACGCCACGCTATGCACGTGTTTGCTTCGAGCCAAAAACCACTGTGAACAAGTGCTGGTGGAAGAGAGTGGTGTCTGATGGTGATAACGATTTTGACATCGACTTGAGTAACAAACATGGTCAGCACTTCAGAGAAGTGAGTCCTGTGCAGAACCTCAAGAGAAATTGCAGTAGCAATGATAATGATAAACTGGTCACTGTTGGAGAACCTGAGTCAATAGACATGGTGTTAGGAAACAAGACCTACGTGGGTACGTTTGCAAAAGTGTTTGGAGTGCAGAGGAATGACTCACTCACTGTTGATAACTTGCCACGCACTAGACTGAATCATTCTTTGGATTGCGCTGCTGTTACCCGTGATAAGGAGTTCAAACAAGAAGATGGTATCAATGGGGACACTGTACCATACAAGACATGTAGACCTGCTTTCAGATTAAAGGGTTTGTTGGAAGAGACTGGTGATTCTGAGTACTTCAGAGAGCCACCTAGAGGCTCAATGAAGAGGACAGAAAGAAGGTGTGAAGAAGTTTACAGCAATAGTAATAAAGGCTGTTTGCCTGCAAGAGCAGGAGAAAGAAAATTAATGGTTTACCTTAAAAATGTAACTCTGGAAGGTCAAGAGGAGGAAAGCAGCAAATGTAGCCTCTGTTCTAATTCTCTTCATGAGGGCTTGGCAAGGCAATGTGAACATAAGCTTAAAAAGTTGCATAAGAGGTCTAGTAGTAGATTAAGGCATGAAGGACAGAAAAGTGAGAGACAACCCGGGGAAGCAGAGAGAAATGCTCACAAAATGAAGAAAAAGCGAAAAAAGCTTTCTTCTGATCTTTCATCTGACGAATGTGGCTTTTCAGAGGTGGACAGTTGCATGCAGCTGGAGTCTCTCAGAAAGATACAAAGAAAATGTAAGAAAATACTCCACAACAAAGTGAAGTTCAAGTCACTTCACACCACCATGGCAGCACCAGATGTTACCCCTCATGACGGCTCCCCGCTTCAGGAGACCCTCCAGAGGACAGGTGAGAAAGAGGGACACCAGAACTAAGGTCTCTGGCAGGTGAGGTTAGTTGCCACAGTTCTTTGAATAATGAGTGGTAAGCATTTTTAAGAAGAGTTTTTACAAGTATAAACATGGTGTAAAAAAAGAGTGTGACTTCTCTGCAGTCAAAGTTTGTTCAGTTCAGCTTGGAAACGCACAATGTGCAGCTGCAGTTGAAGAGCTGTGTTTGCTTAATTGGAGAGCAAGGTATCTGGGCATTAGCAGCTAGGTGGTTAGTCTGTTAATTGCTGCGTTTCTGGCTATAGTCACTCACAGCCCTTTCACAATTTACTGTGTTTTCAGTTCGTTGGCAGGTACCTTACAGCTACCTCCCCATACCCTTTCCCTCCTTGCGCCTCAGAAAACTCACTTCAAGTAACTTTTTTCATGTACTTATCTACAGGAGGTGAGAGGAAGTTGATGCTGAGAAGAGAGATGGATGCTGATGGCAGAGGACGCCCTCTGTTTCCTCTTGAGGTAATTCAGACAAACCCCTGCTCAGATACGTTCTGTGGAGCAGAGCCCAGAAGAGGATGCTGAACAGTCACTGTATAATACCTCTACAGTTTTTCTATACAAGTGGGAGAAGAAAGTCCTTTGACTATTAAAGGTGTTTTTTTGCTTAGCTAATTCCTTTGGTTAGATTATCAAACTGATGTAGTGAGCCACAAAACCAGAATCTGTGTTTGCCTTTTGGATAACAGAGGACCAAAACTTCCCCAGCGCCAGACAGACCTGTGTGGACCAGTTGCCAAGAATTTGAAAGGTTACAGATTGAGATGTCAGTGTGTTATATTCTGATTAAATGTAGGGAATAATGTAAATATCCAAGTTACGGTATTTAGTAATAACAAGTTATTAGAAAAGAAAAACATAGCTATGTAAATCCTAGAGCAAACATATCAAGTGCATCCTCAATCAGGTGGTTAAAATGATGGGACTGGAAGGTGTGGGGGACTTTTACACTCAATTGTGGGAAGTAATAGATGCCCAAATGGGAAAAAGAAATTCCCATCCTCTGTAAAACCCACAGTGAAAAAAATGCTTGTTTTCTGTTTACAGTTCTAGAGGTGTTTGTGAAAACTTGCTGGTCTTTAGGAGGGCGGATTTCACTGAACGCGTAGATGTAGTGCTTCCAGGAATCTGAATGATTGTCTAAGCAAAACTCTGAACGTTAGATAGTGAAAGGGTCATGCTTGTCAGCTTAATGACAGTCCCCAGAGATATGCAGGTTGGACATTTGTTCACAAGATTTCAAAATGTGCCCTTTTGAAGGCACATGCAACGAGATTGCTGTTTAGTGTGAGTTTGCTTACAAATAAGTTCCAGAAGAATTGTCAAATGCTGCCAGATTTGTGCTGCATTTAGGCAAAAGTGTGAAAACGCAGTCTAGGAGCTTGGGTTGTATCCATATTTGTTCAGCTGGCTATATTCAGAAGACAGCCACAATTGCTTTTGGACAAAGTCTGTTAGCAAGATACAGAGGACCAGTTCTAAGTTCAATACACTGTTTACTTCAGTTTTCATTTTAATATGCTTTATTTATTATGTGTCAATATACTAAGTTAACGTGATGATGTTGCCTTCATTACATAGAATATTACCCATGTTTATAACTTCTGCTCTAATAAATAGTAACTAAAAATTGTAATTGTTCATGGGTTTCCCCGAGTGTTCAATACTGATGATTCCTACAGGCTTCTAAGCCAATTTTTATCCTTCTTCTCTGTTCACACGCTCAGATATTGAGTGCCTTTTCAGGGTCAGGGATGACAAATGGTTGCTACTCAGAATGCTATTAACCTGTTACTTTTATCTAAAAAGATCTTATTTTCTTGGCATGAATATTTTCCGTCTATTTTGGAGAACATTTATACCCCTCTGAACTCTCCATTTTAGTATTTTATACAGTTATAATGAAGATCAACTGCTGTATTTGTTGGCCATGTGAAATATTTCTTTTGTGCTGGTATGACATACCAAGGGTGTGTTTTCTCTATGCAATATTTGTGGATTAAAGGTGACAAAACTTCCTCCTCTGTCAATCTATAGGCAGTTCTGTGTGTATAAGTCCCCTTTTCCCATGAGACAGGCCTTTTGATTACAGGTGAGATAGCATTTCTTTTTGTTAATCCAGGGGAGCAGGAGCTGAAGATTTCCTCTAGTGTAAATTTCCAGTGTTTTATCAACATGTCACAATATTCAATAACAAATAAATACAGCGGTTCTGTAGTTGCTTCTTGAGTTCACCTTTATCGATTGAAATTGATAAAGCAAATCCTCCATCTCCAAGCCCTCATTGTTAGTAAATAAAATGTGTCTTTAAGGTGTGAGACACCACTGTAATCTTCATACTGAAACAGAACTTAGGGCTTTCCTACTTGTTTACACATTCAGAACCTGTTTTCAGGTGTTTTAATATTAATTCTTTACTTTTCCTATCGACACACTGAATTTGAGCCCCACCCTTTCATATGCTGGCCTGTAGAGTGTAATTCTGTTGTCCTAAAGGCTAAGATTTAAAGATACATTTAACAGTTTGCTTTAGAGCTTTTAAAATACATAGCTTTGTAGGTTAAATTTCAGTAGTTGTAGGAATAAATGTCACATCTCAACTATGAAAGTTACAGAATGTTTAGACCATTAGAACATTTAATAGTTGAAAAGATGCATTAAAAGCAGCATTTACATAGTTTAGCAATGGAAAGGTTTAACACTGCTGGTGTAATTTCACACCGTTCAGTTTGAGCCTGGTGTGTGCTATTGTTTGAAGACATTTTTTGGGAAGCAGTGTTTGGCATGTCTGAAGCAGGGCCCTGAGATGGCAGATTTTGCAATCGAATCTGAAAATGTCGCCTAATGGGGCCAGTGAGAACTTCTGCTCGGGGAGTGTCGCACTAAGCTTTGCTATTGAAACACGCGCCCTCTTGGCTGTACCTTGTGTTGAACGCTGGAGTCAAAATCCTCCAGGCTGTTTTGAAAAGCAGAAATACACGATGTCTGTTATTACATCAGTCCATCTGCTTGAAATACAAGAATACAGCAATTATGATAGAAAACCCTTTCTTTTTAATCCAGAGATGCCAGGTGAAGCATAGAAACGCCTCACCTTTTATAAAACCTCTTGCGTAACTCTCGACATAAGCATTCATCACTGATTTTTTTTGTTGTTGTGTAACTCAAACAGCATGAAGAAAGAGCTAATAAAGATGATTACGAGCAAGTAGAGTCCAGATAAAAGAACATCTGAGTTTTACAAAGCAGTTGACAGTATGTCACAAGTGGTTGTAAAGGAGATGCTACTCAGTTGTTCTGATTTGTCCGAGAGCTCCTCAGGTGTGCCTTTGTGACAGACACGTGATAAGTGTCAGGACACTTGAGGTGAGGGAGGTTGCTGACAGTCTCTGCTCCTAGTTGGCCATCGTGTCTTGCTTGGTTAATGTGCAGTCCAGTCGTTTCTTGGGCACAGGCCTCCTTGCTTAGTCATTGCAGCCAGTCGCTGTTGGAGGGAGGGATCAAGTTGCAATGAACAGAGAGCGAAAAAAGAAGTTAACCCATCCATTTTCTCCAGCACTTTAGAAGAAAATAAAATCCCTGCCTGCTGCTTCATGAAACCACTGCTTTTGTGACTCACTTCTTCCCCTTTCACAATGAATTCTGTTTGTTTTCTCTGAAAAAGTTAGTGGTGTTACCAAGGTGTGATACTTCTTGCCAAGAGGCACAGATGCAAGAGTCAGATGGCTGGGCCCACCGGACAGTGGGTTCCAGCCCAGCCTATTTCTACTTCAGGGAAGTTTTCCAAAGCCCCAGCTTTTGCTCAATATTAACAAGTACTTAGGCCTTTATTTGCCTAACTCTGTTTTTGCAACAGCTAAGCACATCATACGACATGACCATGTTCTGTATTTTAATATTCTGCATTCATAGCTATTCAGTTAGAACATACATACTGTGTGTTGGATAATGTAAAGATATTGGAGAAAGACAATGTAAAACTTGAAAAACTGGGGGAGGATTAAGTATCAAGTGTCGTTGCAGTAAATAAAACCACCACTGTTATGCAAGAGTATTTTATTTTCTACCTTAAACAAATAAAAAAAGCACGTTTCTGATTTGAGGTAAACCATTAGTAGTAGTTTGCAGATTATGAACATCTCTAAAAAGTAAAACAGCAACACAAAGGTCATGATGAGATTTGCATTTGTCTCTATACGTTCATTAGGTAGTTCATACCACACCACTTCACGCGGGCTGTCTGGCTCAACCAAACACACTCTTCATGCAAAGGCCCAGTATAACAAAAAGAAAACGCCGAGACAGCGTTAGGACTGAGCGAAAATAATTTGTTCTCAGCACAGATGGTCTCAGGCACTTTAATACGTTGTGTCAACTTGTTTTTGAAAGTCGGTGTTGTGCGATGCACTCTACTTCCAAACAATCTTGCCTAGTTTACACCTTCCCACTCAGGAACAGCCAAAGCAGTGAAACTAAATACAGGTGCCCATCTGATCAAGTTCCCTAAGCACAATCACCCGGACAAGAAACACAAATCATTAGTTATCTCCTTGGAATTTCTGAGAAAGTTTTGCAGAAGTATTCTGGATGACGAAGGAGCACTGTGACATTTTGCCTTGGTTGAATCCATTTACCCAGCCCCTGCTGGTAGGAGATGAGGTTACATAGTCCCAACAAACTTAGTGCCTAAGCATGGATGTGAGTTGAGAGAGCAAATAGGTAAAAAGCAATTGAAAGGTCAGGTGCCCCAGGTTCGGCATTGCAGGTTACGCGTGAGATTGTGCCGTTTCTTTTAATGAAAACGTTCCAGAGCAACAAAGGCCTCAACACAGAAATGGCTTACACCATGTTATTTTATTTTGTACAGGAATCTTGAGTAAGTTACATTGACCAGTAACATTCTTCTGCTAGTTAAAGCTGCATGTACAAGAGCACTTGTTAATCGTGTCATACCAGCAAGTCTTTTAGGCCTAAGAATCAATAGCAGCTCATCTTCCTGGCTTAATGAAATTACATTAAAACTCACAGAAGAGTTTTACTAAGAGGAAAAGTGAATGAAGAGTAGTCCAGTCAAGTCACACTTCATGGTGTACCTGGTTTTAGGGATGCCTAGTTACACCTATTTAAACCTTTGTAACACTTCAGATGTGCTTTAAAAGTAAACAAATAATATTAATCCATGCATAATTGTGCATGACTGAATACATCAAGTATTCATCAGTTCTTATTATCTAAAGTGATTTAACCTCTAAGTATCTAAAAGTGATTTATCCTCTCAAAAATTCTTATCTTTTTGAAAAGTAGTTGGTGTTTAGTCTGTAAGCCACTATGTATAAAAGCCAAATTATCTTACATAATGGTGAATTGCAGTGCACTACAAATGAGTGTGATGCTTCATGGACAAATAAAATGCAGTCCCTTTTCTAAAGGAATTAGAACCCAAGGCCCAGATCCTGCAGAGGTTAACACAAAATGACATTTAGTGGATTTGGCGTTGCGTATGTGAAGTTACTCTTGTGCTTGTGTCCACAGTGCTAGGTTGTTAATTAAAAAATGGATTTCGACCTACTCTGAACTAAATAGTGATAGAAGAAAAACAGTGATGGTCCTTTATTGCCAAAAATTGCAGTTTACTTTTGCACAGACATTTTTCGTTCGTACTTCAGATTATGCAGGTTTGAAGAAAGACAGAACATCAGTAGTTTACCACTGAATTTGGAAAGGAAACCTTCGAAAAGAAACAATTTACTGGAACTCTGGACCTTTTGTAAGAATTGCTGCTATTGCAACGTGTAAAACAGCAGTGGAATGTTAGAAATGATCCTCGATGATTCAAAGAGAGATTGTTCCCCATTGCAGTCTCTAGTCTTTCTTTGCATCCTGGGCATCTTTTTCCTCTTCATCAGAGTACACAGTGGGCTCCTCCCCTTCCTTCAGCAGCTTACCAACATAGGGGTATTTAACTGCGGGAAAGAAAAGAATAATCCAAGTCATTATGGTGCCCTGAAGATGTACCTTTTTCACTCTTCTGTCCGTTCCCTGAGTTAACAACCTGCCTGTATTATAATAAAACAGCTCTCAGCAACTTGTTCCAAACACTGGGAGGAAGGAGAAAAGCCAAAATAAACTATCTGAACTACTGTTAATGTTGTAGTAAGTGTAAGAAACATGCAAAGTGAATGTAAACATCGTTCTCCTTCTATTGCCTAAGCCAAAAGATGAATGAATGTAAAGACACATGTAAACTGAGGGACTCATCCAGCTAAAGAAACAGAATCCTGGATTAGATTATTTCTCTTGCCAATGTCAAAGTTAGTTTTCTAACCAATGGTATTGTTAGAATATTTACATTATGTGTTATACATGCACACACATACATGCGGACACGTACTCAGCTTCCAAGGGTTTTTAGTTTTTGTAATATATGTTGAAAATATTAATCTCTAATAGGCCAGAAGAAAGATCCTTTCTCCTAAAGATAAAGATGGATCTGGTACCCGATTATGCAGCTAAGCCTCTGCCTTCTCTTATATCTCTTTTTGAACATGTTAAATGCAAGATCATATACATGTAAGAAGTGAGAGCTGTGCTATGCTGCCCATCTGTCAACTTCAACAAAGCAAAAGATGCCTCTGACTACAGGTATTTCAGACGAGCATTGTTGTTACAATTAATACAAATTTAAAGTAAGTAATTGCCAGATTTACTATAAACATAGTAAAAAAAGAGTGCAGCTCACTGGCAGCCGTGATGCCCAGACTCTTGAAACGGTAGATTTATACACTAGTTTAGGTCAGATATTGGGTAGCACCGTTCTGTTTTCTGCAACACACTTGTTAGCATCACGGAACAGCCATTCAGTGTGGCATGATTAACAGTCTTGATTAAGACAAGAAGAGCACCAAAATAGTAGGGGCACATCAGGTCAGGACTGGGACATTCTAATGACATTATATGGAGGAAAGCTCTATTCTAGCTAGCAATAGTAAATCTTTAATACTGGACACTAGATTTAAAACAAAAAACCATTTCATTTCCACTACTCTACTTTTTGTAGATGCAACTTCCATCATATATATATATAGAAGTTCATAAAGACGAACAACTGATATATTTATTTTTGTCTTATCTGAGTAGAAATAATCCCTTTGGTGTTCACTTGCCTAAAAGGCATCATGAGATATGGAGGAATTATTTTTCATCAACAGGATACAAAATAGGATAAAAAACCCCAAACAGACCAGCGGGCATGCCCTGGTACTAGGTTGACACACCAATTTCCATTAAACTGTGGTTTGACTTTCTCCTTTTTGAGCAGCAAGTTGAGGCACATAACACAAGACAGTTGGAATTGCCTTTTTAAAACTTGTAATACTAAGCACAGAAAAAGAAGGCAGCTATGGAAGTGACTTCCTTCTGTTACTGTGAGAACAAACATCGCAACTGCGCAAGTTGCCTTTTTTCCTCTGCCACTGGCCATCCCTGGCATGGCAGTGACCAGGCTGCTTGCAGGGACAGAGCATTTGCCCATTCCTGATCACCTCCTGGGGGAGAAAGTCTGCTGGATACAGTTGTCCATGAATCTGATAAACCCACCAGCAAGGCCATGCAGAATAATCCATTTTGAGTAAAATTCCCAATTCCTGTCAACTTTTTGGCGGTCTTACAGATCTATGACAGAGTGCTTGCATCTCTCCTGTGGTTCTGTAAGGACCAGGGGGAGGGAGGATGCAGAAGGAAAACCTGACATTTCTCCTAATTATTTTGAGTGACAGTAGTTCTAGTAATACTTAGTAAACTGAGGTATTAACTCAAAGTAAGGTTCTAGACCGATGCCTCCAGCTGGTAACAGCCTTTTAACCATTGCTTCCCTTATTACACACTAGTTAGCTACTGCTTTGTAAATAGGTTTAAAGTTGCTTACAAGTGAACTGTGACTCCCAGTTCATCAAGGTCTCTTGCTGCGTCACGTCGAGATCAGAGAGGTCATCATAGTCATCCCTCAAAGCCTCCTTATCCAGGCAGAAAGTGGCAAGACCTCGGGATGCATCTCTTCCAGCAAAAATCCCATACGGGCCACCTTTAAAATAAAGACGTAAGCAGCATTATTACAGAGGTAACGGATGTGATACAGTTTTCATGGATCAGAATCCCCAAAGTGAAACAGATGATGACCTGTGGGTCAGAGCTGCCTCAAACTTTTGGAATGTTTTTAAGTTTTATTCTACTTGGTAATAATGGATAACGGAGGAAGAGGACAAGAAACAAAACCATGGGAAGAGATACTGAGTTTGCTGAAGCATCAGGACAATGAACCACACAACGATGCATGGAACATACAAACAGGGTAATAAGGACAAGCATACAAATGGGAAGCACATGCTCAGAAAGAGGAACAGAAAAAGGATTTGTAAGTCTGAGGTGAAATGGAAGTTTTCTAAGAGATGATTCTGACTTAAAGAGCTGAAAGGATGACTTGACAGCAAATGTGGTGGAGATACTCGAAATTACCAACTTGGAAGAAACTTCTACTAAAACTTTCAAAACGCAAGATGAACTCAAATGATCAGAACATGCAACTCATGATAGATCAGAGATATCTTATCAAGACAGACTCTTGCTAAATTTCATTAATTATTAACTTGCTTGCATGACAAGGTGAAAATTGAGATATCAGGTGTTGCAACTAGACACTGAAAGTTCTTAAGGGAGCTTAAAGAAGTTAGATGTGGACTCTGGTTACTGGAGAGAACATGCCATCTTCCACGTGTCCCAGAGTGTGCCTTTTCCTAAATTCATCAAAAGAATCTTACTTTTCCATTAAGATGAAACCCAAAGTAGCCAGACACTGTGATGAACCATTCAGCAATGACCAAATTAGATACAGTGGGCAGCTGTTGCTGTTGTCAAGGAAGGTGGCATCCAAAGCATGGTCCTGAAGTTGTTTTCAGTTTGCACAAAGACAAAACTGCACGTCTAACTCAGCGTACACATCATCTCGACTGCTGCAGAATGCAAAGTTACAGTCCGGCATCCTTCAGTGACAGACTCCAGCCTATATTTGGACCAGAATTACTAATCCCATCATGCTCTCAAATACGTAGTACCTGCACTGTTCTCCTTGTCTCTGAGCAGCACTGGCAGCTCACTGCTGCAGCCACCAGCTGTCTGGACAGCTCAGGAGTGGTTGGACCACACAGATACTGGTTCAAATTAGCAAGACTCAGTGAAACAAACAAACAACAATATGCCCTAGTGGAGGTGATTAAACTCTTACACCTGGGTACATACTCTCCCACCCACTTCATCACTAGCTGCTCTGTTAAGTCTCCGCATGGCACAATCTTTGCACATTTTAACTGCCAACGCTCCTGATAGGAAGCTGTTTTAAGCCAAATTGCTAGGTTTAGTATAAATATACAATTGCGTGATGTCCACTGCAAGTTGGGAATGGAATGTAAACACAGAGAACACACTTCGCTTCTGCTGCCTGGCACCGGGCACAGGCACCCGAGGCCAATGGAGCCGCCCAGCCCAACAGAGGCACAACCCCTTGCAGTGTGCGTAACCTGCCCTGCGAAAATAAAGACAACAATGAAGCAACATATGCTGGCAAAGCCGGAGTTTTTACAGCACCGAGGCCCGAGTCCGGAGCGCGGGGAGCGGCAGCGCCCGTGCCCCGGCTCCCCGGGCAGGCGGGTCCCCGCGCTGCCGGCTGCGCCACCGCCCTTCGCAGCGCCGAGCAGAACGAATCCTTTCCGAACGTCGGGACCGTGAGCAGGGCCGAGAGCGCAGCGCCGGCTCGGCCGAGCGCTCATCCCGCGGGCCAGGGGGCGGGGCGGGTGCTAACGCGGAGCCGCCGATCCCCGGGGCCAGGGAACGAGCTCTCTCCGCACCGGCCCCGCGGCGCAGCCGGCCCTGGCCCTCCCGGCACTGGGCGGCGCAGGCCGAGCCGCGCAGGGCCCCCGGATCCCTCCAGCCAGCGGCCCCGGGCACAAAGAGCCGGGAGCTCCCTCACCGGGCCCGTCCCGCCGCCCCGGGCTTGCCGTGCCGCCCGCCCCCGCCGCCCTCACCGGGCCCGTAGAACTGCCTGCCGCGGGTCACGTCGAAGACTTTGCCGTTGATGGCCATGAGGATGCGGGGGTCGCTCACCCCGTCGTACGGCCGCAGCTGCGCCAGCGTGAAGTCGCGGCGCTTCATCTTGGGCAGCGGCGGCGGGTCCGCCTCGCCCGCCGGCACCGCGGGCCGCTCGCCCCGCAGGATCTGGTAGAGCAGGAAGAGGCAGAGCCCCAGCAGGCTCAGGTTGAGCGGGGACCCCACGATCTCCAACAGCAGGCCGCTCCCCTCGGCCGCCGCCTCCTCGCCGGCCGCCACCGCCTCGTCGCGGGCCATCGGGCTCGGCTGCGCTTCGGCACGGCGGGCTCTGAGGCGCGGAGCGGCGGCGGGAGGAGGAGCCGGCCCCTCGGAGCGCGGAGGGGGCGGAACGCGGCCGGCCCGGAGGAGAGGAGGGGCTGGGGGCGGGAGGAAGCTGAGGCCCTGCCGCCGTGCCCTTGCGGGGGCTCGGTGCCGGCCGGCTCCTGACGCGCCTCGGGCACTAGGTGGTGGTGTGGGCCCGGCGATGGCCGCCCGGAGCCCCGCGGAGGGTCAGCAAGGCCAGGCCGAGCAGCGGCGGCTTCGTGGAACATGATTTCACATAAATTTTAGCAAAAATATCCTTAGGGTTGCGTTAGACCCGTGTCAGCCGAGCTGCTGGGAGCCAGCCGGTCCCTGCCCTGCGCTCGCTCCTCCTGCGGGGGCCGCGTCTGCACTGTCCTGCTGGGGCACTGGAGCTCTGGAGCGCTGGCTGGTGATCTGCCCGGCTCCAACGAGGACAAAACGGAGAAAGACGGTGCGTTTGCCCCATTCATTCCTGTTCATTCTCTTGGTCCCTAAAACCCACAGAAGTAGCAAACACAAGGCATTATTATACCATCAAAAAGTGTCCAGTCATGGAGTTCTTTATCCAGGCTTCTTTTCAGCTGACATTTTGGTGAGGTCAAGGTGATGGAAATGCTAACTGGATCTATCTACTTGGTATGGTGTTCACATGGAGCAACAGGAGCCCTAAGTACAGCTCAGCACTGCTGGTGCCATCTGCTCCTTGGTGCCAGGAGTGAGGAAGCAGAAGTGATGTTTTGGGTCTGAGCAGTTGTCTCTGCAAATTATGTTCTCACCATCCTTCAGAAAGAACACAAAGCATAGCCCAGTCGGAATATCATCATCCCCTCTGCACAAGTAATGTCACAGGGGGTGCGCATGGAGAAGAAATGCAGCGTACCAACCTTGATCTTGCACTGTAGCTTGGCAGGTGGTTCATGTCGCTGCTTTAGGGGATTAAAGCTGCTTTTACTGAACCTACTACTGGAACATTTAGTTAAAATCAAAAGTAGGGCATTTCATTTACTTTCTAATTCCCAGTGTCAGGAAAATTTTAACTTTCTGGGCCACCAGGGCTAGTGATAAAGAGTTTTGCCTTTTTTGATACAAATAAGACATCTCAGTAACAAAGTGTTTAAACATTTTGGCTCTTGTAGGGTGTTTGGTTCCACCTGCTGTCTGATTTGGGAAGCCCCTTGGTTTATTGGTCAGCACTTGGACCTTGATCTGTCCTTCCATGATACGCACTTTTGCTTCCGCCTGCTGTGTAACTTAAAACACTCATTGTTTCATTGATCTGATGACTGAGATTTGTATTTAGTAATAAATCAGGTCTGAGTTTTGACCCTCTTTAGGATAGTAGATACATCTCCAAAACTTTAGAATTATTCAAACTGGGAGCTGTATTACCTAGGTGGCAGTTAATTCTGTTCAGTGTAGACATGACACTATTACACTTCATCGTGTTGATATGACATGTTAGAGGAATAGGTGCAGAAAAAACAGACATTCAGAGGGAGATATTTAAGAAAACATTTTGTTCAAGAGAGAGGAAAAATCCCAGGCTCCAAAACAACCCCAACCCTGAATTTGACCATGAACCAGACACTGGAGGGAGGGAAAAAGAAGCTCTGTTTATGCCTAGTATCCTAGAGAAACCATCCAAGAACAGTTCATTCTTAGATTAAAAAGGGCCAGGAAACATTGCCAAGATTGATAGAATCTCAAGTTATCTGCCACAGGAGCACTGGTACTGCGAGTTACAGTTGCTCGACTTCAAGCTCTTTTTGTACCTTGCAGCATAAAAAGAATATCCGTATGCCTCAGAACGCATCTTACTTAAGCAAAAAAACAATGACCAGCTATTTAGAAATAAATGGGCATAAAATTATTTCAGTCAGGATCGTCTAAATTCAGAAACACTTTGTTATACTTTTCTCGCTAGCAAGTTCACTTGGCAATTATTTTAGATGTAAGTGAGTTTCTAGTCAGAACAGAGTTGGCCCCAGCGCCAGTTAAATACCACAAGCATTAGCTATGCTCCCACACAGGTTTTCCTCTCCATTCTATACACAGGAATAGTTTCCTCCTTGAAACCATTCTGTTAACAACATCTATGAGATGGGTTGATAAAGCAGTTTCAATATAATGCTCTCTTATTAAGTGAAGAAAACATTGGAACTCAGATAACTTTCATGTCCTTGCAACTCAGAGTAGTTCAAACAGTTTTAAAATACTCCTACTTGTTTATTTTTTTGGAAACCAGCATAAATCTGTTAGAGATAAAGCAAAATTAGCGCTACTACATCACAGCATTTTTCTTACTGCTCTGTTTTCACTTTGGAACTTGTCTGGTGGATTTAATGAACATTTTAAAACATATTTAATGCTTATAAACAAAGTGCGCTTTGCCTGGGCTACCCGTGATCCGCTTTGCCTTGGCTGAGTATGCAGGGACCATCGTGACCAAGCCGGTTTCCATCCTCACGTTATCTCGTTGTTCCTTTGGAAGCCCTCCACAGGAATTCCTTTCTCTAACTTACCTGACTGACAATTCTAATTCAAACTATGACTGCAAGAAAGTTTTCAGAAGTTTGCAAAGATACTAATACCTAACTTGCATTATTTGCCAGCAGATTCCCAGAGCTTCTGTTCACCTGTCCAATCTAAATTCTGATTTGTAACTCCGACCTGAGAATTTGAGAGACTTCAGTGAAGTGCCATAGGAGTGTGTTACAAACAGCTTGTAACATCAAGTAGCAGCCACAGAGAGAAGGTTTTGCCTTGCAGTCCAATGACCTCCTGGAATGTGTAGACTTCTCAGGAAACTAAATAAAGAAACTAAAAAGCAAGATTAAATGTGCCTTAGAGGGACATAAGGAATTCAAGCCCTCTAGAGACAACATATTATATGAGACCATCCAATAAATTTACATATGCAAACTCCATCACACCTGCCTGTTTCTCACAGCTGGTGTCATACAGATATTACTTCTCCCTCCTTTTCTTGTGCCCTGGTAATAATTTCAGTTACTAAGAAGGAAAAAGAAAGGCACGATGAGGAGCTGTAGTCTCACTCTTCTTTTACTGACTAGTGCCTCCCTAAGCTGCAGGGGCCAGCAGGTCGAGTGTGCTCCTAATGCTGCAGCAGGGGTTATGTTCAGCTGGTGTTAGGAGTGGGTCTGTTCCAGGTGCAGAGCAGGCACCTGATTTAGGAATGCCCTGACTTACTTCTAAGTTTTATTTCTATCTCTTTTGCATTTCTGTTTATTTTTCAGTTGCATCTTCTGACTTTCTAGCTGTGTTCTTCATCTAGCTAAGTGCTAGAAGGTTTGCAATGGGAAGATGACACCATGCTCAAGGCTATTGAGATCCTGTCATTCCTGGAGATGTATGTGTAAACATCTGCAGTATAAAGCAGCTCCAGATGGGAATTTTTACCAAGTTTGAGAAAACGTGTCAGAGAGGGGGGTTGGAAAGGCCGGGAGCACTCATGCTGGAGAATTGCTTTCCATGGAAACAAACTGATGGGAACTTGCAACTAGAATCTTCCCCCACACGTCCCTGCCCCAGCCCCACCTTCCCCCTTACTCGCTTGTCTTTTGGGCTGCCAGGACTGTGCTTTTCGATTCAGTTGTGCCGAACAGGACTGACGGTTGCTGTGACAAGAAAGCTTGCCTGGGCAGTCTGTGCAGCAACTGTGCTGGGAAGATTTGGATATGTCTTGTCTTTTAACTATTGATGAAAATCTGGGTGTGAATTCTCAGTATGGGCTCCTTTCTTGAAAGGCAGCAGATGTCGAAAACAATCTGGACAAGCTGTAGTTACTTCTGGAAGGGGCATGGAAAAAGGAAAATGTAAGTCTGCATGTGATTCTTGCGAGGTAACAGTCCCTAGAAAGCACACAGATTGACACCGAACGAGTAAATAAAATCCCTGACTTCTTGGAAATAATTAATTGGGTTTGCTTACAGGTCTGATGAGCCAGGAGGGTTTTATGTATCAGAAACAACCAAATGACATGAAGAAAACTTGTTGTGTTCACGGGTTGAGTCAAATCAGTAGCACTGTTAGAGGGAGTAGGAAATGTTATCTCTGCTCTGTTAGTGTCAGGGAAACAGTATCCATCTCACATCCCTGTGTTCTTCAGAAGGACTGATTTTTACTTAGGCTTTGAATTTTGGAATGCATGAGCCATTGTCACTTGTGTCACTATATCCCTGAAGCAGGGGCTGTTATTTCTCTGCTGCTATGATGGAGTGATAGTTCTGCTATAGAGCAGATCAGTCTGTTTTAATGTGAATTGACAACTGACTTAAACATTAATAGATTTAAAGGTTAGAAGAAGGGAGGTACCAATAAACTAGGATGGCAGAGTTCTCTAGGTGTAATTTTGTGACATTTTAGTTGCAGAAATGCAACATGATAGGCATGGATTCTCATCTCAGTTTGAGCTTATTTAGCTGAAATCTGCTTCTAACATCCCTGGTTAATTACAAAGAGCGCTTTTGCTGCCTGCCTTTGGTCTGCTTTAGTTAGCTGGTCAAATCCAAAGCAGCCCAGACAAAATGGGGGTGGCTGATTAAAATGAGAAAAGCAGCAGCAGGAAAACAGACATATGGAAGGAATATCACTTGTTTTTTTCCAGACTTATTTAGGTGTCTAATTAGAATCGATACACTTCCAGGTGTCAGCCAAATTTCTGTCTGTTACACAAATCATAGAATCATAGAACGTCCTCAGTTGGAAGGGACATACAAGGATCATCGAGTCCAACTCCTGTCCCTGCATATTCCTTTAATCTTTTTTTTTCCTCCTCTGATTTGATTAAACTGTTGAAGACAGTCCAGTTGTGACTTGTTTGACACAAAGTTAGATTGCTAAGTAGTGATCCAGTGGAATCCAGTTTCCAACAAGGTAAGGAAGCACACCATTAATTTCCCAGTCTGATACCTTTCCAGCTGCTCTAGTTACGTGATGTTCCCAACGGGAAAATCTTTCAGACCCTCAAAGTCATCCCACAGCCGCAGCAATGTTATGCAAGCCACGTATGCTGAGAAGGTGCCTTGCACGGTGCCCCAGACCCTCAAGGTGATGTACTGAATGCAGACACCTTCGGTCAGCAGGCCGAGCGCTTTCCCAAGCAGCGGTGTCCTGGGAGCCAGGCCACGCAGCTGCCCGCCGTGCACAGCTGGGTTATCGCAGGTGCTCCAGCTCGGAGACCGTAAGAGTCATAGAATCACAGAATCTTTTTGGTTGGAAGAGACCCTCAGGGTCGTTGAGTTCAACTGTAACCTAACCTAACCTAACTCTAGCACTAAATCATGTCCCTAAGAACCTCGTCTAAACGCCTTTTAAACCTCTCCAGGGATGGTGACTCCACCGCTGCCCTGGGCAGCCTGTTCCAATGCCTGACAACCCTTTCCGTGAAGAATTTTTTCCTAATATCCAATCTGAACCTCCCCTGGTGCAACTTGAGGCCATTTTCTGTTGTCCTATCACTTGCTACTTGGGAGAAGAGACCAACCCCCTCCATGCTACAACCTCCTGTCAGGCAGTCGTAGACAGTGACAAAGTCTCCCTTCAGCCTCCTGTCCTGGCCGTGGACACCAAACCAGTGGGGAAACCCAGGAAGCCCTGGAGGCACAGCACAGACTTTTCACCCGCGACAGCAAAAGAAAAAGCCCAAATCCCTGCGGTATCAGACCCCTCCATTTAAGCGCAACTTTCCGCCCGGAGCCGCGCGGGCTGCCGGGCTGTCCCGGCGCGCGGTGCCGAGGGGCTCGGCCGGGCCGGCTGCGGTGGGACCCGCCGCCGCTCCCCCGCTCGCCCGCTCCCCCGCTCCAGGGACCGGCCCCCCCGCCGCTGCTGCTCACGCGGGGGGCGGGGCGTGCTGCTACCTGCTGCGCGAGACCCGCCGCCTGGGGCGCGCGCTGGGCGGTGGCGGGCGGGGCGCGCGGCGGGGCCGCCCCGGGGCGGCGGGAGCGGAACGGAGCGGAGCGGCGCGAGGCGCGCGGGCGGCAGCCGGTGAGTGGCGGGGACAGAGCGGAACGGGACAGGGAGGGCGGGCGGTAACCGGCAGGGCGCGCGGCTCCGGGGGGGCGAGGACTCCTGCCCGCCGCTCCGGGCCCGTGGGCAGCGGCGTGGCGGGGCGGCCCCGGGGAGAGCTGCTGGGGTCGGGCTTTGCAGATGCGAACCCCCCCGCGCTTGGCAGCAATGGGGTGACGCTCACGGGTAGGCGAGCGGCGTGAGCTTTCTGCGGGGCGCTCTTTGTTCAGGTGCTCCAGTCACCCGCTGCTGGCTGGCGTCTCCCTGCCCGTGGGTCTGTCGGGCTAGATCGGCATCCTCATCCTTAGGTCCCAGACTTGCAGCCGTTTGGTGTCAGATCTCCACATTATATGCCGTAACACAGTTTTTAAAATCTGTGTTAGTTAGCTGGGGTTGGAAGGGGCACACAAGGACCACAGTTATTAATATCACTGGACTTTATTTTGTCTCTTGCCCCATCAGTGAAATTGCTGGCTGTCTCCCAGATGCAAAGTCTTAACACTGGCGTCAGGGACCGGGAGAATACACCTGATCTCAGAGCGAATATGCGCTGGTGATGTGAGAAAAGTAATTGGGTATGGTTAAGGGAGCAGGTTGCATCCATAGCCTCTAGTAGATGAAAAGACACCTACTGTATCATTTCTTTCATGACTATTTTGTTGATACACTCCATAGTTCAGGAGGAGCTTGATCTTACAGGAGTAAAGCCTCAGTCATGTAATGACTTTGATGAACTTCCTATGATAACTATCCTTGTGCAAGTAGGAGTGGCTCGTGTAAGGGCAAATGCTTTCATCAGGGTAACAAGCTGCAGGCAGGGGATGAGCACAGAGTATCCAAGAACCCCAGCAAACTGCCTTCAGTCTTTTCCATAGTCTAGTCCAACTGCTTAATTGGAAATGTCACTTGAAATGTCCCTTTTCCCTTCCAGTCATTGTGCCGCGCCCTTGCACCACATCCTGTGGAGATCTCTGTGTGGGTTGACTTCTCTTCCTAGACACGCCACCATCAGAGCTTGTCTGATGCAGATTTGGGTGAGGTTTTATTAATTGCAGATCTGGTGTAGCATATTGGAGAAGTGGACAGAGGTAGCCTAGTACACATATTCAGAACTGCTTGGGATTACACTCACTGTAGATCTTCTACACTTTGTGTTGTCCTGATATCTGGTAGAAACTGAAGAAGGTTACAGGTAACTTGGAAGTATACTGTTAGGAACCTTCAAAACAGAAAGGCAAGCCTGGTGGCATTATATTTTACTAAAAGCTTCATGAACATGACTTTTCTATTTATTTTTCTCTCACGCAGTATAATAAATAATAATTAGAGCTCCAGTAAATTTGCAGATATAAGATGAGAAGTAGAAATATGTATTTGTTTTGTTATTATAAAACAAATACTAGTGATTTAATGGGCATGGAATCACTTTTGCACTGTTTGGTTGTTTGTAGTTTGGACTTCTACTGTAGAATGTACAGACCAGTTTGTGCTTCAGATCAATTCCCGAAGAGTATTGCACCTGAGAAGTTATATTGATGTAGTGAAGTTGCTCATCTCTTTCTGTAGAATGTCAGTAGATGACTTATCACAAGATCAGCGCAGTTACACTTTTCCAGACTGAGCTCCTACATAGTCATAAAAAAATTGCACAGGTGGGGTGTGATTCTAGAACTGTCCAGCCCAACAGAGAGTTTGGGTCCATATCTGCAAAATTCAAAGTTGCCTTCGTTCTTATTATAGTATAAGAAAGTGCAAAACACTTCTTCTCACCTTAGACTTTATGGCTGACTCAAATTTAGTATCTATATGTTGATAGATTTATGTGATTACGTATATATATGTATAAATGCTTTTTCTACTATCCAAACCCACGTTACTTGCGTGCTACGTGAACCAAAAGTAAACTCCTTTGTTTTCTGAGATCATTGCAAGTTGGAAGACTTTTCCAGTTAAGCGGTTTGCTTATGTTTCCATCAAAGAATTGATGGAAGTTTTGTGAAAATGAAGTGTCACAGATTCCTGTGGCCACACAGATGGAGATGAGCCCGGTGCAGATTTGATGACTCAAAACTCTTTGTACTTTGGAACACACAGCACAGGCTTTTGGCTGTATTTAGACATTTGGGAAGTAGATCCCCTTTTAGGCTTCTTTTAGTCTTCCTGGGAGCCAGCAAGTGCAGATTTAGCCAACAGAAGTTATGTTTTACAACTTTCGCAGGTTTATTGACATTGGCTTCTGTTTCAAAGTCAATATTTGTCTCTACTTGAAGAGTGTCTTAATTTACCAGTCAGAGAATTAGCCACAGACAATGCGCACCTGAGTTTTCTGTTACCAGAGGAAGATGTATGACAGTCAAAGTAGAAATGAGAAACTGTACTTGGTCCAAAGATCTGCTTGATACTGGGCCATTTATTTAGATTTTAAATACACTTATTTAGAGTCCAACGCTTACTTAGAATATTTCACAAGAAAGCACTAGCTGCAAGTGAAAATACTGGGATCATGCAAAAGCATTGCGAGAAGGGCTAAGATACTACTCAGTTTTGAACAGCTGTGAAAATGGGCACTCAGTGAACAATACTCTGTGTACGTGGGGGAGAGTCTAATACGTTTAATACCAACACACACATCTTTAATCGTTACTACTTAATCTCTGCTAAAATCCACTACAACTTTGACCAGCATGCTTACTGCATCTGATACTATTTATGTATTTATGTATCTGATTCAGTCGCATTTATTTATTTGTATGAACTCTATATAAATGAAAAGAAAGTACACACTGGTTTAGCAAACTGTGGAGTGGATTTTGTTTTATTTTCCCTGAGGATTTTCAGTAATCCTTATGTTTGTGCTGTGGACAGTGTACATGGTGTGGCTGGTCTCAATATCTTTAGTTATGTAACGTAAACATCAAGCTGTGCGGTAAGTCAGACAGGGGACAGAGCAGCGTGACCGGTCCCTGCTGTCTGTCAGGCTGCAGGCCTGGGCTGGGATAGTGGGAGCTGGACCCAGTGGAAAGGCTGTCATTGATTTTAATGAGCTCTGGATATGGCCCAAACTCGAGAATCGGTGGCTTGACTTTATTGGAGTGCCACCAGCATCATGTTGAATCATGCGAACACAGACATGCATACATCCTCCTAAAGTTTAAAATAGCTTTCAAAAGCAATGCCAGCGCCACAAGCGTAGATACCATTTGAATTTCAGCAGTTTCTCCTAGATGAATTCAAACACATTGCATGAGATTTTGTTACTTGATGTTGGTTTTAGTGCAAATGTCGTTCTTTCACCCCATCAGTCCTTCAGATAGATTTCTGTACTGATTCTTCTGCCTGTTTAAGGTCAATATATTGTGTAGTTTAAGCATAAAGCTAAACAGACTTCTCTCCATCTGGAGAGGCTTATCTCCATATCTTTGGTTGACAGCTTACATGTGCAACGGAAGGGGTGCTACAAGTTAGAACTTGAAACCACCCCTTTGGCGCGCAGCAGACACTGAGATTTGTAGCCGAGGTTATTAACAAGGATCGTTTTAGCTACTATTCCTCCTGTGTTCCTGCTGACTATTGCAGTTTCCCCCATAAACCTCATGAGATCTCATCAGGTTATAGCTCACACTGCCAAGCGATCATGCAAGACTCTGAATATTCTTCCTACCAACCAAAACCAGGGAAAACCACCAAAATATGTACTCGGTATGTACTTGAAAGCAGGATCTTTAATGATTCAGAAACTGAAAACGAAGAGAGTGCCAAATATGATTTCCAATATACTTGCTTGTTTAAGCCACCACATAGTTTTGCTGACTCAGGAGTGCTGAATCTGGGGAGGCTGCACTACTCCAAGCTCTTTAAACAGTAGGAAATAACAAGGATCTTATTTCACAGCTTCTTTTTAAATTGCTGCTTAAAAGCCTGTGGGGAAAATGGAGTTAGTGCACGTACTTACTTTGCCTACAGCTTTGACATTCTCTCTAGAGCTAACCTCAGCAAAATGGTGTATCAAGGAGTTATACGGCCTCTCCTGCCTTCACTGCCGTTCTTTTGGCTTTTCATCTGCTGTTCCAGCCCTTTCTTCTTTCTGCTGAACGTGCATTCCTTAAATTTAACTACTAATAAGAGGCTGCTATCATTCATAGAAGTCTGTTAAGTATTATTGCTATAATTTGCCAGAAAAAAACGTTACAGTAGCTTGCAGTCAAGTGTGTCCTTTCCTTTCTGCTAGTTCACACTTATGAGACCATTTTTGTATTCCTCTAGGTCAAGTGGGAAGGATACCTGCCAGCACATAGGGGGTTAGTGCTGCTGTAGTTTGGCTGGTTCTTTGCCAGTCTTTGCTCTTTTGAGTGCCAAGACTTTATTATTATTATTATTATTATTGTTATTATTATTATTATTATTTTCTTCCTTTTTTTCCCCACGATTCCTATCTTAGGAAAGTTGGAGCTGCAGCCCTTACCATGAGGGCTGGGGACATTTGTCTCACCCTGGATCATGGTATCTGCCAAACCAGCATCTTTTCCCTGTCCTGTTGCTGACTTGCCACACATGACTACAGCCAGATAACAGGGCTCTAAGGCTTCCTTGCAATGCCAGGATAAATTTTATCCCTGTGGTTCAGGAAACTGTTAATATATTCCCAAGCACTGGTAACAACAGGACAAGGAAGGTTTAGCCTGGATGCATCCTCTCATCCTATTTTTTTTCAAAGCACTGTCAGGATTTCCGAGTTCTCCCAAATTTACCCTCTCTTTTTTTTTGCATGATACATTTTGTTATCTCAGTAGGAGAAAGTGAAACAGCGAGGGAAAGAAAACCAGGGAGATAGGCTGTGTGGCTTACTTGACATTTGAGAAATGGTCCAAGAGTTTCTCTACATGTTTGAACTATAGACCCGTAGTATAATTACCCCGGAATCTGCTACAAGCTGGGAGAGTGTATGAATGGTGCTTGCTTGATTTTATGGCTTTTTCAATCTATGTGTTATATTCAAGTCTGCCAGCACATGATTTAACACCTCGTAGGGAGCTTGTGGATTTATATAATTGACTCTTTAAATCTTAGTTAAAAGAAGCGAGATGTGAACACAATGTTATAGAGAAAACCTCCTGTGCATTGGGAGAATAAACTCTGCTGGAGATCCAATTTCAGAATTGCATTGTGTACAATACTAATGGAAGTTCTTTCCAAAATCTTTTCTTCTTTCTTTGCAGATATATTAAGAAAGGCCTTATTTACAGGTGCATAGGGCTTTAAATTTTCAAAGGTTTTGGTCCTTTGAAGGAGTCGTAACATGCAACCATGTCGGAGTAAATTTCAAAACCACAATGCAACGTGTTTGTGTCCTCTTAAGAGTTCGGGAGCAATACAGTGAGCAGAACATAGGCTGTTTATACACCTGTTGTTAACTACCAGCGTGTACTTCTTCAAGCATTTATTTTTTAATGCGTATTTATTTTTCATCTGTCTTTTGTACATTATCACTTTGCTGCTGCTGTGCTGACTGAAGAGTGGATTTAGTGAGAGTTAAACTCCTAAATTTGTGGGTTCTGTCATAATTAAAAATAATATCTTATTGTACAAGAAAATACATTAAAATGTTAAGGGTCTTAAAATGAATCAGCTTAAAGCAAGAAATCTGAGTCAAGGAAAGGCTATAATTTATCTCAGAAGTTCTTGCTTTAGTTAATTTGCCAAGCTTCTAGGCTAGGCAAATGGTTCTTTTTTATCTTTTTAACACAAAACAGTGTAAAAACATGTTAAGTAGAGGAAAGAGGAGACAAAGAAGCAAACCAGCCATTATTATTGTGATGAGTCTGAAGAAACTATGTTATAAACAATGCCACCACAACCTTTGTGGGTTGGATTAGAGGAAGAAGAGGAATACAAGCGATTTACGTGCTGTGATTCTGGTGGTCACATTTCTTCAGCTCTGGTGGCCCTCAAACTGTGGCCGTGGCCACTGCTCTGCATTCTGCAGTTACAGGAGGGATAAAAGCAGTCATAGGGTGTGACTGGGATTTTGTTCTGCTGGACCCTACACAGCATCAGCACAGTCCTGTGCCCGAATTCCTCCAGAGAAGGAAAAACTATTTCAGGTTTGGAACAGGTTTTCTTTTTAGTGGAAGGGGTGTTATATTTGTAGTGTGTGTGGGACTCTTCAGAATATTTGCTGGTTTTGTACCTGATTCAGATGAAAATAAAAGCTTGATCATATCATCACTAATACCATTTTTCCTGATGACCAGTGGCTATTCTGCAACATTCAATGTCATTTCCTTTGGATGTCTTTTACTAACATCCCATTATATTTCGCAATTGTGTCTGAATTAATGGGGAAAAAAACTTTGCACAATCTAGGAAAAAATTCCAGAAGTCCTGTGAACATTTCGCCTTTGTGCTTCATTGTAGTTGCCTTCATGAAATATTAAATCTTGTCTGCAGTCAGAAAATATTACAATAAAGGTGTTGTGTAATCAAAGAAGTGGTGGAAATTCGTCTTTTAACTTAGCTCATCAACCTATGGCTGCTTTTAAATACTGTCTAGTCTTATACACATTACATATAAATAGTCTTCAGTAGATGGAGGGGTTGCTTAGTATTTTCATGACCAAAAGCTCTCTTGAGTGCAGAACAAGCACGGTTAATCTTTAGACTTCGCACCTACCTGTCTCCAGGCCATACGCTGAGTCCCTTGAAGACTCAATTAGTACCATGCCAGACAGTATCAGTTATATTTGCCTCTGTATTATATCCAAAGGAGCCGTTTCGTGAGAGGATCCGTGTTGGTGTTCTCGCATAGGTGCTGATAAAACCTGTAGAAGGGGTAGGTGACTTTGCAGCTACATGGTACGTGGTGACAACTGCTGCTCTTCCTGCTCGAACCAGCAGTGTGGGCTGGCATTTCACTGTATGGAAACTACTGAGATGGAAGGAACTGCTTAGTAGCAAGGATTCAATACCTGAGGCCAATACCAGTGGATCTCAGGTATGTTCTGCTGAAAGGCCAGCGACAGGGGCCAGAGTGGTGAGGCTGAGAGTGGCAGTGGTTCTAGGAAAGCTCCGGGTATCCCCTAATCCCCGTGGTAAAGCAGAAAGATACTAAAGCAATGGGCTTAAGTTTGTTATGACTGTTAACTGTGGCTTTTTCAAACGCTGCTGATCCTGGGATGATTGATAGACCCACCAGCTCAGGGCATTGCTGAAGTGGATGCCAAGATCTGTGGTTGCACTGTTTGAGATGGGAAGGACCAAGCAGAGGTCCAGTTTAAGCATGTGATGATGTGACTTAGTGACTCAGAGCTGTAGTTTATTCAACAGTTTTAAGTAAAATTCCTCTGCAATTAGCATATTTCCTGCCTCTGGATATTTATTAGATATTTTCCCTTCCCATTATGATGGGAACAGCTCCAGCATATTTAAGAAAGAGCTGGGAACACACTGGAATATTTAAAGATTCCCAGAACTTAAATCCGAGTGATGTGTTGGGCTGCCATGCAGGGACTCTGCTGTGCTATGGCTCTGTTCTGCTGAAATTGGCTCAGCATGAGGTATTTTTTATGCGATGATTTTAAAACGTTGGACAGGCTGGGCCAAATCATGTAGTGCAGTCATTGATTTTTACTTTAACTCAGCACTTTGATGCCAGTGAACCCCGTAAGAGTTCCCACGGTTGAAGACTGGCTGGTGAACTTAAAGTTATCTTGGATATTTATAGGGTGCCTATTCTTGTAGGGTCTTTCTGGCTGTTCTTATTGAGAGGGAGGATGGGAAAGACTCTAAAACATGGTTCCAGGCAGCAGGAACTTTGGGTTCAGCTGCAGTTTATGGTTCCTGGAATAGTCACTGAATTACTCTGCCTTGGTTCTGCCAGCTGTACCTGCAGTATGGAGTAGTATTATGTGCTGTGCAGAGGGGCGCAGGTCTGGTGCTTGTGGTTCATCTTGCATGTATCAAGTGGTAGGAGTAAATTTATTGATACTCAATACTTCCTACTTATTTTGCAGTTTGTGAAAAGAACTAGGGAGTGTATTTTCCTTTATCCAGAGAAAAGTGAACAAAGACAGTGAGATGTTACTATTGCCTGCTACTTTGAGTTAAATGTCAAGAGCATGCAGTTTGGACTTTTATTTTTCTGTTCAGGTCCCCTTGGAGCAATAAAGCCTGCAGACAGGACATGCTGGGACCCTGCTGCCCTTCTCTGGAGGTTAATGGTCACTTTATCTTTAGCCTTGTGTTTGCAGGCGCTGGAGTCAGACAGCCTTTTCCCCAGAACTGTGCTTCCGTGGTTTCTCATATTATGAGTTCAGCTGACAGCCAGCAAGATGGTGTCAGAGATGACCTTCGCTTTGGAATTTTTATTTCAGTCACAGTCGAAAATCAGGATGTTGATGGTTTTAGGAATATTATTCCAGATGTGTGAGTCCTTGGTTCTCCTCTTGCTTATGCCTGTGCAAATAAATCAGGAGTAATTCTGTTGAAGAGGTGGGTCCACATTAGTGCAAAACTGATATACATGGGAAGTCATTAAACCTGATTGCTGCTCACAGCACAGGCAATGTCAGTCTGATCTGTCTCCAAGGGAGCTTGGCAAGAGTACTGCGAGGACATTGGCTGGATCTGTCCCCAGAGGGGAATTTGGGAAGAATGGGGTGTAGAAAACTCAATTCATTATTCACATAATCTCAGGATGTTTGTTTAGATTCAGTAACTGTTACCTCTGGTGTTTGACATCTAGACTAGGCGCTGGTCCATGCGCCTGTAGCTACAGACTGTGTTCTCACATTTCTTTCCGGATGGTCTTGTATGTTGCTGCCTGCCTGGACACCGAGAAGGAAAAGTTGTGTTGTTGGAACTCAGTATTTTTTAACATGGTATTTTCTTAAGTCAGAATGTGTAGAAATAGAGCCCCTTTGTTCAGCTTTGGCACTACCCGCCCTTAGACAAAAGAACCACAGTTTCCCAGTATATAAAATATTGACCATGCTAGTATTTTCACAGGAAATACCAAGCTCTTCCACTGTGTCAAAAATAATCTGCTTTTCATTCACAGTCATTAAAATGTTAGATTTTTAGATTTATGATGTTGGATGAAAAAGCAGATATTTGAGAGGCAGCACATCCTGGCTACACTGTCTGCGTATACAGGGATGCTGTTACTTTCTCTATAAATAAATGACATATTTATATGCAAATAAATCCTTGCAGATTGAACAGACACTTCTGTCTCTTTATCTGTATTATTTGTTCGGCAATTGACGTTTTCTGACACTGAAGTCTGAGGTTACATCTGTGATCCTGTTGCCAATCTAGGGGAAATTACCTTTTGATTGACACATGGCCTGACCTTCATCTCCAGATAATCCAGGAAGAGTTCACGTTTGACTGTGGGAACACAAAGGACGGATTTAGCATACCGGTGTCTTTTTGGCCATATTTTAGAATTCAGTAATGCCCTGGATACCCCACATAGAGGTTTATCTTCACTGTTTCCTCAGAGGTCAAGATAGTGTGTTTGTGATAAACTGCAAGAAACGATTCAGAATTACCAAACACTGGAGTCAAAAAGATTATATAAATTGCTGCTTTCTTTGAAATATTGAATTACTTTACAGGAAGTCCTCTAACAGGGAATAACAACGAAAATCCCAGACATTGTACACAAAGTGTAAAAATAGACATAATTAGATCAACATGCAGCAATTAAAACTCCAGAGCAAGTATCATGGCAAATTTTTCAGGCTTATATGCATGAATAAAAAGCTGATACAGTACACAGTTAGAGGTCCGTGGCTACACCTTCAGTTTCAGACATGGGCTTTGACCCTCATTTTCCTCCTAATATTAATCACAGATGGACGTGTAAACTCTGCAAGGCAGAAATCCTCTTATCTCCACTTCTTTGTTTTCTGCAGAGTGCTGTGTTTTATTCCAACCCCTTGTTTGTTTAAAGCTCTGATACTGCAGCTTCTAACAGTGATACATGTTTAGTTGTTTCTTTAGTATTACCGAAGAGTTTTCACTGAAAATTCCCAAGCCAGGCCTGTTTGCCAGCCTGGGAACCTCACTTGTGAGAAACCTAAACCCATTTCTGCTTCAGTAAAGGTCTTTCCTGAGGGTCACATCCATGTTAGCACACAGTTAAACAGTCCATATGCCAAGTACAGAGAGAATTGTGGTGTGCAGAATGTGACCTGCAATGTTACAGTTAGATTTCTGCACAGGATTTATTACAAATTATAATGGAAGAAATGCTTTACAAGCAATTCAGCTGGAATGGCATGTTTTTGTAAATACTTAGTCAAGATCAAGTGCAGCATAAAATCTAGACCGTAAGTTCTCATTTAACCTGGGCTTCATTGCTTGGTGGTAAAGGCACGAGAACTGATATCTAGACTTGGGTTCTGCTGGATTTGCCCCAAAATACCTCAGTTGATGCGCACACACTGGTAGGGTTACTTTTTCAGAGTTAAACAGGTGAATAGGATGTGTTGGTGGTGTGTGGGTTTGCAGCTCTGCCCGAAGAGGAGGGTCGGTCTGTGCAGCTGCATCCCGGGCTGCGGGAGCACGGGGTGCTCAGGCCGGCGGGAGCTGGGAAAGGTGGAGAGAGGCAAAATACCCGAAAAGTGCAAAACGTGACTCGAGGTGCAATCGCAAGACGTGTGTAATTAACACTCAGCATCTTCATTACATAAAATCCAGGTGCGTACAGATCAGTCTGTGTGACGGCTCACCCCAAGGCAACCGTGCCGGAGGAGCCGCAAGCCTCCTTCAGTGAGTTCTCAGCTAATAGACACCGTGGTTTTTGCAACAGCAAAACTTACCAGGGGAATGCAGTCAAAATGTGACTTGGTAGAGTGGCTGGGAGAGAGGGCAGTAGATTTGGTAGAAGGTAAAGGCTAAAAATGAGAGCCCAAAGTCGGTCTTGTAAACAATAAATCAGTTCAGAGACACTAAAATACACATGAAATCTGAAATGCTACAGGCTATCAGTTTGCTGTAGGATTTCTACTCCTACCTTTACATTTGTCTGGTGAAAAATCTACATGAAACCTTAATCCTTTCCTGAAAATAAAAACAAATCAATCAGATATCCATGTTTAAACACAGTCTGTGAACCATGGGATTTCCTAGCTGTGTGACATCTGGTCTGTCCCTGCTGCTGTGAGCTGTGTATGTGTCCTGCCCGCATGCAAGCCAGCCTTGACGGACGTTGTGCAAAGCGTGAAGTGTTTGCTGTCTGGGAGCCCAGGACGCCGTTAGCCCTTAGGGGTGTAGTTGCAAGAGGCGGCAAGAAAAGCAGTAGAACTGTCGGACACAAAACGTATTCTGAATTTCTGGTTGTGTGTGTAGCTCCTAACACCTCTGCTGTCAGGCTGCTGGCGTGTGCCCTATGCACGTGTATACGTGTAGGAAGTGCCTGTGGAAACGTGCCGGTGTTTTTTAGCTCACTTTGTTCCCCCGTTGGCTCACTAGTTGCTGTTGGTTACTTACGTTGGAGACACCTTTTTTGCAGTGGCACAGGTGAAAGTGCCTATGAAACAAATAACTTGCTGGTTTTAGGAGCTGTATTTTGGTGCAAGCGTTTCTCAGTGGTTGCGTTGCTGGGCCTTGCCCAGACTTGCTTCCCGCATTCCCTTCGCAGAAATTAAGAAGCCTGTTGGGAAGTGTAGCTGCGGTACCGCGGCGGGAGGGCAGCTCTGTCGGGGCTGCCCGTGCCGCCTGCGGGCTCAGAACGTGAGGCCAGATGGATTTGGATGTGCAGTGATCACAGGGGGTGGTGCAAGGTTGGGCTGTTGAGGGAAAGCAGTGGCAGTGAGGCTGAAGAAGTCAATGGGGAATGCCGTAATTCAAATGAAAGTGAGCCCAGACTGGGTTATTTCAATAAAGCCAAGCCACAAACTTTAGAGGAAACCCGGATCTGATTCAACTTCCAGGTGTCTAAACTTGCTGTCTTCCCCATCTTTAAAGAACCATCTTTACTTTGCCAAAGTCTGTATTGTGTGGTTGTTTGGTGTTCATCTGCTTTCCAAGCTGAAAACAGCTTTAATTAACTGGCAGCAGAGCAGCCCATTTGCTTTAGCACTTGACAGGTGAAGAGCTAACGTAGCTCAGCGACTGTTTGGCTGTCAGACCTGGGGTACAGCACCTACGCACTTACTGGCACTGATTTACCTGTGGACTCAGAGCCAGTGATGTCTATCAACGTCTGGGATCTCAGATCTGTCCCGTGAAGCTCAGCGTGCAGCATTTGGAGCTGTGCTAGCGATAGAGGCCGAGCAGTGCGTAGTAAATGCTGCCATAAAGTGGCTTGGAGACTGGTACAAAGATAAAGAATCAAAAAGGATTAAATCCTCTGATGGGGTAATTATCTTTAATGACTGTTTACTAGCCTGTGCTTCTTGGAAAATAAGGGGGGTTCTAGGTGGTGCAATGTGTGTTGCTAAACTGCTGGTTCTTGGGAACAGGACTATGACCTGAATGAAAACCAATAGATGAAAATCTGCATGTTCAAGTAAGTAACTTCAAGACGAAAATACATGAAAAAAAAAAAAGAATAATGAAAGGAAACATATTATGAAAGCAAAACACTTGGGGAGCTTAGGAGACAGGGAATCTGCTTCATGTTAGCAAAAAATCTGATCTTTTGCAGATCGTGGGCTGTATTCTACACCAGTTAAAGTGATGAAATTCTTCGAAAGCCATCAGGATTTCACCCTTCCATTGGCTTAAGGGGTTGGGCCTTCCCACTGAAAGGCCATTTGGTCTTTCTTGCTTTTAAATACAAATGTGAATTTCTCATGAGGTCTGCTTCATTTCTTACTAGAAATGTTTCTGTTGGCAGCATTTTCTGAACTAAATGCCAGGCGGATTTCAGATGCAATCCTGCATCCAAGGTTTTGTACGTTAAGCCAGTCAGAAGGTTTCTCCAGTAATCTCCAGGAATTCCTTCTCGGTGGTTGTTGCCCAATAACCAGAGTCTTGATTTTTTTTCCTATGGGCTTTTTCTGACAGGTGGAGACTAATGCTCTCTAGCCGGCCTTTTGCTGTTACCATTAGAAGTTCAGCGCAAAGTCATTGTGACAAATGCAGTAATTCAGGACAACAGCGAAACCCATTTGGGTAAAACTTGAACTAGCATTACTGTATTTTTGCTTCTTTGTCTTTTCCCAAGTGAGAGAAAGTGTATCTGCTTGAGATCAGGTTTGATTTGCGGTTCTCCTGTGGATGGCATTGAAGTTGGCAGCTCGTAGAGGCTTTCTTTCCTGCTAAGTGGGAAACTGGACTGGAGTATGATTTGGTTCCTGTTTGTGATGGCCCTTGCACTTGCTGCCATTTATTATTTGTGTCACGGCTTTCCTTTGTGTAGCGGGCTTGGTAGAAAATAAAGAAACGGAGTTGTCTGTTCACAGATTTCAAAGTTCTGCCCCGTTATGAAGCTGCTGTAGCTGGGTCAGTTACGGGGCTCCTCACAGAGATGCGTTTCTCAAACTTCATGTCTCTCTTACAGGAAAGGTGTTAAAAGAAAACATTTTTTCTCAAGTATTCCAGAAGAACTGCTCCAACTTAAATCAGATCTCTCTACTCAACACCTTTCAGAGGAACTCATATAGAAATATAATACTCTCATACTCACATAATACTCTCTTGCCAGCATTCAAATATTATATACTAGCTGAGAAATACAAATAAGAGTTATGAACCTACTGCATTTAAATATGTATGTGATTTTTTAATCAAGAGCTGCGATTCTTACCAAATATGCAACTCCAGGCACCAGCCAACACCTTGTTACTGGCTGTGATGCTCCCAGCTCTGCACAGGCAGCCCAAGGAATGTCTTGCCTCACCTCTCTGCTTTCACCTCAGCAGAGGTCATTAACAGCCGTGATGCAGATTCATTGCCGTATGAATTTAATGCAATGTAGTGTAGTGTCGGAAATGTGTGCAGCTTTGTTGTCGCCAGGGCTTGGGTCAGCCCTGGGAATGAAGCTGTTTGAGGTTTATGTTCCCCAGTATTAAACCAGACCCACTTTCCTCCTTCCGCACCCAGTGAGGGTCTCCTTGGTTGTGCTGGCGAGTGACGAGTGTTGCGTGTATCGTCAGAGGGCATCACCAGACAGTATTCTTCTCATACAGCACGCTGACTACTTTAAACTCCAGAGCTTTTTGCCTGACCTTGCGATATTGCAGTTTTGTTGTTTTGTTTTCTTTTCTGTTAATGTGCAGAGTAGCTTGTTAGAATAGATTGTGATTTACATCGAGGTGGGATAATGCCTGTTCTGGAAGGTCCCATGCACCCCTTATGTACTGGAGAATTATTACAGTTTTTAGTCATTATTTCAAAGATGTTGCAAGTACTTCCTGTAGCCTTTCTCTGTCTAAAAAATAACAATAACAATTAGTCTCCTCGGGGCTTCTTCACATCCTAATTACAACCAAGCCTTTCATTAGTCCCACGGGGAGGCAGAATCAAATGCCATATGGTATTTTACACTTAGGATGCTGTGCTTAACCAAGAGCTGGAAGGAGGCAGGAAAAGGGGGAGTTAACAATTCATAACCATGTACGGAGCAGGCACAGCCCTCCTTGGACCCCGTTCAGCAGAGTCTGAGGGCCTCAGATCAGGAACTTTATCTGGCAAGTAATTGCATCGGCACGCTGGCTTTCTTGTGCGCGTGTGTGGGCACTCGGAGAGCAGGACGCGAAGCTGCTGAATTCTTTGTGCTGGCATCTGCACGCAAGGATGGAATAAATGCACACACGCCTCCCGGGAAGGACCATGGCTGGATTCTACGGTTGCCTGAAAAGTAAAAAGTAAGTGCCATGCTGAGCCCTCCCCTCCACCTTCCAAAGCGAGCTGAGGCTGGTGGGCACTTGGAAATCCTGTCTTTGTTGTGTTTCAGCAGCAGCACTGGACAAAATGCTGGTGCCTTGAGACCAAAGTACCGTTCTGAGAACAAAAGTGCGAAAAATCAGTTCTGGCTGAAATACCAACGTGGTGAAAATTGGTCATATTTTTTTCCTTCAGAGGTATAAACATGAAATATTGAAAAAGGAATTAAGAACCTTTTCCTGTCTAATTATAGCAAGAAGAAAAATGTCCTCTTCCTTATTGATTAGCTGTTTTGTTTATGTATTATCACATAAAGATGAGAAATAAAGAAATGTGCATTGGGTTTTAAAAAATGTTCAGCTAGAAATTTGGCAGTAAATGCTCTATGAGAATGTGGTGTGCTTAATTTTTGTATGAGCAACCTGAGATTTATTTCTGTAATTGCTCCCTGGTAAGAGATTTGGTTGCATTTAAAGTAAATATTTTGTATTGCTTCACTGACGTATTCTGTTGGAGCAGACTATAAAGGGAGAAGAGAATGCAATGATGTATTTTAGTATAATATTTGTGCTTTAAACCACTGTGACAATACATTCTGTTTTTTTCTTTGACATTTTCCATGCTAAAGAATGGAACAAAATTTCTGCTGCAAAAACTGAGCAGTGTTGTTTGATGATGTTTTGCATCAGCAGACTGTAGAGGGCTCTATTCTTGCATACAGTATGGGATTACAGAAAGTGAAAATGGACAGTGAAAGGCAAGCAGAGTTGTATCTTGAGGCTTAAGATGCGAATGAGGATAGTTAAATGTATGGGTAAGTACTGCTTAGGTGAGGAGGAAAAGTACAGTTAAAAAGTGAAGCTGGGAATTCACTTTTTCTCCTTTTCCCTCTCCTCCAAGGTTGTATCCCTCATACCAAGTTTATCTCGCATTACTCTGGTGGAAATGTGCATTTTCAAAGGCACACAACTCCTCTTGGATCTCAGTTAGCATTTCCAACCCATATTGACTCATTTCCTCTTTTGCAATTTGCAACGGTGTCTATGAGATGGATCTAAGTACTTGGAAAGCAAGACTGCCTTAGAGAAAGGGGGAGGATGCGATCAGAACTAGCAAAAGGGCTCAGAGTGAGTCCTGATGAAGGTAGGAGGATTGGTGCTTGAATTGACAAGAAAAATCAGTGTATATTGTTTGATTTCTGCCAAGCTGTTTTTCCCCCAAATCCTCCAGCATCTGATGCAGTTAAAACCAATTGGGATGTCTGAGGCTCTGAATGCTGGGCAGATGGAGCTTCCCTCATGTGGCATACGATCTCTTCTTTCCTGGTGGATCTCCACCTGATTTATGAGGAACTGTGGGGTTTTTTTTTCCTCAACAAATTCTTTTTTCTTGTTACTCTTCAGTTAGGTCTCTGCACCTGATATATATACAGGTTATGTGCCTCAACCTGTTATTTCAGCCCTGTGATACGTTCCTAGGTGGACTAGTGCAACTGTTATTACTTTGCTGCTTTGGCTGTGATTATTGGCCATTAAAATGAGTCTAAGGCACCAATTGCAGTAACAGTGATGCTTTTAGCCTGAGGTTAATTTTGGATTATATTTGTTTGGAATTTTCCCTGAAGAGTTTATCTTTCTGAAAAACTGGCTCATTGGAAAGGCTTCCCCAAACCTGCACGTGGTCCTCTGACCTGTAGGAGTCAGTTTGCTTTCTGAATGAAAGCTATTTTGGAATGAAATCACTTATGTTTTAAACAATTGGCTTGGGTACCAGCAGGGATTTAACCAGACTAGCACAGAGCTCAGTGCAGGCCATGAAACCTGCCCCTGGTGCTGGGAAAGGGGCCCGTCCAGGGCTTTGAGCTGCTGGGACCAGCTGAAGCACCTGGGCTGTTGGAGCAGCTGCTCTGGGTGGCTGTGCTGTGCTGTGCTGTGCTGTGCTGTGCTGTGCTGTGCTGTGCTGTGCTGTGCTGTGCTGTGCTGCTGGCACGAGTACCCTCACTCCCCTGCATTTTGCAAGGGGAAGCAAAGCCTCTGCCTTGGTACATTGTGGAAATGTACGGCTGAATGTGATCTTTGTGTGGAGAGTCCTGTCCCTGTGCTTTGTTAATGTTCTTTTATGAGATGTCACATTAAAAAAACAAAAAGCCCAAAGCCTTAATCCAGGTAGTTCTTCATCACAGCCACAATCTTGGCTGCTATTCCAATGAAATAGAAGTTGTAGATTGCTCTCATATTTCTCTTTAAGCAGCATCTGAAACCTGAATAATCTTAAATTGTTCTTCCAGTAAGTTCGTTGCTCGTCATGCTTGCTGCAAATTTTCATTGTGCTTGGTCCTAGTATAGTGTCTGAAAAAATATCTGGACAGATATGATGAAGTTTTCTAAAGCTTGTGGAGGAATCTTTTCATACGTCTCTCAGTTTTTGGTACTGGCCAAATGCATAGTTATGAGCTGAAAATGTGGTTGCTTGAATAGTAAGGTTCACTGATGGTCAATGCAAACTGCCGGTTTCCAAAGACAAATATAGTGTGTTAGACGCTATATAAAATATTTGGCTGAAGGCTGTGCATGCCAGCTCAGAACTGGTTTCTATAACAGCCTATAAGGAAATGTATTTAACTGGTCTGTACTTAATGCGGTCACTCAGGATTTCATGATGCCTTTCACAAGCAATCCCAGAATTATAGACGTATTTCAATTTGAATGTTTTCTGCTATACCATGCTCTGCACTTCCAGTGGGATATTGTATTATTTTCTTGTAGTCCAAAATTGTAAAAAACTGCTGATGTACACTTTTATCCTGCAAACAAGTTCAGCATTTGGGTAAAGCAAGTTGATCAAGGGATGCATCAGTATAATTTTGAATATATTTATAGGTTGCTTGAGATGAAAGTAATTGCGAATGTAAAATGATGTTATGACCATGAAATGGAGTAAAATGTGTTTTCTGGATGAGGTGCTGTTACTCTGTTGCTGTAGCTTGTGTTGTTGCCTGTTCAGATGAGTGTCAGGAAGGGAGTTTGGTGTTTACTGGGATTATTGCAAAGACAGTGTAGCGCTGTCCGCCTGATGGACAACCAGCGGAGATGTCTGTTCACTGCCTCCCGCACCATCGCCCCACGCCGTCTGTTGGAGAGGGTCTCACGGGACAGTGGAAGGAATGCCAGAAGTCCCTTCGTCACTGGTGCATAATATACTTTTTACAGCGTTTATATCTGTGTGGGATCCTTAGAGCCTTTGGTTCCCCATCCCCAGCGAGCAGATGCTGTTTCAGCTTGGACACCAGCAAGTGAATTGGAAGTGGTTTAAAGCTCCACCAACTGCTACTGAAGTAGCAACTTGGCGCTGTGGGGAACGGGGCAGTTTAAAACTGTTGGCTCTTTTCTGTCAGCAGCTCATTTGCCTCCTGTGGCCTCTCTCTGTTTCGGAGGCACGTCATCGCTGCGGGTCTCAGTAGCTGTGTTTGGTGCCTGTCCGCAGGACGTGGTGCTGTGCTCTTCGGCCCAGTTTTAGACATGGAGCATCTCTCCGGGACTCACGGGCTGTCTGAAGTGACATGCTGGTTCCCTGGCTATCCATGTCCTGTCCCTGGGCTCGGTGGGGCTGGCAGCTGTTGAGTGGCCTTGGAGTCAGTGCTGGGAGCTGGGGCAGAGCCGGTGCTGCGGTCCCGTGAGGAGCTGGGGGGTCTGTCTGTGTGCGTGGTGAATTCTGGTGAGATAAAATCCTTCCCTTCAACACTTTGGTATCCTGAAATATGTTTGTTTACCTGTCTTTATTGTACACCACTTTGACACAATATTTCCTATCCAGGGCAAGAAACAGTAACTATTTTTCCATTTTTTTGTTTGGCGTTTTTTTTGAGATGAAAGCATTTGAGGATGAAAGGTGGTTCCTGCCCAGCAAAGCAAGGTCACCAGTGCAGAGGCAATCCCTGGATCCACACAGGGGTGACAATACTGGGTTTTGAGAAACAGCTTATGGGGAGGTGGCAAGAGGCAAGGCATTGAGCAGGAGACGGGATGTGCTTGTGTGGGAGGTGCAGAGCTGTCCCTGCGGGGGCCAAGGCACAGTGAGTGAGCTGAGGTGGAAGGACTCCCTGAGCATTGTGATTTTATCGGGGGAATCTTTCAATACACAGCCTATGAGCATGTTCCTGTACATGGCAGTTATACAGAGTATTTGGACATTTGTGAGCTTTTTGTCTCCAGCCCACAGGGATTGTTCAGTATTATACCTGGTATTAAATGTGTGCAGGCTTAAGTCCTGTTTTCTTACTCAAGAATAGTAGAGAGGGTGAGCAAAAGCAGTCAGGAGGTTGCAGAGCCAGGGCACTGCAGGCAGTTGAGCACAGTTATTATAGCACAATGGTGCTGTATTATTAACAAAAAGATCAACTATTAGTCTTTGTTGATTCATTCCATTTGACTCATCTCTGTGCAAGAAGTTCAGTTCTGGCTTAATACACCAGTGAGTCACCCCACATCTCCCAGTCCTCCTCGTTCTGTTGGTGCTTCTCTCTGGATGGCGTTTGTTTCAGCAGCCACGGCGGTGCGGTGTGTGCTGGCTGCAGGCAGAGGAATTCCAAGCAGGCATCCCTGTTTGTTTGGTTTCAGCAGAACAGCCCTCTCCTTATCTCCAACGTGCTGAGTATTTGAGAGACGTGCACCTCTAATGCTGCCTGTCCTGCTTTTCTTGCACTGGAGCTGAAGCTTCTTGGTTTGGGACAATCTGCTGAATGTGATTCTCACTCTTCCACACCATTTGGCTGTCAGAGTTTTTGTCTGCATTATTTTGCCAGTCCAAGCCATGAAAATATCTTGTCATAGTTTTGCCTTATGATGTCTTCTTACATGAAAAACTTCTGCTCAGTGTCTAGCTTTGTACCCTTACAGCCAACTGCAGAGATTAATTTATCATTCCTCCTCATACAGAGGTCTAGAAAGTTTAATAATTGTGATATGAAGGCCTATAATTGGCTTTAGAAGATGGAATGTGGCTATAGACATGCAAGACAAAAGTGTGGTAGGTCTAAGCTGTACTTCCAGTAGATAACCTACCTGAGCTGGTGTAGGGCAGCTAGAGCTGATTACCAGCCAACCTTGGGAAAATCTGAGATAAGTCTGTGGGGAGACAGGAAAAATCCCCAAGGTGATTGCAGGGTTGATTCCCCTCTCCCTCCTTCCCCCATTTCTCTTAGGGGTTGCTGCTGTAAGAAAACAGTTGAGCACAAGGTGCTCCACTGTAACGTAATCCAAGTTTATAGTTCCGCATTAAAACTGTTGTAGTTTCAAGGTTAGTAAAACTATTATGCATCAAGGAGTTTTAAGCAGTATTTTGGATACAGCAAATACTAACTGCAGATTTATTTATTTATTTATTTATCTTTGTATCTTGTTCTATTATTAGTAATTATTTGTATCAAGATAGCAGGTGGCCCTCCGAGGCTTCATTGTGGGAGTCACTGTTTAAACAAACAAACAAGTCAGTTAATACCCTGTCTGATTTTGCTTGCAGATGCTGAGCTGTCACTGTTCGTCACCGCGTCAACAGTCAGGGTTGTGCTAACAGCTGAACATTTCCAACACGATGTACACGAAGTAGCTGAGATGGGGGCCACACGCGCCATTATTCATTTTTTAACTGTATCGTTACAACAGTGCGTGCTGCTGCACGTGTATATGTGCACAGGTATCGAGACATTCTGTGGGCTGTCGTACCCTGTCACCATGCTGGTGTCTCTGTGACTGCTGGAGGGGGTTGTAGCACTCGTGGTCAGAGCCGTGTAACTTGGCTGTGCAGACCGAGCTGCCTGATTTTGCTTTTTAACCATCCAGCCAGAGCTAAGGCAGCATTCCAGCTTCAAATTTTTGTGGTGGTTGTTTCTTTTGGCCTCCGAGTTTCAAGGATCTGGTGCTAATTAGGGAACCGAATGTTTGACTTTTATTCATTATGAATTCATTTATGCTTATTCATTCTCAGAAATATGTAACTGCACTTTTGCCAGGCTTGTAAGTATCACTCATCTAACGACGCAGTTCTGATCCACACAGTAGTTCGGATATAAATGGGATGCTTTTGAACACTCTAGCTCAGAATTGATGCAGGCATCATGTGAATCATCAAGCTATCTGTGTATGTGGGAAAATACAGATATGACAGAGGTACAGAGGGATTGTTTGTTGGTTCGCTCTCGCAGTCAAACTGCTTTCCATCATCTCAGTTTAGTGAAGAGAATGTTCCAGAAGTTGAATTTTCATTGCTTTTCCTTCAAAAAATACAAGTCATATTATTGGTTTCTTTCTTGCAGCCTTGGCCTGTGAAGATCTTACAGAATGTCTGTTCCCATCTGGTTCCTTTCCCCTCTTCCAGCTACCTACTTGTCAGTATCCCATCTTGTGTCCTTTTTTCCTACTGTCACGTACCCTCTCTGCTCCCTGATGCTGCTGTGCCGCCTTCTTCAAAACACAGTTGAATACAGCTTGGTAGTCCATTGGTGCAAAACAGCATTAGCTCAGATAATCTTATTTTAGATGATCCTATTTTAGAGAGGTATTTGTGGATGGAATCCCAGAGAAGTAAGATCCCTTTTTAGCGGTTACTCATACTAAAGAGAAAAGTCAGCAGATGCCCTTGGGACAGAAATGCCTCAGGGGCTGCTTTAAGCACATGCACGATCTCCCTTGGCTCTCAGTTCTCCATGTGCTTCCAGAGCAAGGGTACTTAGAAGCTGCCTGAGAGAGAGAGCAGCCAGAAGAGAAGAGCAGGGACAGCCGGAGATTTCCTGTAGAGCACAAGAAGAGGGACCCCCGGACTCCCCACACAGCTCCCGAATTGCTCCTTCTGCAAGTGTGGGGGCCGCCCCAGGCCTCCCTCGATCGGCAGCCAAAACGGGGTCTGGATTCCAGAAACACTCATGGGCAGTGGGAGCTCAGGGGGTTTAGCCAGCCGGACACAGTGTGTTTCAGCACAGGAGGGAGCTGGCCCTGTTGTTATTTTTGTGTGTGCACAGGCAGTAGACGTTGCCCCAAGTAGGTTTTGGGACTTCACAAGAAGAGAGGTTTCCTGAGCTCCCTGCCAAAGGCAGCTTCTGAGACCACAAAGCCTGCATTTTATTTGCTCTCTTATGGCCAAAAGATGGCTGGCTGTTTTTATGACAGTTTGATCTTCAGAGTGAAAATTTGTAACACAGTTAGCCCTGGAAATTTCTCTTCGCTTCTCCTTTCTTTTCAGTGCACTTTGGATTCCTGGGCATTAAATATCTATATTAACTCCTCTTGGAAGAAATACATCCTGGGAAGTTTGATCTACCTGAAGATTTTTTTTTCCCCCATCCTTGAGCTGCTCTTTAACATACAAATTGAAGAATAAGTGACTGTTTTGGAAAAACCTTAAAAAAGGAAAGCTTTAGACATAGCTTGAAGTCCCATGTTTCAGTTCTGGCGTTCAGTTTGCTATTGTTTCAGCCTCATTTCCCCTCCAATATTCAGACAGCTTAATTTGGTAAAAATGTCTCCAGACACTTCATTTGGCCCCAGGATGTAATGATTTTTCACATATTGGGAAAATAAGACCTTGGAAATCAGTGTGAGACTCAAATATAGGGGCATGGCAGATATGCAGGCTACTCTTGTGAAATTTTATGGCCTCTGTTATTTGTCTTTTCTGTAGTGGTAGCCCTTGATAGCAGTGTCAATCGGTCCGACTCCAGCGTGCTGGTCTCCCTTAGCAGAGGTTGGTGCTTTGCTCCTTCATAGGGCTCGTTAAGCTTTCCAGGTGTTCCCTGTGACCATCGCGATGCTACAGGTAAAGAATCTCAAAGCTGCACGATAAATAACTTGGCTACTGTCAGCAATCCAGCAATTTTCCCTGTTACCCAGTGACAGAGCCAGGAAAATCAGCCAGCTTTCCCAAGTCCTAGCTCAGTAGTCTCCATCTGCTAGGAGATGTTTAAAAGATGAGCTCTGTCTCAGAGATTTTAATGTCTAAACTAATAGTTGTCACCTTCACAGTCTGCAGATATTGGCAATTTCCATGGAGTTTTCTCAGACGCGCAGTTTTTCAAGCTCCTGTAGTGCATGTTGAAGCCACCTGATGGTAAAGTCCTTTTGCTGATCCCCACAGAGCCGCCCGTGGGCTCCCAGGGCTCTGCACACCACAGGCCAGATATCAGTCATGCAACTTTATGCTGGGAGATCACAGGCGGAACAAAATGAACTAGAAGTTTGGAGAGGGGGTGAAAGCTAGAAAACAGTGGCTGAATAGGCCCATCACTCAGGCCTGGGGTGGAGGATTATGCATATTTATGGAATTTGCCACATGAAAAGGCAGATACAGTAAGCTTTACTTTTATTCCCGTATTTGACACTCTGACATCTTGACTCTGGTAGCATGAGGCATGTCTGCTGTTTAGTGATAGTGGCTTGACATTTCCTGTTGCTTTGCTCTTGAAACTATTTCCAAAGGCAGTAATGCTTACTGGATGTAGCTCCCCAACTGGCAAAGGCAGCCTTGGGTTCCATCCCTGTTGATTTTTAAATGCCTGGTCTCCCTCCTTCCTAACTGCTCCATATTTATCCGTGTCAAGTAGTTCTGAATGTGTCTCCTGCTGCTGGCAATGTTCAAGCTGCTTCGCACAGTTGCTGGATGATTTTGCTGCTTCTTTTACTTCTTTTTAGGAAGAGTGGAAGAAGATCCTCATTCCAGCTGTTTCCTGACATTTCCTCAGTGTGGTAGTGTAAAGAAAAAGCATTACTACATGGGGAAAGCACTGACTTATTCCTATGTTAATGCCAAATGGTGCAATTCAACCGGGTCAATTATTGTACATTCCTTTAAAATAGAGGCAGTCTGGATCCAAAATATTGGCTGAACTCTTGTGTGTGCTTAGGTCATGACTATTTTGGTGCCAGTCTTGATTTGAGCAAAGTTCTGACACATTTCTTCTGATTGGTGCAGACCAGAAAATGCACTGGAAAAACTAGGTGATAGATTATTACATGGGTGGGCTATTCAGAAACATTTTACTCAGCTTTTGGCAAACAGGTAGGTATTTGCTCTATTATCTGAATGGAGGCAAACTTGCAGTGGAGATCCTCATGTTGACAGCAACAAGACAAGGTTGTGCTCATGAGCACTGCAGGGTAACTAGGTGTATGAGGGCAGCTTGAAGTGTCATGTCCAGAACAGGTTCATCTCTCTGGCATGGGTGCCAAGTGTTGTGAAGCTGCGGAACTCAAGCTTCAGTTTGGCCTTTTCGAGCTGAGTACCAACTGCTGCTGGTGCCGGCCTCGGGTTTGAGGTGACACAGGTCTGTGTGTGCTGCAGTGCTGTCCCCACCAGCAGGGACACCGTTCTGCAGCGATTGAGCAAATGGCACGGCCGGGGCAGGGGACAGAGGCATTTACTCTCTCAGTTCCCAGACTGGCAACACTGTGCATTTCCACTAGTTTCTGTAGTAGCTTATAAATGTTTTTGTCTCGTTTGCCCTTCCCCCTTCTTATCCTTTTGGCTTCTCACACAATTACAGACGGAGCCTGTGTGACTGTATGAAAGGCATTTCCTCCTGGTACTTTTTTTTTTAAGTCAGCCTCAGCCCACCAGCTGCTTTCCATTAGTGTTACACACACTCTCACTAGGAGGGCGGCACATAATGCTTCAGGCACTGCTGAATAGCAGAAATTCTTCAGAATCACTGTCAGACTGAGGCTTCTCAAAGCAGATTTAGGTAGAAAGAGTTCAGCACACTGGGACCTGTCTTCTGACAAGCCTCTTGGAGAAGTCAAGGTGTGGGGACAGGGGGCGGTGAGGGGGTGTTGTCTGAATGCAAAGTGTGGTAGCTGTGAATAGATCTCTATGTGAATGGTTGTTTGCTCTGCGTACCTTGTCAAAGTTAGGAGCTGGATGTTGTCTGTTGCTTTGGGGAATTATGACCTCCTACTTGATCCTGGGAGAGTATTTTGTTGATATTATCTAGTTGCTTATCCAGACTTCCTGAGGGCTACTATTGCTGTATGAGTTATGATCGTTGGAAAAGGACTTTAAACTTTCTTAAACTCCCCCTCCTTCCATGAAAAATTACAAGACCAATATTCATTAACTTTGCGGAGTCCTCCCCTCACCATTATCAGTGGAGGCAGTGGCAGGAGTCCTAAAGTAAACTGCTGTCTGTGCTATTCTCTTACCTAAAACAGTCACAGTCTGGCAAGGGACATTCCAACTAGAGGCTGGCAATAAACCTGGGAATTTCGTCCTCCTAACACTGCACTGTACAGGAGTACAATGGGATCAGCTGGGCAAGGTCAGACCTCAGTTCCTGCTGTCTGGTTGGGTCGTGCCCTGTTTCAGCAGAGTTGTTTGTGGGATCTCACACCATTCAGCTTGTTCCCTGAATGGGGACCTTGAAGTGCAATTTGCTCAACTCCTGGAGAGCAAAGGAGCTGTGTTGGTTGGGTTTCTGATATGCTCAAGGGATGTGAAAATTGAATAGAAATCTTGCTGGCTCTGCTATTGCTTTGTGATTGACTCCGAAAATCCTGTTCTGTGGAACTGTAGAGGGTAAACTTCGTTTACTGTCATTGGATTAACTAATTCATTGATAGTTTGCTTGTAGGGCTCTCAGAGAGGAAAGCAATAAACCACATCGCGTCAGAACAAAGTCCTCCAATGTGCTTTAAGAAGACAGAGTAGAAATTTAACCTGTCACTCACCTTTTGCTGCAAAATGTAATCTGGATATGAAGCCATCCTTCATTCTGTGTTTTTGTGAAGGCTGGTGCTCAGCAGAAATGGAGGGGCTTTCTCTGAGGTCCTGCAGTAGCTTGAAGTGTATTCTGGGGGAGGGGAGAACCTGCATTGCCATCTTGCTGGGCAAAGTGTGCCTCCCAAAATCTGGAGCATAGGCTTGATTTCAAATTATTTGTGTATCCTGAAGGAAATTTGTCTTTAAAAGCTCCAGGCAAAAATTTCACTTATTTCTCTTGGCTGCTTGCCATTGTCTGTCTTCTATAGGCAATGAAGATGCTAACTGAATGCATTGCCTTATATTCTTGAGTCTTTATTTCCTCAAGCATTTATTTATTAGGAAAGAGGCTGTTCAGGGTTCAGCATCTCCTTTGATCTCTCTGTCATAAGGCCTTCTGGAATGCTTATACAGAAACATGGGGCTGAAGCTGAAGAAACACTAAAGGTGGGGTAGGAGCCTTGCTGTGCAGTCTCCAAGTCTTCTGTGCTGGAGAGACAGCAAGGAGGTTGTGTCCCTTTTGTGAGGCCGAGCAGAAAGTGTTTCTGTTTGTCTTGGGCCTTTGTTAAATGCAGGAAATTTGAGTCCTGTACAATGTTAACTTCCCAGGAGTCCTTAAATACACAAACCAAGCAGTGAAAGGGAATTGTCTTTTTTTCTTGTAGCATTTCCCACCCCCCCCATAGAATGTACATGTTCAGCAATGTACTCAGCTGGGAAAAGGGAACGGTCACAACATCACCCTGGGACTTGATTTCTTTTGCCCTGTCACTGCCCTCCCACAGAACACTCCAAGTATCTGTCCAGTTGCCCCAGTTTGTAAAAGGCAGACAAGGATATTTCTCCTGCTCCTGGAAAATACTTTTTTGTCTTAAGACTCATTAGTTCCTTCAATGAAGAGATCCAAGCGAATGCAACACAATAGGGTTATTAATGGAAGTTTTGTATGGGATAGCAGGGAGCCTAGATCTAAACCATCAAACCAGGTGAGGGCAGTGATGGTTGCTAGCTAGGTGCGGTTCCCTGCTTTGAGAGTAAAGCAAACCCTGCGACTTTGTAGGAGTTTTATTGCTTTAAAATACACCCTGGCAATGCAAGTAGGGTATGGTATCGACAGGTTTATTATTGTGATTGCAGCTATACAGGAAGGCACTTGACTGTTTGCAAGTAACTGATTAATCCATAGGTGCAGTAACGCAGCCTATCACCCTGTGCAAGGAGAGGTGAACACTGTGTGTTCAGTCCTTGCCGCTCTCAGTAAACTTTCAGTCTTTTCCGTGGCTTTACACAGGAATGGCTGCAGTAAACTCACTGGCCAGGGCTGGGGCTTTCAAGGTGACTGGCAGAGACCGAGCATCTCGTTTGTGCTGTCCCTCTGCAGCAGGAGCCCTGCGCGTATGCAGGGGCGGCAAATACTATTTGAGAGAGGGTTAAGAACATGATTAGAAAATTGTAGACTGGGGAAATGTGCCCAGTGTTTCACTTCTAGTGGGAAGCAAACAGTAGGTGGGACATGACCGCTCTCCTGCCTTGGCTGCCGGAGCTGTCAGTCTGTCTCTGCCTCCACGTCTCCCCCACCCAGGAGACCGTCTCCTTCGTGCCCCTGCGGGCTCCTTCTCCCAGCTGTCTGCTGGCATCTCCCAGCCTGAAGAGTACAGAAATACTACTCCAAAAGGCCCTTTATTTCACCTGATATTTTGATCCCTAAAATCAATATGCATACAGTATTTGTTTAAAACTTCGTCTGCAGTGGTGCAATGCTCTGAGAGAGCTCTCAGGGTGCACATGGTTAGTACAGCTGATTGAACCGAACGGACATGGTATCGACACATCTGACACTGCATCTGTCAGCTGTCATTAAGGCCTGGAAGTGGTGCATGTCCGAAGGTTCGATCAGTTAATGCCTGTGCACTCACATGTATTGGTATTGATGGGGATTTGTCCTCTTTTTCTCCATGACGTTGATCCCCAGGCTAGGGTTTGTTGCTCTGAATGTTTGCTAGCTGTTCTCTGTAAAGTACAGCTTACTGCCACCGGGTTGAAGTGTATTGTCTAATTGCTAACTTGCCTTCAGGTATGTCATCAAGCTTTTAATGATGGAATTTACACTTTGCTGTAAATATTTTTTTTCTCCCTTGTCATTTAAATGCTTGCTAACTTAAGGCTTGGAAAAACCTGTGATGGTTTCCCTCACCTCAAGTCACTGTCCAGTTCACTGTAAAAAGATGATCCTGTGATGAGGAATACAAAGGCACCAAACCATTAGGTCCTAAATGGGCCATGTTTGCAAACAACCAATGCAATTGACACTTGACCTCGATATGCCCCAGGGAACTCAGCTATAAAATTGAATTAATGCAGGAGATTATTTGATTGTGAAGAGACTGCCTTGGAGCTGAACAGCTTTGCAATTATAGTTCTACTTGTCTAAAATATTGGAAATAAATGCTTGCAGTTGTAGTAAGCACAGTGGTCAAAATATCGCCAAAGGCTGGAAGGATTTTGATCGAGCAGCTGAGATGATAGAGTGATATAAATAAATGTAGAGTTGATATAAACAAAGGTGGATCTGAAAGCAGCATTTGCTCTTGCTTTGGATTTATTGAAGGTGGGTAAAGCAGAAGTTAGGGGTCTAAATGGGCCAAATGTCCGGCCAACTCACATTCTGTGGAAATAAGCTTGAGTTTGGGGACTTGCCAGTTTCTCCTTGTAAATTTGTTGAATGCTTCCTTGATGTTTTATTTCAAATGCATTTCCCTTCCTGTTTTCATTTGTTTGTAAAGATTTCTTACTCTTTAGGTCCTGACACAGCGTACTGGAACTGCTAACTGTGTAAATGTATCACCTAGATATATCCCATAATAAAGGACAGTATTTATGAGCCACCCTGCTAAACTGTCACATTTCCATTGTTACTTGACATTTGTCCTGTAATTCGTGTGGTCTGCTGCTCAGTTCCTTTGTCTGTGACAGACACCCATGTAGGAGTCTTGGAAAATATAAAGTGGAGCCAGTTAACATTGAATGATCTTAAAACTAGGCTGAACTTTTGTTTTCATCAGAGAGGAAGATGATGCCATCAACTAATTTGGTTGATCAATAGCCGTGCTCGCGATAAGGTTTCAAAGCTTGTGGCTAAAAGCTGATTGCACTGCATCCAAAATAAATTTGATCTATTGGTTTCCACAAATGTAGCATAGCCGAGGATGATGCCTCAGTGCTGATGCTTAACTAATTTTAACAATGCTGACAGATTAGCCTGGTCCCTGCTGTGAGGACACTGTAACACATGAACCCTCGGCAGCAGAGCACTTACCTAGGATGTTTTTTACAGTAGCATGGGGCTGGCACTCTCTAGCAAAAAGCAATCATAAAAGCTCATTATTCTGAGACTGGGAAGCATGATAGTCTTTGCTGAGCAAGTTTAATGACATCTTTCATTAATGAAAACTTTGATCCTGGTTTCCTAAAAAGAGAGAGGTAATGGCAAGGATTTAGACTGGTTCGTTAGTTTTGGCTGGGGAAACGTTACTGAAAAATGAGGAAAAGTTCTGTGGCTGAAGTGCCAAAAAGTGTGCGAGCTGTGTTTGTGATAAACATTTAGGTATGCGGTTTCAGAAAGGACCCAGTCACGTTCTTTCTTCATGCTGGGCAGATGGACTAAAATTTAACCGATGATTTTAATATCTATTTCAGTGACTACATCATGGCTACGGGGCCAACAGAGGTCACACAGTCACCTGAAACAGGAGACACAGTTGAAGAATGCACAGGTAAGCAGCTCTTCTCTGAGTATATAGCTGATTTGGAAGTCAAATAGTGTTTTCTTTGGGTTGAGGGATCTGTAGTGTCTTGTTTTGCAGTGTGGTTTTATTTTTTGTAGTGTAAAAAAAAAAATATGGTCTTGTCACCTGGCAATATTATAGGAGGGATCTTTCGCTGTGCAGTACTGGAGGGTTGTAACCTGATAGAGGGTATTCCTTTCTGATTCTGGCTTGGATTTTCAAAACCAGGATGTTAGAGCTTGAAGGGCTGATTGTGGTGCCTTCTCTGGTGGAGCCTTCAGCCTCTGTTTGTGGGAGCTGGATCGGTGCCCCCACTGCAGCCTCTTCCTCTGCTTCTGGCTACAGACAACCGTTTGTTACTTATTCTTTAATCCAGTGGCATGGGCTGACGCAAACAGCCTTGAAGGAATGGAATCATAAGCAAGAAAGGAAAATGTGTTAACTATACCAAAGAATTGTCATAATTAAAGGAAATCCCCTTTGCCAGTGTTCAGTCTATTAAGGAGACAGGTGAATATGAAGAACAGCATCGTGGCTGAGGCACTTCAGGAGAAGTGGCTGTCGTATCACTTGATTTCTTTTTTTCTTTTATTTGGCTAATGTCTCACAATTGTCTTACATGTTTGTGTTTCAAAGTGTGTCTTGTGTTGTCCTTTAGAAATACATTTGCCACCATCAGAATGTTGGTAGAAGAAAGCAGCAAGTGGCAAAGCGATTGTCAGTTGAACTCTGCGTGGCAGATAGATTGGGGTGAAGAAAGTGTAATGACGGATGCCCAGCAGTGGCTGGTTTATTAAATTTATTATCTAGTTTATCACATAGTCCGGTGGTATCCATGGCACGTTGATGAACTTGTGTGAAACCCACACATGTAAATGTTGTGTTTGGATTCACTATGCAATTCAGAAAATGGATCAAATTCTGACCCAGGAGACAGGGAAGGCAGGAGGTGATTTGCTGTCTTAAGTGTTGGCTCTAAACCCACCAGGAATATTTCTGTCTCCACCTGAAGCAACATTTTAAGAAGGTAAAGGCTGCTGCAGTATTGCTGAAGTATTTGAGAGACACTTGACTGGAGCCTGGTAAAGCCATCTCAGGATCTTTTATTTACTTCCCCTGTAATATAGGATTGCCTCCCCTTTTCATAGCTTCAGTTGGCTTGTGATGTAAAGGCTCTAGGAGGCTAAAATGCCTAGCCTTCATAGTCTAGTCAATTAGATTAATTTCTTGAGGTTTACCTTATTGTCTGACTAGTAGTGGAGGGCTTCCAGGGCATGCTGCTCCTTCTTGATGGCCATAAGCAGGTCACAGTCCAAAAACTGTCTGCACACAATGCTAGCCTTACGTAATTCCATGACTTAATCGTCTTTCTGGCAATATCAGGTATTTTTAAATGAAGTTAGAATCACGGTATTTTCTGACAGTCTTGCCCATGTTTCTTTTTTATTTGTTTGTTTGGTTGGTTGGTTTTTTACTGTGTTTTTATTGGTGGAAGGATCTAGTCCTTGCATTTGAGGAAAAAGTAGAAAATGTGTCCTGAACACACCTTAGGAAGTCAGAGAGCATAAAAGATCCCCAAATTAACTGTTTAATTTAAATATGATAAATATATATTCCCTGTGCTTTTTACAGTCTCAATTTGCCACAGTAAAAAGCATCTTTTTTTCGTCTATCTTGTTATAGGCAAGAACCATGCAAAGAGCAGAAAGACGTGTTAATTCTCTCTGTGCACAGGAGAGACAGTGAAGTAGGCGGTACACAAACAGTAAAAAATACAGAAGAAACAAACTTTACAGAGAAAGAAAAGTGCTTGCCCTTGCTCCTTTTCTGTTACAGCGGGCTAAATCACAGCATAAGCAACTGAGTTTTGGGAAGGCTTTTGCTTTTTTGGGCAGTAGCCTTTAAATTTAATCTTTTATTTTTAAGACCATAAAATTGAAGATTGACAGCCATAAGAATTCAGAAATCGTGGGTCATTATTCATCAGTGGGTAAAGGGCAAATAGACATAGTTGTGTAAGCTTGGAATTTCTCTCCTTGCTTTGACTGGATTTTTGTGATGCAGCGAATTTTTTCCATTTTAAGTAATAAGATCCTCTTACATATTATTAGTTCAAGCATCATAGAGCACTCTACCAATTTAGATGTGTTGGGCTACTTCATAGTGCACTGAAATGTAGACACCTTTAAAATAAATGTGGCATCCTTTTAACGGTGTGTGGAACCAGTGCACGGCCCTTCGCAGCAGGAAAGGAATTGGAACACCGTCTCTCTGAGCTGTGTCTCTATTGCCAAGTGCTCTCACATCCAGCAGTCCCACAGGTTTCATCTGCATGCAGCACTAAGTGTCTAGCGGTGATTTTAATCTTATTTTGTGTAATAATATGGCAAGTGCCCATCTTCTGGAACTGCAGGGAAACACTGTTTTCGCAGTCATCTGAAGCTGCTGAAGGGGAATCATTGCTGGAGGGGCTGTGCCCTGCACATCAGTAACAAATTAGAGGCTGGAGAGGGCACTGAAGTGACTGATGTGTCTGTATGAGAGGAGACCCTTGCGGAATGATACCCAAGTGTTGTCCCACGCCAGCTGAGGTTTAACTCATTGGCAGCATTTGCAAATCCTTTCCATGGGCTCCATTATGCAGGTAGCACCACTTCTGATCTAAATGAGTATTTGGAGTGGTACCTTGGCAATGTTATCCTTTGTGGTAGGACTTACGTCTGTTTCTCTTAAATGTCCTTAGGATCACTTAAAAAAAGAAACCAATGACAACAACAACAACAAACCCAAAACCACAAAACCAAAACTACAAAAACCCAAAACACACACCAAAAAGCCATCACACACACACACAGAGATTCCTCTGATTTTCTGGAAATACAAGCATCTAATTAAGCTCATTGGTAATACTTGCACTAGGATCAAACTTTCTTTCCGTCCATACCACTGTCAGTGGACATGACAATGTCTTTGTTTTTCATTTATACCGCCTTCAGGTTGCAAAGCTCTCTGCACGTATCAAAGTCTGCTGTTCTGTTCTTAGAGTCACTGGACTGCGATAGCAGACATTGCTGACTTGATAATTTTGGGGCACTGCTTTCATGAAACTTTTTAATCTTTTCTTTTGCTCACTTAAAATAAACCAACTCAACTTTGACAAATTTCCTGGTACAATACAAGGTACATTGTCTAATTGCTGGTATGAATGGCAGTAGTGGTAGGGAGCTGTTTCTAAAGATTCTCTAAGGGACATTCAACACGCTTGTTTTATTTGAGCGGTACTGTGGTCTTCCAGTTACTGTGTGACCTGTCTTCTCATACCAGTTCTTGCTATGGGCGCAGCATGAAACCCGTTGAGTACTGTGAATGTCTTAACAAATCCAAAACCCTTGGGGTCAGCTCTGTGGTCTGGGGCAGGCAGTATAACCTGTATGTTTTCTGTGACTATCTCCTTCACTTCCTGCCTGATAAGCAGCAGTGGGAGAGAAAAAGATCTTCCACTGATAAACCCACCATAGGAGCTCCACATTCCATTGCTATTCAGGTGAGTGAGGCTCCACTGATAGTTTTGCTCTACGTGGCTTGGAAGGGTTGTTGTCGGTGACAGCCCAAGTCTCTTGCAGAGCAACGTGCAGCTCTTCCCTGGCTGCTACTGCTCTGTACAGGGGTAGGAACGGTTTCACCAGCCCGTGCCGGACCGTGTAGCAGCGTCCTTGTATGTCCTGACGCATGGTGCTGGCACTGCTCTGGAGAGCGGGGAGCAGACGGGGTGAGTAGATCTCGGCATCATTGTTTACTTCTCAAAGTGTGCGCTGTGTGGTGCAGCTGTGTGGTGGCACAGCTTCAGCCCAGATCGGGCCTGTTGGCAGAGTTCCCTACACGTACAGGGCACACGTTGAGACAGAGCATCGCTGACTAAATCATTGCTGCGAGAAGACAATAATTGTGTTGAAATAATGCCTTGCTTATGAAGGAATCCTCCAGCTGTGGGCATTTGTTATGCCAACTGCCATAAAGTATTAATTGAACAATGAATTTGGCCCAAATATGCAGTGATGTTATTGCTCTGCATATGTATTTAAGTCAATCACGGGGGTCTTAGTACAACAGTTTGCCCCAAACCACTCCAAAATGCCCCCTCAACATAAGGGACCAAATGCAGCACTTGTGTGCTGAAAGAAAATATAAATAAGAATGGTAAAGTATCTTAGGTTATTAAAAATGAAATAAATCAGTGATATTTCGTGTGGTTTATTTTGTTCTTTTTGTATTTCTTTTCATTTGGGCAATGGAAAATCTGAAATCAGATTAAAAGTTTTCTAATTTTGTTCTTAGAGCTGCTGTGTTTGAGGATTTCAAGTCCTGCAGCGCAGTGTCTTAGTTTAAGTTTGCTCCATTGTCCTTAGAGGAGGTGTTGATTTTATTTTGGGGCAGTGGTTTAATGTGGAAACAGATACTTTGGGTTTAGAGTTTATAAATCCTTTTGCCAGTCTCAGTCTTTTTGCCAAATGTTGAACATCCTTCAGGTGTTGCCTCCTTACAGCGGCGAGGGAAGAGAGAGCAGAACTAAACTGAGCTAAGTAACGAACAATAAGAGACATCAATTTTTTAATTGAAAATATGTCAAGTATGATTGTCATGATCACTGTTCAATTGTAGGTAGAGGCATTCTCTACATAAGGTGTATTTTTCATAAATGGGAACCTAAGTAAGCAACACTATTGTCAGCTTAAAGCCAATGTTGCTTTATGGGCAGCAAATGTAAGAACTGCAGCTTCACCTTTCACCAGACTTCAGCACTGAATTATTTACAAAGGAGCTGACTAAAACTGAATGGACTGCTCTAGCTTTGAGGACTTCTCCAGAATTTAAGAGGTAACATTCTCTAAACTAACCAACGCCTCCAAGTTCCATAAATTTTCATTTTTCTCATGTTGCAGGAAAGAAAAAATCCAGATTTCAGACTTTCAAGAACTTCTTTGCCAAGAAGAAAAGGAAAGAACCTCCACCTCCCAGGGGAGAGAGTAATTTAAAACCGAGCCAGTCCAGCAGCGATGTCAGCATCTCTGTGCTCGACACTACTGCGCTTCACTCGCCGAAGGAGGCTGGGTAAGCGGGCAGGGAAGGAAAACATATAAATAAAAGCGGACCTCTCTCAGCGGTAGGATGGAAGCATGAGTTAGGAGCAACCTCTGTCCAAGTGTGTGCAAAACAAGTCCTAATGCTGATGAAGGAATTCCAGGAATTTCCTCTTTCTTTGCTAGTGCTTGAAGAGCCAGGCTGGAGAGGAGGGGGAGGACAGCCAGGGGCAGCGGTGATCCAGCCTCTTAGTCTAAAACTGCAGATAGCAGAGGTTGTTTTGATTTGTTTTAGTGTTTGAAAGGTGTCCTGGAAGGTCAGATCAGCAGCAACTTTCCAAGAGGATGGTGATTGAGTAGTACTAGTACAGAGATTACGTGTGAGGTTGAGTTGCTGTTTTTTAGCATAAATGGTGCCCTCTGTCATAGCTGGGGTAAATGGAAAGAGGTATTTTTGGTGTATTGTCAGTATGACATTGCTGCTTCAACTTTCTTACATAGCCATTTAGGTATAAATAAAACCGGAGGCCTCTAGTTTTGTGTCAGGTGCCCCTGAAGGGCTGTGCATGTGGGTGTCCTTAAGTTGCATCCAGAACAATTCTCAGATCCCTGAATGGTGTTGGTTCAAAAACTTGTCCTTCTTTCAGCTAGTGTTAATACAAGTTGATAGCTTGCACTGCTAAGGCTGCTTCATTGATAACCGGAGGCCATCAGCCTAACAACACTTTCCCTGCAGTCTCTGACTGAATCTGGGGTGGGACAACCCTCTGAACCTGGCTATGTCACTTACCAGGGGTGTAATGGATGAGTATCTGGCAATCTATAATTTGGTCTTTTTCCAGCTTCCCGTCCTCCTCACACTCCCCTGTTGGCCACTCAGCCAGGCCTCCCTTTGGATTACCCTAAACCTTGGGTTGTGGAGCTGCAGGTTAACAACGTGTGACAAAACCCCAGCCGCTTCCTGTGGTTTGCAGTGTTTGTTGGAAGGGACATTGGACAGGTGTGACACTGGCACAGGGCACGAATAGGTGACTTGAGCAGGACGTGCTGAAATCGGCATCGCTGCCAAATTTTTTGTATTATCAAATGAGGCATTTGGTGGACCTGGCCGTTTCTTCTGGTGGAACAGCTTATAGATGGTGCTTTCTCATGGGTGCTTGTTCCTCCTTGCCCCACGTTCCCCCACTCTCTTTGTTGTGTTTATGCAACTGTATCATGGAAATGATCTGGGAATGAAGCAATCATCTCTTTATTTTGTTTGTTAGCATAACAGCAACAGAGTAAGTGACCACACCACCAGTCCCCTGGGGTAAGGGCAATTAGAGTGACTCAGCTAACCCAGTCCAAAAAGCTTAGCAGCAGCTGAGTTAACCCATCAGCACATAGCAGGGATCTGGCTTAACATCAGCTCTCTGCTCCAGAGGCAGTGTGGGGGCAAACTCTTTCTCTTGCCCTTAAACTTCAATTCCAATTGCTGTTTACCTCAGCACAGTCCTCCAGTGATTATGAACTGTTTTGCAAGATCAGAGATCAGGAAGTGAGTAAAACCTCTCTGTTTTTGCCCTTTGCATTAGAGATAGATGGACTACCAAAAAAAATCAGAGGATATGTTTGTGCTACTTGAAAACACTGTCATGCCCAGCCCCCTCATGGCATAAGCACGCTTTGTAAGTACCTAGAGAGACTGAACAACGTAATCCTTCGGAAAACCTGATCCTGAAAGCCAGTGGAAATGCAGCTTGTGAAGGGTTTATAGCAGGGCCCTGAGCTTTGCAATTTCTGGCATGCAGAATATCAAAACCAATCCTCAAACAATGCTGCTGTTTGTTTGTTCTTGAGGCAGAAGCATTGGTTTTCTTTTTTTTTTTGTTGTTGTTGTTTAACCATGTAATCTTTTTAGAATTTAACTTTTCTGAATACTAACCAGAGACCAATCCCCGATGTGTGCCAAATGCTGCTTTTAACAGCCAGAGGGATGTGCCCGGGTGTCAAGGGGCTGTAGGGAGTCAATGGGATTTGGCATCTGTGAAGGGAGCATTGTGTGCCACTGCCTCTTTATCTTCCGAGAGGCACGAGTTTTGGGTGGAAATGGAAAACCTTAATGGCAAAGTTAAACCATGTGCCATGGATGACTTATTGACTGTATCATCAAAAGCATAAAAGACCTTACACAGAGGAAAATTGGGTCCCAAATAGTCTTATTCCAGTTAAAAAGATATGAGCAGAAAAAACTGCTGGGACAATATGTAAAATTGTCCTGGTTTTTGTAACGAACACTGACTCCTTTGGCAGGCTGCACTTGTTTCTGAGAGAGCAGCTGCACGAAGGAATCATGTCACCTTTCTTCCCCCTACATCGAGCACTAATAAAAGGAGTGGGCTTGCAGCATCCTACAAAGTGTTTCTTCCTCCCTTCTGAGTATGAAAGGAGCTAGCAGTGACTGTTTTAGACAGCTAACATGCAGAAATCTGAAGTTAAATGAGATGCATCTCACCCTGGCCCTGGCGAAGTGGTGCGGGGAGGTGTTGCAGAGCTGTGCCCAGTGCATTGACCACTATTCCTTCCTTCCCAGGCCCAAAGGAAGCATGGGAAACAAAGCCTTGTCCCATGACAGCGTCTTCATTTTTGAGTCTGCACCAGGAAATGTGGCAGGTGACCCATTGTCTCAGGAAAACAAATCTGGAAGAGTGAAAACTTTGCAGGTGAGAGCATCTTCCCCTCATTCACGGTGCTGCTCTGTTAGCTGTCTCCTAGGAAACCATGTCGCTTGATTCCTCTGCTGTGTGGCTTAAGATTTTGTTGCTTAAAGTGTCCAAAGCCAGATTAACTACTTTTGGATCTCTTCTGCCTTTTGGAAGCTGCCTCTTTGAGCAGTCCTGGTACTTCAGCCTTGTCCAGGTCTCAGTGTGTGCGAGTGACATTGATTCAGTCCACAGACTCTTGGAAACTTTCCTTAATGAGCATGTCCTCTTCCGATGGGATTTCCATTCTTTACCTCATAGCTACTGCTTTTGGGTTAAGGCTATTTATTTATACTTGAGCGTGTCCCTTACACTGTTATTCTTTATATATTATTGATATGTTATTCTTTTTGGCAATTCTGGCTGTGGTGTTTTCACTGTACATGCTAGCGCCAGCAGCTGTGTAAGTGTGTGGGATGATGGATATGTCAGTGCACTCTTAGTGACAGCTTTATTTATGTCCTTATTTCTTCCAGTCTCTGCCAGCAAAGAATACAGTATTCTGCTAGATCATTTCCTTTTTCCAAGGCACACACTGAACTCTCCTTGACAGCTCCCTTATCAGCTGTTGGTTATATTAATTGCATTTAAATAACTGCCCAGCTCTGAGCACTGAGATAAAAGTTAAAGACTTTTCTAGAGTCTGAAAACAAACTGTTGATAAGGCAGCCAAAGGCCATTGAAATTCTTCCTTTGCTCATTGTGAGCTTCATGTTGCAAAACACAATTCCGTCACATGTTAAGTAATAAAAGATGCACAGAGGGACTTGTTCCTCCATAAGACTGCAAAATATGCTGAGCTTCAATTCAGGGTGTTTTTTATATAACAATAGGAGTAACAGGAGAAATCATGTTTATACATGACAGAACTTTGTTGGGGAAAAAAGCTCTTTTCATGCTATCTCCAGTCCACTGTGCCCTTTCTTCATCCATCCGTCATCCTGCATGGTAACATAATAGTGCCAGCACTATTTTTATAGCCATAAAAGACCTCCTTTTTCTGTGAGCTTGACACTTGTCAGAATGAAAGCCAAGCAGTAACAAAAGCTGTTATTTTCTTAGCAATGGAAATTAACTTTTACCAGTAGAAGACAGACTGTTAATTCAGAGTTTCCCCCCCAACACTTTGCTGTCTGTGTGTAATACATTTGATAAATCAAAGATGGGAGGTTGTGAAAAGAAGGAAAAGCAAAATTAACTTTCTGTATTCTCCTTCCCATGAAGTGCACAGGTATGTTGTATGTCTTGTTTTGCCCATATATTGCAATCTTTGTGCTGCTTGTCATCAGTCAGACCGTACTGGTGATACTTCTCTGATTGTTGTGGGTAAGAGGGCAAGAAAGTGGTTTGAACTGGTCGATTAAAGGGTGACATTGTGTGCCCTGTGTGGCTGTTAGACCTATAGGAATTGCATTGCAAGTGAATCTTGCTGCATAAGAATGGCAGCTATTTGGATCTATTTTACAGAGACAGAAATGAATGCATAGCTTGCAGAAAAGCACAGAATTAGGCCTAGAATTTCCCATTCTGGTTTAATAAGCAAAGACACAGAAAAAACAGGTCTGCATATTTATCTTGGGAATATTCAGTTGAAATGTTTTTAGTTGAAGGACAAAGTTTCTCTTCAGACCTTGTTTCTATTCCAGCTTTGACACAGCCGACAGACTTAAGCCAAGAATTTTAGTAATGGTGTTTCCTGAGATCTGAACTTTTTCAGTTGGAGGGAACATCTGGCTGCTTGTGAGGTTGCAGACTGTTTTATTTTTCTAGGGTCAGGGCCTGCCAGAGCATTCTTTTGTGCAATCTTGGAAAAGAATCCCCATACTCTTTTACAAACAAAGTTGCTCTTGGCTGCTGCTGTCATTGTTGCTGTAGACAGGACCAGGATGTGATGCTGGGGAAAAATAACAAGCAATTCATTAGGGTGGACCAGAAATTGAGGTTAATATATCTTTGTATAAAAAGTGGGACTCAGCTGCTTGTGCAGGAGAGGGTGGTGACAAGGTCCCAATGTTTGGAAGGGCTTTGAAGGAACGCTGACCACGTAAACCTGGGCTCGGGGACTGCTGACTGACGATACTTCGTGTGACGATTCGGAACATCTGGATCCATGTAATTATTTAAAGAATACTTAAATCCAGAATCTTTAAATTTTTAAATTGAAACTGATTTACACTGCTGTGCATATTCTGGAATGGTGCAATTTCTGTCTTGGGTAACTTACTGAATAAAATTGATTTTTATTTTAATTTTTTACCAAAGCCAGTTCTAATGATGGGTCCTTGATGAGTGTAACTAAATACAATTTTATTAATGTATATCTTTTGTAAATGGTCTGTTAACTAAGAGATTCTGCATGCGTAGTGGGAGCAACTGGAGTAAAAGTGCCCAAAATATCCCCTATAAACAATGCCATCAAAAGTCTATATTCTAAATTTCTTTTCAATCACAGCTTCAGTTGCAGCAGAACATCAGGTTTGGATCACCTCCTCTCATTATAACTGGAAAGAAACTGGAGGATGCAGGTGCTGTTTCTGAAGATGATGGGTTACCTAGAAGCCCTCCTGAAATTTCAACCCTTCATGACGTTCTGACGGATTCACCCATCAAGGTATAATCATTGTGTCACTTTAGTGACCGCCTGTACAGAAAAGATAAAATCCGCTTGGAAAGAGGGAAGACCGTCTTGCTTGCTTGTGATAAAATCTGATGGTACAGATCAGTGAGAACTAGAACAAATTACCTAGGTGGCTTGTGGACTTGTCACTGTGAGGAATACCTAGGAAGTGGCCTTAAAAATACCCCTTCCAAATACAATTTTCTGTGCTTTTATCTAGGCCAGTGCTGGGGCAGTTGTGACCTATATCACTAGGGAAAGGGGAGAGAAATTAAGCTGACATGACAAGTCTCAGTGCCTTTGGGCAAGGCCGACTCTACTGGCAGGTCTGTATGGCAGAAAGCATAAAAAGTGAATTATTCACGGGTGAGTGTTGTGTTACTGTGACTTCAGTCCGAGAACAAGCTGAGGGTCACACACTGCACAAACCGCCCATGTCTTCCAGCTTCAAGGAGCTGCAGAGGTCGGCAGTTTCTTGCACCTGTGAAAGGAGAAGAGGTTTTGGGTGTTTTAAAGCTAGTGAGGAAAACAAAAATAATGAGGAATGCAAGAAAATCTTAAACAGCTACTAGTTTTGGAATAAAATAGCTCAAAACTAGGGCACTATCAGTTGAAATGACAGGAAGGTGATGATCCTGAGTCTGAGGAGAACAGATGCTGATGGGACTCAGAGGGGGCATGAGTTATATTCTTTCTCAGGAATTGCCTGCTCACAGCAGATGCATGATTTTGAAATTGAGCATGTGTGCATTTGTAAATTCAAAGGTCTTAAAACAATAAGCCAAAATAACTATAAAATATATCACCTCATGGTCAACCTTCATGGCAAATCTCATAGCAGGATAAAGCTCCTGGACTTTATATGTGATCCCCCAATGAACGAATGAAACTTACTCTGTGAGGCAGGGACTCAGCGACCATTCCTTTCTCTTTCCTCTTGTGTTTTCTCATGATTAGCACTGGATATCCAGTCCCAGACAGTCAAAAGTGATACTTCCCTTGACTTACCCTCTTCCTTATTTTATCCCACAGTCCTCCAACCCTGTTCAGCGTCATAGCTCTTTGAGTTTAGGCGGGACAGACAGTGAAGATGAACAGGTAAATAGTTACTTTTCCTGCTAATAAACTTTTTTTTTCTTAAACCTGTTCTGGGTGCCATGTATCCTAGCAAACAAATCATGAACAGTCCAGAGTGATGCAAATGATACTGAAAATGTACCTTGCACAGACTTCTGAATAAGAACCAAATAAAGAGAGACGGAAATCTACTGGTAAGTAGTTCGTGTGAACAGCAGAGTGAACTGGTGAAGTTACACAACAGAGAATTGGACAAGGCAAAGCACTTCAATTCTGCTTCCATGTCCCAGGGCCCTAATAGCCAATAGCAGTAATAGCTTAATAACACCTGCCCATCAACAGTGGCTTGTGAGCAATGCCCCGCATGTCTCTTATCATGGGAAATGATTGCAGGATCAGCCCATTCTGACGCCAGGTATTCCACAGGAGCAGCTCTGTGTTCATTCGTAGTTTTCTTTGGATGATAAGCGAGCACCCGCAGCAGCAGGTTCTGCTGTCAGGCCTTTACAGTTTATTCCTTGACCAGCTCAGAAAAATTTACAGAGGTCATATTTTTGGAGAGGAGCCCGGCGGACCTTCACCTTGACTTTCCTGCTGCTGAAAGCTGAGTTCCTGTCCATTTCATGCTTTCAAGGCAGGCCTGCAAGGTTTGCTCCTATTGCCTCTCTCCAGCATTGATATGATGTCTGAAAGACCAGTCAGACCACAGTTATGCCAATGGGGTCTTCAAATGCCGGTGGCAGAGGCAGCCACCACTCCAACAGGGCTGATTCCGTCCATGGGGTAGCCCTTGCAATTGTATATGCAAAGTGATCTGCCATTTAGCTGAAAAGGGGAATATTTATGGGTCCAGAACAGCTACAGACCATTTTGACTCAAGCTTTGTGGTCCTTCGTACAGAATCACTGTCTGAGAAGCTCACAAGACAGACCACAATTTAACCCTTTGTGAAACTGAGAAGAGCCCACAAGGAAAGCAGAGGTAACAGGGTACCTAGAAGGTGCCTTCCTGATGAAGAGGCCTTAAGCAGCCAGGGCAACATCTTGAGGGTCAGTTAGTGCCAGCCCCACTGCTATGGAAGCTTTCCCTTTCACTCTTTGGCCAGACTTCTCAAAGGGAGAGAGCGGCCTTTGGGCAACACCAGCTCAGCTTTCCTGTCCATGGTTGAGATCAGACACTCTCCTGCTCAGTCATTCCTGGATCTTTTGCTTTAGGGATAAACAGATAAAGCAATGTCCCCCCTCTTGCAGTAGACTACTAGTCACACAACTCTAAGGGTCCAAGTGGTCTAGGTAACTTGGATTGTCATTATTTTTATTAACTTCTTGTATTTATCATTACTCAACGTACATTTTATTAACTCATCTCCTGTGTCATATTTTGACTAAAATGCTCCAGTTTGCAAGCATACATGCTATTTTTTCCTTATGATGCAAAAAGCCCTTTTTCTATCCAGTTCTGCGAGCTCTTTTAGTCTTCGAACCTCATCTCCTATGAGAAAGACAGACAGGACAGGAGACATTTTTTTCTCTCTTCCATATTACACAGAGTTTCCCACTTGAAGACTCTTCCTTTTGCTCCTGGCCTCGCTGGGAATCTGGCTGCTCTGCAGTACCATGTGTGTTCCTTTACGTAAATATTTTTCTTAGTCAGCAGTTTGGATTACCAGAAATCTTGCCCATGTGTTAATCTAAAATAAAAAACCTTTTAGTAAATACTTATCATTTTTTTCAGTAGCTTTTGAAACTCTCTATGAAATACCAGGGTTTGAGCTAGCAGAACACAAGTTAGTAACCCGAATAACCTCATCCCAAAGATGAGGAAAACTGTGAAGAGCACCAAGAAATCTGCACCAGTTATTCCATTGAACAATTTTGTGTATTTAGTAAAGGAAAAAGAGGATTTGATCCTAAGCAAGCTGGAGTTTCACAGTGTAGTGGTTCACGTTTTACTATTGTACTGATCTCGCTGCAGATGACAGTTACTTCATTTCTTTGCCTTGTGCTGCTTCACTGAGTTTTCCAAGAGCTTCATGCTTCTGTGTGAAACCCTGGTGTGTTCCCCGTGTAACTTCTCTGTGTCTTCCACATTTATAAATACCCACTTTCTGACTAATCTAAAGCTAAATGTGAGGCTATGGCAGCAAGTGACTTCACTGAGACGTTAACCAGCATTACTCTGACTTTGCCAGATAGTCTTTACGGAAATCTGACGTCCTTGGCATCTTCAACCCAGACTGATTTAAAGCAAAACAGGGTCTCAGGGGCTGGGGACAGTGTTTTGGCACAAACACTCTTTAGGAAATGGGCCTCCTAGCTGCAGCATTCTCCTTGTGCAGGCTCCTGCAACTGTGTGATAACCAACAAACACCCAATTTATCTTTCATTTAAACACTGCTGTGGAAACCCTGCACCTGCTCCACTGTCTTGGATAGAAGGTACCAACTGTCAGTCAGTGCTCAGAGGAAAGAATACCCTGGATCCTCAGTGGAGTAGGGAGGATGCCATTGATCTACAGCACTAGCTCAGATACTAGTTGTAGGTGGTTTTATATTAAATAAGCACAACTGTAATTTTATAAATGAAAAGCAGAAGTTGTATGTAGAAGTGAGTAGCGATGTTACTATTTTTGTAAGTTCTAGCAATCCTTACAGGTTTATCAGTAATCTTGTAGAATTATAACAATAATTAGCGTATTTACTAGCTGTGTTCTTCTTTCTCTCTTTCACAATGTGTATGTTTTTTGTAAGAAGAGTCTGTATTTGCCATCCATTCTGTTGTGTTTTATTTCAGATCTAGAAACTAAAAAAAAAATCAATGGACAATAAGGAAATTAATTTATAGCTACCATAAACACAAAGCAATGTACCTAGACAATTTTTGTAGATCAGATGGGAAGATGCTTTCATTATCCTTAAAACTTCATCACCATACATGTTTTAAGTGCTGTGTTATATCCTAAGCTTAAATAAAACTATAATCTGAATGCCAAGCAGAGTCAAATGGCTGAGTTTCACCTGGCTTTATGTCCAAAGCCAAAATAGCAGGTATGTTATACTGAATCAAGTTTGTTTGGCATGTTTGTGACATTTCTAAAATGTTGCAGGAAGTCTGTTCTACATTTCAGAACAGTGACAAAACCAGTCAAACTGCATGTTTAGGGGCTTTTCCGCAAACACTTCTGTAAACCCTTTTGGTTTTTTTGGTAGAATAATCTAAGGTTACTGGTGTTCAGATCCCCAGAGCAGCTTTGCTGCAAGGGTGAGATGCACATCGCTGTCTGGAAGATGGGTCTGAGATACTTGTTGGTGAGAAGTATTTAATTTCTCTGGGAGAGTGGATATTGAAAGAGCAAAGTAGCTATGGTAATTTTCTTACAAACAGAGGTAATGAGGAGCAAGTATCCATGGTACTTTTGTGGGTTTTTAATAACATATTCCTGCAAAGTGTCACATTATTGAGATGAAAAGGCGGCTATAAAAACTGCACCAGTGTCTCCTGCTGGTGCATACGTATATTGCAAATGGTTTTTCAGATAAGAACTGGAAGAGGAACAGCTGAGGCTCTTACTGTGGGAGAGGGAGAGACGTATTTCTGACTTTTGTGTAACATACAGCTGAACACACAGAACTGAGTAATCTCTATGCAGAGACAACATTAGGCATGATTTTTAAAGTGAGGATTTATATCCAAAAATCAGCCATGTCAGGCTTCTGAAATGGAATGAGCTAGCAAAGGAATCGTTCCAGAGATGTGGGCAAGCCAAGCAAAATGTACGGTAACGTGTTTGTGTTTTACAGGGACCCTCTGGAGCTTCCTCCAGGCCCATCAGTCCTTCATCCCCTGCCGCTGCGGGGGCCCCCGGCTCAGGAGGCAGCAGCTCCCTTCCCATTGACTTCACCACCCCTGCCAGTCCCCTCGGCTGCCTGGACACCTCCGCAGCCAGGCACAGGATTGCCATAAACCCCCGCAAACAGAAGGGCTTCACCAGCAAGAATCAGCAAAGCCCCCAGGTAGGTGTTTTCTGGAAAAGAATCACTGCGCAGAAGGAAGTGCATGTGAATTTTTAATTATTATTTGAGAAATTTTTTCCAATTTTTCTTCCATGGGAAGAAGGGAAACCACTTATTTTCTGCCAACCAACCCAACAAAAAATACTCAGAAAACTTGCATATCATGGGAGCTGTAGAAAAGTGCAACTCGAGTTTTTCATTATTTAGCAAAAAATGTTGCGGGTTACCCTTCATTTGTAAAAAACATTCCTGTTGTTTGAAAAACTAATTTTCAGTTTTCAAGACACGTAAGTGTTTTTCTACGATTTCAGATTAACTTAATTCTTTGCATGTCAGAAGAAAGACTGAAGGACTTTGGGAAGGAATGTGGCTCTTCATGTGGGAAATTAGGATGAGGCGCTTCTCATCCTGGCTTCTGGGAAACACCTTGTGAAGATGAAGTTCACTACTTAGAAAAGGTTGTTGAACCAGAGTGTGACAGACAAAAAAGAGTATAACATTTGCGTACCATGTGTTGCCCGCTCCATCAGAGAATCATGCATGATAATCTGTCCTGGAGTTAGAAATGCCCTTCCCCGAGGAAGCAGTGGCGGATGAGGAGGGGAATCCAGGAGGAATATAATACAGACTGAGGTTTTCTTGGAAACTTGGGCCATAGAGCGTCTTTGCTGGATATTCTTTGTGCTGCAGCTGGTACCACTGCAGTGCTGAAGGAGAAAAGCCAATTGTGGAGTGTCAGTCAGAGAGACCAGAAGCAATGATCATGTCTCTGGCTTGGTCTGTTCTATGCCACTAGGCAGCTTGGGTGATGTCTTAAAAACATACTTGTTCATTCAGAATATGTCAGTCCTAGAATGTTTCAGATTCAAGAGATATCGATGGGTTGCCTTTGACATTTTATATGTGAATGATTCCTAGGTTCTTAATTGGAATAGTACATTACCCACAGTGTTGGCAAATCACACCATGGGGATTTTGTATCTGTGTTTTGGATTTTCCTAAACGTGTGTCTATAAAATACAATTTTTGTGTGTTATTCTTTAATTAAAAGATCTTACTGCCCTCATTAGGTGGAACAGCTGGAAAATGAAGCATGTCTTCCTGCAACCCCAGAAAAGAAGGGAAATCAAACAGAATTGCTTCAGAATGACCAGCATAAAAGTGATTGGGAAGGTAATACATAGTTATGTATTGCTACTTTGGGTGTTCGAACTCCTCTACAAATGCTGACAGGACCTATTTGAATTGTAAGTCCTTTTAAACTAGACATCTTTTGGTTTTATATCATAAAACAAATCCTGGCTGCTGAAGTGTTATGATGGAAAAAGTCATGTACTCAGCACAGCGGTGCTGAAATGGTGAACTTTGAGGGCAGCATTAAAAAAATACATGAGGTGAATGTATCACGTTCAGAAGGGCTTGTGCTACACAGTTGGCTCGATCTCATTGACTGGGGATCAGAGTTCTTGGAAACTCAAAAAAACCTTAACTTTGGCATTGTATCTGTTATGTGTGTAAAGTGACTTGTGTTTACTAGCTCTTCCTTTGCTACCTTCCCACTTATACTTTGAATAATAGACAATTGCTAGTGGTAACAAAATTGTAATTGTAAACTGTAAAAACAAATGAATTGTCTCCAAAACAGCACTGAATCCTTTTCTCTTTAGCCCTGTATTACAAATGCACTGGCTGATGGTAATGCTGCAGTGTAGTGGGAATGTTGGCGCTTTGTTGTCAGGGCAGACTTAGGACCTGATGCACACATCGGAGTTACTGTGCATGCAGACACAACTAAGCTATCCGGATGTTCAGCAGCCTTCCTGGATCTGCAGGAGGCAGAGCTACCCGATGCTGAGATGTTCTGCTTAAATACAGAAAATCCTCTAGATCATTCTAGACAGAAATGTCTAGGGAGATCTGGCTTGTAGTCTTACAACTAGGGGTATGCACAGAAAAGAACTAAACAGCTGATTTAGTGTACCTTAAGCAGACAACAACTTTCAGTCATTCCTAGGATTAGGTATGTTCAAACTGAAAACTTTATTAGTCTCCTCACTTGGACAGCCCATTTCTGAATATGCTTTTAACAGCCTTATTTATCAGACAACAGTGCCCAGACGTGGGGAACTCAAGCTAAAGGACTGCACTATCTGGAATGAGTTACAGATACAGATGGTGCTTGAATCGTAACCTTTAAGTGCATACTCTTCTCCTCTGTTTAATATAGGCTTATCAGCCCAGGTGGGGTATTGTGCAAAGGGAGGCGGTTCTAAGGAGATGCCAGATATAAAAAGTCCCACTGATGCTGCCCATGACTCTTGTGATTCAACGCTTGTGGCCGAAGACTCTTGTGCTTTGCTGCAAGAGGGTGCGTGCCTTCCAGGCATGGAGCATCACTGCAAAGCAGCTGCACCCCTTCCCAGACCTGAGCCTTCTCCAGTGAACCTGGAGGAACATCACTGTGGAAAAGCGTCATACTGTTCAGATGAGTCCGTTGATGAATTGAAATTACATCAGCAAAATACTAATACTGAAGTATCTGCACTTCCAAAATTGCAACAAATTGAAGGAGAAGCTGTTGCGTTTCCAGATGTACTAGTAGCTGACTTGTTTAGCAATGATGTGGAAACAGAGTGCATAGATATATTGGCAGGTGTTGCACAAAGGTCCTCAGTAAATTCTGTGGACCCAAATGTCAAAGACCAGGAAAAAGGGGATCCACTATTTATTGGCAAAGTAGAAGCCTGCTTGGCAACTATTGAGAGTCATCCTGACCATGCTGTCACAGATACTGCACCAAGCACTTCACAGGTTGCGGTAGCTGATTCAGAGTCGTCTTCTGACATCAAGACAGTGACTGTTTTGAAGCCTAAAAACAGTTCAGTAACAAGAAATGACAAAAACCCTTGTGAAATAATGGAATTTCAGTCATCCAAAGGCAATGCAGAGAACAAAATGGACACTGCTGCATCTCTCTCGGAAGCAGGTTGCATGCTACCTCCCAGTAAACTGGAAGTATGTTTTACAGCAGAAACTGTTCCTGTTTCGAGGGGTAACCAAGGCAGTCAACAGGCCAACACATCATACATTCCTGAAAAACTTTCCATTGGCTGTCTTGCCTCTTCAAGTTTGGTGGGCTTGAAGAGTAATATCTCTTCCAATGATAACAGTAAGGAGTGCCAGATAAGCAGTACAGCTTCTCACAGAAAAACCATGGAAGGCAGTGCATCTGCAGATGAAAATGTAAAAAGTGGGCTGAAGAATGCTTCTGCTAAACCAGTTAGATTTACCATTGCACCAGCATGGCAAAGATCTCTCTCAGGGAGTTCAAATTCAAAGGAAGATTCCTACACCAGAAGTTCCCCAACATCCCCTATAAGACCAGAGTTGTTTGAAGGAGTGACCAAAGAGCACACACGTTTTGATTCAGTCATCCAGGAATCAGCAAAAAACAACTCGGACAGATTCGATCGGCATTGTAAGGACAGTGATTTGCATTTGAATTCTTCCATGGAGTGGGCTGACCATGAAGCACAAAATGTTGAAAACCCATTTGGGGTCAGGCTAAGGAGAACATCTTCTTTACTAAAATACCAGAATGAAAGCCGTGCTGAGTGTCCAAAGCAACTCCCCTCAGCTGTTCCTACTGCTGCTTCTGCATCAGTCAAGGAGGATCAGAGATCGGGGGGCGCTGGGAAGCCACCCCCAAGCCTTCCTGTCAGCACAAAATCAGTTGTTAAAAAAGCAGATCTCCTAGAAGACAAAAATCCTCCCAAGATAAGATCAGAAGAAGTGGCGAAGAAGCAAAATGGTCATAAACCTTCAGGTATTTATGCTGTGTTTTTATCCAAATATCATAGAAAACAGTGGTTGTGTAAGAACCTTGGCGGAGTGGCAAAGAAAGGATAAAAATCCTCTTGACAAGGACCAAATTTGGCCTTGATGTCTTCAGCACCATAATTTAAATGGCTTGATTTGGCCAGCCGAGAGAATTCTTGGCTTATCTTAATGAGAGGTATGTTCCAGCAAGAATAACAACAGAGTAATAGCTTAAGGGCCTCTGAAACATTTCTGGTACGGCCTACTCGTGGATACAGTTGGAGTTTTAACACAGCTTTTTAAAACTTGCTGCTGTTTTGAAGTTAATTTTCCAGACTGCAGCAGCTCAAACCGTAACTAGGAGTTGTGTTAGGTGTGGTTATTTCTTTTCTACAATCACTTCATTTAAAATATTTTGAAAGTAAAAAGGCGACCTGTATTTTACTGCCTAAATGAAAAAATAATGGGTTATCATACTCATTTAATCTGCAATGTAAGGATGTTGCTTCAAAGACAAAATCCGTTTCACAATGATCTCAGTGGGAGTTCTGCCATTGACTTAAACGGAAACAGTGTAAGGTAAAAAACTCCAGAATAAACAGAAAATCAGTTATTGTCAAGGACAAAAATCATCAGGGAAGGTAATTTTATCTCTGCAGTGTTTGAAGTGTATTACAAATGCCAAATGATTTAAAATGCAAAACACTGGCTTTAGACTGACTTGACCTAAATCCTTACTTCAAAAATGCTTCTTTTGTAGAAAAAGTCTCCTCTCCCCTTTTGGAAGCTGCTTCCTCTGAACCAGCTTGGGTCTCCATGGCAAAACTAAAACAAAAGGGTTTCCAGGAACACCCTCTTGCCAAAGAACGTAAAGCTGAAGACAAAGCTTTGACCAAAGTGGATCAAGAGGAGGTAGAGTACCAAGTAATGTTGCCTGGGTGTGAATCCTGCACCAGATTGCCTGGGTACTTTTGCAAACTGTTCAATATCATCTTCATGGGAGGCAGTTGTGAGCACTACTCAAAAGAGAGATTTTTCAGGACTGGTCTCTAAAATGTTTTGAGACAGACAACTGATACAGGTGCACAAACACACCTGTGACTGTCACAGTGATTAGTTTCAGAGCTGGATCCTCCTATATGCTGCTTTGTACTACTCAAACTTGGACCTTTTCAGAGCTTTCCTGTTGCCCAGAATGTATTTACATAGCCCAAGAGTGCTTTGAGTTGCACTCGCTGCCTCAGCTGTTCATGACTTACAGACTGCGCTCACTGCTCTGCTCTGGACTGGACACTGTGTACTGAAAATCAGGCTCTTCCACTGACTCTTGCATACATTTCTTCTGCAGCTCGGGCAATTTCTTCAATTCCCCATGCATAAAAGAGAGAGGCCAACTTGCCTGCATGTGAAATAACCCTGTATTTGTAGCAGCTGTCTTCCTCCTTGCCTTCTCCCTCTCTCCCACAGGATGTCCCCAGCCATCCTTGTCTGGGTTTGCTGCATTTCCAGTTAGGTTTAGAAATGTTGCCTGGGAGAGCTTTATGAGTGCCAGTGCCTTGCAGGTTTCTTAGTTGCATTCTTTTCTTCTCCTCTTGTAGCAAGGGATCTGTGCTAGTGAGCACACACTGAAGAAGAATATACCTTCCAGCTTGAGCTCTCAGGACAAGAAAACGCAAATGAAGACCAGTGTGTCTGCTGCAGCAGGTATTCTCTTTCTTTACATCTTTACATAGTGGCTACAGTTCACACCAGTAAGTGGTGAGGGTGGCAGGTAATTTGGGGAGATAGGTACCTTTTTGATAATCAGCACGCTTTGTGTAAGGTCTGTTCAGAATATGGTTTGTGTATAAGTCCATATACTGGCTTGCTCACTCAGCAGAGAAAGCAGGTGAGGAACTTTTATCTCCTCTGCTGGTTCATGGAATGGCATATAAACAGTATGGTGATTTATTGCTGGCAAAGGTCAGTACTAAAGAGTAGCAGCTGAAGTTGGAGAGTGTCCAAAATATAGCAGGAAAAAAAGCCAGGTCTTCTAGACCACCAGTCAGCCAGGAAATCCTGGTAAAAGTGGAGTTGTTTAGTCTAGAGAAGACAACTTAATTTGTTATTTATTGCTGAGGATGAGACTATCCTGTTTGCCTTATATGAGCTTAAAATGCACCAGGGGAGGTTTAGCTTAGACATTAGGAAATACTTCCTAACAGTAAGAGTGGTGAAGTGTGGAATGGCAAATGTTTCTTACAGTGTGTGTGCAGTTTTTGTTACTGGATGTGTTTAACAGATAAACATGTATCAAGAGTAATTTAGGTAGAGTCAGTGGCACCGTCAGGTGAACAAGGAGGCTCAATGGCCCCTCTCCTGCCCTGTTAGCTGTGATCTTTATGAGAAAGATGCAGGGGAAGAGTGTGACTCAGACACTGTGACTCATATACCTCTTCCAAGGCTACTGCTGGGCTGCAGCTCATCTCTCCCTGCTTACTCAGTGTGGTGCCAGACCTTGGAGACACGCTACAGCTAGATATAGATAAGCCAATTCTTCAGCTGTAAGAGCACATTATTCTAGCTGAAAGGTATTGATTTCGGATACTGCCTAGCCTAAGAAGACAAGAAATGCCCCTCTGTGTCAGAGCAGCGGCATTTCCCTTGCAGGTTCCCATTGCTGACACTGTCAGTAAAGGATTCTGTCTAGAGAGCACGTGCACCTGGCCACATTCCCTTCTAATCCACCAGCATCCAGAATTGTTGTATTGGGGGGTACCTCAGTGCCTGCTCCCTGTAGTAGTTGTTTATAGAGCTGTTAGCCATTTCTGAATCTACAGGTCCTACAAAACAAGCTTTCTCCCTTACCACAGGTAGCTGACCGGCTGAGGACATGCACCAACACAGAGGCTCTGATGACAGTTGCCAGCCTCTGTGTGTGTGTGATTAAAATACAATGGTTTTTTAAAATGCTTCTGCTACAGGCCAACTTCGTCTTATGATTTTAAATGCAAAGTGAGAGACGAAACATAAACAGGCCAAGATTTTTGCTCAGATAAGAAGGTCTACCTTTGAAAGGCTGGCATAAACAGGCTGAATTTCTGTGTGTTGAATCATCTAAAACTTGGAAGCCTAGCAACCTTCAGTCGAAATTCAGAACCCCACCAAGTACACTGCTACTCGTTTACTAGAATTTACACCACTTGTGAACTTTGTAGCAGAATTACCAGTTTTTCTGCATCACCTCTTCCCAAGAATTGGCCTAGTTTCCTGACATCCAGTGACTGTTTCCTCCCCTTCAGGAAAAGCGTCTATAGGCATATTCTAGTCTTCCACTCCTTGAGTATCACAAAGAGCTCTGACCAGTGCTGATATTAAGGAAAACACTGCTCCTCTGCTGCTCAGAAAACCATGCCCTATTGTTTAGGAAACGTTCTGCACTGTCAGCATATGAGTAGGAAATTGGGAATCCCAAATGTAAACTCTCCTCTGATTTGGTTCCCATTAGCACAGCCAGCAATTTGTCTCATTGAAGGTGCTGGTGTTGAAAAGGATGTTATTAATTAATTTGGATCGTGCTTTTTGGTTTATGTTAACTGTTAGCAGTTTTCTCGATGGATGGTTGAGGTTTTCTGTGCAATGCATACACCTGCACACAACAGCCAGAGCCAGGACAGCTCATAACCAGCTATGTTTGGAAGACAATTCCAGGAAATCAGATCCTTACTTTACTGAGTGTGACTGCTTTGTTATTGCTGCGTGGCAGCCCATGTCATAACCAAGGGAAGATTACTAAGCTTGGCTCTTCTCTCTGCCACTTCACCCTAAGCATGGTGAGGTTTGTCTCAAAGCCTGTCTTCCCTCAAATAGGCACAAACCACCACTTTTGGGTTTTGTTTTACCTTGTGCTATTGAGAGCATGCAAAGGGCTTAAGACTCGCTTTTACTTATAACAAAGGAAGTCTCCCAAAATGTGAAAAGCCATTTCCAAAATAAAAAATTCAGTAACCTTTACATTCCTTGGATACTTCCAAGTATCCTTGGATACTTCTGAAAAATTTTCTTTGTATGTAGCGCTGCAGCTTGTTTTTAATGGCCAGTATGCTTCCTCCAGTATTCCCAAGTATTGCTTACCTCCTGCAAGAGCTACCAACAAGCCAGGATTTTAAAAAGACCAGAGACCTCCTGAGTGGAGATAAGGAACCACTTTGGAGTGTGACAGATGGAGCTGATTTTCCATTGATTTCAGAGCAAGCAAGATCAATCTTGTTGTACTTAGCATTAGGTCCTCGCGTGTCCTCTGTTCTTGTGCTGGAGCACAGCAGCCTCATCACGTCTGCCGCATGCCACGCTCACACTAATGAAGTATGAGGAAAAGTTTGAATTTTCTTGTTTTGACACACACACTGAAATGAAGTACTGCCTGGTTTGAAATGGATGGAGAGGGCACGACATTGAAAGACTTGTGTCTTGAGAAATGAGAGCTGCATCTGTTCAGAGCTGCATTCCATGAAGCCCCATTCCAGGCTATCTGAAGGCATTGATCTTGAACATTTTCTAACAAGATGGATGGAGCAGACCTTTTCTAAACAGTAACTTAAAGCCATACAAGGAATGTCATCTGCATTTCTCCATCCTTTGTGAGGATGCCAGGCTTGTGTTACGCTGTGTGAAGAGCAGCAGCTAGCTTCACCAGAATCCCACCTTCTTGGCTTACAAGTCCAAGAACATAAAGCACTGGTTTGATCCCTACCTAGTATTTAGTAATATTGCTTGAGCAATATTTGTGCCATCAGTGAAGACTGAAAAAAATCTTTAAGACTTCTCAGTGTTGAAAAACGTACACCAGTTACATTTAACCGCACAGCAAGCCTGGGGTGATCCTTGCCCTGCAGATATTTCCTTTCCATTTTCCTGCATACTCAGGCATCTCATTCCTAGATTTTCTTGTACTCACAGAGCAGAATGAGCCTGTGGAACTCCTTGCTGTTCACTGTCATGGTAATTAAGAGTTTGAAAAGATTAACAAAGGAGTTAGCCAAGAACATGAATTATAAAAATATGTGGGGCTGTAGTCTCTACATGCTTGAAGAATTTTGAAGAACTTCTTCACTTCTCAGGGCTTAGACACTTGCTGTTGGAACTGAAGAAAAGATTCTTTTATAGGCAGATTATTCAGTAACAGCTTAGTATCAATTTTTCCATTGCAATAGCTATTCCTTGCCATTGTTGTAGCTGGACCAGATAGTGCTAGTGATAGCCAATTCCTCCGACTTATTTTTGAGTCACAAACATCCTGGGCTGTAGAACAGTTGCTCTAGAGAGAAGGAAATATTGGCAAAAATTGAGTTTTTAACTCTCAAGCCTTCTGATGAGTGATGGATATCTTCTTGTTGGCAGGTAAAGTTGGAGCTGTTGCTCAGGAAGCATCGGTGATTCCTGCTCTTGAAAAGGAAGCAAGGCACTGCTCTAGTCTGCCAATGACACCCTGCAGCCCTGCCGAGCCACCCTGGCTGTCCCTGGCCAAGAAGAAAGCCAAAGCATGGAGCGAAATGCCCCAGATTGTACAACAGCAAATGACATGAGCATCCTTCTTTGTATTGCCAATAGCTGCGTTAACTCCGTTTAATCCCTTCTTTACTGTGACCATTTTTTTTGAGAAATAAGAGCCTTAAAACTTTTGATCAGACTGATGTGTGTAAATAGACAATGAAGAAATGCCATTGCAGGATTATTTTGAGGTATTAGGAAGCTGAGCATTTCCTACTACCAAATACTAGGAAAACTTGATCAATTTGTTGTATCCTTACACATCTGACAGTGATGTTCTAAGAAGACATGCTTCGGGCTTTTGAAACATTTTCCTCACAAAATATGGTGTTTTGGTTTCCACAGACCGTACAGTATTTTGTGCAATGTGGCTTTGGCTAAGAAATCAATGTGTGCTATAAAATAGATATAGTGCACTGACACATCGTGACTCATGGGCATTGATGTCATCACATTTCTTTCTCTAATGCTCTGGGACTTTGCTTCTGATTGTTAAAGGAAAAGTTTTGTGATAGCTACAAGATCTAAGCAGCATTGTGAGTTCCAGTAATTCTGGGGTTTGGGTGGTTTGAAGTCACAGTGCTGTGCGTCTTGGGCTTTGCTCATTGATGCCCGCTGGAATGGCCCAGAGCCACACACCCGTTCTCCCCCATGCACTGGAAAACCACCACACTCTAGCATATACCCTGCTTTTGGTTACAGTTTTGGAAATCGGGGGTTAATTTGGGCATTCTACCAAAAAACAAAAACACCAAAAAAGTCCTTTCTCTAATATGGCAAATAGTGATTTATTTTTTTGTGAGATTCCTCAGCCAAATGTCTCAAAGAGTGTTTTGAGGATGGGAGCTGTCTGCTGCGTAAAAGGTGGCATCTTGTTTTCAACAAATGCCACTCTATTCTCCATGTTCATGTGGATGTGTATGTCGTCAGTTGTATTTAATATTAGTGATAAAAGGGGCATCTGCTTCCTCCTTGCCTCCTCAGTCTTTAACCAGTAACTCAACATCAGTCTAAGAATGTGCAGCTGGGAAAGGATTATTCTCTCAGGGCTTGGCCTTGCAGTCACTTAAGTTGACAGAAGTTTTGCTGTTGACTTTGAGGAAAGCAGACACTTGGAAAAGAATCTTTGGCTTAAGTGGTAGTGGCACTTACCGGTCCTTTTCAGTTTTTGCAGCATTGCACATTTATGTAGTTTTTGTTTACCGTCAGTGCAAAATTTGAAGGCTGACCTGGCTGATGCACACTTTTTAGCTGGAAAGCTGGTAGGTATTTTTAAGGAAAGCATTGTCTATTGAAAGGATTAGCTGCAAACCACAAAATTTGGTTTCAGATCAGCTTGAGCAAGACCTTAATCTTCCAGTCTTGGCCTGAATTTAATATGTAGCTCTTACAATTTGAAGACAGTATTAATTAGGAGCTAGACTGTGATTTATTTTTTATATAAAGTGAAAACTTACCCAAGTAGGCTCACTGGAGCTATAGATACTGTTTATTTTGAACTAACACCAGAAAGAGTAAGAGTTTCACATTGGCTTGGTAATCCATGCCTATTTTACTACTTGTTTTTCTCTATTTTAGGAAGCATATCTTCTCTTACAAAGAACTGAAACATTTGTATTTCTCTGAAGCTTCTGAGCGTAATGTAAATGAACATATGCAGCTCTGACTCCTGAGGTTTTGTACAGCTGCCACCCTATCACAAGCTTACTGACCCTGTGTAAAATACATTCATTTTTGTGTTCAGCAAACTGTTTTATCTTTTTATCAGTGTGGATTGTGATCCTTCACCCAAAGTACTGCAAATGATACTATAATCTCTCTCTCTGTGTTTGCTTTTGATCTTAATATTATTTCTGTCTTACATGTTTGGTATGTATATATGTTTTGGTAATCATTATCCTGAAGGAAACTCTTTTGTATTCCATTCCTGTATTTGTTTTACGATTAAATGCTGTTGCCAGTAATGATATAATTCCTGGGAAGGGTGATAAATAGCCCTCACTCATTAAGGAACAAATAAAAAGAGGTCTTTGGTCAATATAGGCTCTATATATGGATATACTACATAGATCTTGTTTTGAGATGAGTTTGTGTGGCCTAGGACTGACCAACAAAGCTGGTCAGACTGATGAAGTTTTCTAAGCCTAACTATTTGTTTAAAACACCACCAGAGAACTGATGGCTCTCCTTTTGTTTGGGAGTTACTGCTTCTTCAGTACAGGGCTGGCTTGAAGGCCGGCCCTTGTGGTCACAGCAACCTTTGTAAATAGTCATTTGAATGTGTTTTGGTATTGCTAGCCAGCTGCTGTAAGACATTTTGGGGTTGCTTTAAAAAGGAAGAAAAATACATGAGAATCCTGTGATGTTATGTTTGAACTTTACTTGACTGCTGGATTTCTGAAATGAATGTTTTCAAGTTTCTCTCTGCAACTGAGAGAACAAAAATTACGTAGAAAAAGATATCAAAACTGAGTCTTGTGTAATCACAAAACTTTAGAAAAGGGGTTTTAAGATAAACATTGAAATACCAGTGATTTATTGATGTGTTTATAGAAGTTGATAGCTGTGTTAGCATGGCTTTGATTTCCTGTTGTCCTAGCGTAGTTTTTAGGTATATTGATCAGTGCAAATAACTTGTATAATAAGCTCATTTGATAGAATCATAGAATGGTTTGGGTTGGAAGGGACCTTCAAGATCATCTGATTCCAACCCCCCTGCCATGGGCAGGGACACCTTCCACCAGACCAGGTTTCTCAAAGCCCCGTCCAACCCGACCTGGAACACTTTCCGGGATGGGGCATCCACAGCTTCTCGGGGCAGCCTGTTCAGTGCCTCCCTGCCCTCCTGGGGAAGAATTTCTTCCTTTTATCTAATCTAAATCTCCCTTCTTTCAGTTTAAAGACATTACACCCTGTCCTATCACTACATGCCCCTGTAAAAAGTCCCTCTCCAGCTTTCCTGTAGGTCCCCTTTAGGTACTGGAAGGCTGCTATAGGCTCTCCCTGAAGCCTTCTCTTCTCCAGGCTGAACAACTCGAAGTCTCTCAGCCCATCTTCACAGGAGTCCTCCAGCCCTCTGATCATCTTTGTGGTTCTCTGGACTCGCTCCAGCAGGTCTGTGTCCCTCTTATGTAGGAGGCCCCAGAGCTGGAGGCAGCGCTGCAGGTGGGGTCTCACCAGAGTGGAGTAGCCGGGGAGAATCCCCTCCCTTTGTCTGCTGGTCCCTCTTCTTTTGATGCAGCCCAAGATACGGTTGGCTTTCTGGGCTGCAAGCACATGTTGCTGGGTCACGTTGAGCTTCTCATCAACCAACACCCCCAAGTGCTTCTCCTCAGGGCTGCTCTCAATTCCTCCTGTGCCCAGCCTGTATTTGTGCTGGAAATTGCCTCAGCCCATGTCCGTTTTGCTTGATTATTTCTAGACACAGTCAGTGCCTTTGCAAATAAGCTTTCTTGAAGTGCAGAGTTCATTGCAGAATGTCACTGATTGGTTTTATGGCTCAGGATCTTCAGTGAAGGATGTAGAAAGCTGCCCCTGAAATTCCTTGTGCACAAAGAGCTCTTGGGGTTTCAGCTGGCTTTGGTGCTGCTGTGTGACACCAGAGGGTGCTGGTGCCATCCCCGAGGAGCCCAGAAGGGTTCTCGGTGTTGCAGGAAGATTTCAGGATGCATTTATATGTACACCATTGCAGTAAGGAGACTGGAGGCTTTCATTAATGCAGAGAATCTTCCATTATTCCATTAATGCATAGGTCTGAAAGAGAGGTGTGTTTCTGTTTGTGATTTCACAGAGGTTTTTGAGCTGTAAAGTATGGGAATAAAAACTTTCCCTCGTTACAAGAAGCCCCCGAGAACTGGTTTACATGATGAATTCAGTCCTGCAGTGGAGCTGTGCAGGAAGGTGTGTGAACATGTCCAAAAAGAGCGTTGCAGTTTGGCATTTTAACTCTGCTGCGTAGAAGAACTGCTGTCTGGCTAGAGGTTGATCTTCATCCCAGCCAGATGTAGGATCTGCCGATTTTACAGGAATAGTAGAGGGACAAACTGCAACTTGGTGTGCACCTAGCTGTAGTTACAGTGATTCATTTTGCTGTAACGGTGAGCTGTAAAGACTTGGGCTAAAAGAGAATCTATGTTATCATCCAGCTGGGAAGCTACTTGTAATTGAGTGGGTTTGTGGACGGGGGGATGAGCCCGTTTAAATGAGGGAAAAAGACTCCAAAATTTCCAAAGCTGCACACTTCAGCTCTAGCACAACTCTGATAACACTTTCGTTATGATAATCTTGTGTACACATCTCCATAAACAGACCTAAAGAATAAATCCTAAAATTCAGATGTAACAAGCCAATACTAATTTCAGTTGCCATACTCAGAAGGGAAGTCTGAGAATAGTGAGGAAAGGCTCATATTGAAAACACTAAACATTAGCCCTTTTGACATTAAAAAGTTTGGATAGAGAGGCCCCCCTAACTAGTATTACATTACGTCTTTTTAAATGCTGCAGTCTAAAATATTAACGCAATTTGTTTTGAAGCATTACAGCAGAATTTCTCAGCTTAGAACAGCTGTAACTGCTGAGCTTGTGCCATCCGCTCTGCGAAGTGCTTTAGAGATCAATACAGCAAAGACATTGGCGTGTGCGGATAGTTTGTCCTTTAGAACTGCTACTGGAAGGTGATACGTTGGAAGGATACTGGTAATGAGAGATGTGATTAGCAGACTAATAAATAAGGCAAACATCTCTCTTTGTCTTTTCCTCTAGTGTGTGCTTGCCTACCTATGTTTTTGTTAAACATTTATCGTGGTTATAAGATATGACAAACTGTGGAACCTCTCATATTTGGGAAATCTGAGCATCTGTTTAGGATTCTGACCTTGATTTCTTTCTTGCTGTAGCTGTTGCATTCTATCTCTTCTATGCTATCAGGAAGTATCGCACCCAAAGCATCAGTATTTGCTACAGGCTATTGTTGTTACGGTCTGGGTTAGTTTTTGGTGCAGAGGTTGACTGAAACCTCTGTTTTTCATTGAAAATGTTTTTTAATGTCTTTTATGGAAGAAGGCAGGTGAAGTAAACTGTCAATTCTGAACTTGGAACACAAACCCATGCATCTGCACAGAACAAAAAAGGTTGCTCAGGTATTTCCAGCTGGATGGATGAAGGGGCATGGCGGGATGAAGGTAAATGACTAGTGAGGAATGACAGTTCAAGTTGAGAAACAAAGGCTAAGAGTGGGAAGCTACAATTCAAATTACTCTTCCATAGTGGGATGTTTCTAAGCCCAAGAAAAGGTATTGAAAGGGGCCTTTAATTAACAAATCTCTTCATGCATCTCTTCTCTCTGCACATGAGGCAGCAGAACTTGATATGTTCTTGGAAATGAGTGGAAGCGCATCAGAGATGCCCACTGCCATACACAGATTTTTCTTTTTAAATTTTCTTTCATTTGGTTAAAAGTTCCGTTTTATTTGGTCCAGGAGTGGTTACGCTTTGTTACCAGACCTTATTCCTTGTTCTGAACCACATTAAGCAGGTGAGCACCTTGACCGCACTGCAAATCAAAGGGTGGTGTGACCTGCTGGTCAAGTCCATGGCACTTCAAATGGAACTGCTGCTGTATCATCTGCGTGTTAAAAATGCAGCGTCTCGGAAGGGAGCTAAGCCAAAGTTCAGCAGCTTCCCCTGGCTTGAAGGGCAGATTGTTGACTATGGAAAATGTGAGATGCTATTATTATTGTGCTAGGAGAGATATAAAAATAATATATTTTAATAGCTGTTCATTTCTTTAGAGGCAGTTAAAAAAGTCTAGAGGCAGATTATCTAAACAGGATTATTAACTGCTGATTTTTAGATTGATCTACAAACCAAATTAGTCACTAAACAAGAAACAGGTATGAAAATGGCTGAGGTGTGGAGTATTTAATTGATATAATTTTATATTCTGTAGAAATGAAAAGGCAGCAAGAAGGCATTGACATAAATAACCTACATGGAAAAGGTTGTTTGGTACCTGAAACTCTTATTCCAGCCTTTCTTCTATCTGCCTCAGAACCATCTGTTAACAAAAAAGATACACAAAACCTCATAGCTTCTCTGTCTAACCATTCTTACTTCTCATTTGTGGGATCAAACTCATTTTTTACTTAACTTGTTTTGTAGTCAGCCATATTTTACAGAAATCTGATTAAAAGCTGACAAATCCAAGATCACATACCTGTCAATACTGGCAACACTGCCTTGTTCAAAGTTCACCCTAACCTATTTTGTTAAGCTAATACTTCATTACATTTTCCCTATTATATCATTCTGGCTCCAATTTACTTTTGCTTTACAGGTGTTTTTCCAACACAGCAGGGTGACGTTGACAGCTTTAAAATTAGAAGCTTTCCACATTGCTCAGGAATACGTTTCTGTGGCATTGAAGTAACTTTTTCCGAGTTACACAACGGGTTCATTGTCACAACTGCAGCGATGTATGGGAAAGGGTCAAAGTCCTGGGGCTGTGTTGTGTTTCCATAGAGTTTAAACCACACACAGCGACCTTCCCCGGTGGTGTCATCGGCACCCTTGGGAGCTAAGGAAGCAGGAGATGTTTCCTGCTGGCTCCTCGCGAACACCTTGTTCTGGCTGTGCTAAATACCCACGTCACTGGTGACGTGGGCAAGTGAAGGGACAGTCCTCGAGAAGCGACAGAGGGGTGATGTGCCCCCCAAAGGTGCAGCATTTTACCAGTTGTGTGTGTGGGATTAAATAATTCCGCTGGGCTTCGTGAGCTGTGGAAGTATGTTTTATTTATACAGGAGTAAATAATGTGACTTTGCTGTCACAGCTGGATGTACAAGTTAGGATATATCCACATTAAACTAGAGCTGTGTTTTAAACAGGCCACTGATTTGGCCAAACAGGTTCAGTTCACATGTAGTAACAGTCTAATTTGCAACTTCACTAAAGTCACTGGAATTGGCTGGAATTAGGTGGGAATGTAATTCGTTAATGCTGCTTTATATCTTATTCCGTCATTTTCCCTATGGATTTCTCCTTTGAAGGCAGCAGCTCCCAATGAGATGATACAGATGTCCTGCCGTGACTAATTCATTTTTAGAGCATGTCACTTGTGTGGAAAGACAGTTTGTATCCCTGGAAAGCTGACGGCGTAGCAGAGCGAGCTGGGATGGAGCACTACGATGCCTGGACCCCTCTGTGGAGACTTCAGGTGCCCCAGCTTCACCTTCTCTGCCATGGCCAGCAGCACCGGAACCTGGCCTGGGTGCAAGGGGCTGAACCGGGGATGGGCCCATCCAGCCCTGCGCTGGGGGCTGCCGGGGACACCAGAGTCCCACAGTCACAGCCTCTGCAGGGTGGGGGCAGCAGCTCCCGAGCTGACCGGCTGCCACTCCTGCTCTCCCCAGCTGGGATCTGCGGGCAGACACACAGCTTTGACATTTATTTACTCTCCCCTAGTGTTTCCCTTGCTGTGCTGATGTAACCAAGGCCGTTGCATAATAACCTGGTCTTCAAAATGAGTTTCTCATAGCTCTTGCCGTGTGAAAGAAGTCGAGCCAGCAATGCTGGCAGTGTCTGGAGCCAGAGCTGCTAGAACATCTGATTTCTTTGCCTTGGACAGGCAGCTTGTCAGTCTTCTCGCTCTGCTTAATAATGAAAATTTCAGAAGTGTGCGCACACACTTTTTGATTGACTGAGCAGATAAAACCGACAGTCTTCCAGACAGCACTGATACTTTTGCTAGATTTTTGCGTCTGTTTTTATTAACAGTTGGCATCTGTAACCACAGTACTGCAGCAAAGAGTGGTTTGTTTTCCAGGAAGTGACTTAACAACAGGCTCTATGTAATTTTTGGAAGAAATATAAAATAATGAGAAGGATTTCAGAGCTAAGTGGCACTCTGGGCTCTCTTTCGGATCTCAGGAACAGCTCTGTCAGTCAGGAACTGATCTACTAAAGCCAATGGAATTAGTTTGGTCTGAAGAAGATTATAATTGGGCTTTTTTGTTCCTGCATTGCTCAAAAATAAATCTCAGTAAATAACTTGGGGTCAAGTCTCTTTCTAGCTATAACAGAACTATGCTGAAGTTGGGGGAAATTGCCCTAAATTCACATTGTCTGATAGTCTGTAGTGAAAAAATGGTTTGATAAAAATCTGTGTTTCCTAGGTAGACCTTTCAGAACTTAACTTGTAATTAATACCTGTTTGTTATTGAAGATCCTGTTTCATTGGCTTCTCTTGAGTTCCTCGATGCCACTACAGACATTTCTTCCACTGAACGTTCACAGGCTGGGAGATTTGACATTCTGACCGCAGGTCACGCTCAGAGCTGCGGGGATGTGAGCTGGCACCAGGCTGGGTGCCACCGCGTGTCACCTGGTGAGCAGCGTCACTGATGGAATGCAGGGCCTATGGCATCACGGCTTTTAGGTTAAAACTGACCCCCGTCCACCTGGCTGCGAGAAAGCAGAGCAAGCTCACGTCTCCCTGCAACACACAGTGCAGGCATTTCTACGGTTGTTCACAGCATGTTCTTCTTTTGTGTTGACATTGATGGTGGACTCAAGACAGCAAGCTACATTTTGAGCTAGATAGACTGTTCTCCAGAGTTCAGCAAGTAGACTAATTAAGGTTTTGGTTTTGTGCATTGCGGAACTGTAATTCAGATGCAGCGCTCTGGTTCTGAGCTCCCTCAAAGCTTGGGGAGATTCGGAGGATTGGTTTTGTTTTGAAAACCCGTTCAACTTTCTAGCTCTTACAAACTGTGTTCATTTTGGACTCAGGCTGTCATTATAATATAAAGCCTAATAGCAGAATAGCTGCTACTATTAACACCTAATGATAAATGTTTCTACTAATAGCCCAAGCCTGACATTCTGACTTCAACTAATCTGATTATGTTTAATAATAAATTGTAGTAACACTTTGGACATATTTTTAGATTGGTGAAGCTGCTAATCAGTTTTGCAAAACTGGCGTTTAGTGGGTTAGGTTTTGCCTTGCTTGAAGGCAAAATTAATCCCCAGCTAAAAATACGACTGTTTTTATATTTCTATCTTTATATTTCTAGGATCATTAAACTAATTTCTTTTTTTATTTACTTTTTTTAATTTTTTTTTTTTTTCAGTGCAGTGAATATACCATTATTTCTTTGGAAGAAATGGATTCATGGGAAATGGTTCATCAACCTCATGAAAAATAGTTTTGAGGTAGGTCTTTATCTTTGCTTTCCAAAGTCTTTGCACTGGTCAGTTTGCTGTATGCTTCAAGCATGGAAATGATAGCTCAACTGACAGACCTGTGACCATTTACTGTAGCAGAAGTAGCGAAGTGCCCCTGTATCTGAAGCTGGCAGGCCAATTTTGTCTAGCTAGGAAGGGCTGAAAGTAGGAAGCTGGTTTCCATTCTGGTTTCCCTCAGGAGTGTGTGTTTTGGCTCCAAAGAAAGCAGACACAGAGCTCTTGCCCTGTTTTTAGATGTCCCACTTTGCTCTTACCTGATACCCAGGATGTTTCCTGGGACGTAAAAGGGCTGCAGATTTGCCTCCTAGCATCATCTTCCTGTACAAGCTTGTCCAGAACCTTGTCTCCTCTTGTGAGACCAGGCTTTGTGAGACAACACAGATCCCTGCAGGACTTGGGGGTGTTTGACCAGTGTGAAACGATGGTTTCACATTCAGGGCCTTTGCTGAACTATCACTGATGAACCTGCCTCCACAGAACAAACCCGACACAAACTTTTCTTAAAGGACTGAGGAAAAAAGTCTGGCAATGAAATGCAGTTTTTATTTTAGGCATCTCAATGTATGAGTGAGGCAAGTAATCTGATTAGCACATTTGCTGGAGAAATGAACCAATGGGAAAGTGAAAATATTAATAAAAGATAGAGTTGATTTATACTCAAACTGGCCTTTAAATTTGCAGTATATGCTGTAAGAACGTGCTTATATAACCTCTATTTCTATTCATAAAGGTTTATGTGGGTCTATATTGAATTATGCATTTAAAATTAATCCACTGAGGCAGCCCACTGAGATGCCACTTCTCATTTAGTGACTGCATTAAGGACTTTGTGCTTCATTTAGAAACCGCGAGAAGCTTGCTTTGTGCTGTGGAGAGGAGCTGGCCTGCCAGATTCAGACCGGCTATTATAGGGGGTTAAAACAACCATCTCTCTGTCTCTTTCTGAGTTACCAGTAAAACTCTATTCTTGATTCGCGTGATCCAACTCATGCAGCTTGGCTGAACCTGACAAACCCAACTGACTTCTGTCAGATTCTTAGAAGAGATTAATGAACATTTTCTTCAGGGGTTGGGAGCAGCTGATTCTGTCTTTGCAAGGCTGCGGGGACCCAGAATGAACAGACATGCACATCAGGTTTTTATACCAGCAGCTGTAATTCAAGTTTATTAAGTGTCTTGTTTGTGTAGTTTTCCAGATCCTTGGACATTGCAAAAGGCCCAAGAGCTCTTCTGGGTGTTTACGCGTTTTTGTTCTAAGAAATCGTAGGCTCTTAGTGCTTCTTATCTGCATTCTCTAGAATGTAATTCTGCTTCTAAAATGGCTGCAAAATGGTATTGTGAGGCTCTGTGTTGTGTCTGAATTAAACTTCTTTAGCTTAAAAATAAAAGCATACCGGTTCTGCATATTCATACTGCAATGTAAAGTACGGATTGAGATTTCTACATGGCCTGTCTCATCCATCACCAAAAATGACTTGTTTGGGGAATGACTGCCTTTATTGACTCTAGGCAAATCTGTTGCCTTCCTGTTCTGCTTTGGGTTGTTATTTCATATTAAGATGGTGCTGTGTGGCCTTAGTTTAGGAAAAAAATGCTAAATACTTAGCAAGCCTTTTAGTTTGTATTTCTCATTCTGTGAGCTGTGCTCATACTGCCAAAATATTCCAGGGTCTTCTGAATATTTAAGAAGTTAGTTTTGTGAATGCTGGAACTGAAGAAGTTTGCTCTTGTACACAGCTGTGTACCTTCTCCTCCGTATTTCCTGACGCATCTGTCCCCCCGCATCCCTTGTGCCATCTGCTCTGCATTGCAGGTGGTCCAGAGCCCCTGGAAGCTCATGACCCCCTCTGTGTGTGTGGGTGTGTGCTGGGCACTGGCCGGCAGTTTCCAAGTTGAAAGGAGTTGGTAGAAATCTCAAAAAAATGGTTAAAAGTCAGCCACGCGTTTCAAAACTTATCAGAAATGACGGACAGGCGGTATTGTAAGTGTATTGTAAGTGAAGCTTCCGTAGAAAGCCAGCCTAAAAGTATAAACAGTTGTAAGAACATTATTTCATTTTTGCATTCTGTCTCCGTTTAAGTCGGCAAACAGAACAACTTGTTTGGTTTGTTTCTTTCTTTTTGCATGAGAGAATTAATATGTGTGATTTACTAGAGGGAAGCTAAGTTGAAGAAAGGATTTTTATGTAAGTACAGAAAGTGCTTAGTCCCCTGGTCATTTTTATCTGCTAAGGGATTAAATTCCGTAGTCTAGATTCAGCTGCTCTAAACATTTTGCCTCTTGCATGTGTGACCGTGCGGTATTAGATGAGAGTGTCATCGCTGCGGGTGTCGTGCAGCCCGTCCCAGAGAGGACTTGGACTGTCAGGGTAGACACTTTAAATGAGATTCAGGAGGTAAGGTGTATAACATTTTTATATAGTGATCTTATTTTAAAATAGTCTGCGACAAAATGAAGGCCAATGTCTTCAAAGTTATTTAGATGTCTCATTAATGCAATGGAGAACTGGGTATCTGAGTATTTGGGGGTGTGAAGATAAATTAGAAAACAATTAACATCTTGAGGAAAATATTTTCAGTTATTAAAATAGATCAGAAGCACCTTTCTTTAACTCTTACCATTTTAAGGACCTCCTTATAGGTTTATTTGAGTTTAGATTAAGGGTAAATAAGACCATAAAATTAAATGTTCATTTTAATATGTGAAAAGCAACTGGTTGCATAACTGTCGAGTTATGAAACCTATATTTTTGTCCTCTGCATCCTGAACATCTGTGGCCTATATTTAATTGCAGTTTTCATCTTCAATTTGAAGAAACAATGTTTAGCCTGAAGACAAAAGTGATCTGTGTAGTGAAATCAGCTAAATAGTGCAGTCGAGTCCCACTTGCTAACAGAAAAGGCATTTTTATACATGTTCTAATTTAGAAACTGTATTCACTTGATAGTTTAAATACAGTTAAGAATACTCTGGTGTTCTGAGCAACGTGAAGAATGGAAGCATTAAGACACAGAGGGATTATAATTCATGAGGAACAGGTGCATAAGGATAGAAATGTGGGGCCATATTGCGGTATCAATTTTTAAGCAGAAATCCATACTGATTCCAGCAGGGAGTCATTCTGATGAAATATTGATGAAATTATATGATATGGCCCATGGGCAGGAAATAACGAAATGTGGAAAGTAAAGCGAGCCAGTACAAGTAGGGAAAAGAATATGAAATGCAGAACCAAAGGGAATGAGCAACCTCAGAAGTAATACTCCTGAAAAATCCGGAGAATGATGTAGAAAGGTGGTTATAGGTAGAGTGGCAGTGTGATATATCCCATCACCTTCCACACTGCCATGCACACCGCCAGCTTCAGCCCAGATTTGCAGCTCCAGTCTACATTTTGCAGTTGGTCCATAAAATGGACTGGATGCGATTTCTGTGTCAGTCAGCCTCTGTTTTTTGACTTGTAATTCAAATCCAAATGCTAATCTGCATTTGTGACTCAGGAATCTCTAAGTGGCATCCTTACCATAGAGGAAGAAGATGGAGCCTTCATGTAGAAACACAAAGGTGAGGTTTGACAGATATTCATTACAGTCTTTTGAAATGCTGACAGCCAAAGACCTTTGAAATGTCTGCATTCCGTTTGCTTCCATTTCATTGTAGCTGTTGAATTCAAGGTCTCAACAGGCTTCTTGGCCCATGTCTGAGTTAGAAATCAAGATGTCTGCAGGTGTATGCTGGTGAAAACAAGGCAATTTTAGTTTTAAAACAAATTCTGTTGTTTGAAGTAAATCTTAGACGGGCTTCCTAGGTACGGTCTTCTTGTGATATCTCATGGTAAAGCTGCAGTTTGATCCACATACGATTGATTTCCACAGAGGTAAGGAATTCTAAACCTCCATTTTCTGCCTGCACATCTCACGAAATAGGTGGTCTGGCTGTCTTAGGATAAGCTGTGTGATAATGAAGGCTTGGTTGTAGCCATGGCATTAAAGAGCCTCATCAACTAGGTATCCCAGTTAACCAAATCAAAGGTGGAAATATTTCCATCTACTATTAAAACATACCTTCTACTAGTTTTCTGCCAGAGGCATATTAAGTATTTTATTTTGGGAGTTTCCTAACACTCTGCCATTCGTTTTCCCACGTTGGATGTGTAGATGAAAAAAAAAAACACAAAGAAGAAACTCTGAAAACATACGTCAATAAGACGCACATGTTTATGCAGCCAGCAGTTCCCTTACTTAAAGAGAATGCTCTCAGAACTAAATTTCATAATTTTCTGAAATAGCAAGGACATTTAAAGAGCATCTGTGGATTAGTCTGAATAAGTTTGTTCTGCAAATTGCTTGAAAAGAGACTCTTCCTAGGTATTACAACAAATTGTTCCCAGCACTTCAGCTTAATACAGTAAATGAAAATGCAGAGGAAGCGACACAATATTGGATGAACCTGTTTCAGAACATTGGCTCAGGCCACAAAGCAAGTAATTAACAAGCTGAATGAAGCATTTAAGCCCACGCCTTATCATTTATGTAACTAACCTTTGAGTTTTGGACGCACTGGTATGCTGCAGTGAAGCCTACACAGTGTTTCTTTTATGTGTGTGTATTGAGTAAATGGGAAATGCATACCCTGCCATTTGTTTTTCACATTTTCAGCACTTATCAGGGTTCTCTGGCTGAGTGATCTTATATTGCAAAAATGTACGCCTCTTGGTCCTTTTTTTCTGTAGTGCGGTATAAATCTAGATGAGTCTCAGCCTTGTTATATGTGTGGGGGCATGTATTCTACTTTTAGGGGTGCTTTTGAGCTTGTTTAAAGCATCATCAGTAGCACTAGAAAATAATTAATTGAATGCAACTTTTCACCAAAGAAACGAGCAACAAAAAGAGTGGCAGGGGATGCTGCAGACTCCTCGGTGATGGAGGCAGCCTTAGCAAACAGCTTTAAAACCAAATCAGGAATGCTGCGAACCGACGAGCTCTGAAAAGACGTAGTTTCCACCCCTGTAACACATCTGTTTTTCCCATCCTGAGAAATGCTGGGCATGTTAGGAATACTGAGACTGCTGGTGACAACATGAGCTTCCTACAGAGCAACTGAGTTTTAAGTGGAGTGTAACATCACCTCTGCACTCGGGAATGAGTCATTTTGCTTATTAATTCTCTCACTTTCCTCCCTCCTGTTCTTTCACCCATCACTTTATAACCAGACTTATTTGGAACTCTTATAAGACAAACACCATTTCTCCTTGGCGGGAGGGAAATAAAATAGCATACTTAACATGGTTACATAACACTGCTACGCATGCCTAAAATGAGGTCATTTTGATTAATATATTTATCTGGTGTGCAGCTGTAACAGGAGATGTGATTAAAAGAGCACCCTTTTGTTTAGTCTCCTTGCAATAGTGTTCAGTTTTTGTAACTAATATCCCAAACTTGCTAGTTAGTTATTAGCTGATGTAATAATTTGTGTCCTTGGGCTATGTATAGTCCTAGTCCTCCAAACCTTGGAAAATCTTCACAGTGTGGAAACGCAACTTCCCTTCTCTCTTCTTTCCTCTGTCAGAAGTAAGAATTATGCAATAATTATATTTATTAGAGGTAATCAGTAAGATATACATAGAAGCAGGAAAGAGAACAGAGGCAAACTGTAGAATTCCTTCAAGTTTAAAGTGTTGCTGGATGATGGAGAAGGCAAAAAGACACGAGATGAGTCATAAAGCCAGTTCCAGTGGGCCGGGAGAAAAGCTGAGCAGCACGCTGCAAATGGCTCTGGTATCATCTATTGGAATGAGACAACGGGTAGGATCTGCTTTTGGCATAACAAGCAGATGTATTTTTCTTTTGGGATGTTGAACTGCCATTCTTCAAAGTTCTGACGCATCCGGTTCTATTTCGGTTTGATGACTCCTAACTAGACACGTTAGGCGGCTGCTTCTCAGAAACCAGCATTTAAAAACACTGTTTTTCTGTTCTACTCTTTCTGGCAAAAAGCTTGTTATTCAAGTGCTTGCTCTAACCTTTAGTTACCCTGGTTGCATAAGTGGGAAGCAGCATCCCACCATGCACTTCTGTGACCCAGTTGTGCCTTTCCAGTAGTGACTTTATGAGTTATGAAAGGTGTGTCTGCCAAATTGCTACAGAAATATTTACTCTACTGACCCTGATTTCCTAAATATTATATAGTCATCATTCACTAAGGAGTAAAAAAATGCATGTAAAAGCATGTGAAAAAAAAAACAAACCCTAATTCTTCTATGTTGAAAATCCTTGTGTAGGCTCTTTAGCCTTGATAGTGCTTGGGCTCATTGATAAAAAATACTTGTAGAAACAACTTTTAAATCATTAATGCTTCAGTAATCTTTCAAAATGAATTTTAGATGGTACATTCAGTACTAATAGTCACAGTACAAATCATTGACTCATCCAAGGAAGAGCCTGAATAACAACTGCTTTGTTGAACTAACTTACAGCCTAAATAATGATGTTGAGCATTCAGAGCTTCTAGACTGTCTGCAGACTTGCCAAAATCCTTCCACGTGATCGTGTAATCTATTACCATGTATTCTACTCATGATAAAACTTCCATGTGGATGTGACTGAGTTTCTAATGTCACACAGAGAAAACTATCGATTACTAGCATTGCTTTTAGAAAATCTTTCTGTAGCTCATAGAAAACACAAAAAAAGGCATGTGCTTGGTTTTCTTTTCCATCGCATAATACAGCATAAGTCAGTTATATAAATAAAGTCACTTACATAAATAGCTTAATTCTCCTTTCATTTATGGCATTATAAATCAAGAGCAGATCTACTGAAACAAAAGATGTTAGGCTGGCATAAAACCAGTATTGACAGCACACGCAGGCTTTCATTACATGGATTCTTTCAGCCAGTCATATTTCTGCTTTAACAACTTGAAAGCCATCCTATCGTAAGATGTAATGTGTTCAGCATGGGGCAGCTGAAGACTTGTAAGGAGGAAGATTCACTATGAAGACGTCAGGGCTCTGTTTTTTCAGGTAGCCTCTGTATATATATTTTTTGATATCGATATACGATATATCTGGCTAGTTAAAAACATACCATTTCTGGTAAAGATGACCTGATGACATTACTGTTTACTAGTAAGCGTGACTTCATCTGTTCTTATATTGTGTAGTTTTTGGAGAATTTAGTCTAGTAACTGCTGATAGAAATACATTAAAAAAACAAACCCAGGCCCAGTCCTGCAATAGTTTAGTAATGCAGTTTCTGTTCTTCCTTCATCTGTCCGCTGGCCCGGCAGATGATAGGTCGCACACCTTACCTCCTTATTGTGAGTAGTACGGAGTAAAGACTTGTCAATCCATGACTGCTAGAGCAGATGCTAAGTAACTGTCAACAAAGCTGCACTTTTTGAAGAGAAGAATGTTGCCATACCTTTCTTTCAGTCATGCAGAGAACCACAGCACAGTGAGATGCTCCGGGATTTGGTGGCATTCACAGAATGAAATGACATCACAGCTGAATGACATAATTTCCAAGGGGCGGCCGGTCCCAGGCAGGAGCTGTGCTGCGGGACACGGCCCAGCAGGCTCTGCTGCCAGGGAAGCACGCTGGGGAGCAAAGGCTCACGGCACAGCGTAGTTTCCCTTGAACTGCGCTACGTGGTAGAGATCATTAGCCATTTTGGGTGATTATTTTGATACAAAGCATTATGTCAGTGCAGATGACTTCAGAATATTTCAAATGTCATTTGACTGAATCTGCGTACGTACATGAGAACACAGTGAGCAAGTAGTTGGGAAATAATGTGCTATCCTATGTTTGGTTTAAATTTTCTCTTCTTTATACTGCATCTAAATACCACTTTTTATAACTGTTTTTAAAGCTTTCAAAACTAAGATAATTAGTTAAAAGGAATTGTTTGTATCAACATATTCCCAAGCAAAGCTTCAGTTTTGACTATTTACTATATACTGATGAAAAAGCACTTCAACCAAAACATTTCCTCTGCTCAGATGCAAAGGTATTTTGTTATAGAAAACAGCAGTTTTGACATAATTAGTTGTTGGCTTTCCATACCCAGTCTTAGCCTGTGCCCTGGATTCTAAAATAAATACAGGGCCTGAACAAGCTTACGTAAGAGACCAGCAAGCAAATCTCTGATAGCAGAGATGGCTGGGACTTCAGCAGCCACATCTTGCTTAAACAACAACGCAAAAACAGCCACTCATACCTACCCAACTTTTAAAAATGTTGGCAACTCTTACCCATTTTTAGTAGAAGCAGCTCTGGGGTCACTCCTCTCACTGTCAGGTTTATAAATAAAACTATTCTCTAGCTTTTTCTATAAAGAACTTGGAAAATGCTACAGAACTTCTTGTTAAGGGGTCTTGACGGTAAATAGTTCTTTCACTGCTTTACAGATGCAGTGTAAAATTGCAGCTAGGATTCATTCTTGCTTGAAACTGTAAATTAAAAACTGTCCTGCTTATAGTATTAAATCACATGTACCTATAAAGCAAACAGTAATGCATGAGAGATATCAGAGTCCATGAAGTGCATGGTAGTTCCCATTACAGTTACTTTACTACAGCAACAAAGAAAAAAAAGCACTTGATGTCATTTACAAATGATGATGTTTGGACAACTTCATTTCTGTGGTTTGGTTCCTTCACATCAAGTGGTGGTGTGTGACTGCAAGATCTAGGATTTGGTCTTCCTTTATCTAGCACACATAAATAAGCAGCTCATGTGTAATACTTGTTCACCTCTGTAGTCCGTTGTTATGCAAGCCAAAGAGTAAAGAACACAAAAATTTTAATTAGCAAACAACTCTCCACACAGACTTTGTTGGTACAACATAGTTATAAGTACATCTACAAACACATACAGGTTCTTTGGACTATGATATTTTAAAATATATTTTATATGACAATGTGAACAAATCTGGAAAAAACAAATTACTTCAACCTTATGTAGAGGTAGCTGAACAGTACTCTGTTCAATGATATGAGAGTATAACTTAAAGTTTCATTTCAAGTTCATTACAGTGCACAAAAGGATGTTTTACAAACAAATGGAATATACAAGTCCACAAAACTTTTTATTTCAAATGGCTTGATAGAGATAGTTCTGGCACTCTTGTAACCACATAGCTTGATGGAATTAAATTGGACAAGTATATGGTGCCAAATTAAGACATCTAACACAGAGTCTTTGCTCCTCATTTCTCTACTTCTGCTCCTCCCCAGGGAATTATAGAAGCTATTACATTGTTTTTGCTACACTTCTGCTCTGTAAACCTTTGTTCTGCAAATTGAATGTAAAGATTTAAAGGTGCATATGTTTATATTTATAAAATATATGGCTATGACTCTATTAAAAAGCTCAAGAATGGCAATAACAGAATACAGGCACTTCTATGTGAGGGTTACTGTAGACCTTATGAAACTCCAACATTATTAAGCACTTCACATGATACCTGGATGAGTAAGTCAATGTAATAGTTCAGTCTTTTATTATCCACCATTTTAATCCTGTCTAAGCAGAAGAGTTGCTTGTATCCAGGCAATATTTATTTAGCTAAACGTTCCAAAATAGTGATTTTGCTGAAACTACCATTTTTCTGTAGCTGTCAGACTTTCCATGATTTACGGGGCTTTGGAATAACCCCCAGATCCTAAACCAGGTGCTGCCCCAGTTACAAGTTCAGTTGTGAAGCTGACAAGTTGAATGAGAACTAAGCAGGGCTTGAGTTCATCTGATGGAGGACTCCGGGAACAGGGGAGCACTACCCAAAGTGCATACAGTTCCATTGGGCTTCTATGCACAAAAACCTGGTAGTTAATCTACGCTTCTTTTAAAAATAAGAGTTTGTGAACATGTTCTCCATTCCTAAACAGTGCATTTAAATATAACTCCTGTCATTAAACACCAGTAAAACGTCAGCACCAAGTAGAAATCATTAAGAGGAAATTTTTTCACAATGAGAACAATCAGCCACTGGAATAATCTCCGCAGGGAAGCGGTGCATTCCCCAGCATTGGACACTGCTAGGATTGGGCTGGACAGGGCGCTGGGCCAGCTTGCCTAGGCCGTGCTTTTGCCAGGCAAGGTTGGACCAGATGATTCTTGAGGTCCCTTTCAACCCAGTATTCTATGAGAAGACCATCTAAAGCAAAACTTAATTTTATAAAGCTCTTTCTCTACAGCACAGATTAAGCCAGAGCTGTTATATCCAAATCCAGATGATTTTACTGAGATTAAAATAATCTTTGGATTCAGAAATCCACAGTTCAGGTGTTCTGTCAGTCAGCAGTCACACAGGACAGACAGTGTGACAGCTGGGATCTCTTATTGCTGCAACATGTGGAAGATAAGACACCAGCACTTCAAATGAAAACAAAAGAGGGACTTTCACAACTAAAACCAGAATGTCACTTAAGACATAACATGATAATGGCCTACCATACCATCTTATAATTTCATTATTAAAACTACTGAACTACTTTCCACAACTGTGTCTGAGTTTACTATCAGGTTTCATGATTTTTCCTATTAATCCAGCCCTGTCTCAGGATACTTTCAACCAAGATAACAGCTGTTTTCATGGAAACATATCCCCATAAGTTATTGCTAGACAGAGGAGCATATAAGACAAAGTTATTGAGTGTCATCTGTCTGTGTATGGGAATGAAAAATTACTATTAATTCCTGCAGCAAACTTCTGTTTTTAATTAGAAACCTTATAATGTCTATGTACAGGGATTTGGAAAGGTGATACAGCCAGTCCTTGTTATTTGTTTTAATGTATTTTGTTAAATACTTATAGAAAAGTGAAGATGTTTCAAATTAACAAAACCGTATCTTTCAAATGCAAGCCTAAAACTTTCAAGAAGTCTCGAGGAGATGTTTAGGTGCTGCTGCCCAGGAGACTGGAACTTAGTTTTAGTTTGACCTATTCTTGATTCCCTCTCTGCCCCTATAGTACAGAACATTTGCCTTTTGTATTCCACTTTATTTTTAAAAAAAGGGGGGACTGATCACATTTCCTGGGGAAAAAATGTATATTGATTTCAGTAATCTGAACTCAGTGACCTGGGGTCAATGGAAATTAACTTATTTGAAGAACAAGCAAGAAGCCTGTGCATGCCTAATGCCCTCCTAATAAAGATTAATCAATACTTCTGGCCACACAGGAAATGTGAGTCTGAGTCAGGGTTTTTTTTTAACAGATGAGCAAGTCTGGTTATGGGACTGGATCTGGTATCTAGAAAATGTGAGAAGCTTCAATAAAATACTCCCCCAATTAGTGTTTTATCTGATCAATGCTGTTTCTATAATTAGAAGTGAAGCTATTTAAAAAAAAATCTGTTCAGCTGTACATTCATGCCTGTAATAAGTGTTGCATTTACATCCTTGTACCGATCAATACAACTGGAAAAAAAAAGTCAGCAATACTGTGGCATAACTAGAAGAGCTTCTTGTTTTGAAGCCTCATTACTGACACTTCGCCCTCTCAGCTCACTCCCAGCACAGCTGCTCCTGGACAGCTTTGTGCTCTCTACCAAATCTGTTCTCAGTATTTTCGTCTTGTGGTGGAATTCATAGACTTCAGCTATTAACCTGGGATGTGTAGCCACAGACAGAACGGTACTGTACACGTACAGATGAACCTTCGTGGTGTATCTGATTTGTTGTGCACATGCATTATGTGCGGCAGGTCCAGTGTTTCCAGGTTGCAACAAATGCACTTGGCGTTCATGATATAGGGCATGTACACAGGTTTCTGCTTTGGAAATTCTGGCAGCTTTACTCAAGGCTAATAGAAGAGACAATATTCACTTTTCAAGTCAAGGATTGTTTCCATGCCAATTTCTAAATCAACAAAATAGGCAGAATATGAGTATGTAGAAGACGTAGCATGCAGGAAAAAAAACAATGAGGTCAGTGAGAAAACAGTTTAAAATAGATATTTAAGGTCCTTTTCTCACAGGTAAGAGTAGCAAAGTGACAGCTTTTTCTGTGGGAGCAATATGGGCCCCTTATGCTATGCAATAATACATAATGGTTTAAGGAAGAATTGCATTTAATGCAGCTTCACTTCCAAACAAGTAGAAATCACTTTGTTATTGACTTACGAAGACAAATGCCATAGCAGGTGTCAGCCACCATACACTTGTTATTAATCAGAACATGTATGTATTTCTATACATTATTTACAGAGAAGCACGTTAGGTACCACCTATGGTATGGAAGAAGTGCAGCAATCTAGCATATGGAAATAAGTTGTAGCATTTCTAGAGCAGCTCAATGCAAACACAAGGATACATATTCCATTTGCATCACAAGACTGAAACATGTTTATCTTCCATTTGTTTCTTTGGTACCCTTATGGAAAAGTTCTATAGAATTTAACAAGAGAGGGAACAAAGGTATTTTTATGGAGACTGAACAGTATGGAAATTACTTTTAAGTAATAATTATTTCTGATGAAATGATGGAAAAACGCACATAAAACTGGCATTAAATTCTACTGCATTTTTCCATAAAGGCATGGAATGGCAGACTGCTATTCTGGGTAAACAAATAAATTTGTAGCATTCCATAACATTCGCAATTCAATCTATTCTTTGCCACTGGAAAGGAAAACAGTAGTTTAGAATAAAAGGCCCAGATCTGCTTACATTGAAATCCGTGAAAGTCAAAGTCAGATGGAGGCAAGATCCCGTCTAGAAAGCAGTACACAGGGAGCAATAAAAGCAGCAAAACAAGTATATGAACTGTTGTTAAAAAAAATTAAAAATCAAAGCCAAGATACTTCCTGTTCTCATTTCTGCCCTATTTTTACCTGTTTTATAGCTACAAGTAATCATGCTAAAATTTACTTGTTTTCCTTGGGAGTTAACTATTATTAGCAAGACTACCCAGTCTCTGAAGAGAAATGCAGTGGCTGGGCAGAGATTTGAAGCTAGCAGGAACCTGAAGATCGGGGTGAAATAAATAGCATTTATTACAACATATTCCTTCTCATGTGACACAAACTGCTCTCTGAGTCCCTAAAGCTGAAAAACTTCCCCCTGTCCCCACACACACACACTCTCCAAAGCCAAATCCTACCAAACAATTAAAAAAGAAATAAAACTGATCTTAACAGCAACATGAGTTGATGTAAAAAACCCCACAACTATGTAGTAACCCACAATGAAATGCTACCAGTACTTCCAGTTTTCTGTAGAAGCCACTTTTCATATATTGTGGCTCTTTCTTCACAGTTGTTTGTAGCCATTATCTGGTTCTTGCAAGAAAGAGTTCAGATATAAATTCAACTCCAAGTTATTCTCTGTTTTCTGAAAAATTAGGGGATAGATCCTTCTGTCACCACTATGGCCGATTCCCACTGACCTCAACTGCTCCATACCTGAACTGGCCCAAGCACTTAAACACGCTTGAGGTTCAGCATCTGTGCGACTGGTTTGTGACAGCAGGAACCTGGTCGCGAGCAGAGGATCAGGCTCCAAAAACTGTGCTGGAATTATCTCAGACATAATGTGTGTATTCAAAGACTTCATGGCAGGCTGGTTCGGGGGGAAAAGTCCTTCTTAAGCCACAGCAGGACTGGGGATAAGTAGAAAAACAAAGTATTTGAACACAAATATCTGAAAAGTTATGAAAGCAGTTGCTCATGCACTGCTAGAATCATCATTTTGCCCTCAGTGATAAATACAGGGTAAAAACACTATAAATAGAGCAGCTCATTTTCCTTTAGAGAATGAACACATAAATAATAAACACTTTGAAACAAAACATCATAGTGCAAAAATAAATTATCAAACAGAAGTTGTGAACATTATTTTACACAATGCTATATAAAACCTGAACCATTTGGAATAAAAGACTTTGCAGTTCACTGAAATAATGCATTAACGTTATTATTTCTGCTTCACATTAAACTGCACAGTTTATCCCTCATCCACTAAAAAAATAAAAATAAAATAAATTAAAAAACCCCTTAAGCTTTTTAAAAGGTTTATGGCAAACAAGATCACTTTTTGTTCTATCACATTTGTTATAAATTTAGCAGTGCAGTGATTGAATAATCATCTCAGAGTTCCAAAAGGAAACTATTGAAGTATCCATAAACTTCCCTTGCTCTTTATAACTCATTTTCTTTGAAATTCGGGCTTGAAACATCCTGACACTCAAATCTGTAAGACATTATTGCAGTTAGCTGAAGTTACAAGAGACAGTCTACAGTCAAGTACTGCGGGAGACTTCGCAGCTCTCCTCACCATCACCGTGATCTTGTACGAGACATGAACGTAAGGACACGTCTGATGCCATTCAAGCGGTCTTTGAGGGACTTCATGGCGAGGAAAGGGAGCTGAGCCCTGTTCTCTAGGGGAAGGACAGCCAGGACCCACCAGCACCAGGCTGGCCCATTAGGGTTAGACTGCAGTAAGGGGAAAAAAAATAGAAGTTAGGATACATATAGATGGTAAGGTCTTGGTTTTGAACATTTAACTTTCAAAACACAGCATTTTGAGAGCAATCTGGCAAGCACGCCATTTCACTGCCAACCTGATGGCTTGTGATTACAGGTTGGCTTGAAAATAGTTACAACCAAGCTGCATGAAAATAGGATGCTGAAGGCATAATCAAGATGCGTTTCTATTTCTAGCAACAGTTTATAGGTTGGGTCTTCTAGATATTTTTATGGTTTTTTTCCCCATGTTATTACTGACCCTGTTCTTTGGGATTCCTGCCTCCCTTCATGCTTTGACATTAGTTTGTATTTTCTTTCTACTGTTATATTCTGTTATTTTAGGATTCCTATCATTTGCAGTCCTTGAACAAGAGTACCAACTTTCCTCGTTTGTCTTCTCTCAGTCATTTAACTGGGGGAGTAGAGTAGGCAAAAAGGCATTTAAGTCTCTTGGGATTAGTACAGTCAGTTAAGTAGTCTCAGGAACATACCAACACTAAATACAAGCTTTTCATTTGCAACTGTGCTACCACTGGCGTATGGCAATATAACTTAGATACTCAGTTTATGCGGGATAAACAAAGAGTATTCGTATTTCGATCTTAAAACACCTCCCAGCTTATTGGCTATCCCTGCTATTTCTGTCCCTAAAAGTTACATAAACCACTGGTTCTGCATACCTGTGGGTCAGGATCCTTAGCTGGCATTGGACCAAAATGACTGAGAATTCGACTTTTGAGTGCTTGCTTGAGGGAGTTAAACCACATATATGCCTGATCATAGACAGAATCATGGAGAACAAGTAATGCAGCATACTCTTGTCCTTGCACCTGAAAGGAGGAAAGAGAGGGGGAGGCTACTGTTAGTCCAGCCTGCATGTTGGGGAAGGCAGGCAAACAGGCAAACAGGCAAACAGGCAAACAGGCAAACAGGCAAACAGGCAAACAGGCAAACAGGCAAACAGGCAAACAGGCAAACAGGCAAACAGGCAAACAGGCAAACAGGCAAACAGGCAAACAGGCAAACAGGCAAACAGGCAAACAGGCAAACAGGCAAACAGGCAAACAGGCAAACAGGCAAACAGGCAAACAGGCAAACAGGCAAACAGGCAAACAGGCAAACAGGCAAACAGGCAAACAGGCAAACAGGCAAACAGGCAAACAGGCAAACAGGCAAACAGGCAAACAGGCAAACAGGCAAACAGGCAAACAGGCAAACAGGCAAACAGGCAAACAGGCAAACAGGCAAACAGGCAAACAGGCAAACAGGCAAACAGGCAAACAGGCAAACAGGCAAACAGGCAAACAGGCAAACAGGCAAACAGGCAAACAGGCAAACAGGCAAACAGGCAAACAGGCAAACAGGCAAACAGGCAAACAGGCAAACAGGCAAACAGGCAAACAGGCAAACAGGCAAACAGGCAAACAGGCAAACAGGCAAACAGGCAAACAGGCAAACAGGCAAACAGGCAAACAGGCAAACAGGCAAACAGGCAAACAGGCAAACAGGCAAACATCAAGAAAGCTAGTTTGCTGTCCCCTATTCTGGTGTGTGTCCCCACCACCAACTATCAAATCCTTTATTTTCTTATCCTATATTCTATGCCAAAGATTTGCAGAACAAGCACTTTCTGGATTGCTATATGAAAACAACTTTGCTGTGTCATATGATGTTTATGTAAAAAAAGATTATGCAAGGCTTTTTTGTAATTACTAGCAGCTCCTCAGAGTAGACATTTTATCTTCCCATTATATACCAAAAGCTCATAGATCACCCAGAATACTTTACCTACACACATATATATATTTTTAAAAAAGAATTAATGTCAATAATTTTGAAGGTGTAATGACCTTATCCTGCTCCTTCTTACCTGAGCTTTCTAATTGGTTTCAATGCAAATGGAGGCAGGTACCCCCAGACACTTTATAAACTGCAGCTATTCTGTCTAGAAGAGTGGTAAGATCTCATCCTGGATTCACTTAGTTTTGTCTTCTGCTAAAAATCTCTAGAAAAACACTCTTCAGTCTATAGGCAGTGTGTCTACATGCTTGTGGTAACTATTATGTTTCCCATCTCCAAACATGTGCAATTAGTAAATACCGCAAATTTGTTTTACTAGAAACTGTTCTAAAAACAAAAACCCAACTCACTGAAAACATATGTGCTTGGAATTTCACATGTAATACACATTAAATGAAATATTTCTAAATTTACCTTTTGATCCTCAATGTACTCGATATCTGCTGTATTATAGCCATCGCGCTGGCTGTGCTCTATCACCTTAAATCTCCTCTTGCCGATGCTGTCCACAACAGAGCGACCATCAGCAAAGAATTCAACATTTCTTATCTCCAGAATGCAGCCATAATCTGCAAACCTATTGAAATCAGAACAAAAGCAAGTCAACAAGTCTTATTCTCTCCACCCTTCGTTCCACAGAACTGCCATACAGCCAGTCTCTGCCACAAAGGTATTTACCAGTGTCAGCTCATTTCTATTGTTCATGGTACTGACCTGCTGTGGTTCAGATTATTCCACAATTGTTTTCAAAACTATCAGGAAGATTCAGGCTGTCTAATCTGATTAACACTAACTGCATGTTTTGGAATACAGGAACATCTTATGAAATTCAAAGTTATACAGCTCAGCAGCACACTTGCTCCATAATCCAATTGATTTGTACAGAAGAACAAGTGCAATTCAGAATATTAGAATTATGGAATAACTATGTAATCTAGAATGAAAAATGTTTTCCCACAATTTTTGGCAGATTTTAGTTTGCAGGTGTGTTTTGTGCACATCTTACTTTCCATGGTATATATACACCCTGTAGGTATGCAGCATAAAAAGAAGGGAAGAAAGCTAAACACAGGCACAGACATTAAGGTCAAGTTACCTAAGACTGACTGTAAAAGGCTCAATGTAAATGCTCAGCCAGTCCTTCTGAAGGTCCTGTTGTACCTCTGCAGCCTCCACTATATTCAGGACAGTGAAGATGTAAATGTATCCCAATAGCTTAGCTATTCTTTCCATAACATAGAAAAAACTAACCCCACCAACACACGTTACTGCCATATCAATTTGATTTATTGTACCAAAGCATTCAACAGATTTCAGAACAGTAGAAGATCCTTTTCCTATATTACAGGAGGCCTGCTGCTCAACTTCATACAACACACACTAGCTGTCTGTGTTTCAAGAAAAACGGGCAGACCTGTTAGTCAGAATCTAAGTGCTCAAGACAAACTTCAGTCTTCTCAATGTCTTTAACTGGCATGATGAGGAGGAAACTTTCTCTACTCGAAAATGATCACAGATATTACAGCCATGGACCTTTCTGCACCTCTCCAAGAGACTTGCTCCAGACTAAGTGGGGTACATCACATGGTCTGAGCATGCTGCTCACTCACCCCTTTACAGGGTCACTGATGCACATCCCAAATTGTTTGGTGCCAGTCTCCATGCACCTTCGAATCATCAAGCGATAACATGGCTCAAAGATGTGCAAAGGGCATGGGACTGTAGGATATGCCATTGTGCAGACAAATATAGGAACATTCTTATTTAGGCTGTAAGAAAGAAAGGAAAAATCAGATATGACATTCTACCAGACTACTGACAAGGTATAAAATATATTTTCTTCAATAACATAGTCTTTACAATTATGATATATTTAAACAGAAATTATAACATCTTTAGAATAAAATCCTTCATGGAGAAAGTAAAAACAAATTACTTTTTCCCTTAATTAACTAGATATTATGGAAAGTGATATACCACTTACTAGCAGAAGGATTTTTTAGTTATGTTTTCTGGTTTTGCTATTGAGAGCATTAATGCATCTCCTTATTGCTTTTATTTACTCTATTTTCCTTAATCCCATTTCTTCCCTACCCAGTACATCCCAGCCCCCAGCCTGTGAGACTGCTTCCACCTATTGTCTCACTCTGTGGCTTTCACAGAGCGCCCCTGAAAGCAGCCGCATTGCTTTGTACTTTGTTTATAAAGCAGCCTTCTACATTTCTTCTACTTCTGTTTATTGTTTAGCACAGTGTCCAGTTTTTATGCTAACTCAAATCACAATTTCAGCTGGACCCTGTTTCTCTTTGAAATCACACGATACTGCAAAAGAAGCTCCTTTGTCAGCATCTTAGCTCGTGTTCCACAGCAGCAGGAGCCATTCATCAGCTAACGGCAGCGGTATTAAAGATTGGATTTTACATAAATGGATTACATACTTGGAAAGCTCTGCTATTTCCTCTTCATAAATCTTTCTTCTTTCAGTGAGTTCCTCTGGAAGATATCTAGCTATTAACTCCTCCATTAGTACTGTTTTACAGTATTTCCTCATGGCCAAGCACTGCAGTAAAAACACACACAACAAGTTATCTATAATGCTGGCATTTCAAAGCACGCTGTGCCTGTGCACAAGGGGGTCATCTGTTAGCTCCATTTTCTTACGTCTATACAAATCAAAACCATCTTTTAGGCTTGTACTGCCACTGAAGAGGTGTTTATTGAACCACTCCCGAAGTTACGGGCATTATCCTGGGAAATCTGGGAAGTAAAATCACCTCCTTTCTAAGTACAGGTCTGGCCCTAAGGTTTGAACAGAGGACACCATCCATGCTTTCTAAGTCACAAGAGCATTTTAAGAGTCACATTTTTCTTAAGTTATATTTCTTTTAAGTTGGGAAATAAAGGTTTCTGAAGGTGCCACTTCATCCTATCCTGTGCCCTTGAATTTATGCCCAGAAAATCCAAGCATCCTTACCTCTGAGAGCCCTTCCTTGCACAGGGGACATTTTGGGTTGTGATCCAGGCATCTCTCAAGACATTTGAGACAGAAGGTGTGTCCACAAGGTGTTGTGACGGGTTCATAGAAGAGCCTGGATTGGAAAATCCAAAAACAAAAAGACAACAATATCGTGTACCAAAGTAAAACAAAAAGCTGTTACCAGAACAAAAAAAACCCACACCTATATTAATTCACTACATTTTACTGACTACTTCAGGGATAAAACTGTTCTTTGCTTTTCATTTCCTCAACCAACTTTTGTATTTATTCAGCTTACAGACTTGCTTATTGCCACCTAACATGAAAGGCAGCCCACGAATTCTGATTTCAGTGAACGTGAGAGGGAATATTGTCATTAACTTCCAACAAGCCAGGATTTAATTCTCCTTTATGTAAGCAATAAATAAAAGCAGAAGTTTGACACTTGACTTTTTCTAATGAAACTGAGCAATACTTGCGTAACTAGTACTGTGGAAATCATGTGATTATTTGTATGTGTAAGCTAAGCACAAAAATAGCTATTTGCAGTAATAACCCACATAAGTGATTGCAATAAACCATTATTGCCAACTCTAATGTGGACTTACAAAGCAGTTTTGTTGGAATAGACAGTTTTTATCCTTCAAATGATTGCTTTTCTGGCAAATGACTGACAGCAGATTCATGTTTCATCTAAAAAAGGTTTAAATACATAAGGCCAGGTCTTCAAAGTATCATGATGTCTAATTTTTACCCATTTCAAGTACCTCTGTGACACTTATTTTCATGTAAGGATTTTTTACTTATTATGATTACATGATACTGCAAAGTGATAGCGATGTTTCTTTGCCAATAAGTACCTTGGGGAGAGATAAATAATAAGAAAGCTCTTTGGTTTTGTTTGGTTATTGGTCTTGTTCTTGTTTTTTAATACAAAACATCAAACTAGAAATTAAGTTGTTTGGCATATACTGTATTTTACAACATGCTGTCTAAGCATTTTAAGGTCTCAAGTATTAATTCACTTGAATTATAACTACATTAATAAGTTTACTTTAAAATAAAACAGTACACTAAATTCTATTATACATCTGGAAATAATATTTAAACCCACATTTATTAGCGTCTTTAACAAGATTTAAGAACATAATTGGCTCTTAACAAGATTGCCATAGCCAGTATAATAAATGTCATTAGTTACTATAAAAGTTACTGTAAATATTGACATTTAAGCAAATGAACATATGAAAAAGTATCAAAAATACCACAGTATCTTATTGCAACTTGACTGTGTAATTGAAAACCCTTGTTAATTGTTTCATGAAGAGACACCTCACTGCACCAAGCCTACCTTATTGCTTTGAACTGTATAAAATACTGAACTCTACGATATGTTTCAGTAAGCACTGGTTTGCATGTGGAATTCTTTAGTAGTGACTTAATCTGAAACATTAGCCTAAAGACAAGAAATTCCTCTTACAATGAACATGAAAGCCAGCGGCAGCTTTTTCCTGACAGCTCTGAGGGACCTGGATGAAGCTCATGACTTGTAGAAAGAAACACTATGTACCAAGATTCCTCATGACATCATTTTAAGCTATTGTAACAGCAGAAACCAAATCACTCCTGCTGAGTAACACTCCTTCATTTCTCACCAATATGGTGCTTTGACTGTTTCTTTTTTATTTCCTGCTCGCTGCTGGAGCAAATGTAGATCAATAACATTTTGGCCACGCTGTCAGACAAATAGGTTAATAACAGCTCCTGCAGTTAATTGTGAACAGGTCAGTAGGTTACTAGGTAATTAGTCCAAAGTATCTCAGGATCCAAATCCCTAAAATACTTCTGAGGAACATGGCAGGAAATAATTACAATCAACCTACGTTAATAGCAAGAAAAAGGTCTTGTGACAGCTTCCCTTAGCACAAGCCTTCATTGTTGCAGTGATGTTACAAAGCAAATGGCCTCTATTTGGGACTTCAATTACTAGATCAGTATCACCATCCCCTCTCCTCTAAGGGAATCAGCAATCCTTGAGCTAATTCCTTTATAAATGTCTTGTAGCCTGGTTGTTTCTGACATAGAGGATGAGGAAGTAGGAATAATTAATTTTAATAAAAAACATCTGAAAAATGCTTTGTGGACATAATGATCGTAAACATGCAGACTCATTAAAACCAGTAAGACTAATTGTGTGGCTTTCTGTTAGAGGCAAGTTTTGCTCTTAGCAGCATCAAGTCTTTTGACAGCTGTATAAACTTTTGGAGCATGTTTCAGCTGTACGCACAGGAAGAGGGGGCAGATCTGATTTATCACAGGCAGAAGTGAATCAAACAACATGGTAGTTACTCCCCAAAAGGTTTTGGTTTGTCTGAAATACATTGAACCTTCTCGCTGCCCACCCTCCCCCCAAACAAGAAAACAAAGCAAATCCAGATTTGTCAAAGCATAGGCCTTCAGAAATAAATCCACAAAGAGGCTATCTGCTATTTAGGAATGTAAAGTATAGTGCCAAACTAACTCCAATATGCATTATTGATAAATCTAGGTAATTAAAAGGACAAAACTAAGCAACACTCAGTGCAGAGGTCAAGACTCCTGTAAAACATCTTTGCAATATCTCCTCCTATTTCAGTAACAAAACCTAACATATATATTTGCCAAAGTGAAAATGTTTATTTACAAAACAGGCAGTAAAATAGATGTAGTTGACAACACCTACTGGTTTTATCAAGTTATTGCTGTCCCCAAGAATAACTGTTGGTTTACTGGAACAGGAGATCGTCAAGCAAATGGAATGGCGGCCTTAGTAAACTAAGGAACCATGTCTTAAGCAACAGAGGAAAAACATGTTCTTGTTTGCTTGCAAGATCCTCCTGCTGCAATAGCAGCACCACAGTATTTTACATACAAACTTGGAATATTCAAAGGATGTGGCTCCTTTAGCTATTTGTGCATTATATAACATCATACACGGCTCTGCAAATTCCAGAGGATGAACTGTGGTTTGTGCACTATGTGTGTCAGTGGGTGGTGAGAGGAAACCTTTCTGACACCTTCACTAGGTCACAAAAGGGAAAGAGGTAACAGCTTAAAAGCTGGAGACATCCACAAGAAAACAAAGAATACCTCATACACAGGGAGCAGTCCAAATCTGATGGATCCACAAATTCAAATGGAGTATGTTGTCCAGTACTATTTCCCTTTGTATCAGCTGTATCTATCAATAAAAAAAAAACCCCACATATTATATGGTAATTGAATAACGCAACAGTATTCCATGTATCTACAAGCAGCATCTGATATTTAAATGTTTATTGTATATACTTGCAAGTTACTGAACTATTAAGCATCATTGCAGTAATTTCTATTGGCACAAATCAGGATACCTTCCCTTAATTTTGGTGACAGTATACCCACTCACACAGGGTTGAATTTCTCCTAGCATTAACAATTAACGTCACATTTTTTATGAGTATTAGAAGCCTAAGTGGGACAAATTCCTCTGTTGTGCCATCCTAAGTACATCCCCACAGCATGAAGTAAAGGCCAGATATGAACAAACAGAATTTGTGCTTTTAAACCAACTTTTAAAAACTGATCCAGAAAGTGCCAAGACCATGTGTGAAACTCTTGTTCTGTAAGATTCAGAGCTCTGCTATAAACCTGACCCAACCTTCTTAGCTCCCTTTAGACTAACATAATTGAAGTATATCTAGATTATTTTTCTTCCCACACAAAGATTCCACATCATGCCCTGCTTAGGCTAAAGAGAAAATATAAAAGCTGAAGTGTAATATGGACCCTCTTCCTCTAAGTTTCACAACAGCAAAATTTCCGCTGATCGCATGCCATGGCACTCGTCCCGGGCATCGTTAAACACACCTTTCTTGGGCAGTTTGCAGGGTACCTCAGCATTCCGCGTCTCCTCCGCGCAGCACTTCCGCTTCAGGAGGCTGCGCTTCTCAGGTAAGAGAAAGGCAGACTCTGGCATGGAGCTGAGCTTGTTCTCCTCCTCCGAGCAGTCCTTTTTGCTCTCTGTAATTTGTATAGATTTCTTCAAACTACCAGAAGTAGCTACATTTGATTCCTCTTGAATGGGAAAACCCTTTTTCTGTTCCACATTTACCTGCGTGAAGAGAGGATTGACGTTAGACCAGCCTTCCAACAACTTGCTAAGGAAAAAAAACCCAAACCTGTCACAAGTCTTTAATATTACAGATCACCAGGAAGGACTTTGTAGTTCAGGAAGCAACAGTTTGAGAATTGCTGTGTCAGGGCCTGATTTTAATGAGGGGAAAAAAAAACCAAGTGACCTATTGCTGTCTCCCCTTCCCCCCCACACTGAGTATTTTCAGCCCTTATGTGTGGCTTTATAGCTTGGTCATCAAATTTGATTCAGGCAGAACTGTGGCTGGATCTCAGGTTAAATATATTGTCATCACTTAACCTATAGACAAATGCATACTGTTCAGATCATAAGCATGGTATCAACCATCAAACCAACCAAAACAATGCGAGTTTATTTCAAGGAAGCAGTATAAACACACAAAACTTGTAACAGAGAAAGTGGACAGAGCTTCCTTCGGTGAGACAGATTTCTTTCACAAAGGATAAAACGATCAGCCTTTATCCCACTGCGGCCACAGAACCCCCTGTGAGCAGCCACCACACAGGACATCACCTCTCAGCTTGTCACATCAACCCCCCAGTGAACCTGAAAGCAGATACTGTGGGTTGTGACCAGGAACTGCGGTGATGTAACATCCAGCGATCTGTCCCTCAAATTACTCCGCAAAAGGGTCATACAAAAGGATTTATTTTCAGAATATCCCAACAGCCTTTCCAGAAGACAGTGGCACTGATCCTTCTTATCAGTCTCAACAAGGCTGCTCAAAACCTGCCATTTTTATTTGTGAAGTTTTTTGTAGTGATAAGGACTAGTGAAGTTTTCTTCTACATACACAGTATATGCAAAGCCTGTCCTCAAAGTTTAGGTTTCAATGAAACAAAAGTGGTACTTACAAACCCATGAATGTAAACCTCAACAGCCATTTACAAAACTACAGCTGTGAAACCAAACTTAAGAGGGGAGTGAATGTATCATACATGGCTCTGCAATAACCTCTAAGCACTATAGGGAATCTGAATGCAGGATGGTTTTTGTCACTGACATCATCAGTTACAGTTCAAGCTGAAAACCTAGATTTTAGCATTTCACAGCTTTTGAGGGTATCTCAATCCAGTCTTCAGAGACTCTTTCCCACTACCAACTACTTGGAAGAGCTAGAGAGTTACAGGAATAGTACTCTATTCTGGCATAACATTTATCAGAACAACAGAGAACTTCTATTAAAGACAAAGAAGTCAGATAAAGAGACTTCAATAAGTCAACATTGTTTTGTATCTGCTGAAACTCAGTAAAGACCTGAGAAAAATCTATTCTCCTATCTCCGAGAAAAAGCTTCCCAATGCAAACATAAAACACACAACAAATGAAGAACCACACATCAGACTTGATCGTTACCTTGAGCAACCTTTGTAGGTTATGGCTGGTGCCTCCAGATCCCACTGAATTTAGGAGATTCCCCTTTAATCTAGAGTGATGTGACAACAGCTGCAGGATATCGGGTAAGTGTTCCTGAGCATTCCCCGGGATGAGTGAAAACAAACTAAGTAGAAGCTGTGATATAAAACAGAACACTTCACTGCTTAGTTCCTTCCTTGCAACCTCTAAATGAAAAAGCAAGTAAGGGAATAGCTGAAAGAAGCATCCTTGATCTTGTTAAAACCATTTAAAGAGCCCTTTAGACTAAGGTAAGAAGAAAAAGTGAAAGAGCTAATGCAATATAGGCCAGACAGCAAGAGACTTTTTCAGAGTTAAATAAGCCCATAAATTTATTAACCATTCTCTGTGATGTGACACACACATGCCTTTGTCCTCTCATCCTGCAGTTCAGAACTCACCAGAAATTACTAACATATTTCTTAAATATGTTTTTTTCTGCACATCAGAAGCTTTCACTGGAGTTTGCAAGTACAGAGAGCACTCATCTCACAGGCTTAATCCAAGTTCAGTTTAAGTAAATGCCTCTGATATTGTAAATGGTAGCTATTTTTAATTCACTTATGAGAGAATACCAAAAAAATGTAGGCAGTAGAAAAATGCTATTTCTTCATTTGCTATCAGAAAATGAGTGAATCTGTATCAAGTAGCAGCTTGTAGCCATTTGTATGTCATAGCGTATCAGATGATTATTTAAGGAAAGAAACAGAGCTGAATGGAAGATTCACACTTCAAAACTAATTTCAATATAGTACGGAGGTGATCCTGCTGATGCCTGAAGAAGCCACACGACAGCTGAGATTTCTTTTTAAAGTTAAATAGGATTCCACAGGATCACACTATGTCAAAACTAGCACAGACAGACAGTTAATACGAGTGAAACATCACAGCTGCACCTGAAGAATTTGGTAAAATGTAGTATGTCATTGTTATGCAAACAGCCTTGGAAATGACCCAGTAGAACATTGCATCATGGATGAACTCTGTGTCTGATGAGTGCATGAGTAATTCTTTCAGTCACAAGAAGCCTAGTTTTTTTCTCAGAACCCCACTGTTCAGAAATTAGGTGTCTTGGATAAGGCTATTTGGAGTCTGAATTTAGAAACATATCTGTTTGTTCCTGCTTTTTTTGCTCTAGTGCACAGGAAGTCTCCCAGCATGACTATGAGAACAAATCATGGCACAATGACAGTGAAAGGCTGCACGGAGCCCCCTGAAGAAAAAAAACCCAACCAAAACAAACACACCACCACCCAAAAACCAACCAAACACACACCCCCCCCCCAACACCAAAAACACCCACCCACACAACTAAAAAAAACCCCAAATATCAGTAGCAAAAAACTCAGAGGAGATGGCAATCTCAACTATAGGCAAAATGAGAGAAAAATTCGATTGCACTACAGCCATCCAGGTTATACACTCAGTTACTTCCATGATCAGTGCTTTACTGTAAGAATTCTATCATGCATAGAATACCTCACGTATTATAGCACACGGAAACCCAGAAGTTCCCATCCCAACAGTGGTGGAAGAAAGTGTGAATGCACTGCCACTTAGAAAACTCAGTACAAGGAAAATAGAACTGCTACATTATATTACCATAAGCTATCACTGTGATGCTAAGCCTTATAGCTACGACAACAAAAAGAACGGTCAAATGTCAAAACACTGATTCACAGAAAATCAGAGATGTGAGGGGTGTGCTAAGCCAAGCTGTCTTCACAAAAGCCACATAAGAATCTGCAGATTCACTCACTGCAGATTCATTTTGCTGCTTATATAGCATTAATTATTAGCAACCTTTAAACACGATTTAAAACCAGCTCTTTTGTTGACTGCTTCCCTTCACGCCTCCTTCGCGCAGGGATGCGCAGCAGCACGACTGGCAGGAGGCAGAGAGCTGCTGCTCCCAAGCGGAGTTTGACGGCTGCTGCGTGTTGCATTCTGACAGTCAACGGCCTGAGACAACACTGAGTGGCAACTCCCCCTCTTCTGCATTGTCATCGGTCACACGCTGCCAAGCTAGGAAGCCGTTTAGAAATTTGACTATAGGGAATCACAATAGGCTGTGGGTGGCAATTATTAACAATTCAGCTTTTACTTCGCTGATGCTAACACTGTAACTGTTTCCACACAGTGAGTACATGTCCTTGCTACTTCTCAATCTTCACATAAGCAATGCATATAATTCAAGTTTGAACAACAGTCTGGATGTAACTCTCCGTGCAGCTCTTGACAGTAATGAAAGAAGGGAAGAGACAAGAAAAATTCCTATCCTCCTTCATGAAAGGCCACTGAAAACAACAATTTAGGGAACTCACCTTTTGTGCCTCAGACTTGGCAGTCTTGTTCCCAGTATCTAGAGCAAGGCAGAATAGAAACTCTCTTAAAGCTTCTTCTGTTTTCCCCAGATTAGCTAATGCTTGTCCTTTCCTCAGGTGACCCTGCAGTCAAACACATCCATAGTTGCAGCTTTTGCTCTTTCGTCATGCAAAAACAAAGATGAAATTACAAAAGACCTTTCCAGAGAAGAAAAAGTTTGGCATAGAGACTCACTATAACCATCTCTTTTACCTGGACACCACCAGTATCAGTGTTTTTAACCACAAGTGTCCTGAAAACTCTTACAGGCAGAACTGGAATATTTTCTAACTCAAACAAGTATAATTTGTGCAGTACCTGAGCTCAACTGATCCTGGAGAAATCTACCTCCCCTACATTCATCTCCTAAAATAGTCATTATGTCGTTATAGAATTATATAAGCCCAGCATTCAGCTTTTAGAGACAGTTCATGAACTTGAGATTCATCCAGGTCAAAGACAATAGTGTCAGGTCATCCTCTGGGTTTATCACTCACTTCCTTCACCCCAGGAAGCTCAAGAATATAATGGTTAAATGTGTGTAAATCACAGAGTCCAAGAAGTTACAGGACTTAAAGCCTCCATCAGATACAGTTGTCTGACCATCCCAACCTTTTTTTATTGGGGCAGTATTAAGGTTTTAAATCAAACTCTGTTTGGAGTCAGAACTTACTTTCAACCAGTTCGGCTGCAGTCTGCACGCCATTTCGGCATCATGCAATGCATCTTCACAAGCTTTCAAAGTAGAGTTAATCTGGGACCGGTTGCTGTACAGTAAGTGGTCATTTGGAGCTGCAGGAAATAGAAAAATTGGTTGATTAAAGTAACTTAAAAGTTAGTTGCGTAAGATACATAAATATAGTTTTTTTTTTTTTTAAACCACATGTTGGTGCCTCCAAGTTGTACAAAACCACAAAATAGCCACTCTTTAAATAACTATGTACTAACTGAAATCTGGAAACCTCTTTGGGCAACTCCAGAGAACATGTCAGCTGTGTATTATATAACTACAGGGAACATTGCATAAATAAATGCTGAGACACTCACACAATAAATTATCAGCTCTGAACGAGGATTCGATGATTGATAGAAACATACAGGAGAAATTTAAGGTGGTGAGTGGAATGCTGTCATACTGTAGGGAGGAGTTTCAAAATTTTTAGTATCAAAGTTTTTAAATGGTACATAAGGATATTTTCTTGCCATAGCTTAACACAGGAAAACAAGCTGCAACTACTAGAATCAGGTAATGCTACAGCAGCGCAGATAAAGTGATCTGGTTACACACACTGCCTGATGTAGCATCAAGACAGCGTGTACTGAATTAAGGCTGTACGCTTGTGTTTGGAATACCCTGGCGTTGAAAAGAAACTCTTACCCGTAATACCGTGCCTTCAATCGCCACCTATTGCGCGCAGCGTCAGCTGCTTTATCTAGAACTCCATTAAAACGACCACAGCAAAACTTTTCCCCGCACAGCCCGTGCCGGCGGTTCCCGCTCCGCACCCGCGGCCCCGCCGCTGCCCTGGCCGAGCCGCTCGCTCCCCCGCGGTGCTCGCCCGGGACACCCTGCGCCCAGCGACCCGCCCGCCCGGAGCCCTTCCCGGGGAGCGGCGGGGCGCCCCGGGCGAGGCCGCCCGCTCCCGCCCGGCTCCGCCGGTTACACAACGGCGCCGGCGGGGGGGAGCCCAGCCGGACCGCAGGCTCCGGCTTACGCAACCGCTGCTCTCCTGACCCAGTTTCACTGAGGGCCGAAAAGCCCCTACCCCTCCCCGGGGCTCTTCCCCCGGGCTCCTCCACCACCTGCCCCGGACCCGGCCCGGGCGGCGGCCGCCCACCGCGGGGAGCCGGCGGCAGGCTGGAGCGTGGCCCCGGCACACCCCCGGGCGCGGGGCCTGCCCTCGGCCCAGCCCGGGGCTCGACGGGGTGACACACGCCGGAGCGGCGGCCGGCGAGCCCCGGCCGGTGGACACTTGTCTCCCCCGCCGCGCCCGGAGCGGCGGCGGGCGAGGAGCGCGTCCCCCGCGGGCAGGTGTCGGGGAAGGGAGACCCGTTACCTAGGCTGACCGCTTCGTTGTACTTCTGCAGGGCGGCTTGTAGCTTCTTCTCTTTATAGAGGAGGTTCCCTTCGTGCCTGAGCTGCGAAGCCTTCACTTGGCAGGGGAACCACTTGGCCAGCAGGTTGCTGAGGATGACATTGACCCGCAGGAGCTGCCCGGCCGCCGCGCTGCCCTCCTCCTTACACAGAACGCAGCGGGACTCGGCCGCCCGGTCCCTCTCCAGGCACTTTTTGCAGAACGTGTGTCCGCAAGGCAAGGAAACGGGCTCAAAGAGGAAGCCCTGGCATTTGCGGCACCTGAAGACATCCCACTCGCGGGGCTGCGGGGGGCCGCTCCCGGCGGCGGGCAGCCCCTCTTTGATCCGGACGCTCTGCGCCAGGCACTCCACCAGCTTCTCCAACTGCTCCGCCCGCAGCTGCTGGTGGCGGGACGCCAGCTGGTAGAGCGGCAGGGCTTCGTGCAGCCGCCCGCCGTAGGCGAGTGCATCGGCTCGCCCGAGCAGCACCTGCCACTCGGGCCCCAGGCCGCCGCCCGACAGCTCCAAGTTCTGCGCCTGACGAGCCCCGGCCGCCAGCTGCAGCACCAGCTGGGGCTCCGGGCGCTGCTGCTGCGGCGGCAGGTGGGAGCCCATGGCGGTGCGCAGCGTCCCTAGCGGGGCGGGCGGTGCGGGGCGCCGGGGCGCGCAGGCAGAGGGGGCGCGGTGCAGCCCCACCGGCCCATGCTGCTGCCGCCCCGCGCCGGGAGCGCCCTGCGCCGCCGCCGCTTATATAAAGGCGGGCACGTGACGCCGGGCGGCGGCGCTCATTGGGCAGCGCCCGCAGGTTGTTACAAAACCAGGCGGTTTTGTAACGCGCCAACAACGGTCCCGGTCCGGCCCGCCGAGGGGCCCGCACGCCGCCTCTTCCCCGGGCAGCACCTCCCAGAACCCCAGCTGGGGTCCGGCAAGGGCGGGGGCAAGCCGGTGATGCTCCTGAACGGGTGTCGGGGCCCGGCCGGGAAAGGGCGGCTGGGCCGGTGTGAGAGTCCGTCGGGCGCGGCAGCTGCGCCGCCTCGGCACCGCTGGCTGCTGCTGTTCGCTTCGGCTGACACGCAACCGACACCAACCGGCGCTCTCCCCCCGCCCCGCCAGCCCCTGCCGTGTTTCTCCCCGAGCGCTGCGGGGTCTGGCACAGCCGCGCACCGTATGGAGGAACCCACCGGGAGCCGTTCCCCGGCCGGTTACGCTGCGCGTAAAGTTCCGTTTGACCCGCTGGTCTCCAGTGACACCACGGTGAGAAACGGAGTTCAGTCCTGGGTTTGGTGTTTTGGTACCTACGGTAATACAAAGGAAGTCGCGTTCAAAGCGATTTTGAAAAACAAGAATTGAATTCCCTGCTATAGCTGGAATTTTAGAGGCTGTAGTTATGCGGTTAGTCACTCTCTAATCGAATCTACATAGCAGTGAAGCTATTTTAATGTCGGTAATAATGCTTGCAGGACAAGTAAGCAGAACATAGCAGGAAAATGGTGAGTTTGGCCATGTGGTGTGGCATATTGCATAGATACACCTGCCTGTGCCAGGTTTTAGATTAATAAAAACCACACCTTGTGATGTATGTTTGTTTTATTTAAGACCAGTTGTGTTGACCACTTCAGTCTGCACATTCCCATCAATTTTCATTATATGAAAGTATCACACTAGTTTTGTAAGCCTTCATGCTAAATGTAGCCTAGGGACAAAATGACCTGTGCTACCACAGAATAGAAGCAGTTGTTTTAAAAGAAGTTGTCTGAGTTTCTTTTGTTTGCAGTTTTGCACAGATCTAGAAATGTCCATGAGATGCATATGTACACACATTTGCAAATACTCTAAAAATATAGGGCACTTCTCATACTGTCTGCTGCAGAATTTGAATTTCTGAGGATGCCCTATTACTGATCCTATTGGCCTCCTCATAAAGCTTAAGAGAGAGGATGAAGGAATTAATTTCCCATTTCTTACTTACAGAAGTATCTGGGCTCCCAGGCTTAGACTGTGTAAGTTAAGCAGGTATTAAAGGACAAGCACTACCTATGGGCTTTGAATGGACAGGACAAAATACAGAAGAAAGGATATAATGTGACTTTTGTAAGACTTGTTTAAAGAGGATGCTTCAGGAAGTTCAGATGAACTTGGAATTAAAGTGAAAAACTAATTAAAGGACCTTAACTCTTAATAATATACACTTTAAATTAAAAAATGAGGGCTAGTTTTGTGATGTTTATGTGTCCATGTATAGGCAATCCTTAAGCTTATAGACAAAGTCAGATATATACCTGGAAACAGAAGCCGGCCATCAGACCCTTCAGTTGTCTTTGATCCTTATGATACTAAGACACTTTGTACCTGCCAAAATTTGGCTTCTTTCTCTAGGGTTCTTGAATCTTTAAAACAAAACCAAAAACAAACAAAACAAAAAACAAAGAAGAAAAAAGTTCAACACCTAACTGTTGTTCCCAGACAAGCCCTTTAATTAGAAGAAGGCAGCTAATCGAATAACTGCTGGTTTCCGTAATTCTTTTTCCCATCGCTTAAGTCAGATAATAATCCAAAGTACAGCTTGCCATCAAATAATTCAGAGAAAGATAGGACAACTGGAGCACTTACAATTTCAGTTAATCAATGCTTCAGAGCAGTTAGAAAAGTTAGCATTTGTGCTCAAAGTACGGGGTTTTCCCACTGGACTCAAGCTTGCTGACATAGACTTCTTGTTTTCCAAACTTCCAGGCAAGAAAAACACTATAAAACAACAAAACCTTAACAAACAAACAAACAAAAAGGCTTTCTTGTAGCCTTGAGGTGGACAGTTGTCTCTATTGCAAAACTATAGTCTCGACAACCCCTCAGTGTGTTATTTTATAACCATTGTCCTGAAAACCACTATGAGTCAAAGCCTATTCAAGTGAGAGAAAGTGACATAACCGCTGGTTACCAGTAGCAAAGCAAGGACAATCTCTCTATCAGGGATACGCCACCAGTATTTACATAGTTACATAGCAGGCACTTAAAGAGGTAAGTCATGGTATAAAGGGAGGGTTTCTAGCAGCACATGAATTCAAGATAGGGAAGGAAATAGATGATAATAGAAAAAGTAATCAGTGTTTGTGCTCTGAAAGGAACTTGCACAGTTTCTCTTTACAATGTGTGAAAGCATCCGCAGGGGTAGCTGACAGTCTGACCACTGAAATGAGTCTGAAAAAAGCACCGTGAAATGTACTTCTGGGAATTCTCTTACACCAGCAGGGATGTGGCTGAAACATTTCAAGAGAAAAGGGCCAGCTGTGCTTGTGAGCTGCTCCTGTGGTGGAAGCTGCATGCTTATGAGGGTTCAGAACACAGACCTTGGTCCCAAGCCAGAAAATAGTTAAGACCTTATTATGGATGGCCTATGGGCAACAGCTCTGTGACTTCTCAGGGGAGAAACCAGCTGGCTCTGCCTCTGCGAGTTCCTGGTGTGTGTGGCATTTGGTAAACGTCAGTACTTTGTGGGGTGTGACAGGTACAGAACGAGCCGTACATTCGCTAACAGCAAAATATTTTAAAGCCCAGCTACTAATTTACTGTTCACTACAAGTCAAACAAATACAAAATATTTGATTCTGACATCCGGCTTGGCTCTGCTAAGACTGTTTTAGCAAAACCAGCTGTGTAAATTTGATGTACATGCTCAATCTAGATATGCCGGAGTAGGTATTTTTATACAACATCCTAAAAGTGTGGAGTTTTCCTACATTCATACATATTAATGGATTTGCAGCAACAGTAGGTCATGAGGTGTACCTGATTAGAAAGGAAAAATAAAAAGCAACCCCCTACCTACCTGCATTGTTCATGAGATCAAGAATGGATTTATCCTTCACTTAAACAGAAGTAGTTAAAGCCAGGAGGTGACTCATTCTGCAAAAACACATCTCCCTTGTGTGATTTTTCTACAAAGGGAGCTTTAATTTTTTTCCTTTTAATGACAATGAGCACAATACTGATCTCCTTCCAGCAGCTAATGGCTGGCGTAACAGGCAATATGAAAGCATGACTACATTCTTCAGCCTTCTGGAACTATAATCTGCATCACATTTTAAGACCACAAAAATAACCAGCAAACCTGTTTCTTCCCTCTTTCAAACACAACTAACCCAAGTGTGAATTTCCGACCTACCAGTCACGCCGACAAAGCTTCTCTACTAGAAGCAGGGATGCGAGAAGTCATGTAACAACTACAGTCACAGATGGCTTTGTGCTTCCAAGTGCTCTGCACACACTGTGGAAGTCCATCGGCAAGAACAGATTTGGGCGGACGGCCCATGGAGTTGAGCCAATTTAAAAATAAAAAGAGGGAGACCTGACCATTACTCCAGGAAGGTGCCATGACTGATGGTTAGAGAACAGGACGTGAGTTTTCCTACACAAACATCTGTGGGAGTGTAAAAGGCCTCCTGAATCCACGATTTTATAAAGGCAAGTTCTACAATCTTAAAAAAAAAATGAGAGAAGTATGGGTGGTACTACTGAGATAGAAACCCTGGCAGCAGCTAGAATAAGCCAATGCTTAAAAATGGTAGTGGCAGTTGCTTTCTAAACTGTCTTTGACAGCCACATAAATCCAATAGTACTAGGGCCCGTGGCCTGTGCCATCTTTGGACCGTTGCCAACAGCCTCCATACCTTTGCTGCTGGGGGAAAATTCAGGCAATGATTGAGGAATGCATCCCTTCTTGGCAAAAACCTTAGGGACATACTTGTGGTCCCATGGTGTTAAATGAGACTTAAAACATACGTTTCAAGTTAAGGGAGTTCTTCCAAGGTTTATTCATGGGGCAAAGTAGTAACTGAGAGTATTTCAGTTGCAAGGGACCTACAAGGATCATCTAAATCCAACTGCCTGGCCAATTTAGGGAACTTCAGCTTATGCATAACTCTTTTCTTGACCTGGGGGCTTGAATATCCTCATAGCTGTGACTTTCAACCCAGACGCTGTACACAGCCTCTTCATGCTGCGGTCTGACTCGCACTATTAACAATATACAGCTGTAGTGGTCTACAAGATTGCAAACTCCTGCTGTTCGCTGTTATGGCAGTGCCAGAGATATCTGCTCAGTATTAAGTCAGATGACGCCATTCACATCGAACACGTAGGAAACACAGGAAACAATAGGCAGGCACGTCCAGTTAGAAATCTATGAGATCACTGCTATTTAGCCCATTCCAATCAACCAGATAAAGACTTAGATTGCACCTTTCCACTTCTGCAACTCCATGGAACTAGTTCTGGAAGCTCAGTCGACACTTCCTTCTTGATCCACTGACTTCCAATTTTCTTCAAAATTAGCCTTTAAATACCTGTAGCTATACCTCAGTTACTTAGTGAGAAGCCAAACAATGTTACTTATGCAAAACTCAAGAGCATATTTGTCACACTTGAGCACAGGAGTGGGTTTTTATGTTATTTTTTTATTTGAGATATTGCAGAGCTTTCTTATGATACACATTGATGTGGCTTCCGGTAGCAGGCTTTCAAAAATAATTAGAGTGATGAATCATAATCAGAAATAAATGACTCTTCTATCTATTAAGACGGTTATTTTAAAAATGTTTTGATGAATCACGCAAAAATGCTCACAAACAGCATTATACTGTTTCATGGATGTATTTCTTGTTTTTCTCAAGTCTTTTGAAAAGAGCTTGTGCTTTTAACACTTGAATTGAAAAAATATTTACAGCAGAGATGATAAATGTTACACTGCGGTTCAGACAGGCAAAGTAGTGATGGTCCTCTGCTTTGCCATTCACAGCACATGCTGAGGGTCTCAGCTCTGTTCTAAAACCTCCCAGTTGAGAAGTGCTCAGTCCTGGATCTTCAGTATGCTCCTTTTCTCCAAATCATTCATTTCCTTCAGTATAAGGGCAACATTGTACCTCAGTTCTTGAAACTTCGCAACTGGCACCTGAAACAGAATATTGAGGTTAGAAAATATGAAACATCTTAGGAACTCTGACTAGGGCATACCTATGAATGGGAACATTCCGCAGTGTCAGTCCAGTCTTTCTTTAAATACTGTCTTTTTAGGCTTAAGATAAAATATTTGAGGTTAATAATTCAAATAAATCATCTGGATGAAAAAGAAGAGCACAGTGGGGGAAAAAAGGGAAATAACAGCTACACAGTGTATTTTCTGTGCTGCCTGATGTAAGAAAGAAGTGCTCCAGATGGTAAACTGATGGCTGCTGTGGTGAAATACGAGAGTCATGGATGGGAAGGAAAGATAAAGACACCTGGAAGGTTGTGGAGCCTATGGAATTCTCAAGCAACAAATTCCTGATGTTCTACTTGTCTAAACTTGCAGGAGAAAGGAATGGAGCCTCAAAGCAAAAGGCTTGGCGGCAACCTCAAGACCAAAGCAGACTGGGCACTGTCTATACACGGAAGGCAAATTATTTTGATTAAATATACAAAACATTTTCAACTGTGCAGGAGACCAATGGATGTTCCTTTACCATTTCAAGCCTGAGAAGCCAAATGCATGGAGGTCTCTTATCTGTTAAGATGGAGAGCCACATCTGAGCACAGGCACAGACTGGGTGACACAGCCCAACACCAGTGCAGTGCACTGACACGTGCTCACATGAGTATGAACACCAGCCTCGTTAGTCCCAGGCTGCTCTGCAGGGCACTGCCTAATTTGCTCCTTTGACTACACTGAAGACATGCAGTTCTTTTGACAGAGTCCCTTGTCATCCTTCTGCCTACTGTAGCACAGACATCAATTATGTGAGAGGAATCCAACACCCGATTTGCATTTTCCATATGCATCAGAAACACCTAAAGAGCATCATGTCCTTCTCACTTTTGCCATATATACAGCAAGGCTTGAAATGCTGCCATTCCCATTGCTTTTTAAAAAATCTTCATTGTCAGATATCACACCACTATTAAAAAAACCAAACCAAACCCAAGACACCAAAGAGTGTAACTTCTCCTTGTGGCATACACATTTTGAAATTGTTCATAATGGAATTAACTTCCGAACTTCCCATCTAATGTAAGCCCTGTTAGTTAGCAGGACATCCTGAATGTGTCCGAATGAAAGGAGACTGAAAAAGCCAGGGCTATATTTGCTTGCATATGGTGCCTTGAACCAAAACACAGGTTTATCCCACAGAGCGACCAACTGCAGGAAGGCCACTCATCAGATACAGAAAACATATTTATAGCCAGATTTTTGGCATTCAGATCTAACCAGCCGCAAAGAGGTCATTCTAAGAGAAGCACATTGTTTGCTGTCATATCTGTACTTCTTCATGTACTGGACAGGCACACCAAGACATCTCCACTGCAGAACAGCAAAGGGTCTTCCACAGACTTAGAACAAAAAACCTGAACCAAAACAACCAGGAACAATGTCACCAAGACCAAGACTTGACGTTATATACCAGGAAATAAAGCTCCAAATCTAAACAGTAAAGAATATACTTTTTTCTTTTTTTTTTTATCTCACAAGTGAAACAGCCTGTTGTAAAGGATCAACCTGAAGCCCATGGCATCATTTAAGCTCTGTGGAAGACCTCAAACACAGCACACAGGATGCTCTGAGCTGGACCATCCAGACAGTGATGAGTTTGATCTCTGTGAAGTGACAGCCTCAACACTTGGCAGCGTAGCACAGAATCTGTGCCTTCCCCAAGAGCTGCCTTCTTCCGAGGCACTGTAACAGTAACATCAGTCCACCTTCAACCGCCAGGACTTTGGTGCTTCCTCCAGACTACTACTAACACATGAACTGAAGCCAAAGTCTTTACAGAGTTCAAATGCAACGCTTGCTGTGCACTGAATTCCTGTATGTACCACCATGTTATTTATAGAATAAATAGGACTCCTTTTCAAAGGTTAAAAATATGGCAGAGTTTATGCCATCTCCTGGCAAGCCTTTACGTACAGTGTCATAAATACTGCCATTCACTAATTCTAAGGTAAAAAGCAAAGAGGTTGTTTTTTTTTTTTAACTTTCTTTCCAGCACCAAGAACTGTATGAAGAAAAAGAATGCAACTACCCATGCCACAGAAGCAAATGTTACCATTCTCTACCAAGTACAGGAAGTTTGAAAGTGTATCATACATTATATAAACTACTTCAGTCATTTTTCTGCCCTCAAGAGCCACCATCAGGTCTGAAGGTTACAGCTGATAACAAAACCATAATTTTAAATCAAACCAGGTATTATGCAACAGTGCTTTTCAGTAATTGATATTCTTCTAACAAATGAGGTTTCAGCAAAGTGTGTGTAGGAACAAGGTATGAAATTATTTTGATTGGCATATATTGCATGCGGCTACACTGAAAATGAAGGATTTCAAAGCAAACCAACCAACAATAATGCATTTTCCACAAAAGCTTTAATATTTTAAACAGTAATTCAACTTTCTAAAAAGAACTTCAAGTGGTTTATTTTTTATGTATTATGGCAATCAGACTTACTTCAAAGCGATGAGCTGTCCCATCTGAAAGCTTCATCATCATTAGAATGGACGGTTGAAGTGCACGGGCCAGTGAACTGAAATTATTTACATTATTAGTATTACAACAATAGATATCAGCAGTGTCATGAGTACAGCATTGTACATTAACAACTTAAGATGTTTGCACAGCCTTTACATAGAACATGGTAATTTCAATCATACAGTCCTGTACCTGGCTGGCTGGCAAATCGTGCACATAGCAGTCCTGTCCAATTTACCTCAGTCTTGAGACTAAAAAAGTTTTTAATAGTTTAGTAACTCGAAGTTTAGGAGCATTTTCATTTTATGTAATAACTAGTTTAGTGGAACTACGGTAGGAATAAGAGCTGACCAAGTACTGCTAGTAATAATGCACAGTTTTCTTATGCAGTTAATCATGTTGCATTAATCCTTTCCACCCCTTCATACTTTCACCTGCCATCTCATTTAGGGAATCAAGCTCTTCCAGGCTTTATTCTAAATTTGTGGATTGTTGTTTGATGACCCAAAGAGGGGAAATGAGTAATTTTTGTGCAGCTTCCATGAACTGATATTGCCACAGCCAGCTCAGTTACTGACAGGCGTTACAGCCAGAAGCTGTAGCTCTTCGCAGAGGCTGTTGCTGGATGATTAACAAGAAATCCCAGGGAGGGTTGAATGGAAAGGAAAATAAGAGGAAGGAAACCAGAAAAGGATAATGTATTGCTCCTATGTTATTTGAAAAACAAAACATAGATTTACTTGCAGCTTACAAGCATTGTGCCTGAAGATGTTTATCTGTACATTTTGCTCTCTTATAGATACAGATTTTTTCTGCATCGTGATACCTGAGTGGTGCTTACAGCACTGCTCATCTGAGAGTCACATGAACTTGTAGCCATTACAATTTTCATTTAGGAGCCTTTTTTCTTGGTTTCAGGAGGACTATCCCTATCATCCATGGGCCTCTCAACTATGGCAGCAGAGATGGCACTCTCCCTTGGATGCAGGTATTTGTGCACGCAATATGAAGTCACTCATGTTAACAATTTATTCTACTGACAAATACTGGATCATTTCTTTCACCCTGGTCCATCTTGGTTAGACCTAGAGAAAGACCAGGAACAGCACAGACAACAGGTTTCTGTTTCCCTCCGGCTCTAGCCAAAGATCCACCCCACAGCTGCCTCTGCTGTGGCAGATGGCAAGAAGCTGTTCACTGCAGGCGCAGACGGGATGATCACAAAGGCCTTTACTCCTGTCTTGTGAAAGAAACTAGGGATTAGATCACTGACCAACTGCATATCTATGGCAGCGTAAAGGTGCTGCTCTGAAGCCTCTTTTTGTAGAATCTACAGCAGATGTACAGGTGATGGAAAGTCCTTTTATTTAACATGCGCAACATACAAATGATAGTCTACTTGAGAAGTTGGATAGATTCTTTCCCTCCCCTGATCCACTGAAACCAAGAGCCTGGCTGGCTGTGTGAGGCTCAATCCATCTAATTTATTTCATCATCTCTGAGGAAATGTAGAGTGGTATCAGCTCCATTAAGTTTTAAAATATTGAAAGAGAAACTCAAACTTTGAGTAAAATGTTTCTAGCACAGAGGTTTTAGAGATCAGAACAAATAAGGAGCCTAAAAAGTCTCATTACTAGAAGATGAAGGCAGCAGCCTGTTGGCAGGTCCATGTTAACAGCAGTAACCTGTATCTAAACTGACTTCTACACTGTTCAGAAAATCCCCTCTGCATCTTGCCATTGTGCTACTTGCCAATCCCTACTAGCAAGATACATTTTAACACCACTAACATTTTTAAGCAGCACAAGAGGTCAGTTGAACCTTGGAAAAAATAATTGCCTGGGTCTTGCAGGATTCTCTTTTATACCTTGTGGAAATAGCTACGTCCACTCTCCACTTGAAGTCCTGGACACTTGGCAGCCTACTTCTTTGTACCAGAGCCGTGCCTTCGGAAGCAGGACGCCTACAGAGTCAATCAGAAATGGGAGACTGAAATGCAAATTCATAAACAGAAACAACAATCTAAACAGAAAATATCATTTCTCAGAACAAACCTGTCCAGAACTTGTTGCTCTTCTACATCTGTCCTCATTTAGAGAGGTCTAAATGAGTGGAGGTTTTGTGTGTTTAAGTCAGCTGTGCTCAGATTACCCACTTTTCCTATGCTTAACTATGGTCCATGTTAAAAAAAAAACCAGAGACCAAGTGACTCTGTCTAATTCTAGTAAACGGATGTCACTATAAAATTTAGTAGGAGTCACTGTGGTGGCTGGCATATCTATTATTTCAATTATATGCAACTGTGAGGCATAGAAAGGCATCTGCAAGTATATCGTTACCTTCATGCAAATCCAACAGAAACAAGCAAGCAGGAACGAGACAGATAACTTGAGCAAAGATGTTGGAATGAGGTCACTGTGCTCCTTCAGCAGATAGTATCCATTATTAGGGAGCAGTAATGTTTTAAAATATAGTAATACTAGGGTGTACTTTGAAGCATAGTTAAAAATACCCAACCACACAGCGGTTCTTGCTAATCCAACATAATTTACTAACTCTTATGTTCCTTACATTATGTTCACTGCCAACCCCAGCACAACTTTCACAAATTTTGTCTTGTCTAATGTGTAAGAAGCCAAGGACTTATTTATTACTCATATTGCAGGAAGAATCAGGCCAATCAACCCTCAGCTTATTTCTGTGAGGAAATACAGTTGACAGCAATTAAACTTCAGATGGTTGACAATCTTTAAAATTTTAACAGCATCTTAAGCTCTAGGTAAATAAACAAGCCAAATCTGATACAAACACATAACAACCACCCATTTTTAGATCTATATGCAGAAATGTTTTCAGAATAAGGTCACTCAGCTGGTCCATTTGGGAGCTAGTCTGGACTTGGTGTTACTTATATTTTTTTTTGCTAAGCATCCCATGTCTCTGGAAGTTATCTACTCCAGTACTCCCACTAAGGGCAGGATAAGGGACCTTACATCCTTTATCCATGGTGCTAGATGTAATCTAATTACTGACATTACATCAGCAAGGAATCCTCTCTGAACAAATCAAGGACTCCAGGAATGACAGACTAACATCCCTACTCAGATTCTTGTGTGCAAGTTAGCTGGTGCCTTTAGAAACTGCCCAGAAAGATTAATCATTTGATAAGGCACACAGGGCTGACAGGCTGAGATCCCCCAATACTCTTACATTTAGCAAAGGCAAAATAAAAAAGAATTTATCCTTTTTTTCTTTTTCTTTTTGGGGGAGTGGTGGTTTCAGAAGTGACACACATTCCTAGTAGTATGGCAAAGGAATGAGCAGAAAAAGCAAAGCAGCTGGTTCTTACTGTCAGCTGCTGGATAAGAAGTAGGTCCCCACAGCTGGGTGTAAACATGAGGAGCTGGAGTCTAGAACGGTCATTAGTGGGATTAAACAACAAGAACAGGCCTTTTCCTCAGTGGCAAGACGCTGCCAGAGAATTGCTTAATGGCAGGGAATAGACTTCCTTAGCTTATTGAATTATTTGGTATACTACTTCTTATAGAACTTGATTAGAAACTGCTTATATAGGATTCGCTTAGCATAAATAAGCTTGCTTACCATAACTTCTACAAGCTGTGAACTTTTGAACTTTCTGCTTTGTTAAGGAAAAAAAGGCCACAGAGTCTTCAAGCTAGAAAATAAGGGGAGCTGTGTCCCTGAAGACAAGTAAAGGAACAGAACGGCATCTAAAAGATGACAAAACAAAATAACGTTTTGGTTATTGCCAATAATTTATTTTTCTATGGCTGCAGGTGCAAAATAGCAACTGAAGGTCAGGACTTCAATTGACAGTCCACCGGACAAAAATGGAGAGATCCAATGAAGAATGGGGAGACTCCAGACTCTAGTTTTGCAGTTGGCCCGGACTGACGCACAGTGGGTGAGGTCTTGGATTGTGCGGGTATAATTGTCTATAAGTTTTCTTCCACTGATGGTCCCTCTTCAGGAGGCACCGGCTTGAGCTGCTCTACACTGTACTTTGCAAAAAAATTATTTAAGAAAAGTTTCTGGAATCCGTGCATGAGTCTCTGGTATGGGAAACTTAGGGAAAAGAAACTTCATTAACACTTAATTTGGGGAGTGCCTAAAAATAGCCACACTGCTACCGGTTCCTTAAGACACGCTAACTCCCATCAATGGAAGATGGTCCATCCAGTGCAGCACCAGCATTTTGGGGGCAGAAAGAGTAGAGAAAACAGGAAGATATCCTAGTTTGCAGTGGCAGGAAAGGTGAGCAACACCTGAACATTGAAGCTTCTGAATGTTGTTAAAACTATGGCACTTCTGTGGCCAAACCACAAAGCTTTAGTTCTGGTCAGGACTGCACTTCGGTACTGTTCCCTCAGAATGAGTCACAGCTTTTATAACTTAGTTTAAGCTTCTGTCAGCACCTTCCCAGCTTGGACAAGATCACAACTGCGATAATCCTGTTACGATGACATAATGTGCAGAATGGCAAACATACATACAGAGATTGTAACAGGGCATTAATCAAGCCACTGATTTCTAAAAGGAATAGCAAAATGGAGCAGAAAAGCCTCAATGGATCCAAAACCTATAGACTATAATTACATTCCATAAGCACTGTGCCAACAGATGCATTATACTGTCACCACACAGTGCAGAAGTTAGAACAAGTAAAGCACCATGGAGCAGCTACAAACCATCCAAATTATATGTGGAAAGGTTGACAGACCTGGTGACGTGAACATCATCTGCCAAAGGATGCAACAGAAGAGCACTCGAAAATGAAAGATTAGATAATGTGGAGCAGGAGCTGACTTAATATCAAAACTAAAGACAAATTCTGGATGGTTCCCTATGTACATAACAAGACATGCCTAGCAGGCCAGTGAACGGGGAGAATGAATAAATTGGTATAATATGTGTGAAATGTCAACAGCACACAGAATGCACCCTCCCGGTAGAAACTAAAGCTACACTATTTAAAAAAAAATGCAATACATTTATTAAAAACATTCAGAGAGGGAAAAGTGAGGGTTGCCTTTTCCCTTAAAAATGTTTTTATTTCATGCAGTTATTTGATGGCGTCAGTGCGGAAAGTTTTTCTTTCCTCTTAGTCTCTACAGTGTTATGGAACTGTAGGGACACAGAAATACAAATGTCAATTTTCCAGTACTTCATAGCTGCTGTTTAGTGAACAAAATTGCAAAAACAGGATAAGATGCCAGGAAAAGTATTAAAAATGGATTTTTCTGAGTTATGTAGATCATAGTGAATTTCTGATCAGATGCTAATAACTTCTCTTACCTCACAATCATTTATATTTACAACTCAATAAGCACATGTATGATTCAGTGTTACATTTAAGATTATAAAAGAAGATCTGTCTAGAAATCAAATCTGAGGTGCTCTTCTCTGGTCTCAAAACACAGACCAAGATTATACTGGATAATCACAGCTTTCAAAGTCAGAAAAAGCTAAATTTTCCAGCATCGTGATTTCACAGTAGAAAACAGACAATCATGCATGCTTCAAATGACATCTAAATTTATCTTCTTTCTCCACTGCAAACAATATTTCCACTTTGCAACCATGAATTTTGCATTCTTAACACCTATAATTCAAACAGAAGAGGAAAGAAAAGATGAGAAGGCTGAATTTATTTTTACTCCAAGAACCTTTAGCTTTAAGCCAAGATCTTAACCAAGGAAATGAAAAATATTTTTAACTTTGGCAGCAGCCTTCAGCCCGTGTGAGGGTAACTGAAGTACCACAACTATGATTACAAGGATTCCATGCAGAGTATCTGGAGCAGTGCTGGGTTAGTGATGCTACATGCTGAGTGGGAAAAGGGGTAAGTTTTGCGTATGCTAAAAGTTCAAGCAATTTCTAGATGTAGAATAAGTTAAATATGGTTGAGCAGAGAACCGTCTAGAAAAAAGGAATCCCTAGAATGGACAAGAGAGGCTGTTCAATCGACTCTTGATTTAGTCCTTCCTCTGGAGCTACTGAGATATACTGCTTAGAAAACAAATTACAGCTGGCAGAGCACTTCATCTCTTATACATGTCATCAAGTCACTCAGTGTGAATTCCCAATTCAGCTGTACATTAAGATTTGATTAAATACTATCTGAGAAAGCTTCCACACACCACAGCATGCAGAAGGCATATGTTGCCTCTCAACAAAGCAAGTCTTTCAATTTTGCTCTAAGTTGCAATGATAATGATTATAACAATGCTTGATTCTGCAATGCATTTTTCGTCTGTAGGTATTGATGCACCTTACAGAGGCTACAGAACATTATAAAACCCAATGGGTGATGGTCACAGAAAAACTGAAAATTGGCATGAAAGCTACTTATTGCACATATAGCCATGCATGGTGGACATGATGTTATGTTGAATCAAAATAAAGAGACAAATCATGTTCTCATTAATTTAGATAATGTTGCTGTTCCTTCGGTAGGCCTGAGATTTCTGTCAGCAGAGCGACCCTGCTGGTTGCACAATGTGTGTGACACATGAGGACACTAACCTGTTACCAAAGACTACGCTGGAAAAGTCCACGATGAAATCTTCTGGTATCCTTAAAAAGTAAAGCAACACAAAATAGTTAAGTGTTTTGTAACCATGAATATATTGCCTTAGCTACAAAAAAAAAAAAAAAATATAGAACACAAAAAAAGAGTCAACATTTTCTATCTTCACTGCTCAAAATTGCCATCAACTCTTACGTAAGCACTTCAGTATCGGTTCAGTCTAGGCTCTCAAAAGGACAGACTGTTTTTATATCAAGAACCCTAAAACCTGTATTCTGTCTTCCTGTCCTGCCTAATATGGCAACAGTGAGTTTCAAAACAATGCCATATTTGCTTAACTTCTCTTGGTAAAGCCAAGCAAAGTTCTACTCATGGCTCTGACAAGCGCAGCAATGCGTGCTTCCAAAAATCCCAAACCTACAGATTTCATTTCACTTTCAACTTAAGTGTAATGAAAAGACAGAATGAATTGCTGCCTCAAAAGTAAAATCAGAGGCCCTTGTAGCTAAGATTACTTACAAAAGGAGCAAATCCAACACGGGGAGAAGAAGCCCCAATTTGATGGGGACCATGAGAACTGGCCAAAGAGACAGACACTCCATCGACCCTGTGCCTCTCCATTACTTTACCCTTCCTCTGACACTGTTGTTGCCTCACAAACAAGCTGCTGTTTTCAGCTCAATAGATCAGGCTGTGAATCGTTAAGACTGCCGAGCAAACACGATCCATTCAGCTGCCTTTGCCACAGGGACGGTGACCTCCTACTGAGAGGCAGGTTGACAAATGGGAGAAGTAACTACGTCTTGCTGCTGCAGTTAAACCCAGCACACAACATGAATCAGGACCCAGAGACATTACTCACCAGTGGCTTGTGTTACATCAAAGAAAAATCAAAGCAAACAAGGAAGTTACTTGTCCTAAAGGGCTTACAGTGTCTAATGGTGGGAGAAAAAAACAACTCATCAACTCGCACAGTGGGAAGATGAAACAGCAGTTATTAAAGCTTGAATTCCTAATGGAAGAAATGGGGTTACACCACATTTTTAAATGGTGCTTGGATAAAACTGAATTAATATTAGCAAGGTTGTTATCTGAGGCAAACTGGGAAGTGAGGAGGCATGTGTATCACTTAACGCATCCTGATGATGACCAAATATCCCCTGTATGTAGTGGAATAGCTGGAGGCAGGGGTTGCAATACAATTACTATGATACCTATCACAATACTTGCTCGACTGTAAGAGCAAGTGTTATTAAAACAGAAGCATTAACTCTACCTTTGCGCTTGCATTATTTTTGCTGTGCAGTTTATGATTTTGGTGAAAATTCTGTTCCTGGTGCAAGCAGCTTACATGAGGCCAGTCACACACTAAGCAGATCAGACATATAACAGGGCACAGCTCAGGTTTGAGCTACAGATGGCAATCACTTTTCAAAGAAACATTCTGAGGAAGAGACTCAAAGGGCAAGGAAGAAGGTGTGAGGATGTCTCAATCCTGCGTTATTTATGGCTTGAGCCATAAAGTTATTAAACAACTTGAGAGGGGAAGGAAAAAAGTAGCACCCACAATTTAGAGTGAATTTATTATCACTGGCTCAGCCAGTCAGGCCAAGAAATAGGGGCTATAGAATGGCAACCCTGTGAAACCAGTAGCATTGATCTAATTAATCAGAAGTGGGCATGTCTACCAGCTTCTCTCTCCACCAAAACTAAAAGCCAAGACCAGCTGCATCACCAGGAAACTGAGAAATACAAGACTTTATATGGGTGGAATTAGTCCGATCTTCAGTTTCACTGAAGGAAAAAGAATAGAATGCAGGAGAGGTGAAATAAAGATAACTTGGCTTAGAGCTCAAACTTTTTAAAACAAGACACAACAAAACGGGGGAAGAAGCCACTTTTCTGCCTTAAAATGCAAAACACCTGCCCAAACCCTGGACACCAATAACGCCAAGACACCGCCATTCAATTATTTACATGTGTTCTTCATGTGCATGCTCACAGGATGACCCACAGGAGTCACTGCACAAGGACAAGTGTCTGAATGTAATTAGTGGGTGCCTTAAAAACAAGCAGGTATTTAATCTCCAAACCCAAGTACACTGGGAAACACTGGAAATTTCATTTCTCACAGGAATTGAAGATGCTAAAAGTCCTACCAAACTTATTAAGTATCATAGCTTGAGAGTACAATAAGCTATTTAGTCTTCTAAAAGTTTAGCCACAAAGTGAAGAGAGCTACTCACAGGAAATAAGACTGTCAGAGATGGAAGTTAGCAAGAGTCCCAATAATGTGAGAATCATGGGAGCAGAGCAGCAATGGGCAGCACATAAAACAGACAAGTCTGCAAGCAACACAAATGCAGTTACCTGAACTATTCCTCCTATGTCATGTTAACCAGAACAAGATAAAAAGGACTTTTCAGGATATAAGAAAGATCATCCAGACTGAAAAGTGTCCTCATAGTTCCATCAATAATCCATAAAGTGAGAAAAAAACAATCACTATGAAAGTGTAAGCATTGAAGTGTGGTCAAATAACAAGGACAGGGGCCTGAGAGTCTATTTCTAGATCTAGCCAGTGTACGCAGCCAGCCCAGCCGGGGGCTTCTGCCACACCTGTACACCAACTTTCTCCACTGCTCAGCAGAGGAATATACACCCACCTCCAGAGAACTCAACATGGAGCTTTTAGTGCTCTTTGTTATTCCTTAACCACACTGATCACGTTCTGTGCGCACCTCTAAAAAGCCAACCCAACTCCCACTGGGTCAAAAGCAATTCCTGAGTTTGTTACCAACCTATTTTAACCTGGGTGTGAACCCCATGACATGGCAGAGGAACCCACTTGCATTTTAGCTCACAAGACAGAATGCAGGCCAAACTCCGGCACTGAGCTGCAGACTAAATTGTATCAACTTGCAAGGCACCTTTAATCATGGCCCCCAATTGCACCTTTCACCAATTACATGTCTAAATCTGCAGCTTTAATTTGCCTGAAGCTGCTCATAAAGTCAATTATGCTTATGACTCTGCAGAACCGAGTCTGTGAAGAAAGCCAATTTGCAGGTTAACGGACAAATAAGGATGAAAAAGACAGTATTAGAAACATATCTATATATTTTTCCTAGGTAGTAATCAGAATGCTAAGAATTATGGGAAATTAGCGTTTTAAAATAACTGGGCCTTGGTGCAGAGGTTTCTCTATAGATGAAAATATCAGCCGCTGTTATTCTGTCATTGCTACTGTCAGCGCTACTGAAATAAGGGAAAACTTACAGAGACTATTATCATCTGATGTCTAGCTTTTCGGATATGCACTTCTATTCAGAGATACGCTGAACAGACTGATACAAGTTTTGTCTAAGACTGTAACAAACACGACAGGTAACGGGCAGGGGAGAGCATAGCTCAACAAGGTGGCAGGATTTCATGAGCATTCTATCACTGGTCTTTCAAAGAAAAAAAGTAGTGCAGTTTCCTGGCTTCTGAAGTGTTACCACTGTCTTACCAAACATGTTAAAAAATATTGCAGGGCAATGTGGGGATGGCAGAGAGGAGGTCACTCACATTTGCATAACCTACATTACAGACCAAATTAGACCAATCTCCAGAGCATGTGAATTTACCGCTCGTGCTCAGCAAGCCTTACGCAACACCTAGTTTTTTTCCTCTGACTTCATGTGTCATTTTGCAATTTTGTATTATGTGTTATTTACAGGCAATTTTTGTACCAACTTTGTTGTGTAAAAGAGTTGATTTGAGGAAGCATTTACATAAAAGTTATGGAAAAACAAACATGAAAAAAATCAGGCATAAACAGGCATACCTGAGTTCCTTTAGGTCTTCCTTAAAAACCTAGAAAGACAAAGAAGGTGAAATTTTGCAGGATGCAGTCTTGCAAGGTCATTTCTTACCTAGTGAATTAAGAGTTGTTACTTGCCTGGTGTATCCCCACAGGAGTTTTAGTCTCTAGTGCCAGTAGTTTTGATACAGTTTTGATACAAACATCCACAGTAAACAGGATGCTGAAGCACAAAAAGATACGGGAATCTCTTTCCCGAAGCTTAAGTATACTTCCAAAAAGCTCACTGTAAATCTACCCAACGAGCAAAATCATAAGCTCTAGACTTTTAACAGTTTCTTCCAACCACTTTAACTTGGAGCAACATTTTCATGTGCGGCTCCCAACCCTGGCAAACAGGGTTCAGATGGTAAGTCCTGTCTGACGCAACTTGTAACTTATCAGAACTCCAAGTATTCCCAGAACTTACTTCTTGTTTGAAAGTTGATAAGGGAAGTCTCAATGCTTCTCGAAGAAGGGTATACATGCCAGAAATGAGGAAAGCAAGCTGCTCTTCTGAGAGATTAGTGCTTTCTGCAATCAGCTTGACAGATTCCTTGCAGTCTTTTCCTTCCAATGCATTAACAGCAACTGTAAATAAGAAAGCAAAGCAAGATCCCTTTAAAAAGACAAAGACCTGGAAACTGTGAACATTAACATAAACATGTCCATGATTTTACTTGACTTAATGTCCTGACATTTTTCCTCACGTGAAACTGTCACATCAGGTCTCTGTAAATACATCTGATCATCCACCACCACAGGTCAGTCTCACAACACTTTACAAAGAGAACTTCAATGGATTAAGATTTTGCTTTGTAAAACTGAAGATGTTTTCACTGTTGAAATTTGTTCCAGTAGGATAATGCAAAAAAAAAAAAAATTTAAAAATTAATTACTCATGAGTACAAATCCAACTTGAGCTTCTATCAACAAACTTCTTCACATCAGAAGGCTGCTTACAGCTTAATTAAAATTCTGATACACAGGATAAGACAGGACTGAGAGAGTAAACAATCCAACACTGTTCTCCAACGTTTCACATAATTAATCTTGCAATATCATCAGAGACTAAGGATTAAAGGAGCAAGTAGACAAAACTAAACCTTCAAGTCTTGTACTTTGCACAACTGCTGATAATACAAACTTTCAAGGAAATTACTGTTGATCCATGTGGCAATATTATACACTAATAACTGGTGTGGGTTTATCTCAATCTTCATCATTCAGTTATTCTTTTTTTTTCTACAGATGCACTGGCTTATATAGATTTCTGTTGTCATGTCAGCCTCTGTCCTGCACTCTGATCAGTTTGGATGGGCTGCTGGAGCCACAGGAAGACGCACTGTGGATAAACGAAAGATTACTGACACAATCCCACCACAGGATTGGGGCAGTAGATTAGTCATTTATAATGAGACGTATCTAGTGCTGCAAATAAAACACGAAAAGTTAAAAATGTCCAACAAGTGTTACTGAAAGCAAACGCTAAGCGATTAACTTAATACTAAGGTTGGGGAAAAAAAGAGGCATTTTCATCAAACTGGCAGCCTTCTCTTTGGTATTAGGTGGGTTCCACTGACTGCTGCCTTCTGATTCTGGATAAATTCTCTTTGCTTTTCACATTTTTAAACGCACACCAAATTCAGTGGCAAGTCTTGGATCATTCCTGTGGCTGAGTGAATTTGTCTGGAAGGATCTGTGTGGCGGATTTCACACAGAGCAGCAGGATGTGCAAGGTGCTTTCCATGCTGTCTGAAAAAGGCTCTGTTCTACCACAACAAAACTGACTTTGAGAAGAGTCTATTTATGGGAAAGATCAAATACAGATCAGCACTAATGCCTGTCTACCAGACCATGTGCGAAGCAGGAAGCAGTTTGCTGTCTGTTTACCTATTTAAGTACAACTGTGATCTGTCTCTTCAAAGAACAACAGGCTGCTTATAGTTTTTAACTAGAAAACTTTAATAACAATATCGGTCTTCTTTCTATTGACCAACCTTAATAACTAGTTAAAAATCCATGTGTTATTTTATAACTTACTTGCATCACCCTAGATTTTTTACCAAGTATACCTCAGGGAACTCAGAAATATCAGCTGTACCAACATTTCCAACAATCACTCTGAGGGAGTAAAAAAAGAATACCACAAAACCAACCCAAGAAAATCTCACTGCTGGATTGTTTGCCCCTATTAGGAGAGGCCTGTGGCCTCAAACTGACATTTGCAGTTTAGCAGAGCCGTCAATAACACTGGCTAGATAACCCTGAGATAATAGTGTATGCACTTTTTACATCATGAACTGAGCAGGCTCAGCAGCATCTAATTTTTTATGTTAGTTATTATTTAGCAATAGAGTAACAGCAACAGCCTTGAAAAACTTACTTGGTGCTAGTGCCAGAGCAATTGAGATATGCTCTGTTGAAATCCATCATGTCTTCAAAGCCTTGTACACCTTCAAGGAAAAAAACCTGCTGTCCTGCAAGCTGCTAATCACTGGCCAGCAAGAGCAGAAGAGAACTGGTGATTTCTGCCAGCTCTGTGTAACCTGGCGGCCATCCCAATCCACTCTGGGGACACGGGCACAAGTTCATGGGTGCGGCAGGGACACCTGCCCTGGCTTCAGAGGGGTCTGAAGGACTGTTTGCTCCCTCTGCAGTGGGAAGCATTTATTGCACACCTAAAGGTAGGTGATAATTTACACTGAAATTAAATCCAGATGGGGTTTAGGAGACGGTCAGTCTTCCTGGTGCTGATACAACTTTTCAGTCTCTGTTGCCCCTGCACTAGACAGTAAATATGGTTCAACATCTGTATTTACTTTTGTCCCAAATGCCGCTCCCTATACATAGTTTTATTACTTCCAATTATTGTAAGGAAACCCTGGATATGTTGCTCCATTTCTGACACTGTGCAGCAACACTTTTAAAGACAAAACAGCTACCAAAGGCTTTGAGTCCTTATTGGCTGAAATTAAGAAGAAAAACCCCGAGAGGAAGATATATGAGAGAATGTGCACGTGAGGGTCGCAGTGCTATGCCATGCTGTGCAGCAGCTGGTCTCTCAGCTGGCCATGAAAAAGCTGTTCACTCTGCTAACCAACTCCTCTCATTATTCTGTGAGCATTTTGCACACAATAATTTACTCAACCAAGTAACCCTGACTTTGGTGGTCAAAGGTGCCTTGAGAACATCTCACCTGTCCTGCCTTGCCACAGGGAGAAGCCTCACAAGCAAACACCAAACAGCATTTTCAATCGTACAGTCCCGACTTTGACAGACACCTGCACTTTGAGGTTCTTTTATTTTCTGCTGCATGTGACAAAAATATCCACGTGGTCTCTGATTCCACATGCCCTATGCAACCTGACAGCAACCCGAGCCTGGGACTGAGGGCTGGGAGAGGAACGATTTCAACAACACTCAGTTTGGGAGCCGTCCATAGCTGCAAAAGTCCATACTTGGTTCTCACAGATTTTACAGCATTTCCGAATACAGACTGGGAAACCTTTCACTGTGTTGAACCCTCAGCTTTAGCTTCCTGCGGGGAGAAGCGCTGGGGAATCCTTCCCGTCCGTCCGCGGCCCCGCGGAGCCTCGACAGGCCGCGTTCGGGCCCTACCTTTGAGGAGCCGCCGGAAGGTGTCCTTGCCCACGTCCTGCACGCCCCGGGCCATGGCCTCCACCTCGGCCGGCACCCGCGGCCCCAGGAAGCTGCCGCCGCGGCCGCCGCCGCTCTCCCCATACCCGTAGGCCACCCCCGCCGCCTTGCCCAGCGCCGCCGCGCTCACCGCCGCCGCCATGGCAGCGCGGCCCGCCCGGCTGACGCACCGCCCCGCGCGCGGGGCGGAGGGCGGGGCCGTGTGCTGTGGGCGGGCACGCGTGGGCCGCTCTCCGCCCTCCGCCGCGGCAGGGGGCGCTGTGCCGTCCCGGCGCGGTTGGCCCGGCACCGGAAAGAGTGGGTCGCGCCGGCCGCCAGGCTGAGGCGCACCCTGGGACCGGCTGCTCATGGCGGCTCGGCCGCTGTGTGCATGAGGCGCTCGCCCCCTCCCGCCGCCGGGCTGCGCCGGATCCGTTCCCGCTGCCATGACCGAGGAGCCGTACGAGAAGTTCCTGGCCCCCGAGGAGCCGTGCCCGCTGCTCTCGCACCAGCACCCGCCGCGGGGCGGCAGCTGGAGCCTGAGCGAGGAGGGCTGCCTGGACGTCAGCGACTTCGGCTGCCAGCTCTCGTCCTGCCACCGCACCGACCCGCTGCACCGCTTCCACTCCAACAGGTCCGCCCGCGGCTCCGCGGGATCCCCCGGCCGCTGCCCGCCTGGCGGAGCGAGGCGGCTGAGCTGGGGGGCTGAGGGGCCCCGGTGCGGGAGGGCACTGCGGGGCTTAGGCGGCCAGAGGCGGCTGCTGCCCCTCGCCGGGGGCCGCCGGCAGCCCCTGAGGCAGCGGGGGGGCGCGCAGCTGCCGGTGCAGGAGGGCCCGGTGCTCCCTTCCGCCGTTTCTTCCTTCCCCGCTCCCCCGGCCGGTGCCAGCCGGGCTGTGGCCGCGGTCAGTGCCGCCGTCCCGCCCGGGCTGCGCTTCCCTTCGGCAGGGCTGTGTGCGTGCGAGCTCGGTCTGGCTTCGGCTAGTCAGGTTGCAGTTAGTGTGAGCTTGGTCGGGTTTTTAAATGTGTTTGTTCCTGTCCGAATTTCTTAAAAACGCGGGTTTGAGCGCTGTAGGGTGGGCAGCTAGAGAGTGCTGTGTTTTTAATAATTAAAAGCAGGCCTTGGTGGACAGCAGGCAGACCCGCAGAGTCTCAGGATGAGTCAGGCAGCTTGGTGACTGCGCCAGTTTCTGCAGAAACATTTCCATCCCTTGCTACTAATTAAGGGCAAATTATTCAGTCTGTAATTTGTAGAAAAGGTCTATTCTAAAAAATGCAAATGCAGCTCTGCAAAGAAATTCCAGTTGAGCTTAGAAAATCAAAACCATCCTGCTTACCTAAGAACCTCATTCTGCTACTGTTTATGCATAGTATTAATCTAAAGTATACAGCTACCTTTTTTTGAGAATAATTTGTAAGACTTCAGTCCTGAATATATGTACGGGATAGTTTTAGTTCCTTTTCCAGAGTTGCAAGATACTTAACTGGTTATTAGTATTTCTTGTATGTATTAATGAAGAGTGAATAATAAGGTAATCTTTCAATTGATTTTGTGCAAAATCATGGAAATTACATCATTTACAAGGGCAAGCTCGTAATTATAGATTCTTAAATTATTCGGCATGAAGACTCTTGATCAAGTATTATACACTGTCGTGATCTAGTTCTTATAAGACCCAGTTGTTACATGAACAGTGAGATATATGCGTATCATACCTGTCACGCAAATGTGCGGTATTCACCGAATTTGCATTTAATTGATTTTTGTACGTTTCTCTTTATATTGCCTTTCATTTCTCGAGTGTGTTATTCAGGCTTGCTCATTTTACAAACACAGGTTGTAACCCAGGCAGCTTGAGTGGGTATTTCACTTCTTTGGGCAAGGACGTGCTCTGTCTTGCACTAATGCTCAATCTATGATGTTTATGTAAGGTTTCTTTTCTTTTTTTTTTTTTTAAATTACAAGTAATTTGAATGTAGTTCCCACTGCTTGTTAATCCAGTTCACCCCAGCAAGCACAGGCAGCCCCTCCAGGTAGGGGAAGGCGAGGGCTGAATGCGTACACCTGCAGTGATCCTGCACACCTGGGGTATCTCTGCACAGCTGGTTGGGTGTAGAGCCCCAGTACCTCATCCTGTGTTTTGATGGGTCTCTAAACTCTGTCCGCTCTACCTTTCCTTTCATCGATATTTCATGAATCCTGACACTGTAGTAAGGTTCAGAAAGTGTGTTGTGTCACCACGCTCATATTCCACTCCATACCGATTGATTGCCCTGCCCACGAAATCTGTACCTGCACAACATGCAGAAAGGGAGGAAGGACAAGATCTCCTGGATCTGCTAAAATAAAAGTTTTGAAATGTCTTTAACACTGAATAAATTCCCTGCTGGCCAAATAGATGTGGGAGTGAGTCCATCACAAGCATATTTAGCCAACCTGGTATGCAGCTTAAATAACAATGGTGAGGATTAGACTTTTGCTCAACTTTTGCAGTTGAGTGGGGGAAGGTTTTCCTAGGTAGGCTGATGGAACAGGAGTTGGTTGCATGGGTTTGTGTGGTGAATTTTAGAAACCCATTTCAAACTGTTTTGGCTGTATTGCAGTGCTGTGCTGACTCACGGTTGTCTTGACCTACTTTTCACTAATATGTAGAATAAATCCAGATATGGAGACTGATTTCATGAGCTTGTTAAATTCTGGTTTACTCTCATTAGAGTAAAAAACCTGTTATGTGAAGTTTGAGTCCTCAATTGTTTTCACTTAAAAACAGCGCTAATTAGCTTTTAAAATGGAATTATGAGGGGGAAAAAGTGTGTTTAATTTTGGCATGGTAGCATTTTCACATGGGTCATTTTTACATCTTGCACTGTCTCATTCCAACAGCATGTCCACTATTTTTGGCATTCAGAGTTGAAAACAGTGAATAATAGAGCCTTGAGTATACCCAAAATGTGTTTCCTTACTAAGCCTTAGTTTTGTGTGGGATTATCTATGTGGAATTTCTTTTTACTTGTTTGTCCTGAAGTCCAGCTGATTTACTTCTTAATTTTGCTTATTTGAATATATGTGGAAGTTTAACTATCCCAGCATATAGGAAATTATATTTTTAGTTCAGTGTATTTGAAAAAGCAAGCAACCAACAAAAAAGCACACAACCCTGCCTTGCAACAACCACACACACAAAAAAAACACACAAAAAACCCCCCACCAAAAACCAAAACCAGTTTACAGTTTTATGAGGCTTAAAATAATTTTTCAGGACACGTGATGCCAATGTGTTTGCTGATTTCTATTCATTTTGTCCTGTTTTATAGGTGGAACTTGACCTCTTGTGGAACCAGTGTAGCCAGCTCGGAGTGCAGTGAGGAGCTGTTCTCATCGGTTTCGGTTGGTGACCAAGATGACTGTTACTCTCTGTTGGATGACCAGGAGTTCACCTCTTTTGATTTGTTCCCCGAGGGCAGCGTCTGCAGTGATGTCTCTTCTTCTATCAGCACATACTGGGATTGGTCAGACAGTGAGTTTGAATGGCAGGTAAACTAGTTCCACTTCATATGTACGATTTTGTGTGGACTATTAAATGCTGCATTTAGCTTTAATGGAAAAGTCCTCAGCATTTGTTTCTTGGTAACTACTGAATGTAAGAACAGCTATCTGAATCTTTGATGATAAAGGAAATGTTTTGTTCCATGTTATTCCACTGTTCTTAGTGTGGAGGAGAGCCTGAAGGTCAGCTCATCAAAGAGAGATGCTTACATGTTCCGGTAGTTGTGACCAACATGTGTCTTGTAGCTTATTTCCTTTGTACTGAGGATCTGCCCTGATAGTGAAATCTGGTTATAGATGTCTGCTCCTAGAGATTTGGTGGCGTTAAATATTCCTTTGGAATGGACCTTGATAAAGTGCAGAAGCTCTTGTCATAGCCTATTCAGCTTTTCAATTGTGATATATGAATCTTTTTATAAATTATAGACTTCGATCGACTTTTATATTATACGCTTGAATCAACTATGAACCTGTATGTAACTTCAATGATGCTTCAGAGTATGCTGAGGAATACTTTAAAATCTTGTCATAAAGCTTAGTCAGAGCATGTACAGAGTCTTTTAAGTGCAGTATAAGGACTGAAAACACTTATTTGAAGTAAGCGCAAATCCTGTTCCAGATGATGAAAATGAACTTAACATGGACTGAGATTAGCTCTGAATTTCTTACTGTTTTAGTCTAACTGCTGCTGTATGTATATTGTATCACAGAAGTTACAAGTACATGTGTATAATGCAGCCCGTAGGAACAACTCAGATTGGATCCCAAAGATTTAGAACTCCACTGAGTTGTGAAATTTTAATTGCCTGATAAACTCCGTGATTGTTTTTGAAAAGAAGCAATTTCCCATGTCTTAGTTAACTGACAGAATGTTTGATTAGTGAATAGCTTTTTAAAATTATTCTTTGTTTTTTAAAGTAAGCTTTCTGAAGAGGCATACTTGATTGGACTTGTAGAATTTTGGAAAGACTTTTTTGCAGCACTTTGTAGTGTTATCTAGTAGAATCTGAGCGTGAGTAATCCAAATGTCACCCTTTAACTGGAAGAGCCTTTAGAAATTACATGTCAGTTGAATAAATGAAGCTAGTGAAATTTCTGCAGTTACTTCCAGGAAAATGACAGTGATTTTAATTGAATTATCTTGTGTAATTAAGGGTTGTGGGATAAATTACAAACCTATTTTGAAATGATCTTCCTTAAACTAGACTTAGGCGTTAAAATGGGAGGTTTAGATTTAGGTTTGGATTGTAATGGACAATTTACGGTGATGGAGAAGAGAAACAGTTGAAATGCCACATCATTCTGCTGCTTCCTTAAATGCACATTTTTAAAGAGAAGATTGATAAGTAGAGAATAGTGTGAACTGGGTTCGCTGCACTTGCTGTTTGTTGGAAGATTCAAAGGAGATCTGCAGGGCTATGAGTAATTATTAAGAAGCTGTTAGAGCACATAGATAAGCAACAGTTCGTTAATTTGATGGTATGTTTTGAATTGTTAATAATGTTAGAATGACTTTGAATCTGCCTACTATATCCTAAGGCTTTGTTCTTTCTCTTGCCTATTACAAGTTGCCTGGCAGCGACATTACGAGTGGGAGTGATGTACTTTCTGATGTTATACCTAGTATTCCCAGCTCTCCTTGTCTGCTTCCGAAAAAGAAAAACAAGCATAGGAATCTTGACGAACTTCCATGGAGTGCCATGACAAATGATGAACAGGTGAAACTGACTTCTTTTTTTCTATCTGAGAACTGTAATATATAGAAGAACTTTCAATTAGCGCCACATCTTAAAAAACATACTGATTGCTGTAGCTGTAAATGTAGACCTATGTAGTACTACATGATTCTTGAAACTAAATCTTACTGTCTTTTGCATCTGCAGTAGGGAGTTTAATGTGTACTCAAGTTTTCACTGTGAGCTTTTGAGGATACTCAGTGAGGCTCGAATCATAGGAAATATGAAATTTGAGCACATTTTATGCTGTTGGTCCTTCTTTTTTTCTGTCACTCATTTAGAGTTGATAATACTTCAAGATGACCTGCCTTTCTTTGGGTCCTAGGTTGAATATATTGAATATTTGAGTCGCAAAGTCAGTACAGAGATGGGCCTTCGAGAGCAACTTGATATTATTAAAATTATTGATCCCACTGCTCAGATCTCACCTACAGATAGTGAATTCATTATTGAATTGAACTGTCTCACAGATGAAAAACTGAAACAGGTGAGTTGAGGTTTGTACATATGACTTTGGGGTTTCAGCATCTGACATGTCTTGCAAAATCTCTTGTGGAGTTATGATCAATTTTTATACATAATCATTAGGTATGGGGAGATACACTACAGCACAATATTGTAAATGGGGAAAATAGAGTTCAAAAGCATATTTTATGTATTAAACCTTCATATGAAAGACCGTGCTTATATATTCTAAATATGTGTGAAGCCAGAGCTGGTGTGTGTGTGTGTAACTAATTATGATGTGGGCCCAATACTGCTTGTGACAAAGTATATTCCACTTTCTGACTGTCATCAGGTTGAGGATCTTCCTTTGCTCGCTGGGTATAACCTAGCATTTAGAAATCCAAAGGACTGGAATTTGTCGGGGAAGAGCACAAATTTAATGTAAAAAGGGATATAGAAAAATGTGTTTTAGAGATGTTAGAAAATACAAATGCTAACAAAGAAGGGCACCTGGTTGATATGGGAGCTATATGCTACTGTTGTCTTAGTACTGTTGTGATGTGTGGGTGGGAAAAGCTGCAGTATCCAGACAAGCTGAACTTCTCAGTGTTACTCTGTGTTTGTGGTTATGATAAAGGCAAAGATTGAAACATGGAAAACATTCATTGCTCATCTAGCCTTTGCCTATTTAATATTTCAAACATTTTGTAAGTATCAAAGTAGAGAAGTACTGCTTTCTTTACACCCCCTTTTGTTTGAGTATACCTTGTAAAATAAAGGGGTTTGATAAATTTGGTAAACAACTTAGTTCAGTTGAACTTGACTGATATTCCTGTTTGGTGTTATAATAAAGAAAACTTGGGGAGCAGGAGAGGAGGGAAAAAACCCCAAACCTTGTTACTTCGTTTTCTTCCTTCCATAATGAAGTTCATATTAATTTAGTTCAGTTCTCTTGATGACTGCTGGATGGCTTGGCTTTTAAGCAACCACAGCAAAATCATTACCGATAGGCAAATTGTGGTTTTTCAATGAAAAGGAGTATCTCAGTACAGTATTTACCAGGCTTTAGTAATTCTGCTGCCTCTGTTCTAAAGGTGAGAAACTATATCAAGGAACACGGACCTCGTCAACGGTCTGCAAGGGAAAGCTGGAAGAGGAGTAGCTACAGCTGTGCCAGTACCAGCGGCGTGAGTGGTGCCAGTGCCAGCAGCAGCAGCGCCAGCATGGTCAGCTCAGCCAGCAGCAGTGGTTCTAGTGTTGCCAATTCCGCTTCAAACTCAAGTGCCAACATGAGTCGAGCACACAGTGATAGTAATTTGTCCGCAAGTGCTGCAGAAAGAATCCGGGATTCAAAAGTAAAGTTCCTAATTTTGCACATATGTGTTAAACTGTGTAACTTCTTAAGGTTCTTAACTGGGATGTTTGTACTGAAGGAGCCTGGTTAGTAACTGGGCATCTGCTGAAGTTATCTAGTGAAACCAGTGCTGTTTCCTCTGACGTGACTATAAGGAATTTAAACTTGGCGCTCTTCTCTTCTAACTGAAAGCCTGATGTTTGTGTGTAGTAGATCTTATTCCTTTTGTTTAGATTAAGGTGAGGGGGGTTTGAATAAGGGCTTATGCATCTATATTAATTTTTTGAATGCACATAGTTTTACAAAAAAAATTATTAAAGATTGATTGACCTACGCTAGGCATATTTTCTGGACAGTAAAAACTGTCTTGGTTGTATTGTGTTGTTTTGTGTTTTATTTTTTTCCTAACTAGAATTTTCATCAGGCTTTTGAATCTTCTTCAGTTTATTCTTCCAACATGTGTCATGAGATTACTTGGTGAGGAGTGACCTACTGAAGCATGTTTCAATTAAAGTAGTACTGTGGCACCTGTCCTGTCTCTGTAATTTCAGTTTCAAATGTGGAGGAGAGGAGCAGTTCCTTCTTGCTATTCAACATCTCAGGTTGTTATTGTAAAACTGTAACATTTCCCTGCGATAGAGATTCTTCGATCAAAAGCTCAGCTATGCAACGTTACAGGCTGTCGTTGTGCCTCATAACTCAGATGTGGTAAATGGCCTTGATATTTTAATATTGGATATGATTTTGGATGAATGCTCTACCACCTCTGCGAATTCATTTTAGTTATTTTTCAGAGCAGACATTATTTTAGAGGTTAACTTACATTTACCAGCTTTAAAGGTGGTTTCTAATCTACAGAACAAAATCTTACCTTTTGTCTCTTCTGTATTTGACAGAAGCGTTCCAAGCAACGGAAACTCCAGCAAAAGGCCTTACGCAAGAGACAGCTGAAAGAGCAAAGGCAAGCTCGTAAGGAAAGACTGAGCGGATTATTTCTTAATGAAGAAGTGCTCTCTTTAAAAGTGACTGAGGAGGACCATGAAGGAGATGTGGATGTTTTAATGTGACCGGGGTGAATTTATCAGTGTTCTTTCTAAGCCTTAAACATATTATCCTTATTGTTTACATATATTTCTTGACCAAATTTTGATTAGTGTTAAATATATAAACCAGATCTCTCTTCAAGTGTAATTTTGGTAAGAAGGTCTAAGTATTGAGTAACTTCAGCTTTTTAAGACTAATTTTGCAACAGACTTCAGAAACTGACTTCTGAGAAGCTGCAGAATAGATAGAATTTGGGGGAAATTTGTACTTGGCTAACATGGTAACTTACTTGCAAGACATAAGTCTAGGGCTGCTTTTGGATGACACTAAGCATGCATTGCTATGCTTCAGCTTTTTTGTTTCTTTATGACTTAGAGTTAATATTACACTTGGCTTGTTCTGTCTTCCTTTCCCATTACTAGGAAGAGTGTTTAGCATGAGGAAAAAAATCTTTAGTTCTGTAGGGTGTTCTTCAGTCTTGCTCCTGGATCATGCGAATTTAAAGTACTGTGATAAATCCTTTTCTAGAAGTTATAATTTAACTCAAACTACACAGAAAACAAGAAGCAGGACTTCTAATGCAGGGAATCTGTAACACGAACAATTCCTAATGATGTAGTTCTTTAGGAAGCAATTAGAATTAAAATTAAAACCCAAACACCTGCAAGCTTAGTCTTCAGAAAGTTATTTTGCTGCTCAATCTCTTATAGTGTGGTTGTAACTAATGGTTGCTAATGGTTGACCAGTACCTCCCTAACATTGCTATGAAAAAATCAAATAAAAACATCTTTATGCATTGAAAATACACTAATCTGCAATTCAGTTGTCTTGGACTCTACTTAAAACAGTTTAAAATGCTTCTGGAAACAGAAGTGCAAATAAGTGGCACACAACTTTGGTGGCTTTTTTTCTGCAGGAGCATACCTAAATAGATTCATGTTGTCTTGGCAAAAGAACTTAATTAATGCAACTGTGCTTTCTAATTCTGTGTTTAGATGAGGATGTGTCTTCTGTGTGGGTTGTTACACCATTACATGTTTCAGAATTCTCCTTTTGCTGTCTATCTGCTTTTGAAATTTCTCTTACTAAGAAAATGAAGTAAAATCGTGGCTTTCAGGTGGGGAGGTAAAAGTAGTTTTAACCTGTTTCCTAATTCTGACAATCTGTAAAGTGACTTTTAACAAGTAGTTCCAAAACAATGGCACAGAGCTCCTTCCCTCCACAGCTGAGATAAAAATGATACTTCTAAATTTCAATGTGAAACTTAAAAGAATATAGAAGTATTTTCTAGTTCTAAGCTTAGAAAGTTACTTTTCATTATCTTGATGCTTCATTACTTTCATGTTGCTCTTGTGAATTAAGGAGTTTGGCAGTTTGGTGTGGCCACATGTGCCTGTAATTGCAGGGTATAGCCCAATCCTGCAGGATTGCATGATCGACTTTATATAGGACGGATCACATTCATTTTACATGTCCTGCACCAACAGCTGAAGTATTTTATTTCAGAAGTGGCATTCCTTGTAGCCTCAAAATAAACTGCCCAGTAAAATATATGAACAATGGCCTCTGAAAGGGCTTTGATGATAAATAAATGAGCTCCTTAGTCAAACTAGTATATGTGTCACTATTACTGTGACTACAGTCACTATTACTGTAGCTAGACAAGAGGTACCCCGATTTTGCTGATAAGAAGCTGGGTGATGTCATTTTAAACTCGAGTGTTAGTGATCCCATATGCCCAGTTTGGTCACTAACCAGAAGCGACTGCTGCCTGTCAGTATTTGCTTGTACTGCGCTACAGCTGGTTGATGCCTCCCTCCCTCCTGTAGAAACGATACCAAAAGCTTCTTAATGGTATATAGTTACACAGAATTTAGGTTGGAGCTTCTTTTAAATGTCTTGAATGGAAGAAAAAATTGAATTGCTGTCAATTCAGCTCATTTCAGGGTGCAGCTGTTGAACTCGTGCAGCTTACCGTGGCTGTAATGGATGAATTCATCATGAAACGTTTCACTGTGTGTACGCTGTTAGACTTTAGTGCAACCTTTATTTTCTGCAGTGACTTTGAAATGTGATTATTTTTTTTCTTAGTTAAAATGCTCGCTTAATACTTTAGAGAATTGAGAGTCTGAAATAAATTGAAGTATGGTACGATATCTCAGCGTGGTGGAGCATGGAAGTGTGTCACTTTATTCTGTGTTAGCAGCTCCTCAGAGTGTAAAATCCCTCAGTTTTTGTTGAGAGAAGACCCCCTCATTTAGATGAAGTACAGTTCTGTTGGCCACCTGTTTACTAGCTTCCAGAGATCTTGAAATGAGGGAGCATAGTATTTTCATCTTGATCTTAGTGTGAGCATGTGAATAAGTTGATCCAAGGGATTAGGTGGATCCTGTTGCTCATCTGTTACATTGGGTGAAAAGGTCCTGGGTGGGATGTGGTATCCAGCTGGGTACTTCAGTCCCTCGTGTGACAGTTAAAGTGATAGAAGAGACTTCCAGGGGTTTCATGGTAATAATTTATAGCTCTGTAATCTTGTAGTCCCAGAATGCTTATAATCTAAGAATACAAAACTTTGGATGTTCTGGTAAGAACACAGAATAACATCTGGCTTGCCTGAGTGTTGTCTTTGCCAAGCACCTGGCATCTCAGAGAATCAGGCCTGGAGTAGCTGTGAGATTTGAGAGTTCTCATATACTTCCACCTTTTTGTGGACTTTTTTTTCCTCTTTTCACATCCTTCTTAGTTCGAATGACACACTCATTTCAGGGAGGGGGAAGGTGTTTTTGTCAGATTCCTGTCTTTACCTGCAGTACACCATATGCTTACCTGGGGAAGTGCTGGAGTCACCGTCCCTGGAGATGTTTAAAAGACGTATAGATGTGGTGCTTAGGGACATGGTTTAGTGGTGGACTTGGCAGTGTCAGGTTTACGGTTGGGTTCTATGATCTTAAAGGTCTTTTCCAACCTAAATAATCCTATGATTCTATGAATTTTTATTGGATACCTGTGGCATTAGTCAAACAGTTGGAATTTTAGTTAAACCTGGTCTTGCTGATTCAAATGTCGGCTGTTGTGGCTGCTGCTTTGCTTTACAGGAAGTTATCTGCAGGTTATTTGGTTCAAATAGATAAAGAAGAGTAACAGCCTGCTAAAATAATGCATTCACTCTTTTTCAAAAAAGAAGAAAATACTTGCTTTTTATTCATAGACAAAAAATTGTCAAGCTTGAAAGGAAAATAGAGACAAACAGGAACAAGCTCATGTTTGTGTGGCTCCATGGTACTGAAGCTGTATATCGAGATGCCTGGTACCCACTGTAATATGAATGTAATCCATTCATACTCTTTAACATTAACGATTTCCTTCCAGGGTAACTTCTCCTCTAAAAAGGCTTAGAAGGAGCACTGAAAGTCTGATTTCAATAGGACTGTAAACAATAGAGAACATTCTTTTCTAATATGATTTTAAATGTAAGGAAGACAGCTACCTGACAAACCTGTCTAATTTTTTGTGTGTGTATCTAATGTCATCCTTTGTCTCTGTTAATATCTGTTTTTCTTTATCTGGGAAATTGATTAAAATATTATTATAGTATGCTCAGAATGAGGTGCTTACTAAGAAGAGCAAGAAAAGTCTTTGCAAGACTTCACTGGGCTTAATTTTTACTTATTATATTGTGGTTTGAAACCTGTGAAGCTCATTCTCTGGGGAAAAAACAAACCAACCTGCTTGAACTTGTTCACATGCATTTACATCATAATGCATATACAATATAGAAACATATAAAAATGGCAATATTTACTGTTCATCTATGCTGAGTGGCCTGAAGCCATTTCCTTTCTCCTAATGCTCTTTCAGCTTTGAAATCAGTTGGTGCATTGGTCTATAAATATTAATAACCTGACTGTTTTGGGGTCTCTTGAAGTTCATTCTTACAAGCCAGATTTTCATGGCAGATGTTAGATTTATTGGTATAATGTTCTTTGCCTTACTGATCTTTCAGTTCTTGGGCATAGAAAAGACAAGTTAACATCTGATTTTCCACTTAAGAATTGCAAAGATAGTTTATTAATCTATCAAGGACAAATCCTAGTACTATTCAAAGCTTGTCTATTTTGACTAGTAGCTCTGATTAATCGTGCTTGCATTCTCTCTCATCTGGCTCACTTTAAAACATTTCCAAATTACAAATAAATTCTTGAATTAAAAAGAAATCGTAATGTTGAAGCCTTGAATATAGTTCATAACCAAAGCAAGGGGAAAGAGGGGGGTTTTGTGGATTTTTTTTTTGGATGGGGGGAGGGAAGGGAGGAAGAGATGAGGGTATAGATTATACAGTACTGTTTAAATTGAGGGTTTTTTTCAGGTTTTCTGCTAATTGTATTGCTAAAATGCACTTTTGTATAGAAAACTGTCCTCTGTACATTCTGTATCTACACAATGTTTATAGAGATTTTTCTGAAGTTGTGAAGGATGTACTGAAATCTGGAATGCTGGTGACTGATGCTGTTGACTTCAAGTTTTCATTGTATTTGAAAATAGTTATGTGCATATCGAAGTACAGGTTGGAATTAAAACTGATGATATAGCAAAGATATTCTGATGAAACTGTGGTGTCTTCAGAGCCAGGGGTATTCCATATATAGGGCTTGCATACTCTCTTCAGGCAGAAAATACAAACTGGCAGATGTTAACTGTTCTCTGTGACAGAAAGCAAGCCAGTCCCTCCTTAACTTGCGTGGGTTGTTATCCATGAAATCCGATCTGAATAGTTTCATAGGAAACTAATTATTTTTTGCGAATGATATAACCCAAGATCTGATACTGAAAGCTGTCTGTCCTTAGCTTTGATTTCTGTGCCAGAGGATTTTTTTAATATATATGCTATATACTACATAGCTTTGGGCATAGGAAGTCAAATCACTTTTGTTGCCAGCAATAACTCTGACTCTTCTTCAGCTGCCACCCTCAGTACCCACAGCCATCAAACCACCACCTATCCTGTGATGTTTAGAATCCCTAATATGACTTGTAAGCTGACAACGTACCGTGCCCTTACAGTTCACCATGCTGGCACCCACGTGTCGTGATCGTAAGGCCAGATCTCATTTCCTTGAGCAGAAGCAGGTGTGCTCGGGAGCACCAGAAGCTGCAGCGATGAACACGGAGCCATGCAGCACCAGCAACGAGACGCAGTGGCGATGGCTTTGCTGTCGCCAGTGTCTGCGTAGGCTACGGTGAGGATGCTTGCCAGCCTGTATATTGTGTTGTCTGTGAACCAAATTTGTCTTCTGCAATACTGAAGTTTCAAGTGTAATATTAAGAAAACTCCTTTTTCCTCTTGGAATCCAGCAGAAAAATCCTGAAAACCTGAGAAGAGAGTAGCTGGCCTCAGGATGTATTCCACGGTGCTCAGTCTCCTGCAGCATCTTGAATCTAAGCCATCTTGCTCATCCCACAACTAGGGCTTATCAAACCCTTATGGAAGCTGATTTTCATCAAAGACAGAAGTTAAAATTGACCAAATGCTAAATGTTAAAATTGACCAAATGCTAAATGTTAAAATTGACCATCCCAGCCTGTTTCTGCGGGTGTTGAGGGATGGAGAACGACAGATGAGGGCTGAACCACAGCAAATCTTGCCAAACTGTCAGAGGCCTTCGTTGTAGAGTCTGCAACTGGACAGCTGCAGAATGTGACTGCAGGAAACATTGCTCTAGTGGTGCTTTGCCTTCATTTCAGCAACCTGCTTGGGATCTTGTCTGTTTTCACCCAAAGGTGAGTGACAGCGCAGAGTGTTTTGCAGCAAAACAAATGCAAATGTTGCCAAGGACCGTGACCCGTTGTGGTCGCTTGCAGCGAGAACTTAGTGCTTCTTGGGCAGCATGGAGAAGCTGCAGGGAAGCTGATGCTTATGCTTCCTGAATCGTGGCATCTTGTTGAGCTGGTCTGCTCTGCTCTGGAGTTCTGCACTTTGCAGGAGCCCTGTTGCAGCCATTCATTGCTGAGGGAACAGCTGCACGGACCAGTTGTTACACTCCTGGCAAACTGCTGCCTATCTGGCAAGTGAGGTCATGTGGCCACAACTAAACACCGTGTGTCACGGATCTCTTCCTAACCCTCCTTAAACACTTCTTCGTTTGCCTCTCAAGTGTTATCAAGTTTCACTGCAATGAGAAAGTCTGAAAGATAGCCGAACACTATTTAGGCACAAGCTGGACCAAAATTTCCATGCTGGCAAACCAAATTGATAAACTTCCTTTACTAAACTGATACAGAAAGATGGTATTGGCTGTGATCTTGCTGCCCTGGCCTGGCTGTACGCTTGATCCCAACATTTCCCAGTGCAGAAATAGTTTGGTTTCCTGAGATCCTTTGTGTGTGCTCCTAAGCATACTGTGTCCTAATGGATAGGAAACAATTTTTTCTCCTCCTTCCAGAACATTCATTTCTCATAAATGGTTTCTCTGGTGCTGAGCTCGAATTTAATTTAAAATCCACATTTCTGATGAGAAACCTCATTTCCTGATCTGTTCTACCTACTGCAGTGGCAGCATCACTTGGCAGCATCACTGATGTAAAAACTTGTTTCTCCTGATGCAGACCACCTTGATAATTCATCTTGCTGTAGAGTCTTTCTAATGGTATTTCAGTTGAAGAACCTGCTGTATTGCTGTGAAGTTTCTCAAGATTTTTGCTGTAGTTGGGATTTGGAGTTTGGCCACCCGCTTGCTGTGGCTGTAACAGGTGACTCGTTCCCCGTGTGTGTTGCCACCAGAGGGAGCACTGTGGTCACCTTACTTGCCTTTGGGGCTACAGCTGCCAACCTTGCTTTGCTACTAACACTGTTTATTGTGTTGTGCCCTGTTAAAAAACCATTAGGGGTATTTGCTTCCTCTCTCATGCCGTTTTTGAAGGAGGAATGTGCCTGTTACAAGTAAGTTTTACAATAATAACACTTCCAGTGACAAGTGAAAAAAGTTGCTTTTTCTGTTTGTGTTGACTGGTAATTCCTGCCTGGTGCCGCTGATTGCAATTGAAAGATGGAAGTATATTCCTGTTTAGTGCACACTGCATTGCTGCTTTAAATTTCCTGTTTCAAATTCAACCTTCCTTAATGTGGGCTGAGAACTTTGCAGTTGAAAATACGAGGTGATGATAGAAAACAAGCAGAGAGCTTTTGGTGCGCTGTCTCATAATGCAGATACCTCCTGTCCCTGGGAGGCAGGGGAGAGAAGATGTAGCTTGACCAGCTTTGTTTTTTTGAATAGTAACTTCTGAATATGGGTTTGGAGCTTCCTTTGGAGCAAAGGAAAACCCTGCTTCAATGAGAGCTGTTCTGTTGTATTTTTTTTTCTTCTGTCTACTTGTCTGATAGCTATTGCTAGCTTTAAAAAGCTTACTAACATGTATTATAACCACAGAGAACACATGGGGAGTTCTCCCTGGAATCTCAGGTTCATTCTTGGAAGTCAAGCTATTACTGGTCCTGTGCAGAATTAGGAAGGCTTGGAGCGCTCGTGTGTGACAGTGCAGATATGCCAGTGGCTCATCCCCTTCTATCTTTATCAGTAGTTACTATAAAACTGAAATGCAACAGGAAATAAAAGTTCTAGTCATCAAGTGAAAGACTTGTTTAGACAAATCTTTGCTTAGTGATTGGTTTATAAGGTCTTTGGTTATAAATGCCATGTTACTGTGCTAGAGAGATATTTTCTCACCTTCAGCTGGGAAGCTGCTGTTGCAGGGTGATCTGAGGCAGCTTGCTGGGAACAACGTGCCTGGTCCTTTTATTAGCCACAGTCCCTTAGGAAAAAGCAGTATCGTCTCAGTTCTGAGTTCTTTTTGCAGAAGCATCATCATGCAAATCTCACGACCCAGCAACGTTCACCTTCACAGTGTACGTGGCTCGTGGCTGCTGTTTCTTCGCTGTTGGGAGAACTGATATCATTGGCCTAGCACAGGTGAAATCCTGGACTTACCATAAGCACACGCATTGTGTTTCTCCAGAATGTTGCAGCAGGGCCTTGCAAGAAGATGGGATGCTTCTAGTCGTATCAGTTGGTTAAATATTGCCATCTGAGTTTAATGAGCTGCATTATACCAGTATATCATCAAAATGTCAGCTGCCTTATGTCCAGCAGTGGTCTGCTGCTCCTGCTGTGGGAGAGCTGGGGCGGCTTGGTGCTCAAGTGTGTTATTCCATTGAAAATGGGGAACTGATCTGAAGGGGTTTTAGCACTGCTGTGACCACGGCTTAGTTTCTTGTGAATGCTTTGCTTATCCCCCCTTATTGATGGCTTGTAAATGAGGAAAAGCACAGAGCAAATGGTTGGAAAGCTGTGGTGCCAAGTTCAAAAACCACTTTGACGTGCATGTAGATGCCCATCTGTAACGTGTGTCCTGTGAAGGTACATGTCCTACTCAGGCTCTCGGTAGCAGATTTTTAAGTCAATTAATTCTAGGGTATCTCTTCTAGGAAAAACCCAAATAATCATGAAAGGAGGGAATAAAGTATTAAATTATGATTGCAGAGTAAAGAGCTTTAGGATGCGACATACAGCTGTTAATGTCTACATAGCTCTCTTAACTTGTTTTTCTTGTCACCTGGCTCCTGTCTCTACTTGCCGAAAACAGTAAGTAGCAAGTACAACATGGCAGTTCATCATAGGAGTTGCTGAAAAGATATTTGTAATTCATTGTAGATCCTCCTAGTTATGTAGGCAATTGTAATTTCTTGGTATTTGTTCCTATTCTTAATTAATTAAAGGGCAGTTAATTTAGTCCTTGCTTTCTTTGTTCAGTGTAGAAATAAATAGATTAGTCACAGGGTTTTGTCTCACCATTATGTGTAGTAGGAGAAAAGGAAGAGCTGAGACAGGTTCATTTTAATAGCTGGGCAATTTCCATGTATGGGCAGCTTCTTTCAAGCATAATTTAGATCACTTTGTAGGTTTGATGTCTCGGCATTCAGGAGATGTCTAAAGGTCTAACGCATCAATTGCTGTCTCAAGGAGCACTGAAGTGTGCGAGAACTGTTAATGGCAGGTGTATTCTTTGAGTAATAAATGCTCCACACACAGGGCAGTTTTGTGCGCGTCCGAAGATCTTGTACTTGACCTTTTTCCCAAGCCAGAGCGCAGTGGTGCGTTCACTGCCTGGCTGGTACTTTCTGGTAAAAGCAGCGCGAGCTCCTTGGCAGTTTCTATAGCCCAGTTTTGCTGAGGACCTCACAACTCTTGGATGGTTCTGCTTGGCAACTCCTCTCTGCTTTACTAGAACACAGCGCAGCTTGGGGACCTCGCTGCCACCACATCCCGTCCGTACCGCTGCTACATTGTGCAGAGCCTCACTGCAGTGTCAGTGTAAACCTTGTGTTTTCCAGGCCACTCTGTGATTCCTGGTGTTACTGCCGGCCGGAGCAAACACACCGTGTGTCTGCTCTAGGAGCATCTGAAAACTTGTGAATTATGGTGCCTACGTGGCTTTGACCATATAGTCACGAATGTATTTATTATACTCAACTAACGACTCCCTTCTGAAAACATAACTGAACACGGATGTTGATCAAATCGTCATATATTTAATTAATGTCTTTAAATTGTGTTTGATATTCAGTAAGCTCTGCTTTGAAACGGTCCCTGTCTGGTAGTACAGGGATCCAGGGCTTGTCATGTCTAGGATTGGTATAATCTTTTGCCCCGGAAGATTACCCTTTGTAGGTTGGAAAGATTGCTCTAGAAACAATTTATAATGACAGATTAGGCAGGCAGATATAGATATGTGCATGGGTATATGTGGGTAGTTAATTTTATTATAATAAATGCAGAGTGAGATGGAAAAAAAGCATTATGGTGCTAGCAAGCCTTAATGAAGTTTGAAGTAATGTCTTTTTTGCTTAATTTTTAAATAAGGGGGGTTTATTTCCCAAATAGAAAGTATTTTCAGCCTGTGTGTGACTTATAAACATGTTCCTCAACAAATCTATGCACTTCCTCCTGAAACAATTTAAGTCATAAAACTGTTTGTAGAAGTTACAAATGTTAGTCAACCGAAAATGGAGCAGCCTAAAATCTTAGTGCAAACCCATTTGTGGGCTGATAAACCCATTTGCAGACTGATAAAATGAGTGTAATTTATGGTCTAGATGCCTTATTGGCATATGTATTAAAATTCTGGTATATGTCTATTTTTCTTAGTATTGCATTAGCTGTAATTTCTATGTAATGCTTCAATTCATTTATATATTTGCACAACACACTATCAGATAAAAAAGTGCCAAAATGTGTATAAGGAGGTCATCACTTTAGCTTAATTGCGCACAAATTTCCTGCAGACTCTGATGCTTAAGACCAATAACGCGACTGCTACAGCTAGAATAAACGCATTAGCCTATAAATTTAGAGCTTCTACCTGCTTTGCAAAGGGAGAATCATCTCTAAATGAGCCTAGTAACATTGATTTGTGATTAATCATCTTACTTAGTGACTCATCTATGATCACAGTACAACAAAAATGTCATGTTTGCTTAGTGGCATTAACTCCATTTATCTTCTCTGCATTCAGAGAATTGCCTTGTTGTCAATGTGGGGCTGGGAATACAGCTGAACAGTCCTGTTGTTAAAGGACTTCTGATGGCAGTTTACCGAAAGCAGAGTATAGAAAAAACCAACAAATTAACCTTGAAAATCAGTATTGTTCTAGTTGCTTCTGAATTTTTTAAGACCATCTCTGCAAGTTAACAAGTACTCTTGACTCCGCTTTTGAGACAATTTTGCTTTACGTTTTGCAGGGTAAAGCCGCGCCATGTTAGCACTGCAGTTCTAGTTGGATGCCATCAGAATGGTTTTCTGAAAATGCACTGCTAAAGAGGGTTTCTGGGAAGTGTTAATCATAGTCTCTAAGAAAACTTTTCTTAATTGCTTTCTGTTAAGAAACAGTGAAGCCTTGCAGCATCCCTGCCTACAAGAGAAGAAAAAAGTCTAAAAGGAGCTACACTGTTCTTTGCTGAACTTGCGTTGCTCAAGAACAGGAATCAACATGTTGGGATTTTTATGTCTTTTTTTATAGCATCCCTTATTCAACCATGTCATAAAGGCGAGGATCTGCCTCCCCAGCCCAGCAAACAGAGCGCGGGTCTGGAAAGGAGGTGCCTTATGGCTCATGTCGTGTTCTTTTGCTCTCTGTCGGCAGCGTGCTTTGTTGTTCCTCTTAGTATTCAGCTGTTGTGTGGAAGGTGAAGCTTCTCCCTGCAGAGTTGTCCCTCCTGCGCTCAGCGTTGTGGCGCCGCAGCCTTAACCAGGGACTCTGCTCCATACCCGAGTGAACACTGAGGGCGAAGGTGAGTTGTGCTTGTACCGTGCTTCAGAGCCACAGAAACGCCCACCGTGAACATGCCTGGAGAAGGACGGGGTGTTAAGAACATGAACCATTATAAACGTTTCACAGTGAAAGCAAACTTAGAGTTGGATGATTGCTGCTATAAGAATTAGATACTGTCTTTTGTGACAGAAGTCTAAAAAGGCTTTGCTGGGGTAAATATGCCCCAATTAGGTAGTACTGATGATGATTGGGGAAATATCTACATAGTCTATAATTAAGCTGTTTTTGCACCATGTGGTAGAGCAGGCAGAAGGCACAGTATAGTGCAGGTTTTCTGACATGTAGGAAAGATAAAAATGAAATAATAGGCTGCATAATGTAAGGCAGTACTGAAAATAAAGTGATTACTCACTAGACAAAGACTGTTGATATTGTTTGTGATTCTAGAGAGACGTTCTTAGCAAAACAAAACCTGGCATCTGCAGGTTTCACTCTGTAAGTGAAGGCTGACAAAGGCTGAGTTAAAAACACTGATATAGCTGGATGCTGGATCCAAAATGATACTCTTGCTCATCTGTTTGTATTGCTGTGTTGATAAAAGGATTCATGTTGAGTATTAGATCTGAGAAAGGAAGGAAGGGAGAAAGGGAAAGGAAGGAAGAAAGAAAGAAAGAAAACTTTAGAGGAAACTTTGGTAGAAAGAGCAATATGTACAACCAGAAGGTTTAGTGCGGATGAAGAATTCACACCTGCCCTGTATTGCTAACTCGGTGTCTAAGCTTGAAGTCTGAGATCTTTGCACCAGGAAATTACTTTAAGAAATCATGCAGGCATAAATGCAGCTGGTCTCTGGTTTTGTATTTCTGGGTTTCTTGTGACTACAAAAGCTGAAAGTTATCTTTGAAGGAAGAGATGCAGTCTTGCAATTTCATAATGGCATCAGTGAAGCTTTAATAGAAACTACTAATGGTGAATGCTTGCAGCCTTGGATAATGTATCTGGAAAAGGGCATATCTTAAAAAAGAGCCAAGGACTTGCTGTTGTGGTAGTGTTGGTTTTTTCCTTTAACTTGAGAAGGGAGACTGCCTGCCCCTGTGCAGTTTAGTGATGATCAATGTGAACATGCTGGAAGTGTTTACATGAAGTAAGCTGAATCATTCAACCTAATATTCATTTGTTTGACTAAAGCCTCTTTAGAGCCACTTGTGATCTGATGACTAACGTGGCACAAAGATGCTAATGCTCAGTGTATACATAAATCATTAACTACTTAATTTGGATTTGGAAACCTGAGGCAACAGAATGCTCCATGGAGAAGCAGCTATATTTATCTCTCTTCATCCTGAACCACCTGTCTCTAGAGACCTGGAATGCATTACAAAATGAATGTAATGACTGAACTAAATCTAGGTCCTCTGTTCCAGAAGAAAAGAACAGTTTTTACAAGCAGAAAAGCATGGAAATCTAGAATGTGTTCTGATGAAACAAGAAAAATTAACTTAAGCAGGAAGATCTAGTAATCTAGACAGATTTTTTTTTTTCAGTACTGCTAGAAAAAATAAGAATCTGAGGCTAACTATATTTAAGAACGAACTAACAACAAACAAACAATGTTTTGGAGATGGTCTAGGTAAGAGTGCTTGTGGAAGAGAAAAAGGGGTTTTGGTTTCTGTTTAACTCCATACAGGAGGATTAGATGCTGTGAAGCCAGATCTGAAAGCCTGACTTCAGCATCATTTCAGCCCATTCCTGAAGGCACATTTAACTACAATTTTTAGTGAAGTGTATTTGCACTGATGAGGGAGGTGGATCTCGCCCAGCTAGATGCACATGTTGTGAACGGCTCCCTGCCATTCAGAGCCAACTTTTTTCTTCTTGTCACTATTATCTTGTTCCTTACCCATGGTTATTTATTAAAAATCTGTGTCCTGCTGACGAAGCTGCTGTAAAGAATATCTGATGGAACATGTGCAGGGAATTCTGTCCTTGTGCTGCTGCAGGGCAATACACTTTAAACTTGATAAAGGGAAGTTTTGAGGCTAGTTAAAGTTTTAGGTATCTATGGACAGTGAGCGAGGGAAGCGTTTCTGAACGGCGTCACTGAACACTCCATCCTCTGAGGCTTGTGCTTATCTTGTGCTACTTAAATAGGGTTACACAGGTGTATTTAAGTATGTTGCATGCATGGAGCACCAAAGCTGCTTCTCTACCAAAGCTGGTTGATCCTGTGTTCATTCCTGTGAGTCGAGAGGTGGTGTTGCCCTGGTGCAGAGCGGGCTGAGCTGCAGACACTGTGAACTGAGCAGAAAGGGAGCAGGACCATCCAGCCTCCCTCCCGACTTCATTATTTATCCCTTCCTTCTCTAATACTATAGTACTACCAGACTGGAATTCTTCATTCCAGCTTTTGATTTGATTCTCTTGTGTAAAGACTGTGGTAAATGAGAATCTATTGGCATGTCACCTTTTTGTTTGTTTGTTTTAATTTAAGCCATGTTGTAACTCCGAGCTGTTAATGATCAGTGTGTTTCAGGAACAAGTATTTTGTTTGGTATTTCAGCAGTATATTGTTTAACTGCATGTAAATCTCTGTCCACCCAATCTGAGTGCTAGACACATTTTCTGTTTAGTAAACCAAACATTTTTAAAAGTGTTTTGTTTTAAGCATCAGGTAGACTCACTAGTTCTTCGAGAAGCATCACTTAAATATTTAATGACAGCTTATCTTAAAGTGTTTGATCCGTCCTAGATAAAATGATTGCTTCATCCTTAAATATATAACATCTACACCCTACTCCTTTGGATCTCTTTGGTAATACAGATTTGGAAAAGCAGTATGCAAAAAAACCCAAAAGTATCAAAGGGCAACCAGGAATTATCACATGCTTCAGAGAAATAAAAATCACTTCAATGTAAGGATTTTAGCAACGTGCTTTTATTTAGCTTAAAAGCTGGAAAGTGATGTTTAAGGGGCAGGTCAATATTCTCACAAGGACTTGTTTTACTTCATGATATAAAACTTGGAGATTACTTGTCAGCTACATTAGCTTTTAAAGTCTGTTTTTACAGTGCAGGATATATATACTCTGGAGGAAAGCATTCTTTTTCAGGGAGAGCATTTTAATTTTATTTCAAATATTGAATGAAGAAAGCTCCAAAGAATTTAGTACAATAAACCATTGCTATATTCAAGACAATAATATAAGGTTTTTTTTTTTTTGTCTTGTTTTGTTTTTTACAGTTGCTAATAGCAACTTATGTGGCGAACATAAGTACAGCAATTTAAAAGGACACTGTGGTAATGTGAATTTCTTCAAGTAGTTAAATACTAATGTCTTTCACCACAACATCAATGTCAGCTCTATTCTCAGTTAAAAAGCAAAGAACAAATGAACTTACCATTTTAATTTGCTTTCTTGAATGGAAGGGTTTTCACAAAACTGACAGTAGCCAGTCTAGTCTGTAATTTTAACTTGATTTATTTGAATTAGTGAAATCTTCAGTGAATACATCTCAGTACACTTCTTAAATATTTCCTCAGAGAGATTAAACACCCATTTACTTTAACTCCACTAGTGCTTACAGACTTTTAATTGCAGTGTCTGACGAAATTCTCTAGAAAGAAAAAGCGAAGCGAGAGGATGAGTGGGTCGGTGGTGCTGGAGCCGCCGTGCGGGGCGGGAGCCCTGGCCGAGCTCCAGCGGCTCCTGTGCCCATAGGACGCGGTGTCAGTGCCGCAGGAAGCGTCGCTGGGTCGTGCACATTGCAGGTTTCTTTTGTGTGTGTGGATCAGGATGAGTATTTGGCTACTGCTAAAGAACTTGGCTTTCTCTGTGGTGTTCCCAGCTACTCGCTGTGCCTGGGTGCGTGTAAGAGTGACCATGTTCATGTCTTTCACCTTAAACTACGTTTGGCGTGTCTGGTTAATAGGAAGAAGGTTTAAAGCAAAATGCTAGAAGAGAGTTGCATGCATAGTGTCAATGGAGTACAGACCTGTCAGAAGAGCCTGGCAATAACATTGACTAATTGTCGATGGCCGTTCTTGAGATGGAGTTCTACCTGTGTTAAAATTGATGCCAACAGCACAGTTGATTTTAGCCTTGGGTTTGTTTGCTCTTTGCTACTGGTAACCATGGTATGGCATGCTTGTTCTTAAAGAAGAGTATGTGCTCTTGTCTTAGCTTGAGGCTTTATTGCTTTATTGTCAAGAGGATTTTTCCTTCCCACAGCAAGCTCTGGGCTTGGTAATATCAAAATGGAAATAAAAGACCTGTGCTCTGTCCTCCGTCACCTCTGCAGAATCCCTCACTAGCTCTCTTGAAGCCATTCTGGTTGAAATGGTGGAGACAAATGCAAGTAACCCCTGCACCCCTGGCATCGCTGCCCTTACAAAGATAATCCTGCTGGGCAAGTGTCTTGGATTGCAAGAGTCCACCTTTAATTCTTTGTTTCCTGCCATTGCTGCTTCTGTTGTCCCAGGAGTTCACCCTTTAAAGAAGGAGCATCCTGTCTTCCTGGGACTTGCCTGTTCTCTGGTAAACTGAGCAACACAAGTAAATAAAATAAGACACATTAAAGATCCCTTTTGAAAAAGAAACGAGTTGCTTAGGGAGCAGTTTTTCCAGGCTGAAGGCTTCTCTATCAATGTCACACGCTACAGTGCCCTCTGAGTTGCTTTGAGAGGCACGTTTATAGACGGGCTTCAAGGAGTGAGGAACCGGCCTTGTGATCTAGCGTGCTAATGTCATCGTCCTTGAGATGTTGCTTGGCTGCGCTGTGCTCAGAAGTGGCTTCTCATGCCCTCTTAGTGTCTCTAAACAAATCCAGGCTTAAATGAGAACATCAGTCTGTGCCTTGGTAAAGTTTCTAGAAACTTTGCGAAGGGAAAGGTATGGTCGGTGTTTTGAAAGATATATGTATTTTCTGCTATAATTAGGTAGAATATGGACTTAGCATTATAGGTTCAATTAAAAGCATGTCAATAAAAGGCAGTTGTGTGCTACATAAAAGATTCTTTTGTTGAAAACTGGCCTGAGTTATGACTGTTTTATACGCATTAATTTGCTTTGTACATTCAGAATGGAGCTGATTGAACAGCATGATTGTCTGATGAGAGCTAAAAAGCAGCACTTGCTGTAGGTAATTTAAATTGAGCCCTATTATCATTTACGGATTTATTCTGCTTAGAATCAATAAGGTGAAAAAGGGTCTGAAAGCTTTACGCTAATGCTAATCACTTCTGGGTCAGTAACTTCTTGTGTTTAAGTTACGCATTTCTTCCCTGTATTCACAGAGCTACTTGGAAAGTGAAATATTTAAAATTTCTTTCACTGAAGAGAATCTTCCAGCCTCTTCTGCTTCACAGAGAATTCAGCATCAATAAATATTTTGTTGTACTGAAGAAGCTCCCTGAGAGGGAATTGACATCGACAAAAAGGACAAAAGAGTTGCTCTGGAAAGAAGCTTAGCACTGAGTGCCCTGAAAATTTTGTTGTAAAGCAACATTCTTGGTGGCTGGAGATTGAGCTTGACCCCAGGATGCAGCGCGAAGCTGGGTTTGGGGAGCTGCTCTCATTTCACTTTCTACTGTAGCAACAATTTTGTTCCTGGATAATTTCTCTTGTCAGGTCAGAGAGGTACCCCTGGGCCCCGGACAGGAAAGACAAAAGGGAGGCCAGAACCAAGATGATTTTGGTGTAGTGACACAATCGAGGGGGAAGACAATGAAATTAATTTATATGTATCAAGCAGAAAAAAATCAGCTCAACAAATTTAATTGTCCATTGAGACCTTGGTTATTGTCTTTGGGGCTGTGGGCAGGAGTGTGCTGTGCTGAAGGGTTGTGTTTGGCAAACTGGAGGAGAGCTAACAAGTTCTTAAGAGGAAGAAACCTAAACACAACATTGCTCTCAGCAAGGAGCCATTGGTGGAGTTCCCAGTCCTCCAGGCTTGTTTTGTTCCTTTTGAGGTTCAGGAACTGGTGCTAAAAGTATGGCTGAAAGAGAAGGTGAGGACAAAAAATAGTCTCTGTTACAGTAAGAACATCTACTGCATTAATGCCTAATTGTGTCATTTATCAGCTCTGCAGTAGTGGAGGGACTGCATCCCATGCAAAGAAGCCAGGTGGGGTAGTAAAAGAAGTGACCTGAGCTGAGCTGAACTGGATCTCTTCAGAAACTGGATCTGCAATGCCGTGACAGACCTTACTGCTGTCTGAAATCTGACTTTTCACACAGAGCAGCAGAGAGGAGGTGATACTTAAGCGATGCTGCTGTGAGAAAGGGCTCCCGGAGTCTTGGTTCTGCTGTTTCTGCTGGCTCGGTCCCTGCCAGCTTTGCCAGGAAAGATCAGTTCTGTGTGTTGAGAAGGGGGCCCAGGCGATCACTTCTGGGATGACTGATGTCGAGGACTGCGCTGTGGCAGCGCAGAGGGTTGGGATCCCGGTGGCACTGTAAAGCAGAGGGGTGAGCGATGCTCCTTTCCCTAAGCAGCCCGAGCTCTGCAAACAGGGCAGTGTGGCACAAGGATGGAATGTCTTGCCTAAGCTGTGTGGAGCTGCAAAGGCAGAATTGTCTTTCCAGTTCCAGGTGAGTGTCCTGGCCTCTGCACCCTGCTGCATCTCTGCTCAGACAGAGGAAGGTTAGTGCTGGATGATTAAACCATCAGTGCTATTACAACTATAGCCCATCGTGTATACCACTGTTGGAGCTGATTGCCAAATCTTTGTTATTTCTTCAATGAAGTGGCTTTCTCTCCTCATACTCAGTTTCCCCAGATACCCGACAGTACTACTTCAGAGGTTTAACTTTTTTTTAAGTGTTTTAAAAAACATGTTAAACTTTTCTTGCATTAAAATGGGCTGGAGCAGCTAATACAATCTCTTGCAGTAAATAGCTATAAAAACATCAAAGGTTTTGATAACTGTTAGCTGTATATTTTGTAATGCCTATTGTATTTCCATTTTGTTAGTTCTATTTAAAGAGCAGTATTATCATGCCCCATTTCCTGTTAGATAGTTCTATTTGTCTGCTCTACAGGAGGCAGGACATTTTAGGTCCAAAAGAAATTATCTTGCAGTAAATTACTCCTAACTCCATTATGGAATACTAAGCACTCTCCCCTTACTATGTGAGCAGCTTGAAGCGATAACATTGCAATTTATTTATTTGTTTTGTCCCATGTACATAGGTGACACACAAGCTCATCTGAGCAGAGATGGTGATAACTGACAGGTACAGATCAGTCACATACAGCAAAGTTTACTTTGATTATGTAGTCAGTGTCAAGATGTACAGTAGCTGATGTCAGTTTGATCTCTCTTATGGTATATAATGGCTTGTCTCTTTCATGGTTGAATGGACACTAATTTTTGTCTAATAAGTAAGCTATCAGTTGAGTGTTTTAGAGAGTAGCCAGAGTTTTTTGTCCTTCTGAAAGGGAAACCATTCGTGAAATTATTTTAAAATTTGTTTGGATTGCCTGTCGTATTCATTTTTCTCCTTCTGAAGTCTCCTGTTTACTCAAAGGTACTAAAGGTACAATATTTTCTAAGGACCTGCTGTGAATCTGCTGCATTGTGTATGAGACCTTTCCATATTGAAATAGTGGCAGAGAATGGAATGTTTTTTCCGTCTGTTTGGATGTGTAGCTGCCAAACTGCCAAGTCTGTAGGTAATGCTTTTTAAACCTTAAAGGGAAAGAAGAAACAATATTCTCGTATCATAATAAAACCTCTACCCTTCTCCCCTACACGTGATGTAGGAGTTATCTAAGACTGTAACTTTGTAGGTGGATTTTATTATTATTATTATTATGCAGCCATGATTTCAGTTGTGTTTATGAAAATAACTTATAGAATTACATTTTGCAAGGCATAATATAACTGATGAATAATGGACTTAAAGACTCCAAAGAGCCAGAACCCCAAAATAATGCTGGCAAGCTCTGGAAGTGAAGGATAATGTTTGGAGTTGTTTAGCATGGCTTACCTTCTGGCACAGCGGCAATTCCAGAGGAAACAGACGTTTACAGTGATTAGTAATTTCAAAATTTTTGGGAATATGTCAGTTAAAACAAACAACTTCATGGTTATGATGGATATCGTAGTAATTATTGATGTCTCTGAATGCTGTATCATTAACAGTATGTCAGTGGGACCAGAAAGACTCAGTTCAGTAAGGTTAGATATTCCCTTGTGCTTCTCACTGACAGATTGAGCTGGTTTAGCTTTGATTGAAGTGATCCATGGCTTTTATTCAGCGGGGTGCTAAGGCCTTTGCCTGCTGTACATGGAGCCTGGTGTTTTCTTGCTTTTCTTGTTCTTTTGTTTGTTTGTTTTCTCATCTAGAATTGTGTCTTCCTTTTTGATCACTAGCAGTGTATAGGAACTTCCATAAAAGGACTGTTTTGTTGGGGATGCCAGGAAGACTTAACAGTGAATAGAGACTGCCTGGTTAAATGCAGGGTGTGAGTTTTAAGTAGTAACAGTAGAGATTTTGAGGGTGCTTTTGGATTTACTACAATAACCAAAGCCTCCTCTCATTGACAGGTATGTTATCTTTAGATACACGTCTGAATCTCATGGGACTGGTTTTTTTTTGCAGACATCTGAATGGCCTGCACTATTTTTCATTTCTCTGATCCAAGTGTTCTTGCACAAGCAAAACTGCTGAATGCTCCAGTGTTGAGGCTCTGAATAATTTCACATGTTTGACTGCAGCGTAGACATGCACTTTTGTCTTATATGTTTTCAAGAATAATTGTTCTTGAAATTACACCTTCGTAAGGTAAAATTCTGAGAGAGTACTTAGTAATGGCCATGCCTGTACTGAAAACAAGAAACTGGGTTATTTCCTGCCTTCTCTTGGACTAGGAATGAGAGACTTAGATACAGATTGAGTTCTTCTTAAAACTGATAGTTTTGTCTGTGCTCTTTAATGCCTGGAGCTGCTATTTTATTGTTTGCAAGGCTGCGTCTTTGCAGTCCTTAGCACTTGCCATCCACTCTTTTTGGGAAGGGTTGTTTGTTTCGCATCCAGGGCTGAGCTCAGAGCAGCGAACTCACCACAGCCCCAAAGCAGAAACCCTGCTGTGGAGCTGGGAACTGAGTAGGAATCTCGTCCATCTGTTCCTCCATCCTGCAGATGCAGCCCCCTCGCTCCTCTGCTCTCTCTTTGCGTAGCTCTGTACGAAGAACCACACGGCTGCTCAAACATCAACTGAAAACTTTATTGCTGCAGTCAGCAACTTCTCTACTAGTTCAGTTTGAGAGAGCACTAACAGAGCTAAGACTTAGATGTTCTGATAACTTACTGATGAGAATGTCTCCAGGCTCTTCTCATACATTAACATTGCAGCCTGCTTCAATTCTCTTCCTATATTCACTTTGGGATATATAGAAAATAAGGCTATAATAATGCTGTCCTTTCTTGTCTTCTTTCACAAACATTAATCCCATGATTTTTTATCAATACAAAATAACCCTGGAGATAGGGCAGTCTGTGGATCAGCTTCTATGAAAGTAGAAAACTGAAATTATTTTGTTTAATTGTGTGTGAAAGTCAACTTTTGTCAAAATCTCTAGCTGTGACTGGGTGCTTACAAAATGCAATGTATTCTTTTCTTTAGCAGATCACCTAAATACATTTTACTAGCAACCCTTTTGAACCAGATGAAACTGTAATTCAAGCTGTCTTGTCTGCTTCTGCTTTAGTTCACAATAATGTCGCTATGCTGCTCACACCAAAGACTTAAGATTTTATCTGTAACAGCTACATCAGGTATTTTGTCCTAGTTTTTCTGTGGATCATTACTGATAAGGTAGGTTTTCTAAAACAAAAACCAGACCGAAACAAAACCAACAAACAAGAGTCCCTCATTCAGTATATATATTTTAATGTACAAGTTGCGGCACTCCATTGGTGTGACTTTGCAAGCTCATCCCAGTCTTCTAGTGACTGCCCACCAGCCATCACAGAGCAACTCTTCCCCAGCTGGAATATAGGAAATGTTGCTGTGGCCAACAAATGAAGTTAATTGAGAATATTATGTTCCTTCCAAGAATTGTGCCTTGGCATAACGCTTGACTGGACGTCTTCAATCCTTGAAGGTGAACCTCACATTTTTTTAGCCAACTAAATACATCGGGGGGTGGAGGACATCATGGCCAAGAGGCGATGAGGGGACAAGCGGCTGGCAGAGCTGACTTCTCTGGGTGCTCTGCTGGTGCTGTGAACTAAAGGAGTTTGCCGCTTTGCGCTGTGGCTCCTTCATCGGCAGCGGGACAGACTGGTCCTTGGGGCTGGTTGTGGCAGGAGTGATGTCCGGGACAGCATCCAAACCTGGAAGTGGTGTATAGGAAGTGAATGGACAGGTTCTGTGTAGAGAAAGGAATGGCCTTAGCTAAAGTCAGGTATTTCTTACGCCATGGGGAAGTACTAGGTGCAAAGACGAGCTTGTGACACATCCCTTCTTGTAAGTACACATCACAGTGCCGGGTGCTGTGGGGCTGCAGGACTCTCTGAGGGAAAAGCATATTCAGGGAAGGGCAAAATGCTGCTGGGCAGTGAGTGGTGAGGAGAAAGCGTGAGAAACGGCCCCGCGACAAGGAGGCCGGGCAGGAGGAGACGCCCCAGGCCCCAACAGGGGACTCCCCTGTGGCCGTGGGGGACCCTGGCGTGCTGGTGTTCCTAACAGGAGCTGCAGCCATGGAGGCCCACGCTGGAGCAGGGGATGGTTTTATGTGGATCAGTGCAGACTGGAACACAACCCACTGGCTTGATTTCCTTGTAATCCATATGTAGAACTACTCCAATATAAGGTCTATAGAAATTCCATGTCCTTGACTGCATTTTTTGCAATTTGGGTGCTTGTGTAGCTCAAGTAAGTGACACACAGGTGGCATGCATGTCATCCTGTGCTTCTGCCTGTGTGTATTTTGTTCATACAGCTTCCTAGGAAGCCACAACTCAGACATTTGCTGGTAAGTGTAATTACATTGCCAGGGATACACTAGGCACAATCTCTCCCTTTTTTTCTTTTCTTTTGGCAGTCTAGGCTTTATCTAGTTGCATTCTATGGCATTTAATGACAGAGTTAAAAATGAACAAGTTGTTAAAAATGTCAATAATAGCAAAAAGAAAATAAAAAGTTCTGCCTTGAGGAAAAACATCTGAAGTTAGTGCATATTTCTCTCTTATCTTCCTTTTCCTTTGATTTTGGACATCTTTTGCAGGATGAATGAGTGGAGCAAAATTATTACCTGGCTGGAGGAGAGAGGAGTTTTTACAGAGAAGTTCTTATTTACCTGGTTTAGATTAAAGTCAGCAGATCTCTATTTCCATGCGGCAGTGGATTTGGATTTCTTGTTTAGAATAAGGAAAAAAGTAACATCCTACCCTATGGTTGGCAAATTTGCAGTGAGGACTCCATTGCAAGCTGGTGGTTTACATCTCATATAACTTGAAATAAAGGAGTCACTCACACATTCATAATCAATACAATTACTTCTACTTTACATGAATTAAGTAATTTGTATGGCATTACTGTTTGGGGCATTTGTATCCCTATTCAGAGCACTTCTTCAGTATTTCAGCCCCACTGATGGTAAAGGCAGGTGCATGCCAGTTACCCACAAAACCAAGGCAAAGCTCTATGGGGAAACTCTTTTATGTCCATCTAGATTTGAATTTGTAGTCCCTTTCCAATTACTGTGCTAATTGTTTAAGAGATTGCTAGACTAAAAAAAGTTTTTAATCACTAATCTGTTTTTGAAAGGAACTTATGGGCTCAAAACCTGAACTACATACTTCTTAAATTAATTTTCTTCATGAATACTTCTTTCTCAATACAGATTTGTGAGTCAGAACACCCTACTGTGCTTGTTTCTTTGTCTTTTCTTCAAACACCTGGCCTATTATTCTCCTTTTTTTTTCCCCCAACAAAATTGCTCTTTCTTTGTAGGCAAAGTTCTGATGATATTATGTCACTGGAAATACGGAAATTTACCCAATGGCCTCTGTTATCAGAACTGAACCTGGGGCAGAGAACAAACTGAACAAACTTGGCAATTCAGCCAAATGTGAGTACTCCAACAGAAATATTTGTGGACGTTTATTGAAGACATACCAATGTGCTGCAGAATCTTCCCACAAAAGACCTCAAAAAATTGTGACTGGACAAACCCAATAAAACAACCAGGGCTCCAGGCCTGCTGCCATTGAAACTGATGCCTGGAAACTGTCCTGATGTCACCCAGAGAAGAATGAGGCTGCAACCCTTCTTTATTCTGAAGAGAGACATAGGGTCAAATCCTGCAGTCTTAATCTAGATAAGTGTAGGTTTTGCCTAAATCAGGACTAAAGAATTTAGTGCATACAGCAAGATAAAGTGCCAGGAAATAATTGCAACGTTCAGCGTGAGAAACTCTCCCAGTGGCTGGCTGTTCAGATGCTGCTCTCCTCATTGCCCTCAGAAAAGCTGGGAAAGTATATGTCCACACTTGGTTCATGGTAAGAGTGTTGCGCCATGGTTTTAAACTAAAGAAGGGCAGATTCAGGCTAGATAGAAGGAAGAAATTTTTTGCAATGAGGGTGGTAAAATACTGGAATGCCCAGAGAGGTGGTGGATGCCCTATCCCTGGAGACATCCCAGGCCAGGTTGGACGGGGCTCTGAGCAACCTGAGCTGGTGAAGATGTCCCTGCCATGGCAGGGGGGGCACTGGATGAGCTTTGAAGGTCCCTTCAGCCAAACTATTCTATGATTCTATGTGTATTTATGAAACTAGACTGAAGGTTTTTCAGCTAAATGCTCCCCAACTATTTTTAAATGCAATTTTAATACTGTATCCCTAACAGTTTATAATTAAGCTGCTTTATTTAATTTAAAAATAGACTGAATAAGTAGACTTTCTTCCCTTGGTGTACTATTGCTTTATGAGATAGTAATAATTAATATAAAAACTTGTTGAGTTTTGGTTACAGATGCACTCTGATTCCTAAACTGATTTCAAGTGTTGCCCTGCACTATTTATTTTCATAGTATCATGAGCTCTCACAACTGGCTTTTCAATTCACATGAAAGATTTGAAATTTCTTGGAAGGACTCATTCAAGCAGAAAAAATGATATTAGCTTAAAGAAAACCTCTTTGCATTTCAAACTAAACCAAGGTGAGCATCAGTAAGCTGTGTTCTCTACCTGCACCCATTGGGAAATGCAAATATTTCCAGACATCATCATCCGCTCAAGCGGCACAGGAATGGCAGCTTCTGTTTATTAAGTAATGTAACAAAACAGGCAATGTTCTTCCCTTTGCAATGCTCTCCTGTATCAAACAGGACACAGGTGCTTGAAGCCACAAAGCCAAGCATAAATATACACCAGATCGGAGACTGTCCCTGCCTCCATGTGACAAGGTCAGGAGAGGCCACAGCTTGCGGTGGCAGGGGAGAGGTAACAAGCCGGTGCTTGGCTGTGGTTTCAGTAGAGAGGAGGGTTTCTTGGACAAGGGTGCACTGTTGTAAGGAGAATTAGGAAAGAGCAACACCAAATCAATCTGTCAAGGGTGCCGGAGCCAACCCTGCCGTTCCCAGGGTGGTGTTAAAGTGGCTGCGGGCACTGGGTAAGGGTAGCAGCTCCCAGCTCTGGCATGAGCTATGGTACAAATGAGAGAAGTTACTTGCCTGTTAATTGTTGTCCCTCAGATTTTTTCCAATAGCTATGGATAGAAATACTTTTCTGATAAATGAAAGTTATCTCTGATGTAACTGCTGAAATCAAGGGAATTTTAGTTTTTTAATTTGATCCCCACCCCCAACATGAGTGAGATCTCTGTTGGCCCTGGGATCAATGATGAATATTTTGGTGATTAGGAAGGTCCTACTATTTCATGCAATGTTTCAAAACAGCCTTCAGCAGTTGTTTCTCACATGCCGCTTCTGGTAAATTTGTCTAGGAATATAATCTGGCAAAAATACCTAGGTCTTATTTTTATTGCAGAGTTATTTTCTGAATGGCTTACGGCAAATACAGGACAGTTTCTGCTACTTTTGTTGGTGTTTCATTTAGAGTTTCCTTTCCTGCAGAATCTCCTTGCATTGCAAGAGAGAAGCCCTGATGGCAAGGAAAGATGCCACAAAACCTTATACAGAATAGAACATGAGTTGTGTAATGACAATTTTCAAACCATTAACCTACTTAAAAGGTTCATTTGTAACAAATTCAGTGCTTGACTTGGTACCACGTCGCGCCGCCAGTTGGCAGTCTGAGCCATGACAGTGGCCTGGTAGAAGCAAATAGCTGTTGTGGCAGAAACAAACTCAAACTTTGTGTGAGAGGTCCTGGTTACATCGCCTCCCAAGTCTCCTGCTGCTTGACCCACAGTGCAGGCCTAGTGTAACCTGGGTAGAAAGCTCGCTTTTCCACACTGTGAAATACCACCACCTTCTACTTGTGTTAACAATGAGGTCTAGGAGCCCAGAAATACTTCCAGTCTTGTGATAGATTATGACTCAAGAGCAGTCACAGCTATTAGTATTTCAGAGGAAATGGAAAATGACCCAGCAAACTGCCTTCTCTGTCAGGTACCTCAGTACAAGCTGAGAGGAGCCTACTGAAACAGTTCGGCATCTGGAGCTCTGCACTCACAACTCTAGCCTTGAGAATATCTGTGTAGTCTTAAGAGTAGTCCCAGAATGGCCTTGATAAAGAAGTTCTAAAATATATGAACTCTTTCCAGTGTGAATATAAGTGCTTGAGAATAGTCTTGAGGAACCAGGCAGAATCAATGGGGGAGTTCGATGCTGTCCCATGAGCCCACAGAAGCAGAGCTTGTTCGGGCTGGTGCAACAGGTGTGGGAAAGGTGATCTTCATGTGTTGTCAGCTGTTGGCCTTTCTTTTGTAATTGCTAAGTAACAATTAGCATGTGTATAACTCCAAGATTTGCACAGTGTCATGTTTGTTTAATTGGTCCTCACAACAGCCCTGTGAGGTAGGCGAGTCAGCTGCAAAAGGAGGACACTGCTTACCCTCACTTTACCCTCAAGCATCAGACCTATAGATGAGATAGTTGTTCTCAGTCCCATTTCCTGGGCAGGGAAGTTCAGAAAAAACTTTAAAATGACCTGTCTGAGGCCAGAAAGGGTGTCCAGGATTTCGATGAACTCTACACTCCTGTTCAGTAAGGCCCGTTGTCACTCATTCCAACATCAGCCCAAGGAAGAATTTAACACTTCACATTTAGTTTTCACTTAACTTCTGAATCTACTGAAGGCATGAAATGTCTGGAAATGTACAAGTAGTCTGTCAACTTACTGGTCTGTAAGATGTGCCAGTAATCAAGCTAAAAATATTTAGCAACCTCATATTTACAGCTATGAGCTACTTATTGATATGTGTATATACACAGAGAACTACATACACTTTACTGCACAGGATAACCTAATTTCACAGGATACAGTTTCATATACAAAGTTTAATTTCTTTTTAATTATTAAAACGTTGTCACCGTGAACATAAAGCAAACATTTTTAGTTTGAAACAAGGAACTCTTTATACAAACCTAGATCTGCATCAAGAGCCTATACTGAAAATAGTCCCCACCTCATTCCTGCAGGTCTAAAATGCGAGATTTCACTGGCATTTGCACTTCAACATGAAGCATGGTCTCAAAATTAACAACGGTGTACTGATTCTTAGGTCTCAAGTACTGTGTGTAAGAGTTCCTCCTGAGAAGCGAGTTAAGAATTGCTTAGAAAACTGAAGTTATTCCCACAAAGAATTTTGAACCTTTGGACTAGCATCTGGTGAGTTTTGGGATTTCAAAGCTTGAGGTTCACATTGGGCTGAATTACAAAGAAGAGATAGTTTCTGCTTCTGTTTCTTTAGTGTCAGAAATTACACAGGCTAATCTGCTACCTGATTTCATGTGGTGATGAAGGAGACCAATTTTTAGCAGGGTTATTTCCTTTCAGTCCATTGCTGAAGATGGAGGAACCACAACTTTGTGTGTGCGCGCGTGCTTGCTTTCTCTTTTAAAAGGTGTCTCTCTAACGGGGGGTACTTACTGGAGAAGGCATTCACTTTCCGCTCCATGGCTGTGGTCTGTGGGAGAGCTCCTAACAAAGTTCTTTGTTAGTGTTTGTAAGACTGGAGATGAGGTTTAATTGAGGGATTTGTGCTGAATGTTCTTTCGCTTTGAGTCTTAGCGCTGCAATGCTTGACGTTTTCCTTTCAACTGCTGCTGGATCAGTGAAGGCAGTAAGAGTGGGGTCTGACGGGGGTCCGGGAGCTTTCATTAGTACTGAAGCTGTTGTCATGAGAGGATTTAAAGCATTGAGAAACCTGTATTTGAAAGAAGTCAATATTATCCAAATTAAGAATTGTTTTGAAGAACAAGTACTTACTGAGTTGCAGCTTCCCCCACCCAAAGTATTAGAAAAAAGTGCCAAAATTTCCAGTTTCTTCCAAATGTACATTTTGTTTTCCAGAATGTAATTCAAATTTATTTTGCTGTACAGTGTCTTGCCCTTGAAACCAAAACAAAAGAAAAAAAACCACAAGAAACAAACTGAAACCCACCACAATGACAACACCCCCCCCCAAAAAAACCCCACCCTAAACAAAAAACCAAACACTTTAAACTAAAATAGATGACCAGACGTGGCATGCAGATACCTAGAACAGCAACCATTTGCTAATGCTAAATCCTTTCTAAACAAACCTTGGTTGCTGTAGATCAGCCTGTGCTGTCAAAGCAATAAACCACCTCATAAAAAGACCAATTTATGTGGCTGTTTATGCAGCAAATTTGTTCAGACAAGTTATTCCATGTGAAAAGTGGCATTTGCCTGTCTGTTAATGTGGAACTACAATACAAGCTATACTATCAGCAAGAGGAAAGCGCTATCTTCTTTTTATATATATATATATATATCTCTACAGACCTATTATACGTATACGCACACACTACACATGCTTTTTTCCTATTTTATGGTGTGCACTAGAACAGCAGCAGCATTTTGCTGATAAATTTCAGGTTGCTGGGCAAAAAAACCCAGACAGCAGGTTCAGCTGAAATGAGTTGCTGGAGTTCTAGGTGTCTGACTACCTTTATTCTGTCAAATCACCCACAAGCCATGTCTGTCTCCGTCTCGGTTACATCTTTATGGCTTATAATCTGTGTCAGTCCCTGAGATAAGGGTGGAGCTGGAGCCAGCAGGTTACAGCAGTCTACCTGAGTTCAATGAGTCCAAAATTTCAGTAAGTGTTCACAATTGTTCTTCAAACAGCAATTACATGTTAAGCTTTTACTAGCATGACTTAAAACTAATTCTTGCTATTCCTAAAGAAGTGATCCTACATAGGCACTAACCCCATTTTAGTAAGTTTATTTATCTATGGGAGCATGTTTATTGAGAACATGTGAGTATCAAACTAATAAAAATGCAGCATTTTTAAACAGTTTTGAGATTTAGAAAAAAAAATAATTCTATACCTTCCAAAATGTGGATTTAAAATGGGATTTCTGAAGAGAGAAGTCCAGGTAAGGCTGCTGAGGCCAAATGGCCCTAAGGTTGAAGGACTAAAGGCTGGAGACATAGATGGCACAGCCAATGTTGAAAGAGGCATTGACCTCCACGTGTGATCTGGGAGGGGAGAATGACTCAGTGGAACATCCAAAAATAGACCAAGTGGGTGCGTTAAGGAGATTCCTGGAACAGTCCCCAGAATGTCATTTTTTTCACGTTTCCTCCACTTTGCCCTTCTGTTTTGGAACCAGACCTTCAATAAGAAATTATAAAGGCATTAGCTGAACTTACTCTGCAGTTTGTCTTACCATCTACTACTGCATGCAGTGATACAGGTGGCAAAATTTTTATTGTTTAACAAAAAGCTACTTCTTTAATATTCGAGATCCATTCATAAATGCCTTAGCGGGTTTACTAAGATATACATCAGTTATAAATATTGTAAATTTGCTTACTCTCTAGCTCTGAGTTGTCCCATATTTTTAAAAGCCATTGTAATATATAAAGCTATCACCTGAGAACTCATGATAAGTTATTAAAAATGATCATTATTCCTTTCATAAGGTATTTACTGAAAATTAAATTTCAACAAAGCCTTTCAAGAGGTGGCTATTTCTGTACAGATACCTTAGGAAACAACTTAATCATGACTGTAAGAGTAACTAGGCCAAATACATGGTGTGTGCGTTTTATCTTGATAGCTGGACCATACATCTTTATACAGAGGATTCAAAAGTAAAATGAGAAGTTCTTGTTGTCTACCATGAATGCAAACAGCACATAGTTACATTAAAGTGATTAACTGAATTGCAGTGAAAGCCAATACTAAACTAATAAATCTAGTCAGCAGTGTTAGAACAGGGTATCAAGCTGTTCCTAAAGGGGCTTTAACTAGTATTGGTTTTGTGTAGTAAGCTGTTGATTATATTGCCTCTTCAAACCTGAATAGTCATTATTTTAGCCCAGTAAACAACTTTTAAGGACTTTAGTCAATCAAATCAACAGATCAGAAAACTGACTCTTTATAATGTTATTCCTTAGCATTCACCCAGCAGAACCTTTCAGACCCAGGATGGCAGCAGAGAGGAGTGAAGAGCATCAGCTCTAGAACAAGGGAGAGTGGACCTAAGCCAAGGACATTTAAAAATGGATGCTGCTGAGGTTGAACACTCGACATCCAAAGGTGCTCAGGTGTTCCAGCCCCATCTGCAGCCAAGGCCATTGAAGGTGGATTCTGAACTGGATCTGGAAGAGAGGCAGTAGTGGTGGCCCACAGTCTCACTCGGCAGTCTTGTATAGAACTATTGTTACGATTCTGCAAGCTGCTTGCATTCTGTATGTAATACTTGAATGTACTACTCAGGATTCAACATTTAGTAGAGACGGGTAACATAAGGAACAAGAGTTGTTGGAAAGACCAGTATCTGTCCTGTACAGAATTATGACTTTCTAAAATTTACTTCGGATTTAAGACAAAGGTGTTTTACCTTACAGTGTAGATAACTTTTTAATAAGGAACTAGCAAATCTAGTAAAACAAACTAAAATCATAAAATTAAATAGGAAAAATTCAAGTTCCCCCAAAATTATAACAGATGCTAAAAATAGTTATTCCTTTGATATTAGTATTTTGGAAATAGCAAATTCTATAGATAAATGTGTTATGACAAAAGTCTTTGGATGCAGAAGTTTTATGGATGCATGACTTTTAATAGTTGCTTTTCACATCTGCAATTATATTTCAGTCAAAAATGTTTTCAAATAGTTTTAAATTTATATTGTGGAACATCTAAAAGTCAGGGTTTGGGGGTTTCCAGCCTCACTGCGTGCTTTAATCTCAGACTTGCCATGTAACCATTTCCAGTGATGTGACTTACCTTCAGGTGCTTAAATAATATTGTGTTTGGAAGGAAATCCCTTCACAAATCTAAACCAGGAGGCTGTAGCATGCCACAACATCGCTGTCCTGAGTTTGATGTTGTAACAATTTGCTCTTCCAAAGCTCTCACTATAGGGTTCTTGGGAGCCAGATGAAGAATTACTACTCTAGTCCTTTCATTGCATATATTCTCTTTACACTGGGAGGAGGGATTCATATCCCTCGGGTTTTATACGTAATGCAGAATTGTCTCACTGTACAGGTTGGCAGAAGGAGGTGCCCTTAGAAGAAAAGTGAGAACATCAAGATTTTGAAGTTGGTATTTAAATTCTTGAATTCTTGAGTGTTGTTTCTTTTTTTTAATTATTCTTCTATTTCTCCAGCAGCCACTGCCTGTGGCTTTATATGATCAGATGTCTTACGAAGGAATATCTGAACCAGTCAAACACCAGACAGCTCTGCTTGCGTGGCAATGAGGACGAGACACTTGGTCTGTAGTAGCCCAAGACAAGGGTCTGGTAAGCAAAATGTACTCAGGTACTGAGATCAGATGACTATAAATTGCTGTTAACCAGTAATCCCAAATATTTGTAAGGAGAGCTTATCTGAGATCTCACAGGAGAAGACAACCAACTCAAAGGTGTGTTTTCTATGAAAATGGAATCCAGTTAAAAAGGTAGTGAACTGTCTTATGCTGCAGATACAGACTTTCCTAAAAGGGATAAAACAAATGCTGCAAAGGTATTAATTTCCTTACTAAATCTTAGTATTGTTCTTCAATCTGTTATTCATAATAAGCCTGACACGAAATAAGATGTCTGCTTTTCTGCTTTCTCTGTCCTAAAGTGAATCTATTCTATCACTCAGACATGTACTCTGACTGTGAAATAACATTAAAATGTTACAGGTGATTTTGAGTCGACAACCAAGCTTATTTAGTTATCTCAGAAAGGAAATACCAGCATAGATATCTAATAATTATCTTTTAAAAAAGCTGGCTTTCAGTTCCTTACTGGAACAAACTCATCAATGTAAGCGATAAAAGGAGCAAAGGCATGCCTCATACCTTACAGTGACATGACAAACAGCTTTCAAAATTTAGTACAGTCATTAACAGTCAGATTAGTCATCTTGAACCTTTTGTTAAGCAGTTTTCCTTTGCTTCCAATAAAAGGCTTAACTTGCCTTTACTCTATTTTCAGGCACATTTGAAGTGCCAAACTAAACAACAGAAACTGCTATACCAGTCTTACGAATTTTATGTTACAAGTGTAACATCAGTGGTAAAATACTTTGGAAAAAATGCATTACTTAGTACTCAAAGATAAGTTTTAAACCATCAAGTTTGAATTGTATGCTAAATATCACCCAGATAATTTTTCTAATTCCTAGCACCACACATATCTGACAAAAGAGCTTTAGGTCTTTTAAAAAGAAAAAAGTGTGTAAAACTTGATAGCTTTCTTGCTGTAATTTTCTTTAAAATCTGTCATCTTTAATTGATGCAATAGCTAATGAAGATAAAAAGACACACAGATATGACTAACTATCATATTTCTGGTGTAGCTGGATACAGGATCGTAATCAGAAAATATGACAAAGATGCTTAGATCAGTTACATTTGTAAGCTAATGTTTTAACACTGATGCAGTTTATGGTACTGAAATATCCAAGTAATGCTTCACTTTTCACATTAAGAAAACAAAATATTCCTTTAACTTTTTCTTATTTTCCTCCTACCCTAACGATATGAATTATGAGAAGTGGAATGGCAACAACAGATGCAAATGCTATCGAAGAACAGCCCAACGTGGCTTCAGATTATTAACAGGTTGTGCAGACTCTCGGACTACCCCTTTCCCAAGATAAGGAACAATGCAGAGATTCTTGTTGCCAGCTCCCTTCCCTTCCTCTATACAGGCAAATAACGGCGGTTGGGTGAGGAGAATCTATTTGAAGTGATGCTGAAATCAGAGTATGTTCAATGGGCAATTTTTTTCTTTTTTTGTTCATTTTCATGTAAGAGTCAAATGCAAGAGTGAGGGACAATGGTACCCATTTCAGCTGGCTGACGAAGGGTTCTCCACAGAGAAGCCCTCAGTTTGAAACCACACCGAGGTGAAGAAATGGCCTGATTGCATTTGGTAAAATTAATTTGCCAGGTTTACACTCAAGTAAATAAAAAGCTACTATTTTTCATGTCAGCTGGTTTAGCCAGGTACCATGGGAGAGGTGTGGAATTCTTCATTTCACACAGGACTCCGTACACAGCAACTATGAGCATGTGCATACAAGGCAGGAATTTGGGAATTAAGATAGCTTGTTAAGCACAGTACATCATCATCTATATAGCAGCTGTTCTTATGCATCCTCTTCCCTCCAGGGTAAGTTGTTTCTCATCTACCACAGGACAAGAACACATACACAGGCAAAGGCACCATGCACTGGAAGTTCACCCTAAACACGCTGTGCTGACTGTGTGCTCGTGCCCAGGACACATCGGTTAACACCTGGCAAGGAGTAAGGAGGAGCAAGGCACAGCTCTCTGCACTTCCTTCCATCCACTGGGGATACATCAGCTCTGCTATTTTGCTAGTTAATTTGTTTTTTACTCCATCAAACCTAAACAATTCCATTTCTTTCAGATGAGTTGTAAGGAGAAGAGTTCCTCTTTGCCATCTACTATTGCACCATTCCTTCACAGGTCAAATGAACTACAGTGCATCTACCCCACTGAGTGAATGTGACAGTAACAGGTGAGTTAACAGCTTTTCACCCATGTCCTTTCCCCTGGTAATTGCCAGATATTGGGGTATTTCAGTGACTAGACTTTAAGTGATTGTTGGTGGTAGAGAGAAAAGAGGGCACATAATTTTCTCCAAGTTCATAAAAGAGAGATGAAAGGTGCAGCTGGGTATTCTCAGATGGGTCGATTATCAAGTGCCACTCATACTTCTAAGGCCTTTTCTGAAGATGGTGCATATTAAAATAAAACGCTAAAAACCTTACAATTTTACAGACGTGTGAACCATTGCAGATCCAGTAACTGACCTAATGACAACAAATACAAACAAGGATCTGGCATCAACAGCAACAAAGCTTTGCAGGAGTAAGCGGGGCTGTCGCACTGAGCAGCCACACCAGTTCTCAGTCTTTCACGAGCACGCACATACAGCTGTGCTAGAACAGGAGTTCAGTCAGTAGCTGACACACAGCACAAGCCCAATTTAGTAAATTATCATTTTGAGCTTAAAAATACTTAGAAAGCCTTCACACCCTTTGAAACAACTTTTTAAAAATGTTATTTTTAAGCTAATGTTTCTGTATGAGAAGGGAATTCAAGCTTATACAAGAGATGGATCTAAAGAAACTCCTTATTAAGAGGTATTGTTATGCATGAGTGCTTAGGAAAAGCTACTAGGGTCATTTGCAGTTTAACAAAACTGCAGGATACAAGATGATTAGTGTCTGTTTCTGTATGCCGAAGTTCTACAGGTGTTGCTGTTATTACAGCCCAGTTAGGCCATAAAAGTCTCCCGGACAGCGCCAGACTGTCATGTGAATGTCAAATGAATCTTTTATTTATTTTAGCAAATCGTTTAGAAGTGTACCTGTTTCATCGAGCTAAGTTAGAGCAAGAACAGGGTGTAAACCTTTCTGAAGCCCATGTAAATAACTTGGGATGCCCCACAGAATCTCTCATTCGCTAGAAACCAACTGATTTTTTTTTTTTTAAATACTGTTTTTATAATCTCAAAACTCAGGACCCAGTACCGGCTTTTAGACCACGAGGACGGCAGCAAATGCGAGTCTGAAGCGCAACCTGGGGAAGTTTTAGAAGCCGCCGTTTGTTTTCCCGTCGCGGAGGTAACTCGCCAATTTCAGAACTACCCAAAGCGGACGGCACCCGGCACCCCCGCCCCCTCCGCCATCAGCCGAGGAACGGGGGGATCGAGACTTATTTTTAACAGCTGCTTTCAGCCCTCGCCGTGGGGTGGTTTTGAAACTCGGCGGACGGGGGACAGATGGACGGACGGAGGGTCCCAGGCCGCCCCGCGCGCCCGCACTCACCTGCACGCGGGCTTCCGTCAGGTCCAGGCGCGCCGCCAGCTCCTCTCTGCGGGCAGACACCGTTAGCGGCCGCGCTGCCTCCGCCGCCCCGTCCCGGCCCTCCGCCCGCCCGGCCCCTCCCGCCGGCGGCCGCTACCTGGTGAACACGTCGGGGTAGTGGGACTTGCGGAAGGCGCGCTCCAGCTCCTCCAGCTGGAAGGTGCTGAACGTGGTGCGGTACCGCCGCTGCTTCCTCTTCCCCGGCCCCGGCGCCTCCCCGCCCGCTGCCGTCCCGCCGGACGGGTGTCCTCCTCCTCGCCCCGTTGCCACCGGCTCTTCCGCGGGCACGCGCGCTCTGCCGGGCCGCGGAGGCGCCGCGCGCTCCTCGCCTGAGGGAAGAGAAGCGGGGAGTTACCGGGGCGGGCGTGGAGCGCCCCGCTGTCCCTCCGCCAGCCCCGCCGCCCCTCACCGTGCCGCCCCGCGGCGGGGCCCCGGCCCAGGATGCTGTCGATGAAGTAGGAGGTGAGGAGGTGCAGGGGCGGTGGGGCGGCGGGGGTCGCGCTCTGCATCGCGGCGGGCTGGCGGCGGACAGGGCCCCCGCTCCGCGCCGGGTTTTATTGGCGCGGGCAGCGCCCGGCTCCGCGCCCCGGCATTAGCATTTCATTAGCGCGCTGGCGTCAAGGCCGGGGGTGGGACGCGCCGGGTACCGCTCGCCGCGCAGGGGCCGGGTCCGGGGCGGGCGGGCACGGGGCCGCCCCACCGCCGGGCACTACCGCGAAGCCGAAACTGCCCGCTCCCGGCAGCGAGCCGGCGATGACTTTGTAAAGCTTGCTTCGAGGGCGCGGGTTCGCAGCGGCTGCGGTGAAGTTGTGCCGGGGCCGCCGGTGTGCGGGGGAGCCCCGCCCGGCCCGTCTGCCGCTGCTGGGTCGGGGCTCGCGGGCACCCCCGCGCTGCTGCTGGGGAGAAGGGAGCGGGTCGTGACTGCCCCTGTGTGAGCCCGGGGAGTGCGGGGGCACCTTGCTCGCTTACACGGGAGCAGAAGGGTCACTAGGGTTTGGCTCTCTGTTGCTTCTGCTGAACTTCAACTTGTTGCATTCAGCTTTGTAAGACTGACCTTGCAAAATGTTGTGTGCTGACAAGTGCAGAGAAAATGCACAAAACCATGCAAGAGTGAGCCTTTTTTTCCTGGACATCTTTGATTCTGCTCCTGCTAGAATTCTGCTGTCAGTGCTGTTACAGCAACGATTCCTCAACAGGAGGTCTGGAAACTATTTCCTACGCGGACTTCCAGCAGTTCTGTGATCTTGCTGTGGTGTACTGCTAGAGACTGATATAAATTAGATGACAAAATGACTTGATCTTAAAGTCTAGGTTTTTGGGGATGAGAATAAAATGCCAGGTTCTAGGGAGTTTTACGGAGTGCAGCAGAAAAGGGCTTAAAAAATTACCCAAAAACCAGTGGCTGAAGGCTGAAGCCAGGCAAATTTAGATTAGAAATGAGGCACTAATTTAAAAATCTGTGTTTATAACTAACCTTTGAAGCAATATAACTGGTGAATTTCTGGGTTCTCTGTCTTTGCATCAAGGCTGGAGAGTTTACATTTTAGCTGAAGACATAAAGGTTGTCACTACAGAGATGCTTCCTGAATCTGGGTCCTGTCTTATGCCAGATATCCAGCTGAATAATCTTTTGGTTCTTTCTGGCATTGTAGTCCACAAAAAAATGACTTTTTTTTTTCTTCTGCTCGCCTCTCTTACCTCACTGGGGTTATGTGAGTGCTATAGTGCTTTTAGATTTGGTTACTGAGACCTGGGGAGACCTGTTGTATGCTCCAAGGAGATTTATCCTGCGGGGAAAAATAGTCTATGATGCAAGTTGTATGTTGTAGGAAGTGATGCAGCAGGAACGACCTCAAACAATGAAGGAGTTTCCCAAAGAACTGGATGAGCACCATGATGACCCAAACCAAGCTAGTGTTAGTGCCCAACAACTGAACACACTGCTTCTCCTGTCCAAAGCACCCATCTTGACAGGTGGGGCCCAAGTCATAGCCTGTTCTTAAGAACACTTGGTGGAGTGGAGAAAGCCCATGGAATGGGAGGATATTATCTGTCAGTTAAAAGACAGGGGATAGTAATTAATGAGAATGTATAAATCTGTATATTGGGTATAAGATGTTTTAAGTGTGCAGCATAAGTTGCAAGTGTTGGTAAGAAAGGTTTTCAGTAATGAGAATTTAATACAATGGGATGGTTAGAAAATATGTATATGTATTAAAATATGTGGGACTTGAGCATGATGCAAATGGTATGGAGTAAGGGTGGAGACTGTACTGTGTCTGGCTGGGATGGAGTTAATTTTCCCCATAGCAGCCCTCATAGTGCTGTGCTGTATATTGGTAGCTAGAAGGGTGTTGATAACACACCGGTGTTTTGGCTAAGGCTGAGCAGTGCTCTCTAGTATCGAGGTTGTCTCTCCAACTTTTCCCCACCCTGACCCAGCAGGCTGGGAGTGGGCAAGATCTTGGGAGGGGACAGAGCCAGGACAGCCGACCCAAACTGACCAAAGGGATATTCCATACCAGATGATGTGTACTCAACAATAAAAGCTAAGAGAAAGGGGGAGGAGGAAGGGCAGGGGGACATTTGTTATTGTGATGTTAGTCTTCCAGAGCAACCACTACATGTACTGAAGTCCTGGTTCCCAGGAAGCGGCCTGACATTGCCTGCTGATGGGAAGTAGAGAATAATCTTTTGTTTTCCTTTGCTTCTGCACATTGCCTTTGCTTTTGCTTTATTAAGCTGCCTTTATCTTGACCAATGAGTTTTTCACATCTTATTTTTTTCCCTTCTCTGTCCTGCTGAGGAGGGGAGTGATAGAGCAGCTCAGTGGGCACCTGGTGTCCAGCCAAGGTCAACCCACCACACATTTGTATTTTCTGGATGTCCTCAGGCAAGTCACACACTACTGAGTGACTTCTGACTTGGTATTTTGGAGTCATATTGTGTCTTGTCATGAGCTGGACAAAACGTGTTGTAGTTGCTACCTAATGCCATTGAAAAACGTCCTAAAGGAGTGTGATCTAAATTATATTTTCATCATTTCATGTTTAACCAACCTTGTCACTACTGCTTTCTTGGTTTTCTTTGGCTCCCATACAAAGTAAAATGTGACAGATGAATCACAAAGCTCACCTTGTCCACAAAGGGTTAGAAGGATGAAAGGAAACATATGTGTATGTTTGTGGATGACGACAGAGTTCCAAATGCATGAGGGAGACTGGTATTTGTTGTGCTTCAGATGTTTCTTGTTTTGTTTTAAGGGCACATTGATTATGTGCATCAGCATTCCTTATAGTGCTTTAAATATAAATAAATATATTTCAATGAAGTTTAATATTTAGGCTTAGAAAACAATACCTGTCTATATGTGTATTGAAAGCAAGTTCTGAGATAAAATATGTGATGAGGTTAACAGGATTTCTTTTTAAGAAAGTCAAAGTAGTTAGTTTTACAGCTTAGCATGGATCTTTACTGGCTTGAAGAAAGATGACTCTTTACTAAAGTGCAGAACTTGGATAAAGCTGAAGTGATTCTAATGAGAGCTCTGAGTTAATTTTGGTTGATATTTTAGGAACCAGATCTTGAAAGGTGATAAACATATTTAATGCCAATGTACCTCTCCAGATTGTTTAATATTCTTATTAATACAACTGTATTAATAAGAATAATATCATTGTATTTCTGGCTTACATAGCTGCCTGGAGATCTGGGTAAACTTGAAGATCAGCATCTCTCTGTCTTTTTATGGGTTTAGGTCTGGGTTACGTGTGGCAATCCTGTAAATACTGGGGAACTGCAAGACCAACTGTTGTGGGACAGAGCCTTTGCTGGCATAGCTAGGTTCTCTCAAGCCAGTTGATACTTATTATACTAGCTGCACTTGAGTGCAGTAACTCTTCTGTAATGGAATCACAGTGTGCTGGTTTCCCATTTCAGTTAATAACTTCTGAAAATAATGTAAGTGCTTTTTGCTGATTAGGCATACCTGACTGCTTGGAAAAAAATGTGTGCACAGGACATGGCAAATCAGCTTCCCTTTCTGTGCTGCATATGCAAGAGTGCAATAAAATATTAGTTGGAAAACAAATAAGGTAAGAATTGGGGTGTTGCTCTGGAGAAGCCGTCCTATTGAGATGGTGGACGCTGCTGACATTGTGCTCGTTCTGACCAGCCAGCCTGGAGGAGATGCCCTTCTGTTGTGCACCCATCCAAATCTGTTTGTAGTCTTAGTTTCAGATCTGTTCTTTTCTCCCTCTGCAGGGATTTTATTTTATGCAGGCAAATAAAGTAAGACCCTCACCCCTCCCCTTAATGCGTTTGGTTCTTACAGGAGACTGTTCATGAAGGGCAGGCAGGTAAGAGGTTCCTGTTGAAATTATATGATAAAGTATTGTGAGAAAGACCTTAACCTAAACATACTGCACTAAGTGTGCTTTCAGCAGCTGCTGTTAAGAGCTCTTTGCTGCACGGGTACCTCTGTCAGTGCTGTTATGATATTGTAATATTTACTTGGTCTGCTAAAGCCACCCCTTTTGAGGTCACAATTATATGAGGCTCCATCTCTTTTGGAAGGTAAGGAATGCATGTTTTGACTTCTAAAAGTTCACAGACTTTGTGGAGAAAAACTTAAAAACCTGGTGGAGTCCAGGGCCCCACTAGTCCAAGGATACATAGGAAGAACTTTTTTTTTCTTGGCGTTCTTCAGGCAAAGTACCAGATAACAGATTAACAAGCCACTTTGTATCTCTGTTTAAGGGTTCCTTTTTGACTCTTTCTGAGGGGTTTCAGTCCTTTGCACATGCCCAGAGTGAAAACTGCTCTTTTTTCCAAATTACTTTGTAAAGGGGCTAACTGGACAGAATCTTGGACTAGACTTGGAAGACTATGTTCCTGGTTCTTCTGCTGTCCCACCAGGACAAACCACCATATCTTTGTGCCTCATTTATTCCTATGTAAAATTAGAATAATCCTACTGTCGTCGCCAAGTTTTAGGCTTTGCTAATAAATTATCTCTGGGAAAGCTGAATGTGATTAAAATGGTTCATAGTTGATGTTTACCCATTTGTGGTTGTAAAATGAGTTGTACCCATGAAATATACACTTAGCATTTTACCTTTTTAACCTCTAGATATAAACTTGGGTTTCCTTCAAAATGAGCACTGAAAAATGTAGTTTTGGCTTTTTTTTTTTTTCTTTTCTGTATGCGAGTTAATTGTCCTGACTACTTCAGAAATGAGTCTACCAGATGTGTTCTTCAGTATTCTTCACTCTTAAATCCTCTGGGGTTTCTTTATGCAGATGTGGAGTTACCCAGTTCTTACTGGACACTGCAGATGCTATGACTAGTTCCAGCTCACTTCAGTGTTTACAGGGACCGAAGTCACTAAACTTCAAAGAGTGTGGAATGTCCGTTAATGTGTGTCTCGCTCTTCCACAACTGGTGTGATTGCTGCTTTGTGCTGTTTCCTTGTAACATTTTTGTTGCTGCCATCATTTTACATGGGGAGCTGAAGCATGGAGAGATGGAATGATGCAGGAAAGGTGGGTGGGCTGTTCTGTGTGTGTAACGTCGTTGCCCATGTTCAGCCTTATTGACTGAACTATCAGACTATCCCTTCAATGCACCTACTTTAATACACTAAAAATTTTATAGTAAGCATAACTGTAGAAATCCATAGTGTCTGCACCTGTTCTGACAAAATTGTAAGTGAAACAGGCAATCAATAGGTGAAGTCTGTAGTATTACATTTCTTTTAATGTGCCTGTGTGCTTACAGCTATTCCTTAGTAGCCGAGAATTTTACTATAATGCAAAGCAGATGTAGCTGTAGTGAGGTTCCTGCACTGTTTTATGGATTGCTTCTCTGACTTGTTCTTGTCTTTTTAAGGATCGGAGAGCCCTGCACTTGGTAACAGTGTGATTTGGGAACTGCCTCTGCTGGATTTATTGAGTTGTGGAGGCGGCGAAGGCCTGAGCTGAGCAAACCCCCCCATCTGTATGTTGGAAACTAATTGTGAGCAGTGGCACAAATGCAGCCTGGGTCTGAGCAAAGAGTTGGACAGCCACAGCCGAGGAACCTTATCCAAGAGGAAGGTCAGGGTGAGGCAGAGGACTCTATTTTCTTCTCTTCTCCTAGAAGATTTGCATCTGGATTTCATCTACCTTTATCCAGCAATGCGTAAGGATATTTAACTTGCTGTGTTCAATACCAGTGGTAACAAGGGTATAGTTAGAACTGCTGTAGGTTGGTAGGCAATGGGCTTGGGCACCTGACTGATTGCTCTATTGGAATGGGATGTTAGCTGTTGCTTTTAACAGTGGTGTCATAATATTTCAGCAACAACCTGTAGCTGCCTGGATTTAAGGTTCATTTCTAATCATAGTAACTACTCCGTTTCATAACAGTAGAACCTCAAAAGAGTTTTGATGACTGGGAGCAAGGTTTGTAGGAGTTGGGAGAGAGAAAGAAGGAGGAATTTTAGAGGTGTGTAGTTTTCCTCATCTGTCCCCTGCCCCAACACGCATATCCAATATGGTTGGAAGTGCTTATCAATATCTTGCAAACAACCTGTTCACACTGCTGTGATGAAGCTGCAGGTTTCTTGGTTTCTTTTAATCAGAATTATCTTGATGTTACCAGCCTGTGGCATCACTCCATGTGTGTCTGTTCCTCAGGTGAGCTCTGCAGCATCTGCTGGCCTTGAAGAGGGCTGTGCACAGTGTGAATGTGAGGCAGCGCCTTTCTCAAGGCAAAAAACTGCCCCTTCTAATTGTCTGAGGGCCCGTGTGCTGTATAAAAGCATCATGAACTCCTAGCCTGAACTTGGTCGTAGGTAGCAACATCGGACTGCTGCCTGTAACCCTCCTTTGGAAGAGAGATTTTGATGAACGTGAACTCTTTGCTCCCTCTTGTGGTAGATGTAGAAATGTGGAACAGGTTTGGGGAAAAACTGCCTGTAACACAGGGAAGCTGAGTGTCTACGTTTTCCTTAGAATCTTGTGACAGAATTAGAGAATTTTTACATTACTTCAAATGGCATGAAAGTGAAAAGTTTTCTGAGAAGAAAACACAGTCCTGAAGCAAATAGCTTTTTAAAGCAAGGCTAAATGCTACGCTTTCAAACAGCCATGGAATGCAGAATGGTGAAATACAGTTACATACATGCTCTGTTGATCGATTTTTATATATGCACATGAAAGAACAGCTTAGGGCTATTTGGCTAATATTGGTTCAAGTTTTTATGCCACCCCCTGCAGATCTTCATGCCACTTGGTGTATTTTTTCTTCATTTACATGTCTCCTGCAGGTTTGTTATCCAATAGTAGAAAATACATTCATTTTGTACCCTGTTAGCTTTCTTGACCTTAGAGTGTACAAAGCATTTAGATAGAAGTTTGAAGATCCTTATCGCATAGGTGGAAATTATGTGCATTATTACTCAAGAAATGAGAAAAGGAATAGCAATAGAGAACAAGACCCCGGATTATTGCAGGTCACTAGATGCTGTGTTTTCTTGGACTTCATAATAACATTTTTGATAATACTTTTTTTTTTTTTTCTGGAAATATTTATGTACTTACAGAAGAACTGACTCTTTTTTTGTCTGTCTTTCTAGGGAAGCAGTATGCAGTGTCACCTGTGGGACAGGAGCCTGGTTTGAAGGGGAATTCACTGGGAGTGCACAGTAAGCTTCATGTCTTTGCAATGGGCTGCAGCGTTGTTGCACGCATGCGTGTATGTCGGGGTGTCCAGAGCCTCCAGGAGCTCCAGATACTCTGCAGAAATGAACTGGTACAAAGCCTAATCTTGAAGATACTGAGAGGCAAGTGAGGAATGTCAGACAGGTGAGCAGTTAAGTAGTGGTTGCAGCTGATGACTTGTGTTACCCGACTGTAATACAAGAGAGACAGGTCTAGCTGATTTATACAGAACCTAGCACAATAGAATTACTGCCTTTTGGGCCCAGTAACAGTTCAAGTGTTAAGCAACCATAGTATAGCTGCGTAATTTCTTCACCTAATTACATCTGCAGTCCTGTTTGTTAGGGAAAGACCTTCTTTGAATTCCCTTAATGTCAGCTGCCTCCTTTGCAGTGTTTAAGTGTGTGGTCCAGAGTGTGAAGACATGTTTGGAGCAGAACAGCTGCCTTTTGGTCAGATGGACCTGCTTGGCAGCAGTGGACAGTTTTCCTTGAACTTTCTGAGTTCCAGACTACTATGGAGTGTTTTGAGGGAGGCATCTTGTTTTGCCTGACGCTAGAACAGGGAAGCCACCCTTTGCGGCTGCCTAAACAGTAGTATCACAGGCTAATAATATCCTGCATGTTACATCATGACTTGCTTTTTGTGTTGTTTGTAATTATATCCATCTAATGCCTGCAGCCTCCAATATCACCAGTAGTCCTGTGGGCAATATGAACCACTGGTGTTGGCTAGATGTATCATGATTTTGAGAAGGTGGTGAAAGATTTTAACATTAATGAATCACGCTGATTTTGATGTAGTTCTCTTGGCAGTTCCAGTTAAAATTGCTTTGCATTTTTCTTTGCTGTGGTTTGAAGAATTTGAGTTTGCTGCGGAGTGAGTGTCTACATATTTCTGGTTCTACTGTTGGCACAGAAAAGAAAAAATCCAAGGAAATCAATTATTGCTTTATCTGCATTAGAAGCTGGGCTTTAGTCCCAAGGTGCTCTAAGCAATGCAAGCATTGAGTGAGCCACCAAGACTTTTATTTTCAGGGAGTACAAGCTCTTGTAAATGTGGAACATCCTGAACTGAAATATCTTCATGTTACGTGTCAGTCAAACATGTTATCCAGGGCACACTTAAGCGGGTAGGTGTCTCCTCTCGTTTTCTCAAGGTGTTGCTGTCATGTTGCTGGGGATCTGCAGAGATGCAGAGATAAATATTTCAGTGGTGTAAAGCTTAGCTTAATGATGGAACATGTCTCAAAACATGTGTAAGATCTACTGGAGTATTGATTGCTCAAGCAGCGCCCTTAAGCCCTTTCACTGCATGAGCAATAGAGGATGGATGCTTATGCTGAGAAATGGACTACATGCAGAAGTGATGGATGAAAGATCTCACAGGGAATTGGAACAGCAAAACACAATGAAAAATGTTCTACTTAAAGCAGCAATGAATCAGGTAAATCAGTTGAAACAGTTAAAACAGTTAACTTCCTACTTAAATAGTTTTCTGTGAAAGACCTGTCTCAAGGGTGCTGGAGGTGCAAGCTGCTGTTTGCCATTGTGGTGCAGTTGCTCCAGCAATGGTCAGTGTTGGAATGTGCTAACTGGAAGTTGAAACCTATGGGACAAATCTGTTTCTTTCTCTTCATCCTTAAATGGCCCCAATGCTGCTAGCTCCAGGCATTCATACCTCACAAGAAAGGTGCCAAATGGTTACAATAATTGGCCCCAAACCCCCTGAGATTAGAATAAATAACTGATAGCATGAGTTCCTTTTTGTATGCTTTCTGGCTTGGAGCTCTCCGGGATACACATACCTGCACTGCTGTCAGAAACTGCAAGGCATGTCTCTTTTTCCTCTTTAAAATGAAAACCTGAGATTCTGGTGGGATCCTCTGAGTCTAGTGTTGGGTCTTTAAAACAGAACCATGAAATAGTGCAGCACTTGTGGCAAGTTATGGGGGTCTGACAATGCTTTAAAAAATATCTCTGTCTTGACTCTTGCTGCCCATTTAATCCTGAACCCTTATATGTATTGCTCTCCTTTCTAGTACAGACAAGAACATGATTTTTGTCCCCAAAGCAGCACTGTAAAAGGGGAGGTGGTTATAGAGAAATGAAAGAGATTTATTTTTACATTAACCTGCAACATAAATATCTTTTATCCTGTTAGGCTGTTTCACAGTCCTCATTAATGGACTAAACTTGCTAGTTTGTCTCTTTATCATGTTGATAGACCTGTTAAATGAAACCCTGAGAGATCAGACAATTTAGTCCGGTGGCCAGTGGCAGCTTTTCACAGCGGTGATTTCTAGCTGGGTTGTATGTGCCAAATGTCCAGGCGGCTTGGGCTTATCAGCATCCATTATACTTTTTGTTGACTCAACCCATTAATAACCTGTCAGATTAGGTAATTAGGCTGTCTCTAGTAGCCAGGGGAAATTGTTTTTCCCTAACTGATGGTATGGGCTGTGCAGTTGTGCAGATAAGCACTCGGTCAGACGTCAGTTAGGCAATTTTTAACTGGCCTTGCTGATGAATGCAGAAGTAGTGCTGAGACACAAGGGACAGGTAACAGAGAGACAAGCACTAAAAAAAAATAACCTGTCCCTTTCAGAACTGCCTCCAAATAAGATACTGATGATGACTCTCATTCTGCAAATCTGCTGCGTGTAGGGGCAACCCTGCTAATTTCAATGCTGTGATGGTTTTGTAAACATTGTTCCACTCTTCTGAATTAAAACTCACCCAAACCTGGGGGAATTAAAGAGAGTGTCTCTAGGAGGTGTTGTTTTACCTCTGTGAGCAAAGCTGACTACTGCTAGTAGTCGCTGTTCTCTGAGATTCTCTTTGTGCAGTGACCTTCTCTCTTGGCACTGATGGAGTCTGTTGTGCTCAGGAAATGCTTCAGCAGTTAGTAGATGTAGGGAAGGTCTGTTTATTCTGTTGAAGCTGGGATCCAAATTCTTAGGTGAATGACACCTATTTCTAGGAGCCATCAATCTTCAGTGTGAAAAGGCTGAATGTTGTGGCAGCATCCATCAAACAGATGTGTCACTTCAGTTATGTGAAGACTTTCTGTCAAAATAGACAAGAAAATGAATTTTCCTGAAAAGCCATTTGGGTTCCCCATGATTAAGGGCTTAGGTTCTCAAAGCTTACACTCTTTATTTGAGCCAACTGATAAGATGGGTGCAAGAGTTGCTGGGGCCACTTTATTGTGCAAGATTTGTTATGTGAATGAATTCCTGCACAGAAAGGCATTTTAAGAGAGAATTTAACTATACCATCCCATCAAAATCATTCCCACTTCTCTGAGTTGGAATTATGTTTGGGAAGGAAGTGAGCAGCACATAAATAGTGATTCCCCAAACCTGATTGTACTGGTGCTGAAAGATTCCCCCAAAGGGCTGTGAGATGGTAGAAGCAACATGTTCTCAGCTGCCCATTTCTATTGCCTCACTGTGACACTGAGCAGATTAGTTGTGCTTGGGTGCAGGGGAGGTCCAGGGGGCAGAGAGCAGAGTGGCAGAGAGCTGGAACAGCCTCTGCACACATAAATACTACAGTGAATGTCTTGAGAGAGATGACTTGCTTCTGGCTGAAACCCACCCTGTGCATGCCCATCTTCCCCCCAGGTGAGCGGAGTGAGTGGATCTGCCAGCCAGCCTGTCTCTGGCGAGCACTGTGCCTTGAGTCCAGGTGCATGGCAGAGATTTGTAGCCAGGGGCTGGCCATCGTTTGCCAGCTTAGTGACCATTGAGATATATGTGGCATAACCCTGACCATCCCATACTTAAAAGACTTCCTGACAGGCCAGCCCTGCCCCGGATATGTAGTAGGGGAGAAGAACTCCCTCCTACAGTCAGAAGTCCCTGAATACAACAAGCTTGGTGCAGGGTAAACCTTAAGGTGCACAAAGTCAAGGACTGGCTTGGAAACTTTTACTTCCAAGGTAATGGCCATAGATCAGCTGCCTATAGTTGTCAAACAGCCATAAAACTGCAGAGCTCTCTCCAAGTGTCCTGCAATGGCAGAAGAGGAAGGAAAGGAATAAATATTGTTGGCCTGAAGAGGTGTGTGATGAATCGGGTCATTTGTTGGCCTGGCAGAGAATGGGTTCCAATAAATTAGAGTCCATTTTAAAAATAGGATGGGGCAATTGAAGTTCTTAATTGTTTTAACTTACAGGCTGGGCACCTTTTCTTCCTGTAATATGACCAGTGCTCAGGGAAATTGCAAGAAGGAGGGAGATAAAGGAGGCACTGTGGAGTGAGAGGGCAAGAGTCACACTGGCTGGAGGGTGGGAGCTGGAAAGATGGAGTGGGATTCTCTGTAAAACCTGCTCTGTGCTCACAGGTGATCGCTCTCTGTAGCTCACTCATGACATGCCAGTAGTGAGTAAGATCTTAAGTCAGGACCAGGGCTTGGGTGGAAGGACAGGGAACTGCTGGAGAGAGTCCAGCACAGAGCCACAAAGATGATTAAGGGAGGAAAGGCTGAGGAAGCTGGGTCTCTTCAGCTTGGAGGAGACCAAGGGGTGACCTCATTAATGTTTGCAAACATGTAAAGAGTGAGTATCATGAGGATGGAACCAGGCTCTTCTTGGTGACAACTGGTGATAGAACAAGGGGTAATGTGTTCAAACTGAAACACAGGAGGTTCCACTTAAATATAAGAAGAAACTTCTTCAGAATGAGGGTGACAGACACTGGACCAGGCTGCCCAGGGAGGTTGTGGAGTCTCTTTCTCTGGAGAAATTCGAACCTGCCTGGACACATTCTTGTGTAACCTCATCTGGGTGTTCCTGCTCCGGTGGGGGGATTGGCCTGAATGAGCTTTCGAGGTCCCTTCCAATCCCTGACATTCTGTGATTCCGTGTGATTCATCGTGGACTAACCCGGCGCTGCTCTCAGCTTCCTGGTGACAGCAGCAGGCGATGGAGACCCCGGACAGCTCAGGCTCCCGCCGGTGCTCGCTGCCCGGTCCCACGCCCGCTCCCGTTCTCCCGCGGCCAGCGCAGCCCCCGGGCGGCCGCGGCTCCCGGGCCGGGCGGCGGGGAGCGGGGCGGCCTGGCCGCGGGGGGGCACCCGCCACCGCCGCTGAGACAGCCCGGGCCTCCCGTCAGCCCCGTGTTGACTGTAAATGTGTTTCCAGAGCTTTTTGTGCTCCTCATTTAGGTGTGTATTTTGGCAGTGTTTAGAATAATCATCGCTGCTGCTGCTCACCTGCTTTTTGTGATGGCAGGAGTTGCCTCCGAAAACTTTGTTACTGTTTTCTGCAACATCCCAGGAAAGCAGCTGAAATTATCTTGTTCCAGACATCAGATATTGGTAATAACTAAGAAAAAAGAGACAGAGGGCAAGAAGGGAACTTCTGTTTCCTTCCCTGTCTAAACAACTTGTTACTCAGTGTGTATGAACAGAATGTTGTATTTGATTTCTACAGAAAATCCAAGGAGAAAAAAGGCAAAAACCCCCATGTCTAGTAGGAGCTAGGTGTGAATTTTATATAAAATTTAACAGGATTGTATGAATAGCTCTTGTAGAGGTGACACCTCAAACTGAGAGTGAAGCCATTGGGCATCCAACCAGACAGACACAAAGGGTAGGAAACAGCTTGTGAATCCCAGAAGCATCTGGCTGTAGGTAGCACAAGAGGCTTTGCATGTGTATCAAATCCATTTTCAGAAATCTCTGTGCATTCCAGGACACTGCTTATTTTCAAAGGTGACTGAGCAGCAAAACTCTCAACATCCTTTTGACTCGCTGTAGGAATCCATGATGCGGAAAACTTGTGACCCCAGCAATTTGTGCTTGTGTGATGTAACGCTTCCAGCCAGCCTTTGCTCCTCTGCAGAGATTCCATCACTGGTAGCAGAGGCTGCAGTGGTTCAGTTCCCAAGCCCTCAGAGTTCGCATGTCCGTTTTGTAACTTAAGCCACCACTGATTCCAGCTTGTGAACATGCTACACTGGGAGCTGCAGTGGCCAAACCCTCTAAATCATGATCTGTGTGGAACTGGCTGCAACAGCTGAAGAGATAACCTTTCTTGCTGATTGATCCCTGAATTCTTCAGCTGCTGCAGCCCAGCCTGAAAGTGCTTGTGAATCAAAGCCCTAAATTCATGTCAGAAAGAAACCTGAGGTTTTAACTTGGTGCCCCTCACTGATGGTTAGAACAAAACAGAAATCTGTTATATTCCTTGTTTGCTCCCCTGAGCATCTGCTCCTGTCCCATGGAAAGCAGCTTCTCTTGAAAGATTTCTGTATCTGAACTTGCCAATAGAAGCTATTTCTCTCTTTCTGTAGGCAAAACAACATCTTGTTCTGGAGAACAAGATGGCAGAAGAGTTGCTGTCCCCTCACAGTGTTAAATTAACACAAGCAAGTGAACAGTTCCCTTTGTTTTGAACATGTGGGATGGATTTGGTGACCCCAGCAGAAGTTTGTTGCCCTCTGTTCTAGTTAGCAGGCTAATTTTCCTTCTGTCATCAGAAATTTGGGCCCTTTAGTCTAAGGAACTCTGCTAAGAGAGTTCTTGGCTACAGCCAAGGTACAGTAGGATGCAATCCAATGCTCTATTGCAATTCTCTTAACCTGCAATTTGCCACTATTGGCACTGAGCTGACTGTCTGCAAGGCAGCTGCAAATGGTAATCTGATGACATGTGCACTGCATGCTGTTGAAACAGCACTTAGTGCTCAAAACTGGGTTTTGTCTTGTCAGACATCAAATCTTGCAGTCTCCCGCAGGTGTATGGCAGATGCATTTTCTTCCCTTTCCGGTGGAGATTTGAGGCAGAGAGCTGGACTGATCTAGAGCCTGGAATTAGGAACTACACCTTCCTTCTTGCCAGGGTTCAGACCCTTTGCCACTGCAGACCCTGGGTTATGTTTACAGCGAGACTTTAGGTAGTGTCATCATGTGCAAACACTTCTGTTTACTGAAAGTGAAGTAGATTTGACAAGCAAGGAGAAGTGGAAAGGACAGGACTAATGAAGTTTGAGTGGTTTGGCACTCCAGCTGTGATTCGGCGCACAGTTCGGGGATATTTGCCTTATACTAAGTGGGATGTAGCTCTGTGGGACAGGATGCTGAAAATGTGTTTTTGCTTTGTGCAAGGTCTCACTCTGCCTGTTTCGTTGCCCTCCATAGTTTGTCAGTGCTTTACAAAGCAGTGATTGTGTGCTGATTCCCTCAGTGGGCCATCTAGTCCCCTGACAAAATATTAATCATTTTTCTGTCCTACCAATGTAGCTGGAAGCTGCCATTTCAAGTGGGTTCGTGTTTTATCCTGGATGAGGAAACTGCTAATGAGGTGTGGAATAATAATGGAAGATTGGCAAGGAGGATTATAAACACTTTCCATCAGTGCCAAGCCCTTAAGGGAAAGAAAAACATGTCCTTCAAGTGAAGTGATGGCCAGAGAAGTGACCAGGAGAAAAGAGCTTGTGCCCTACATGCAGGAAACTGGCTCCAGTTTATGAAGGATTGCACCCTATATGTTTCTCTGGTTTGCTAAAATGAGCCCACACTGCATAGCTAAACCATGCTGTCCTCTGCACCATCAGCCACAGGGCCATATTCTCCTTGTCTCCGTGTTATCTTTATGACCTATGACCGTGAGGCTGCACAAAAGTCACGTAAAACAAAACTAAACTGTCTGATCCAGTAGCAATCCTGCAGCACTGGTTTCAGGTCGGAACCAGACACTTGACTAGAAAGGCATAGAGAAGTGTATAACATGTGGCCCAAGGTGTTTCTATGAGGGGAAATCCCAGAGAGAGTGTCAAGATACCAGTGAATTATTACTACATTATCTCATCTGGGAACTGGGATTCTCTCTGCTCTTGAGTGAAGTAAGATTCTCTTGGGATGGTTGCAGTCTCAGAGCTGTATGTAAATCTCACTAGAGCTATTGTGTCTGTTTTTTTGTGTGACATTTCCAGCGTGCATTGTCAGAAACTCCTTTCAGCTGCTGCTCAGCCGGGTCTCTTGGAGAGCTTTGGGAGGACAAGCTACAAAAATTATAGGGGATCTGAGACTAAGAATGAACCTAGAATCTAATTCCTCTGTATTCAAGGTAAAGAAGATAAAAGCGATGGTCACTTTTTACTGCCTGAGTTAGGGTTGTTCAGTCTGGAGAAGAGAAGGCTCTGGGGAGGCCTTGTAGCAGCCTTCTAGTACCTAAAGGGGACCTACAGGAAAGATGAGGACAAGCTTTTTAACAGGGCCCGTTACGGTAGAACAAGGGGTAACGGTTCTAAACTAAGAGAGGGGAGATTTCAGACTAGATATAAGGGAGATGAACCACTGGCACAGGTTGCCCAGGGATGTGGTAGATGCTCCATCCCTGGAAACACTCGAGGTCAGGTTGGACGGGGCTTTGAAGAATCTAATCTGGTTGAAGATGTCCCTGCTCATTGCAGGGGAGTTGAACGAGATAACCTTTAAAGGTCCTTTCCAACCCAAACCATTCTATGGTTCTTTCCATTGCCTCATCCAGAAGATGGGGCTGGAGGGAACAGCTAGGACCGGAATTTGTCACTATATTTTCAGGGAGTTCTTTTGCCACAAAGCAACTGTTAGCACAGTTGAAACAGCAACAGGGCTTGGAGAAGATGTCAGAGACAAGAATCATTGGCAGACCAGTAGGTTACCTACGGACCATGTTTCCTCTTGTCTTTTTACTGAGAGTTTTGTGGTGTGGCAAAAAGCACCACGCTAATGCTTGCAGCTAGGAGCATCCTGCAGCGTCCGATATTGAGTGCCTGAGTATAATGAAGCATTGATCAACTCTTCTTTCCAGCATACCGTGCCCTTACATGCTGCCCTCCTGAGAATATTGATTAGCCTGGGGTCCAGCTGATCTTGTATTGAGAGCTATTTTTGTACACAAAACATCAGTTCAGAGAGTCTTCTTTCTCTTTGGGAATAAAAGCCACCTCACTTCCCTGGACGCTGGTGTTTGTCTGGTGGTGTTTTTGTTTCTCCCCAACCCCATTTGTAGCAGCCGGGAGCATGCAAAGCTTTGCTGATCTTTTAGTGTATCTGGATGTGTTGGGCTCCAGGATGGCCCGGGATGTGTTTGTGTTTGGAGTAGAATTTTAATTTCTTGTTTCTCAAAACCTTCTAAACCAACAATAACTTCATTGTGATTGTATTATGCCTCAGATGTCTCTTTTACTTTCTTCATCCCTGAACGATCTTTTTGAATTGGAATGATTTACACTGTACGTAGCACAGTTGAAGTGAGGCTTCTTTGCTTCTTTAGCCTGCCTTAATCTCTTTTTAGAAATTACTATCCTATACCTGCAAACTTCTGATACATATTAGAGTCAGCTTGACTTGCTTCTGGTGTAAGCACAGATCTGAATTGTAATATGTATATAAACATTTTTTGCTTATGACTTTGGGATTTTGGAACCTGTGGCTACTGAAGATACACTTTGTTTCCTATTTCCTGTCCCACAAGACACAGGCCCAGATTTTTCTGCACTGCACTGAAATGATTCCCCCTTTGTTTATTCCTGACCAGAATGTCAGCATAATAGAGACCATGCCCAGAAAGTGTTACTTGTGTTACTTTGGTATATTGGGACAGGAATTTAGAAATTGTGTCAATACTCACAGAAGTTGTGATTCAGCAAGGGTCCGCCAGCGAAGACAACAGGCTTTGGACTATGCCAGTGTATTTGATTATTTACATGCTGACTCGAGTGCTCTGATCTAGGTTGTTTCCAGTCAGCAGCAATTACAACAACATTCTCGCCTCTTACCAGTTTGCTACAGATGCCCCAAAATGCATCGTTCTAAGACATCACAGATTCAGGTACGTCAGTTGCTGTGTGAAGCTTGTAGTGCAGTTCAGTTTCTGCAGAACTAAAAGAACATCTATAAAATGTCAACAGGAAAAATATGTCCTTGTCTTGCATGACCTCTTGCTTAGTTCTAACATTTCACATGTAATTCTGCATGTACCTCTGTAGCTTAATTTTGCACTTTTCATATGCCATCAGAGACTCACACACATGCTGTTTTAGAAGCATATAATGAACCATAATGGGAAAGGACTTCTCTCTTCGTTTAGAGGGAGATGTGTTATACTAGTCTATTTATATTAAATTAAACGGCATTATTACTCTCTCCTCTCTATTGATTACCTTCTTGAGTGTGTCTAAAGTGAGCAATTGCCATGATCTTCCAACTCACTGACATCTGAAAAGAGGGAATTCTAACAGCTTCATTGCAGGCTCTTTTGCTTAAATATAGTTATGGAATTTTGTGGCTTACCCGTTATTTCACACTCCCCACTTAAGTTCATCTATGTCTGTGTAACTATGCCTACTTGCATTGTGTATGATGATAATACTATGTAATGTGGTTTTCTTTACTGTAAGCACAAAATGTGCAGCTGACAAAGGAACTGGTCAGACCTGTGCAAGAAGAACAGACCATTTCTGGATTATTACAGCTTCCAAGAGCTTCACTGCAAGTATGTTATGATTTTTTCAAGATTTCTCTGTCTGCATGGTAAAACAGATCTTGATAAAGCTTCTTAATGACTCTAAATAACATTATACCTTGCAATCTCTATCCAAGTATCATGTTATTCAAAAATCTTTTTAAGCTTATGGAAAGTGAAACAACAACAATGCCAAGTGTATACATAGATCTTGTTTTACTGTTTTTTATCTCAAGCTCTGAACATTAATGTAGTTCTTAAAATCTGGAAAAGCATGACAAAGAATTTTGCGTTCTGCTTTTTTGGTGGGTTAAAATGTCCCTCTTTATTAACAAAAAGGAGTTTATTTAACCCAGCTTTAGCTCTGGTAAGTTGGTTATACTTAAGTAAATCCTCTAATATCATGTCCTTGGTGGTGCAATTTCCTGCAGTGTTGCTGTTGGCTTGGTCAGAGGCTGGGGGATGGAGGGAGGCCCTTTGTGGCAGTCACTAATCTCTGGGCATTCATCTAACGGAGAGCGGTTAGAACACGTTGCACAGGACGCGTGCATGGGTACCCTCCGTCACTAAGGGGAGCTATTTTGTAATGGAAGCGAGTTATGGAAAGGAAAGAAATTGAGCTAACATTGCTGAGAGAACAACTGACTATGATTTAAATTTTATTTTTTCTGGAAGTCTATCTTACATTGAGGAAGCCGGCAACCCCTTTACCCTGCAGCAAGGCAACGAGCTCACAGGGGCTGCTCCTAGTTTGTCGAAGATCATTGTTGATTTCACAGGACTTTGGAAAAGGCTTCTGACCTGTTTCCCTTGTGAACGGGAGCATGAGTTCATATCTGATTTTTTTCTCTGCACCTTGTGTAGCTGTTTATACCTGTGAACAGGGAGTGTTGATTTGCCACCAAGAAAAAAGGAGAATTCGTATTTGGAAGAATTTCCTAGTTGCTTTGTCCAGGCAGAAATGAAGACATGAAGGCTGTGGAAAAGGAGAATCGGTCCTAGAGATTGTCTTAAGCTTTATGAAAATGATCAGACAGAACCCTTCCCGGTCACAGAGCACTGCTGGCATGTCATTGGTATGTTGTCTGTATTCATCAACTAAAGGGTTTGCCCTAGGCAGCCAAGTAGCACAGGAGGGATATATGGGCCTCAGTCCCTGTGTCTCTGCTAGTTCCCCACCTTGTCATTCTGGGAATTCTATGACATGTCATTTTGTGTCAGCATTTTTTCTCCTTTGAGAGCACTGAGGCAAATAATTAATTTACCTTGTTTTAGAAAATGTCATTTTGCTATCTTGATAAATCAGCCTGGCTGCTGTATCCCTCTGAACCATTCAGGCTGCTTCGCTCATAGCACCCATGTGCCCTCTGGACTTGAATTTTTTATTATTATTTGTCTGAATATCTTGTATTATCTTTTATTTATTTTATCCCTTTGCCTTCTGGTTTGTTCACAGCTGATAACATCTATCTTGCCAGTCATCACTGCCTCATACCTTAGTTTCCTTATGCCTTTAGAACTCTTCATAGCTTTGGACCAGTCTGTATTGTCTTTCTTTCATGCCCAAGGAAAGCTCACTTAGTGAATTGTGTCCTTACCATTGGGCCCAGAGGAGTCCTTGCACATAGTTGCACGCCACAGAAGGTGCAAACCACTTGTCTCTGCACTGAGAGTCTCATGCAGTTCTTGATTCCATCTGGTTTGGTTAGTTCTCAGTGGCTTGGAAAACTGTTTTCAGCTTAGCAGTATGAAGAACTTGCATCTCACTAGATCATGATCTCTTGTTCAGAATGGTCTGCTGACCCCTTAGCGCTGCAAAAATGCAATGTTCAAGTCTTGACATTACTCAGAAAGAAAAAAAGCTAAGTTTTCACATGAAGATCCATGAAAACTTTGTACATTTGCTGCTCTCCTACAGCTTTGCTCATTGACATGGAAGGAAGTTTAGCAGGCGGTACCACTAAAACAGTAGCCTCCACTGATGGAAGATGACACACAGGAGATGAGGAAGAGGAGAGAAAGGAGCAGACTGAGGAAGAAGTAAGTAGCAGATGTGGAAGTCAGAGGGAAGTTTATCTATAGGCAGTTTGTAACGTCATTGAAAGGGTGGGAAGATGAATGGGATTAGGAACTAGTTTCAGAGTGAATCACTGGATGAAAAAGAAGGCCTAGGTCCCGTGAATTTAAAGCATGAGGACTTTGGTAAATGCATGACTATTATTTGCACTGTGCCTATTCCCTGTGCCTGTGGAATCAGATCTGATGGCCTTATTGATCCACTCAATTTGAAATGGGTTTTGACCCTGCCGGTCCTCTGGACAAGGTTAGAGAACAGTGGTACTTCTTCTGCAGGAAGATATTAAAAATACACACTTAATCCTGCAGAACCTTTTTAAGAAGGCAGGATAGCAGCCAAACTCTTGAGCTGGCAGAAACTTTGCCGAGTTTGATTCTCTTTCCTCCACCCCCCTTATGAACTGAACGTGTCTGATCTGGAGTCACTCAGAGATAATAAGCATGGAATCTTATGAAAAATTTCTGGAGCCACATTTCAAAGTAGATCTTCATCTTACTAAGCCTGTAAAAGACGAAAGTGTGAGTAAAGGATTGAGAAGACAGAGCGAAGGTAACTATATTCAGGGAAGTGATGGCAGGTGAGGGTTATGTGGGAGGAAGAGAAGGAATTCATATTTAAGGATCTCTCTGACACTTCATGGCCTGATCTGTGGTGGGTCTAAGTTTAAAGAATAAAATTAAGATCTGAGGAGAGGGAAAGCAGATACAGGAAACGTAGTGCACAGAGAATGTGCTACCCTGGAACAGGGAGTTACAGTGCAGCCAGCAGCTGACAGCTTCAAGCAAGCCAGCTAGAGGGATCTGAGTGAACTACCCCCAGAGCAGTAACTCGTTAGTGTCACTAGAAAGACAGAACTATGTAAGTGTGTCTTTCAGGAGAAAGAGATGTTATCTTCCAGCAATGAAGGGTTGTGCTGATGAAGAATTTCTGTTTTAAAAGCTCTGCTACTGACTAAAATTAGCTGCTCTCCAGACTTGGCAATAACAGGCATCTTCTGAGGGCTTGACTGTTTATACATGTGAGGCAGCCTGTGAGCACAGGGCCAGCATCAGGCTGATTCTGCTGTTAGGTCACAGTAAACACACGAGTTCTCCCTTGTCCCATTCATGCACAGAGAACTGTAGACTCTGGGGCTGTTCTGTCCCTAGGCAGTGGAGATGCAGAAATCTGTAAAGAGTGCAAGGGGCTGGATCTGTGGTCAATGACCCTCGCGTAACAATAAGGTGCTTGGATGGGAGGTACATACAAAAGAAGATAGGATTGCTAGTATTGCTTCGTCAGCTGCAGTAGTTTTGATTCTATGTTTTAAAGGACAAGCTGTTTTCTAGTTCTTCTTTTCTAAGCATTTCTCTCCCGGAAGAATCACTGTGAACAGCTTAGATGAGAACACCTTTCTCACAGCCTTACTTTTTTGAGGAAAACCAGGGTGTTTTGTACTGTTAACCCAAGGTAAAATTTTAGCAAGAAATAAGGTGTTGCAGTTTCCATGTGAACTGGTGGTCTGGGTATATCCTTAGTCCTGCCACAGTCTTTAACCTGGCTACCCTAGCTACAGACAGTACTAGCAGTCTTGAACAAAGAACTTATCTGCAGTGTAACATGGTAGTTAAAGATTTTGACACAAGGTGTGAGGAAGGCAGCCCCCTGTCAGAGCTCCCTTTTGCCTTCCTCTGTTTTCCTACTTTGTCTCCTGAGGCCCTCCAGCTGCTGGGCCGGTAGCAGTTACTTTGCTTGCACACTTAAGGGCAAGACAAGATCCATCTGTCTGCTACATAAAGATGTGCTCTTACACAAGACAATTCTGAGCATGGAACATTTTCCAGCTATTTTCTGACACTATGCTTGGGTATCTTTCGGCAGGGTATAGAATGGGCTGAAAATTACATACAAAATTTAGTGGAAACTTCCATTCTCATGGCGTATCTTTCATTAAAACTTGCGATTTTGAAGGAAAAAATAGTGGGAACAATGAAAATTCTGTGTACTCCACGCCACAAATCAAGCACAGACTAGTAAGAAAGAGGCAATATAGAAGATTCCTGCTTATCTGAAATCTCTGAATCTTAGTCAGATAGATTGAAATATCCAGCATAGTAAACTTTCCCTTTAAATTTCTATGTGAGCAAATAAGGACTCGTTTGTGCACAGTGAAATATAGTGCCTGACTGCAACTGTGACCAGACAAAAGACCTAAATTCATGAGATGATCCCTCAGCTGTTCCTGACTAGCCAAATCCACAGTGTCATATGCTCAGAATGTATGTGAGTATCTCAGCTTTCAGCATGCTAAGAATTAGGCCAATATTTGCTTGTTCTTCTATGTATAAGCACTTGGCACTGAATACATTGCAGTACTGCGAGCTATCCAGTGTAGTGGGATTTCCATATTTTTTTTTTAATGTAGACCTCAGAAGTGCAATGTTTAGCTAAATGTTTAGTACATCAGATGGATCTGACTGTTTCCCAAAGTTAAGGGCCTGAGGCTGAGCAAACAGATCATTCTTAGAAGCTGTAGCATCGCACAGGGACAACATAGCTCCAAGAGCAGTAACAGAAATACATGAGTGGTACTGAAATGAGGTGTGAAGGAACTGGAAAATAAAATAAAAACCCAATGTGCAAGTTCAGACCATTTGCCTCTGATCCTGCATCAGAAGTGTTTATAGCAGGGCTGTGTTTGATGCTCAGTGACAATGAGACACAGTATGACAGGAAAATTAGGAGCCATGAGCAGACTGGATGCACAACCACTTGTGCTCGTCAGGCTGGTCCCTCTAGGTTACTGTTGGTGCTGTTAGTGTGGTCTTCAGCCTCACTCCACCTCTGCATGGAAACCGAAGTGTTTTGTCCAGTGGGAACTGGTAGCATACACAGGCCAAGTTTGTCCATAGGGGGAAAGTGAAAAATTTGCTAATCAAAGTTGACTAAAATATTTGAAGAGGTACGCAAACTTTCTGAATAGGTTCAGCCATTTGTTGTCATGACAACTTCTATTGACTGGCCTTATTGCAATGTCCTTCCTAACCGGACAGTTGTAAAAAAATATTCCATGGTGGTGGTGAGTTATGACTTTTTGGGTGAGTTGGGGCTTCAAGGATGATTTCTGTTCCAGCTGCAAGCATTTCAGCACAAGAACACACACACAGAACTTTCTCTCCTAACTGCTCATTTTGGAATAACGTGGCTTGCTTTGCATTTATGAAGGCTTTCTAATCTCACATAAGCTGTCTTATTTATGGACAAGCTGTGCTCCATGGATCTTCATCTTTCCTCAATGAATATGAGCAATGAATGGATTTGGACTAAATGACTTGCTATGGAATCTTTTTCTGCTTGTTAATAATGGTCTATCAATCATTGCTAAACAAAAGCTTATGAGATAGCTGACTACCTTAATGTGAGTGTGAAGTTGGGCATCTCTTTATTACCTGGGTTATGTATGTCACAGCAATTTGTTGAGTTATTCAACTGGAGTGAAGAATTTTATGTTGAGCATCAGGATAGAAATATTAGAGCCAGGGTGTGGAGGAGGAGGATACAGTTAAGTGTAATGACAGTATACAAGTCATTAATTTGACGTTATTTACCCCAAAACCACTGGAAATAAACTTTATTTATATGAGAGGGGTTTGTTTTGTTTTGGTTTTGTTTGGCTGTTTTTTTTTTTTTTTTTTGGAGACAGGTGTTCTATTGAAAAGTCAGAATTTGTAAACAAACACTCAAGGTGCTTTTGTGGAGACAAATAAGATCTGTTCTGTGATTAAACTATAAGGTGGGAGACTTTTTTGAATATAGAATTTTAATGATAAAGAACTGCTAAGTATGACATGAACAATATCTGATGTGACTTTTCCTGGATCTTTTCACTGACTCTGTCATAGAAATGCAAGCAGCTGTAGTCAAAATACAGTAAATGAGAAGACCAAAGGTTGGAAATGACTATTTTTTCTTGTACTGGAATGCGGCTGATGTTGTCTCACGATGGAGTGAGCTAAACGTCACAGCAGAAGCAGAGGGACTAGATGGAAAGTGAACTCATTTCTACTCCATTGAAGTAACAATGTAGTTATAGGAAATAGGGATTATTCTCAAAGGAGGACCAAAAGAGGAGACAACGGAAGCGTCAGGATGTTATCACTGGAGATGGGAGTCTGGGAGATGAGATGAGGGTAGGAAGATGAAGATGATTAGGGGCCTGGAGAGAGTCTCTCTTATGAGGAGAGACTGAGAGAGCTGGGTCTGTTCAGCCTGGAGAAGCTGAGAGGGGATCTCATTGGTGTTTATAAATGTCTCAAGGGAGGATGTCAAGAGGATGGACCAGACTCTTTTCAGTGGTGCCAGAGAAACTTCTTTATTTTAAGGGTGCCAGAGCCTTGGAACAGGCTGCCCAGAGAGGTTGTGAAGTCTCTTTCTCTGGAGACATTCAAGACCCACCTGGATGCATTCCTGGGTGATCTAAGTGTAGCTGCTTTAGCAGGTGGCTGGAACTAGGTAATCTCCAGAGGTCCCTTCCAACTCCAACCATTCTGTGATTCCGTGAGTACGAATAACCTTTCTGGAGGTAACTGCTGAGGTAACTTTGTTTCCCTTTTTATTGACTGGTCATCCTTCTCATGTAAAAGTCTCTAGAAGGTGTAAGATGATACTGAAAGTAGCATCTCTAAAGAAGGTAACAGAGAGGAATATAAGCAGGGAGCAGGTCCACTAGATTCACTGTCACTGCCATCCTCTGTGGTTTTAGACCGTATTATGACAGGGCTCAGGAATGGAGGGATGCCTGGCACCTGCAGTGCTTCCCTTCTCCTTGGCTCAGTCTATCACAAGTAGTCAGGAGCACTTGTCTCTCTCATTCCACCGGCTGCACACTGGGTTGATTAAATCAATCATATTTGAATGGAGGGCTGAACTACCAAGGACCTGAAGATAAAGCCCGTAGCTCTAGGTCTCACCTAGATTTTTTGCAGTTCTTGATGCTCAGCATTTACCTGAGGATGGAACAATAAGATCTGTAGTTAAATCAAAGAATGGTGCAAGCCCTATCCTGGTGCAAGCCCCTTGTCCATGCCTGTCCTTGCTTGGCTGAAGGCAGACTAAGCCTTATGTTATACTGCTATGTCCATCTTGACTATGGTCTTATCACTCTGAATGGCAGTCCAAACTGAATAGTGGGGGATATTTGAAGCTTTTATTTTATTGAGACCTGCGACTTTTTTTTTTTTTTTTAATTTATTTATCTCTTGAGTTTTCTGAATTTTCCTTCCCAGGGGACTACTTCCAAGAATATTTAGAGTTTCTTAATCCGGGAGGAAATTCACACAAATATGGGTAGTCTTGGTATAAAGAGGGAAGAGGTGGAAGCCATAATATAGTTTCCCATAAACTGGAGACAATTTTTCAAATTATCTCTGGATTTTAGGGGTGTTTTTGCTATGAGTCTCAAATTGTTGGCCACCTCTGCCAGGCTGTATATCTCTTGAAGATTGACCCAAATATAAAGTAAGCATTTATGTTTGTTTATTATATATTTTTGATGCTCAATTTAAACAGATAAAATTGTGATCTAAACATTAAATTAAAACCTCAGCATGAATTGGATTGTGTATATCTCTGTGTGATTGCTTTTATATTATATGGTTTACATGTATGCTGTTATTTATCTTGAAAGCAGGTTGACATACATATTAATGAGACCAGGTGTTAACTTCATGTTGTTTCTTTCCAGCTAAGAAAATCTTTATATTAACGTAGTGTTTTTTACAAGTATTTCTTGTAAGAATTATATGATGACACTATGTGCATCATAATGTTTCAACATCACAACTCTCTTGTTTTATTCTTTCCCTTCTTCTGAGTCTCTTGCTGAGTTGTAGATTAATCAAAAAGGGAGCAAGAGGAGATAAACACAAGCTGAATACAATGATGTTGAGGAACCTACCAAAATATCAATGAAACCAAATCACAGAGAACGGTTAGGGTTGGACGGGACCTCTGGAGATCATCTAGTCCAACCCACAACAAGCATGTAAAGCACTGAGATCTGGATCCCAATGGAACCAGTGTGCTCTAGCCCAAGAGACAATCTTGGTGTATTCCTGGGTCTCCTTGACTACCCAGCTTTGTAGCAGTTCGGTCACTAACTTGACTTTCCTTACTTTCCCTGGTGCCAGAATATGGTACCAGCTTGTAGGATGTTGTAACATGTTGCATTCACGTCTATGGGCTTGCAGCATGGATAGCTTTTATTTGTGACATTTTATTTTAAAGGCACATAACACTGTCAATGATTTAATTATGTTATTGGACTTGCTGGAGCAGGCCATGTGGTACAAGCAGCTAATCCTAGGAATGCAAGGACACTAGCAGGTTGTGGAACTGCAATTCAGCTGTAACTCTTGAAGTGCTGATTTCATCCTTGCTTGTACCTGAGGTCTTTGGAGGCTTCCAAAGCTTCATTTGCCTCAGTTGCAAAGCAGAATTCATGTGTGTTGAATGAATTCTACAGAATAATGCTCTATACAGCTCTGGCTTAGCATGGTGAGCTTTTAGCTAGCATAGGGAACAAGGAGTGAATGTGTCTTACACCACTTATGTCTTGCCTGAGAAGAGATAGTTGGATATGGAGGGACATGAGAAACAGAAGGAGTTCTTCAAAATCTGAGCCACAGAAAGCATGTAGTTTTACTGTGCTTGTGATACCTGATTATTCACACATATCACAGTTGTTGCCACAAGAATATCATTTATCTATGAGAATTTGATCCTTCAAGATGCTGGATTTCATGCCCCTAATCTGGTCAACAACTTTGGTTCTAGTTCTTGCAGGGGACTAACAGATGCAGCTAACTAATGGCTCATAATGGCATATTAGTCCCTGCTTATGTAAAGTATTTGGATTGACCCGCTAGAATAGATAGCTTGGTACATTTACATCCAATAGAGGCTTAATTATAGGTTTTAAAGGATCAGTACAAGAAGTACAGAAATAAATAGATCTTTAAAAAGAAAAAAAACATTAATGGTATTGCACTTATTCAGTTCAATTTATTGCATATTGCCAAAGGATACTGTATATATAGCAAGCGTATGTACTCAGGTTACAGAAATAAATTGATTTATTGGTGGTGTTAAACTGAAATGGTTGTAAAGCACAAAAGTATTTTAACAGCAAGCCAAGATATAAGCAATAAATTATGAAGTACATTGTTAAGAACATGTTTGCGTTTCCTTTTAATTTGAAGTTATGAGCTCAGTGAGCACTTAACTTTATTTCCAGTGTTAGTTACAGGTACTAATGGCTTCATTTACATTATGTACAATCATTACATTAAACTCACTCAAGCAAATATTTTCATAGGGAGTCACTAGGAGTTCTTATCTAAGGGGATAGGACCAGAATTTACAATGTATGGGAGCTGCCATTAAAATGTTAGTATCACTTAATGGTTTGAGGTGTCGGCTGCTCCCTAGAAGACAGGTTTTTTCACTATGGAGTGGGGTGAGTCTGCCTAAATGTTTTGATAGAGAAGAGCCGGCCGTGAAGGTGATCAGAGAAAGAGTGGAGAGCAGAAGGGCTTTGTGGAAATAGTTGATGAGTTTTTTCAATGGCAGGGGGAAGTGCTTGTCTATTTTTGTCAATGTTTTGAAAAATGTCATCAGCTCTCAAGGACTGTCAGCAGGTTTGTGAAGCTGGCACATTGGAGGGTGATAGAAAGAGAGCATTTGGCCTGTTCTTCTCACCTAGAAACCCTGCTCCTCTCGCCAACCCCCCGACAGCTGAGATTTCACTTCTTCGCAAGTCTGTGAGAAGGGAGGAACAGAACCAGACCTGAGGTCTGGCCCCAGGCGTGGGCACAGCGTGTGCTTCCCATGGGCAGGGAGCAAGCAGGGCAGACGGTGACCACCCTGCCCGCTCTGCGCACAGAGTGGAGCACTGGCCCTTCAGCCCCACAGCAGCAAGAGGGTGCTGAGTCTCCAGAGCCTGTGGTTTGCATTAGAGCACCTGTGGCATTTTCTTGTAGCATCGGGATGCAAGTGTTTCTCATGAACAGAGATCCTATGCAGGCACAGCAAGCAAAATTTGGGTCCTGACAGACTTACTGACATGCAAGAGCAGAGTAATTGCTCATGTACTCATGTACTGCAGGCATAGGAATGTCTGAGCTGTGCATGTTCAGACGTGGTCACCCAGGAAGGCAAGTTGAGGATTTACCCTGTACAAAAATGTGCTTAGTGTGGAAAGAACGTGTTACTAATTCAACTGGTTGTTCTCCTTGGTTTAAGCTGAAGCTCTATGTCATGATGGGATTTCCTCTGTGAGTCCAGGTTTTCAGGGAGGTCTATGTGTAGCCAGGGAGACTCCAGCAGAACCTTCAAAACCAGAATCCTTTTGCTCTAAAGTTTTTAAACTGATGAAACCCTGTAGGATAGGCTCAAGGACCAAAGGGAAAGAGCAGGAAGGAAGCAAGAGAGCTAATGTAAGCTGTGGCGGAGGCAAAAGGAACATGATAAATTAAGTGAAAGTACAGTTATGTTGCCTTGTCTGCTGCAAGCTTGAAAGATTAGCAGATCAATGTAGCCCAGCTGGGCATGATGAGGAACAAACAGACTTGAGAGTGGGCTTGTGAGGTTTGGAAGCCAACTGTGTTAGGTATAAAAGCAAGAGTTTAACTCTTGGATTTGTAAAGCTTTTACAGCTCTGATTGAGGACTAGATGAGAATTTAAACTTTTAGAAAAACTTGGGGGGAAAACCAGGTTTTCTGTGAATGCAGTACCTCTACTAGGAGGCGTATTTTTCACTGGTGGGGCCTGAAGTCCTTGAGGATACAGCTACAGAGCTGGTTGGGACCATTACCCAAGAAATTATTTTCCCCAGCCCAGCTCTGGCAGAGGTTGGGATGTCAATGGCCCGTCTGCAGGAAAGCAAACAGGATCTTAAGTGCTGTCAGGCAAGGTACATGCTCAGGCTTCATGGAAGTGAACTTTCACTGTCCTGGGCTTGTAATGTCTGGGGGAATAAAACGTTCACTACAGACATAAGTTAGCTTTTTCTGGGAGAAGTTCTTCAACGGGGTTGCTCATCAGTTGAGTACAAAAAGACCCAAATACTAACCTCCAGCATGAAAACAGCTGTTGACTAGTTTTTTTTCGGAGATGTCTTCCAAATTTGTGCGTGGCTTCTGATAAAGTGGGTGTAATGTTCCTGATACCAACAGTAACCCATGCAGCTGGCCCCAGAGGGGGCTTCCGTATTTTATATATGGTTCTCAAAAAATATGTTAAACTAAAGCATAGTATCTCTGCCTTATTCCTTAGAAGCCAATCCTATTCTTTGTGAGGTGTTTCTTTGCTTTAAATCCCAACCATTGAGATGTCTGTAGCTGACACTGGGTTTTGAAAGACAGCAGAGACAGATTTGGCCTTTCTCCAGAAATTATTTGTGGTTGAGGATGGGGAGAAGAAGCAAATAGCACATGCTGAATGTAGGGGAAACAGTACACAGACCAAGGGATTCACTAGCTTGTGCAAGAACACACACCCAACATAAAATGTTTTCGATCTACTGGCAAGTTAGTATTACAATTGGTTTTTACTTTTGCCCAACTTTTCTCACTGTATAACTTTGCTTCCAGCTATCAGTAATTTTTCCAACCTTTCAACATCTGGTTGTAATTCCTTCACCTTCATTCTACCTTGTCAGTGCTTGAATCTTCTGGGGTGTTATAAATATGTGTAGTTCTCTGGATATTGAGTTAATCATGTACTCATTGTCACTCTAGTAATCAGAAATGAAGTTACCCTTTAATTATGGAGAGGCATGTGTCTTTTGATGCTTTATCAGCCCTCGCATTGTTGACATTGAACCTTAAGGTTGTTGGAAATGTCTTATTCAGAATGCATTGGGGAAGGGTCCTGGTTATTTTTATAAATATCCTTCATTTCTCCTACTTTGGAAATACTTCCTTTTACCAAACATCCCTTCTCTGTAAAAAACCGCTAAGTGTCCAGCCAACAAAACTGTCTGCCATCTGCAGTTTTAAAGAAGTGGCTGAAAGCGTGGTTAGTGCACGAGTTCCCAGGGGAGCGTCACAGGGGGAGAGGCTGGTATGGTAATTGCTGACCGTGAGTGAGAGTCAAGGTGATTGCTTGGAGGAGTAGTAGCAAGAGATTGCTGCTTACAGCCATCCAAATTTGCTCCTTTGCATCTTGGTAATGAGCAATTAGGACTTGCAGAGCAGCTTTATTTGTTTGCCCTGGTTTGTTCAATGTACCAGGGTTAGCCTTATCTCCCGCCTTGTTATGAGGTCTTGAAGTTTCCAGGTAGTTGCTGCTACATTTTTGCTGCCTTGGAGGGTTTGGAGTAGCCTGTTAAATCGCACTATGACCGCAGAAGAGCTGGCGGCAGTGTAGCGAGGCAGTCATGAGATGTAGGACAAGGAGACTAACTTTATGGCACCAGTCTTTACTGGAGGGTATAGTTAAGCTTCCAGCTGTGGCCAAGGTTGCTTTTGGGATGGCAAAGTGCTGCAAAACAGGCTTGTGGGCCTGATTTGGGATCAAGATGGAGATTCCTTTGTTTGTCCTACAGCAACTCCGTGTACAGTGACAGCAGCGGGGCCATTTAAAAATGTTGGGATTTATACACAGATATTTTGCTTTGAATCAAGTTAAATTTAACTAAAGGGAATTTTCAAGCTGGGAAGTTCTCATTAGGATTAGGCCTGGATTTTCAAGCCTGGTGTTTACTGTAGCTGTGGTAAAATACCTTGGTTGGTTCTTGTATGCCATGTGAATGCTTGAACCTCTGAGCTATAAAGTCACCATAAACCATACCTCAAAGAGATATGTGAATATTTTACTAAAAGAAGAACAACTAGAACAGGAGTGATTGCCTGTAATCAGGCATGTAGTGCCTGACTTTTGCTTAAAAATAATATTGCAGACTTGAGGAATAATTTTCAGTGTTGATTACAAAGTGAACTAATTTCAACAAAACTGGGTTGGTCCGGATAGATCTTGGTGCTTAAAAACCTACCCTGATAAAGAGATTTGAAGCCGTGTTCTGAGCTGGGTTAGAAAAAGGATATGTTTCCCGTTTTTCTTTTCCCTCTAGATTTTTCTTTCCCTCTAGATTTTTCTTTCCCTGGCTGAATTAGCAGATACGACGTCTTGCTGGTTTTGTGACAGTGTGCAGCTGGCAACTTCTGCTCTTTGCTGTTATTTGAAATACTGCAAAGTGAAACAAAATCATTTGGGGTTGAAATGAGGAATTCAAGCCAAAACAAATTGTTACCATTTCTTGAATGTATATGCACATACATGTTTATATATATGTAAATATATTTTTTATACTTTTTAAAATAAATTGCTTCAGGTCTACCTGAAGCATTTTTTTCTCTCCTCAGCTGAACGACTGATCTAAAAGATCAATTATTCACACTTCTCTATTGGTGAGGGACGTTTGTCAGGTTTGTAATGAAATTGTACTATACTCTAATAGCTTCTCTTTCACAATTCCCCTTTAGGGCTTTTCTTTAACAGGTGTCTTAGAAAACTGACTTTTTAAATTTAAGGATCCTGTGTTATCAACTTCAACCTGGACTATAACTTTACCAACATAGTTTTTCTGCAAAAACTTGAATTTCAGAAAGTATCTTAAGGCAGCTGCCTTGCTTCCCCTTTAGGCATGTTTAGTTTCTCCGCTGACTCAAATCAGAAAGAGTGGGGAGAAATGTCATAATTTCTTCTCTTCTTTTTTAGTAACCTTTTCATCAAACATGAGGAGCTGCATGTCTTTGTGCTTTGAATAGTGTTATCCTTAGGCAATGGTAAGTAGAAAAATGTGTTTCTGCCTTGAAAATCTTATCACCTTGCTTTCAGATTCTTCAGTTTTCTTGTATCTGTCTGTCTGTGTATCCTTTGTGACTGGACATGAACTATAACAACATTATTTATGTAAAGTACAGGAAAGAGCTGTACATTAAGAGTTCAAAGTGAGATTGTAATTCAATAGAGATCAGGCATTTCTTTGATTGCAACTGGTTTGAAAAATGAAAATGAAATGCAAATAATCATAATTTCCTGGGTGCATTGCAGCCTCTGTGGGGAAAAATGGGTTAAGAGCTCTTGGGGTACCAGAGGCCTCTGGAGACCCTAAGTAATGGAGCAGTCTTTATTCAGATGCAGCTGGCTGGAGAGTCAGACTTGAATGACCTGATTGGAAAAGCTGATTATTTTGCGTCTCCAATCTGTCCTCTGAGGAGGAGATTTTTTTACATTGCTTGGGTCTGGGTAAGTGCTCTGTGGGTTCAGCCATCTCAGGATACCCAGGGATGGTGGGGCTGTGACAATGAGAAGCGCTGCGGTGAGAACAAAGAGGATGGAGCAGGAAGACTGCTGGCCAGGGAGCTGGGCTGCCAGAGGAAAGCAGGACCCTCCATCTCCTCAGTGCTGAGCAGGGTGGGACAGGGGTGAGGGGGGGACATGCAGGTGTCATAGTCACTTTTTTAAACCCGAGCCAATGGGACATTGATGGGAGTGATTTCAGTGGGGGCCATTTAGGGTGATGTGGGATGTTTCATATTCCATGTGATGTTAATGAGGCCTCTGTACCTGACTGAGAGATGATGGGACATCCCATCTTCTTTAGGTTTACTTACCTCCTTTAGTGAATCAGCCCCCAGAAGGACAAGACCAGAGGGGAAGGCAGGTGTTTCTTCTCGGGGCAGAGCCAGTCCCCTAGAGATTTCCCTGACTGTTACTAGAATAGTGGTAGATCCATCCAGTCTCCTGCTCAATCTCTGTGCTTGGTGGGAAGCTTTCAGTGAATGAAGCCAGAGGTTGCACATCTCTTGCCATGTTCTTCTCAATTTTGCCAAATGGCAGATGTTGAGGGGTAGTTTGTTCCTCCAAAACATGGAATAAGACTTGCCCTTGGTGAGCAGGAACTGGGCAGGAATCCAAAGTAGATGTCAATGCCTCAGTACAGTGCATCATACAATTTCAGCATCTTGTGATATAGCTTTAACACAGTGTGGAGGAGTGTGACAACTGGGTACATTCTGCACCTGGATTGTCATCACTCCTTGCCACAAAACTAAGGACTTTTGCCTATGAGTATCAAGGCAGTAGTGAAATAAGAAATCACTTAGCATTGAGAACCTCCTGCTGACTCTGTTTCTTCATTCCTGCACTGAATGAAGAGTTGTCTAACTACTATATGATGGTACCATGAAATATTGAATCAGGGAGGCAGTCCTAATGTTCCACCAGGTACTATAAGCAGCACAGCAAAATGATTAATGAGACCTGGCCTTAGCTTTGTCAAAGCCAGATCTGTTGGGCTGCAGAGTTCCTTCTTTTTTGGAATATTCTGCTCAACAGCACATTGCCATACAGACTCATCAGCAAATGAGTAGCAGATGGAGCAGTGACACGTTTTATCTTGCAGCAGCAGGGACATTGTATGTACTAGGAGAATTCAGAGAAGTTAGTTTCAGGCAAAGTATGTGATGAAAGAAAAGCTGCTGATCGTTTTCCTTTCTCTGCAAAATTGCAGATGGACAAGAAGAGAGGAAAGTGGATGTCTCAAGCAAGGCAGTAACAAAGAATGAAATGTTCAAGAAGTTAAAATTAAAGCCCCTGCTGTGGCAAAGACATACATCTCTGCCTCTTGTGCCCAACTGTTACACCATGGCTTAGTTTTTGTTTCAGATAGTATCCTTTCAATCAGGGCTTTACAAATTGGTAGGTAGAGCTACTGTTCTTTAAATGCCAGATGCTGCCTGTCATCAGAGAGCAGTTAATCCATATCCTAGGCCTTGTATAAATTGGTTCCTCCACCCCTCATAATATATAGCAGAAGAGACATTGTAAAGTAAAATCTGAAAACGAATCTGAGCTGAGACTGAGTTTCAGAATTTTTGGCTCCTGGGCTTTGCTCCATGTAAGTCTTTTCTTCTTTCCATGCACCATGATGTTTGCTAGGATGCTTAGGCTAGAAAATGCTGATTGTGAAGTTCAAGCCTGAGTCTGGATCCTGAAGCTAACTAGACTGTGAGAAAGAGTAAAGCAAACATTACAAAGCAAGGTCTTCATTTGTTCAGACAATATCTAACTGTTGTAGATGCAGTCATTGTCCGAGGTCTATGCAGAGTTTAACCTGTGATAGTTCTTTCAGTAATATATTTTTTCTCTATTAACAGACATGTGGGGGATGCTTGCTGCCAGGCTTATGTGGGTAGTGCTTCCTTCGCATTTTCTCCCTGATACTCCGACTGCATCCAGGGATTTGACAAGTGTATTTTTCCCAATGGTTATGTTGATCTATATGGAGAGAGCATATGCAGTTGGCAGCATGCTGTATGCCTTGCTGTTTTCCAGGTACAAGGCACATCCATAGGCATCTATTTGCCATGTCAACGCTATGCAGTATTGCTGGGTTTAGGCCAATGCACCCCAAAATGACTCAGCCCTCCAAGAGTCTGGTTGTCTTGAGACAGAACTTGTTCAGATGAAGAAAGAGATGTGACAAAGTAATGTTAGCATCAGGGAATGGGTCACAGTAACCCAATGACCGTTTGGGTCCTTTATCTCAGTCTCTGTTGTGTCTTGTGCAATAATTAATATCCTGTTTCAGTGCATGACCTAAGATATAATTCAATAGTCTGTTCTCCTCACTTGCCCTGTCTTATGACATCCTTGATGCACCAGGGGCTGTGACTTATAACAATAGACATGTTGGGAGCCATGGGCTGGTCTGTGAGGTTTGTCATGCTGCGTGGAGAGGGAGATGCCGGCAGCCAGAGTCAAGCCTGACACTTCCTGGATTTAAAGGTGTGACTGCACCACATCACCAGACTCTGTCTGGAGTCTGCAGCGTGAAACATGGTGACTAACAGGAGGGGACAGAAGGTAACAGGAGTGGGACATGTGTGTCAGCTCTAAAGCTTCCCAGACAGTAAGGATGCCTTGGTGGGAAAGTGCTTCCCCTTTTCCAGTCAAGTCACAAACATTGGCCAAACCCAATTCCCAGTCCAAATGCCTTTGGGACAGAGGATCTTTAACCATCTGCTGCTGATCTTTCTGCTGATTGTGGTCTAGTAAGAAATAGTTGGATTTTTTTTTTTTTTTTTTTTGGTAGTGGAACACGTTGTTAAAGCACCCAGCTCTGCACACAGACAGCAAAGCAGCCAGTGTGCCAACCAGACAACATGAACGAGCTTAGTGACCATGAAACCTAATAGTCCTGCTACAGATAGGCAGAGTTTAAAGAGGTGTTTTGCAAAGAACATCAGGCTAGCTCTTAGCAGCAAATAATAAAACTTTCCTGAAAATGGTCTGATCTCTATGCTAGTCACGGACTTTTGAGTGCTTTTGGAATCAGATTGGCTGTCATATAAAAAGTTGGTGAAGAGGATGTGACAGCTCCTTTTATCTATGTGAACAAAGTTTAAATGCACTCTGAGATGTACTTGCTCCTTCCAAGCCCAGATCCTCTACTAACTCCTCTACTTCTGGCCAGAGCTGCTGATATTTCACAGTTGTGCTGGTGCTGCAGTTCGCTTGGTCACTGCTTCCTTCTCCACCCCTGCTGGTGCCAGTATCCTCTCCACGGTTTCTCTACCTGTATTAGTAAATTTAACTCTGCAATTGAACATAGGACATGGCTGCCTGCACTGTCATGAAGTGTCACTCATGCATCTTCTTCCTGACACCAATGCAAATGCAGAATACACGAAGTTGTTGCACGTTATAAAGATTTCCTGGGAATCCACTCAGGCCCACTTCACGTAAATAATGTGACTCTTCTGAGTGTGTACCAACGAGATATTTGTGCTGCCCCATCATGTGTGCTTTCTTCTCCTTTCTTTTTTGAGGTGTGTTTAGATATGGATACAGATCTGCACTCGTATACCAGCAAGTGATCCATATGATGTTCAGATATGGGAAAACTGGAAGTGATCACCTGTCAGGGTCATCACCTTGAGATGTATGAAGGGCACGTTTGAGAGATCTAGGTTAAGAACATGCTCTTTTTGTGTATGTGTTCAGTCCCTTAAAGAACAAAAGAAGGAGCATTTATTCACACTAGTGTGGGTTTTGTTTTCTGAATTTCAACTGAAGAGAATAATAGAGCCAATCTGACCTGCTTTTTGATAACATGCAACAATGATGCTCTAATGACAAGTGCACAAGTCCAGATATTCTCTGCAATCCTCTATCTTTCCTGAAGATCAGAGACCATGTAATGACAGCCATAATGAGTCTCCCATAGAGATCGAGCTGCAGGTTTTAGTATTTTGCCGATTGGAAACAATCACATTTTTACTGCAGGAGAAAAAGGGAGGCAGAGTGGAGAAAAAGGCATTCTGAGAACAGTCAGCAATTCTGTGATGCTCAGATGATCTGCTGAAATACTGGCCTTGTCACACCTGGCTGGATGGGGCAGAGCTGAAACAAGAGGGATTGTTTTCCCTTTGAAAACTTTAGAGCTTTTTACTTTGTGAGTGAGAACAATGAGCCAGTTGTTGGCACATAGAGCTTTTACACCAGAGTAGGGAATATATGGGGGCCAAAACTTTAAATTGCCTGCCAATTGCCTGGTATATTCTGAGAAGTCATTTCTGAGCCTTCATTCTGAGACACACATTCAGTGTGGTCAGGGAAGGTCTCACTGTGCACTTCAATCACCAGCTCGTCTTTTCCAGGACACTGACTTTCTGGTTGGATGGCAGATGCAGACAGCCTTGTGAGAGTGGGAGGAGAAGAGGGTGCTGGAGGCACATGTTGTTGCTTTCATTTATTTGACAACCAGTGGCTGGAGACCTGACTGATATAAAGAGCTCCATCATGTTTTGTTGCTTACAAAGTGGTACCTGTGTTCCTCACAGCCTGCCTCCGGGCTCTTCCTCACTGAGTGGCATTTTAGACTTCAGAGCTGGGGGAGCTATGTGAGTAGTGGCAGGTCATGACCCTAACAGACAGTGCAGGATGAGGGATTTGGATGGAGCAGAGAGCGAGTGCCCTGCTCCTCAAGGAGAGTGGCAGCTTCTGAGTGTTATGAAAAGGGACATGTTTGCCTTCTGGGGAGGATGGGGAGATTGAGGCTGGTCTCTGTCACAAATGACTGGAGGGATGGGAGAGGGTGTTGTTGGTAAGAGATAGGGATAATTGGACATCAAGCAGTGATGGCCTGAAGTGCACACTTTACTAAAAATGCAGCAGATCTGAAGCAGCATGAAGTCCCCCTGTGTGATGAACAGGGTCTGGAGGAGATGAGCACAAGCCGCATAAGGCTGAGGCAGCCTGAAGTCAGTCTGTGAGCTGTCAGTGTGGCACTTAACCGCAGCTGAAGACTCCAGGGTGGTGCCTAGTGTTTTCATCAGTGCTTTGCCATGGACTCCATGCCTACTTTACAGGTAGACAGTTAAAATATCAAACAGCAAGGTGCTGTGTCCAGTCACCAACAGAGCCAAGATTGCAGCCTTGACCTCCGCAGTCCCAGCCCTGTGCACTTCCCCACTGGCAGCACTGCTGAGAGGTGGTCACTCAGATTGAAGTGCATGGGATCCTCTTGTGTTTTTCAGCCTGCAGAATGTGAAGCTGCACACAACAAATCGCAGTTGTCTGAGCAGATGGAGGCGCAGTCTCCTTGCTGCCACCAAGAAGTCTCCTGAGTTAGTGCAGATAGAAGCATTGCACACTCTCATCTCTTGTGACTTAGAGCCTGCAAAGCAAACCACTAGAAACCCTCCTCTAATCATGGTGTCACATGTGCAACACCTTAATTAGGCAAAACTGGCACTAAAAGACTTTCTTCCTTCCCTTTCTTAGTGTAGCCTGTCCCACCATCTGCTGGGGAAAGACAGTTTGGTGAGTGATTTACAAAAAATATTAAGAAGTCCCTTTCTGCTGTTCATGAGTAACTCTCCTCCAGTGCTGCGGTGTCTGAAATCCTCTGCAAAACCGACTCCTAACGTTGTCATTAATGTCTCTGGCATGGTTGGGAGGAATGAAGGATGAGCTCTAGCTGAACATTAATCTCAGATTAGTCTGGTTTAGTAAAAAGAAAAAAAGGCAATTGCATAATTTCTGAAAACCAAAGGGAGACAGAATCCTATTCATTTAGATGTAAATCACTTTAAAGTGCTGCTCTGGGTTGAAATTTAGTTGATGTTAAATTTGTCAGTTTAAAAATTCAGGGGAGAAGAGAGAAGGGGGAGAGAGAGAGAGACTGCTGGACTGCTTTCAGAACTCTCTTATAATCCTATATATTTAGAACGAAGTGAAATCCTACCTTGTGGTAGTACTACAGATTTGTCTGAAGGAAGAGGAGGGAATATTTGCCTTCCAGTGCTTACTTTGAACTTCTGAGCTTATTAGAGCCCTGAACCAACATTCAGTGCAATTTTATTACCAGTTGAGTGAATTTGTATTTTTCATTCAAAGTGATTATTTCCCTCCCTCTAGCTGTCAGAGAGATTCTTAAATATCCTTTTGCTTCTACTGATCAAAACATTAGTGGAGCGATATGAAGTTTGGACCTGCTATTCAGCACCAGATTCATCAATCTTTTGCGTTTCTGACAGATGTTAACTAAAAGCAGCTGTATGTTAAAACTTTCCTTTAGTGACCAACACATAAAAGTATTGGAAATGGGGAGGAATAACACAATATATTATGTGCTGTGAATGTATAACTGAAACAGATAAAATAGCTTGAAAATAAAAAACATGCAGTTTGATGTGATTCATTGTAGTGTTTGGGAAGTATTTAACAGTTTAATTTTCTTAATGATTATAAGTGTTTGTTCTGTATATTTCTAGTAAATATTCACATAGAATATGCAATTTAGCCTCTTATATCCAAGGCTGGAATTAATTTGTACAAAATTCCTCCAGTAAAAATATATTTCTTTAATACTCCAGGCACAGATGCTGCCAATTCTTTAGAAATTTCCACGGTTACCAAGATAAAATGTATGTATTATGAGACAAGTGTAATAGATCATGAGTTAGTCACTTAAACCTGCAGGAAACATATTTATTAGGGCTTAATCTGTATTATTAAGCACTCATGGGGAATTCACTATTAAAGGATAAATCACTGTCACTGATGATCTCTAAAATGCGATGTATGCTGACTGTGATCTTTCAGTCTTCACTGTACAGAAAACAGGCAAAACATAATTTCTAGATATGCATGAGTTCAAAGTGAAATCTCTTGAGTCGTCTGCATGGTCAGTCCTTGCCCCAGGCATCACAAGTGCTCACTTTTGGGTGAGTGTCTCAGTTTGCAGAAAGGCTTGGCCATAAGGCAGTGTGTGCAGCCAGGCTCACAGCTTTTTGAGTGGGAAAATGTGCTGTGGAGCCTGCCTGGTGGATGCAGTTAATCACACAAGGGGTACCTGGTGACAAAACAGATCTTTTCCTGAACATTAACATCTGCCAGCTTGTGCTGCGTGTGTGAAATGATGCCTGGGATGCAGGGGATGGGCACACCACAGCCTGCCTAGAATGTACCTCTATCAACAACCAAGTGCTGCTGCTCATTAGTGCTTGATGAGTGTGGCAGGGGACAGTGGCAGTCGGACGTGTGAAAGGCAGGGTTTTGGTCAGATATTCTGGACTGGGGGAGAATGTGCTGTTGTGAACCTTACTAAATACTGAAACATACCTCCCTAGATCCAGGGACTCATGGTTGGCCTCACAACATGTGCAACATGTTGAGTCTATTCATCAACCCTACACGTGGGGCAAAGCAGAGCCTCTGACAGGAGGTTTTGTGTCTCGGACCCCATTCTGCATTATAAAGTTGTCATTTCAGTGTTCAGAAGGCACCGTTCCTGGAGGGCTGGGGCTCCATTTCCATGACAGTTTTGACTATAGATAACCAGAAGGTTTTTAACCTAGATGTTAATGAAGTAACATGTATCTTAATAAATGTATTTGTTTGGAGACACACTTGAGCTCTGGTTGCCCTGGACTTCCGTGTATTAAGGGAAAAATGATTTAACTCGTGAGTACCAGGGGTTTAGAAGAGCAAGTAATTGGACAGAAATAGGCAGCAAGTGGCAGTGTAAGCTGAGGACAAAATGCTTTGACCACTGTGACCTTTTGAACAGCCTTATTGACAGAAGGTGGCTCCTATTTGACAGCTGTCAAGGACAGCAAAACAGGAAAAAAGCCTTAAAATTCTGCTTGACAACAAGCAGGAATCTTCAAGAGGCACAACATGGTAAATCTTTTGCTGCTGGTCCATCCTGAAGAATGGAGATTGGTACGTACATCATGGCATTCAAACAGCACCCTGAGTAATATTTGAGTTCTGTCCATTAGGCATTTTATGTAAGTAATTTTTCTGATGACTGCTTGATTTCATTTGTGTTTGTTTTGATACACTGTGAATTCAATTCTGAGTTGCACCACAGTATTTTCCCCTTTGACAGCATGTCAGAGGCTACGAAGTATGTTCATATGAAGTGTTCTTAGTATTGTCAGAATGACATGAAGTGTCTTAGTTTGAGGGAGGAAAAGGTCTTTTCTTGTTGCAGCTTAGTGCTCAGAAGTCCACAGCAGTAAAATCTGCTAAAGTAAATGTTTCTCTTCAACAGTGTCTGAAAGATAAATATCTAGTGTGATCACCAGACTGTGGCCGTAATTCACTTTTAATTCCCCCACAAGATCCAGGAAACCGGAGACAGAGACTGAAAAGACTATTAGGTTATCTGCAGTCTTTCATTTAGAATCTTTTCATTGACTAAGAGTAGGATTAAAATCAGTCCATTATTCCTCCTCTATACACTTTTCCTACAGCCTTATTAAATCTTCTTTTAGATAGCTTTGAATATAAAGGACAGAAATTATTATTAAAAAAATACTAATTCAGAATTAGAAAGTATAAAACTATGTATTGTTAAAAATAGATGCAGACCCCTGTGTCAGTCTAGTTTCAGATCCAAAGCTGTACTTCTACTCTTGCATCTTTCAGATGGAACACTTAGTTTAGCCTGGTAGGGATGTTAAGTATTGACATCAGCGGCACAAGTATAACAGAGATTAATTTGATTCCATTCCTTATGCTACTTCTTTCTTCAATCTATATTTCACTTGAGAAACTTGATTTGGTGTCAGATGGAGTTGCATGTGGTAGAGAGTCCTGGCGTTTTGTCGCTCCTGCCTAGATGATATTAGTAATGTTTCAAAGGGTGCTGTAAAACATGAAAGCAAGACATAAATCACTAAAGGTAGCCTAGCTGCTGTAGAACTATAAAATAGTTGCAAACCTTTTGCATTTTCTGCAATGATGTTGGAAAAGAACTTGACCTATTGACTGCTAATTCTGCTGATTAAAAATGGGGGACAGCTTCATATTAGCAAGATGAAATCTATCAGACAAGCTACCCCCTTGTTCTTACAGTCATGCAAAGTAATAAGGGAAGAATAGTGGTAAGTAACACATGCCTAGTTTTTTTGAACTGACACCGGAGCTGGCCAAAAGGCAGATTTTCCACCTTGTAAAACAACTTTTTAAAAAATTTTGTTTTGTGTAAGTTTGAATCAGACTGCTACTAAATATTTTGACACTTCCTGTGAACCGGATATCCCGGCAAAATATTATTTTGGAAAAGGTGGAATATGTCATTGTAAATTTACTCCCCTTGGCCCACACTGCTTTTGGGCAACATGCGTTTTTCAGTATCACCACTGCTGCCAGAGGCCACGAAACAGGCAGGAGTGGTTGGGGGCTGGTGGTGTGGGGTTTGTTCTGTGCAAGGTGCTCTGAGCTGGTGCCGCCGGCTCCCGGGTGTCTGCCAGGCATGGGCCAAGGCAGGGCCACTGGTGGCTGGGGCTGCCCTGCTCTGTCACCTCCCCTTGGTTACTCAGGTTCCTATTCTTGCTGGCTCTGGTCTTGCCTGTTTGTCATTCAAGACCCCCTTTTGTATTAAGTGCTCCCGGTTTTCTGGATGTAGGCACATCCTCTGTGTACGTACTCGTCACCGTGGCTTGCCATGGGCCTTGGTTTCTGTGGCCCAAACTTCCTCAAGTACACCGAGCAAGTTCCTTGTGTCTCTGCACTTAATTGCAGCCTAGTTTTAATCTCTGGATCTTCTCTTTGGGTTGTCCAAAGTCAGTCAAGCCTGTTTTGAAAAATGTATTCTGACTCGATTGGTAGAGAGTATTTTGGATTAAATTGGCTTCCACAGGAAGTTTCTGTCTACCTCATCATATGCCATTTCTAGGATTAATATTGCTTGCAAACCTACTCTGCTTTTGGGAAACTTTCTTTCACATGGACCTCGTTCCTAGAAATCCTTTGTCATCTCAGCCTCAGGTTTATCTTCTGTGCTTTGTATTATTTGCTTGGATGTTTCCACTGACATTTTAGTCTCTTTTAAGAATTAAGGGTTGTGGTACACAGTTCTGCTTTCACTAACGTAGGTGTTGCCCTGACCTTGCTAAGTCACCTGCAAAGTCTGATTTCCAGTTTGTCCAAGTTGGTAGCTATGCCACAATTGAAATTACATAAGTGGTCTTGGTTGAAGTCGTGTTTTTCCACTAAAAACGCTTTCCAATAGTTTCAGCACTGAGTATTTCTAGGAAGTTACATGGCTGCGCAGAACAGTTTTGAGTCACTAGAAGACTAATTTCTTCGCCTCTGTTTCCTCTTTGTTTGAACCAGTGCCAGAAACTGGCACTGTGCAAAGTGTAAGAGCTACTTGGCTGGTGATTCACATAGATAATCCTGCAATGTGGTTGGGAGGCTGGGGAAAAGAGTAGAAATGGCCAGATTTCTCTCTGCCCTGCCATGAAAGATGGACACTTGCCACAGGACATGACAGTTTGCTGTGTGGAGTTGTTGCTCTTGCTAAGCAGGTGTTGCTTGATCTGTGCAGGAGTTTGCAGCCATGTCCTTAGGTGTGCTCCTTGCTGTTATTTCTATTTTCATTCACTGGAGGTGCTGCTGCTGCCTTGACTTTTTCGCCTGTGGGTTAAGTTAGTCCAGAAACTGAAGCCAGGAACAGTGTGGCACTGCATTACTAAGTTCCCTGCCCTTCTCAACACTATAGTGGGCATACTTTTAGTGGAGTTAGTCTTAAAAAACCAACCCCCCAAACAACCAAGAAAACCGATGCTACCTCCTGCCCCCAATTTTCGTTTGAAGATGCATGTGCTTTGCTTCTCTTGTGAGTGGGGGATGAACTTGTTAGAAGTTCCATTATTTTGTACACCTGTCTGCAGGTATCACATGATTTGTGATAAGCTTTAGATTAGAAGCACTAGTCCATGATTAATAAACCACAAAGAGAATGCATACATGTTTTTTTGTTAATGCATTAATGCATGAAATCTGCATATTTTAAAGCAGATGCTTGTATGTGAAATGAAACTCTGGAACCAGAGGGACTCAGATTATAGCGAGCTGCTTCTACAGGACAGTGTGTATAGGACATTGTAATGAAGAATGTATCCAAACTGGTAAAGAAAATGAATGTAAAAGAAAAATTATAGCAGTGTAAAGTGATATGAAATAGAATGAGAGTATTAGGATGTAATACTAAATGGAGGTTAATGTTTGGGCAAAGAAGAAATATTGTTCCTGAACTGATGTTGTCTGTCTCTCTTCTTCTTGGCTAAGCTTGTCAAACCTGCTGGCTAACATCGACTAAAGTGTATTCATAAGTAATAAGTCTGTGGTCTGTTTTGTCTGTTGAGTTTGATGTTTGGTAAATTCCTGTAATCCACTGAAACTTTGACTTTGGTGTTTTGTAAGCCCTGATCCCTGAATCTGTCTTGTTCTTCTATTCCCTTCCCACTGCATTGTGGCTAACTATGAAGGAATCTGAACTACATGGGGGTTAAACTAGTGTTGCTAATAGATTGTAGCAGGTGATTAACCAACACAGGATCTGTCTGATTTACATCAAAATTTGTGAGATGTTTTCCACCTCTGGGTTTTGGGGATCACAGTTGCCAGTTAGCATGACTACTGGTTGGGATGCTGGTTCACAGTGAATGGTCTCTATTTGGTTTTCTTGGGACTGCTATCTGCTTTCTGGCCCCGGCTCAGGCCAGCAAAGCCCCAAACTGCTGTAGCAGAGAGCAGCGTGGCGCTCTGCTCTGCTGGGTGCTGCGGCTCACCTTGGGAAGCAGAGAGGAGACAGGGCAGGGTACTTGCCTTGTCATGGCTGACACAGGCACTCTGCTCAATGGGAGCTTTAATTTGCTGGAGTTGTCAAACTGGGATATTTTGTGAGCACAAAATCCTCTTTAAAAATCCCAAACAAACAAACAAAAGTACCCTTAGGAGTGAGGCAGAGCCAAATTGCAGGAATAAATAACCCAGGGTTAGACAAACATAAACATTAAAAAAAAAATCCCGATACAAATGTTAGAGAAAGAGAAAAATGCCTGGTTTTGGAGAAATGAGAGTTCATCTTAAGTGTCTCTGATAATAGACTTAGGCTTAGCCAGCCATGGTCCCAGGCAGCTTCACAGATACCATACTCGCTCTCTGCCTCCAGGCTGCCTCTCATGCTGAATATGATTGGGGACTTCTCTCTTCTTCCTCCCCTATGATATTCAATTTCTCACTTTGTTTGGTAACTAGGAGAGGGCTTCTTTTATAGCTCACCATAGTTCCTGCACGCAGTCATGTGCTGAAGGCTAGCTACAAACACCCTGCTCACCTTTGGGTTGGCAGAACCCTACCCAGCTGTGAGTAGTCCCTTCATGGAGAAGGTCATCCCAGGCTGGAGCAGGTTGACAGTTACTGGCTTGATTCTGTTCTCTTCTGCTGATGTGTCCATCAGTCACATGGTGTCCTTTCTGGCAGGCGTTGCCCCTTGTGCAGTGAAGGGTCATTTAATGCAAATGGCTATAGAAAACATGCGTTGGATGTGGAAGGAGGATGTGAGCTCTGCTTTTTCATGCCACTGTATTCCAAAGGACACCACTATGATTTTTAACTTTCCTTCGTAAGTTCTTTTTTTTTTGTTTAGCTTACCCCACCTGCTACTGATTGCTGTAGGTCTGTCTTTAACCATATGCCCTCTGACTTCACCTTGCAGGTTAATTTCCCCAGCAGGTTTGGCCGAAGATATTAAAAAATTGTACAAATTGCTATAATCGCAGTTTGCTGTGACATATCTGAACCATGGCTTAGGTCTGACCTGAACATAAGAACAGAAGGCTGTAGAGCTAAGGTTGTTTAGGATGGATCTAACTTCAGAGTGGCATTTCCCACTAAAGTAAGTACACTTTTATGGTCATATATAGAGCACTAATGTGGATAGAAATGTTCCACTAAAAACCTTACCTGTGCATGAGGTGGTTTGCTGTGTGTAGGGTTAGCCATGCCCTCAAGGCATTTTGGGAATCTGGATCATATAGAGTCAAATATGGGCAGGTGTTGAAATGTGTGAGAAGCAGGGTAGTGATTTGGCCTGGCAGGTGATGCACTGGCCTTGGAACAAGGAAACTATTCTGATTTTCAGCAGTGCTGTGCTGGGACCCATTAATCCATTACCCTTTGCATCCTCTCTGTTGGTTTTGTCTGTTCACACAGCAAGTGCATGTCTGTCCATTGGTGCACAAAAGAGCCTTGACCTTCTCTGCTATCACTGTATGATCCCACTGGTATAAATAATGCATAGAGTTTTTAACAGCCCTACCTACAGCAATCAGCAGAGATTGGCACTTTTTTAAAGCCCAAAGTATGCTAAGATACCTTCTTTTAGATGGAAAGCTTTCCAGAGCAAGAAGTCGAAGTGCTACTGGAGTATGTTGCCCTTAAGTAATAACAGTGGATCCATATGAATAATTTCAGAACCATAATAGGACAGTTTAGTTCTGGATCCAAATCCAAGATGTGCAGTTCAGTGTGAATTTCTATTTAGTGCAGCTTTGAACTGGTCCTCAGGGTCATTACATGTGCTTCTGTCATTGAATCTCTATAAAAATGCCGTGTCTAGTGTTAATTTTAGTAGCAAACCTATATCATCATTGTTTAACCGCATAGCCTTCCACAGAGAACTGTTGAAAGTAGGCTGCCAATTTGCTTCAAGATTAAAATTAAGGCCAGTAAAAGTCTGTGTCTGTATGTGCACACAGACACACACGTATGTATATACACATTTGTATATTGATCCAAGGCAGAAATCTCATTGGTCAAGAAATTCAGAGAATAAACCCAATTGCACTAATGCATGTCAGCTGGTACAGTAATCTGGGAGATCAGCCCTTCTTGCCTGGTACTTCCCAGGGGCACCTTTTGTTATATTTGTTGGAAAATCTTGTAATCACAGGGAAGGGAAAGGAAAGCAACAGCAATTCCACTTTACCCTTTAGTTTTAACGAAGGATCAAGGGCCATTTTCAGGTTGCCCACAGCTCCAGTGGCTCCAGGAGTTTTTGCTGTTAACACTAGGCCTGTTCTTTAGCAGCTGGAGATGTAAACATACAGCAATCAAGCATTTAATTTAACTTTGTGGGGCTGCATAACTTTCAGTTTCTGAGGCAAATTGGCTGCTATTAAAGAGAAACACTGATGTTTAAATATACATTCATTCCAGCGAAAGGCTGGAGGAACTTTTTAATATTTATGGTGCAATAATTGATCTTTTACCACTGTCAAAAGCTGTTAAAGACTTATCAGCTTGCTATTTCAGCACCATATGCTCTACACAAGTTTCTCACCATGTGTCTTTCCTGCACTTTAGGGGAAGAACATTTGTTAGAATATCAAAACAGAGAATCACTTCTTCAAATGATGGTGCCTGTGTAGATGTGTGGGACTTAACTGTAAACCCTCATTTCTATTCAGACCTCTTGAGTATGGAGAGGTCTAGGGGATGTACAGTTGGCTCTTTGTGTAGTGAACCATGGTAATAGTATTTTGTCAGAAAAAATGGTGTTTGAAACTGCTTTAATGTTGGCCACAATAACTTAATGCAGTGCTGTTGTAAAGGTACCAAGCTGCAGCCTTGGAGTAAAACAGATGTTCTTTTCACTAGCACGTTTGCCTCATTTAGCTTTTATTGTCATTGCTTAAGTCCTGACCTTGCATCTTGTTCCCACTCTTTTTGAAGTCTTACTTGCCTCTTGCCCACCTATAAAGCATAGGGTGATGGTGGGAGGTCCCTGGGGGCCCACGAGGCCATAAGAAACAAGGTCTTCATAGACCACTGAATACACTTGAAGTAAACGCTTTACTTCTTGCCTGAGTTGCTGCATGCAGATTGACACCAAGGGTCAGGGATAAATGAACATTGTGAAATATTATGTGCCAGGTTAACTCTTCAGCTGTTCGCTCTGCTGTAGAGCTTAGGTGTTAGGGCTTAGCTTGGCCACTTAGAGGTCTTCACTGGTAAGGAGAATTCAAGTGGGGCCAAGTCAGTGTAAGTAGTTCCTGTGGTCTCTTGCCCCCACAAGTCCAGTGCGGGTGGAGTTTGTACTCTTCAGGTCTCATCCTGGGAATAAATGCAGCATGTAGGTGTCTGCATCACATTTTTGCCTTCTAGTGGAGTGCAGAAGAGTCTCAGAGAGCTTCCCTATCACCTGAGCATGTTTCCATCACGATCACTCTCTGCCAGCCTCACCCTCATTTTGTACATCAGAAATGCTTAATTAAAATAAAAAGGATTGAGAAACGAGTTAGAAGCAATAGTAGCATGAGAAGAAGAGCTAATTAAATTTGATTTCTACTTAATTTTATTGTATAGTGAATTTCTAGAGAAAGAGGGATGAAATTACTTTCTGTAGTTCATTAAGATCCTGCTTAAAGGCTCAGCCATACGGTAGCCAGTGAAGAGGGGAAGAAGCCAGGCTTTCAGTGAGACTTGTGTCTGGGTGTAGGATAATCACGGTCTTGCTAAAGACCCTAAAGCATTGAAGAATTATAGGCCTCCTTCAGTGGTGACTCTGTGCCATACCCCCACCTGAGAGTTTGGACTGTGTCCGTTTTTTGAAGCTATATAATTTTGCAGTCCAAGCTTGCAAAGTCTGGAGCGGAAGAAAAACACTGGCAGATTTCAGAGCACCCTCAGCTGCTGCCTCCACCAGGAGAGTCCTTGCAGGATTCAGGCCAAGACATAGTTGGCTGGGCCTCTTTGTAGACTAAGGCCAGATGGACCTATTTATGGATGACTAATTGGATTCCTCCCTCAAGGAAAGCTGGGGGGTGTGAGGCACTCGGTTCCTGTTGCTTTTTATCTGTGTGATTTGGGCCCCTTCCTCTTTCAAGCTCCTATGAAAAAATCCCTGCATAACATCTCAGAAGGAGGTTACTGTGGCAACCTTAACTCTTGCTTTCTTGGCTGTGTAGCAGATATGGTTGTGACTTATTATGAGACAATTTTTGAAGATTGTGGAGCTTTTACAAATCTGCTTGTTCTCCACAGGGAAGGAGAAAAGTTATGATGGGTGGTAATGCCTGCCCCAGCAGCTCCATCGAATTCAGAGCTCCTCTTTTACGTGAAATTACAGCCCTCCTTTATTTTGCTGATCTTTCATCAGGTTTTCTTCCTTTCCCTAACCTCCTAGTGACCTATTCTGTCAGAGAGTATCTAAGAGCATTTATAGACCTCCTGTAACTCAGCAATGCCTTTGAAGACTAGGATGTTAAACTGTGATCTTTTTTTCCTGCTGTTTTTCCTCTTAACCTTACTCTCTGATTTTAGCCGTGTTCACAGGATGCTGGTTTCCTCTTAATGCACAGCTGGCTGTCAGAATCAAGAAAGACTTTTGGAAGCAGCCTGGAAGTAGAACTTACTTAGTGTGAGCTTCCTGACAACAGTGCTGAGTGGCTTTTCAAAGTCATGTTTTGCTGTGAGGACTGTTTGGAACTAAATTAGATTATCTGAGTGTGAAGCAATCTAGTATGATCCTTGATGGATAGCCCAAGGGTGGGAGTGATGGGAGAGGAGTAACACCCTCCAAAACCACTACTTTTGTATATTCACCTGTAATTGAATGAGGTTTGTTTATATGCAGTAAAACAAGATGCGGCAAAAACGCTGAGAATAGGAGCAAACAGAAATGTCCCAGTGTACCTGTGTTTGACGATTGCTTTCTAACTAGACTGGCAAGGCCAAAAAAAGTATAGAAATTTGGGAGAAGTTACCATGACAGCTGTACTTCACTTTAGTTGAGGTAAGAACTGACATGAAGACTGATAGGCTCGAAACTGCAGCATCTGTGTGCCTGGCGTAGTGATGTGGTGCTGTAAGCACAGGGCTTGGAGCCAGGACACCTGGGTGCCGTATCCAGCTTCTCTACTGCAGCCCTGAGGATGTTACTCACCCTTATGCTGTTATTTCTCCTCCTGGCTCTTGTCTGCTTCATCTGCTGAGACTGTTGACTTTCCTCTGCAGATGCTATTCCCCTGTATTTGAACAGCACCTCACGCAATGGGGCTTTGCTGCTTCTTCAAAGATTTCTTAGGTTTAGTAATGTATCTGATGCTGAGGAAATGCCATCCTTGAGTCATTTTGATTTGGGGATGAGTCAAGCTCTGTAATATTCCAAAGGGTCACAGCAAAGTGGTTGGTCCCACCTCGGTTCCAATAGAAGGAGTTTGGAAGGAAGGATGTAGTCAGGTACCACGTTCTGGATCTGATGGCCTGCTACTGACAAATGCATAGGTATTAAGATCTTTTACGGGCACTTGATGGGGAAGATTATTCAAGGCCACAACACAATTCTGGAAGAGAGCTAAGTCCATCCCTGAGCAGCCAGTGAACCTGTGGCACTTGGCTGGAAGGTGGCAGGTTCAGATCTGAGTTGCTGCCATGATGGACTTCAGCTTGGGGGTTAGCACTTCAAACAAGCATCTTGGGTGCTTATCTGTTTTCTGTTTTTCATAGCAGAAGGCAGAAACACAGAACAACTGCTGAATAGGTACATGGTGTGCATAGTGGAAATATTTCTCACGTGTGGATCACAGCTGTGATTCTTTCCCACCAGTATTTAGAAGCATGTTTCTCTTTTCTCCTGCAGACAACAGAGATTGAAGACAACGACGACCTGGGAAAACAGATAAGTGACCAGCGTTAGCAGTCCAGTGATGCTTTAATCACGTGATATGGACTCAGTCTCAGACTTAGCTGTGTATAATGTGACTTGAGATCCTAAAGACAAAGCCAGTGCTCCCTTGATCTTGCATTCCTCATGCAGCTCCAATACCTTTTAATGTCACAGGGAGAGCTGTTAATCTGCCAAAAATGCAGAACTGATCCTTACATCACTGCAAGCCCTTTCTGCTAATAACTGAAAATATTAAGCAGATGCATGTTTATGTACAATAGGTAACATATCAATGTATGTTTCAGTAACATAGTAAAATATTCCTCAGCAGTGTGTAGTGAGGGGAGACTTTATTGAGGACTTTTTTTCCTCCAGAAATGGAGAAAGTGTTGACAAATCTTTGAAAGTGCATTGAAATTAAGAGGTGCTACACAACAGTCAGAGATCACAAACTTAATTAATTACTAATTAGGTTGCATTTCAGTACAACTTAATTAATTCAATACCTCATTCATCAGGCAAAACAGGAAAAGGTTTCTCTACTGCAGGCCACATTGCAGGCACTGCAGACAAGCCCTTGGGCGGCACTAAGTAAACCCAGCTCCTATGGAAATTAACAAGATACTTCTTTACGTCCCACGTGGCCGTTGATATTTGGAGTTGCTGACAGAGCAATGATGGCCAGTTCGAGGACACACCACCATGAAGCAAGGCAGAAGCCATGCCCATGCACATTTGGCCCATGCATTGCTAAGGAAAGAAAAAGGTTCATAACACTCTCTGAAGTAAATAATTGTCCTCGATTATGAGCTTGAGAGCATGAATCATCTTTAATCTGCATTTTCTGTATTCTGCACCAGGTGCCAAGACAGTTATAGTGAACAAATTTTTGTGTAGGGTTGATTGACTTCTATCTGAATTACATTAGGAAATAGAGATCTGCATAGAACAGGAAGCTCTGGCCACCTCCAATATATTATCTTCTCTTATTAAGTAAAGTTTGTGTGCTTTCCTTTTTTCTTTGTGTGCCTTAGTATGCCTCTGTCTCCTATATATATTTGCTCTTGCCAAATCAGTAGGAACTTAGTATCTTTCTTATTGTCTTTTTGCTGACTTTAATTCCAACTGGTCAACAAGTTCAGTAATTCCCGGGCATAAACAGTGCCTGCTTCTTCTTAGGAGATGAGACTAATACCTTTTGTATTTTGTTTCCTGCTCTCAATTAATTATATTTCTCATAAAAGAAAACCTGTTTTCTTAGAAGTATTGTTTTAGAATTAAGAATATAGTGGCAAGTGTGACTCCCCAAGGCAATTGTTTCCTTCTTACAACTTCTAAAATATATGTTCCTAGGATGGTACTAAAATGAAGTAGAGAATTCACTTTAGACAAGGTATTAGATGATGTGCGCAACATAATTACTATGGAAATTACTATAATCAGTACAGCTAAGTATAAAGTTTGTTTCTTGACTTCAGTAATTTAGCATTATTTTTTTTTCTTTTCCCCACTAGATTTAATGATCCTGAATTAGAAGAATTAGATTCAGTTGCAAAAGAAATCAAAAAAGAAAATAACCATGTGCAGTTGTTTTAAAAAGGGCAATAGAAAGATGATACTGCAGTGTTCCACCTCTTTTTCTTTAACTCAATGAGCTCTGTTACATTTGATCAGTCTTGTAATATTTTTCAGAACTGCTTGTCCTGCAAACTCAGGCTGAGGTTGTAAAAAATGAAGGTTCTGTGCTCCGGTGCCCAGAGTATTGTACATAATGAGGAAAAAAACTAGTGGAAGTGGAAAGAAGTGGAATTTGGGCTCTATCTCATGCTTGTAGCATTGAAAACATGTCTTCCACTTGATATTTTTCCCTCAGAGACATACTACTTCTTCTTGACCAAATTCTAGCAATTTGTTAATTTGGAATATATTCCCAATGTTTGGCGCTAGAAACACACTGAGCCCTGGCTACAGCTGTGGGATGAATCTCAAGACCAACAGGAAACAAGCTCACTCTTTTTTCCAGAGTACTGTAGCACGTCTGGTTTCATCTAAAGTCTCTGAAGCCCATGGGAATGTCATTGATGTCGTGGGGTGTGAAACCAGCACTTGCATTCTATCAGTAACTCTGTACAATGAACAGGTTTGAGGTTTACATCCAGTATTAAATTTCTAGAAATTGACAAATCCAGTACATTAATTTTCATGTGCGCAATACAAAGCCAAAGGCTTTCTTGGAATCGATGGTGAATTTATTAAAACTGGTAGCTGGCCTTTAGTTTTGCATCTGTATTCTTGTTTCTAAACATTTTGGCTTTGCAGATTGCAGGAGGGGTTGACTTTGAGGTCTGGGAACTGATAAAATGTGTTGTACAGGAGAGAACAATATTGTTCTCACTGCCTTTGGGGATAATTTGAGCTAAAAGCTGTCTGGTTTCTGTTGGAGGGCAGCAATCAGAACTATGGTATTTATTTTTGCTCACTGCATCTTTCAGATATGCTAGTAAAACCCTTCTCTGTTTAGACATCTGGTTTTGTCTCATTATCTTAATGAGCTTCGATTCTCCATTCATCCATTTCTCCCATAAACAGCTCTGTGTCTTATTTTCCTGCTGCCTCCTTTTCATAGGATGCATGCTTATCTGCAAATTTCTCCTCATTCCTAGCTTAAATCTCACCTGAAAATTCATTTAACACTGCCCATGGTAAGCAAAGTAATAACAATCTTTGTGTTAGCTCCTCAGCTGGCAGATGTAATAATGGACTTAAGTTTTTTGGAACCTTGAGTCAGGTTTGACTCTGGAAAGGTAAAACTATGCTGAGATGCTCTCTCTTATAGGTAGGCAAGATCAAAGGCTGGCATAAAATAGCTGCTGATTTCCTAAGGATTTTACATTGCTTGTGACTTTGACCTGATTGATTTGAAATCTATGACAATTGTAATAAATTCCTTTATTTCCCAAAATTAAAGCTGAATTTTCCCATGTACGATCCATAAGGGCAAAATTTTCCTGCAAAGACTGCAGGAACCTCTCTCACACACATATTGAGGCAGGTGTCTTTCTTTTATAAAACTTGATGAAAGGGCCATTATTATCCTTGCAGTCTTCAATTAATTCTGCACTTTCTTAGGTGGTTCAACTTCCACTTTTCCAATCCTGTAAAATCTTCAAGGACAGACTGGGGAAGAATGGATTAGCATCTGTTGTTGTGGTACTTTATTGTTCTGCATGAAGCGAAGCCTTGCTGCCTTCAAAGACCTTTTCCCTTTCCTTTCCAGGGCAGGGGCTTAAATTATTTTAAAGAGGGACATTTTTCTGTTTAACTATATCTGTGCTGGGCAGTAGCATGCAGCACAATGAGATTCCTCTTAAAGGTTTGTTTCATACCACATTTGGGACAGAATGTCAGCTCTGCACCAGTCCTCAGTAGCATCTGTAAAAATGCCTGCCACTGAAGTGACAGTAATGGATGACAGCATAGATCTGGGAGGGAGCAGCAGGAGTTCAGTTGTCTTCTCTGCCTTCAGTTGCCTTCTTTTTTTGTTTTGAGCTAGATCCCGAACAGATGAAGTGCAAACAGAATGGAGGTAATGCTGTGTGGGAGAGTTGGGACTGAGAAAGAGGCAATAGAGGAGACATTAGATGCCACTGTGGGGGTGCACACACCTGGGCTGTCCCAAGCTGAGAAGCTCCAGGTGATGGTGGTGGGGTAAGGCTAGCTAGGTGGAGTGTAGGCACAGGCAGAGACAGGCCATCTACCCATCCTCTGGTGGCCTGTCACAGCTCTGAGGCTTCAGTGGCTTTGCCCCCAGGGACAGCAAACAGGGAACTCTGTACTGGAGAGTTTTGTGAGCTCCTGGGTGTCTTTTCGGCTGGGCCTGAGAAACCTGTTCAGGACCCACTCAGCAAATGCTGTCTGTTGGTCCCTCCATCTCCCTCAGGGCCAGGACTCAACTTCTCATTGCTGTCTCTACAGTGCTCCTGTTGAGACCCTGAGTGGGATGATGGGGCACAGGGGATTTTGGAACATGTTTGGAGCCTTGCTCCCTGATTAGGGCTGATGGGCATGAGAGGCTCAGGAACTGAGCTAGCAGCTCTGCCCAAGGACCTGAAACCCAAGTCTATGCGAGTCCTTGGGAAGTGTTGACCCAAGAGCAACTGTACTGCTATGAATGGACTGGTAGTTGAGAAATGTAGTACCACGCCACTCGTTGTGTCCCGGACTCCAGTTGCTGACTGATTTGACCCCGCTATACCATCACTGACTTCAGGGAAGTTACTCAGAGAATGAAATCCCATAACTTTGCATAGGAATATCTGTTACTTTAGAGATGAGCATTTGTTCTTTTATTCACCTCAGGATAGATACTAGACATAAAGGCTGGTACTCCAAGATCTATCTATGGTCTGCACAAGACTTGCTGTTTTAATGGAGCCCTTTGTGCCAGGTCAAACCTGAAAGTCTCTTCCTTTTTGATTTTTACGGATGTTAAGTAATGCCCAAGGGGGATTCAAATCACATCAAACAAAGCTCTGGGCTGCATTCTTCCGATGGTCCATCACTGCTAACTGATAAATCTATGGCATAAGCAGGAAAGCCATGTGGGATAGAGGATGTTCAACATAAGTTGTATAGATAATCCATAAACACTGTCCTGCTGGGAAACAGAAAACACTGCTGCTTTGGCAATGAAAAATCTGAGGATAACACATCAAATCCTGTAATTAAATGACTTTTAGTGTTCCTAAATGTTATGTTTCATCTAGACTTCCTAAATAGAATTAATTAGAAGCTAATTAAAAGAGCCTCCTGCTTTCTTTCGAAGTATCTTTCTGGTATTGACTATGGTGAGTTTATCTATTCACAGAGCACCATGAATCACTCCCCTGTTTAAGAAAAAAATTGATTGCTGTTCTAATACTTATTGAACACCTATAACAGATGTTTAAATCTCTACAAGCTTGAGATAATTAAAATAATAAATCTATACTCATTTGACAAGACTGTTAGCAGGAATCAAAGATATAAATAATCTGGTGGAGCCCTGAGACATTATTCTGCCAAGTGTTATGATCATATTCTCACGGAAATTTCAAGCCCGATTCTCCATTCGTTCTTATTTAGGCAATGCTCCCATCAGCTGTTGTTGTCATGAATCAGGCAGTGCTCAGAAATGATGCCGTGATCAGGGCTCAGGACTGTGTAACAAATCTACACCTCCTGTTTCATCAGAAGGAGCTCCCCATGGTGTCCAGGAGGGAGCTGGCCAAGCCCCATGCTGGGGTGCTGTGCAGAAGAATTCAGGAGTCACCGGGCCCAAGAAAAAGAGGTTGTGCTCCTAAAGCATGATACTAAGAGCACTCCTAGGACAGGGGTATGGGATGCCCTGGACCCAAAGTTTTTGTATCACTGACTGTTTTGTGTCCAATATCTGAATGGTTCTTGAAACACGGACTGAACACCATCTCCTGCTTCTTCCAGCTGAGTACCTGAAGGAGATCCCAAACCACAGGGATGCTACCAAGATGTTGAAACTTCTTGACCTTGGTGAGGATGTACCTGTATTTACATGATATCCAGTGCTCTGGGAATCTTTTTCAGCTGCTGAAAAGAGCTGGGTGACAAGATTAGCAAAGAAGTACCTGTAGGTTAGCCATGGCCTTGGGTAAATCATGAGGTGTAACCTTGATATGGACTCTTCTGCTTGGCTGGTGGTTGGGGCAGTAGCATTGGTGCTGCACATGTCATGCTTTACTCTCCAGTGCCAGAAACAGTGATATTGATCAATTGCATTACACCAACAACCGTAGTGAATTATTTCTCTGGGCACTGAGAATGAAAGCATAGACAAGACAGAACATTGCACAGGCAGAAAGACAATGTCTAGCACCTCCATATACATTTTGGCTTCTCTGCCAAGGGGCTTGAAAGTAGTTGGTTTTAATAATTTTATGTGAAGCTTATGAAGATATCAGTGATATAAATTATTCTCCCATCCACCCAGCCCCTGACCAAGGAGCAGATCAAACAGGTGAAGGCCAGGAGAAGCAAAGAGCCATGGGGAAGCTGAACAAGTGAAGACTGATGTTAATCCAAGAGGAACTTCTAACACTAACACTGTCTTTTTATAACAGAGTTATGTGACTAGAGGCCTTGATTCACATAGTGAGACTCGTATGACAATAACTAGACAAACAAAAAGATGCTTTCATCTCACCGCAGTAGTAGCCTTGTGATTAGTTGTGACATTCTCATGTTTTCAGACTAATGAGTATGTTAAATTGTGTTTTGCATGTAATTTCTGGCACCATGTCAGCTTCTTAAGATTACTTGAAAGGGAGGTCAGTGGGAAGAATGCCACAGCAGAGCTTGGGAAAATGGTTTTCATCTCCTTCACACGCTTCCACAAGGATCCTGGCTGGCAGAGGAATCACAGCACTGTTAAACCCGAGGCAATGCCAGCCACGTGCTTTCTGAGCGGGTTGCACTTGGTGGTGCGAGGTGCTCACCTCGGTGCTGCGGGTACACACATCCTAGTTTGGGCCCACTAAGTTCCTGGCAGTTTCTCTGTTGTCCTATGGCTGTTTGCTTTGCTGGGATGTTTGTGCTCTATTTGCACCTTTTATTTTTTTCCTTCCCCTTGTAGCTGTTAGCAAAAGAAATCTACCAGCACTTCATTCATCACATTGTTTTTTCCTTCCATGGCAAACATATATAAATAAGTAAATCTTTGTCAAGGGAACTCTAATGGTACGCTCCTATGTGGATAATTATTACTTCCCTGTCAGCAAAAGGTTATAAATTTTTTTTCTATTGGGAAAATGCAGTACAGACTTTTTTCCTGGCAGGCAAATATTGTACAGATGTTCTTCTCTGGATAATACAGCTGAAATGCTCCTTGTAGGATAACCTGACATAAATGCTTCTGTTAGGCTGATTTCTGTGTCACTGAAAGACTGTTGGCTGTTTTCCTAGGAGGAAAAAAAAGCCTTCTATGGTTTCCTCCTGTTGGGAAACATTATTCGGGTGCCTGGTTCTGTCAGGAAAATACAAATAAAAAATGCTATTTTTTCCCTTTAAATGCACCAGAGTCTTGGTTCAGAAAAGCTGTTAAACAAGTGCTTAAATCTGTCTGTATTTACAGGGACAGATTCTTACCTGCTCATCTGTTGACTAGGTGCACAGCAGGGATTGCTCGGCTAACCACTTTCTTTAGTGATGCGAGTACAAGTTTTCAAACGAAGTGGAAGATTTCCTAGCTGAGTGGAATGATTTGCTGCTAGAGCCATGGTTTAGCCGACACTGGCAACAATTTTGGCTGGCTTGGCTGGATGGACTTTTTCCTGGAAACAGCTGTCTTGCATTGAGTCATCCCAGGCAAGTCTATCTGAGGGGAAATATCACCTTCTGGAGTGTCTGTGGTGGAGGAAAATGAAAAGCCAAACCTTGCCATGTAGTAAACCTTCCTATTTTCTCTCCCCAGTGGCAGCTGTTTGGTGCCGCAATGCTCAGCCCTAAGCACCCACATTTAGAGGTGTCTGGAGAAAAAAGCAGATGGCACAGTGTCTGTTTGCTGCTGCCCCTGTGTAAACACTATTTTTGGGTGGGGGGTGATTACCTGTCTCTCTCTCTAAACATAAACTGGAGCTGACTTAGTTGCCTCGTGTCAGTCATCACCAGAGCCAGGAGGAGAGGAGCCCAGAGGAGCATGTTGTTGCAGGGCAGTGTGCCTGTGCATGGTGCCTGCTGTCTCTGACGCTTGTTTCCGAGCCTGCTTTTGTCTAAACTTCTAGAAATATATTTCAGAAGGTGTTTTTTTTTAGTTCTTCCAACCCCCTTTTTTTTTTTTCTTACCACTGGGCGGGGGGAATGGAAAGACTGCTTTGGACATTTCAGATACTTCTGACTATCAGCTGTATGAAGAACGTGTTTGAGATTAAAGAGTAGGCCTTAATTGCTGACGTGAGTCAACGGGCTGTACATGATGTGCGTACAGGAGAAAGAGAGAGCTACTCAAGAAAATTACTGCTTTTCACCTCTTAATTACTGCTGCTCTGAGGTCTAGGCCGAGGTCTAAGTGCTGCTTCTCAGCTGCTTCATGTCCAAGACAGAGTAATATGGTTCTGAGAATGAAGGGGAAATGGAAAATGATTTGTAGTTCAGACAGGTCACATTTGGTTTCATTCCTTTCTGTCAGTTTGTCCCCTCCTTGTGAACTACCAGTGGAATCCTGCATGCAAATGGGTGGTGGCATCTCTGCTCTGGGGACATTGCTGCAGAGCTGAACTGAGCAAATTTGGCATCGTTTTCTTCTGTAGGACAAAGACTTGAGTGTGACTTTGTGAAAACTGCTGTCAAAGGTGCTTTGCCTCAGCTGTGTGTCCCGGTGCTCAGTGAAGCTGGTGGTTGCCCCAGAGGGGAGTCAAAACATGCTGCTTGTTCTCTTCACCATGGAGAAAGAATAGTGTGAGGAAGCTGGGCAAATGTTAAATGCAGGGGAGCTCACCTAAGGCAAAAGTAACACTGGATGAGCAGTTTCCTGGAAAAGCAGACAAATAATGGCCCATGCAAAGGACCTGGACCCACTGCATGGGTCTCATAATGTAACAAAGATATTTCTCTGTTGGCTCATTTAATTTTTTGTTAGTTGGTTCAGAGAGGGGGAGGAGGTGCTGAAGTGGTGATCTTTGAGCATGAGATCAAGCAGGGTTGAACACACAGAATGAGGCAGAGGGCATTTGACTCAGCAGAGCGGGCAGGATTCCTGAGGCTGCTGGGCACATGTGGTGAGGACAATAATGTGCTTGAAAATGAAGTGGAAAAATCAGCCTTTTAAGAAGCAGCATGCTAGGGAGAGTGAGGGAGGTCGATGGAGTCATGTTGCGTTTATATGAGTACAAGGAAATAAAATCCCCAGAGGCACTGGTACCACAGGGACTAAGAGGCTGTTCAAGCAAATGCTTTGGAGGGAAAATATAATACACTGTTGGTGCAAAACATCAGTATGGGTTTGAGAGTGATTGTGGCTAAGAGGAAGCACAAGGACATCTGATGGGCACAGGGACTGGGAACAGGCCATAAGAATGCCAGTTTGCAGACTCTTGTTCTGCCCCCAAAGCTCTGAATAAATTTAAACTCATTCCAGACTCTTATGTACTCTCCTTGTAAGGTCTGTCTTCTTTTTCTGCTTTTTTTTTTTTTTCATGAGGAGTACCTGTCTGCAGACCAGTATAGAGTTTATCTATGAATCCCTGACAATGCACCGTCTTTACTGGATTAACCTCCTGCAGACCAGGGGTGACTTATGGGAGACTGCCTCATCGCCTCCAACTCACGTGAGTTGTTATAAATGAGTAAAGCCGAACATGGAGGAGAAAGAAAATATCTCCTAAATTTTAAGCAAATGGGGAATCCAAAGTAAAAATTTTCCCCAAGGTTTAAACCATTATTGCTTTGATGGGAAGTGACAACTAGGAGTTGTTCAGCCACTGGAGGATGTACTTAACATACAGCTTTGCACACTGTAGTGTGAAAGTGGCCTGCTAGCCTTACTATTTATCTTCCTCTATTGGTGAGAAATGTTTGCTGGCAGAGCAAGAAGAGTGCTCTGTCCACTCAGTCTGATACCCTGACCACCAAACTGCAGAGTCATGTCCTTCTTGCTTGTGTGGGACACCTCCCCTCTTCAGAGCTAGGCTCATGCTTGAAATTAGCTTCATCAGTGTAATTGTGGTTCCTAGCTTGTTTTTGGAAGAGGCTTTCGGTATTCATATATATTTCTTTCCAGCAGTAGATGGCAGCAATTTTCTTAGTCCTAAGCTGATAAGATCTGTATCTTAATTACTGTAAATTAATGTATTTTAAAAGGTAAAGGCTTCAGTTGCCCTACTCAGCAGTCATTATTAACTAAGCTGTCATTCCTGCTGTCCTCCCGTCAGTCCAATGCTGGGCAACAGCAGAGACCGGTGCCTGAGCCTGCCCGTCCTGTGCTTCTCTCCTGCACAGCCCAGCCCAGCCCAGCCAGCCCCAGGGACACTCGCTGCTCAGGCTCCGTGCTGGCGAGTCCCCAGTGAGTCAGCTGCGCTGGTCCCCTGGCCTCGCAGCCACCGTGGTGCCACCAGCCATCAGCAAGAGGTAGACCAGCCTCCAGCTGCTTTGGGGTTATACTTTAGGGATAACACAGGCGTGGGAAAACATGGGCCCGCATCCTCACCTTCAGCTAGGAGGGGAAGTAAATAGCTTGGCAAATAACAAAGTACAAAAAACTCCTATGATGAATGACTTGTTTTACGAAGTCTGAATTAAAAGAAAAGAGCAGAAACGATCTGGCTCAGAAACAATCAATCTGTGTGTATTACTCTAAGCTGACTTTCCTCCCTCGTACATCCTGTACATGTATTTCCAGAAGGCAGTCATTTAGAGATTAATTTTTAAATGAAATGTTCACGATTAGTCTAAAGGTTTGCAACAGGAGATAGAAAGTGTGAGAAATAAATTGAGCAACATTACTATATGAATCTAAAATATAATGGCTCTTGTTATGCGCACATAGAAATAATAATGTTGAAATTAGGGAAGCTTCATCAGTTTTAGATGAATAACTGATCTCCAGTGGACAGAGAAAAAACTGATTTTAATGATTGTTTTAAACTAACATTTGGTGTAATAAATGTTTAATGCATTTGTTCTAAAACAGAATTAACAGCAGTGCCATGTCTTATTAATGGCACAAACACTGCTTCTATTCAGCAGTTTCTTTGTCCTTTTCCCTGAAGTCTACAGTAAGTTGGGATTTTTAAAGTTTATGCACCACTTTATAATTTCTGTTAGATATACCCCCTACTATGACTTTTGATGATGTGTCTGGTTGATTTGGCTGTGTCATTGGAAATGCAAGTGCAAAGAATCAGAAAAATTTCTAATTGGGTAACTGTATTAAAATCATATTAAGCTCTGTTCACCCTGAAACATTGCAAGAAGTATGACCTGCAGCCTTGCAGTCACCTGTGTTACATTTCTGGTTGTGTATTAGAAACCTACCTGCTATTTCATATTTCAAAATATGCTTGTGGTATAATATAGGCAGTCAAAGGTGACTGACCTGCCCCAGATTAGAAAAAAAATTAGAAGGGGATGGGGTGGAGCAGAGAAGGATCCTCAAATAACATGGGCATCATCACTATCGCAATCGTTGTGGACAGCTATCTCTCTAGCAAGGGAGATAAAACCTTTTCTTTAATCATTAGAGGAAATCGGGTGTGAGATCTGAGCTTGTGTGCATGGGTAAAAATGCCCTTGCCTGCATCTTGGATAAGTGACTAGTTTTACTATTATGCATTAATCAAAGGAAAACAATCCAGGGCTGGCTGCTCTCCTCTAATGCCTCACGGAGCTCCTTCTTCACCGTTTTTGCTCTTTTTTTTTCTGGCTGTTTTTATCTTCACAGAATCACAGAATGTTTCGGGTTGGACCTTCAAGACGATCTAGTTTCAACCCACCTTCCACCAGACTGGGCTGCTCAAAGCCCAGTCAAACCTGGCCTTGAACACTTCCCGGGATGGGGCATCCACAGCTTCTCTGGGCAGCCTGTTCCCGTGCCTCACTGCCCTCCTGCAGTTCTGCTAAGTGTACTCCAAGGGCAAGAGTGCTCATGGGACTGGTGCTTGTTCATTGATGAAGCTGTTTGTCCACTTCCAAGTGCTCCTTTTGACCTTGCCCTGTTTGCCATGCTAAAAAGATTGCATGCACAGTGAGCAGAGCTGTTGCAGAGCCACAGTTATGCCTGTATAGCAAACATCCTGCTTTTTTCTGTGGTAGGAGGGCCATTTCACAGCAAACTGTTCCCAGCAGAGAAATGCAGCCAAACAAATATGCCTCTCCACTTCCAGGGGCTCTTGCAGACTCTCCAGCTGAGTGAGCAGGAGGCAGCCCCTGTGGCACAGGGCAAAGGGGCTCATTTAGACAGAGATGGCTGGGAGGATGCAGAGCAGGAACCCTCTGCCAGGTGGGAGGAGAGGGATGAGCTCAGGCACTGAAATGGCTTGTCCTGGCACTCATACACAGCTGCTGTGAGCAGAAGGAAGCAGAGGTTGTGAGGACCAGGTTGTTGTGTCCAAGTCGTTTAGGTGCTTTGATTTTCACCTTCTAAGTGAAATTTAGACTTTTTACTTACCTGCTTGATGCTCCTGAAATGTTTTCTCCCTGATGACATTACCAATATGGGCATTTGCATTTTCTGGAAACAGGCCTTTTAATGCTTAATACATTCTCCACTGGGCCTTGATTGGAGTGGTTCTGGTCACTGAAGTGGTTCATGCTTTAAAGGGACAGCTACATGTGAGGATGTGGTCTGTGTTTGTCTTCTCTTTGACTGCTCGCCGGGCAGGTTCCTTCCTGGAGTCCTAAGCTTTTCTGCCCCTTGCTACCACCAGCACTGTAGTTTTTTGGTATGTGATGGCCCAGTGCTTCCTTTTGACTGTGTACAGATGTAGATGCTGAGAAGGGTGTTTGTAGCTTCATAGTAAAGGTTGTACAGGGATCTGTGACAGCAGGGACCAGCTGCCTTTGTGGGGGATGAAATGTAAGCGCTCTCATTATCTAACATGCACCCTGCTCTCAGCGAGCACAGGCTGCATCTGCTGGGAAGTTGAAAGGCAATGAGTTTGCATTAGACAAGTAAACTTGCAATATGAGTTCTCCCTGTCTGAGATCTCTATATCCCTCACGGTGCAGTCCTGTGAGCAAGGACTGTCATGTACTACATGGCTGTGCAGCTTATCACACTAAGACTCTGGCTCAGCTGATGCCTCTAGATACCAGCACGAAATAAATATTAATAACACAGGAGCGTCCTTGCTTACTGTGTTCCTGTATCAGGCCTTCTTATTATGGCTCCTTTTCTGCTGGAGAAATGGATGCAAAATCATCTTCTCCTTTCAAATAAGGCTAGAGCTGAAAGGGAAAGGAGGCCAAAAAGGGCGGCTGAAATAATTACAGGCACAAGGGGACTTCTATTTGAGACAACATTAGGCAAGATAAAACCCACTTAATTCTAAGAGCAGACTAATAAATAAGAGTGTGACAGAAGGATGTACAATAATGAACGGCACAGAGAGGGTCAGGAGGGTTATTCCTCACTGTGTGTTTGCAGTATACAAAAGGGATGCTCAATGAAACTCAAAGGTGACAAGCTTGAAATAGATGAATTCATTTTATACTGTGCAAAACTTAACCTGGAGATCTCAATTCCACAGGATCCTGTGTTGTTATGAGATATACTTAGGTAAAAAAAGGACGAGTATTTTACATGCCACACTTATTAGATCTGCTCAGTTCATTTCAAAGCAATTTAGCTTCATGCTTTAGCTAGAAATCAGAGGAGGCTGTGTTTCAGAAGCAGAAGCAGGCAACTTCCTTCAAAAATGTTATAAAACAGAAAGCGAAGGCTGTACCAAGAACAAGATTTAGCTTTCAAAACTGTATGTCTTTCCTTTATGTCTGCTAAGAGGTGCTCAACAGGGTAAAGGTTGATGAGGCTTGTTAAACCATGTGCTCTGAAATGACTGTGCAATCTCAGAAATACTGAATTTGCAGTTGTTTTTTATACTTTCCTTGGAATCAGCTAACTTGAGAAAGCAAGATCCCTGTTTTGCTCTGATAAAACAAGTGTTTTACTCCTGTCAGACAAGATTGTGCCTATCTAATGGAGAATGTATTTGACTTTGTATTTGGGTTACAGATGATTAAATGCTGATTCTTGAGGCAAAAAAAGAACCCGTCTTTCCTGTAGTTCTGCTTGATGGAGTTGCCAAAACTCACCTTTTTCCCTGTTGGAAAGGGAGCTGACTGAAAAATCAGTGCTGCATGCAAACATACCATACTAGGGTTTTTTTTTAATTAATTTTTATGATTCTTGTTGCACTTCATCGATGTTTATTTTTGCTTTCAAGTACTTGCTAGAAGATTCTCGCTACTGGAACAAAAGTGATGGAAATATTTAATGCATGACATTATTTATCTGTAGATATTAGTGGAAGTAGGATAAATGACTTGAGATTTTACTTTGTTCTAAAATTGATTACATCTCTTTTGCATGCTTCATCTTATCTGGGGTATTTCAGTCACGCATATGATTTAGTTATCTTACGGCGCTGAGTCGTACCTGCAGCTCTGGAGCCTGAGAGAATTGGATAGCTCTAGTGCTAACTTGGCAGAGAAATTACAAGTTCTGTATAGATTGAGAAAAATAGGTTGACCTACTGGATGCAGTTTGCATTGACTGCTGCAAACCCAGGGCTATTAGCAGGGGTTACATTAGCGCTGACTCCACTCAGTAGTTACCAAGGAAATAGCCAGGCCTACCAGGTATACTCATTTAGGCAGACAAAAACTGTTGCTTCCTTTTGGCCTGTTGGCTTGGATGATGTTTATCACGTGTTCAGCAACATAGACTACCAGACATGAGATATTCTGGACAGATAGCCACTGTGCATGTTAAGCAATTCTGTAGCTCAGATAACTGTGCTACCTGCATTCACTGTGTTCCATGTGTGATATTCTGAACACACTGCTATTGGCAAATCTGGACTAAATTCTGATTCGAAGCCCTGCTGTATCCACACCACTCCAGCAATGCAACCAAGCTCTGAATCTGGCCATTTCTAAAGCTTTGATAATGTTGATAGTCAATTCCTTATTGCACTGAAAAGCAGAATTAATGGCTGTCTTCTTATACATGGAAGACCTGATTTGCCAGGAGCCTAGCCAGTAGTTTGAGGAAAGTGATTATCCTTTTCTGCTCAGCACTTGTTGGATGGCATTTTGAATACTGTGTCCAGTTTTGGGCAGAGCAAGGTATTAATAAACTGCAGTGAGTTTAGCAGAGGGCTCCCAAGATGGCTGGGAGCTGGAGCACTTGCTCTGTAGTTAAAGGTTGAGGGAGCCAGAAGGTTGGACTAGAGACCCCCTGAAGTCACTTCTAGCCCGAATTTTCCTTTGGTCCTAAGCAATTTGCATTCCTGTAGGGTCTACAACCCCTGGGGAGTCTCTGTCACAGTGGGTCAGGCTGTGCTCAGTATAGGGAGGGAATCTGGTCCTGCCTGGAGAATCTTTGGCATTTGTAGATTGGTGTGAGCTGCTTACATCTCAAAAGTCGCTGGTCTCATGTCCATGGCGTCACTAAAACACCAGCTAGTGTGTAAAAAAAAAAAAAAGGCTGTACATCATGACCATATGTTGCATAAACCTTATTCCTAAATCTTCTTTCTGGATGCATTTTATGCTGGGGGTCAGAACCATTAGCACATCTGGTGAATTTTTCCCTGGAGTGTTTGGTACTAAATCATTTCCAGTCACATAACACCTTTGTGGCTGAGAAGATGCAAATAATGATGCAGAGATATTCACTGTAAGATAGCAGTTTATTTATCATCATCCCATTAATACAATTAAATCTGAGATGATGATCACTGGTCACTGCACAACTTCACAGGAATGCCTGGGCACTGGATAAGGTAAAAAGTTTGTTTTCTCAGATAGGGTTTGGACAGATGCAATAAAACGGAATCCTGTCTGTCTGTGGAGACTTCTGATGCAATCACTGAAATCCATATGTAAACCAGTAAAGAACCTGGCCGTCCAGTTTATTTTGAGTGAGGAACTCTATCTGCAATACTAGTGGAGTGCTTTATTCCTGAGCTATTATAGAGCTAATTTTTGGTCAATGAGACTCCTTCAGTCCCATGGAGATCTTTGAACAGACAGTTACTGGGGGTTTTTTTGTAGGTGGTTTTTGGTTGTTTTTTTTTTTTGCTTCTTCCGTAGGGGGGAAATATTGCCACAGGTGCTTAGGAAAGCAGAACGAGATCCAGATGAAGAGGAGGAAGATGAAATGCCAGATGTCTCGACCAATCCTTTTTAGTACTGAACATGGACATCTATTGAATATGGAAGGCAACAGAAATAACTCTGGTGTTTGTTTTACAATCAGCTAGTTTGCACAGAGAAGCAGCGGGGGAATTCAGTGTGCTGACATTGTTGGCTATTTGTATTTTAAAATGCAGCTGAACAATGAATTTTGATCATTGGTCTCACTAACATTCTTAGCAAATACAAATCAAGCCATTCCAAGGACTTGGATTTGTACCTGATTATTAAAATCGCTAAATTAGAAATCACTTTTCACTTCCAGTTTTGGACCTTTTGCTACACGTGAGCCATGTCACCCAAAATAGCCATCCCACGGAGTATTCATCTAATCTATCTAGTAGTGCAAATAGTTGAGGGACTCAACAAGAAAATTGTTTACCTTTCTAAATAGGATATGGAATGACTTTCTTAGCTCTTTACAGCAGCTCAAACATTTACACAAACTTGTTAAGCTGCTTAAAGAGAGGATTGTTTGTCCAGGTAATGCTTCTTTCAGTAAGTTAAGCTACAAGGAAAGCAGATGCTTGACTTCCTGGAATTTGGGGGATTCTGGATAAATTGCATTTGGGAGAAATCTAAATAAATTAATACAGCGCTTCTGAATTCTTTCCTTCTCTGTCTTTATTTTGAGCAAGTTATTCTCCCTCTACACAGATGGGCCTATGCAACACTCATAAGGAAGTAATTTAATTATGTAAAGCTCCTCCAGGTAAATGTTATTTACAGATGGCTGAAAAATGTTGGTTTATACTCATTTGCCAAGAATAACCTCCTTCTTTTCACTTTTGGCGGAGAGGTGTTTTCAGTCGTCATCAAGGTAAGCTGCAGGTTGTGTACTCCTGTCTGCATCTTTTTACCCATTTTGGCTCTTTTCTTTGTGATTTTTCAGTGGTAACTCTGCAGGCACTGTGCACATAATTCAAGTAAGCAATCTGCTTGTTTATCCCTGTTTTCCATTAATTAGATATGTGCAATCTAAATTTCCTACTGAAAAACATGAGATGACGTGCTAAGGGGCCAAATCTGCTTTCCCTCACAAGGCTGAACTGCCGGTGTTGGAAGAGATGTCTGCAGAGTGGGGGCACGGCAGCGTTTGTAGCCACCTCAGCTTGGGCTGGACTGTGACCAGAGGGTGAACAAATGGCACTGGAAATGACTGGAGGAGTTACCCAAGAGGCCCCTGCCATGGGTAGCACCTGGGTGAGCCGTCACATCCTTTGGGTTTGCTGCAGGCTGGATGTGCTGGAAGGTCAATGTGCATCCATAGGACACTGGGGAGCTGCAGCCTTGTCCCTGGGCAGTGTGAAATAGTGCTCCAGGAATTTCACCCGCTGCCTGAGCCAGGCTCACAGCTGTGTTGATGTGGCTCCCAGATGTTTTAGTGTAGCCAGGTTTCTTTTTTTCCTACTTTGTTCACTGCTGACCTAGTGGCTCAAAGCTTCACTTTTATAAATTACCAAGGTGCAAGCCCTAACCTGAATGGCTACTTCTTACCTGCGGCAGCACAGGAAAGGCCTAAAGGTACTGATGTTTATCAAGGAATCTCTGTGGTCCTCGGAGACAATTTTATTCAGAAATGGCCCAGCTCTGCAGTGGCTAGTGATCAGCTGTCAGATTCAGCCAAGAACTGAAGAATCTGCCAAGAGTGAACTTCCTAAGAAGAAATCGAAGAGATCTTCATGTAACAGGGAAAACTGAACAGTTTTCAGCCTGCCCACAAATGAGGAGAGGAGGAGAGGGAAGAGCCTCAGCTCGGGGTGTGCAGAATGGCAGGTAAGTGGAGAATTGCATAAGGAATGGCTCAGTGAAAACTGAGCTCTGATCTAAGTCCTGAGGCAACGATAAGGAAAATCTTTGGAACTAGAAGAAACTAGTGCTGTTTTTTGAGGCTCTTCTGTTGCAGCAAGGACACCAGACTGGATTAATACCCCAAGGTATTCTGCTCCCCCTGGAAGTGACAGGAGATACCCAGCATCTCTTTCCCAGTTTGTGTAGGATCAAGTGCTGCTTTAAGCATCCTGGCTGTTGTAACTGCGTGGCCTGCTCTTGGTCACCAGTGTCAGGGTGAAGAGCCTGTGGGCAGGAGTCTCACCTGTGCAGGAGACCTTGCTGCCTGCTGGCACTTCAGTCTCGATCCACTGACAGACAAAGCTGAGCATGTGCCTATGTGCTTTGTGAGCTCAGGGCCCGCTGCTTTGTACTGAAAGGGATAAATAAGTGGTTCTTTGAAGCTAATGGCCTCTTTTGTCTGTATATATATGCCATAATCTTGTTGCAATTCTGTAACAGCCTCCTTGATGTCAGACTGGCCTTGTACATGCTCACATTAATGAGCTGTCGCATACAAACCCCCTGCCCAGCCCACACCCTCTTCCCTCTCGCCTTCCCTCTGTTGCTCTCAATCATTTTTCTTTTCCTTGCTTGTTGCTTACCTGCAGTGATGGGTGTCTGCCCTTTTGCCTACTGGGAGTCTGGCAGTAAATCATATGTTTGCTTTTTTTTCTTTTTACATTCTGGAACAGCTGTTCTGATTAGCTTGAAGCAGAATGAAAGACCTATAAATGGGGAGAATCCTGAAGGTAAGTACATTACTGTGGACTTAATGTCAAGGTACGGTACACACAGTAGCTTTTACAGGGACCATTTAAAAACTGTTATCCACTGTATATTTTAAAGGCAGGACATAATTCAGGCATCTGATTGACCGCTCTTGAGTGTTGATTCTTGCTCTACAAATTTTATTTTTAAGAAACCTTGATCTGAGGACTTTTGAGAACATCATATATTGCGTTCATCACCTCTAGTGGATTACTTCTGCTGTCTGAGTTGTGCCAGATTTGTGGTGACAATGAGGCAGGGGAAGGAATGGCAAGCTCTGTCAGAGGAGCAGTGGAGAAGCCACTCCTGTAAATTTGAGGACTGCTTAAGAATTGTCTTTCTTTTTCACTGAAGAAAGTTTTATTTCTGATATTTCTTCTGCTTCTGATTACTCCAGGGAGGAAATGATTCAGTGATCTCAGATCCCTGCAGAGACCACACCACCACCTTAGTCCCTCTCTCAGGCATGGGGAAATGACAGTGACCTCAAGGGTACCCTAGATAGGCAAAGCACTGCCATTCTGAAGCACCAAGTCCAGGGATTTAACACAAGGATTTGGGAAGGAAACTGGACATGCATTTCAGAAAGCCGCCCATCAATGGTCTGTGGCTTTCAAGTTGAACTGTTGCTCTTGGATGTATTGTTGCAGTAATCTTTAAACTGTGTCTTCCTCACAGCATCTTTAGTAAAATTATGGTGCTTCCTATAAATCCTTTCCCTGCCCCTGTTTCCATCTGTCCCCAGATGCATTCTCTGTGTTTCTCTTGCTGTTTGCAGAGCTCAGTGTTTGACTGAGTCTGTCTTCATCCCTCTAGGGAAGTGTTGTTGGGTTTGTTGCATGGGGTGGGCTGTTTGAGGAGCTCCTGCAGCCTGAGGGCTTTTAATGAACAACCTCTCTGGGGATCTCCAGAGATACTGATCACCAGAATCCTCCCAAAAAGCATTATTTTCACCCAATTTTACACCTAATCTGCTTCCATTCCCCCTCTCACAGTCGTGAGAGACACTGATCAGAGTTTCTGCACCAGGATGCACTTTATGGTCCACTTTTCAGTTGTTTTTATCATGTTCCCGTCACCCCACCATTTCACACAGCCGCTTTGACTCCTCTTCGTGCTGTTGCTAAGCTCAACAAATAGCTCCCTGTATCCCAGTCCCTGTCCTTTTCTTGAGACTTAGGACATATCCCCCTCTCAGAAGGTTTTGGACTGTAGAGTTTACACTGCAAAGGGTGTTTCTTTGGATCTTACAAAGTTCTTGAAGTCAATGCTGTGATTCTGCTATTTGAGTTAAGGCTGTCTCTGATGTGCATGCTCCAAAGCTGTGGTTATTTAAACTCCAAGACAACTGACATGTCTGCTCTGCTCAGGCAAGTGGTGCTGTACATTGATTTCCAAAGAGTGGCTTCTTTATTTTGGAAGTACAAGGGGTGCCTCTTGCCCTAAGCAGTTTGGTGGAAGCTGCGCACTGCAGGTTTGCTGGAGGGAGGCTGGAGAACGTGGGCAGTATGTGCCTGCATGGAGCAGACATACATATGCACTTGTCTTCCACATGTTTTCTTCCATGGAATATTAATATTCAAAACAGAAAATAGCAAGCAGTTTCAGCATGCATGTTCTTTTTCCTTTAAGACATGCATGTTCTGTTTCCTTTAAGGCAGGGTATGTGCTTGATGTTTCCAAGTACTGGCATTTTTACATAGGTAAGAAACCTTCAAGCCTGAAATGCACTAAACAGCTTCTTACAGAAATTCAAGCCAATTTTAGAATATTACCGTGTTCTCGCAAGCCAAAAGCATTGGCAATCAAAGGTGTTTTTGAAGCCGTTAGCTCCAGTTCCTCTGACTTGTTTTGCTTTTTTGTCTTTGATAACACTCATTGCTTGTGAGGAAATGAACTCACTGACAGCTTAGAGGGCAGGACTGGCTTAGGCATAGTGAAAAAAACCCAAAATGCTATATCTAAAACCACTGTTTAGTCTTTGAACTTGAGATTTATGGAAATAAAGGTATATGGTTTAATGTCTCTTTGCAGATATACTGGGAGAGGAGAATTCAGTGCCTTTGAATGCATGGACAACAGAGGATGACAAAGCCTGGAAACAAATGTCCTGAAAAGTGTTTATTACCAGGCATTAAAACGGGTAATGCTAGAAAAAGTGGTTTAGCATATCTTTGCTTTGTTGATTGCTGCCAATATGTTGACTGCTTTTTCTTCCCACCCCAACCCCCCATCTTACTCATAGGATATGGTCACTGATGCTTTAAGAGACCTCGAAATATTGACATCAGAATTGAATTACTGATGTTATAAATTAAATGACTAGTCGAACTGGTCACGCTAGAGCAATCTGCCAAGTGAACGAGTGAATGTGCAGGTGTGCAAGTGTGGAGTATCTTTTTCTTGCCAAATGTATTTCATGTATGTACATCTCAGAAAAATGAAGGAACCTCTTTTCTGCCAAATACTGTGTTTCATAAAAGCCAGATCTTTATGCCTGTGTTTGCACTCGAGGTGAAGCAAGGGCTTGAGAAGGGGTCTCAGCACATGAGGCTCTTCACCGTGCCGCTGGTCTCCGAGGGCTGGACTCCTGCAGCTCCCCTCTCCATCCCTCCCCGCCTGGAGCTCGGCGTGGGCTGTGCTGGCTGGGAGCTGTGCTGCTGTGGCTACGCAGCGCGGGTCATTTCACACGCTTGGTTCTTTCTGCGCTCGCTGGCTGGTCCCTCCGCGACTGCAGCATGTGAGTGTGCAGAGCAGGGACGAGCAGAAGTAGGAACAGCAAAATTCTCCCTGTCTGCTTGAGTTAAAGCCCAGTTATCTTTTTGGAAGCAAAAGAATCAGACACTATGATTTAACCTTGAACTTTGCATTTTAGGAAGGGTGCTGGTTAACTTGAAAAAGAGATAGGTATGATCACTATGGTATGATCCAGGTATGTAGGTTTAGTACACAATTTATCTATCTGTGAACAAGGATATGGAAAACACGCTTCAGGTTGGTAATTATTATTTTTACCACATTTCTCCCTTGCCCTGAAACTGCAATTCATTTTCATCTGAAACAACGTTTTTCTTTTCTTTTTGCCAACTGACCTGGAAAATCCATTATTCAACTAAGTCTAAACTACCCCAAATATGTGTAGCTTCTGTCCAGAAAAGTAATTGGTATTTTTTTACCATCAGTCCTGAGTTTCAGACCATTTGTTATACCCTTCCCTTCATTGTTATGATTTGCTCTGTTCTGTGGCCTGAAATAGGATAAACTGAGCAGAATAGAAATGCAAAATACGACGATTTTTACAACCAGATTTAGAACTTCCATTGTTTGCTACAAACACAGAGTTAATAAACTGTTGTATTAATTTCTTCTTTTCTAGAAGCACCAGCAAAAAAATGGAGCAGGGAAAATAAATCTGTAATAGAAAAACAGATCAACACCAGTATTTGTTGATTTCTAGGTTTTATTTCCTTTTTAAACTAGGTTTTTCAAACCATCTACTTGCAGAAATTTGCATTTTATGAGGATAAAGTTACAAAATATGATGAGATCGTTTTAGGTAACTTACCTCTTTTTCTTCAGCTTGTGGCATCTAAAACTAACAGTGCTTGTCATCTTCTCAGTAATTTCTTATCATTGAAGTTAAAATACAACCTAAGTTTGCACCAAATGGGCTGTTCCAAGATGAGTTTGCCAAGCTCTGTATTGCAGTGGGATTTCTGCAACGATGGTTAGATACTGCCAAACAAAACTGATCTGTGGGATACAAGTGAATCCAACGGTGATCAGCTTCTCTAAATCCCACAAGAGTTTAGAAGATGCACAACTTGCATTTAATCTTTTGTCTCTGTGTCTCTGCCAGCCACAGTTTTGCTGGTAGATGCAGCACAACTGAAAGGGGATGGAAGGGAGGGGAAATGAGGGGCTGGTGGAGAACTTTTCTATTATTAGGGGCTGACCTGCTTTAGGATGTTGTTGATGCTCACCAGAAGTCTCAGAACTGCTGGATTGATTGTTTATGTAGCTACACCCCATTCAGAGGACACAAATCACCAGTACCAGAGTTTGTGTGTTTCTGTGTGCTAATTATTTTTACTTCTGTGCCCGCTTCCCCTGCCTTTTGCTAGCTGATTATTGGTTCTCCTACAAAAAAGTTAAATAAACATCCAGTTGAATAAAGTTAAATAAACGTCTTAGTCTTGTCTACGAAATTCCCAATGGGAAATGGAAGCATATTTCCACTCTCTGTTAGTGGATTTTACATTCCTGCTCCACAAACTATTCTGCACATGAAAAAACCTCTCCATTTGAGCAGTTTCCCTAACAAGCTTCAGAGCCATTCGCTGGATGAAAGCAAAGTTAGGATTTGTGTCTGATTTTAATTAATCTCAAACAATGCTTCTATTTCTGCCATTGGCCAGTCAAGAGAGACAGCTAAACAGTCAATACGCTGTATCATTTGACTCTTTTATAAAACTATAATGCCTACTGCATGAAGTGATTACCTCTGCTGTAAGCCTATCATGTTATTCTCTGGGGAAGTGAATTCTTATTTTCCAATTCATATACGTAGGCAAAGCAGTCACTCCTCTTACACTCAGTACATGCAAAATGCTTAATAATTTTATCTCCAGCTTTCAAGCTTAAAAGCAAGAAAGTTATTTTATTCCAAACTTAACTACTTGTGTATGTTATTGGTATCAAACAAGATTACTGCTTGGAAGATAGTGCATTTATCTTTCACTTTAAATAACCCAAGAGAATGTCAGATGCAAAATGTTTTTTGCAATCTTGGCATTTACTGCTGCTTTGTACTGTCTTGTGCAACTTCAGCCAACAGCAGTGACATTATTGTGCGAGTCCCTCCAACTGCAGGGAATTGGCACCCTATTAAAACTCCGTCTTTGCAGAGCTGAACTGGAAATATGTTACTATGCGGCTCTGTGTTTATCTCCTGACAAGCGCTGATGGGAATCATGGCTGCTGCCATCCAGGCAGGATTCTCTCCTTGTCAGATTATTCCTTTCTGTAGCTAATCCTTCATCCAGTGTTATCCGGCCACCTATGTCCTCCTCATTCCTTTCACAACAGGCTCTCTTTGCTTTGGCTTTTGTCCCATGTAAACACAGCCCCACCAAGTCTCTCTGGGATGAGCTCCCTACCTTGCTCTGCTGTTGTAACATCAGCATCTCACATCCTTGTGGATCAGCGCTGCTGCCTCTCTCTGCTCCAGCAATGTGGGTGCTGCTAGCAGAGCAGCCACTGGAGAGCATGTGGCCCTGGGCAGCAGGATGCAGTGGGGCTGGAGGGGGTAGACACAGTACAGGGTGGGTGATGCTCTGTAGCATCTACAGGTTTGTAGCCCCACAGGTGTGTCATTGTCACCTGGTCTTAGGGAGGCTGGATGCCTGCACCTGGATGTGGTGGGGTTATCTACCAGGTTTGCATCATTATCTGCTGAAATTAATTGCTAGGAAGGGTTGATGGTGTTTTTGGAGAGATGTACTTAGCTTTCAGTCTAATTTGCTCCTTCTTATGTTGGTCATTGCAGGGTCTCTTCTGAGCAGGAGTGTACACACACCTGCATGCTTTCCACATATGGCCACATTTCCCAAAGATCAGACCTGAATCTGTGCTGCTATATACAAAAGACTAGACATAAAGTCAATAAATGGGAGTTTACACAGCTGTATTCTCTTATCCTGTCATCTTCCCATTCAGGCAAGAAAGATGTGAGAATCATGTAGATTCAGAAGCAGGACTGGGGGTCTCCTGATTGCAGCCATGGACAGCGGTGCCGTCTCCAACTACATGTGTTAATGGTAGGGCTAATTAGGACAATTTATGCCCCCCCAAATTACCCTCGTCGTGCTGGATGCTGCTTGCTTTGTACCCCAGCTCTGCCAAGCAAACTGCTCAGGTGCGAGATGTTTAATTTCTGCTATTTAAAGTCAAAACAAACCCATTTTATTTGACTAAAACAGGACAGAGAGCAAGACACGCAACTGGCAGATCCATTGATCCTTGGCAGGTGAGAAAAGAGCAGCTGGGACAACCTCTGCTGGTGGCAGTTAGAAGAGGATGTTTGGCCACAATCTAATTGTAAGGGATGTGGGTGAGTCCACGCATAGATTGATTAAAATTGATTAAGAAAGTGTATTTGAGGACTCTTCCAAAGCTAACTGAAGTCAGTGGAAAAGAGTCTTTTTTGCTGCATTCTCAGTAAGATTTGAGAGATTTAACAAATCAAGGGTAGGAGAACTTGATAGTATTTGAGGTGATGCATTCTGCTTCTGGCTCTCCACAAACTTACTGCTTGACATTGCCCAAGTTCATAATTTCTTTGAGCAGTGTAAATAATTTCTCCCTCTCCCATTTTAATCAGTGACAACAATATCATTCTCTGCTCTTTCTGTGTGTGTCTACAACACACAGGGCACCTGGGATATCTCAGCTGGGGCCCCCAGCTTGCTTTATCAAACATATTAAAAAATTAAAAAAAAAGAAAAATGGTCAGAAACAAAGGCCAAAAGAGGTCTTATTATTATTTCTTTAGTGGTACATGAGAAATTAGTGTAAGGCTTGGTGCATGCAGGCTGTTCATACAGTTCCTCAGAAGGCTGATCTCTCCTGCTCTGTATTCAACTCCATTAATACTCTTTTCATTCCTACTGAGCCTACATAAAGACTGACAGCTGTATATCATATTACTCTTGTCTGCAAAATGGATTGTTTTCCACAATGGGCTGAGATGACATCAGAATAGGGGCAATTAAATTAGTTTTTAAAAAATACAGGCAATGGTATATTCCCTTCTTTATTTTATGAATAATGTATACATTCATATAGTGTAGCATAATAATTAAGGTTTTTTGACTTCTAATAAAATGCTGAAGAATGTCTAATGATACTGCTTTATCTATTCATTTAAAGTTCAAATATAAATTCAATGTATCATTAAATACACATTCACCTAACTGTATATTTCAAAGTCCATGGGATGTTTTATTTCTAGGCTTTTAATCTTTTAATTCAACTAAAATGTGACTTCAGGAAGTGACTTGATAAATAATTTAAGAAATAGCACTTTTACACTGTAATCATGCCAGGAGAAATGAAAGAGTAACTGAAGTGTCAGAGGTTATAAACTGCAGCATAGGTATTAGCATCTTGGTGAAGAAGTCTATGTCACATGGAGAAGACTCCTGGCAACATATTGACTTTTTCTAATTAGTTAAAAGATTTACATAGGCAGTAAAAATGGGCTAGTTTATTGGTTTTTGTCACATTCTTGTACTACAATAGTTTTGCTCATTTACTCTATGTAAGAATACCTTGTGTGTGCCTGAGCCCTCCGCACGGCTGGGACTGGGAAAGGTCGTCATGTTTGGTTGTTCTTGGCCTCACCTGGCAGAACAAAGCAGCTTGTGTGCTGTTCATCCCCAGCACCTCCTCGAGTCAAGAGAGGCTTTAAAGGAAGGTTATACTTGGAGAAATGACTGAAAATGCTGCTACTTTTGTTGTCACTGTATGGCATCTAGTTCAGATTTCCTTTGCTTGTAGGTAACAAGACAATGTTTCTAATTGTCAGCTCTCTATATTCAAAAAAGACCCAAAACCAAAGCTGAGTGTTTTCTTGGCTGTGGCATCAATAATTGCAAAGATGCTGACAGTGATGCATACCCGAGGTGTGCTGTGTGTGACTGAGCAGGATGTGGCTCTTCTCTGCTGCCCTGGCTTGAGGGGAGGATGCTGAGGGGACAATAACTTCTGTGGTGAAGGTCTCCCAAGGAAGACATTTCCCTGTGGGTGGCTGGATGCTGCTTACATGTTAGGTTATGAGCTTCTTGTTGCTGCATTGTCTGGTATTTGCAGCCTTGCATAGGTCACATGCAGGAGTGACAATTGCACAGCCTGTGACACAGCACAAGTCAGTCCAAGCAACAGCACCATGAAGCCTTGTTGCTTACATGAGCACGAAGCGCACTTGCAGAAATTTGGCCCGTGATTTTCCTGCCTGTATCACAGTTGCCTGACAAAATAGGGTCCTCCTGTGAACCTGAGCAAAACGCTGAAGATTGTATTTGCATGGAGCTATTCTAAGATATTTAAAAGTGAATAAAAACCACAGGGAAACTAAAAATAACACTGCTGAGCTGTAGAAAGCTCATATGTGCCATGTCAAAAGCAGAGTTGCAGCCAGAGAGGGCACAAGAAGAGTTACTGAGTTAGGAAAGAAAAACTCCACCTGGTCTAGTTCAAGGCAATCATCTGGTTAAATTGGTGCTAATGATGGCATGAAACTGTGAAGTGGGTTTGAAAGCGGCTTCTCCCAGTTTAGTGCAAGTGCTGTGACCCCTGGGACAAGCTGCACGTCTCTCCACTGAAATTAAACCGATGCAGGTTGTGCAGGCAGCCCAGGGGCAGAGCAGCGTTCGAGCTGGGGCAGAGGAGCAGGAGCGCACCTGTCCTGGGGTTGTGCTCCGCCAGGTGTGCTCGTTTGTGCCCCTCACGTTCCCGACCCCAGGTGTGGTGGGCACAGCCCGCTGCTACCAGCTCGAGGCTGTTGCAATGCCACCTTTTTCGATATGAATCTTGCAAGACCAGGTTTGAAGGTGCCGACTCCTCCGTGCGCTTCTACAGCCCTTCGCTGACACAAAGGACCTTTCTTGGCCGTTTTCTCTGCCGAGAGCGGGCTGACGTGCGGAATCCCTTACTGGTGCTAGCAGCCCCTTTCCCCTCGGGCCTTTAGGGGCTCTGGCGGCGGTATTTTGGCACCGCGGGGGCCGGCGGGTGCTGGCAGCGGAGTGCTCCCCGCCGGTGCGGCCGGAGCCCGGTCGGGGACAGCGGGGCCGGAGCGGTGGGCGGGCAGGGGCGGGCGTGGCCGCCAGGGGGCGCTGCGGCGTCTCGCTGCGCGGGGCGGGCGGGCGCACCTGCCGCGTGCGGGGCCGTCGGCGGCAGCGGCGCGCGGGGCAGCGCGGTCCCGCTGCGCTCAGTGCTCCGCTCCCCTCAGCGCGGCCCCGCCGCCCCCCGGCCGCTCCACCGCAACTCGGCCGGGGCAGCGCCCGCTCCCCCGCGGCGGCGGGAAGCCGCGCTCCGCGCAGACTGTGCCGCCCCCGCAGCGGCGCCGTCGGCCTCAGCTTCCACTGGCATCGCGGCGGGGGCACGCCCGGAGCCCGCCGGCCTCGGACGGGGTCGTGCCGGCATGGAGACCTAGAGCGGAGCCGCAGGGAGGTAAGCCCTGCCGCGCGGCGCTGCTCGCGGGAATTGTTGTTTTTTTTTTAATATTGCCTCAAAAAAAGAGAAAAGTTCTGCTGTAACGAGCATCCCCTCGGTGCCGCCTTTGCCGTGCGCGGGACGGGGCTGAGGGACACGGCATCTGCCGCCCCTCAGCCCCGGAGGAAGCCTGGGGATCCGCTGGTGCCGGGGCGCTCCCGCGGGGCTCCGGGCGGGGACCCTCTGCAGCTCCCGCTCTCCGTCCCGGCCGGGCGGCCGCCCCCGCCGCCTCCGTAGCCATCCCGCGGGTCGCGCTCCTGCCGCGCCGCTCGCCGTCGCTGCAAAGAGCGGCTGCTCGGGGCTGGAGCGTCCGTGGTGTCGCGGTGGCTCCGCCGTTCCCCGGATCGGGCCCTGCGGCTGTGGAGGCGCCGAAAGTGTTTTCTCCCACGAAGGAAGGTTGGTATCGAAGGGCGCTCACTCAGCGCCGCGATGCGCGTGGGGCTCCCGGGAAGAGTTCTGCCGGGGGATTTAAAATAAAAACACGCGAGGACTTCTTTTGTTTGTTTTGTTTTGGGATGTCCCAGCTTCGTGGAGCCTGTTGAAAAAGTGGCTCTGTGGACGCTTGGCTGCTCTGAGGTACCGCGGTGGTGCCTTGCATGTCGGGTGGCTCTGAAATCTCCAGCTGTCTCCAAAAGTTTTATGGTAATAGGGATTTTCTGCTTTCATTTGGGATCTGGCAGAAACCTGCTAAAGGGCACAAAACCTCTCTCAAGCACTTGTTTAAGTGTCTGTTTTTAAAGAGCCTGTCCCTGGACTGCTGGCTATGCTATTATTCAAGGAATCTAAAGTTTCTGATGGAAAATGCTGTAAACTGCAGTTTCTCAAAGTTATGGTAAGGTCTGCACGCTTTAGGCGATCTCTGCTCCTCTTGGGTTAACACCAAAACTAGGGCTCATACCATGAGGAGAAACCCATCCTGTCATGAACTCATACTTTCTTATGCTACTCTGCAGTGTTTATACTCCCTTGTTTTTATCTTGTTAAAAAAAAATAATAATTGTATTTTTAGAGTGTGTCTGGAGGGTTGTGATTGTTAGGATATTACCATCATAGTGCAGGTAGTTTTGAGTTTTTTTGTAGAGTTGTTAGAGGTGGGTACAAGGCAAGGTGAGCTGCTGCCGGCGTGGGAGCAGAGAAAGGTGGTTGGGAAGGCTGTTGCAGGGTGCCCAGATGTTGTGCAAATGTGGTTGCATCTGTGCCCGAGAGAGGCGCTCACCCTGAACGCTTGCTGTAGGTGCTTAAAAGGGTATATTATTTCTTAGCAGGGATAAAACTGTGTAGCTGCCTGGTGGTCTGTGATACCTGTCAGATATCTCAGCTGTAAGAGCAGGTGACTGCCTGCCCTGCTTCTGTGTAATGAGTGGGAAGGGTCTTCCCTCTGGAGGTAGGAGCAGGCGAGCTGTGAGGAGGACATGGTGGCTGAAAAGCTTGGCTTGTGCCAGAGCTGAAGTAGGAGGTAAGTCTGGGAGGAAGCTGTCTGACAGCAAGTCGAATTTTTGTTTTGCAGTAGACAAGTGGCTGATGATGAGATGGAGGAATAGGCTGGGATTTGGGGTTTTGGCTCCATAAGTCAGTGGGGTGTAATGCCTGCACAATAAACATGAGAAATGAAGAGCTCTGGCAGTTCAGCGAGGCACAGGCTCTTTGTGGTTAAGCAGAGATTGTAATTGGTGATGTACAGGATGGCTTTCCAAGATGTTACGAAGAACCATGTCCTTCTGAGGGTATTTCTCTGTGCACAGGAGACCTCTTGCAGTGGGAGGACAGGGGCATGCTCTGACCTCCCTGCAGCACGCTTGTGTTGCTAGGCAGCAACTTGCACCTCCAGTGTGTTCCAGTTCTGAGTTTGTGAGAGGAGACCTTCCTCTACTGAACTAAAGCTTTCTAGCTGGTGATATATCCTGTGCGCATGGGTCCGCATGTGTTTCTGGCCTGTTCTTTGAGACCGGGGAGGGGTTGTCAGTCGGGAACACGGATGGATGTTAATGGATACCAAGACTTTCTCATACTCACCCCAGTGCTTGTGCTGCAAGTGAGCACAGGAGGGAGACGAATCTTTGGTTGTTCCATTTGTAAGGCTCAAGAGTTCTCTGCAGACCACCCTTTTACTTTCGCAATACCTGAAAGCTCACAGGTTTGTCTTCAAATTGTTTGGTGATTGATGCTGTAGCAGTAAAATGGGAGGGAGAAGGGAGGAATACTTGCTTACACAAGGGGTAAGAAAAAAGATGAGGTGTGCCGCATAGACAACTTCAGTGAATGCCACACAATTGCTGGAACCCCTGTGCATACATGGTGCCAGCCAGCTTTGCCTCATCTCCTTTGTGTCTCACAGAGCAGAGCGATGGAAAGCCTTTTAATCTCCAGGGCTGCCAGTCTAGTGCTGCACTTTGAAGCAGGGCAGTAGCTGAAGCTGTTGGAAACCAGTGTGGGGAACTGGCCGCTCTCCAAACAGAAGTCAGATCAAAAAGAGTCTGACGGAGTCAGGAGGGATTCAGAGGCTGGCAGGGAGAAGGGGAGCTCAGCAGAAGGGCTGTTCTTGTGGCACTGATCGCTTCTAGTCTGGTGGTGTGGGAGGAGGTTTTGTGGTTTGATGGAGCTGGAGGCCTGGGCCTCTGAAGAAGGTGGACTTCACAGCCTTAAGTCCAGAGGAGTGAGGAATCGGAGGCAGGTAGGAGCGTGCTTGCTGTGCTCAGGATCTCATGGGTGGTGTGCCTTGCTGCTGTACAATAAGCTCAAGCCTTGGAGGGTTAAGAGTGTCTGTGTCTGGAGGCACAGGGCAGCTGCTGTCTTCAGTTCCCTGTGGAAGTAACGGGCAGCTTGTGTATGGATGCAGTGTGTATGAGGAGCCCAGCAGAGATGCAGGTGGGCTGCTGGAGAGCAAGGGGGAGGAAATGGGGACAGCAGGTGAGGCCCATACCCCTCCAGATGCTCTGCCTGCATGCTGACAGTAGCATCCAGGTGAAGCTCTTTGGCTGAGATGGGTCTGTAAAGGGATTTGGTTTGTTGGCATGGGCAGAGTAATTTGTTCCCTGACTATCCACAGCTGTTTCCTAGAGAGAGACGGGTACATGTTACAATTACCCAGTTAAAGCTACGGAGCACAGTGTCCTCTATGTGGTATTTGGAAGAGAGAGGCTGTTTGGTTCAGAATTTTTATGTCCTGGGCTGACAGGCCCTTGTGGGACTGGAGATGGAGGAAAAATTCCAGGGAGCACGTCTGTGCTCTGTGCAGCCAGTTGTCCCTGCTGGGTGGGTGCTGGCTGAGGTGTGAAGCTGCCAGAGGCTGGTGGCGTTGACCTATGTGTCTGAGGGAAAGGGCTGAGATTTGTGCTCATAGTAAGAAGTACAAATGTAGTATTTATAATGTATGGGCTTTCCCGGCTCTCCAAAACATTTGGGCTCTGCGTAATCTCTTACTTCACAGTGAGGCTCAAGCTGAAAATACCAAGGGATGGTAAATCATGAACAGCTATTAAAGAGCCTTAAGGGGCTGTATGGGAAACCGTGTCTGCTCTCTAAGCCTTCCTTAAACAATATGAGTCTGAGCTATTTATCAGGAGGTCTTTAGTGCTGGAAAGGGAAGTGAACATTTAAACTGTATCACAAAGTAAAGAGGCACATTAAGAGGCCGTTTGCTTTTCAGGGTGTTCAACTAAAAATAAATCTTCCTTTAAACAGCCTTGAAAAGAAGACAAAGTGAAGAGATCTTGCCCTCACTGAAAATAATGAGAATCTTTTTGCTAGCTCTGATGGTTGGGTTTTCCTCAGGCATCTGGTGCCTGACCTAGGTAAAGCCTCCCTTGGAACTGATGTAGGACCAAGGATTGTGTTACGTTTAGTGACAAAGCTGGTGGGAGGGAGACTCTGTGTTAGAAAGTTCAGCAGAGGCTTTTCAGCTGATCCTTTCCAGTCCCTTTCTACCCCAAAAGCACTGCAGGAATAGAGTTCCTTCCACCCCTCTTCCCACTGCTTCATGTGACGGTTAAATTAACAAAGATGTCTATTTCACAGAGCAATTCCAGGGCATGTAAAATAAGCACTTGGATTTGATTTTGGCCTGTATCAAAACAAAACCCCAGTGTTTACAAGATTTCCACAAAATATTTGGAAGTAATGTTTTATAAACAGTTTCCTCATTATTCTCAAATTCTGGGAGGTTTGTTTGTTTGCTTGTTTAATTAAATTATTATTTCCCCCCTTCCAACAAATCTGGCAAAACACTTGTAGGTAAAGGCTACCTTCTGGTTATGTAAGGGGAAAAATTTTTCATCAAGAATATGATTATCAATTTAAGGTACTATGAGATGCTGCCGAGCACAGTGCTGGCAGCAGAGCCAGGTGCCCTGTCTTGCTTCTCTGGAACTGTGCTTTCTAAGTGAAAAACTGTGGAAGAGCATTTTATAAGAAGCATAACAGCTGGTATGTCATCTTTTTCTGTTAATTCTGTCTTCTTTGAGCATTATGTATTAGTTAGGGAAGCATGTGGCCTTGAATGAGATCAAGGAATGAAATTCTAAGCACATTGCATGCAGAGTTGTGTTCTCTCGGTGCTTGTTTCATTAATGCGCAGGAGTGAATGTGGACCAGGTTTGCCATGAATAGTGCAAATATTGTTATTGTGTAAATATTGCAGAGGTATAAATGTATATAGGAGCAGATATAAAGTTAATACGGCTGACGGTTGTAACAACTGCAGTCTGTCTTCTATGTGGTCTCGGAAAGAGGACCGATTCAAGATGCTGTAAAAGCAGTTTCTCTATAAAAGCAGGGAGCGTTTCAGCATGCAGATGGCAGCCCAGTCTAAAACAGAGTTCTGTTTTGTGCTGAGCACCTCTGTAATGAACCTTGAGGAACACAAGGGGAACAAGAGTAGCAGTGTGGGGTGGAAGAGGAGGGATATGCTTTCAGGATTGAGACCTCTCTTTGAACTGTCTCTCTCTTCATTTTTAATAGCTTTTCTACAAAAGCTGCTTGGGGAGAAAGGTTGGTATGAGTACAAAAGAAGCAAAGCATCTAATATTTTGGCTTAATAATGCTCTTGTGTAGACTGCTGTGAATTGGACAGATTTCCGTATTGATGTAAGAGCAGTGAGTGAGTTTTGAAACTGGTGTGGGTGAGAATGGACTTGGATCTTTTAGTCAAAACTTCTACTTTTGTGGTTAAGGATCTGTAGAAGAGACCTGTGATCACTGGCGAGATCATCTGAACACTTAAGATGAAAAGGCCGTGACTTGAGCAGGGGTGTTTGCTCTGAGTGTCAGCAGCTGAAGAGCCAGAGTCAGGTGAAGCCACAGGTTTTCCAGAATTTACAAGGTTTATCAGTGACTCTGAAGCCTAAGAGCTTGGCTCAGCAGCTTGGTTTTTTTTTCCCTCTGGAGAGTTGAAAAGCAGAGTTCAGAGTCCTTTCTTCCTGAGCAGAGCTTCTCCGCAGGGCAGGCTGGCTGGGCTGGGTCTGAGAGCAGCCTTGGAGTTCATCTTGGCCCAGAAGAAGTTTGACCTCCTGGGACAGTGCCCAGCCGCCTTCTCTTGGTGTATGTGGCCATCCGTGTCTGGGGCTCCTCTGTCCCCTGGGGCAGCTGTGGTTACTGCTGTGGCTTACTTTGCTTTGGGAACTGTCAGGCTCTGACTGCATCAGCTCTAGGATTTAGGCTGATTTAAGCTGATTCTTAAAATCGCTGCCCATTCCCTGGTACTAGTATATGTGTTTAGCTTTCCAAGTGTGGAACATCTTCACGTTTTCTTCTTTCCCCCAGCTGGCTTTTCTGTAAGCTTTTTAAGCACTTCTGCAAAGTGTCAAGAGGCTGAGCCTCACCCTCTAAACCTAAACTCTCTGGATCTGACAGTCTTTACCTATGGTAAATGTTGCCTGAAGTACTGTATTGATTCAACCACAATCTGCAGAAGTAAATATATGTAGAATATTAATAGCTCCTCCTCTACGGGGAAAAAAAGGCTGTAAATTAATAGATAAATTATGCTGACCTCATAAACCATGAGGTTTGAAGTACAGCTGTAATCCTCCTCCCACAACACGTATTTTACTTTGAACGTCTATAAAAAGGCCTGGACTACTCAAATATAAAAGCTGTGATACTGGGCAAGCATATCCATATATCCTGGGATGTGTAGTTGCAATATTGCAACATTAAGCCTGGAACAATGGTTCTCTGTAGAATCCAGGGTAGGGCTGAATCAGGCAGGCTGATGGTGCAGCTAGGTATGAGGCTTAAAAAATAATAGCTAACTTTCCCACTCCGTTGTTGTTCTTGTTCCTCCTTAGAATTGCGTCCTGCACTTCCAAGTGCAGGAGCTGCTGCAATAAGGGAGGAGTATGATTCAGGGATTTAAAATCCGATTTGAAGAAATAATGAACTTGAATTCTGTGTGAGTGTGTTGCTTAGGGAGTCGAGGTCAGTGTGTGGTGTGAGCTGATAGTACTTGATCTGCTAATCAGTGCTGAGTAGTTTTAGTTCTTCTGGTTCATGAATCTGTTAAGATGGGCTGCTCAGGTTTCTGTCCAATTTTCTTGGTAGAGATTTAGATGAATACCTGTATCGTATACTCATCACTGACTGCTCTGGTTAGCATTTCGATTCTATAGATTTTGGGAACTTTATCTGTATTTGGAATATTTCAGGGGATTTTTCCATTTCCCACTCTTCATTTTTTGCCATAAATGGGCACTATTTTAGGCAGCTATTGGATTGGAAAGTTCTTGCAGGAAAAGGTGCTTGTGTTAATGCTCGCAGAGTTTTCCCTCTACAGGGCAAACCAGCAGTTTGCTCATCATGTTGAGTCTGATTGCCACTTCAACATGACTGTAATAACTTCTACTCTTTGCAGCCAGATATATTAATAGGAGAAGTTATTGTGTGGAGGCCATCCACAGTATTTTTCTTTTGTGCCTGTCACTGAAACCCATTTATTTGTTTTGGTGTTAGGCTCTAAGATGCCTTTTGAAGCTTTAAGTTGCTGCTCTTAGTATATTCTATGGCTGCTGTTTGGAAGATATTTAACTTTTAAATGGAAGCATTACAGTCATTCAAGCCAAACCTCGATGTTAACACCTAAGGCATCATGCAGTTTGTTTCTTCTGAAATAACTGATATGATTCTGAGTTTAACCCTTCACATGACAAGTGATCTGAGAGTTTTTCAGTTTGTTGCTGTTCTTTTGCAGTCGGACATGCAGCCTTTGGAGGAATCATTGCAGATTGGTGTCGTGACCTTCTCAGGTGCTCTCTGTGTTTAGTTGTGGTTCCCTTTGCTTCCTCAGGACAATACCTTGGTCTTGTATTGCTATCACACAGGTGATAGACTGTTGAGCCAGTAATAATCCCAGGCATTTTAGATGTATTATTGTTGCTGGTATTTCGAGTTGGCACAGCACAAGCACTGCCATGTTCCCTCTGTGCTTACCTCAATTTTAAACTTCCCACAGAATTTCTGCCGAAAAAGGAGAATTAGCCAGATGTGAATTTAGTTAAGGACTTAGGCCTAGTGGAGGCTAAAATCCAGCAAGACGGATGCTGAATGCACACTGCTTTGTAGAATTAAAGTTCATTGCATATTTAGACAACTAAAGTGGCTGGTTACAATGGTGAGGATGCACAGTGAATTAGGCAAAATGAAATATTCTTTGATGCTCATTGAGCAACAGAGCGTAGAACACTGCATGAGCTCAAGATACAGTATTTCAACTAGCATGCATCTCTGATGTTAAGTATTTTTTTGTTTGTGTTTGAGGTATCAACAAAAAGGAACTGGTGCACATTGTGGATTTCTTCCACCCAGCATATTATATAGACCAAAAATCTTTCAGTAATAAACAGCTCAAAGTGTGGTGTGTTGGGAAAAGACAACCTGCGAAAGAGTTCACATTAAAATTTAAAGCCTTAAAAACGGGAGTGGGGAAATGACTCAAAAAGAAATGAACGAAAGTTACCATCTAGCACACTGTAAAGACAATGAAAGAATTACTGTTGCCATTGCAGCGTTCTGTGTGGGGTGAAAACTGCAATTTATTTCCGGGAGATTTCTAAGCAACTAAACCTGTCAATTGGAAACCACTAAAGAGATGGGCTGCTGTTTTTAATGAGCACCTTCTACATCGCAGCTTCTGTGGAGAAACCAGAATCTACAGAGCCTGGTGGTGTGTCAGCAAATCTCAGTCTGTGCACAGACGTGTACCTGAGTGCACACGTGCACCGCTTTCTTTTCTTGCTTTCTCTTAAAAAGGAACTCCATATAAACAAAGCTTGTGGTAGAAATTAGAGAAAAATGAAATTATATTTAAAGAGTGAACTTGGGAATCTCAGTGTTGGGTTTTGCGCAGAATATTAATACCCCAGTTTCCTTCTTGTTTCTAAGTGCTTTCTTCTAACCCTGTCAATTGGAATTATTTTGAGTCTGGAAGCTATGTGAGCTGCAGCAAGTGCTGGAAGGACAGCAAGCAGTACATGAAGAAAATGGGACATGATTTCTCAAACCCTGTTTTCTGAGTACTCAGAAGAAAGGACTACGTTTTTCAGTACAGGTGATGGGCATTAGGCACCATATTGGAATTGGGGTTTCTGTTAGATGAACAGAATTTGTGCTGCATCGCAGCCTGGTCCCCTTGTAGTTGCTGGGTGCTTATAGCAGCCTGGAAACGCTGCCTGAGGTCTGTAGCATCAAATAGTATGAGGAGGAAAGGGGTGGCCTCGTTAGCAGTGGAGTGATTGAGAATAAAGTTGTCACACCTTGCTTTTCCTACAGTTCTCCCTCTGCTGGTAGTAACCTGCCTTACCTTGGTACAAATGCAACCTGGCAGGTCACAAAACGGGCTAGATAACTGGTTTAGCAGTTCTTTCAGCCTTCTCAACAAGCACTTTATTCTATATCTCTTTCCCCTCCTCTCAGTGATCTTGGGCAAGCTAGCTGTAATTGGTATTTCTATATCCTTATTAAAATGTCTTATTCACTCTTCTGGGAATGGTGCTAAACTTGGTCTCCTTCTTGCGAGGTGTATCCAGTAGAGTACCATGTTCTTGGTACAGCTGTGAGCCCCTACTCACAGCTGGCTGGAGTTGGCAGCATCAGAGTAAGTGGCTCCTTGGGGAGAATGCTGCTCAGTGCCTGGGACGGGAGAGTTTGTCAAATGACAAAATCAGCCCTGCTTGGGGGAAAATGCCTCAGTTATAGAAAATGGTATTGAATGTTAACTGGTTTATCCCATCTCATATCTCTTCAAGCTAGAACATTTTTATTCATGTTTTTCATCAGATCATAGACACTTTCCTACATATTTATTTCCAAAAGTGCTAGTAGGTCTAGCACAGGATTGTCTTGAGGTTCTAGTCTATCCTATCACTGCCTGATAAGGGGGTGAATGGCCTGGAGGAGGGAGTTGAGACTGGTGCCACCGGAAGACATGATGGGAGCCTTGGCAGGCTCAGCCCCAGAAGTCTTCTCCTGAGCAAATTTAGAGACTTTGTCTTGAACACAACTTTCCTTCTGGCTGCTTGACATTCTTCTGGGGGAAATGCATCTTATACTGTACCTTGCATTCTTTGTCAAATTGTATGTTTAAAAAAATGATCTATGATATGGCAGTTTGAACAGCCTTGTTATCTACAGCTGTCTGTTGTCTCAGGACACTAACCAGCTGACCCACTGGTCACACTGGTGTGACTGATCCTATCTTCTTCTGGTTGGATGTCTAGGACGGTGAAGGTAACGCCTCAAACTCTTGAGTATTTTTATGCCAGCTTCAGTGGAGTTATGTCAGATGTGACAAGCTGAGGCTCTGGGCTAGGCTGTGAATGACTGTGGTGGAGTAGTTTCTTATCTTTTTCCTGCTGTATTTTACTGAGGGGTTTTGTTTGTTTGTTGTTGGTTTTATTTTTGTCTTTCCCCCCAAGTACAGAGACTGGCTGCCTTGGTGAGGGCTTCTATCAGTGCTGACAGAACCAAGAATTTTCCCCTATGTCTAGCATGAATGTTGGCAAGCAGAACTTGCTTTGAATTTCAAAGTGTATTTAATGCAGCATAGCTCGTTTGAGGTGGGGATGGAGGCACCCACATGAAAAAAGACCCAGGAGTTACATACTTCAGCTGTAATAACCGAAGGGAGGAAAGTGGAGAAAGTAATTTGCAAAGCTACACTTGAAAATCATCCTAGCATAACATCATCATTACAATTATCTGTCAAAAGATTTAGTTTAATTACTTTTTAAAAATCCGTCTTGTCAAGATGGCCTTACTTGTTTCAGGATTTTGGTACTCTGAGGAAAGGTTAAGGAAGAGTGAATACTAATTCTGCCACTAACCACTGTCAGACACTACTCAGCGCATGTTATTCCTTGAAAACTCTTTTAGCATAGTTACCGTGGGGAATCAATAGGCATAAAGTGCCCACGGGAACATAGAATTTGAGTGTGGGGGGGATCCACTGCCTATTTATAGCTCACAGTATGGTGAGAGGGGGAAAACTTCAGCTGTAAGTGGTAAATTTGAAATAATTGAATAGCAGTATAATTGCCGTCGTGTAAAAGATTGTACGTGGTTCTTTACATTTTCTTCACACAACAGTAGGCTGGTAGTAAAATTACAAGGGAAGAATATTTGATGTAATAAACTCAAATTAAGCTGAATAATTTTCAGCGAAGTGCGGGATGTTGCCCCCTCTTGCTGGTGTATTATGTGGAGCAAATGTTGAGAGCTGCAGGGGTCTGGGCTGGTCCCGATGCTGAGGGTGCCTGCGAGCGGGCTGGGGGCAGCTGTGGGACAGCCTTTAAGAACAAGTCTGTTTTGTTTGTCTTTGTTTTGAATACTGGTGCAGGCAGTTTTGTGTGTTCCCATTTAAAAGAAACTGCTATAAAATATTTGCTGAGACTTTTGGCGCAAATAATAATTTTGTACTGATTTAGATGACTGCCCTCTTTATCGGAGAATAAGGGTCCTGATCTAAAGATATGGAGATAAATTCCTGGAGTCTAAATATATTAATATCAAGCCACTTAAAGGCCTGTGACTTCAAGCTAAGCATATATTTGAGGACTTCTTGCTTATAATTAAGCATCTCTTTCTTGGTTACTGAGAGAGAGAGAGAGGTGGGCTTTGCTGAGTTCAGATTTGTTCTGCCTCTGGGTGCAGATAAGTTACCTCAGTTTGCTCTTGCTATTTTTTTTCTTTAATGACCTTGTACTTGTAAATGAAAGCAGAATTAGTTCCAGTAATTATATAAAATTAAAAATACAGTGTTAAACTAGATTTTTATTTATTTTTAATGTACGTAATATAAAGTAGGTAGTAAAATTATCGGGGAGATTAATTTTTTAATAAGAATCCTGAGACCTGTATTCATTGATATCTGAATTTTGTTCACCTGTCTTTACCTCATTTTATAGAAGAAATCTCTGGAATAGCATTAATTCATTGTAGGAGCTTTTACAAGGTCACCAGTGGGAAAACAAGATTGCTAAGAGGAATTGCATGAATAACCTACTCTTTATTTTTTTCTGAACAATGTGAAGTTTCTTTAAGCATGTGGACTGTTTGTATGAGACAAAACTAATCATGACCATCAGGGTCTCCCCCTTAAATAACATGTAAAAATCTGCCAGATTAGACCCTATTTCAAATAAACAGTCGTGTCTTGTGTTTTTTTTAAGCAAAATAATATTTTCATAGTGTCATTTAAAAAATCCCAACCCTTTTGTGTGATAGTCAGAGATAAATTATTCATAGACAGTTACTTTGAACCATTATGTTTTCCTACCTCTGCATAAAAATAAAGGCAGAAGTCACTAGATTAAGCCATTGCCCCGTAATGGTTCTTTGAGAAATGTTTAACTGTAGCTGCTGCTTTGTTGAAGTGAAGAGCTGTGATTCAGACTTCATACTATGTTTGCATTTCAGCTGTCACAGAAAGTGAAAGATGAAGCCTCTTGTTCTCTTGGTTCTTGTGATCTGTACTGTAGTCAGCATGAATTTGAAGCTCGTGTCAAAGAGAAATTCTGGTAAGTCACAGAAAAATATTTTTACTTCTGAATCTGGACCTAGTGCTCATGCAATCAAGCATTTTATCTGCTTTTTGTTTTGCATATATACTTCTTGTTCTCTTCTGGAAAAAAAAAAAAAGAAAAAAAGTCCTAACCAATGTGGTTTGCTTACCAGATGTTACAGGATGTATTTTCTGACTGTAATGTTCTGTTGATGTGACTTTAAGCTATTAAAAAATGTCCTTATGTGTATTGTGTGTATTGGAAGGGCATCTTCCAAAAAGTCATGCCAGCCATGTGTGTGATCATACATAGTGTGAACTGGGAAGAGCTTTCCTGGGTAGATAATCTCTGATTATTCTGGCAGTGGAAGACAGTGGGTGTTTGTTTATGTTTACATCTGGTTTTGAAACCTGCTAATAGTAACAGAACGCTTCAAAGAAACATTAGAGTATCTCCTTCCAGGATGATAGACAGTTAATCTGGATAGTGTTTCGTCTGTGTTAGAACCTGAAGTGATTTCTAGTCCATGCAGCTCTCCCCCTCAAAGGGAATGATGACTTCATGAGACCGTTTGGCTTTCTCAAGTTTGGAAGGGCTTTGGGCAGACAGGTGGGTCGGGTGCAGTGCTGCATAGTGCTGTTAGTCTGCTAGAGCCGTGCGTGTTGGGCAGGTAACTGATGCAGGATGTTGTGCCTCTAAACTTACATGTTAACTTGGTCATTTTTTCCCACTAGTTGTGTGCTATGCATACAAGTATGAGGGCTTCTGTTGATCTCGTGGTCCTCAATATCATCAGCCAACACTTTTAGTAATACAGATGCGAAAAGGAATTACTGAATTTAGATGGTGTGGCCAGTTTTAAATTTATTTTTTTAATTTATTGAGAAAGGAGGAGAAAAGCTATTGTTCTGTTATGTTATTCATTTATTATGAAGAATTCTGTGTCACATGCCAGGCTAGGAAGTGTTACTCTGAGGACCACCAGATGCTAGGCTGAATTCTTTCTGCTGGGCTAGAAAGTATAAATGGGTATTGCTAAATTGAACTATTCTATAGCCTTTTGTTGTGGTTATTGTGCCCTGAGCCCTGTGTGTCCTGTGGGAGCAGTCAGGGACATCGAGATTTGGCTACAGTGGAGTTTGATCTAAACTCTGCTAAGGGCGATGGTATTGCTGTTTTTCAAAACTGCTATTACAGGCCTGGATGGGAACCCTTTTGAGATCCATAATCTATATAATTGGGCAGCCTTGATTCACTGGTGCCAGACAACACCACCTGGCTGCAAGGAAGGGCCTTTGCATTTCCTTTATCAGAAGTACGTATCTGTAGAAGTGACATGCCTGTGGTTATAGCATCACTCAGCTAGTAGCTTACCTTTAATTATATTTTAGCATGTGTGTGTGGGGGTCTTTTTCTTTTTTTTGTTTATAATCTGCTTTCTTTGACTGCAGAATGTTGTGTGTTATTGGCAGGTGTTGACAGTATCAATTCAGGTTGAGTACTGGTGGGAAAAATGCTTTAATATGTCAGACTGCCTGTTGCTAAATATAACCCACTAGTAAATAGCTGGTTCTTTTTCTTTTCATTTGACTGCATTGGTATAAGTTGAGTATAAGACAGTGCAGAAAAATGCACATAAAGTAAAATTATAGTTTATTTGCAAGTACATGATCAGGTAGTTCAATATTCATTGTGTCATATGTGCTGAGTCTTGGGTTGCTGTGTGGAGCAAACTATTGATTTTTTTTTTTCTCTTTCTTTTTCCACTACATTTTGTGTGAAATACGTTTTCTGTTTCTGTGGCTTCAGCACTTGGAACAAAATTGATAATTTGACTCCCTTTCTGAAAGGGTATTTAGGTATGAAGGACTGTTTGATTGTTTGGGGCATCTCTAAATGTTATATGTTGTGAAGAGACAGATGCTCCAGAGGCCTCTGAACTTTAACTATTTGTATTGTTGTTTAAGTAGAAGATTAGAGATAGTGAACAGATGGAGCAGGCAAATGCACGTAGAAACAAGGAGACCACGTTGCTTGATAGGGTAATAGTAGCTGTAGCATGTTGGTGCTGTAGTTCAGGATGGTTTTTTGGTTTTTACTGCGGTCTTGATAAAGGAGAGTTGGAAGGGGAAAGTAACTTAATGTTTGCTTGTGGGCAGCTGCACTGCAGTGTAAACAGCAGAATGGCTGAAGTCAGATGAGAGCTGGGGTGGGGGAGTGGCTGAGGTGCCCAAATGACAGTCTGTGGGCAGGATCCCTGCAGCAGTTTCTGGATGGATGCTGTAGTCTTGGGTCTTGCTGGCTATTGGTATGGGGATGTCTAAGCTGGTGAGCATTCTTAAAAGGGGAAGGGAAATTGTGCAGACAGTTATGTAGAACTGTGTGAAGCAGTGCACACAAAGTGCTGACACTGATGATAAAGGCAGATTTGGGCTACTAGGGCAATAAACCAGCAAAATCAGGGTATCAGTGTCTTTGCTGACTTATGTAGACTGGCATTTTCCCAAGCAATATGTAGAATTATTGCATAAATGGCCAGAATTGTGATTAGGGTTAAGTACATGAACAATTATGAAGTTGACTTGCATGTGTGTAATACCACGTAACAGAATATATCTTCTGTAAGGCACAGGGAGAATCTAAAGAGAGCCCAGTTGAAGAGGACTTAGGGTGGAGCAATGAGAAGGTGTGGTGTTGTCTTTTGATGATGTAAATGCATTGCTAAAACCAAGGCAGTCAAAAGAGGGGCAGAATGTCCAGAAGGGCGTTACCAGTGTCCAGAAGGGCATTACCAGTCAAACCGAAGTTCCATTTAAGAGAACAGGATTTGGGTAGGAAGGCATCTTTAGAGGCTGCTGGGAAAATACTCCTTCAAAGCCAAGGAATGGAAGCCCAAGGGGAGAATGAAAACTCCAGATGGCAAATGTAGACAGTACACAGGGGGCTGCGCAACAGGCAAGAATCACTAAGGGGAGGTCAGGAGTGGAGGATCCAAGATGTCAAGCAGAAGGTGGTGAAATGGTGCTCCAGTTACAAGCATAGAATTAAAGTTTGCTGAAGAAACAGCCCTCATGGAAGGGAAAAACTGAACGAGATTTGTCTCATGGCCTTTACTTGCCCTCTGTTGTAGATTCAGGTGCCTGTGTTTCTTTTTGGAGAAGACAAACAGGAATGCACGTGCAGGCTACAGATAGATTTTTAGAGCACCTTGCAATGCTGCAAAAATGACACAGAAACTAGGAGCAAGACAAATTTGTTTGGCTGCTTCTCAATTGAGATGTGGAGCCAAAATAATTAAAATAGGTGAGCTAATTTAATTATGCTAGTCAGATTCTTCTTTACAGGCGGCAACTTCCAGATGCTCCAGAAGAAATCTGTCATGTCTACAGAGTAATGATTGCTGTTTGTGGTGGGAAATGAACAGTTTGCCTCAAGCATCTGTGTGAATGCGATGTTGACTTAAGTTTTACAAGCATTTCTTAATGTTAAGAAGCTTTTTTGAAAGCTGCAGGTCATCCTTTTTGCCTGCTTTGTGAAGTGAAACTGATCAAATAGCTAATGCTGGTACTGCAGTCTTAGCGATATCCTAGAAATGGTATTTTACAAGTGGAGGTTATACAAATAAACTGAGGATGTGGGAGCTTCTAGGTTCCCAGCTGGTAGGTGATTTCCTTTTAATCTGATTAAGTGAGTTATTTTTCCAAGCCCTTTGTATATAGTGCTTTGAATAATCATAGCAGGCAATATAAAACAAATTTTAAAATATCATTGCATTTTTTAAGCAAAAGATTTTTCAGGTTACAGATTCTGTTTGACTTGGTAGACATAATTCCATTAGTGAATAATTTATGCCGTTTATTGCTGTATTTACTTCCTGAGCTGTAATACCCTGTCTCAGCATGCTGGAGCTCCAGAGGTCATGGGAGCCTTTTGTGGAGGAGCATGGGCGGACATCCCCAAAGCTTCCACGAGGCTGCTGGCTGCAGAGCTGGTAGTAGTCTTTCTGCAGGTTAACCAAGTTTAACTGGCTGGTATGCTGGCACTGGTACATCCTCCAAGGTACAGAACCAGAGTTCTGTGTCTTGTCCTCTGTAATGTGTCAGATGGATGTGCTCTGGTATTCTGGCCTTCTCTTCTTTATCTTGGGACCACCCAAAAGGCAGTCATATGCAAGAGGAGCAAGTGCATCTCTGATTTCCCCCCTCCACCCCACCCTGTCACCCTCCACCCCACCCCATCACCCTCTACCTGCATCCGACTTTGTCAGAAATGGCTTGGGAGGGAGAGGGCTTGGCTTAGCATCATGCTGTGCTCTGTATGGACATAGGCAAATTCCCTCATTGATGTTGCAGTGGGCAAATATAGTGCTTTAATATATTGGCTTGGTATTTTTTGCCTTTTATATGTCATGCAACAACTTACTCTGATCTGCTACAGATGTTTCAGGAGGCCTTTGCTTTCCTACTGGTTGTCTGTGCTCTAACCTAGGATTTCCCTTGGCTCCCTTCTGTGAAGCTCAGTCTTCCAGTATTGTCCCCTGATCACTTTGGCCGTGTAAATCGTGACATAGGTGGAAGAGGAGGTGTTTGTGCTTCAGAGGTGACTCATGGATTTGTGCCTGGAGTGAGATGTCCTAGAGGACAACACTAACCCTAACCTCAAATGCCCATTGCTCCTGCTGGAGTGGGCCTCTAAAGAAGCTGCAGGATGAGCAGTCACAGTTACCATTTGCTTTCTGTTTGCAATTGCATCTGCCTGAAGAGCTGACTTCTGGCCCTGATGTAAAATGCATAGCTATGAGCCCTCAGAATTTCTGAGATACGAGTGATGCAAAAGAGGCTTTCAGCTTTTGCTGCCCACAAATAATGTGCAGATATAGAAGAAAACGGGAGCTTGGCAGCACTAATCAGTGCATGCTGATCTCTTACTTTTCCCAGAAGATGGTAAATTATTTAGAGCTCCAGCAAACAAAAAGAGTTGGAATCACTGTTGTTCTAAGCTGTCATCAGTACAGGAATGTTCAGTGCCTCTTGCATATGGTCGAGTCTGCTCACGGGTCCACGGCTGCTCTCCATCTGTTCAGTTTGGATCAGCGGGAAGCAAGGAACCGGGCACCTGCGCTTGGTCAGGTCTCGGGGGGCTACCAGCAAGTGAGCGGTGGAGCATTGTTGGTCTGTGCACCTTGTCACGGGAGTCTCAGCCTCAGTTTCCTCTCCCGTAAACACAAAGTGGCATTGCAGCCAGCCAGACCTATCTGGGAGACAGCTGGCACCTCTTGGACATTCTGTTTGCTGGTGGGGAGGAAGGGAAATGCATAGAGGAGAGCAAGAAAGGAAACAATCTGCTAGAGGTTTGGGGTTTCTTTAGTGACCTCAACCTGACAGGGTTTAAATATTGAACTTATTTAAACACTGAAATTTTTAGCTATTACACTCATTTAAAATGAGTTCATGTATAATTAAAACAATTAAAATATTGAGCTGATACTGAAATATTCCTTTCCCAAAAAGAAAACCACAGCGGTATCTGAATAAAATAAATGTACACAATTAAATTGTTCCACAATTGTGTAGATCAGAAAGGTAGGATCTTTAGGGGTAGGGGAAATAAGCAAAGCAGGGAAGAAATGTCATTTCCTCAGTTAAAAATGTATAATATTCCACTTCTGCAATGAGCATCATTTCAGCTGTTTGGATATCTGTTCTACCTCTAGCTGCAGCTTGTAAGAGTTTATTAGTAATATCTGAACCTCTAGTAGACATGCTGTCACGATTGAGAAATCTTCCAGCTCTGTGCCTTTAACTGAATAATACATTTTTTTTTTCCCCTCCCCAAAATGAGGCCTTTAAAAATAAAACCCATGGTGTATCAAGGTGTCTTTACTTTGTTTTCTTCAAGATCCTAAACAGAATTTTTAAGAGTGCTCTTTATTGCAGTATTTGTAGTATGCCGACTTTGAGGCTGTGTCCTAGGTTCATGTAGTTACTCTGAAACTGACTGTCCTGAGGGACAGGGAGAGTTGTTCTGGCATGCTTTGTTTCCCATTTGTTCATGAAAATATTTTTGGAAGGTCTGTCTGAATGTTGAAATATATATAAATAATGCAGCTGCAAAGTTACCCAGAACAGAGCTTTCAAGCTCAGCTTGTTCGCTAGTCCTAGAGATGAATGTTTGCTCAGTTTGGGATCTCTTGGTGATGCAGAGGCTGGGAGGTAACTTAGGGGGATATAGACCTATAGGAGCTATAGGGAATCTCTGACATAATGGCTTAGCTTTGTGTCAGCTCCTGACCAAGAACAGTTCTGAAGTACGCTTGGGGTTTTGTAACCTGAATACATGTTTACGTGGGATTTTACAGACTGCTGTATATATTTGAAGGAACATCAATAAGGCTCCTTAGATTGAACTAGGTATGAATATTAATACCCTTTTTCATATCTGTGTACACTGAATTTAAAGAACTTTTTCTGCTTTTGTTTCAGAACCTTGCTTGTTTGAAGTGCAGTTCAGCTTTAAATTGCTAGTCCTTGTGATACATTGTATCAGAAACTCATTTTACTTACTTGTTTTTACCATTAATGTAGTGGTGAAAATGGCAAGCAGTAAAATTGTGAGGCAGGAGGTGTTGGGATCACTATGAGAAATAATGCCAGAAATGAGAATTAAGATGTATTTTTGGTGTGGGTTTTTTTTTTTTTGGTATTTTAACTTTGGAGAGGTTGGTTATTAATATAGAAAAACATCAGAGGTTTCTTGTTTCAGGATGTGCAGAGTTAAGTATTCCAAGTTGCTGACCTGTGAAGAAGGAAGGAATTCTTTTCAGTGCAGTGCATATATGTGCAAACGTTAGTACGTAGACCTGGGTGAAACTGTTGTGATACTGTTATAACTAAAGTAGGAGTGATTGCCTATCTAGGAGTTGAAAACAAATTGATCTGAGCTGTAGTGTCACCTCTAGAGTGAACATTTTATCACTTTATTAATCTCTAACCCTTTCAAAGCCAATCGATTCTTTCCTACAAGAAGCATGATTAGTACTTATAATACGTACTGATATGAAACCATCCAGTGCTTTGCCACTGAAGACAGAGACTTAGATGGAAGTTAAGCCTCTTACCTGAGCACTTGGCTTTTCTGACACATGGTAACCAGGCTCTGGCCTCCCTGTGTGGTTCTTCCTTCAAGGCAGGAGGGCAGTGTGAGGATATTTCTGTTAGCTTGACTTGTTTTAAACCTTCTTCACATTTGAGATTCACAAAACTGTAACTTTGCTGCATAGGACCTATGGAAACTCTTACTCCCAGTCTCTTCCCCCCACCCCCCTTTTTTTTTAAGGAAGGGATTTTGATGCTCATTTGAAGACAGGTTCGCACCTTTGAATGATCAGTATTCCTTTAAAAAAGTATCTACTGAGATTTATGCATCTGTTAATCCAGAGGTGAAATTAAATAGTAATTGAGTAATTGAATGAATATGAGGCTGTTTGTTTTGCTGATGCACTCTGTGATTCTAAGGTTATTTGAATCACTGTGCAGAGCCATTTCATGCATACTTCTGCTGTCTTACATGTTGAGTAAAACATATGTGGGTGGGCCTGGAAGAGAAAGAGTAATGTGAGATATAATCATTCCTGTCTCTTTGAGCTAATGGTAAAATACAGAAATACAATCACATTCTGCAGGATAGGGCTCCTCAGAATTTCTTTTTCAGTCACACAATTTCATTTTGAGCAGTGAATTCCCTGAGATGCATACATTTAATAAGCAATGGAAGACTGCTGGAATGCGAATCAAAGGCAGGGTTATTCCCAGGCTCTGTGTCTCTGGGGCATTCAGGAGCTGCAGCTGAACGCTGCGACTTCTGAGGTCCTTGATACGGATGTTGGATGAAGAAGCTGGAAGACTTCGAACAAGTATTGGTCTGACCCTACTGTTTCTGAGATTTGCTGATGGGAAGAAGTTGGCCATGTCAAATCTCTGAAAACTGAGAGTGTGAGGGCACTTCCATGGATCCAGGGCATCCTGCAGGCTTCCTCGGCTCCCAGGCTGGAGGCGGATCTGCAGCCATCGGCACTGCTCCCTGGCAGAGCTCCCTGGTGAAAGGGAACCACCTTCTGCACCTGCTGCTTCCTTTCTGGTTGCAGGCTCCTATGGCAGAGTACGGTTTGTTGAGAAAATAAAGCAATTTAAAAGTATTTCTGAAATCCATTTGCTCTTGTACTTATGGTTTAGAAAAACACATTTGAAACTCAAGCCAAGAAAATAATTATTGTAGGTTTGAGCCCTTGAGTCTATTACTTATTTTTGATGTGACCTTGAAAATCTTGTCCTGTTTTATAAAGCCAGAGAGGTGTGAATAATCATGTGGTTTTAGACAATCAAAAATAAGAAAATAAATTAGGATGTGTATCACTAATGACATTTTGGATGTAATATTTCTATTCAAAATGACATCTGTAATTTTAGGCAAATCAGGGGGCTACAGTGGCAACTGCACTTAGGAGTGTCTCAGCTTTATTGAAGCAGACTGAAAGCTGAAGCTTTTTGGCTGACTTCTGATGTAGGTCAACATAATTCTTATTCACCATGATTTTACATCGTATTATTTACAGCATTATGATTTTTTCATCTGGACTGGATGATTAAATTTGCTCTTTATCATTCCGTGTTTATTGCAGATGGTTTTGTTCCAACTGCAGAACATGCCTTTGACTTAGTGCATGAGAGATGAAACCTAAATCCAGTCACCTGGGATGCCTGGCTGCAACTGTTGGGGACCTTACATGGGGAAAGTATAAAGCTCAAATGATGAAGAGAGGGTCTTTATTAAATCCTGTTTCAGAAATGTCTACAAATGAACTGCTCCATTTGCTGTCCTTCATAAAGAGCTGTAATTAATGGCTTTTTCTGCAGGACACAGATCCCAAGTGAACAGTTGGCTGGACAGCACACTTGTGTGAAGTCTTTTGCAGAATGTGTCAGCAACTTGCTTCATCTTGTAGTGAGGAAAACCCTTGATGTGCTATAGGAATTAGTAGCTGTCTTTGGGAACAGTTTCCTCCCCTGCCCCCAGCACTGAAATGCTGGGTACCTCAGTCATGAGAACTTAAAAAAATGCAAATTCTGCAGTGTGATTGTGGAATTACTCGGTAATGTCAAACCAAGTTGAAATGTTACATTCAGGCTCTTAGTGGTGTGTAAATATGAGCATCCTCAAGGGAGGCCAGTGTTTTGCTTGCTGAGGGCTGCTGGGTAAAAGCTCTTCTCTATAATAGTGTCAGTGCAATGATTGGAGTTGGCGTATTTTACAGATTTGTGCAAGACAAGCGCCTTTCCTGCACATAGGATTGCCCTTTCAGAATCGTGATGTAATATACTTGTAAAATCAGATCTCCTGTAGTGGTTTTATTGTGCACATGAAAGTTGTGCATTATCAATGTAATTACAGAGATAATTCAATACTTGTTCTATGCTTTACTACAGTGCTTTCCAACAGGGAGCTGTAAAAGGTAATTTTGATCTCCTGAAACTTTGTTTAGGTTATTAAGAAATATGTCTTTAGTGGCAAAAGAGGGAATTCTATTTTTGCATAATCTAATAGCCCCTTAAGGCTCACCTTTTAAAATCACATCAATCAGATAAGGGATGAGATGGGAGCAGTCAGTCATTTCGCGAAGCGTGCAGTGATTCTTGAGCGCACAGCATCCTCGGCTGGTGATCCTCAGCTGTGGGGCTGTGCAGCATTTGGTGACAGTCACTGTCAGATTGTTCTGAATGACTGGGAGGTGAGAGGGAATAGAACCATCGAAGGTCTTGTGTAACCGTGGTGCTGGCTCTTCCACTCCATCCTTTGAGGTGTTGTTGAAGGTATCTTAGTGCCCCAAAGCGTCTGGAGTGAGGGAGAGGGCTGAGCTACCCCCTCTGCAGATGCTGTTCCCTGGGAAGCAGCGATGCAGCCCTGCTCAGGGTGGTCCCAGCAGGGGTTTCTCAACCTTGTGTCCCACACATGGGGTTTGGGCTCTCTTCTAAGGAGTTAGACTGGGCTGTGTCATGTTCCTCGCTTTTCTTCTTTGAGAAACTTTCTTTAGAGTAGGATACACTGTAATATGCCAGGAGGAAGCTTCTATGTAGAGTGAGAGATGAGCTCATTAATTGCTTAAAAATTAGGCAGTCTCCATCTGAGTAATCGGTGTTGGCTGGCTGGCCTTCCTTGGTCTAAGAAGTAGCTCATTAGTAGAATACACACAGATGGTACTGTGCTCTAAGATATTTAAAATACACAGGCAGCTGTATTAATAAGGCAAACCTGTCCTTAGTCTCTGTGACTGAGTTTGCTACAAGCAGCAGAGGGAACAGTGTCATTTGGTAAATATTATTAGGTAAATGCATTTCCATAAACTTATTTAGTTTTCACATTTTCCTGCAGATAACAGATTATGATAAATACTCAAAGTAATTTACTGTTTCTGTATTGCAAGAAGGGACTTACAATAACTATTTCATTTGTTCAGTACCTAATTTACCCGTATAATTGCCTAGAGGGAGAGATGTATTCAGAGTATAATTTTTATTTGGAATATAGATAGTTTTTTGCTTTTTGTTCTGTTTTTATGTATGCAGCATGTAAACAGTTTGTTCAAAATAAGGCTTTTTCTGAATGAGTTGAGTTCCTCCTGCAAATGATAGTGGATAGAAAGAGAAGAAATCACCCACCAGTGAAGAGGGAAAGTGCTGGGCTGGGGGAAGAGGCCCCTTGCAGTGGGTGAGTGGGGACATCACCACTGTCCTGCCCAGCCACCCTGGGGTCCCCCAACTTCAAAGCTGTAGGGTAAAAGCAGAGATGAAAATAATCATGAGTTCATTTTCAAACGACAGATGTACTCTCTGCTTCTTATCCCATGTCCCTCATTGAGTGGAGAACTGCTCCATCCCTCCTTCGGGCAGTCTCTTTTTTGCCTGAGCGAAGTCTGAGCCCAGCTTTTAATTACTGCTGTCCATTAATGCATTTGGCTGTGAGCAGTGAGATTCCTCAACCCATCTATGAATTCATAAGCATATTGGCTTTCCTCTTAAAAGAGACTTTTACCATTAGGACTGGGCTGGGCAAGAAATCAGGCCCCCTCAGTTCTTCCCCAAACAGCCACAGTTAGATCTCCTATGCAGTTACACTTTGTTTAGCTGCTTTTCATATCACTGCTCAAATGCTTTTGTTGCAAACTGTGCTAAACAATTTCTGATGAAAGAATTTATTGTTTCCCATGTTGTTTCTCTACAAACTTGGTGCATTTCACACCTTCCTTGAGGGGCAGTTAAATAGAGCTGCTAGTTACAATCTTCTGGTGCATGCTTTTTCACCAAGCCCTCAACAGAGCTGTTTGTTGCATTTCTGGTAGGTAGAAATTACACTGATGCTGCACTCTGTCTTTCATTTCTAATAGATTGGATGTCTTATTACTTGAGTGTAAGCTGTTGTTGAAAAGAATGGTTCTGTGTCAGCTTGATTAGTCTTTGCGTTGGTGTGTATGTGCAAGTTACAGTGCTGTTTTGGTAGATCTTTTTGAGTTAATGTTTGTTTTTGTGGAGTATATTTTAAAAATAGTAGCATGGACTAGGTAAATCAGGAACAGATTTAGTCTGTGAATAATATTTTAATAGTTAGCATGTTGCTTTAGTGATACACAAGTGTTTTGAACAATCCTGATCCTCTCTGAGGTAGAGTACTATGCAGTTTAAGTCCTGCTTTGGGCTCAAGCTTTAATCCTTGGTAGTGTGTGTGGTTTCCCCACCCTGCACTGGAGGGAGCAGAACTATCATGAAACAAGGTTTATTTTGTGGAACTCGAATATTTGAACCTGAAAAATTTGAAGAAACAGTGGAATGTACTTACTGCCCTAGGGCAGTGGGATTCAGTGTTTCTGGGGTCATTTAAGGATGGCTGGAAACTTAGTGGTGCATTGGCAGATGGGAGGATGGAATAGAAGTCATGCACAGAGAACTGGGAAGGCTTTTTGCAAGGACGTGTGTGAAAGACTAAGGCTTTAGAAGAAGACACTTTAAAATGTTTACTTGGTTATAGATTTGGCTTGATGGAGCTGTGGGGAGGGTTTTGGGTTTACAAGGACAGGAAATCACCAAATGACATGATTTCTGAGGACATTCCAGGAGTTTGGTGGTAGTGGGATTCCATAAGCCGTTCAAAGATGACAGTGTATGCAGTCCTGGAAGCAAAGAGGGCTTTTCAGTGAAGGTGTTGAAGAAGGAAGAGCAGTACTTCATTTTTGCTTTCAAATTGCATGGTAATTGGAGAGGGTTTACTAGTAACCTTAGGCTGTGTGGTTTTTTCTCCTGCTGTAAAGCTATTGAAGTTGGTGGCATTAAACTAGGAATTAACAAACATGACTGTGTAGCAGTGGGGCTGTTTCTCCCTTCTGTGTGCTAAGCTTCTGCTTATTTGGTGTGATTCTGCAAAAACAACCATTGATTTCAGTTATTCAGAAGCTAATTACCTCGTAACCCACAGGATCAAGCAGCAGAGATACTCATTTAGCCTATAACAACACAGTTCTTATTATGGTGCCCGGTTGTGTTGGCACTTGCTGCAAGGAACCTCCCATTGACCCTGCTTGTGTGATGGCTGCAGAGCCGGTCTCCGTGCACGTTCCCTGCCTCCAGACTGAGACTATTGTGCATACAAATGGCCAGCAATTATCATTTAAGTAATGAGTACTTAATGGATGTTTGTACTCTGTAAATCTGAAGCATTCTGAAGCTGAAATTTCCCTGCCGGTATAATTTGATATGTGCCACGAATTGCTGAGGTGAGAACACAAGTGGGAAGAAACCCAGTTATCAGTGACAGTAGCCTCTGACAGCTCCCTCTCCTGCTTCTACCTCAGGTGTTGCAGTGGGTAAGTGGAGAGAGAGAGAAGTATAAATGTATCACAGTAAATCCCCAGGAAAAACCTTTGCTTTTTCGAGATTGTATCACAATGACAATTGCGCTGCAGTGGATTTTGTAGGGACCTGGCTCTTTATTTTAATAAAAGTCAAGCCTGTCCATATGGTAGGTGTAGCAGCAAAAATTCCCTTAAAATGACACCTTGGCTGTAGTTTGACTAAACAACCAGCAAATAGTTTAGTGTAGGCTGAATTCAGGTATGCTGTGCCAATTCCTTCCGTGTATCCACTTGAAAAGGCCAATTAATGCTAATCCATTTGGATACCACAGTATCGTATCCAAAGAAAATACGAAATTTGAATTTTAATTGAAGTTTTGTAGCCCACAAGAGAGAAGTAATACACCACTGCTATTATTCAAAGACAGATCCTTTGAGGGCAACTCCCAATTGCAATTCCTCAAGCATCTTTAAGATTCTTAGAAGCAAATCAATACACTTCCCAACAATGATTATCCTCGGAAACCTTCTCAATTAGATATGATATAAAGAAACAAAACTGTGGTGGTCTCCAGCCGAGCTTTTTCTGTGAAACTGCCTTTGCAACTGGAAAGCTAAATGAAATTGTAAACCAGAACATGACTATATCAGTAAGTAGCTATCTTTTGTCAAGTACGTGTGGTGATAAAATTACCTCTGAGGTTGGAATTGTTGACTCATTTAAACGGTAAGTTCTCATGGACTGGCATTGTCTCTGTTCTCTATTTGACTGGAGCTTTTGAGTGCTTCAGCTCTGTGAAGGACCAGAAATACTTTAGTAGTGCTAATTAGAGGGCCACAACCTGTCCTAAAGTACTTGTTTGAACTCACAGTGATAATGAGAAAATATTAATCTCTTAGAATGTTAATTAAGGTTATTTATAGACATTAGGATCACTTTGTACAGAAGAGCGGAAATGCTGCAGTTCCTAGTAGGACTATTTTTTATAAATTCAGAAACAATTATTTTACTGATATTGTTTGTGATTAACTTTTAACGGACTTATGATGATTAGAGTGGCAAAGAACTACACTGTGGATCAAGATTGTTTGGTAATTCTTTTGCTGTGAGGTGGCTACTATTCTCTATCACTTGCTTGACTGAATGCACAAATTAACTTATTTCTGCAAGAAAAAGCATGAGATGGCTACTAAACACATGGTCAGGCTATCTCAGTCCTCTACTGTTCAGTTTGCAGCATCAAACATATCTATAATATATATGTTTAATGGTGCTTCTTTGAGAGAGACAGCCCGTTGGGATGGAAAGAGCCAGTGCTGTGTAATGAGGGGTTTGTGCATTAGTTCTTGGAGCATTATGGCTGGATGCTGCTAAAATGGTAGCATCTCCCTGTGTAAAGCAAAAGCAGGAATACTCTTAAATAGCTAGTACAAATTAGTTTTGTCTTGAACAAATTCATTGTGCTTCAGCATCCATGTGTGAAGGATGCCTCTGAGTTGTTGGTGGAAATAGCAGGCTGCAGATCTCCATAATTTCCCATTATCATTGTGGCCAATGAAGGCCACCGACAGCTCTTCTGGAGGGATCTTCCTCAGAGCACATACTGAGACTGCAGAACAATCTTCTGGAACCCAAGTTTGCTCCATCCTGGGTTCATTACCTTGTTCAAGCTGTTTTATTTGATGTGAATGGAATAGTCATGGGAGCAGAGCATTTTTAACAGATGCAGGAAATACAGGTTCATGCTTTCCGGAATAATGGAAACGTAGTTTTCTGTTAATTTCTGTTTTAAGTTCTCTTCCTGCATTTAGTCATCTAGTCTGCATTTGGTTACAACTTTCACAGTTTGACTCCAAGTCCATGTAGTTTGTGTTGCCAGCTGGCGAAATAAAATATGGCAGCCTTCTACAGATAGCAAAGAGCTCCCAAATCAGGAAGGATTTATTAAGTCCCTATGGCTGCTTTCTGCCGTGGTCTTTGGCACAGTCACACATTACTCTTATATGCAATTCCAAAGGCACCACTAACGTGCTCCTTTGGTCTGTTGACTTTCATGTCTCTCCATACTGACAACACTCCATTGAAACACACTTGTAACCTGAAAAAAAGGGTCGAAAAAAGTGTGTATGTTTAATGCAGCTGATTTTAAAATGTCAAAGTTCACTTCTGTGGTGATGCACTGTAGTGGAAAACTGTGTAAGAAAACCTCTTGTGCAGGGGATCACAGAATGAGGATAAAGCACTTGAGGTCTCCTTGGATTTGGGGTCTCTGACCTGTTAGACCTCAGCCAGCATTACTCTGCCGTGTTTGCTCAGAAAGGGTTAAAGGCTTTCTGGCACCTCCTGAATACTAGAGCTGTTATTTTCCCAGTGTAACAGTGGAAGAATGACTACACATAATGTAATTTCAACTTAATTTAGTGTACCTCGTAGATTTTCATATATAGAATAATGCCAGAAGAATTTGAAAAAGCTTTTCTCTTACAGAAGCCTGTGTTAGAACTCTGATATCATTAGAGAAAACATGTTGATTCAAAGAACTCTAAAAAGGCCCCCTTGACTTCTGCATTTGATAATTTAAAACCACATTATCATGATTAATTTGTTGTTCTTAGTAAAATCTTAAGCTCTCCTTTTAATAAGATTGCGCTGATAGCAAGACTTTATATGCTGGTGTGATTTCCCTGTATGTTAGTTAAAAGCTACCTAATTAGAAATGTAAAAGTAATTCTTGTTGTGTAAACAAATAAACCTCAAAACCTCTTAATGGATAATGCAGTTTTACTATTTGATTTCTGCAGCGTTGACAAAGAGAGGACTTCATTGAGAGATCTCTAGCAGTAATAACAAAAAAAAAAGTTTGCTTCTAATTAAACGGGTTCTTTAGAGAGGGGATAGATTGGGGTTTTGAAATGATGGTGTGGGTTCCCCTCTCCTGTGGGAAATGGAAGAAAATGATTGCACATTCTAGAGAGACTGTGGGTTTTTCCTGTGTTTTGTAAATTTTCCGGAGGCTCCCTGTATTATTTGTGTTCCTCTCCAAGGACATGTATTGTTGTATCTCCTCTTTTTAATTTCTGTAATGAAATGGGCATCTCCTGTGTTCCTGTCATCTTTTCTGAACCAGAAAGCAAAACACTGGGGAGAAAAGGAGGAAAAAAATTCACAATGTGACTTCAAGTGCTGAAGGCTTTCATACCTTTCAAAGAACTGTAGCTCCCAATTCTTCTTGACTGCAATATGTTTAAAATACCCTTTGAGAAAAAATAGGCCTTGAGCACCTACAACTTGCACTGCAATTGATGAGCGCTGCAGAACCCAAGCACCACTGAAAATCAAACTATCAGTCATGCTCACTGGCCTCCTTTGATGGAGGCGACCATACGCCTTGGGGAGTTTTGGGAGCTTTACTTAAAATTCCAGCACCTAAATGAAGAGAAGTTCCTGTTCATCTCTTTGCTTCTGGTGAGCACAGCTGGGGCTCTCTGATGACAGCAGGTACCAGAGGGTCACCTGGAAGCCCTGTCATGGTCCCTGTACCCACACATGCCCCTCTCCCCCATCCCGTGATGGGATGGGCAGCCTAGAAAGTGAGCACAGATTGTCATGCACTGATTGCTGCTGCTGAGAGTCAGTTCAGATTTGTTTGCTGTAGCTTATTGTTAATTTTTGTTTTTCACCCTCTGGGGAAGAAACAAATGTGCTGTTTTTCTGGGCAAGAAGAATTACCTAGGATGGGAGGTCTGTCCTCATTAAATGAGGAGATAGTACCACCTCATTTGCTGATCCGTGTTCATATGCCTTTGAATAATAAAATGCACCATAGTGTATAGGGCTTTCTTAAACCTTTGTAGTTTCTCTATGCTGGTGGATGATGAAAGTGTTGCATACTGGAATAACTAAGTAAAAAAAAGAAAATGGGTAGGATGATTTCTTTAAAAGAGAGAGGCATGTATGCATTCAGAATTAGAGGTTTAAACTTTTAATGAGGTGGGTTTCTTTAGCTGTAGTATAACTGGAAAAGAAAAAAGAGACTAAGTATGCAATATTGCATCCTGGTACATATGGCATATGTTGAAAGGCTGATACCATAACAAGTGGAATACAGGGGTTTGCAGGATCTGTGTACATGCTTAGAGCTGCATCCGGCTCATTCACAGCCTCTGTCTGTGCTGGGAGCTGTTTCTCAGGAAACAGGGCTTCCTGGGCTTCTGCACACGCTCGCTGAGCTTTGGCAGTGTAGATTCAATTCAGCTGCTGAAAAGAATAACCAAAGCAGAGCAAAAAAATAGGCATGCTACATACTATATAAAAGAGTAAGCTGAGGTTCTTTGCAAGAGTAGAGTGTGTTTGCATGATGGGTGAGGGAAGGGAGGAGGAGGAGAGGAGAGTGAAAAGTTTTGCAAAGCCACTAGCTTTGCCAGGACTCAGGAGCTGGATAGCAGAGAGCCGCGGCACTTGTGGAGAGTGGGTTGTTCGTTCAGTGTGCTCTTCCTCACAGCCTGGCTTTGGATCTTGGGCCATGTCCTCATGGCGCCTTGTGAGCAGAGGGGAGCTTGCATTTGGGAACACGGGAGCTTTGGCTGAGCGCAACGCTAACCAAGGTGAACAAACAGCTCCCAGTTAGCCTGGAGCCTGGGCTATTTATTTTTTCCTTTTTTTTTTTTTTCCTTGAAAAACATTGTTGAGAACTGCAGAACAAGGAAAATATGCAGAAGTTGGAAAAAAAGCTTATATGGCAAAATTACGAAGTGATGACCAAATCCTTTGAAACTTCTGAAGGCCTCGATGGCTGCAGAGCCTCTCTTCATCCAGGTGCAGCAAACTGGGGTTGCCACAGTCGTCCTCTGATTGTGTACAGGACTCTGTTTTTTACAGGGGGACTCTGGCAGCTTGTGGCGCTTACAACAGCCCATATAACACCAGGGAAGTCCTGGGATCTGGATGCCACTAGGACTTGTCAAACTTTTGTCTTTCCAAACTCTACACTGGTGAGAGGTGGAGGGAAAAAAACTGGGCTTGGTGGACGAAGCGAGTGGACTTGTGCCAGAGAAATGGGCTCACTCAGTGAAGAGCAGAGAGATACAGAGATTAGAAGTGAAAATGTCAAGCAGTTGTGCAGTAAAAGCTCATTTCTAAGTACAAAAAGGAGCTGGGAAAGCAACTGAATTCCTCCTGTGTTTCCAGACTACGTTCAGACCTTTTGGTTTTTTAAACTCTGTAGTAGCAGGGACTTTGCTTGTTCAGGGAGAAACCTTGGGTTGCAGGCTTTGCTGCGTGCATGTAGGCTGCAGGCACCATCAGGACAGAACTTCTCCAACTGAAAGATGCTGTAGTGCCCAGAGCTCAGGATAATTCAGAATCCCCACCTGCCTTTGTGAGCAATGTTGTATGCCCCCCTCAGGCTGCTGGCAAACACAAATAAGGGGCAGATTACAATTAAAAATGCACAGAGTCCCTGTAATGTAGCTAAAGAGGCTCTCTGGGTCATGCTCTTGTCAGCCTAGTGTCAGTTTTCATCTCAGTAAAATGTACTGAATATGAAAAGCAAAGCCCTTTCTGCAGCGCAGCTTTCTTGGGCTTTGCTCTCTGTCATCTCCGACTTGCCTCGAGGCAGGGCTGGACTCCTGAAGTTGGAGTTGGCAGCTCTGGCTCCAAGTCTTTGCCACCTGCCCTTGAGAGGGGTCATTTTGCCCCTGGGCAGAGATGGGTATAACGTGCTGCCGGGGGTGTCTGATCATCACCTGGTGGGGGGGCCGGGCAGAGCCGTGCTGGAGGTGGGTCAGCAGCACTTGAGAGCAAAGGTCTCGCCACAACGCTCTCATGGGCAGTACCGCTGAAGCCGAGGGACTGCTCTCAAGGTAAAGAGGATTTGCATCAGCAAAGCAAGGATGAATGCTGCTTCTTTGCCTCGAGCAAGATTCTCTCGTGTTTGAAGACTTTGAGCCTGATGCTGGGAGGTCATTTGGCTGACTCGCACATTTCTGCAGTACCTGAGGTGAGCGCTTGCTGAATTTCAACATATAGCTGCTATTCAAGGCAGAAACCAAAACCAGAATATAATTAATATATAATAGCCTCTTTTATTTGCCTCAGGCTTGTTTCTTGTTTGTTTGTTTCAGTACATCTCAATGTGTATTTCTCTTGGTTCACTGATTGCAAACCAATGGCTGGCATCAATACATGAAGCATCTCAATCACTTTTGCCTCTTTTGTGTGTGACTGCCTCAGAAACGGTGGTGCAGAGCCCTAGAAATGTCAGCTACAAGCAGTTCTGGGTCCTACAGCTCTCCTTGGTGGAGTTGAGATGTAAAAAAGCTTTGTCAGTAAGATGAGTTTTCTTTCCTGAGTGCTGGAGACTGCGGTGATGGCTGCAACTGTTTTGAGACAAGGTTATCTTCTGGCCTGGATTCTTTTGCTATCTGTCACTCTGGTTTCTGAAAAATGGGTGTATATTCCTTGGGTTTTTTTGGTATTTGTATAGAATAAACAGAAGGTTCTTCACACAGGTTTGATTAAAAACAGAGATGAGGTTGGCGTTAATTTGAGAACTGCTGAGCAACAGGCTTAACTAAAACTGCTTAAACCGAGGGAGGTCTCAAAATGTTGAGGAATGAGGGTGGTTGCTGGTGAATGGAGAGTCTCTGGGGTTAACTCCCTCTTCCATAATAATACTCTTGAATCATGTGAAGTATTCAGGAGTGGCAGCTGCACAACCCATTTTAGACTGTGGCTTGTTTTATGTGTCGGTGCATCTAAATTAGTGTTTGGTAGGAACTCTTTCTTCCAGAAATCTGTAGCTGTCATGATATAGATATATTTTTTGATTCTTGCCTCCAAAGACCTTAAATCTAGGATGCTGGGGGTTACCAATAAGGATAGCGGCCTTTCCCTGCCTGGTGTCATCCTGGTTGAGACGTTTTCAGAGGTTTGCAAAACCTTGTTGTCTCTTGCCTAAAATAATGCTTTACCTAGTGGTTACTTATTTATGATTTGTCAAAAGCATAAAATTATATTCCATTTCCTTCCGCTTTCTTGGGCTTTATGTGAATCCTCTTACAAGGTCAGCCAAGTGGCCTGTCTCCTGCCCTATACCTCCTTGAAGTCCTGAAATTTGGAGTTTTATGGACACTGGTAAATGCATGTTGTGATGTGCACAATGGCACTAGTGCAGTTCCCACATTTTTCCTTTAGAAGTGCTTCTTTGTCATGGAACACTCATCTAAATGTGGACCGGCATCTGAGAGTCTGTGGTTTTATCACACTTGGTTAATTTAAATACATCTGCCCAGTACTTTGAGATTTATATAAAAGGCCAGTGAGGTTCACTGTGATGTTCTTCTTGACTTGGTTAAATACATAACTGCAGCTTATGGCCATCAATCTTAAACAGAAACTTGGTGAAATGAGATGCCAACAAGAGTGGATGGGTATACTGGTGGTTCTGCTGTATGGGAGATGGTAGGACCCCAGCAGAGCCAGTCCAAACTGAGGATTTCTGTTTAACAGGAAACTTTGCACACCTTAAATTTAGTTTCTGTTCCAGCTGAAAACAAAACCTCACCTTTCCTCTGCTTAGAACAAAACAAAGCTTTTACATATGGGAAATTAGATTTTACTTCAGACTGATGTGTTCCTGAAGGATTTCCAAATGAGGGGTTTCCAAGTGTAGAATTTTCCTTTGTGGCTTTTCTTTTGTGTGTGGTGTTTTTGTTACATTCAAAAGAGGCCCAACATGCTACAAAATAATCTTTAATCAAGGCAGAAGACCATTAAACAAAATTCTAAATTCATGTGGAAATGAATAATTCTTTTTATGACCCGAAGATTTCCATGAATGAGAGTCACTTGTAAGTAGTTTTCTCAGTAAAATTAAGAAAACCTCACATGTTGGGTTGGGTTGACTCCATCAGCAACTTCAACCAAAAACCATGTAAAAAAGCTGTCTGCCTAGCCCTTGGATCGCAGTCTGTGTGACGCTGTGTGTTGCAGCGGGGATTGGTGTCAATGTGAGGAAGGGTTCCTCAGCGAAAGAGGAATGTGATATTAAGAATGTCAATATTTCACTTTCTAAATTGAAATTCTTGGTAGTGTTGAGATAATCCATATGTCTTAATCAACTCCTGGTGTTTGAGTGGGAGGAAGCTAACACAGTAACTAGTTGAGGAGGAGGAGCAGTTAGTCAAAATAGCTGCTTTTCTCCCTGAGGACTTTTGGGTTCTGGAAATATTTAACAGATGAAATAGCAAGAGCAGCTGTCCTAAGGGAACTAACAGAGAGGCGTTTGACATTGCGAATCATATAGATTGCTAAATGAATGTTTCGTCTGCAGGGGGCCTGAGGTGTGATAGTGCGGGAGCGGAGTTGGATTTGTATGGCTGCTGGTGATGGCAAACAGCAGCGTAGCAATGGCAGCTCCAGAGGGATTTGGGCACAGGTATCTGTGCCCTGCTGCTTGTCTTGCCTTTTGAAATTACCCTGAGGTGCAAGTCTCCAGAGCCAGGGGTGAGGGATGCTGTCGGCAGTCCAAGGCGGTCGTGCCTCTCGGGGGTTTTGCTGCCCACCTCTGGGGTAGCAGGAGGGGTAAACAGGGCACCCCATACTTGTCGCTGCCTGACCTCTGCTGTCCTTTAAGGGCCAGGTCTGGGCATAAATTCAGATGGCTCCCCAACACTGCAGCCCATTGCCTTCTCCTCAGGAGAGAGCGCCCATGTGTCCCCAGCTCCTTGTGGCACAGGGTCGCTGACTGCTGCTCTCCTGGGGCAGCTCCACTGCCGAGTGCTTCCCTGCCGGCCTGGGCATGGCCTGCTGCCTCCGAGTTAATCATTTAACCAATTATGAAGGCACGCTGGCAGATACTGTAGTACCTGTCAAATCTAACTGCCTGTAAATTTAATTAGTGTGTGAAAACTGGCTTTGGAGTATACCAGAATTTAATTAGTCAGCAACTTAAGGTTGTTAGCATACTCTCCAGGGTAATAATATCCAAAAAAGGGTACAAGAAGGCTGTGATAAAATAACTAAAAGTATAAGATCCTCATAGAATGTCTTCTTTAGTACTCATCTCTTTGGTATATGAATCAGGATGGACAAATAAGAATAGTAGATTCTTAGAGCTGGACTCTGATAGTGGGTGTTTTCTCTTGGTAGTGGAAGGACAATTAATTAGTAAATGCAGTGATTCAAATCTGCGCAATCCTATGCAGAGGATTGAGCCCATCTTTGGGAGCATCCTGTGTGTTTAGCTGTGATTTGTCTACCTGCTGGTGGGGAAAACCACAGTTTTTACAGGTGTGGACTAGTAATTAACAATTTGAGGACCATGGAGTGACTGGGGGATTTGTAACTGGGCTGATGGGGAAGTCTGTAGTTAATGTATTAAGTCCTTCAAATTGGGAGAGAAATTAAAAATTCTTCAGGAGTGTTATGAACAGCCTGAGCAGTGGTGACTTGTTCTAGGCTTGTCCCCATCGGAATGAAGCACTTCAGACGTCAGTTGCTTCTGGGTTACTGCAGTGGTTTTGTAGATAAGGACAACAGCTTTGTACCCGGAGAGGAAAGCTGATTTAATGTTTGTCTGCATACTCCTGCTACGCAGTGCTTACATGGAGGGAAGGGTGAGTGACCCATAGTTAGTGTTACTACAGTGAGGTTTTTTACACTGTGACAGGGTGGCACAGTATAACAATGACTCACTGCAGTTGTTTGAAAGGAAGGGAATGGGATTTAGTAACACTGGAGCATGCCCCATCTGTCACACCCCAGAGATGTACATGCTTTTTTTCCTAATATTCTGCTTCTGCCTTAAGCTGCTGAAAACTGTTTATCCCAGTGATCTGTATTTTTGTGGGAATAGTCTCTGCTATGAATGGAGCGTGGACTAAAATGAAAGCAACAAAAATTTCTCAGAGTAGCCCTGAGCCTGACTGCAGTTTGTTAGTAGTTGCTTGCCCTCTGAGTGCTCCTTGTCTCATTATTGCCATGCATCCCAGGGAAAGAAGGAAACAATGAACTTTCTGATCCCTGAAAGGATATATAAAAGTCAACAGTGACTAAGAAGTGTCTGGAGGCTGAAATCACTTAACCACTTATATTAAAAAAGGAAAGAATGAATAAAACGTACCTTGGCATCTCCTTATCTTCCCCAGAGAATAGTTTGTAATCCCATTCCTGTGAGAGGGGGACAAAAATATTGCCCGTCAGTGCCAGACTGCCTACCTGGACTGATGTCTCCAGCATTGCCTCGACCCCTGTTTCAGAGCATGAGACTTAGGGGAATTATGCCCTGGGAAGGGACTCGGGTCTGTGGCAAAGAGCCTCTCCAGGGCTGGTGTTTCACGGTATAATGAACAGCCCAGTGGAACCTTGTAGAGTTTCCCTCTAAATCCTGTGTTATCGCTGGGCAGTTTACCCATGTGAGCTGGGGTTTGGCGTTTGGGAAGTTGGTGTAGGGAGAAAATGAGGAAGGGGAGAAAGGCTGCGTGCTGTGTGTGTGTGCACACGTGTGCAAACATCTTTTCTCCTGCATTTCATATTAATCTATCGAGTTTTGCTTTGGTTTCTAGTGAACCTGAAAGGTCAAAGCAGAATTTATCTGCAAGGGCTCCACATTGCATGCGCAAGGTTCACTCGCACTCGACCTGCTGAAAAGATGTGAAGAGTTGTTGGCAATCCTCTGTGGAACTGGGGGCTCATAATGGTACTGGACCAGAATTGTACTTAGCTTTGGGTTTTTGCTGTGACTGTCTCATGTGATGTCCAGCAGAAGTCCAGCTGCCTTAAAGTGTATGGAAATTTGAGATTGTCTTTAACACCAGAATTTTAGGTATTTTTTCATCACAAGCCTGGGACAAGTTAAAGAATGACTGACAGGATTCAGTAACCTACCAGATTTCTGAGAGACAGATTGCATGCTGCTGAGTGGGCTTAATTTAATGATCTGAGGAATGCCATGTAATCTAACTGCTTATTATGTTAAGAGGCAGCAGATAATCTAATGATCCACAGGTGGTTATTTTGATTTTACTGTGTGAAATTAAATATATACTTAACTCTACCAAAGCAAGCAGTGTTTATTCTTTTGCTAGAAGTGGTACAGAGCAGTAGACGTCACCTCGCTGGTGAGAGGCATTTAGTCTTTTGGCCTGACCACGCATGATGTAGGATGGCTTGTCTTGAGGCAACCCATCCCATCCTATGCCATCCCGTCCCATGAGCTGTGAGGCGCTGCCTGGAAGGGGCAGGACCTGGGCTGTGCCTGTAGCCCCCTCCCCATTTGCAGAAGTGGGTGCTGTGGGTGCTTGTCAGGATGAGGCAGCCTCGGGCTTTCAGGGATCTTCATTTTTGTGACCAAGAGCTCCCTGCTCTAGCAAAAGTGATGGTGATGATGTGCCCAGGTTTCTTACTGAAAACCAGCAAATGTGATTTTCTTTTTCTTTTTTAACAAAAATTAATAATACCTGATAATTTCCTGCCTTCACATGCTTTTATAGGCGCTCTGATGAACGTTCTGAGAATTGCACGTCATTTGTTATTTATTTTTGTGGAATGCTTATGTATACATAAAAAAAGTACCTATTCACAGCCTGTAATCAGGCTGTAATCATGGCCTGTAATCACAATCAATAAATTAATAGATTAATTAATTATTGTCAACAGAGTATGATTTTTCTATTAATTGTAAGTCTGTTTATTGATTTTTTTTTTTTTTTTTTTTTTTTTTTTATTTTTTTTTGTGCCTGGAAATGCCAGCTTCATCTTTGGATGTACCTTCAAAGGAGCAACCTGAATTTTAGATGGAATTTGTGTCTAGCACTTAAGACCGCTGTTCTTCTGGTGTGTGCACTGCTCCCCTTTCTGGAAGCATTAATGTTGTTGACATAAACTATTTCCAACCTTTATCTTAAAGCTCAATTTTACTTTTAATTGGTTTTGATTCTATTCAGTCTAACTGCAGTAATTTTTTTTTGTTCAAAATTTCGATCATACCATATGGTGAATATCATTTATACATAAAAGCTACTTGCTGTTTTACCTTTGGAAATCATTAGGGCCTTCACAGTAAGAGCTTCCTAACCATCTGCTACCCTCTCAAACCTCGTGTTAATGTAGACATCTGCAGTTGTGACTCCAGGGTTATTAAGCAGTGATGTCCAGTCGAATGCCCTTGTGCCTGGCTTTCCAAAAATCAGCACTGCAGAAAGTGATGGCTTTAGCCTCGGCAAAAGCCGTTCATTGTGCACAGGCGGTGGGCAGACGCGTGCCCCTCCACACAGCACGGGCAGAACAAGTGGATTTGGCTGAGGGTATGCAGCCATCCCAATTAGCTGCGGGTTCAGATTGATGTCCTGTAATCCTTTAATGCTAGAGAGGCTCCAGCATTAGACCCCGTGCTAATCCATTTTTAGAACGTGCATTGTGCACAAAGAAGATTATGCCATTTTAAAATGAGCTAATTATTTGTAGTTAATCAGAGTATCCCTCAAATTAGAGAAGAAAATGCTGTAGGTTGAAATCCTGGCCTCAATTAAGTCAGCAGGAAAACTCTCCCTGGCTTCGGCACTGCGAGATCAGAATGCTGGAGCACGTTCACCTGTCACTGTGCTGGCTCTGGCTGCCTCACAGCATACTTTGTTTTATGGGGTTTGGGGCTTTTTGGTTTTCTTTTGCTTATTTTTTTCTGTCAAATTTTGTATGCAGATGTTTGTCCATGAGGAGGAAGAGGCGGCTCCTAGTGACCTCTCATCTTGTAGTGGCTGAAGACAATGGAGCTAATTACAAAACTTAAATGTCTGATGTTTCCAGTGTTTAGAGACTTGACATGCTTCATCTGGTGCTGTGTAAATTGCAGGTGAAGGCAAACGGATAATTTGAAAGCCATACCCTTATTTAAACAACAACAACAACAACAAAAACCCACAAAAAAACACCAAACAAGAAAAGGAAAAGCTAATTTCATTTTGTGGTTAATAAATGTCCATTTAATGACTTTTTTTTTTTTTTAAGAAATACTGCTTTGCTAGAGCTGTCAAAGTTGTTTATATAAATTTTTGGCATTGTATTCAACCACAGTAACGAAAATTAGACTTAATGCACTTTTTTGTTTTCCCTAAAGCAGGATGCTTTTAAACATGTGTAATAATTTTGGTATTGAATGGTAGTGTGAGGATCAGTAAAAATATTTTATCTTGGTAAATGATCCAGGTAACATGTCAGTCTAAAACTGATTCTTATCTACATTAGTCCCTTCTAAAGGGACTAAAGTGCATTAGAGATTAATGCATTAAGTATAGCAGTTAAATGCTGGGATTTCTCATAAAAGTTATCTGGTTTTAATGGCCCAGTAACACATAATAAATGTTGATTAATTGTTAAGATTTTGGGGGAAGAAACTGTATCCTGGGGTGGCAGGTACAGCTACGTAGGTGTTATGTTTCCCCAGTCTGTCCACAGCCCATGGGCAGGTGTGGCAGCCATCCCACAGAAGAAGAAATATATTATTTGCTGCTGGTGATGTAGAGCTGCCTTTTTTTTTTTAACAATTAAATGTGTAGTCACATGGATTTAATTTCTGAAATAGATTATTTTCTTTGATGAAAGTGAAAACAGTTGTCCACTCTGTGGCAGGTAGATAAGACGATCACTGTGTGCAGATGGGCAAATGACCAATTTGGATTACCAGTGTGTTTGTCCAAATCTATGGAGAGAAAAAATTAGGCTGAAAAAGTGCATGCATCCTCTGAAGAGAGATCAGTGACGAGAAATATCTAAAATGGTTTTTCATTTTTTTTTTTTATTCTTGACCAAATTCCATCAATATTTTATACAAAGTATTTGATTTTTCAGATACCCAAATGTATGGATTTTTGAGGAAAGTTGGTGGCAGTGTTTGTGTTTCTTGGGAGGATGTGGGTAGGAGGGGGTTGGCAGATGGAAGAGTTAGGAGAGGGTTATGATATGCTGTTTAAAGGAAATGCAAATAGAAATGCAATTAAAAAAAATGAAAAAAGTGTTTCTGGGAGGATCTGTTGGGTGAAGCAGGATGGCTGTGCTGTCAAGACAAGGGCTGAGGTGCACTTTTAGGTTCCATCATGGATTCAGAGCCCTCCTTGCTGGAGAGGAATGAGATTTGATTTCGGCCCGGCAGAAGCATGGGTGCGAGCTCCTTGTGCATTTCTTCAGCCCGGCGTGGCTGCCGCAGCCCGGCCATGGCTGAGCGGTTCGTTGGGGAGTGTAATTGACCTTGAAATGTGCTGTGAGTGTGGAGGAGAAACTCTCACGCTTTTGGAAACTTGTTTATTGCCGGTTGCTGCTTGTTCCTAAGGCTTAATTTAATTCCTTTCAAATTCCTCTTTTCAAAAATCCCATAAACAAATGCATGTGGAACAAGGAGGAATGGCAATCAAGGAGTTGGGGTGGTGGGTACTTGCCTGTGGGAGGGTGAGGAGGAGGAGGAGGAGGGAGTCCTGTGAGCAGGGATGTCCTGGAAGGGCTTCGCTCCTCTAGCATGAAGCCCTATGGCCCCATGCTGCTGCTGCTCTGGCAGAACTTCTTTCCTTTAATGGAATGGAGATACCAGTAGCGGAGCTGAATGGCAAGTATATCTGCGTTTTAATTTTGCTGTAGTTATTTTACTTAAGCATTTCGCTTGCTGATTTGAACTTGAAATAGGGTGCAGCCGCTCTGCCTTGCTGCTTGTGCTGCATAATAGGCAATGAGCAGAGCGTGCTTCTGAGATGACAGCATGCTCGTAAAATTTTTGTGAGCTTGAAGATGAGATTGGTGCACAATGTTCTCCTATGTGGTGAGGCAGATGCTGAAATGAACTGCATGTGATATAGTATCTATATCCCTTCAAGCCTCTGTTGCTTCTGCTGCAGCTGTTCAGGTGAATGCACTGCAATTCCTTTACTCCAGCTCCATGGTAATTTACACAGATTTTGCAGATCCCAAAAGCCATGTTCCTTTAGCTCCTGGGATGAGAACGAGATTTGTGTAAAGCTGTGAGGTGGCCAGGTACAGTGTGACAGAGAGGGGTGGGATGGGTGGGCAGAGTGTTGTGTCCCCTCCAGGGACTCCTCAAGTGCTGTGTGTCCATCTCCTTCCTCAGCTGCTGGCCTTTGCTGTGTGGAGGGGTGGACTCTGGAGGTGGTCAAGCCTTCTGTTCAAGCTTAAGTCTGAAATCACTTCACATAGATTTTTTAACTCCTTGTCTCCATTAATGCTTTCTTATTATTGTCCACTGTGTATTTTGAGTCAAGGCTGTACCCTTTAGCTGTTCTGAAGTCAGTGCTGGCTGAAGGGTGAGGGCATGGCCAGGAGCACACGAGGGATTGGACAGATTATATTAATAAATCATCCAGATACTGTTGCCTACTACGGGATGACGTTTTTAACTTTTTGCTTTAAAAAACCCCCACTTTTCTCCACCCAGCAGACTTGTTTCTGGACTAGATTCTGCCAATTGCACTAAGAAGTCATGCCAGTTCGTGCATATTTATTTCATTGCAGAGTCTCTTTTAAAATGGTTTAATACAATTTCAGCAGTGGAAAGTATGTGCTTTGACTTGTTACTTCCAGAGTAAACTGTTTTTCTGCCTGAGGTTCAGCTCCTCTTATTGCAGCTACTTACCTTAGGAGAAAACATGTGGTGTTCATTGCACAGCCAGAAAATCTGGCTATAGAGAAGCAAAGGGACTTATCTATTTCCATACTGGAGGAGGGATTTTGGTCATAGACTAGCAAGTCTCAGCTGATTATGCTAAGGTTTAGGTGAGGAGTTCTGTAGAAGCCCCTTCTGGGTCCATCCTGTGTTAGAAACCTTGGTTTAATCTTCCTGCAGAAGGTAATGCTGGCGTTTTGGATGTGGCTGATCCTGATCAGGCTTTGACCATGAGGCTGAAGAGACCTGCACCTGGTTGCCCTACTGAGTGGTAAATGTTCCGTTCCCAGGGATCCCTGGAGTCCACCCGAGTGCACCTTTGTGCACAGTTGCTCATTTTTCATTAGGCAGTGATTTGATTAGATAAAAATAAAAGTTGCCTGAGCATTCACTTTTGCAGTGATGCATAACAAATTTATGCAGATTCGAATAGGACTAATCTGCATGCAAAATATAAAAATGTGATTACTAACCAGTATGCACCTGTACTGAAGTTTAATCGGGTACAAATATGAACAGGAAGAAAGAAGTTTAACAAAATGCACAGCCTCGAACTTGGGTATGAATTAATGCAAAGGGATTCTTGTAGTGTTAATGATGATTCAGGTGTTTCCGGAGTAAATTAAATATTTCAGTAATTTAAGAATACTGTTATTCTTCAATTAACTTTGACTTTAATAAAAAAAAAATGATCCTACTTTGTGCAGGTTTTTCACTGTGGACTTGCTTTAGCTGTCCTGTTCTAATGGCATTCTGTTCATGTCCAGGATCACCCTGAAAACCGCGATGATTGATTCTGGTCATGCCTGAATTGGTTTACAATGGATGTAGTTTCCTTGACATAAAGGAAACTTTATCAACGCTAGCAGTGCACTGGGAGGTCAAGACTTAAAGTCAGGAGAGCTTTAAAGAACACGTTATTACTCATTTTCATAATAATTTTGGTGTTGTTCAGTGATTTGTTCATCTAACCCTGCAGTTTGTGTTCAAGTTCAGTGTTAGAGCATATCATTTAGCTGTGAAGGTTTTCATGGTCCAGGAAAGCTGGATGTTAGTGGGAGTACATTTTACTTGGTGTTTCTTGCTTCCAGGATGCTCTGAGAAGGCTGTTAATGTTTTGCAGTTGAGCAGAGGAGAGCGAATTCAGGTTGTAGGAATGAATGAGTAATGAGAAGAAAAGCTGAAAGTCAATTACCATCACTTGCTTCTCATTCTTAGGGCATGTATCTGAGGGGAGACTCCAGCTCTTGTAGTATCCACCTTCACAAAAAAACCCATGTCATTTTTATAACAAAGCAAGTGAATGGAAAGTATTGCTGCCTGGTACCATTACTGTACTGAAAAGCTGGCAATCCTTGAGCAAGGTTGTCACATACTGAAGTATTTCCCTGGGAAAGTGAAGCCTCCACCTGTCTGAGGAGGCCTGGGCAGCCAGCAGCACGGCCAGCTCGCCTGCCCGATGCACAGTGCAGGCAGCCCTGGCCATTGGAAACGCTTCCACATTAAAGCTGTCTTGAATGGGTTTCTTCAGGAGCAGGCTTGTTCCACTGGGAATGATGCTGTGATGAGGACAGCCATTCACGGACAACCTACTAAGTAAATGTTGCATGTTGTGACCACCAGCAGTTGCAGCTGGGTCTTGCTAAGCCCTTTGGGTTAAGAATGATTCTTACTAAGAGATTGTGACACATTTTGATGGAAAGCAAATGCAAGTAGTGGGAGTGCTTTAAGTAAACCGAGCTGACATCAAATAATCAAAAACACTTAACACTGTGACACAAAGTGACAGCATCACAGAATTTCAAAATTGAAGTTGACACTCTGTCCTGTGCATTACTAGAGGTAGAAGAACGATCAGCACCGTGGTGTGGGTTAATCACGGAGTGTCAGGATTTCCTCTGAGTTGCTGCGACACTGAGGCTGGCCTGTAACCCTGGTGGTCTTTTAAGCAGAGGGGCAGTTTTGTATACAAATGAACAAGCCCTTGACAAGGTAAACTGCTTACGAAGTGTCTTGTAAAGAAAGCTCAAAGTGGAGCGTTGTATGGGAGGAGCAGCATGGGTTATTTGCCGTAGTGACCGCTGTACTTGTTGAAAGCTGTGTGCACTGGGAGTTTGCTATTGGAGCCTTGCTAGGCAGAGCCTACCCTTGTTTAATAAGAATATCTCCAAATGACTGTAAGAGAAGATTTAGGTTCAGGTTCCTGTTGAAGTTACTTGTCTGAGACCTCTCCATTTACATGTATTTCCCAGAGGAAACACTCCATATTATTTCCCTTGAGCAATTCCACAGGATATATGCTACTCACAACAGCTGCTACTTGCAAGAACCTTCATTTTGTTCATGTTACATTTGCCAGAAAATATTCACAACTGAAAATAAAGTATCTGTAGCGGTGTGTTCAACTCAGCAGGAAGCTGCATTGGTGCCAGGATGGAAGGAGACGGAATAACAGCATTCTGTAGCAAATAAGGTATTAATCTTTAATGTGCAGAAGTGGGACTGTAGGAAGAAGGGATGGCCTTCACAAGCATCTGTGAAGACTTTGTGAGTGTTGAGGCTGTACTGAGTTTCTAAGAAATATCTTCATGTTCTGGGCCCTTAATAAAATAATGGACTGTGGGGGAACCACCCAACTTGTTCATGCACTAACATGCACAGTGCTGGCTTTACCAATGCCATGGTAAATAGTGGTTGTCAACCGTTTGATCAGGCAGATGGGAGAGTTTTATTCTGCACTACCATCCACAAGGTCTCAGAGCTAACAGGGAACTGAAGACAAGGATAAGTTGTTCTGCAAAACTCCTGGGACATCTGATAATTGCTTATCAACAAATGAATAAATTACTTGAAAGCAGATGAATGAGGATGTGCAAGTGTTGTAGGTGAATAGGCTTCTGAGAGGTCATTTTTTTGGGAGTATTCATGGGGTCTCAGGTTGTTCTGACAGCACTGGCCCTTTCAGAAGGCATTTCTAGTGTCAGGATGATATTTTAGAGAGGTTAATGAGACCTTGAGGAGGATGGAGGGGTTTCTTAATAGAAAAGGGGGAGAAAGTGTACTGGAAAAAAAAAAAAGCAGGCAGTGAGAAAGGCTAGTTTTATTCCATATTTAGGTGGACCTTGTGCTCTAGTATCTGTGAACAGGCTGTGAGTGTAAATGCTCCAGGAGAAGGTGGTATTTCCAGGCAAAATACTCTGATATTCCAGGCTCAAGTGAGCTCATGGTGTATATATAGCAAAGGATAAGCTTTGCTGTATTACTGCAACTGGTTGGATGACGTGGCATCATCCGGCATTGCCCTAGAACGTGTTCAGGCCATGGAGGTGTGATGCGTGGGTATACGGCAAATGCGTATTTAGGGCTTGACTTTACATTTGGGTATAGAAAAAATGAGTTTTACATTTTGGTTTACCTAGGGTTTGGGATTGTGGGGTAGTGTGGGAGTACCCTGAGTGTTTAGGAAAGGGAATCCAAAAAAGTGCTAGAAAGTCACCATAGAAACATTCGTGTGTTGAGAGTATGACAGAATTGTTTCTGTAGATGCTTCCTGGGGCTTTAAAGGCTGATACTTTTCAGAAATAGCGGAGTGGAAGCAATTAATTGAAATGCGAAGATTCAGAGTATTAGACACTTGGATGCCTGGGTATGTGGAGGCATGGGGACACTTTTGGCTCAAGTCCTCTGCTGCAGTGGGCAAACATGTCATATACTTCCTTTAATTTTATCAAGACGTATTGTGAAAGCAGTTGGCTCCAGGCTCCCAGTACTGTTGCTCCCTCAGAACCGCTGGGCTCTGATGACTGCAGACCTTCTCATTCCCACCCTGAAGGTACGTGTGGTTACTTGAGGCTGTGTAAATAGCTTTTCTGCTACCCTGGTGCTTTCCCTGATGTACTTAGGAGTCAGTTATTTTGCTACCTTCATCTTGTAAAATTGAATCTCAGTTTGCCTGGTCTCCTAGATTATCCCTTTCAGCACTCATTTCAATGTGATTTTCTCAGTCATGGATGACTGGGACTGTGCAGTTCTGTGGAGACTTACTCCCATCAGCTTGTCATGTTCCACAGATGACTGAAGTCTTGCAGTGGACATGTCCAGGGGCCAAGGATACATTTCACTTTAGCAGAAGCTTCAAAGTGATTTATATTTGAATTTGTTGTAAAATGATCATGTTGTTGGGCACTGAATTGTCCTTTCCAAGAGGTCAGAATTATTAGATCACATATCCAATGTTGCAAGGGAATATTAAGCATTAATTAACCATTGCATCTGTTTAAAATTCACATGCCAGTTCTTGCTTGCATGATATATAACCTCTTGCTTACTGGCAGTTTCTCTAGTTCGCCTCTGTCTTCATCTTGCTCTGGAAGAGTAGGGAACTAAAAGAAAGAGCCCTTGGATGTCATTTGCACATGACAACTGCTTTGCATGTGCCGTTGGCGCTGCTCTGTGTGGTTGGCTCACCAGGACATCTGGAAGCTCTGGTAGGTGCTTGGAGCACAGATGAGGAGCTCAAAGCTTCCAGAAGTTCTTCACTGTGCTGCAGTCTGACAGAGCAATGGGCTTTCCTGTGGTTTCTGCTTTTGCCTATAATAATGTTGCAGATAGAAATGAAATGGGGTGGCAAAGCAGTTAGCATTGATTGGCCTGTTAGATAATCTGTGGAGACAAAGCAGCTTTGTACCTGATTCAGGAGCCACATTTGGTCAGTATTCTCTTTTTAATCTTTGGCTATATATATTTGTAACAGCACACTTCTGAAGTTCTGCTGACAGTAATGAGTCTTCAGGTTCATGCTTTTTATCCAGAATTCTTGAGCATTCAGAAAAACCTTTAGAGAAATTATAGGGTAGAAAGAATGGTCCTCAGGTGAGCTGATGAACAAGTATTAATTGGACCAGTCCTAACAGAAGATAATACAGCTTATTATCAGAAAAACTAAGAACAAATTCCTTAGTTTTAGATAACCTGTACTGCTCTGATATTTCAGTGTCCTTGCAGAGGAATTTCTAATGTTGAATGTCTGTCACATGTGCTGCAAAATAGCGTGAAGATGAAGTTGATTGCTTGGTTTTACATGTGCTTTCTGGCACTCCAGTATTTTGTGGTTTAAAAGTGTTCTGTGTTCCTTCTGAAAATAGAGCAAAAGTAAGGCCATTTGTGCAAGAAATGTGCAAATGCACTGTCATAACAAATGGAGGACCCAAACTAGACTGAAGGTTCATGGTCTTTGGGTTTTGGCATGTCTGCTAAGGTGTTTCCCATCTCACAGATTTTACAGAGAAATTAAGGAAGAATAAGAGCTGATGGGAGAATGGCATATTATTTTCTTAACTCCTGCAGTGAGTAGTAGAGTAACCACACAGAAATGATGGCGAGTGTCAAATTAGGAAACTGTATCAATTTATTGTGAATTTCCATCTATATCCCATAGAAGATGATCTTAATGGTGCTATGACTCAGAACTGGTCCTCAGGAGGACACTTGGCTGAGGAAACTGGAAACATCTCACTGGACAGTTGGTGAGAACTGGGCTACAGTAAAGCCAGTCAGGATTTTGCCTCTGGCTTCAGAGACATTGTGATTTTATGCTTTTTATTTTTATTTTTAATATTTTTTTTTCTTACCTGGTCAGGGTAGGATCATGTGGGTCCTTTGGTTGAAGTGAGTTAATCGCTCCTCTCAGTGGCCTATCTTTGATAGAGCTCATCATCCTCCAGGAATTTGTTTTATTATTTTAAAATAAAATATTTAAGACACCATTTTCATAAAATCTTTTTCCAAGAAGCTGCTTTTTGTCTTGGACAATCACTGTAAATTATCTAGCAGGCTCCCAGTTCTTTTCAGAATTAATGGCTTGACCCAGTTATACAATTCATTCCTCATTCATTTTTCTTAGTATCGTGGATAGTAATTTATTTCCCATCTCATTGTGTATTGAAATGATCTGTCCTATATTTTTCTAGTTATTTAGCTTCTGTTGGGTAATGGAAGTTTGTGGATGTTTGACTTCTAGTACCAAACAGGCATGTTCTAGTCCTTTTTGGAAGTTCCCACAGGAGCTGTTTAATAATGGCTTTTGTATTTTGCAAGGATTGGTGCTACATGATTCTGCACAGTTAGCAAGGTGAAGCAATCTTCATCAAATGCCTTGGTTTTGAGCAATCTCTGAACAATGTTCTGAAATTTGCTTACACTGTGTTTTTTCCCCCCCCTTCCTCATCCCCCAATATTGCTAAATTAATGAGATTATAACTAATTTTTTTTTTTTCTGAAAAAATGACACACTGAGAATTTGCAGCTGTGATGTCGTGTTCTCTTATTGCTGATACTCACTGTAGATTGCATTTTCCCTCACCAGCACTTTTCCAAACTGGAAGTAGGTGGGTTTCTTTGTGCATTGTTTAATTGAAACAGCTGAAGTGAATGGCGGTGGGCTCCCACTCTGCATGCCATCCTTGTTGTGAATTTTGAAACAGCACACATGGTTCTAATACAAATTTTGTCTATGCTCTTATTTTGGTGCTATTTTTTAATATAACATTTACAAAAACATTGGCATTCAAAGAACTTGATACCATTTGTGCTAATTTCAGGAGATGATCACAGGACTGTGTAATTAGCATTGATTAAAAAAGAAGCTGAATGGAGAGGGGCTACTTATGAGATGGGAGAGCAGGACATTTTCACTAGAAAAGGAACGCTTAACAATATGTTAATGAGTCAAGACAGCTGGAGAATTCACAAAGGGCAACATCAGATATGATTGCTTCTGTAACAAGGCATTAGGTAGGTCACTGGGCATTATAAGATACTTAGGATGGTATCCTGTTGTACTGTGGGGAAAGTAAGAGATTTATGTAATGGAAATCCTGTTTCACAGCTCTAATAAGCTTGTTAATAACAATTCAGTGTGTCACGGCTTTTAGTAAGGATTTCAAACTTTGTCATGTGGAATGAGGAGAAAGATTCAAGTGGAAAGAGAAGACAGACTTTGCAATGAACATTTTTTTTTGTACAGCAGAGTAGGCAAGCATCACTCTTGGAGAGGCTTGCAGGGACTACAATTTAAAGTCCAGTTGCACCGTGCAAAGAAAGGATGGTTCCACTGGTGTTGGCTCTGCCTGCCTTCAGAACAGGGCTACATTAGCAGAGAACTGGGTGGAGGGAATTGGGTAGGGCCAGTTTGCATTTGTCAGTACAATAGGCCATTGCTGCCCATGGCGTGTACTGAAGGCTTTCTGAGCTCTCATGTGAAACCCATCATGCAAACATCTCACAAAAGTTTGTGTTCTTCCTGCCCAGTTTTGCATGCAGGGTGCTGTGAGTGAGAATTGAAGGTGCAGGTTGTGTTTCTCACCTTGGCGTTCACCCACATGCATGAGCTAAAGCAGATTGATGCTACCACCTGGAAAAGGGGCAGAAATTTAGAGTGTTGAAATCTAGGAATGAGTTTAGTGAGTTCAGTATCCCCTGCAATGGAGTCAATGCTATGCAACGGTGTACCTAACTCATTCATGCAGTAGGTTTGGGTGCCTGGGAGGGTTGTCATTTGGATGAATCTACCCTGAATATAGTGATCTGGAACCCTTCCGTCAAAGTACTCTGCTCATTTAGATGATAAACTAGAGTACTTGGATCATGCCCGATCCCATCTAATCCTCTTCAGGGCAACTCACAAAGTCTGCTTTCTCTTCTGTAATTGCCATCAGAATAACTTGTCCATGAGAATTGTTTTTTTCTAATGGATGTTGCTTTCAGAACTGACCATTTGTATATTCTACACCAGTGTGAGAAGTCTTATGTTCTTTACTGTTTGGCATCTTCACAAGACACAACAGCATCTGTAGGAATCTGCACAAAACCTGACTGCAGAAGTTGCTTTTATTTTGCCGCTTCACTCAAAAAGACACATTTTGATTCACATACATAACCACAATTCTGTCTGCTTAAATGCTGGTTTAACAGTTGAGCGATGGTTACAGTTTTTTTATTTGTTAGTCTGTCTGGGATATGATGCGACATCTGTGAAACGGGCATCCTCTAAGAACTGGAGAGCAGCCTGAAGCAAAACCCGTAGCCTGAGAAGAGGGGAAAGAATGCAGGTTTTTCGATGTAGACTTTCTATGGCTGTTTCTTTTCTCATGATTGACCCAGTTCTTTGAATCTCAGCACCGTCTATGTCTGAAACCCCTTTCTAGGCTTGTCTACAGAGGGCAAGGGCTGTGTTTTTTGTTAGAACCTTCCTACGGCGATATAACACAATGTATTTTCTCTTGCTTCCAGAGCATCTGCTCACTTGTAGACTGTACAATGTATTGATATGGGTGAGCATGCACAAGCTTATTTGAGGTTGCCTGTGCATAGTTATGCTGTGTTTTCTGCCTTGGATTCAGTTAAAGGAGGAAGTCTCAGAGCTGTGGAGGTGGTGCAGTTTTTGGTCCAATGTCTGTTCCAAGTAAGGTTTTTTCACCAGGAAAATTCATGCTGGTAGTAGATATTGACTGTCAGCTTCACTTTATTTCTTTATATTTTTATTTTTTATTATCTCCTACTTGAAGGAGAATGATCAGACTAATTTGGGCTGTTCCCTAATTGCAGTAGAAGCATGGGTGGAGGTATAGATTAAAGCATGAACAAACAGGAATCTGCTAGATGAACATTTAATTTCTGCCTGCCTACTTCCATTTTAAGTCCCAGAGGACCCAACTCCTAATATCACTGAACCTCATTACAGTTTTATCTCTGTTCTTGTAGTAAAATCAAAAGCATTAAGTAACTAGAGCTGTCCTTGGCTATTTATGATTGATTCAGGTAACCACTAATTGCAGTTTGCCTCCCAAATGCTGTGGAAGTTGAAGGTCTTTTGCTATATGTGGTGGTCGGGTATCTTCAGAGATACTGGATGAAGAAAAGTTAATAACAGCCAGGGTTTTTTAATATCCTAAATAAGGATACAGAAGAGGAAGTGGAAAGCAGTCTGACAATGTCTGCTAAAGCTACTGGCATGGGCTTGTTACAAATTAACTGTATCAGAGTGAATTAGAAAGGGTAAAAATTTGCCAACGTTCGTAAGATTTGGAAAGTGAATTTAGATTTGCTTGTGCATATGACTATTTTGATGTTTTCCATGGAAGTAGTTAATGTGGCTCCAATTATTCACTTAAGTCCCATATTATTATTTTCAGTTTCCTGAGTGTATGATTTATGTAACTAAGAATATTAAAGCCAAATGTGCAAATTGAAATTCACTGCACATTGATTAAATTGGTTGTATGCATTACTTAAGTTAAATAAATTACATATGTTAAAAAAATAAATGGCAAACTATGACTTATAATAGTTGTAATTTGCAGTTTGACCTATAAACCAAGAATTATTTGCTGACAAAATGTTTGAATAATATTGAATAATGAATACATTAGAGAATTTCATGATGTGTTCATAGCAATTAATGGGTAAGAAAAAATACTCATAAAATATTAGGTAAGTATTTGTTCAGTGGAAAACCAAATTCACAACAGGTTATTTGGAAAGTCCAGCTAAATGTAAAGGTTGCAGGAATGTCTAAGGGGCAGTTTCAGAAGCAGGCTCGTTGTCCCAGGTACATGAAGGGCTGTTGGATAATCCTGAGAAAGGCACATCTGAGGTCGCCTTTGTAGCAGTCCAGCAGTGGTGTTGCACATAATACCATTTAAAGAAGTTTGGCTTTCTGTGTGTATGCATCCTCCTTCTGTGAAGGAAGAGAAAAAAAATGTAAGAACGTTGTGATGCTGCATCCATGGAAGGTCATAGTAGTGTGGTTGAAGTGCTCACTGGTGTGGGTAAAGTGCTTACTCCTCTTTTGGTCCAAAATTTGAACACAATCCAGACTAAATCCTGCCTTGATGGTGCTCCCATCTTCTCTACAAACATGTTCATGTTGTTCCTCTGAACAGGATTTCTACACTCACTGGTGGGAATGCTGCCCTTCTGGGAGGGGGAAAGTTCTGGATTAAAGCTCTTAAAAAGTAGCTGGTAGCGAAGGGGCTTGGGTCATTTTCTCTGAAGGTCTGTTGACATGTTTCAAGTTCAGGATCTGCAGTCAAAGCGAGCTATTGAGTCAATAAAAATATAAAGTCAACTATACCTAGCTGACCAAGGAAGTCTGTCGATGTGAAGCAAAGCCTTTGATCCTGTCTCTCACAGTGTCCTCCTGGACAAGATGTCCAGCATCCAGCTGGTTAAACACACAGTGCAGTGGGTGAGCAGTTGACTGATGGGCCGGGCTCAAAGGGTTCTAGTAAATGGGGTAATGTCGGGCTGGCGACCAGTCACTAGTGGGCTTCTGCAGGGATCCATCTTAGGGCCAGCACTCTTCAATGTCTTTATAAATGACTCAGGACTTGAGGGATTGCTTAGTAAGTTTGCTGATGACACAAAACTGGGGGAGCTGTTGACACTCTCAAGGGCAGAGAGGTTCTGCAGAGGGGTCTGGACAAACTGGAGAACTGGGCAATCACCAACTGCATAAAATTCAGCAAGGGCAAGTGCCGGATTTTGCACCCAGGACACGGCAACCCTGGCTGTACATACAGACTGGGGGACGAGATGCTGGAAAGCAGCTCCGTGGAAAGGGATCTGGGGGTTCTGGTTGACGGCAAGTTGAACATGAGCCAACAGTGTCCCTGGCAGCCAAGAGGGCAACTGTGTCCTGGTGCATCCAGCACTGCACGGCCAGCCGGGCACGGAGGGGATTGTCCCGCTCTGCTCTGCTCTGGTGCGGCCTCACCTGGAGCACTCACTGTGTGCAGGGCTGGGCACCACAGGGTAAAAAAGATATTAAGCTACTGGAGAGTGTCCAGAGAGGGCTATGAAGTTGGTGAAGGGTTTGGAGAGGAAGCCGAGTGAGGAGCGGCTGAAGTCACTTGGTTTGTTCAGCCCGGCGGAGACTGAGGGGAGAGCTCATGCGGTTACAGCTCCTCACAAGGGGAGGAGGAGGGACAGGTGCTGATCTCTTCTCTTTAGTGACCAACAACAAACCCGAGGGAACGGCAGGAAGATGTGCCAGGGGAGGTTCAGTTGGACATCAGGAAAAGGAACTTCACCCAGAGGGTGCTGGACACTGGAACAGGCTCCACAGGGAGACGGTCATGACCCCAAGCCTGACAGTGTTCAAGAAGAGACTGGACAACATCCTCAGACACACAGTGTGAACTGTGGGGTGTCCTGTGCAGGGACAGGAGTTGGACTTGATGATCCTTGTGGGTCCCTTCCAACTCAGGACATTCTATGATTCTATTGGAATGCCTCAGCAAACTGATGGGTCTAGCTTCATAAAGCTCTTCCTTCACTGTTTGGTCTAGTCCTGTTGAAAACAAAATAGTACGATAAAACCTGTGAGCTTTTAGTCTGATGGAAAAATTATACAACAGATGAAAACCAACACAGACTGCCCCCTACCTGCACCTCCAATCCAACCCAAGCTGTTTTGTTTTGTTTTTTTTTTCCCAAATACCAGCTGCCAAATGCCAGCAATCCATCAATTTACAAACCCCTTTCTACACTTCTCCTAGAGCGGGGCTGTCCAACCCGTTTTCATTGGGGGCCACATCAGCCTTGCGGTTGCCTTCAAAGGACTGAATGTAATTTTAGGACGGTGTAAATGTAGGAGTAGTTACATTCATATAGTACTAAAATTACATTCGGCCCTTTGAAGGCAACCAGAAGGCTGATGTGGCCCCCAGTGAAAATGAGTTGGACACCTCTGTCCTAGAGGAACACATTATATTTTATAAACCTTGCTAATGGTTCACGTGTATAGTAATAACACTAATGAAACGTGTAGAGTTTTATTTTAATGTATCGACAAAGTGGCTCTATAGCAAAAGATTCAACTGTAGGGCATTTTAAGAAAGATACATTAGGAGATGAAGTGAATTAACAACAGATTGTATGGGGAACTTGAAAGGTCACACCAGTAATGATTGTGTTAGGGGAAAAAGGGCATGTTAGTGAGGAATAGGCAAGTATGGATGTTAAATCTTGGATGGTAAATTATTTCATCTTGGCAGAGAAATCTCTGTGCATTACTGAAGATATGTTGTTCCTCAGCACCTTCCATCAGTCCTCATTACTTTCTGGGAAGATGCAAAAGGCAAGGTGAGTTCCAGTTGGTTGAGGGCTGGTGCCTTCAACATTTCTTTCCTACTTAATGTACTTAATGCACATTCATCTTGAAATGTATTAATTCATAGTGTGGAGACAGACAAGTATGGCAACATTCTAAAAATGTACAAACTGCTTTCTTAACGTTTAAAGGACCACACAGGGAAGTTGGTGTGGTGTGAGTTTTGTTGTTGTTGTTCTGTGTTTTTATTGGGGGGGCGTGGGGGAAGTATTTTGAGTTGTTGCAGTCCTGGATTTTAGGTAGTGCTGCAGGATTGCCTATGGTAGTCTGAGCTTGTGCAGCTCTCCAGGAGCCAAAGATACCACAGCTGTGTTTCCTCCCACTCTTTTCTGCACTCCTAATGTCCTATATTCCACCCCTGCCGCAGCCTCTACAAGAAGCATTGTGGCAGGTCTAAAACCCAGTTTGGTTGTTGGAACAGTGCTTGGAAATATTACTGAGTTCTGAGCTTAAAGAAGACCAGAGATGTGCATATGGAGAGCACTAACTGAAATACGTGGTGCAGTACATTATGGGTAGTGTCTTTATTTTCCATTTATTTCCATTGTTTCCCTCAAATAACACTCTTGTGGGGAGAGTGGGTTAAGTGCTCATTTTTAAAGTTTTCTTTAGAACTACAGTTTTGCTGACTCTGCAAATTGGGCATTTTAAATGCCATTGCAGCCCTCTTTATAGTGAGGTGAATTGTATTTCTGTCCTGTGAAGTACCACGTGCCTGGCTCTGTTGTCTTTCACCTTCATAAAAGTGCATTTGAATAACAGAATCTGCAAATAGAGCTTAGGAGTAAGAGAACAATATATGAATATGAACAATTCTGGAAAAGCCCTTGTAAAATAAATAGGCAATACTATTTTTACTATAAGGAAACCAGGGGCCTGATATTTTCTGATGTTGAGCACCCTGTATATCACTGTCAGTCAGCTCCTCTGAATTTCAAGTCATAAAGCAACTTGCTAGTCAGCAGCTGGTCTGTGACTGGACTGCCAAAGGACCTTGTTCCCCCAATTATATTCAAAGTGTGCTACCCCGACAGTAACGGCATGTTGTGGAGATTTAACAGGCTCAACATTTGAATTTGAAATTAATTTTATGTGTTATATTTAATTACCAATCATAATCTATAAAATGTATTGTGTAAAATGCACAAAATGAAAACAAATGACCATCTGTGGCAATTTAGCATCTCTTCTGTGATTAAAACAAAACAAAAGGAAACAGCTTTATCATGAAAAATTACCCTCAAGGTAAAAGGTAATCCTCCAAATCTGGCTGCCAGATAGCAAAGTGTAAACCTTCATGGTTGTGTCCTACTTGGGGCTCTTTCTCTAATGTGGAACTGCTTTTGTTTTCTTAAGAGAAACCTTGTATTAAGATGTAAATAAAGATGTTTGTGCTGAGAAGTATAATCTGTTTGCAAAGGTGGTCTTTGTCAGAGTCTGCACTCAATGGAAAAGCCTTGCTGGTGTTTTCCATTTGCTTAGACCGTATTCTGGTAGGTGTTCAAACATGGATGTTCACAGAGGACGACAGATTCATGCTCGAGAATCCAGAAGGTGCTCATCAGAGAAAGCTATTGCTGTGTTGTTTCCTGATCATAAAACATGTGATGGGATCAATTCTGGCAGAAAAAGATCTAGCTTGTGCTTGTTGTGCTAATTTTATAGCAAGTGTTTTGCCTTACAGAGCTTCAGGTACTGGAGGTTTTAAAACAATGTCTCCTGCCAGATACTGGATCACCTCCAGTAAAGTGAGAGAGCAAAGTCTGGACTCTACAAGAGGGAGGTGACTTGGGGGTAAAATGTCAAGACCAGATCTCAGTGCTGGCCAGGCTGCAAGGAGCTGTGCAGAGGATGAGCCAGCCAGCCCTGCCCAGGTGAGCCCTGCACCTGCTCTCCCCGGTGCCCTCACTGCCTGCCAGCTGCAGGACTTGAATGATTATCTGGTATTAAACCCCTTGAAATGAGTCTCTTCAGTACAGGCAATGGGCTACCTGTCATCTGTTGATGCATCCTGGAGATATTACAGTGTTGCAAGCACTGTCTCAGATGTAAGGGTAAGGATAAAGGATGTTTAGGCCTGTTGGTTTCTGTAAAATACAGTTTGACTTCAAAAAGTCAGTTAATCTAAGTTGCTTGAATCTTCACTTAGTTGGAAACAGCAGGTAGTTCAAATCTCTGAAAGAACAAAACGCAACTTGACGTGGATGTTACAGAATTCATTGTGCTGTCCAAAATTGGCATGGTATTGGTGAAAAATTGCTTTGCATGTTCATGCTTTATAAGCACATCTGCTCTGCAAGTGTCCCTCTGTGATGAAAGATTTGAAAAAGAAAAATTGAAGATTTTATAAGCGGGTGGAATATATTGATATCTGCTCTCTTGTGAACGAAGTGTAGTGGTGCTGGCACCTTGACTGGGCTGTCGCATCCATTAGGTAGCATGTAAGCAGAGCAGTAGGGGAGTCTCTGGAAAATTTACCTTGAGAAAAACATTAATGTCAGCAGGACCAACTCTGCCCACCTATTCGCTTGCCTGAACTCAGGGGTGCTGGGAGCTGACTTTACCTTGAAGTCGATATGCATGTAGTTGTTTGCAGGAGCAGAATGCCCTGTACTTGGCTCTCCACAGCCTTCCCTCTGTCAGGGCAACTCTGGCCTCATCTTGCATTCCTTTCTTTCCTCCCTTGGGTATGTTTTCAGAAACTGCGGTTGGTAATTTGCACGGAGACTAACTTCTGTTGTGCTCAGCAATTCATACTATTATTTCTACATCTTCCTCCCTCAGCCAGCTCTCATAGATTTTTCTTTTGTGATTTTTCATCACTGGCAAGATCTTTTTTTTCCTTAGTGTAAAAAAAAATAAAAATAAATGCACACAGGTTTTCAAGTCACTGCAATAAATTGAAAGCAAATGGACTGCAGTGTTTTTCATAAAATACATGACTTGTCCAGAAGTAAGCTGGACACTTCATTTTTCTCATCAAAATTAACTATACTTCTTGACTTAAAGAGCTGGCTGTAATGTTTCAAGCTCCTATTCATAGCAGATCCAGCTTCTGCCTGCTTTGCTCTTACTGTATTCATAGCAGTTGATTATAATTTTTTAGGAAAGCTAATAAAATACTGCTTTGAGAACATTTTTAACCTTATGAGAGATCCTCTTTTCTCCTACACCTCTCTTGAGTTGTGCTGGTTTTTACAGGTTTGATAGTTTAAGGTGCGAAAATGGGATGAGCTCCGGGCAAAGCAGAAGGGTGCTCAGGCAGGGGCAGCCTCGGCAGCTGCTGCTCTGCTGCCTCCTCGGTGTTGCCAGAGCCCTGGAGAGCCAGGCTGGGTCTGAGGGACAGGACAAGGCATCCATGTGGCGGAGGAGATGACTTGGTCCCACACCAGCTGTTGTTGACTGTCTCTGCTATCCCATCCCTGGTAGCAGGAACAGCAAGTCTGACTCCTCATGTGTCTCCCACCAGCTGGAACAATCCAGGCTTGATCCATGGGCAGCAAAATTCAATTTTGCCTGCACGACTGGAGAGCTCGAGCAGGGGTGAGGTGGCAGCTGCTGCCTCCCTGGTGCTGGTGCAGGCTGGAGAAGGAGGTGCTCTGCAAGTGCTGCTTAATTGCTGTGTCTTGTGAAGCACGGCCACATTCTAAAGGGACTTTTCTAGTGTCTGTGCAAGAGTGCAACCCCTTGTCCTCGTTTTCTAGCAGAACTATGCTGTTCTTCCATTTTAATTTTTCTGGACACTTTCAGGAGAGGAGTTGGGCAGAATACCAGGTGGCCAAATGAAAATGGAAGTGCTGTCAGCCATTGAAGCGTGTGAAAACCTAGTTCTCTTTTCTGGTTCTGCTTTAATGTTGTTGCTCTGTGTGCCTTTGCTCTGTGAAAGACACATTTAGAAGTCCTTGAATGGGTTTGTGGTCTTCAAGAATGGGGCATAGCTCAGGAAGAGACAACTCTCTTTTTTCCTTGTGTATTTCTTAAAAAAATACAGTAATAATTTTCCTGCCCTCAGCTGCAGTGTATGATGAACTCTGGTTGAAATGCCAGCTGTATTCACTTGTGTTTTCCCTTCTGTGCTACCTCTTTGAGCAAACTTTTTCCAACTGCTGGTTGCACAGACAACAGACATAAGCTGATGTGCTGTGGGAGCTGCTGCCTTATGCTGGTGGGTATTTTGGTGCTGTGTCCTATTGAGCGTATGTGATAATTGGCTTCCCTTTTGGTCTTTGAGGACAGAAGATGCAATTAGCATGTCCAGCATATTTCCTTTTATACATTCTCAAAATTGCAATTCTTTTAGGAACACCGAGGAATCATTAAATTGGGAGTTAGTTCTTACATTGTAAAATACCTTTTCTTTCTGAGCATCAGAAGAAATTGCTTGCCCTAGCTGCTGCTCTGTCGGTATATTTGATTTCAGTTGTGGTGTCACAAGTGCAAGTACAAAATCCCATTGAAGTACACCAAAAACATTAAAGCCCTTGAGACATGGAGCTTATACGAAAGGACAGGTGTCTGCCCTCAATTTGTATTTCAGGCAATGCTTGAGAAGCTTGTAGGTAGGATTTCATAGTGTTTTGAAAACAACTTGCGTTGCTCTTTAAAGTTTACCAACATCTGATTTCTAGCACCTCGGCACTTCTGAATAACAACCCAGCAAGCCTACACTGCAATCTGGCTACCTGGACGAAGGCTGCATCTGAGAAGAAAAGAACAAAATGTGAGGGGTGTACGGTTTCAGGTTTCGTATGTCTGTGTATACAGATCTACATGAATATACTGAGGCAGTTTTCTCTACTAGAGATGACTGGTGACTTTCCTGGGGTGCTGGAGAGCAGCTGGACAGTGGTGAGATCCAAGGTTGCCTGTCCTTCTAGCACATGTCCCCTATCAGCTGTCTTGTCTGCTGGCTCATGCTCTTGCGTGGTTGTGCATTTATTCCTTGCTGGGACAGAAAAAAACTGTATTTCTTTTTGTTCCAGTGAGAAATGGTAGCACACTGAAATGTCAAGGTTTTGCAGGCCAACAAATATGTCTGCTGATGAGAACTTATTAATATTATTCCAGTCTTGGAAAAGGAGAAAGGATTGAGCAGGAAGAAAAGTGTGATTCCTCTGACTGCTTGTTCATGAACACAGCTGAGGGAATATGTGACCAACTGCCACCTTCTACAAGAAAAGAGAAATACCTTCATTTGCCCCTGTGGGATTTCTTTGCAAAAAAGTAACTTAAACAGGTAAATAATATTTTTGCAAAATTTGCCTTGTGTAAACAATACAAATAAAAATCTCATTTTGATTGTGAATCAGTTAAGTTGACCACAATGTTCTGGTTTTACACAGACCCGGGAGGACACCCCTAAACCTTGCTCTTCCAGACCTTGGTCTCTTCAGTGACCCGCCTTTAAAATGCCACTGTTTACTGATAGCCACTTCAGGTTTACAACAGTTATTGTCCTAATTACAGATAGAAACTGTTGTCTGAGAGAGAACTGTATGGAAACTGTCAAATGCTGACATTTAATGGCAACCATGGGAGCTGGAGAGCTGTTATTTTGGAAAGGTTCTAGAAGTACTCCATAAAAAGTAAGTTTAAGATATGTTACTGCTATGTTTTAAAAATCTTCCCCATCACTGCATTTCATATTTCATTAGAAACTAAATATCCTACAATAAAATAAAGAAGTAAAAATCCACGGTAGGAATAAAATATGGCATTTTTATTCATTTGGCTGTTTCTTTAGGGTTATTACTAGCAAAGCAAATTTGGAGCAAACCTTGTTAGGATTTCTACTCCTGCCTGTAGAGCCCTAAGCCTGGCATATAGCCATTAATTTACCAATTTTGAAAGGATTTTTATCTAATAAAAAGAGAGGTAAGAGCCTGCACTTCATTGCAGACACAAAGATACAGTTTTGACAACATTATCTCGAGCCCCTGCGATACAGCTTTGATGCTCAGTGGAGAGGAACAGTCAGAGCTCTGTTCCTGAGCATCACAGTGAGCCTGCCCTGCCCTGCTGGGGAGAGCCTGAGCCCAGCAGCCATGGCTGGAGGGAAATACAAAATGTGGATCGACCTTCAGTTTAGTTGACAGAGGGTTGGAGTTGTGGCTGAAGGGCTGGAAAGGGGAAGGTGGTTTGGGGAAACCAGCTTCATGATGAAAAGAAGGGTAGTGACTACTTGTGCCAATCTGGCGAATGCTCAAGTCCTTTAAAACAGGTTAAAAGGTGAGAGGTCCATGAAAGCATTTTGAAATCTACCTTCAAAATTTGCCAGCTCTTAGAATTGTGGGATTAGCATACCAGTCCTTTCCTAATAGAAAAAGATTGGGATTATTTAGTTTTCATCAAGATCATGGTGTTGTTTAGGCTTTTTTTTTCCCCCCACACTTTTTTTTTTTTGCGTTTAAAAAAACCAAAACATATAGCTGTGTGGGCTGGAATAACTCTGAAAAGCAGCCAACTGGCAGGCCATAAACTAACTTAAAGCAATCATTTTATAAAGCTAAAATAATAGAAATCCTGGGAAAAGCTGCGTTTTGCATGCACATCTTGAGATCCGTAGACCGTGTATGTGTGCTCATGCTTGTGGTGGGGGAGGCATTTGTCAGAGTACGCCTGCCTGTCTTCTAAATTCACTAACTGCAGGTTTGGTTTCCAGCGAGCTCTATCTGTCCATCCATCCGACAGGCCCCGTGGTTGCCAATTACTACCTCCGCAAATGCTGTCAAGCCACTGCCACGGCTGGCAGTGCTGGGCTGTTGTTGATGCCTTTCAATTGTTTTCTGTGGCTTTTTCAGCCGGTGTCGAGGCATGCCCGTGTCTGTGCCTGGCTGGCAGAGGCTGCCCCGACCAGTTGAATGTGTGAGTCTGATTCCGCCTCTGCGCTGGCATTGCGTGGCTGGTCAGTCTGCTGGTGAGACCCTGGGTGCTCCATTCCTCCCTGGTCAATCCCTTCCTCTTGGTGAGACCCTTGACATCTTCCACTGCCACTTCAAATGTTGTTTGAAAGCATCTTACCCTGTTTATGCTTGAGATGCATCTGAAGATCTTGCCACTTACGTATGTTCCATAAATTTTCTTCTTTCGATAAGAGCGTAACCTTTTAAGGTGCAGATCATGATTGCCTTTATAGAAAAGCATCTTTTTCTTTCTTGAATGTTCCTGACGTTTTCTATTTGTACTAATGACTGGACATCCAAACAGGTCAATACCTTGCTGATTTGTTCTGATATGTGTATTCAGCAGGAACTGTCTTTCCCTTGAAATGAGGTGTGTGGGGGGAGGAAATCCTACTCCTCTTCAGAGGAGTCTTGGCAGGCGTAATCACAGGATTTGTGATTCATGTCCAATATATGTGAGAAGAGCTGACATCTTAGGGCAAGTCGCTGATATTAAGAGGCTAAGTAAAACCTGCTTTTGATGTTTGTGGATTTCTCTCTGCTAGATCAAAAGTGGAGGTGTTAATTCAGCTGATCAAACCTTCAGTCCCTTTTCACACTACAGTTGCTGGGTTAAATGTTCTCTTAATCAGCTCAAATCTCTGCCCTTGCCTTCTGCAAGACACCACAAAAGTTAGACCTGTAATGTTAGTCTGTGTTTTAATGAACCTGCAGCTAATGCAGAGTAGGATGGGACTGTTGAAGGAGTGACATGTAGTCACATCGTATTTAATTATGAAACCTGGCTGTGGGGTTTTGAATGTAGAGGGTTTTCAGGTCTAGACCACTGGTGGTCTGAAATCTTAGCCAATTCCTGTGTTGGACCATTGTGTTTTCTGTCTGGTTTCTTCTCTTTTGTTGATTTTCTCAGCATGTCCATGCTGGATATTCTTTGCCTGAATTTGGAAGAAGCTGCAGGACTGCGTCTGATTCTGTGTTACCATGCTTTGTACTGGAGTTAGTCTCTTCATTTCTGTTTCTCTGACTTGTCCAAGCTTAGAAATCATCAGTACCATAAGGAGGTAACCAAGGGGAGGATTCTAGAGTCCATCTGTGTTGCTGATCCATAGGGCTCATTTCTTAGCCATGTAAAACTTGCCTAAACAGGGGTCCTGCCTGTATTTGAGATTGAAGGATCTGGCCTTAAAATATCTAGGATATTCAACTGCAGTGGTAGCACGAAGTTGTAGAGGAGGGGGAACCTTTTGATACTGTGGAAATACACAGCAGCTGCTCAATCACAGGGGTATGTTACTTCTTGGGGGCCTTCAGCTTTGGGGGAAGGCCAGCTCTTTTGGCAGAGGAAATGGGGTGAGGTGCAGGAGTGGCAAGTCTGGAGTGCGGGAGACTGAGTTTCAGTGGAAAGTATCAGGCTTGAGAGGGCTGAAGGAAGGGGAATGTACGGAACAGTCTCGGAGGCTTTTCTAGAGTGAAAAGGTGTAAAGCCCCACATCCTGCTCCCAGGATATTTTTGCAGACTCACTGAAGCAAAAGAAAAACCTTGAAAAATTGGGATTTAAGGAGCTACTGCATCTCGTCCAGCAGGAGCAGCAGGCTGTGGCAATTCAGAGATGCAGGGCTGTGCGCTGCGAACACCCTCCGTACAGCCAGCGCCTGGGCCTTGCCGGCGTGTCAGCCGCAGGACCGTTCCCTGCGAACACCGGTGCGACTGCTGAGGCAATGGGTGTGAGCCGGAGTAGGGCCAGGAGCTGGCTGAGAGTGTGTTAATTGCACATTAGAGTTTTAAAACAAATGGTTTTTAGCATGCTTTTAAAGAAGGAGCAGGTAGTACACACCAATGACTGTTTAATGTTAAGCTTAAGGTAGACTGTGGTATGACCAGTTTTTAATTTTATTTTAGATTGTGTTTTCTTTTTTTTTTTTTTTTTTCTCTTGTGTGTGTGTTTGTTTGTTTTAAACTTTAATGCTATCAGATGACACATTATGCACACCTAGATGCCTACTGTTGACTGTGCAGGTTATCTCCACTATGACAGCTCTGTGTCTTCCATGTCAGATACACTGCTCTCGAGTCACAGTAGATTTACAGATTCTATTATACTTCTATTGAACAGCTCTTAATCTGGGTAGAGGAAAACATGCTGCAAGCAGCACGTTTTATCCCTTGCCTTTAGTGTCAGAACCCTTTTTGGCAGGGTTGGACATTGTGTTACAAATAGTCCAACACCAGCTCTGTCTTTAACAAAACGCCATAACCCTGTAAATGCTGTAAGTGGTGGTTTCTGTCACTCCCAAGCACACCTGAGTCCGAATGAAAACTAGCACTGGCATTAATTGGAGGTCTTTGTCTGTGTAACCTGGGTATAATACACAGGTCGCTTAATGTTGCTTTGTGCTCTTGTGCTGCTTTCCTGTCTTACAACCTTCATGTAAAACAAGAGAGTTGTGAGTCTGAATACAGAAGCTGTCTTCAGCCCCTTATTTTGGCAGCTTTATTTTTGACATCACAGTTTCATTAATAATTGAAGATTATATGCGTGAAGAAAAATAACTGCTCTGTGCATGAAAAATGACACTTGTTTTGCTTATATGATTTTGCAAACAGAGTTACTGCATTATTTAGCCTCTTTCAAGCAGCGTAACACAGGATGCTGCCCTTGACATGTAAGGAATAGCAATGGCATTGCTCTGTATGTGTAGCACCTTGTTATAATTAGCAGTGTTTCTTTCTTTTTTTGGTTGTACGCAGTATAATATAAATTAGCAGTAAGGAGATAGGAGCATACCAAATACTCTAGGAATGTTATGAATGTGAATAGTCCATGGTGTTGTGTGTGGTGTTGTGTGGTTTTTTTTCTTCTCTGTTGCTCATTTTTTTCCCACCAGCTACTTTGACCTTGGATCTACCTTGAGATTCTTACTCCTTACTACACCTATTTTTTCAATTGATTCCCCACTGTTAGTGGTTTGAATGCCATTGACTCAACACTGTGGTTATTCATATAGCTCAGCAGTTCCATCTTGTTTTAGCTGCTGAAGTCTATCTCATATTTTGCTCCTTTTTGCTCATTAAAGAGAATGAAAGGAAGAAGGTGAGTGGGAATCCATCACTGCGAAATATGCAACTTGATTTGATTCTGTTTGAGGAGGGGAAGGACTGTGGCTCTTTCTTATGTGCTGATGTAGGTCATGAAAATGTATAATCAGCTTACACTTGTATCCACACGCTGCCAGGAAGTAATCCTGCTTAGCATCACTTTATGGGGTTTGGAGTCTTTCTGAACCTTCTAATCCCTGGTGATATTTAAATAACACGTTGTGATCACCGTTTGGCTTAATTCATGTAGAAAGGATGGATTATACAGATGTATCGGCATGGAAATACACATGTGCCTAGACACACATGCAGAATGTATATATTCAACATGCAGAACAGTTTTCACTTGCAGACTGTGGGCTAAACCTTGGAACATGGTGAGGCAGCTCGCCAGACAGGTGCTCTGGGATGGCTGTGTGTCTGGGAAAGCAGATATACCACAATGATGATTTGCCATGCTACTTTTAGATGGAAATTTTGTTCTAAAGTTAGAAGAACTGCCCTGATTGTCCCATTTCTGCAAATAAAGCTCAGAGAGCATTTGCTACTTCAACAGTCAGGATGAGACAGGTGTAGGTTTTTCTCCCCAAGTTAGCTGGGTTGTTAGCCAAAGGGGGTCTGCCCTGCAGGTTTGTGGTTTGAAAATAGCCATAAAGAGTTGTTGGTGAGTCTCGTGCAGAAGGCAACAGAGCATTTCTCAGTCTACGACATCCAGCACTTACACCACCTGTTCCTGCCTCCAATGTGCAGACTCCTTTTCTGCAAAGCACTGAACCCAGAGGAGGTCTAGAAATCCTCTAGGCACCACTGTCCAGGGCTGTGCTTGGCCTTTATCTAGGAGAGGAGCTGTTTGTGAAGCTTCACCAGAGTCAAAGGGAGTGGTGTTGGCCAGAGTTCCTCCCTTGCTTGCCATCTCCACTGGTGGAACTGTGAACACAAATGTTCCTCCTCCAGCTCTCCTCTGTTTTGAGCAACCATCTGTGTTTTCCCCATCAGCTGTAGTGTGGATATAGGACACACCACTCTGTGCCTTTGACTGAACACTCCCTGAGGAATTTACTCCACATGCGTTCCAGGGGCGAGTCCAAAGCATAGAAATTTCTATTCTGAATGAAGCTGCAGTCCTATCCTTGGTCCAGTGGTCAGTCACATACCAGTAGATGAGAACGGTGCACAGGAGGTGCCAGAAGTAACCCCTGTAAGGGTCTGGCTTTGCAGGGCTGACTGGCAGTGTATTAAACAGATATGCCGCCTGTAGCCCTACATTTATCTTTAATGTAACTCACAGAAAATGTGCCATTTCCATTGCCAGAGAGATGGACTTGGATCTAGCAAAGCACATAAATGAGTAAATAGATCCACCTCTTAGTGGAACAAATGTAAGTGCTTAAACTTCAGCCTTTGTGCATGTGTACCGCTAGCTCTGCTGGCAGCGTGCAGTTAGCACTGCTGTTTGCTTTTGGAAGAAATGTCACAAACAGGAACAGTAGCCACAGTCGGAAGCCAGGTTGTGATTCATGAGCACCACTTTCAGCTGCACGGCGTGCTTTCCAGATTAGAATCAGGTCCGTACAATGCTGTCATTATGAATTTATATTAAAAGTCCGTTCCACTGGCATGAGAAATTGCTGTTGCAATAACACTCATTCTATTGTTAATAATAATTGAAATGCTTGAAATAAGAAAATACTAGCTGATATTTAAATAACTTATTACCAAATCAAAGTTCCTTAGATAAAATCACTTAATTAAGCTGCATTCTATTTGCTAAGCATCTAGATCAGTATTCAATAGAGGTAAATAATGCTCCTATGATTTCTAATACCAGCTAGCATATTAATTTCTTTAAGCACTAATACAATAACCAGCCTTTTTGGAAAGCTGTGTTGTGTAGCCAGAAACTGATCTGCTGTGCAGTTGAAAAAGGATCATTAATTTAAAGCAAATGTTCAGTTACACACAAAGTCTTTGAAAGCCTCCAAATACTATTTTGTGAATCAAGCTTTCCCTTGTCTTCTGAAGTTATTATTTTTTTATTGCTATGGATATTGATACTTGGAAGTCCAAATGATTTCTTTGACACAGTCAAGCAAGTCATCACTGTACATTACACATATATTGACATTTCATTTTTTTATTGTTTTTTCTTTCTCTCCTGTAAGACTCTTATGACTCTTGTCCTGCTTGCACTGAGAACTGTTTAGAGAGTTAACTCATGTCACCACGATAAGCACACTGCAGCCTCCTTCATTTTTCATTGCTGCCTGAAGGACATTTGAGGAGGGAGATGCGGTTAACCTGCAGAATTTTTATCCTGAGGAAGTGTGATGATTCAGTGGGTCACCTTATTGAACCGTAGTTCAGTCATAAATAGAAATAAATGATGTTTAAAAGATGTTAAATCTCTGACACACACTGATGAAAGGGAAGTTGGTGCTGATGGCTAGTTGATCCTAAAAATCCTTGATCCTCCAGGTAGACTAGCAGACTGTGATCTGCGAGTAGATAATTGTTCTCTTTCTCAGCCCTGCAGTGCGATATATGTGGTTTTATTTCTGCACCTGCCTAGGAATTCGCTGTAGCATTTGGAGTTGCTGAAACCTGAAATGTATTTCAGGTTATTAACTTGTATCTTCTGCGCATGGAGAGAGGAAAAAGGTTTGGCAGAAGAGAGATTTGTTGGGATGATTGCAGTGTTCTTTGTGGTAGCCCAATAATTAAAAAAAATAGTAATTATATGAATCTCATTTTGACAAGAGAGTTAGGTTTCAAGCACTTAAATCCCATTGATTTCCTCTGGAACATGATCTCATAAATCACCAGAGTGAGTAATTTTTGATAGTTTACCCTGCTACCTTCTTCTGTCGAGAACTCGCTAATGGATTCTGGTATACATATGTTGTCACTAGCTTTTAAAACTGATAATTAGGTCCAGTTCAAAACCAAACATTTTTATTAGGTGATGATGATCTTCTAGCAAATAATTATTGAAGAAAGCACAACAAATGCAGCCATTTATTAAAAGAGTACTTTTGACAACGTGTCAGCACTTATTATGAGTGCTGCTTATTTTAGTACTTGTTGAGCACCTGTCATGAGGTACCTACTCCTGGTAATGCTATGTTGGCTTGTAATTTTAATTACTTTAAATTACTATTGAGATGGGTGAATATAGGGGAAAAAAGTAATTTACATCAAATATTCCTTACTCTGCAGTTTTTTTAGGCAATTTTACTCTGTAATTCTGTGCATGTGCTTTTTGATAGAACTGATATAATTGGTATATTAGAGAGTTTCTACAAAAGGTGCTCCTAATCTGTGACTTCTGAAGAAGGTGCTTAAATGATCAGACAGATATATTTAATGCTAATCAAATTTTCAGCTAGCTAATTAGCAAAAGATAGAATTAATTGTTAGAAAAATTGTTCAGCATCCTTCAATATCAAGTCTTGCAATTTGCAGAACAGTGAAGAAGGTTGAAGGATTAAATTACAGTTTCAGTTCAAGAAACAGCAAAGTATAGCACTTCCTGAAGGAGAAGCTGTGCTTTCTAATGAAAATGATTTCTGATTTATCTGGCCTTCTATGATTTTTCTGTCATTACCCCTAGGCCTGGATCAGAACAGAATCCTGTGATCCAAATGCTGAAAATCTGAGAGAATTTGGACAGTGAGAAATATTTTGCAGCTGTCTTACTCTGCTTATGAATGAGCTCCACTAGAAAATCTGGCTCCCACAATTAAGAGATTTAGAGACCTAATTGCAAGGCAAAGGGGAATTGTAAGCTCCTATTTTTGTGCCCATCAAGGTAATTTTAGATCCTGAATCCAAATGCTAGAACACGTGGAAATTATGGATCCAGACTTGGGCTTACAATGAGCTTTTCACAACAAAGCCCACAAAACCAGTGATGGAGAGAAGCTCATCCACAAGAACAGAGGATGGCTGAAATGATGATCACTGGTGTTAATGCAGTGGAAGACACTGTGCAACCACAAAAAATAACCCATAGAAATGAGAGGGAGCAAGGAGCAACAGTGTCACTTACTTTTGTGCTGTTCTTCACTGCTCTCCTAAGTAATTAGTAATTATTTATTAGAGTAGTATCCACAGGCTACAGCTGAGATCCACTAGATTGACTACAGTTTGCGGTCTTAACACAAAAGATGAAAGGGTAAAGGAACAAGAAAGATGTACAAAGAGAAGGCATTTGCCTGAGGCTGTGCAGCACATCAGTGGTTGACTGTGGTTGGGCTTGGCCACTACAGCCCGTGGGACAGAGGAGAGCTGTGGAGAGGACAGGAGCGAGGTGCTGCTGCTTGAGTTTCTGGAGCTGCAGCTCAGTTATTCTGGTCATGAGAAAGAGTCAGTTATGGCTCTGGAGGCTGAATCATAATGTGAATGGGGAGGAGAGGTAGAAAAAGGGAGTGGAAGAAGGGAGGCGTGTTGGGATTCTCCTGCATCACGTGCTGAGGAGTGAACACCTGGCACTGGGTAGAGGCAATGGGAGACCAACAGGCATACTCAGCCCCACTGGTAATTCTGTCCTTGGCCACTTGTTAATTCTGTTGATTGTTCTCTCTCTGTACAGTTGTGTAACACTTCAGGGAGCAGAAGGCGCTGAAGGTGTGTAGGAGCAGAACAGCTTCTGCCAGGAGCACAGATGGTTGGAGAACAAGCCACCCTCAGCAGCCACACTGGGGTTTTTGTGGTATGGTGGGTTTTTTTTGTTTCTTTCTTTTTTTCTTTCAAACCACAGTTTAAAACTGGGGAGAGTTTAAGCAGAAATAATCTGATCCCTCCCACTCCTTCCTGAACCTGCATGTGTGTGTGCTTCCTGGGCACGCAGTGTGACGGCAGCAAAGCCAAGCGGTGTTTTATCATAGGAGGGAAGCTCTGGTTTTTCCCTTCATTTAGAGAACAGGGAGCAGCTCTGCCCTGAGCAGTGACATGTCAGATTCTTTGGGGCTGCTCTTGTAGTTGTGGATGTTGTGCTTCCTGCTTTTTATTGTTGTTGTAATTTATAGATTCCTTTGCAAGTATAAAAGTGTGGAGGTTACTTTAATCTGTCCAGAAACTGCACAGACCCCCTCTCCTTCCCCGAATATTATTGACATGGCACAAGGCTTTGGACTGTAATAGGATTAATTAAAAAAGATGTAGCTCTGACTCTTTCCATCTGATGGGAAGTAGGAGCACAGATTTATGAGGGCAAGACCTGTGCTGATGCTTGGAAAGAAATGGAAAGGAATGAAGAGAACCAGTGAGTGTGTGTTGCTTTGTCAGTGAAGCAAAGAACAGGCATGGATGCACCTGTGGCTGGATGTGATACTTTCTCAAGTGCAAACCTACACAAAGTGTCTTCCAGTGGAAAAGAGACGTACATGTTAACAGAAAGCCAAGTGAAATGTGGTTATTGCCTCAAGTGATCAAGTTTTTTCCTGTTTGTTGACAGATGTATTTGTGTGGGTTATTTTTTCATTAGCGCTTAGGTAGATGGAGGCAGCAGTACCCCGCAGGTTTCCTCATGGAGGTGTTGGTGCACAGCTGCTGTGTACGTAAAATAACTTGGAATAAGCGTGATATATCCCTGAGTTAAAATGAAATGTTCTCATGTAGAATATACAGTTAAACATGTTATTTTTGTAAACTATATGTGCACATGTGCATATGTATATAAAGTTGTAAACATTTTTAAAATTTTCTTAGTGGTGAATGTTTCCATATTACATTTGTATTACTAGACTGAGTAATTAGGAGGTCTGAAAAGGAGATGAGATTCCTGATTTTGTGTGTGTATATATATATATATATATTTTTTTTTTTTTTTTATAGCTGTATTCCTCATTTCCAGCACTCCTTTTGCCCTGTACCCAAGGCCATCAGGCTCTGCCCTGAAGCCCTGTGCTGAGTGGGGCTCTGCGGCTCCTCCTCTGCAAAGCTTCCTTCTCAGAGAGCTTGGGAAAGGCTTTGCCTTCGGTTGTTGTCCTGCAGCAAGCTGCTCATGGAATGGCTTTTGTGAGTCTGGGTACCTGCAGACGGCAGCGTCGTGTCCCGATGGGTGTGAGCGGGCTGTGACCACTGTCCTGTGTGGTGTTGGGGGTGGCAGAGCCTGCAGGAGCCATGGGCCACCCTCTGATTTATCCTTTCTGCACTGCAGCTTCCTGTGTGATGGTGAGGCACCATTGCTGTGTGAGTCCCACTTTGCAGCTGTGCCACCCATAAGGGTGCAGATAAGCTCTGCCCTTTCTGCTGGGAAGGTAACCAATGGGTGCTGGGTGAGCAGTAGCTGCAGATGCTGGGGATGAGGGCTGGAGGTGCCCCAGAGTGATGATGACTCTGTTCCTCTCTTGGCATGACTGTGATTACGCATTGATTCCTGAGAATAATCCTATGTTTCAGGAGGGAGAGCTGAAAGCGGAAAGTGCACTGTTCCTTTGGAGGAGGCAGAGTAGGGCAGACAGTCCTCGGATTGACTCCAGCCGTGGTGTCCCTGTACAGGATGGGAAGCCGTGGGCCAGGGAGGAGGGGGGGAGAATTCACCAACAATTATGAAGACAGACACTGTGGCTGGGCTTTACAAATTAGTTCTGCATAGCATTCATTCCAGTGCTCTGTGACTTAATTTTTTAAAAAATAAAGCCTCATTGACCTTGGTTGGTGGGGTATGGAGTTCACATCCAGCCTCAGGGCTGGAGCCAGGCACAATGGCGACATTGCTGAACCGGGCTTGGAAAATATTACCGTTCTCACAGTCTAGAGGAACTAGTTGCAAATAATTTGGAGTTGGCTTTGCAGTTGCACCCTGGAAGTGTTCAAGGCCAAGTTGGATAGGGCTTTCGGCAACCTGCTCTAGTGGAAGGTGTCCCTGCCCACAGCATGAGGTTTGGAACTAGGTGATCTTTAAAAGTCCCTTACAACTCAACCCATTATGTGTTTCTGGTGTTAAGAAATTTAATCAACATAATTTGAGGTTAGAAGAGGAGGTAGAGTCCAAGGAAATTCCCTGTTGTGGAACTAGATGTGAGGAAAGGGTATATCCATGTTTTTTCCTTAGTGTGGCATGGAGTCCCTTATTTCAGCTCCCAGATGGTTTGTCACTCTGCCAGAAGTCCTTCCTGAGATGGAGGGGCATACTGCAGTGGGAACAGCTGAACTTGCTTTAGCAGAGAGAAAACATCTTAAGCATAAAATGTTTCCCCCTTCCTACCCAATGTTAGGTGGTTTCCATTTCAGGAAGGAAGTGTGGGTCTGTTCTGTCATCCCTGGGGGTGGGAGAGCCTGGTGGCTTAATTAATGCCACACGCCTCTGCTCCACAGTTGTAGACTGTAAACAGAGCTGATCAAATGACGATGTGGGAGAGGAATTGTTTAAAATAAATTTTAATAAATTATAAATAATGCATGATTTGCTTCTGTTTAACCAACTCTAGGTAGCCAGCCATTATTTCCAAGCTTGTGAAACACAGTATCATGTCAGTTATGCTCATGTGAGTAATTACAGTTGTTGAATGTATCTCACCCATGTTGAATTTAACTTTAGTGTACCATAAAAAGACCTGAGTTCCCAGCTGAAGATCAGGGTTTTATTGCTGTTTTATTGGTGTTCAGTAGAGGGTGGCTCTTGTCTAGCTGTGTCAGGCATCCTGCAACCCCAAAATTCAATGGCCTTTCTATTCTTTGGATGAGAGGGAAGGGCAAGATTTCAAGTCCTGCCTTTAACTGCTTTGTTGGTCAGAGGTTTGGGGTGTGAAGGAAAAGAGTTTAGACATGGACTTTATTGCGCTATCTGAATTAGCAGTGCATATAGTGTGATTTGCTCCATGCAGATTCACAAATGTGCCATAAAATAAGAAGAGATTTGGAGGAGTGAGGGGAGTCAAAAGCTGTTCTGATGAAGGCGACTGTGCTGGGACTCATTGTGTTTCCTCCCTTGGCTCTCTCAGGATGGTGCTGATAAAGGGGCCGTGGATTTTGGGCCCATGGCAGAAAGGACTGGAGTGAGGGTACCTGCGATTGCATTAGGTTCTGCACTGAAGTTATGACACTGCTTCATTACTAAATGTAGGAATTCTGTGCACAGGTGCATAGGTGTTGCTTTTCATTTGTTGCCAAAGAGCATAAATAGTCTTAACATTGTGCTGTTGGCTAATGTCTTGAGACAGCTGGATTCAGAAATGGTATGCTATTTATCTATTGTGGAAAGGAGCATGACTCAGAAATTTGACTTCAGTGGAAGTTAGACATCAAAAAAATCTTTGTGTCTCAGCATTATGCCTTCACATTTCCTTCCAGCAGGAATAACAGCATTTCCCTATCCCCAGGGTTGTTGTGAGGATAAGTATGTAGTGCAGTGGAAGCCGTTTAGATAAGCAGGCTGATTCAGTGGGGATTTCTTTGTTGTTCTTTTATCCTAGCAAAATCAGTATCAGATGGAATACAGTACAACTCACCGAAGATGTGAAAGCAAACAAATCCATTTTTCATTCCTGTAGACGACTGAACCCTTGCTTATTTTTTTTTCTTTATATAAGCAGTATTTGGGAGGCAGAACAAAGCTCTGCTATCGCCTCCCAGCAAGTGACCTAAGCCATTTAAGCTGAAACATATGACTCCGAGGAAGTATTTTGCGAAAACAGATGCACAGAAAGTCAATTTCCTATTCATATTTTGTTGTGGCAATTGGTACTTTAAAGAGATGGCAGACTTAAATTAGCTGGAAAAGTGACATCTTTAATTAGGAAAGCCTCTCTGCCAGCACATTGAACAGTTGCCAGTTTCTCAGCATTTAGGGACCATTGATTGCCAACAATGGCAGCTAAACTGCTTCTGGGTAGAAACTAATTGAATTTTCTCCAGTTAAAATGAGGATCTGAAGCTAAAGCAAGACGATCTCCTTTGCTTGCTCTCATTTTACTTATTGCTGTGATATTCTCAGCAGTCTAAGGGCTCTGCTGCGTGTTGGTGAGTGGTACTGTACAAATCCCTCCAGCCTCAGTCACCTTGGGACTCTGCTGTTGCCATTCATGATATAGATTAATGTCTGCCCCATTTGCCCTCCTGTGCTGTTTTGGCGGTCGTGTTTTGGAGGGGCTCTTTTCCTGGGTCAGGATGCTTTTATTTAGTCTGGTGCTCTCATGGTGGGAGCTGGTGAAGCCAACCTGAGAAGCTGGATTATATCCCATTGCCTGAGCATCCTGGCCAAACCAGCGTCACCTGCTCATTTGGGATGGGTCAATGTCCCGTAGTTGATGTGACCAGGCTGTGAAGCTGGGTTACGGATCTGCGGGGGACTTGCCAACTAGACTTTCAGCGGCATGGGGCTGGTTTTGGATGCAGGTCTGCTCCCTTTCCTGTGAAAGCTGAGAATGCCCCAAGGTGAAGCCTTGTATCAGAGTGGCAAAGACCAGGGGTTGAAAGGATTGCTGCCTTTGCTTGGCTGCAGTATGTATGCTTTAGCCATTTTTCTGTCTCTTCCTCAGTTATTTCATCAGTCTCAGGCGCAGCTTCTCTGGAGCAAGTCTTGAATTTTAGCAGTTCCTTCCTCTGCAAGACCAGGGAGATTGATCATCTTTCTGAGCAGGTTATCCTCGTGCTGCTCTTGGTAATGATCCAGGCTGACTCTGGCCTCATGTCAGTTCTGCTCCCAACCCATCCTTCCTCATTTGCCGTCATGTGGTCTGAGGGAGCAGTGCGATCATCATTCCCTGAACTCTGCTTTAAATGGAACTTTTGGCCACATGGAGATCCTGAGCTTGGCACTGCTGCAGCAGGGTTGGTGATTTTCTTCTTCATTTTCTTCCCCTCCCCTGACTTTTTTTTTGCCATTACTGAATCTGAAAATTTAGGGTTAACTGCCTAACTTGTGTGGAAGCTACTAATGCTTTGCCTGAATTATCTGCCTCAGTTCTATGCTTAGAAGACAAACTCGGAGACATAATTATGTATTTCCCAGAGGGCAACTCAGTTTCTTATTTCCTTCTTTACCTTCATCCTGATTCATCTCCGTTTGCCCCCCAAATCCCCTAGCAGGGGTTTTGGAGGATGGTCCCTGCTTGCTTCCTTCGTGGTTTGAAATATAACTCCAGCTCAAGTTCAAATATGAGGCTGGTCTCAGGGGAAGGAGTCTGCTGGAAGATGATCTTGGTCTAACCATGTGCAATGTGTGTTTATTAAAGCTATTCAGCTCTGGTAGACTCTCTTAGTGCTATAAGGAAATGATTCGGTTTTTGGTCTGGCTCCTATGTAGAATCTAGACAAAACATAAAATGTGTTTTTTTTTTTATCAAAATAGAAGTATTCTTTTTCAACCAACCTATTTTACCCCCAGGTATTTCAAAGACTTTGTTTTCCTGTTTAAACATTTCAGGAAAATGTTGGGTAAGAGCAGCTTTTGCCTTGCTGTGTAGCCTTTCCTTCCTGGCAGAAGACAAGCAAAGGCTCCTCGGCAGCAGCTGCAGGGAAGGCGTTATTCAATGTACTCAAGAAAGGCAGCTTTATGCGGGGCATCAGCTGGGTCTCTGGTGGGCAATGGCTTCCAGCTGTTATCTGCTTTAGAAATGTGTGCTAAAGTCTGGCTTAGAGGTGTGGGGTTCTCCATCAACGCAGCCCCATCTTATGTCTCTTTAGTAAAAAAAAAAACAACAAGAAAAAACCTTGTCCAGCATGTCTCATCATGAATTATCTGCCTTTGCTGTTTGTAAGAGTCTTCTTATTAAAAGAAAAATAAAAAAAAAGGCAGCTGTTGGAATGGCTGGAAGCTTGAAACAGATTTGAAGACTGAGCAGGAGAAAGAATTCAGTTAAATGTTTTGTTACAAAAAAATAGTGGTTTTAGCAGCTGAGGGTAAATTATTCAGCTTCTCCCGTTAGCCTCTGATGTTAACCCACAGCAGAAATATTTTGGTAATGTACATTCTGCTTTCAGGTACTTTACAGATGTTTTATTCCTATTACAAATACAGTGAAAGGAAAAAAGATCCTTGAACCTTTTATAGGTCCCCTGTCAGAGTGCCACTCTTCTTGACTCTCTCTCTAGCACTAGGTGGGAAATGTAGGGAGACTTCTGGAAGGATGTTATCGCTGGAGATATTAAAGGAGATCACTGTGCAAAATGACAACAAACATATTGCCTATATTTGGAAGGAAAGGTTAAAAGAAGAGAAGGCAAAGATGTGGTGAAGATAGGTTGTTCACTTAAAGGAAGTGTTCTGGGAATAATCTGCATGGAAATCAAAAGGGACAAATTGCTGGGGAATGTATGAAGGTTTGAAATGCAGGCTATGAAGAGTCTTCTCAGCTGTTAGCAGGGAATGGAAGGAACAGCCGAGTGCCTTGAGGAAACGGAGATTTCCCGCGCTGCTGTCAGCCCAGGCACCGGGACCTGAGGCCTGCAGGAGGCTGATGCCACCTGTCCGGCAGTTGCAATGAGGACAGAAGAGAGGACAGATGAACAGGTGGCTGCAGATGTGGGGTCATTAAAGGGAGAGAAATTAATACTGAGAAAAACACTGTGAGGAAGAAATCCTGTGGAATGTGTGAAGTGTTTTCTCAGAGGAATAGAGAGGTCCTGGAGGAAAGGATGATGAGATTCAAAAAACCTTCACCTTAAAGCAAGCTGTGCGAGGGTCTTGTGAGTGACGGGATCTCTGACCTGTGACGTGGGTCTGAGGAGTTTCTGGGCAAGCAGCAGGCCTCCAGACTTGATTTAGTTTGAGATTTTTACTATTAAAAGAGCTGCTGTCTTAACTGCTATAAAGCAGATTTAGAGTAGTTGAAGAAAGCAAAATGGCCAAAGTTTCTACTAATAAATAAGACTGAAAAGACTAGGGAGATTAGAGCTTAGCTTAGAAAGTGGGATGCTTCTTCCTTCCCCTAAAAGACCAGGGGTTTGTTCAAAGAAGCTGTGAAAAACAGCAATAGCATGAAAACCCTGTGGTGCGGCAGGTGAAGCCTGCCCTCCGCCCTCATGGGCAGGCGCAGCTGTTCGCTTCCCGATGCTTTGGTCTTCTGCTTAATTCACTTGGTGTGTGCAGTATATTTCAGATTTTCACAGAGGAGCAAAGTGATTCGGTGTAGCTAAAGGTGGACGCTGTGGAAACAACACAGAGCGTGGAAGAAGTGGTAATAAAGGGTGGTTTTGATTAATATTTTGCTGTACAGTGAAACTTCTGAAGTTCATTGTGTGGTACCAGCGGGGAGGAAAAATAAAATAACAAACCAAAATACTACACCTAAACACTGAAGACATAGAAACTGCCATTTTCTGTAATTGTCATATATAACTATGTGCTCATATAGCTAATCAAGCATTCTAGGCATATCTGGATTGATTTACAGGGACTTTAATGTCAAGAAACTGAGAAGGCACTTGAGGCTTTGTGGCCAAACAACTGTCGAAGTTGGCTAGTGATGAGATAAAAAGAGAGATCTTGCTAGTGTTTGAAGTCAAGGCTGTTTTTCCTCAATGCTGTTGAAGAATTTACCTTTTTTTTTTTTTCTTTGCCTTTTGAGTTTTGCTATTTGAAGAGGTAGGATTGGCGCAGGCTTTTAAGATGGCTTAGATATGAGGTAGGTAGTGTGAAGACATCACCTGTATGGACATCCCTGGGCTCATATAGCCCTCTATCTGTCTCTGGAAGGAACGTCCTGTCCAGAATGTCTGTACTCGTTTCTGTCTCTGCTTGTTGTAGGAGAAGAAGCTGAGCTTTGGTGTCACATTAAGCATCCATGTAGCTTGCATCCAGCAGTCCTTTTACTGTGGGAACGACGCTGTTTGGACTGGTGAGGTTTTCCTCCTTTCCTGCATATCTTGTGCCTGACCTGAGGGATGGGTAGTACTGTAGAATTACCTGCAGAGGTGAAGGTTTCCATTATCCTGGCCAGTTTGACACTTCTGTCAGGAACGCAGCCTTGTGAACGTGTTCTTGGCCTCTCAAGATTCTCCGTGAATTGTGACACTTTGGGAGGAGGTTTGCCTCTAAGACATACAAGAACCAGATCCTGTTTCAGCATTAGGTGTAAAGGCTTTCGGTCCTACTAATCTTTTTCCTTGGAAAACTGCCAATTTGTAGTGCAAATGTGTTATTTTTCTCCACCAAATGGTATTCCTAAAGTAAAAATGTAGTTACCTCATCAAGAGAAGTTTAGCAGTAGAAAGCCAAAGAACTTTCAATCAAGAATAGATTTTAATAAGGTCCCAAGATCCCCAATTAATTCTTCTCCTTTGTTATTTTTTTATATACTCATCAATTCTGGGCCACCAATTGCATTGAGTGTCCTTTAAAAATAATTAATGCTGCAATCCCTTAAGTACTTTCAAGGTAAATAAGTTTTGAAGTTGAACCCCAGTAATGGTAAGGAGATAGAAACTACTACTTTCTGTACTTGTCATATATAACCTTAGGCCCATATAGCTAATCAAGCATTTCTAGGCAGAGCTGGATCGATTTAGAGATTACAGCTGAAGCAGGGGTTGAATTGCAGCTGGATGTTGTTGAAATTGTACAAGCTCTCTTCTTGACATTTTTTATATTCCAGCTTCCTCTCACTCTTTTCCTCTTCCCTATGAAATCTTGTATTATCTGCAGGTTTTGAAGACTTTATTTTTTCTAAGCTGGTTGCTTTTTTTGTTTTGCTCTTTAAATAGAGATTGAGAAAATGTTAGAGTTGACTTTGCTACATGGAGCTGGATCAGTTGGTCTTCTGGCAAAGTACAGTCCAAGAAGAAAGAATAATAAATGCTTTATATTTAAGCTTGTGGAGAAATACTGGATGTGGCCTGGTTGTTATATTGAAGTAATCTTTATAAACTACTGTCCACTAAAACCACATTTTTTCTGTCAGCGTTTTTAGTTTGGATCAGGAGCGTATTTACATGTGGTCACAATGTGTAAAATTGTGGGGGTTTGGTCCTCAGTGCCGGCTGTTTCACTCCACAGACCTGCCCTGTTGCACTGTGCTGCTTGGTAGTGAAGACCAAGCTGCAGTTGGGTGATTTTCCCATTGAAGTAATGGACTTTGCTTTACCACTGGGAGAAACAGAGAACCGATGCTTCAGTGTCTTCTGGAAATCCTGTCCCAGATGTAGAGCACAATCTGCTGAGGAAAGTCTTCTAACCACTTGCAACATCCTACATGTTTTGATAAGTAGGAGTCTGCTACTAAAAGCAGCTGTCGTGAATGTCTAAGAAGGTACCTTGTGCCAAAAAAAAAAAAAGTGTATTATAAATGTCTAACATGTGAATTACTTGTAGAATTATTATTTTTTTTTAATTTTTCCTGTGACGTCCAGCTGTTTTCTTCTTTGAAACTTCGGTCTGTCTTGCTCTAAGAGGGTCTTGTTACTTGTATGTACACTGCGGACTAGAACTGCGCTCATTAGAAATGTATCTGTAGGTGAGTGAGTCTGGATTTCTGTATTCTGCAGAGCTAATCAAGGCTCATTTTAATAATGTGATTTGTCTTAAATTTTCAACTGGGTCTAAACCTTTAGACTTTTCAATCTGCCTTCCAGTCACTATAGGCAGATTTATGTATAAATAATGCATAAGTTTGCTTTAAAAATCAGTCTACACAAAACCACTTCATTTTCACTTTTTATTGATTCCAGCCTTGGTGGCTTGCATACATCAGAGATTTCACAACTTAAAAATGTACCTATCTCTACAAATGAGTAATTGTTTAAAAAAAGGTTAATTTGATTCCCTGGAATTTCTCATCACCTCCCTTTTTTGTTTGTATCTAACTAGTAAAAACAATTTCCGTTTTAGAAACTTAAATTTTCAAAAGGTTAGGGATTCGCTTTCTCTGCTGAGTCCACGTGTGCACGGTGTATTCATCAAAAGAACCAGTTCCAGAAAATTTGAGCCCATCAGAGTCATTAATTGTGAGAATGCTTAGGTTATCCCAAACAGATTAATCCGTTGTGAAATATCTGCACTTCAGCGTGGAGTTTGAAGGTCATACAGGGAGCACACGCAGTTTTACAGAGCTCGTGGCAAAACTTGGTTGCGCAGTCACAGCCCCTGCTGCAGGGAGGCAGAGACCGGGTGCATTTGGGTGCGCTTGGAGTGGTACAGGCACTGCTGTGACTAGATGCTGATATTCCTTTGCTGCCAACAGCTTTCACCCATGTTGGCATGGAGTACTTTTTTGATCACATCTGAATTATTTGCTGTCTCAGAGGTCTTGTTGTATGACACCTGTTTTTTTTCTAAACCAAGACGCTGTGCAATCTGCATATTCTCCCTTCGTAATGCTATAATGTGAAGGACAAAAGCCTGTAGGGAACCACATACTGCCATGCTGCTTTTCTGTGCCGACAAACCTTTACAGGTGAAGTTCCTTAAAATCCAGCCTGTGAATATTAAGCTGTTAGCTGAGTGACAGAAGTGCCATGCTGACCACCAGTTACGTGCTTGGTTAGTTGTGAGATTTTTATCTTCACCCGTAACAGCCCTGACTTGAACACGTGCATCAGAACCCTCGTTCTCATAAGGCAGGTTTAATTAGTATACAGATTATTTCATTAACATTAGGAGACTGAGCAACATCAAGGAAAGCTCAGGCAGTATGAGAGAACCACACTGGACTGGGACAATGATGACATGGTATACAAGTGCTGAAGGAAAGGTGAGCTTTTGTGTTTCAGTCTTGGTCCATCTGAGGCCAGGCTGTTATGATTAATTACTAGCATACTTGCAAGCAACAGTTGTATGATAAAAACCTATTTTCTCTGTGCCAGGTTTTGTTTTCCTTCTAGAAGTGCTTGCTAGTTGGACACTGCTTGTGTGTGGCTCCCTGTCTGCCTGGCGCACGTCCCTGTGTACGTGCTGATGCGCGTTACATGGGCGAGGGGCCAGGAACGTGCTTCCCCGTGGCTGCCCGTCCTTTTCTGTTACTTATTCTCTCATTCTGCTTGACACCTGCGTGAGCTGGCACTTAAATGTGCTCCGTCCAGCCTGGTGTGTTTGGGTCACTGATAAACTAATAAACAAAAATAGAAATTGTTCCTGTCCATCCTGTGGCTGTTTCAGCCTTCTGTTGTTTCCTTAGCAGGTCAGTGGGTTCTTTGGAAAACAGTGCCCGGGCCAGCTCAGTATCCAACTCTGCGGTGATGCAATGGGACAAGTGACCCCGTGTCCCAGCAGATTATGTCTGCTCTGAGACACTCTCGGCCACCACAGCTGCAGGGCCCGCTCTCCTGCCCGTGTCTGCAGCGAGCTGCCTGCCCGGCGCACTCCCTGCTGGCGTGTCTGAGTGGGGCAGGTTTTCCCTGCTTCAAAATTTTATATTCATCCTATGAAACAGAAATAGCAGTGAGGATGTATCAAAGGAAGGGGCCTCTAGCAGTCTGGCTGGCTGGGCAACATTTGCCTTCTCGTGTTTGTCAGGAATTTCATTGCTAAAAGGGGGCTTTCAAACTACTCCTCTCAAGACCACTTCTTCAGCAGGGGCAGAAGCCATCAGGGATGTCAAGATAATAACCAACTGCCTTCATTTTATGTACTGAGGCAGTGTCCCAGGTACTTGGGACACTTCTGTGGCTTTTCTGTCATAATTCTCCATCACATGTTCTTTGGGCTTGTGAGACTGATGAAAGAATCACTTAAGCATCTGGTTACATGTAGCACTGGTCACATGCGGTTACTCCCAAGCATTGGAGAAGAGAGGAAGACCTTTTAAAAATAAATGTGTCAAAAGAAGTAATTAAAAACCAGGAATAAAGCTTACCGTGTAGGTTTGGTATAATTCTTCCAAAACCTAATTGTTTCCCTTAAGGACTAGCAAGTTTGTTTTACATGCAGAAGGGAAACACTGCTAACAACTTATTAGCACCTTTGTTAACCTGGCCTTTTCAATCTAACAGGAAAGAATAGCCTAGGGGTGGGTTTTACAGCTTGTTTTCTACTCTTTTGACATCTTGTCCAAATCAATGACAAAATTCCATGTGATGTGCAAAGTGAAAATGAGGTTTTGCTGGTGCTTGAAAACCATATGCTAAAACTCAAAAATGAAAATTCTGGAGCCCAGTGACTTAACCTCCTCCTGTGAGCGACCGAAGGGAGGGTGGGAGGAGAAAAATAAGTTTTTCTGAGATTGTGATTCATTATCCTTTAGCTCTCTGGATTGCCAGGAGACTTTTTTTTAAGCATCTGCTATTCATTACTTGGCAGAAAGAGGCTGATAGCTTGAGACTTGAATTGTCATTTTATGTACAACACACTGACGGATCAGTGCAAAAACAAACCTACCAGAAATCACATTTTAAAAATGTATAAAGACACCAAATTAACTAACAGAGAGTGCTTGGATAGTATTCTTGATTCTGTGATAAATGACAGGAAAGAGGGAGCTTCTGGAATTGTTCGTCTTGTATTTGCACTGATTTTGCGTACTTGGTGCTATTGGTTTGTAGTTCTTCTGTCTGTGAAAGGAGTGGGCTTTTCCTAACCTCCGCTAGTCAGGTAGAGGCGGGGAACATTCTTTTTAGTTCTTTGGAGGCAGAACCGGAGAATCCAACTACTGAGGGAACTACTTGAAGGCATAGAGTGATCTCCCTTATTAACCAAGGTGTTTTGTCAATAATTTGCCATTGGTATGTGTCTAAATTGGAATGTGAACTTGCTTTTGGGCATGCCAGCTCTTTTTCTAGTTTGTGTCCACACAGAGTGGAAGGATTGTTTTTTGATTGCATAAATGCCAGCTGTGATGTTTGGACTCTAAGAAACTGTTTTCAAAGTGATACTTTTCTAACAGGGTTCAGCCAAGTTATATTAGCACAGGAGGAAGAAAGGTTTCATCAAAACCCAATTGTCAAAGCAGATGTTGCAATGTATGCAAGATAAGGAAGGGTTTCACTCACCCATTTCTTTGCCCAACACCTCTGTGAAAATATCAAAATGTTCATTTTAATTTCTGTAGCCCACCTGTGCATTTTATTTTAGCCCATTATTTTAAGGAACAATACTTTGTTCTCTATCTCTCCATGAAGTATTAGAAGGTTTTTTTTTCCATGCTCATATTTGCTAGTGCAGTTGTTTGCTCTGTAATTCTCAGAAATTTTCTTACTTGTTCTGAATAACTTTGGAATGGTCTGATTGATTGCTGGGGAGTTGAACACTCCCATGCGGGTACTCAATCCACCAAATCTCAAACTGGAGCTGTGCTTCGGTGGCAGTTGTTTGGGAGTTATTTCTGTTTTACTACAGTCAATTGTGGGTTTTGTTTTGTTTCCTTGGAGTAGCACTTATAAACTTCAGTTAGAGTTCAGGTCCCTTCTACACTACACAACATCTAGACATATTGAAAAAGAAGGTTCCTGTTCCGTAGACCTTAGAGCTAAGTTGCACTTTTGTAGTGAAAAAGAAATTCAAGAAAACTAGTAACAAATACCCATTTCAGATGGGCCAGGGCTGTAAACAGTGCCTTGACATGCTGACCATGACTGCTGCAGATCCCATAGTAACCCTTGGAATATATATGCACGTATGTGAGAGGACTGAGCAGAGCTCTTAAATTTCAAGAAGAGAAATCACTGTATCGTTGCTTTCTCTCTGACCTTGAAAGGTCTTGAATTATTAAAGAGTCTCTTAAAAGTGCAACCTAGTTTCCAAGCTCTGTAACTTTTAACTGGCGTAACCATTGTGAAATTTAGTTCTGGATACATTTAGCCATTTTTTTCTTCATCTCTCTAATTACAAAAATTGGATGTTTCTCTGGCTTGAGAATGTTTTATCATCTTAATTAAAAATAAGAATTTTACATACACTGCAGTGCTGTGAATTCAGGATAACAAAAGTTTGAACAACTCATAATACTCTTGCAAAAGTATCTTGAGTAGCTGAAATACTGGGGGAGTTTCTGATAGGTGAGCAACACCTGATTTTACTAAGTATATACTTAAGTTATAGAGATCTAGGTAGCTTTTGAATATGACTGATGTGCAAAAGTATTGCTTATGCTGCCTGTGAGCAGAAAGCAGACTCAGCTGTGAGGGCCAGAGATGGACCAAGCTTTGAGATGCGTAACAAAGCCAGCTATGTTTGGGTAGCTTGGGCTATGAATGAGAAGATTTTGAAATAACAATACAAAGATGGCACCTCTGACCTTTTTCCTTGAGTTAGAAGTTTTCATACAAGCAAAGTCTCCCATGCTCGTGTATGATGCAGGTGGCGATATTTTGTAGTCTTTGCACCAGTCTTGCCCTTGACACAATGAGGCAGAATCAGGACTACAGCTGTTTACAGATTTTTATTTTTATATCTTATTTATTAACTTCAAAGAAGTGACACATCTTCTTGATTCCTGGCTTAGGGTTATTTTATGTTCTCTTGTCCATAATGGAGCTTTGTATACTGCAGGAGAATCTTGCAATGGAAAATTCATCCAGCCCTCTGACCTCACAGACATAAACACGTGCCCGTGTTCCAGCTGGTACCAGAAATCAGTTCTGCTGTAGGAGCACTTGCAACCCATGACTGAAGCTGAAGCCTTGGCCGTGGGACAGCTTGAGGTCTTGCAAATCACTTTGAGCTCCATCTTACAGTGAGGCCTTTGAATTCTGGGTTATTGTCAATGTTTACAGCAGTGTGAGAAGAGGCAATTAGTGACTTGTGCTTTGTATGTGCTGTAATAACAGAGATGCTGTTTTCCCACTTTGTGAAATTGTCACAAGGCAAACAAACTTCCTCCTGGCTCTGAGGAGGGAGCCTGTAGTGAAAGACAAAGTCTCTTCTGCATCTAAAACCAGCCTCTGGCTGCTGGGCAGGAGTATCCAAGGAAAGCAGGCGTGGGAACGTCCAAGTGTGTGCTAAAGGGGGAGCAGGGCAGGTTTTTCCAATATAGATGTGGGTCAGGGTCTGTAACTACATGTTAATTGTGGTTCCATTGGAATAACGGTGTGATGCAGTGTTTTGAAGGCTGTTTACAGCCATGTGCTAATATAAACACACTTACTGCTGTGTAATTTGTGTCCATGCAGAGCTGTTTCAGCAAAGGTTGGGGGAAATTGGGAGGGGTGTTGAGTAACAATTAGTTTTGTCTCTTCAGAAAACAGCATGCCATGGATTCTGATAGGATCATATCCAGCTTCTGTGCTTGTGCATTTGTCACAGATCAAGCCATGCTACCTCTAACTTTAAATGTAATTACTTTAAAAGAGACAGTGTCCGATTCCAGGCTCCTGTAGTACGTGCTGGAGCTGTGCGATGTGCTGCAGGAATCCATCCTCCATTGCTCAGGTACAGAAATGCTGCAGAGAAGCGTGACCTGTCTCTTTTGCTTCCTCTGTCATAATAAAACAGACACCTTTCAAAGTTAATTTCAGAATATTCTTTGTTGTCAGAAGTAATTTGGTGGCCTCGAAGGGCTGAAACTGCCCACAGACAATCAAATGCACTTTTGGATGTTTGTGATGTGATTTGCAATGTGTTAAAATCTCATTGCAAAGCAACAGATAGCTTCCAGACCACTCTCTCTGTTTATCTGAATCTGTAGAGTAAAAACAGTGTGGGTTTTAATTAGGAGATAAAGTTAAAGCTGTTCAGAGACAAAAAATTGAAAAGGGAACTGTGCACATGCATTGCTTAAACATGCTGGTGAGCACACACGCTCACAGCGAGCAGGGCTCCAGCTCCGGTTCTCTCCATGGGAGCTCTGGAGCCTCAGCACCGAGAACTTGGCTGCAGGGTGGCTGAAGGTGCAGGATCCTTCCACCGAAGTCTCCCCCTGCCCCTTTGCCGATGCTGGGGACTGGGACTGGCTGTCTTTTGTTAGCAGAGATGTAGCTGGGGCAAGCGATTCCACCGCTGTGGTCTGTAACGCAGGTTGTGGCATCTACTGCTGGGGCAGCACCGTGCCCTCAGGGAACGCACAGGGTGCTGTGTGGTGCAGGTGCAGCAGCCAAAGGGCTGGAGGGTGTCTGAGCTGTGGGAGATGGAGGGAAATAGCATGTGGCTCTGGACCTGACCCTCGTAAAACTTGCACAGTGAGGGTAAATAGTAACAGTTGGTTTCTGCTCTGCGAGAGGAATTAAGCATAATAATGTGTTAGCCTAGACTGCTACCTGCCAGAGTTAGACAGACTCAAGACTGGGATAAAAAAAGATTGTCATCTGATTTTTCCATCTGGATGAGACTGCTCAGTTTGCCTGCAGACTCTGTCTCCAGGGGCCGAAGAGGAGCGACTGCTGCCGGGCTCCCTGCCTTGCAGGAGGAGGTATGACCACTGATAACAGCTCCTGCGGGAATACAGATGCCCGTCTGGAGTGAACTGAGATGTAAATCCAAACATGCAGATGGAAAGCAGCCTGAAAATACATACATTGAGCAATTGGTGTCTCTCCCCCAACTTGCTGCTCACAGAATTGAAGTGATTTCAGATGCTGCACAGATTTATATAGAATGTTTTCATCCTTCTTGTCACCAGTTTAAAAATAAATTAGCAAGGAAATGAAGCAACAGTTGTAAAGTATCCAACATATTAATGTTAAAATGATATGACCAGCATCCCATAAAAAGATGATTTCTATTTCATGTCTAGAAATTAAGCTGTATGCATTTATCCTTTGTCCAGTCCAGCCATCCCTACCTGTTCATTCAGACTTCCCTGAATGAAGTAGTTTTATAGCAAAACCACAAATAGTAATTAGCATAGAAACAGTATTTATTCTAATTATCCTCCAGTGGCTAGACTACTGCAAGAGTTAAACCTCATTTGCATCTTTCTGCAAACAGATGTGGATGTGCAGGGAGCTGTCGCATCACAGATAGTAAGGCTAACGTGTAGGGTGTGTGATGTGTCAGCTTTCTGCTCTGCCTGGTTAGGCTTCTAATTTCCTGCCAGTTTATAATGGCTTCTGGGTATTTGATAATTAAGGGGAAGGCGAGCACTTTGGGGCTTTGGCAGCAGCGTAATTGACTTACCTGAATGTCCTTCATCTGGACATGATTTCTTAATTTTAGATTTAGAGACTGTGCTGGTCTTTTACTTCTCTGCTTAAGCCTGTAGTTTGCTTCCTTGTATGCTTTATTTTTAACTGCACAGTTTTACATCCGTATTAATAAGTCATCCAAGAAGTATTGTAGCGCTGAATAACCTGTATGTTCTCAGTGACATAACTGTCACAGTTCGCACAAATAGAACTGTCTTGTTTGCTACAAGTGACACAAATGTAATGGAGTGTAGTCCAATGGTAGAGAAAGTCTTCAGAATAGGTTTTCAAGGATTTATTATTGTTTTGTAATGCTTTTTTTGTGTGTGTGTGAAACAGGCAACCGGGATATGTTTCAATTTATAGCTTAATCTGCTGGTCATTATTTAAAATCATCAAGTCATTTGTAATCTCCAACTCTTCCTCTTCATGACTGGCTTTTTGGATGGACAGCATGTCAGCTGCTAACTAAATTTGAGATTTTAGGAAAGCCTTTAGTCATATAACTCAGGATGATAAAAATCCTATTTAATGGGGAATACTTCTGTGCCATGGGCTTAATCAATAAATTAAATAGATTAATTAAGTTGAGCTGTCAGGACCAAGGACCATCATAAAGTCAGGCCAGTGGTGTTGGCCATTTATCAGAGGCAAAAATTTGTCAAGAAAAGGCAGACCTTAATGGGTAATTCTGGAGTGCATGCAAATGAGCAAGTACATAAAAAGTCTAGCAAGGAGTGAGTGCCTGTCATCTGATCACAAGTGATATAAAAGGAGGTGGATACATCTGTGCAAAGTCATTAAATTTGCTTATCAAACTCCTTCCTGTGAATTTTTGAACTTCAAGTTCTGAGGAGATGAACTGGCTTGTGATGTGGGTGTATAGTCTTAGGTATTTCCATTTGATGATCTTCACTGAGAAATTAAATTGGGTTTATGTTTTGACATATATGTACATACCTATATTCATATATATGGATGAAGTGATTTTAAATGCAAGCTTATTAAAAACCAGGAAAGCTTCTACTGCTTTCAAAGCACTTGGAAAAATTGAACTCTGCAGGTGGGATCCAGCACAGAGATTGGAGCCAGACCAATGAATTCCTGCTGTTTCAGCACAGGACACTTATCACATCATTCCTGTCTGGTCCTGGCATCTGCTCACAGGAGAGTCCTATTGATCCTGGTCTGGTAGGGTCTCCCATCTGGGTGCTGTGGGCATCTGCACAGGTGACCAGGGTTTCTTCCTTCTCCCTCAGGACCCGTCACTGGAGAGAGATGGTCAGTGGGGTTTCAGTGCCCACTGATTGAGGTTCAAGAGACAGAAAGTCATAGGGGCTCTGCATCTTTAATTCTGCCCTGTGTACCTTAGGTTGCTGAAAGAAGGCAATAGCATTTCTCTGGCAGTTCAAGGCTGATGGTTGAGGGAGCTCCACTAAGATGGTGTCACCTGAGCAGCCCCATGAGGCCATTGTGGTGCGAGCAGCAGAGCAGCAGCAGCTCCTGCCTCTCACAGGCAGAGGAGATGCCTTGCCATGGACCTCTTTGCTACCACGTGTTTCCCTGCGGATGCAGTGGGAGTGAGATGGTGTGTGCTTCCCAATGTAGAAAGTGAAGCAGTGCATATAATTGCATGAAAGTTGCATCTCTGTTTTGGTACTTCCACTTTAGCTGTATAGCCCTGACCATATGGATGTACTCCTACAGCCGTGCTGGAGGCAAGCTGAGAATAAAATGAGCTGTATGCAAGTGCTGCAAGCCTGTGTAAATGAAACCTGCCTGACAAACCAGGAACATGCCTTTTTGGTGTACAATAAAAATAAAATTTTCTCCAGGCGTAGAACCTTACGTATGTTCAATATCCGTTGGTTAAATAGTTCTGAGCTCAAAATAGCAAGGGAGTGAGCCAGGGATGCTGATGCCAGGTTAGTGATCTGTCAGGAGAAATGTGGAAGACGACAGTGCTAGAAAAATGTGCCTGGCTGTGTGGGAGAGGCCAGGGTCTTTGTTGTACTTCTGAGAAAAGACCCTGCTTGCCAGGGCAAGAAGGTGCAAGGAAGAGTAAGGATTTGCTCATTCTTTTCTTAAGGCAGGGCTAGGGAACAGGGGTATGCCTGACTTTGGCCCACTGAAATGCGGCTGGGATGGAAGAGGATAAAGATGAGAGACTGTGACTAGTGGTAACTTCTGGATTACTTCCCTACTCAATGAGGCAATGAGAATCGCTGCCCCTTGCTGCAGTCCAGGGTTTTGCCTTGGAGACTTCAGAGAAAATTTTAAAATGCTCCCAAGTGGCTGAAGCATCTGAGTCATCGTGTGAGCTGGACTCCTTAGAGGGCATTTTGTTTGTGATACGGGTCTGTGGGCTCCTGATGAACATATTAAAAATGGCCCTGGTACTTCAACTGTAGGAAAGCCAGGCTTTCTTTACTTATTTTTCTTATACTATTATCAGCAGCTGTGAAGAGTGATGCAATCCATATGCCGTATGGAGCACCTATATATAAAAATCTGACATATGGATGTTGTGAAGTTCTCAGAAGATTCCACATACTTGAGATCACCCACGTTTTAAAAAACATTCTGTTTGGGAATTAATTGTTGCCATGTTATGTTTCACTTCCCCCAGGTGAAACCAGGCAATTGTGCTGGGAATGTTTGCAGCGTGGAGTCAAGTCTGAATTATTCTTTTTGGTCCCCTGCGGAACACCGCAGGCTTTGGGAAGGGTGCGTTTGGGCTGAGTGTTTTCAAACTGTCTGTATGACTTTTAGTGGCTCTGTTAACCTAGCAGATCAGAGCTGGTTCTAGCTCATGGTTTTTCCCTGCCTCCTTCTGCCTGTCACCTCTGTCTCCGTTAGCAGGATGGGAGGTGAGGGTGAGGCACAATATCACTGAACACCTGGTTTCTCAATTAAGTCTTCAGGACTCTTGCTGCTCAAAAGTGTTCTGCTGCATAGAAATGAAGACAGCCTACTGGTTGCTGTTGATGTGGGACTTGAAGAAGGTAGGACATTCAAATGGAACAAGAAGTTAGTAAAGCACACAGTTTGCAAGAAGTTGCTGCCTTTGGTAATGCTGATTTGCTGTGCTGCTGTAGCTCATCATCTGAAAATGTTTGTCTGGAAGCGCTCCATGGCTAAATAGCAAGAGTTGGCCAGACTTTTTATTTTAATATTTTGTTGTTGTTGTTATTATTATTATTAATCCACTGAGATGGGAGCCCATCCTTCTACTGCTGTTTTGACTGGTGCAACTGCACTGGCCTCCCCAGGGAGTTGGCTGTTGGAGCGTGTGGGTGAGCGGCAAGGTGGGCATAAGGCATGGTGGGCATGTCGGCTCCAGGCAGATGGAGACTGAGCAAAATCAATGGTTGAGTGAGCAAATGGTGTGAAGATACATATAAACTGAAAGACTTTTCAGTTTTACTAACTGTTTAAGAAGCACATAGCAAGCACTATAAAAATACAGATAAATAATATGTAGTTGTTTGATCCTCCCCTGGTCTCAACAAAAGGCAGATGGAAAGGAGTCCATCTTATCTGCTGATTTTGGGGCTTGAGTGAGTGTGAATACAAACTCTGCCTGTACATGAGGACTGTGATCTGGGAAGGGCTTTGCTCCTCAGATTCCATCCTTCTCCCAGCACCTGATATGTGCTGTGCTCCCAGATGTTTGTACCAGCGCCTTAAGTTTTCATGAAAGGCATCTCAAATTGCTGCTGTCCTCGCTGTCAATTTTGTTCTTGCGGGATGGCAGGGGATTGACAGTGATTTGGATTCTGCTTTCTGAAATGCTTAGTCAAGGGCTTCGGTGATGTGGAATAGTAGCAAGCAGCTTGCTCTGGAGCTTGGTTATTTAGGAACTCAGGTTATAGATGCACGTAAACCCTTTCCTCCCCAAAGAGCTGTCAGGCTGAAGTTAATTCCACCATCAATAAATGTTTAATGTAATCTGTGAAGCAATAGCAGGAGAGCAAGCCTACAGCTGGTGTCTGTACATCACTTTAATCTGTAGTCAACCTGTTATGATTTCTAGTTCATAGCTATGTCTTAATTATTTGCATGTGCTGTGCTACAATGGATCCTACTTGCTCAAAATCCTTTGCAAGGAAGAAACATTTTTCTGGCTTTTATTTGAAATGAAGGCTGTTCCCTAGAGTCACGTCAACTGCAGAAATCCAGGCCCCAGCACAAGTGTCTGCATTAAAAACCGGGCTTTGGGCTCCATTAAAATACTGTGACTGCACATGTCACAAACAGAGGAAGGCAGCGCAGCGGCACAGGCACTCAAAAGCTTGTGTCTCTGCTTTGAAACCAAGGGGCTTTTGAAACTGAGGGGCTGCAACCAGGGGAAAAGAAACAATCGTCTCCTCTTTCTCTTCAGCCCCCTACCTCTAGCCCCTGTCAGCTCTTGTTTGAAATTGTACGCTTGTCTCTTGGTAGCCTTTCCTTTTATTTTAATTGGGGATGGCAGGTAAGGCATAAAGTCAAAGAACTGGAAATAACCTGTGCAACTAAAACAACGGAGCCAGAAAGACAGCCTTTCAGTTAAGGGTGGTGACGGTAACTGCCAGTTATTTTTTTTGTGTTTGCAAATTTGTGATAAGATCATGCAAAATTATATAAAACTTTTAAGGCCTTTAAAAATGAACAGGAATGGAAGACACTGAGAAGAGAATGGCAGAGCTCCAGTAAGAGAGATGTGTATCATGACAGTTTACTACATGCTGTGTGGGCAAAAAGCCGTGCTGATGGGGTTAATACATCTTTCTCACGTTCAAGAGAAAAATACCTGTCGTGTTACTCTTTGTACAAGCTGTTGCATGTGGTCATATGTGTATGTATGCATGTCCTTAAAGTAAATATGCAGTGTGTGTGCCATTCATTGCCCTAAGACAAGTATTGATCTCCTCTGTTCTGTCTAGGTTTTATAGGTGGCTCATTGCCATGATGTAGGAGTGCCTTTTATTTCTGTAGGAAGCACTATGGCCACTACCTGTTTTATATTAGTCTGTTTTCCCTCAATTCCTTCTGGAGGAGGAGGGTTGGGGCAGAATGTTTTGGTCAGATTTGGTGAGGCAGCATCAGTGCAGGTGTATCTGTTGCTAGAGAAGGCTGGATCCAAAGGGACTTTGAAGTGGAAGGGATTAGGGCTTATGGTAAATTCAGAGTTCCTGGGGGAATTAATTCCTCAGACCAGCTGATGAGAAATGCTGTCCCCTGCCCTAGCAGGTGAACACGTGCTTTGCTTTTAAAGCACGTGAGCAGTCCATATTGAACCGGGTTAGAAGCTGAAATTGCTTTTTGACAGTGTCAAAATGAACTAAAAAGCAATAATAATCCCCAAAGAAGAGATTGCGGACTGAAAAAACTGAAGGCTCTCATCTCACACATCCTCTGCTTTTGTCCTACTCTTTTTGACTATGGAGCTGAAGCAAAAAGAGGAAAGTGCTCAAGGCTATTCCGATTTTCAGAGCAAAGGACTGATGTTTTGGTGAGATGAGCAGGAAATAATGGCCGGAGACTTGAGCATTGGGATTTGCACTGATTTTGAACCCCTGCTTAGTGCTGTGGAAGGTCTTCTAAGATCTGAACTATAGCAAAGGGCATGTCAAGGGTGTGGAGCAGTAGAGAAATAGAGATCCCATGGATGCAAAGTGCACTAATCTGAATGTAACAAACATCTTACAAGTGTGATTGATTCTTATTGCTTGGTGTGGGACTGTGCACACTGTTCAGTGTGTGCTCTGAGGCAGAATTAACAATTTTCTCAAAGATTTTCCAAGGTATTAATTCCAGTAACTGGCGTAATGCTGTGCAAGTGTTGATTAAATTCTCCTTAGCTATTTGGAAGCCTGAGAGAACTCTACTGCAGTTCTCCCCTTCCCATCCTAATGAGGAAAGCGGAGGCCAGGGAGGTTGAGCCCCAGAGTATCTGTTGTCACATTCCTGCAGCTGGTGCTGATGGGATCATTGGAGATGGCAGATGGGGCCCTGTGGTCACAAATGGAGCTTGTGCATTAGGAACACCCAGAAGGTGAGTGAGTGTCTGTAAAAGTCTAGGTTTAAGGATCTTAAATAGTGTCATGAAGAAACCCAGGAGCAAAGAACAGGATAGAAGCCAGTTTTGCCAGGCTGTGCTCAGCTGCATGTGTTGGTGAAAGGGTGAGCTGATCATTTGCACTGGTTCCCTGCTTCAGCATCAGATTTTGTACATATTTCCTTCCAGCCCCTGCAGGAAGTGAAACAGGGCTCATGCAAACAACTCTTTGGTATCTAGACCAACTGTGAGAGCAGAGAAGGTGTGTTCTGTAAGGAAATGTCCATCTGGGAGTAAATAGTACATTACAAGGGCCAGCGCAAGCAGTCCAGACAGCAGTCTGGCTTTGGACTTTCTGAAAGGCTGCATCCCTGTCTCAGTTCAGGATGCCTCATTTCCAAAAACATTAAGAATTTCCATCCAGCTTTAGTCTGTTTTCAGATTCTCACCCACTCAGTCTCTAATTAAATGAAAGAATTTCCACTTTATGATTAATCCTTGTTTTCAGTGCAAGCTGCAAAATAGTTGAAGAAGTAAGACTTATCTGTCTGCTGCTTTTCTTCTGCCTTTTTAGTTTGCAAATGAATGTAGGGTCATCTTACATCATTTGTCTTCTTACAACTTTTGCCAGTTTTAATTCAGTAAAACACTGTAGTCATTCCTCATACTTATATGTAAATTGCATTGACTCCTGTTGCAGTCATATTAGGTGGTAATGATTTATATGCCTTCTAATAATTTATTTGATTATGCCAGCTATGTTCCATTTTTAAAGAATTATCAAATTAATGCTCTTGTGTAGGGAACAAAGGGAAATATTTTCCGTAGTTCTTACTTCTCCTTCCTGCAGTTTGGTCCAGTGCTGCATGTTTCATTCATTAGCGGTAGGTAAGGATGAGACTGACAATTTATTACAAGTATTTAATATTGGTAGACTTCAAGTTGCACAGAAGCTGTATATCCAAAGAGAGTTTAAACATGTGGTGTGTCAGTGTTCTGGTGGTTGTGCCATGTGCTCATCTCCAAATTCTGCAGGTCTGCGATGGTTGAATGTGCTGGGCAAACAAGGGGCCAGTGGCTCTGTGCTCACCTGCCAGGCATGGTGTGAATGTGAAAGACGAGTAACACAGTGTCAGAAACTAGTGGTGAAATACCTTGGTTCCTTTTCTCCTTTTCCATGTGCCCCAGGAATTCTGCTGCATGGAGTTATAAGGAGCCCTTTCACCTCCCTCACCAGCAAAGGGCTGACTTTAGGGATGTAGTTAAGCACAGGTTTAACTTTAGGATTAGAATTGCTCCCACTGATTTCTGAGACAGTTGTTCTCTCAAAAATAAACAAATTTGAAATGGGGCTGCTGAGGAGAGACAAGGAGAGGAACACTCCGCAGGACTAAAGGAAAGTGCTGCTTCTCTCCAGTGTGTCTCATATGTTTGAAACTTTAAGTATAATCTTCTTTTTGATGGACTGTCTGTCCCGTCTGTTTTCTCTCTCTTTTGGAAATGTGTGCCTAACTCCTGCATAATATGCCTCCTACACCAGCTGACAAAACACAAAGAAGTAGGAAGAAGCCTCAGCTCTAGGGTCAAAACTCTTCATGAAAAAATGACGCAGTTTTTCTTTTCCTTTACTTTCTTATTTAAAGAGGCACAGGATGGAACAAAGTCATTGCACAAGTGCAAATAACTTCCAATTTTTTTTCCTCTAAAATTTCTCTCTGAAAAGTAGTGAGTTTCTGAGCATGTTGGCATGAAATATCAACTCTTTTGAATGCTGTTTTGTGTTTTTTTTTTTTTTTGCCATTTAAAAGTAGTGTTATGGTGCTGAGACACTGGACTTTTGAACAGGATGAAATGTGGTTACTTCTCAGGGAAATTGTTTGTGATTACTCCAGAAGAAAAATGGTTGCTTTTGCCAGAGTTTGTGTTCAGGCTGGTACAGTGTGCATCTGAGAAGAGAGGTAGTGCAACCCAAAAGGACACAAATGATGGGTGGACAACCAGAAATATTTTAACCTGCTTACAAGCACCTGGAAACATGTAGAAAATAAAACAAGAAGTGACTTCCTAGCAAGAAATTAAAGCATTCAAGCAAAGAAATGAATAATCAAATAGACATATGATATCCTCCCCTGTTAAACCAGGTTTTTCTTCTCCTTAAGCAGTTGAAGTTTTAGAGGACAACTGCCCAGCTCTGCTCTCAAGTGGCTCAGCCCCTCCCCATTGAAACAGGAGCCAGATCCACAACCTGGGTCACTGCATCCACCCCCCCAGGTTACAAAAATACATTCCGTGTCTCCTCTTGTCACATTTTTGTTTTTTCTTTTCTTTACCCTTTCTTATTCATTTTGCTGTTGTTGGGTTTGATCCACCATGGAACTTCACTGTATTTGAGAACAGGCCTCCTTAAAGTCTCTGTTCATGTGCTTTTCAACCTTATTGCAGACAGCTGTGTGCACACAGTAACATCTGGGGGGCTGCTGAACTGTAAAATATCCTGACATCAATGTTTAATTTACAGTGACGTATTTGCACTTTTACATGATACCTGTTTGCAGTCTCGCATGTCTTGGTTCTTTATTTACAGATGGCAAGTAGCAGAGAGCCAAAACCAAGGAAAACCCTCGGTTTTCTGCAGAGCTGTGATGTGTGAATACGGGGCTGGTCCCAAAACTGTTCCTGTGGCTGCTGAGGAGTGTTGGTGTTTAAACAGTCACTTGTTATTTGCTGATGCTCTATTTTTAAATGTTACTGTTTTGTAATGGTCGTTTGCACTTGTGCAGCTTCATTGTCATGAGAATGGTTGATAGTTTGCTAAGAGGCTGATTTCAACCCGATCTTTTCACAGACGTGGTTAGTAGGGAATGGAGCAATCTTCTGCCAGATTTTCTACTCTATTAAGCAGCCGTATCATCTCCATGAACAGAAGTGCCTGCTTATATAGAATTTGGCTTTGGCATGTTGAGGTCATTTGGGTTTTACAATTGTGCATTCAAACGCAGCTGATCCTGAAAGTGCTGGTTCTCTGTTGACTGCCGGCTATCTTTTGGTGCAGATGTGTAAGTACTATGTCTGGAAATTCTTCTTCCTCCTTTGCTCCTGAAGCAGCTCCATGATAAAGACACATAACCACAGGTAAGGCAACATGTGTCCTGGGGCCTCTAGACCTGTCAGATTTGTGCAAGTAGGGAGGTGGCCTTGGGACACAGCTGTTTCCCCAGGACATGGCTGGTTCCCTGGAGCACAGCTGGCCAACTAAGAGTGCTGCTTTGGGCCCTTCCAGCGAGCACTTATCTTTTGCCCACAGGTTCCTCCTGAACCATTGTGTTCCCTCATTGACCAAATCCTTCTTATTTCCTTGTGTCTGTAGTGACCCTTTAATGAGGTTAGGGCTATCTTTTTTTTTTCCAGATATGTGAAATATTTGTTCCTTGCAAACAGTGGCCTTTTGCTTATTCTTGAAAACACGATGTAGAGAATTGCATTGCTGTCTGTTTCTGTTCTGTTGTTGATTAATCTGTTTTTCCACTAGGGCTCTGTTATGAGAGAAGATTAATATTACAGAGAAGATACTTGTTTGTTTCAAATATTTTGTTTCCTTTCTCTGTTGGGAATACTAGTATAAACACCAGGCAATCTGAATTTAAATAGCTAAAGTATTAGTCTTGCTATTCCAATTGCTCATCATTACACTTGGGGATATGGCTACAGCTGATTATACAAAAATACCTGAGCCATACATTTTACATTCTCAATCAGCATATTATAGATGAACTGTGAAAATTGGAGATAGCTTTTTATGATAATTGGGAGATATTTTCCTTGAAGTATGCAAGACTCTTGAGAGAAGCTGAATTGCTTGTCTGTAATTCTGTTATAAGCTTTACTGGTATTTATTTAACATGCAGTTTATTACTACTGAATATTTTCCTTATGGCTCTCTGTCAAAGGCTGCATATTCAGAAGGCTGCTCTTCGTTTTGGTATCCTCTGCACAGTGGCTTGTTCGTTAGACCAATTCTGAAGCATCCCCCACAAGCCTGACTCATGCAGAAGGCAGCGGTGCACTTACATGGAGATAATGTAAACTGTTATTGTCTGAGCAGCCCCTTCAGCTCCTCCTTGACTTGTGAGGGTGATCAGCCAGTCTGGGGCCCAAAATATGAACTGGCTTAGATTCCTGCAGCCCTTGAGCTGGTTCATTGGGGCCAGGCCAGACCCAAACTGCTAGTTGCAACAGACCCCTACTTCTTGGCTTTGGAGGCTTGAGCTCAGGAGCTCGTCCTTGAGCCACTCCTGTGGGGCTGTCCTGTCCCCCATGCTGGCAGTGTGGTGACTTAACCTGCTCTTGGCTTGGGGGTGTCAGTTCCTTACAGGTGTCCCCCTAGTGTGCGGCAGCCCCAAGGTGCTCCCTGGTAGCAGAAGACATGCAATTCTGGCAGCTGCATGCTTTTAAAAGGAATGAGGGAATTTCGCATGCTGGGACTGGTCAAGCAAGGGCTGAAAGAGACATTATATTTGACTGAGAGGCTGCTCACAGGACAGCGAGGTGGCTGTTTGGAGACCCAGCTCCCAAGGAGGACCTGGCCCTCTCATCCTTCATCTGCGGAAACTGGACTTGGGCAGAGATGCTGCTGGACTCTTACAGTCCATTGCATGTCTTCCTGTCCAGTTCTTCCTGGCAATTATTGCAAATAAAAGTGAAGAGGAGCCACACTGATTGCCTTTTTGAGATTCAGGTTAAATTATGTTTTTAAAAAAATATTAAAAATTAAGAATGCAGTAAGCTGGAATTTGAGAGATTTTGCTACGGAGGTTTCAGCTTTGTTCCTGGGTAGGTGAGGTGCAGACTGGGATCCCAGGTGAGAAACAGCTGCTTTCTGCCTGGATTTAGGGTAATACATGTAAAGTTACAACTCTCACTTTTCTTTGCTGGCACGTGTGAACAGGGTTACTTCATGCTTGGCTATGTTTGCTGGTTTTGGCTCACAAGACTTAGTTTCTCTATGGCTTTAGGGTAAGCTCTCATTTTCTTTAGCATGGGAGATCACAGCTGCTCCTGTCCCTCCGTCGGTGTTTTAGCAGAGGTTATGCAGCTGGAGATGGGCAGGCAGTATGGGAGAAAGGCCTTCGTGGAGGGCGTGTTGCAGGAGACATCGGGGTGCTGGGGCAGAGCTCATGCCCCAGCTTATGCACAAGGATTCAGAGGTCGCAGTGCTCGACTGAGAGCTGGGGTAAAGCACTTACCTCTGGTTTGATTTGAATTACATTCAGCGTCATGTGTCTGGGTTTGTTTCTTTCAATGTTTATGGGTTTGACCTCTGGGGTATTAACTCCAGAGGAGATTGTTGTCTGTTTACCAAAATGGAAATTGTCTAGTTAGGAGCAAGCTGCAATCCCTTCAGAAAACTCATCTTTAATATATTTCCTGTAATCACAGCTTAAAAACAAACCCATATTTCCAAAATGTTTTTCCGTTTTTCACCCTGCTATTTCTTGCACAAGCATTAATCATCCACTTCTCCATTTAAGTACAGAGCACAGAGGATAGCAGTGAAGAACTGACTTCTCATGCCTGGTGAAAAAATTAGTGGCTTTATGGGGAAATATCTTTTGCTTTGTGGAGCAGTGATAGCGCTGAAAAAAATGTGCATTGACCAGTGTGACACAGGTGCCGTGTGTGTATAAGGATTTCGGCAGAGTTAAGCCCTGGTAGCTCACTTGGAGAACGTGCTATCTTGCACTCCTGGGTTGTTTAGGCCAGGAGTTGCTAGTGGCGCTGCCCTGCCCCAGGGATCAGTCCAGGACCAGAGCTTGGTGCCAGCTGTGGGGTTGCTCAGTCCCAGAGCTCCCCATGGTCTGAGCTGGGCTGTGTGGGTACCAGGGCAGCAATACAGGTACATTGGGCTTGTGTGCCTGGCTGAGGAGGAGAGTTGGTGTTAAAGGATGGGTTCTGTGCTGGGTGGTAGAAAAAGGTGGGCTAATGTTTGAGCTGTCTGTTTATATTGGAAGAAATACCTTATGGAAAGACTAGAGTGCTTATAGTTTGGTAACTGTTGGTATCCTAACAGAGGTTGTCTTGCTAATGGCCTTGGGCGTTAGTAAAGAGGAACCCGTATGCTTCTGCTATGGAAATGCTGAGCATGGAGTATTTATGTACTATCGTTAGCTGAGCTATAATATAATCAGAGCTATAGAGGGTTTAAAAATAGTATGGCCTGCTGGGAGGAAACATAAGGTAATAATAGGAATTAATATATTGTATTTATACCCACAGCATGCTTTTCTTTAGGCAGATGAGTTTTAACTATAGTGTATTACACACGTTGCAGAGATACCTGCATGGCTCTGGGGACAGAAGGACAGAGTCCCCTGGCTGTAGAGATGCTTGGGAAGGTATGGGAAGGCCAGAGGTGGCTGTGGGCAGGAAAGGGGCAGCGAGTCCATGCAAGGCAGACAATGCTTGAACTATAATGTGGCAGGGTTTAAATTTAGGTCTCTTATGCGACCCAATGTCAAGTCAAAAATGTGTTGTTGAAAGTGTATAATCAGCTCCAAGCGGCTGCCTTGTAAATCTCAGGAGTGGAAACTGGCCTGAGGCTAGCAGCCGTCTCTGCCGCATCTTTGCTCGAGTGAACTTTAATTTGACTCTTTATCAAGAAAAACAGTGAGAGAAAGAGGAAAAAAAGATGCACACAGAGCAAGTTGCACAAAATAGGCTTTGTATGGATAAAGGTGATTTTGCCGGAGAGTTTGCAAAGATTTCCGTGTGCCCCCAAAGTCAAGTCCTGTCACAAAGTGTATGGGAGAGGAAAGGGGCAAGAGACGCCCAGAGAAATGCTCATGTTCTAACTGTGAAAGTTCCTTTTGACCTTACTAGGTTTAAAACATACAGAGCACTTCTGAAAATGAATTGATTTCAAATTGGGCTGTTAAAAACTCGGGCCAATCTGAAAAGCAGGCATGGCTTTGTTTACTTAAGCTACTGAGAGAAAAGCAAGGAGCACCTCTGCCAGTGTCCGCGCTGGCTCTACTTGGGGCTGTTTGTAGCTGAGGTGTTCAGTGAGGGAATCGGGGTTAAATGCTGTCTGAGATCTTGAGCAGCTCCTGGCTAGGGGGTTTTTCAGTGACATTATAGTGTGAAGTCTACATTATGAAAAGTGGTTATTGATGTTAAGAAACTCAGTAAACCTCATCATGCCTTCCTTGCTTACGTGTGGGTATATTGTAATCTGCCATGCTGGGGACTGGGGAAAGTTTTGAGCCAGCTGTTTTTCACAAGTCTCAGACAATGTAAAATAAAGAAAATACTAGTGACAAATGGAAGTTTAATCACAGGCCAGTTTATAGTCCTGTGAACAACATGTTTTGGAGCAACATGTTATTAATTTTGGGGGGAGATGCTGGGTTTTTTTGGGTGCTAAGTACAAACGGATTCAAAGGAGACAGTTTGTAGAGTCTGTGGACCAACCAGGATCTGAAAATCAATTTGTTCTTAAATGAGTCAAGTCACTTTTCAAAGATATGACCTAGAAATTTAGCTTTTTACTATTTTCATCGGTGAAATATTTGATATTTAGTAAACTACAAATTTTACACATGTCCATATGTTGACAGCAAACATACACGTTTATGTGAAGTAACACTGAAAATCTGTATTCTTCACACATTGGAAGGGTGTCTTAGTCCATTCTGTTTTGCTGAAGGAACATCAAAATAATTGTACAAAAGAAAATTTGGTATAAAAATAATGCTTAGTGCTGAGTATTCGAAATATATAGATCTACTAGAAAAACTGTTGTTTTCCTTTCTTCCAGGAAAACAAGGGTGACATAATCTCAGCATGTGTGTACATGCAGCATACGTCTCCTAAAAATCAGTTGTGGAAATAAACAGTCAGAAATTCAAGCAGCTCTGTCTGTTCAGTTTATTAAAGTGAATATAACTTGTAATACCAGCTCAAAGAATTACAATCTAATCTTCCCTTGGAGAGACAGACCTTCTACAAAGTAGCAGCACTTTTTCTGCTTACCTTGCCGTGGTGGTCTGGCCGTTTGAGTTGAGTCTCGGCTTGTAGGACCTGCAGAGGAGAAGCCACCCTGCTCCAGTCTGCCTAAGTCCCATGCTCACCGGCAGCTGCATCATGGCCTTGCTGCCCTCCTCATTGATTCATTTGGTGTCTCTAAGTTCAAGCCTGGGCACATTCATGATTTCACACCCTAGAAGAGTAAAACAAACTGGCACAAAACCAACCATAAACTGTGAAACCTCAAAATATCAGGAAGGAAGATGCATCAGTTATTATTATTAAAGCATCTGCTACCACCTCTTTTGTTACGGGAAAAATAGTTATGAGCTCCTGAGAGGTGCCCTGGGTAGATGCTGGAGCTTGTCATAAAGCTCTGTTCAAAAAGAAATCTTAACTAGTGTGAACTATTTGAAGAAGTGTTTACCAATAAACTTAAAAATAACTTTAGCTATCTTCTGATCTTAGAGGCATCCCTTTTCCTCCAACCCTGGCTATTTACAAAATTTTATTGACTTGAAACTAGGTGAATGGTTACAAAAAACTTTTTTTTTTCCCTTTGACATCCAGATTGGAGGAGAAAATTATGTTAAATCCCCTTTAGCTTAAAGCTAATTAGAGCTAGTAATGAAGTCTTTGTTCTCATGTGCTGTTTCTCTTATAACCATGATAATTACATAAGGTTAGCGGCATCTGTCTGGGAGATTGGCAGGCTGAGAGGCTTGAGCATAAAGCCGAGCTCTGTTTGAGCCACAGATGAAGTCAGGTCTGTGCGGCTCAAGTGCCAGAGCCAAAGTCTCCTGTGGCTCTTGCGTGACCAGCAGGCAGGGTCTGGTGCCCATGGGGGGACACCAGGCACAGTCAGTGCATCCAAAATCATTATCTGCCTCTGTGTGTTGTAGGGTGACACATCTTGATTTTCAACTCAAGTGTAAAGTTTGGAAAAAGGATGTTGCTGATATGGTAAAAAGAGGTTAAAAAAAAAAATAAAATAAATCTCATGATATATGGTGCTTCTGGGCTCTTAGGTCATTTAGCTGCATGGGCCTGCCTGAAGGTCAATGAGCCCTTGAGCTCCTGGTGGGAGTTGGTGACAAAAAAAAAGAGATGGGGTATAGTGGGGTGAATGTGTGTTGACCACATATGTGCAACTGTTAACAGACCACCAGGCTTTGATCTTTTGAGTCTGAGTTCAGTGTTCATGAAGGAAGGTAATGGATCTGAGAACCCGCTCCCAGATACTTCTTTTACTCAGTCAATGGGAAATGAAATGGGAGATGAAACTGCCACTTCGCGTGAGTTATTTTAAAGCTGAAAGCTTTGAAGGTCAGCCCCACTGGAATGACATTTTAGCCAAGGGGAGCAGCGAAGAGATCATTCCGTGAGTGAAGCAGAGATAGTTGTGACCTTAATTGAGTCGTAAGAGCAGAACAAGACACTGTGGAAGTGAGTTCTCAAATCCAAGGAAAGGTTTTATATTCAATCAGGAAAGAAACAAGTAGCAAAGAAAGAAGTTTGAATGCTCACTTTATCAAAATGAAAACCATGGTTTTGTAATTTAGTTTTTTTTTTTCTATTTAAAAAATAGTTCCTGTTTGGTAACTACCGTTAGAATAAGCTCTGACTTCAGATACTCCAATATATGAACAAAATTATCTCTAATCCCTGAGAATATTCTGTTCTCATCCAATAGTTTTCTTTACAGAGGTAATTCAGTTGTTTGTAAAGGAGCCATCAGAAATCTGTAAAGTTCTGGAGGGATTTGCCACATATTAGTGTTTGTTCAAGGCAAGATTTTCAGAATGTTTAAAAATCTGAATCTTGTACTTGAGTTTCATGCTCTTCAGTAGGGCTCACGTGCAATTTGTTGATGACCAGCAAAGCCCAATAACGGATCCTGCCCTCTTGTGTGATGCTGGCTGCTTCAAGCGTGCTGAAGCTTCTCTGGGGAAAGGCGGTGGGGTAATGCACCATTGAAACAGCACAATGAGAAGAGCAGTGCTCCGACAGCCAGCACCTCCAAATTGCTCGTGTTGAATGCTGTGGAAATGCAAACAGAACAGAGAAGGGATACTGTCCCTGGGTGAAAAGCCCCCCAGACACATGGCTTAGTGCTTCTAAAACAGAGATGATGATTTTTTTCAGGATTTAAAAAAAAAAAATAAAAAATCCTGAATTATGATAAAAATTTTATACCAGCCTCCTCATATTAACAGCCAGGGCCGTGAGAAACATAGATTATGGTGAAAGAATTATTTCCCCAATACAGACCAATGCACCAGCTATTTTAACATGCTTACTGGTCTACAGGAAGCAGAATGGCTTTGGTAGACTGACCAGCCCCCTTAATTTGGTTTAACCTCCATCCCTTGTTCCCTATGTCACATTTCTCTCACAAGCACTACTTGCTTTCAAGGCTCTGCTGTTGAGCCTGTTACCTCTTGGTGTAGCTTAGTTATTGAATTGTGTTTTCCCTCTGTGGAAATGGGGCCTTCTAACAAGGCAAGCAAACCCAGCGTTATTTAATATCTATGCTTGAAAATGTGACAAACTGCCTTCAAGGTAACAGCTGCTAATTGAATGGCTTTCCATAGTACCAATAGCTATCTTTCTTCAGTTGTAATTGCTGCTTGGAGAGAACTGTATTGATTTGTAGATCTAATTATCTTAAAACAAAGCAAAAAACATTATTGTAACAAGAATGTAAAATCCCCTGCTGCAGAGAAGTGAGGTTAATGCTTTGTCTTTGCTCGGAAGTCCAGGCATGCAGAGCTGCCTAAGAGCAGAGCTGATGAGCCTCAGACAGCTAATGAAATATCTAGGATCTGGAAGAAGCTTGGGATCTGGGCAATGGCTGTTTGCAAGGGTCTGGAGAGGAGGTCAGATGTAAAAGCTGGGGGGGCTCTTCACCCCAGTATTGTGAGATGTCCTTGGAGGTGACCGAAGCAGCTCGCTGTTCAGGCTGGACTCTGAGGACAGCAGCATCTTCCCATCTATGTCCACCAAAGTCTGCCTGAACACCCTCTTCTCTGCATAGGTGACGTGGCTGTATTTGCTGTCTACTCGTGTATCTCATTATACAGCATGTCATATGAAGTCATGTAGATCTTGGAAAGTACTTGCTTGTGGTTTCTTCATCATCTAAGGAAAAGGATGCATGTCCCTTCTGATAATCAGGCTGTTTGAGTGTGAAAAATGTATCTTCAATAGTCTAGTGATAGCTTGTTCTATTCTTGATAGTTCTTCAGTCTTTGCTGCTTGTAGTATTAATTATTAAGGCTCCATGCTCTTGACTCTGGTTAATACAAGTTACTGTCTTTGTGTTTCACACAGCACCGGGCAGGTCCTCGTGCTTCATAGGCTGCTCTAAGTTGAAAGCAGCCTGTTTTGGGGCATTTTGGGTGGAGGCAGATAGTTGCAAGCTCTCTTCCTATTGCTTCTTTGCTGACTGCTGAGATTAGCTGCTTTCAGGGCTGTACAAAAGCCTGATTTCACATGTTCTGCTCTGGGTGCAACTTTACATTGTCTAATAGTAAAGCAAGGACAGCACTTGAGATTGTTATATGGTAAAAAGGAGAAAAATCAATTTTAATTGCCTGAGTAGAGGGCTAGGGGGGTAGAAGGTCATTGAAGATTAACCGTTGTGCTACAGCACTGATCCTGACAACAAGTTCCTGGGAAAAATAGAAATCCAAGAGCTGTGGAAGAAAACCTGCAAGTGTATCAGTGCTCTGGCATGTTGCTAAGGGAAAGATCACTCACAAAAACAGCTGGACGGTGCAGAGTTTGAGTTTCAGAGGGAAGAGGAATTTGTTTTGCCCAGTGTTTACTGATTACCTGTAAAATAAGGAGAGAATGGGGATTTGAGATAAAAACAATTGGCTCCTGCCATAGTGCTGATTTTGGTCTTTACACATATCCATCCTCACTCCTGTAAGCAGCTCTGTGCAAATCTCACTGGGAATGGTGTGTTTGTATGTGTCTTACTGGAGCTGAGAATGGTCATATTAACCTATGGGGGGGATTTTGGAAATATATAGAAGGCGATGCCTTCCTAGATTAGCCTGTTTTGTTCAAGGCTTCTCCCTGTGTTGTTCTGTGCTTGACTGTTTCCCCCTTTACAAGGCAATGCTGGTGATTAGCAGCCTTTCTCATGTGATGTCTGCTTTAGGACACTTGCGGGAGTTTGGAGATCCTAAAATGTGCTTTGAAAAGAGCCAGAAACCCAATTGCTTGCTGCTTACGCATGTAACCTTGCACAAGAAAGGCTCATGGGGGAAAGTCAAATAACTTAAAGGGAAATTATATACCAGCTCAGCTTTAGAAGCATTAGACAGCTTTCTTCTTCCTTATCAAAGAGTGATAATCAACTTTCTTCTTTGTGACAGAAGTAGCTGTAAAATAGTTCTTTTCTTTCCCACTCTGCCTTTTTTCTTCTTTCTTTAAAGCTTGTTTTCCTTGTTCATATGCACCTGCTCCACTATGTGACTTGATGGAGAGACTCTTTCATGAAATAACCGTTAAAAACTCTGTAAAGTTTTTGCCATCACACACAAAACTGCACTTACATACTGTTTTAATATGTAGCTAAAATTCTGGTTTTGTTTTGAAAGAGTTTGTACAAATATAGAATAAGTAAACTGGCAAAAAATATAATTCTGAGAGATTACTGATTCTTACAAAGAAACAGACTCTTGTGAATATATATCTATATATCTATATATATATATAGATATATATATATGTGTGTGTGTGTGTGTTGGGAAATGATACCAAGGAGAAAGGTACAAGGTGCAGCAGCTCCTTTCTAGATCAAACATAGATCACTTCACTGGGACCAAGAGCCAACCTACAGATTAAATAGAGTGTTTTCTCTAAAGATACAGTCTGTGTCAGGTTAAGAAAACCAAACACATTACTTACTTTATTGCCTTGGTAGATTCCTAAGAGCAGAATATGTTGAGAAATCTCTCAGATCTTTTGTGAGAGCTGTTTAATGAATTCTTAGTTCAGTGAAATAAATGGGAATTAGGCACCTGGAGAGCTTTACAAATCTGGCTTTAAATGTACTCGTTATGCAGAGGAGAGAGGGATTGGGGGTCAGGTCTCTCCCTTGCAGATTTGTTCCTTAGCCAGTTCATGTGGGAGCACAGGTATGATCCCTGCAGCTGCCTTTGGAGCTCAGGGCCTGTCTGTGTGTTTTAAACAGTTGTTCTCGTGTTACTTTTCTGTTTTCAACCAGACCTTTTTTTTTAAAAAAAAAATTTAAGTAAATGTGCCGTGGATTATGCTGGATGAGTCCCGGTGCTGGACCTTCCACGCCAGAGAGGGTGTCTAGCCTATTTTGTGCTTAACATGGGAACAGGATCCAAATTAAGACGCATCTTGGTAGCTGATTTTAATTAAAGTCCAAATTGCTGTGAGGAGTTTATTCTTTTCCAATGGAAACGAATTCTACCATTAGGAAGTGACTGCATCAAGCTAATTACACTATGGGAATGAAAATGTTTCATCTCAAGCCTGTGCTTCAGCATTTGGTATCTCATTGATTTTTAGTGTATCAAATGCTTACACCAGAAGTGTAGAGTTACAGGCACAAACTAATCCGTATGAATTATAAATCTTTGCCATTTCCTTTTTATTAGCTGTAGGGAGATGATTTGACTAAATTACTATTGCAACCTAGTATGTTACACGCTGATATATGATGGGAGTTAGCTGCTTCTTGGAATGGGTCAAATATCCTATTATCATCCTAAATATTAATTCCTTTACCAGTCTGTAACACTCTGTACCCCTTTTATTGCCACAAGTGCCATCTCAGATGATCAGGATGTCAGAACGGATTCATTAAAACACTAGTCCTATGTGTAAACAGATGTAAAATAAATTAGGCTGATGTATTGGGTGGCCTTTTTTCTGCCCTGTAAGGTCATGCGAAGGAGATAATGGAAGGTAAGCATACAACAGAACCTTTAGCAAGGAAGCATACAGCAACACTCAGCTCTTCATTTTCCACAATCCTATCGTCTCTCAGTGAGAAGTACAAGATATCTCTTCCGTGCTCCTCCACAGGGACATGTGTTTGTTTTGCTTATGTGACCTTTTTAGTTTTCCTTTCCATTGCATCGTTCCCTGCAAGGAGAGAGTTTTTTGCAGAAGTTGTACCTGAAAAAAACCCTACATTTAATTTCCTGTTTCTCTTAAAAAGAGTAAAATGTTTGGGTTGACATCTTGACTTTCAAAGCCATCAGTAAGGTTTCACTTGTTGACCAGAAGAGAAATACATCAGCCTCTGTTTTTGTTTGAATAATCACCACCTCATCCCTGATAGTTGGGGGAAATGGGAATTTAGATTAATGCTAAAATTGATGGCGGCTTTAAAATTTTCCTTTACGTAGTCACAAGTATTTTTGCACAAATTTTCAATGTACTATAGTAATTGTTCATCTTCCATCCTTACTCATTCCTGTTGTTCAGCAGTACTGTCTTTTACCACTCCCTATCCCTTTGTTATCTCCCCTGAATTTTGGCTATTCAGAAGGTCAATTTCACTGTTGTTTATACTCATGTGTCCTCCTTTATCTTAGCATAATAGCAGAGGGGTCATTTGGGTCTCATGGTGTTAACTAGAAATGAAAATTACTTACATCTATTGGTCTGACATACAGGAGAATAAAGAAGTGGCCTTAGAATTGGTGTTAGTGGCTTCCTCTTCCATTAGTAGAAGAGGTTGGCAGGGTACCACATTTTTGCATCTGTCCTCTGTTGTGGGCTGCAGCTGACGGCAGTTGGTTCCAGCTTAGTGGAAGAGGATTCCCTAAAGATTTATCAGTCCGTCTGTGTTTTCATTGCCACCTTTGCTAGGAGAGATGATGTCTGTGGGATAGCTGCAGTCACATCAATCTGGTTACTGCACTTTTACAGTTTATATCATCCCTTTTCTGGTAGTCTAATGATGAGTGATCAAAGCCTGAGTGCAGAAATTCTGCTATGGAAATGGTTTTCCTGCAGCCCTCCTTTGAGAGGTGACAGGGGACAAGTTGGGTGTCCTGAGTAGAGCTGGTGTGGTCTATGTCTATATACCAGTCAGTTTTGACTACTGATTTTTCCCAGTCCAAATGTGGTTTTTGTTCACCAGTCAAACATTTTGTATTACTGTTTTTATTGTTGACAGTGTTTTATCTATGTCTTTATCTGACATGATTCCAGGTACTTTTGTTTGCTTTGGCACATTAGCTGGTGTGGATTTTTGTACAGCAATTCATCTGTTTTGACATGTGTATCTATCATTTTTATCAATTTTTGCCAAGACCAGACCAGGAGAATCTTAATCACAGTATTTGTTCTGGAGTTGTCTGTCACATTAATTCTCTTTCTTGGTAGCTGAAGGTCCCTGTGTTTTCTGAAAAGGAAGGTTTCATTTCCTTTATACGCTGGTGGACCAATTTATTAAAATGCTGGTATTAGTCAGACACTTGTTAATTGTTTTTATTGCATTCTAGTGCAAATACCCCAACTGAGATCATGAGCTGGGCCATGTGATGGGCAGGGAGAATCTTGCAGGGCAAGTAGAGGAGGAGTGTCCAAGAGCTGGAAAGCCAGACAGCTCAAGTTTTTTTTGGTCACGATTGCATAGGAAGACCCTACCAGAGCTGGGAGTGAAATGCAGGTCTCTGAATTTCATTCCACAGTATTGCTTTTGTTCTTTGTTCAACCTTCCTGATTTTACAGATCCTCTCCCAGGCATCATTCTGATTTTGGTTACGAAAGGGTCTATTAAATTTTCACAGCTGTTGTGGTGTTCTCTACTATAAGCTTTTCTGCGGCCATGAGCTGAACCTTTCTTGCCTTTGTTGCTGCTAGGACTGGCTGAAAAATGTGTGGATGAGTTGTTAGATGGCACAGCCCAGGCAAATTGGGTATTAAGGGTACTTTTCTTGACTTAGTCTAGTCAATTCAGAACTTCTTCTATATTCGGTCTCTGTGGAACAACCAATGTCTCTAATTTTTCACTTACTCCATGGAAGGGATTAATTAGTCTGAGGCTCTGTCTGTCCACCAAATAGAGGCAAAGGACAGCAGCTTCTCAAGGTGGGATGCAGGCAAATTGTGTGAGATATGGGCTGATCACCTTGGACAATATTTTTCTGGGTTTACTGCTGATCCACTGGGAAGAGTATTCTCTGTTTCTTTCAGGTCCGTAGAGATACCCATTGGTATCATCTCTGTTAGGTTCTGTTAATGATTGTAGCCTTACTTGATGAAGCTGGACTTTTTCTTTACCTTTTTAATTTGCTTCCAACAGTAGTTGTATCCTGCAGTCCTCAATCTTTAGCACTGGGAATAATCAGGCTAATGATCCTGCTCTTTGCTTTGGCTGCTGCAGCACATTGAAAGGTTTTGTCTTAACGTTGCTGCTCTGCCTGCAACAACGTGTCTGTCTGCTTCCTCACATATGCTGTGTCTTGGAAAGGAGGAGGAGTAATGATGCAAAACTTTCTGACCCTCATATATCCCTTCTGTGTTCCTTGTCCATGCCTCCTTCACCTACTTCTTTAATCCTTTTGTCTGAAGCTGCTTGAGATTTGTTTCATGTACATCTTCCTCTGCTGCTTTACCTCTCAGGGGGCACTGAAAGAGTCCGGGGAGTGTTGGAGAAATAAAAAGCAAAACTGGGAGCAGAGGTGGGTGAAAAGGAGAGGCTGTAGAGGGGAGAGAAGATGTAGCAGGGCACATGAACAGAATCTGAAAATTTATTTTTGGCTTAAATAATTTAAACCTATGATGTTTACCACAACTCCAGTCTTGTTCAAGTACTTCAGTGATTTGAAAAAACTGTGTGAGTTTGTGTATGAGGAATCTTTCTCTCTTTTGTTCTAAGTTATTATTTGGAGAGTCCTAATGAACTGTGATTGTGCTTTAGGCTAATAGCTATCCAAGGGATTCAAAATTGTGAGGAACAATTATTTGAGTGCATTATTGCTTTATCTTCATTACTGCCAATATCTGAAGGGTACTATTACTGTAAGTTGACTATAATAAGTTGTGTCTGATTTTCTTTTAATTAGTGAAATGTTACCTCCTGAAATACAGGTTAATGCCAATTAAGAAAGGGTTGTGAGATATGGCTGATGTATTATAGTACTGTTGGAATTCCTCACTGTCTGAATAAAGGGACGGGGGGAAAAAAAAAAAGATGAGTTTGTTCTTGATGGTTTTGTCTTCCTTACACACTTCTGCATTTAGTGAGTTTCCAGAGGGATTCAAATGCCATGGTTGCTGCTGAAGGTTATTCTGGGACAGCTGTTCCTTAACCCTTAATAATTCTTCCTGTTTGAAAGAGTGTGGGGCTTATAGAATCATAGAAGCGTTTTGGTTGGAAGAGACCCTCAACATCATCGAGTCCAACCATAACCTGACTCTAGCACTAGACCATGTCCCTGTGTCATCATCTGTATGTCTTTGAAACACCTCCAGGAATGGTGACTCAACCACTTCACTGGGCAGTCTGATTTTGATTCTGAGTTGATATGAGCCTGAGCGCTTTGTTAAGCGGAATTGTAGGTGATGTGGAACACGGGAGTTTCTATGTCAGTCCTGATGACCGTCTTCAAAGCCACAGAAAGTGACAAAGCAAGAAACTGTCACATGGGTTGGCTTCTGGTGCTGGAAGAAAAATACAAATATTTAGTTGTCTTTGAGTGTACTTGACCTGGCTGGTGGGATTTTTTCAATGTTGGACATGATGTGTATGGTTGATGACCTTTCGGGTCAGTAAGAAAGAGGTGGGAAGCAGGGCTTCTGGAGCTAAATGCAGTAACTTCAACAGCTTGAAATAAGATATTCGACCCTAGCAGAGTGATCTTTACACTTTGTAACGTGGAGCAGTGGTTTATGCAATAATCAGTGAAAATAGGTAAGCCATACATAAACAGACAAACTTGTGTGCTATTGCCATTATAATATTTGCATGCAATTTGAAAGGAAAATTATGTTTCTGTAGTAATTTCCTCTATTCTGTGCAGCTTTCATTCCCAGCTGTCAGTAGCTGGTTCATTAAGTGCTATTATTAGGTTTGCTAGTGTATACAGGGAATGGCCCCTGAGCCACTGATTAAAAAGGAAGGTAGAGAAGGCCAAAGCATTTATTGGATGCATGAGAGCTGTTAATCCTTTTGTTTTCTTCCAGTCCACAAGTTGTTAAAATGAAAGAGGGAGAAGGGCTGTACTTTTTCAGAACATATAGCATTTGTGAAGAATCCTTCAGCTCATAGTGCCTCGGCCCCAGTGAATGCAGGATAATTCACTGGAAAAGGACAGTTGTGACAAACCAGAAGAGCTTCAAGTGTTGCAGAGCGTAAATATGATGGTTTGAAAATGAGCAAATGACAGATAATGCACACTTGTGGCCATGTGCTTGACTCTAAGTAATTTTTGGTACTGACATTAATGTTTTGAGAAGTATTTAGCAACATCTCCTGAAATGCTTTTGTGGACAACTGGCAGACAGAAAAAATGGTGAGAGGTTTTTCACTTCTTGTTTCAGCTGTCCCTAATGGCATTGTGTTTTTGTTGTGCCTTTTAATTCAGAAGGGATTGAAGAACCTGCCTAAGATGCTGACTGTGCGGGAGGAGAGCTCAATCAGTGTGGTTACTCCAGAACAATCCACCCAACAGGTTTTGAGCAGTACCTTTGATAAATGTCCCATGTGGCAAACGGCTCGTGCGAGGCTCAGGCTTGCCCCATCCTGTTTCAATTGCAGCGTGCTCCATCCTTGACTGTGCTGTGTGTTGGTTATTGTGTCTTGTCTACACAGAGATCACGGCTGGGATGGGGATGAGCTTTCTAATCTACGTAGTTTCTGGCAGAATGGTGTCAGCCATAGCTGGGCCTTTAAACATTAACTCTGTACAAATGTTAAATACTAATGCGTAGTAGCATAAGGGATTCAACAAAAACAGATGTCTGGGTAAATGAAGAGAACCTGCTTTCAAGATTTTTAACAAGAGATCTCAGAGGAAACAAAGGGAGCACTGAAAGGGCATCCTTAAGACAATGACTGTAGTGAATAAGCTACTTTATATGCAGTGTATTGGGCAAAAAAAGAGCCTTGGGCATGGCAGGGAGATGCACTGGATGGTTCTTCTCTGCACACTCTTTTGATTGGGAAAAGCGAGAGGGAGAACATATGAATATATAATAGCTATAAATCACTTCATTATTCAATTATTGATATCCATACAGAACCCTTGCATTTATTTTGAGAGGAAAAACCAAAAGGGATTCATTCTCCTAGTTGTTCTTTTAATATAAGCAATGGAGTAAGAGTGGTAAATGATCTTTGTTTTGTGTTCTTTCACAGAATTTGTAGGGTTAATTTTTTTTTTTTTTCTGAGTGCTTTAGTAAGTCAGTTCACTGGCAAAATTTTTAAACAATAGCATTGACCTTCCAGCAAATGGCACAGAATAATACTGGGGAACAACTTTTGCTTTCTGGACTGTGTATTCCCGATGGACAGAAACATGCTATACAACCTTGAAGACACCTCAGAAATTCTCCCATCCTTCTGTGGACACCTCACAGCAGTGTTATGGGCAACAGTTATTCAGTGAATAATTGCAAATAAAAATAAGATATTAATTTGGAGCCTGTTAGCATTCAGGCTGAAAAATTTAGATTAATTAGTTAAATGATTCATTATGAATTATTTGCTTAGGTCCTTGTAATGGGACAAAATTGCCTGCTGATGTAGTTTCATTGACCTCAGGGAAGGTGAATCACTGCAGTTGAGAACTTGGCCTGTTATTCCTTTATAATATAGTATTGGTTCAAATTTAGCACGCATTTTTTTCCCCATTAATCCCAAATTAAATGCCCGGCGATAAAGATTATATGGCAATGGATGACTTGCCAAGTTCAAGAATGCATACACCACCAGCTGTCTTACTGCTGAGCTGACCCCGTGTTCTGGGATGTACGCAGCCTTCAGAGGAATCTGCTGCTAAACCTGAAGAATTTTTTCCTCCCCACCAGTAGCAACTCCAGGCTCCCCATAGTGTTTAATTGTTAATGGCACGGTATCCTCCAGCTGATGTTTCCTTGTTCTCGTTGCTCTGAGAGGGCTCCTCTCCTGCTGCTGCTGCTGACGCAGTCGAGTAAAGTTTACAATGTACAGCGTGTGCTGGAAACACGTACATGAGTGCACCCATTCTGTATGCCTCTGCTTTTGCATAATCAGGTTCTTAAATGCTATTTAGTGTAGCTTTCTGTTGATGAGTTATGTACCTCTGCATTTCACACACACTGGTTACAACATCTGAATTTTAACCAGCCCCTTCTAACGGCTGCTACAGGTTTTGCTGCAGCAGCAAATGCCTCCAGTTCCTTCTTCTACAAGTAGTATCAGTCTTAATCTAAATATGGAACTCATGTTTTCCCGTCTCTGTTTCACTCATCTCAAACAGTATTTAAGATCTTTGTTAAGAGAATACAGTGCTGAGCTAAAATATTTTTGAAGTGGCCTTTTGTGAAGAGTTCTTCTTTGGCTTCCTGGGGAAGCAGCCTTTCCCTTTAGCATTGCTTCCATATATTTATATGCCTACTTACAGCTTTATATATTTACTTTGGAGTAATCAATTCTCAACATAAACTGCATCTTTGGACTGTTTTTAACAGGCACTAAGGAGCCTGATTCAGAAATTTGTGAGGTCAGGTGGACTCTTTCAGGTGAATTTTGAGTAAGATTGATAGAAGTGGGAGAACACTAAGTAAATCCCTGTCCACGCTTCTGTCAGTCTGAATGCTAATTCTCTTTGAATATGGTTGAAACCTGTCAAGATTTCTAGGAGAAACTATTGTAATAGCCCTTGCAGCTTGGGAGAAATAATTCAGAATATGCAACTAGGAAACCTGCTAGTTCAAACCTTTCTGTACAGCTCTTCCCAGATGCCATGAACCTGTCTCTAGTTGATACTTAGCTTAAGTTTCAAACTTCTATTCACAGCACAGTGAAAATAGCCTGGAGACTGAAAATTGGCATTTTCTTCCTTTTGTATATTACTTTGTGTGTTATATTGGCATTTTCTTCCTTTTGTGTGTTACTTTGTCTGTTATATTGTTGTTATAATAAACTGTGTAGAAAACTCTCTCTGAACAGGGATAAGTGAGCAGCAAAGCGATCACTAGCTAGATATGTGCACTTATTCCTGTATGATTTAAGTCTTCAGGCAGAACATCAAACAATTTATTGAAATACAAAAATAAAGATTTGGTAGCACTTTCATGGTGCTTCAAGACCTGCTTGTTCCTGCCAATGATCATTTGAGTAAATGTGAGGAATCATAATTTCTTTCACTTTGAAGCAAGAAGTCGTCCCGTGAATATACAAACACAGCCCAGTGTATCCTGTGGGTTTTCCTCTCCTGTTCTCTATCGATACAACTGATTAAAACAAAGTAATCCAGTATTTGCCTGTGTTGACTTCCATCTCTGATCCTTCCTCAGAGAATGCAGGCAATGTTGTTTGATTAGGATAACAAAGGACTTCTAGACTGCCCCTGGAATCATTACTAAAATTTTCAAAGCCATTTCCTCCAAAGTGCTTTGAAGCCTGGTTCTTGACACTCAAGTTAAATATGGTGGAATTAATTTAGTTGATGGCCTCATCATAAAAAGCAAGATAGCATCAGCTCTATGAAGAGCATTTCAGTTAGTACGTTAATTTTAATTATATGGAAAAAAGATCTGTTTTACCCTGATAACTTAGTGCTTGTCATTGCTTTAGATTTTCTTGGATGTTCCCCAGAGCAGGTAGAAGGTTAGCTAATTTTAACATGTGAATAGAGAGGAGAGTATTATTAATACCCTCCCCCCAAACAAAACTATTTAACACTACTTGGAAGAGAAAATTATAGGCTGCAAACAAATGATACTGTTCACACCTAGACTTTATGTGGGCCTTGGGATACAAAATGGTAACCACTTTCTCTAGTATTCCCATAGCAACAAGAAAATAGTAACACGGCAGTAAAGTGATAAATCAGTGACATTCCTGTTACCTTCTCCAGACTTTCTCTTCCTCTCTGCTGCTACTACATATCTTCTCTCCTGTTCGGAAGCTCTCTAGCTCAGAGCTACCACAGAATAGTCCTGTGTCTCCTTGTGCCTCTGGTTTCTGGAGCGGCTGCACCATGACATGGTGTCCACAGCCTCACTGACCAGCAAGCCCTTGTTTCCAGGCCTGAGGAGCTCGGTCGGTGCAGGTGTCACGGGTGACTCTTCCCACGCCACCACGGGCATGAGGCACCTTCTCTTCCTGGTGACAACTGTGCTGAACTGCCCAGCAACCCGAGAAGAGTGCAAGATGGGAAAAGTTTACTCCCAAACGTTGTTTAAAATTGGCTTGCGTGTGGACGTGTATTGTATTAACTCAAGGAATGAATGAACACCCAGTATCTTGGTGGGTCCCTTCCAGCTTGAGATATTCTGTGATTTGGTGATCTCACAGAAGCCTTCTTAGCTTTTTAATAGAGATGTATTTCCAAAACATGTGCTGTCAGAATGCACCTTTTCGTTTTCTTGTTTGTGTTTTCAGTTAATTCATGTTTGATACTATTTCAGTCTGTTATTGAAAATGTGGGTTGTTTTCATACTAAAGACACATTGTAGTTATTGATATTTACAAGATTTACAGAAAAGTGCTAGCTGAAACAGGAAGCTTCACTTCTGAAATTCCAATATTTATCATCTGTTTTCCTCCAATGTAGACCATAAAGACATTTAAAAATTCAATATGAGATACAGGTATTTTTTCATGGAATTACTGACACCAGTAAAATCAGAATGTTTTGTTTCAATTTCTGTTGTATTATGATTTATGACTGGATAAAAAGTGAAGTGTTTTGGCCACCTGATAAACTGAAAATGAAGTATTCTTGGCACTATAAAAATTAGAGTCCAGGGAATTTCTATTCTAAAAGACTAAGGAAATAGTTTCACTTGGACAGATCAGAATGTTATAAAAATTTAAAAATGCCATTGGAACTTAAGCATGCATAACCTGTCTGGATTTGTTTAATTCAGCCTAATCTCTTGACATTGATGATATCATGTGCTGTTAAGTTCTATAGATGGATAATGCATTGTGTCAATTTTGGAACCTTCTGATAGTGTTGAATGTATCCTTGATCTTGCTTTATGAAAGAGACTGAATGGTAGACCTTGATTTATCTTTGATGTACCTTTTATCCTATTGTCGTCTTTATTTTCATGTCATCTCTACTTTTGCTTCTCTGATCTAAGAAGTCCCAACATCTTCAGTCTCTACTGATACAAAAGAATCAGCATGACTTTAATAATTTTTATTGCCCGTCTTTTAAACTTTTATAATTCTGTTATGTCCTTTTGCAAGTGGTGTGACCCGAATTGAATAGGACACCTCATCCTTTTTTGTGTGCTGTCCCCCACTTTGAAGTACATTTTGAACTTAGTATTTCTTTCTTTGGTTGCAAGAAAAAGATGCATTCAGCTGAACAGAGACAGCATCTGTGTTTTGAATGGGCAGATTTATTTTTCCTTGCAAAGACTTTGGGCATGTCACTTGAAATCAAGTGAAAGACAGTGCCAGTAGCTTGCGAGTATTGTACCAAATATGAAAGTACAAGTTCCTTTTGAATAATGTTTTATTTATCATGCATTAAGCTATTAATAGAGTGAAGAGTCTAAGATTGCCTAAGATGAAAGTCAAGAATTTAGTTGGAAGGGAGAATGCTGTTGTTAGGTTAAACGTTTTAATGCATTTTCTTTGACCCACATTTTTGAGGATTCTGTTGTTGTTTTGAACTGGATTCCAGTTATTTTGGGGAGTGGAGGAGGACTGTTCATAATTTCTCTCCTCTTCCATATTTTCTCTTTAGAGCCTAAATGTCCTTACTGGCCACAGCAAGTGCATATAAGAGGACTGGCAGAAATACTGTTCTGCCTTCTTAATGAATAAAAGAATAATTCAGAGTTAGGATTCTTTTATTTCCCCTGTTAATTGTGTTTGGAACACACCATGGTTACCCACTTACATGAGTTTTTCTTTCTCCAAAGTAAGAACCTCCACCACTTGAGTTAAAAGTTTGAGTCCCCTGCTGAACACAAACCTTGCAGAGCTGGACAGTCAATGCCTTGCAAGGTTGGTCTTCCAAAATGTACCTGATATTGCTGTGATTTTAGTTACTTGCTTGCAATTAATGTTGAAGCATGCTCTGCAGAGGTCCTCAACTGACCTTTTTTTGAATGCTGGTTGCTTGTGATATTTGTGGAGGTTTATAATATCATTGAAGTTAATAGAGGAAAATTAGGAGAGTAGATATCAAGGAAGAACTAAAAAAACCGTTGAAGTAAATTCTTACTAACACCAGCAACAGTGAGTCTGGCAGCCTGGAACGACTCCTTGTTCAGCAGGGAGGCTTTGTCAAAATGAGACCAAGGAGGGCATGAGGATCCAGGCAAATTTAGGAGTATCATAAAACCCTGTGCTTACCCTGTGATTTATCTAGTTGCTACAAAGCTGGTTTAATTTTCCTGTGTCATGATAGTGAGAAGGACAAATGATACAGTACAGAAAATACCTGTCCTCCCCATCTTGCCCATTTTATTCAGGTGCACTTGTTCTTAAATAGAAAAAATATAAAGACAATATATCTTTTTTTTTTCTTTTTTTTTCTTTTTTTTTTTTTTTTTCTCCACTAAGAGCTTTTAAGTATAAAGAATTCATTGTGTATCTTTTGGTTTGCTTGGTTTTTAAATTTCCAGTAACTGGATCCAGCAGCATGATGGATGCAGTCAGTGCTTAGCGTCCGACATGTTAACGAAGGAACTAGTCTGCACCATTGACTAACCTAACTCTGGGAGCTTTAACTGGTCTGAAATGGAACTGTGAAAACTGTCTTGACACTTGGTCATTTCTTTTTGATGCTAATGGGGTTAACGTCCTCCTCTGCTATTGCGAATTAAAAATTTTCATCAGCTGGCTTTTAGCCCACGGGGCTATTAAATGGAATCATCAAATGCAAATGAAGCCCCAGTAAGGTCTCTTGAAGTTTTTCTCCTAGTAAAATAATAGCACAAGTGTATAAATGAAAATGTAGATCACTAGAAGGTGGCAAAACCAGGAAGAGGAAACAGCACGAGTGATAACAGTAGTAGTCATGGTGGATAAATGATCTGCTTTCTCTAATGGTATCAACCAAAGTAAGAAACTGAACATTCCTAGAATGCATGAATTTTTAGGTATCCAGTGCCATTACTGTGTCATTACAATATGCAGTTACCTGCTGTAGAAGCCACCCTAGATAGTCTCTAGTAGACAAGATGAAAGAATGAAGATTTTTAAAAATGAACCAAACCAAAGCTGTAGAGCCCCATGCTGTTGTGGCAATTTGTAGCTTGTGAATGGTTTTCTCAGAAGCCTTAACTGGTCTGTGTCATGGGAAGTGTCAGAAGGAATTTACACTGGCTTTGGGAGTTGGACTCTTTAGCACCCACGGTTCCTTCAGTGTAACTATTTCTGCTTCAGACTTGGTTAAAACACTAACACATGTGCATATAGAATTACAGAATCATTTAGACTGGAAATGACTCTTAAGATCATTGAGTCCAACCATAAACCAAACACTGCCAAGTCCACTGCTAAACTATGTCCCTAAGAGCCTCATCTCCACACCTTTTAAACACCTCCAGGGATAGTGACTCCACTGCTTCCCTGGGCAGCCTGTTCCAATGCCTCACAACACTTGCCATGAATAAATGTTTCCTAATACCCAATCTGAACCTCCCTGTGCATATACACACATCCACACACAGCTTGTTCAACTGTACAATGTTAAACAAAGATCAAGAATTTAGTGACACGACCCTGGTTTGACAGACTTTGGGTAGTACCCTGGTTATCTTCTAGTTCCAGTCCTGTTTTACGTTTCTCAATTCCTATCTTACAGGCAATGAAAAAACAAGCTAAAATAAAATACCAGCTTGTACTCAACCAAGAAGTTCAAATGTTTAACTCTGCTCTAGAGTGTTGCTTTCTAGGTGCTTTTTACATTGATTAAATAATTTAGTCCATTTTACACAGGAATGACTTGTGGGTTGATTTTTTTTTTTTTCTCCAGGATGGTGTGTGTGTATGTTTGTGACAGACAGTTTATTAACATGTCATCTTGTAGAAACTAATCCTATTACCACCATTCCCTGTAGAAAACAAGCTCAGGCATGTGGTGCTCACATCCCTGCAGGGCTTCTTCCAGCACAAAGGCAGCATCCTTTCTTGGTGGCCTGTAGGTAATCTTGCTCCTGTACTTCTGCCTCTAGGGCACTTTTCAGTGTTTGAGCTTAATGTTGCAATTTGGTACATGTTAATTACCACAATAAAGATTGCTCTTGTATGCTGATTTGGATGTCTCTTTATCCCTAGCTAAAGTAAGATTACCTATCATTGTCAGACTGGTTAAGCCCAGTGAACTTGACTGATCATTTCAACGTGTCACTTCGTACTGTACAACATTTTAGTACGCTAAAGTTGATGTAGATGACTGTAGAAACATGATGAGTAGGACTCTATGAATCTTTCATAATGAAGCATGAAATAGGATGGAGTTCTCCTGGACTCCAGTCTTGCAGACACTGATTTAATGGAACTATATCCCCTAGTAAAAGAAAACTGAAGCCAGTAATAAGCACTGAAGCTGACAAAAGATTTGTTTTCAAAACTGGTTTTGAATTACTAAAAAAAAAAAAGTGGTGTGAACAATATATGTGTGTATATATTCAAAGACAGGCATCTTTCCAAGAGAAGAACTTCCCCCTGTTATTTGGTTTTTATGATTTAAAGGGTTTTTTGTGCTCCATAGGACTTACCACAGGCGGGAAAAAAAACAATAGTGATTGATACGCAACAAAACCTTCTAATCAATCAGTAGAAGGTATGGGCAGACAACATGTGCCTGAAATGGTGGCACTGAAGGTGAAATCGTCTGAGTACTGTTGCTTGAGTCCTGCAGATCTGGGAGTAAGAGAAGACTCCGTGGGCTGCATGTCAGCAAAGGTAATTCTGGTGGAAGGGAAACCGGGGTTAATTGGAGTAGTCTAAAAAACGTGGGGTGCTCTATACTCTGAAGCTTCATGCACGCTGCCAGTTACCCATTTCGAGAAAGGTGCCTTCAAACTAGGAAGGTGGAGAGGAGTTACTTGGATAATAAGGGTAGTGGGAAGCCTTAGTATTGAGATGAGACAGAACAGTCATCTTTGCAGCAAAATGATGCCTGTAAGCTTTAATGGGCAATGGTAATACTTAGGTGAGTTAGCATCTGGGAGTGAAAGAAATACCTGTTTTGGGAAAAAAGTCAGAATTGCTGGAACAGTAACAGGCTGTAACTTGCACAAACTAAAAGAAAATTCTTAATTACTTAGGTGGGAGGTTCTGGAGGAATTTTCTACCAGAAGCAGTGAAAGTAGGAAGCAACTAGTTGTAAAGCTGAGGTTAAACGCTAAGGAAAAAGATTAGCCGGTGTGTTTGTGTGTAGCAGTGGTGAACTTCCACTTTCAAGCAGTACCTGTTGATGCATTTGTCTTTTCACTTCCCCAGATCAAAAATGTATTTGACAGATAACTGGAGAATTTCAGCCTTCCCCATTCTCTGTCTGGCACCTAAACCAGCCCTACTTTTGGTTCCCTGTCCTTTCCCAAGGTTTGGAGGGCAGGGAGGCAGAGGAGAGATTGAAGTGGAGAAAAAACACTAGCGATAAAGTTTGGCAACTAAAAATGAATGGTTGTTTCCTCAATGGTTAGTTTTTAACAAAAAAAAAAACAGATTGCAGTAGCAAGTCCAAGTTTCCCAGCTTCTTGTTTTCAACCAAATTAGAATGAAAAGTCAATCACTAAAATTCCCACAAAAGAAACTTGATAAGGTATTTTGTTTTAACCTTTCAAAACAATGTTATGGATGAAATGTGGATGAAAACAATGGTTGAAAAGGAAACTGAAATGTCCTTACTAGTATGAGTTTTCATGAAATTTGTATAGATATTTTTAAAATTTCAAACATAAAAAGACACTTCAACTGTTAGGAAGCAATTTGTGGGAAGTGTATTCCTCTGAAACTTTTCAATTTGTATCAAGTCAGCATTTTTTCAGTAGAAAACTCTGAATGTCAAGTGAGTCAGCTTCTGAACTGTGTGCCAGACTGTATTATTAAGTCAAAAAATTGAAATAATAATTGCAAATGATCTGCAGTGTCTGTGGGTGTGATACGTGCTCACACTTGCTAGACTCATCCTTCTCGATTAGGAAAACACAAAAATAATTTGTGAGGTTAAGAGAGACATGACAGCTGAAGATCCTGGAGTTTATGGCAGGCTCAGATCAGTGGCATCGCGGTTTGTTGCAGTCCCAGCCCAGCAGCTCTGCCTGGCTCCAGCCTGTCCTGCCCTTGCCTGGCAGCACCAACTCAGTGCTGGCCTCTCCGAGTCCCTGTGGAGATGCTGGGAGGTGGCAGCATGGGGAAGGACCTGGGTATATTTTCATTTCACCTTCCTTTCCATGCCCTTCCTGCCCACGCTGAAATACAACCTCTGACATTTATGCAGTAGATAAATACAACATTTTCCTGCCTTAATTTTGTTTATTTTTTCTGGCTTGTATATCAGTCCTTTTAATAAATAGCGTTTCTCTTGTCAGGGGTTTTATTAACATCTACAAACTGCTCAGTCTTTATTTTTTAAAAATGACAAAAATCTTGTTATCTTGTTTTTGCTGACCTTCCTCGTAGAACTATGTGACAGATGACATAATAGGTAATAGGGAGAGATGGTGTATTAATATTTAATAGGGATAGATAGGTTTATTATTGAAACATGCAAAATGCTCTCACAGCTGTCAGCTGTAATTACTGCCTCTGTCTAAAAGGTACATACACATTTGTGTATTTATCAAATTAGGTTTAGAAAGTGGAGATGAACAAAGTTAAGTGCTTAAATAGCCTGTTTGTCAGAATTAACTATTATTATTGTAGGGCTTTAAAAACGGAGCATGTTTCAATGCGTAAGGCATTAAGTTTTTTACCCTTATTAATCCATCATGTTTCATCAGATGGATGTATCTTCCTGAAGCTTTAAGGGTTGGTGCTGATCTTGGATATGAAACAAGTTTTATAGGAGAAGCAGCAGAGCTGCCTCCAGATAGGCTGAGTATTGCCCTAGCAAAGCCCATGGTCAGGAGAGCCCCCAGTGAGCCTGGGCTGTGGCTCTCTGGGTTTCTGTGTCCCTGTGGGTTGATCTTCAGCTGGGGTTTTCATGCCTCTCAGCACCAAATCCTACTTGTAACTTGTTTTTAGGTTCTGGACTTCAAACTCTGCCTGTGCAGGTGGTTTGATACTGCTGTATTACTTGACAGGTTAAGAATATTTGCATCCCTGAAGCACTCATGAAATGTCTGAAACAGAAAAGGCCTAAACCAGATATTATTGCTATTCACAATGGAAATAGATGGGGTTTTTCTAGTGGCTGATAAAGTTGGTTTTATTTATTTTTATTTGATGTTCAAGTGACAGATTTTATCAGCCTGGAGGTTCTCTTCAAGTATTTCCATTCCAACAGGCAAATACTAAAAGCAAAGCTTCCCAAGCTTTCTGTCACTTCTGCTTTTTGTCAACATATACACAATTCAAAATTGTATTCTGTTATTAAATGAGTGAGAGCAGCGTGCCAGAAGCGTGGTTATCCTCACCCAGACAGCAGAGATCTTATGAAAAAGTATGTTTCTTGACATAACAATGTTGTTTGCTTTGTTTTTCTTTCTCTTGAAATCCCACTGCAGTGTTATCAAGATAATTTAGTTGCTTTTGCTTATAATATGCGCTTCACAGGAATGTATGGTAAGGCTAAGGAAACAGCTTTTGTGCTTTTCGAAGATCAATTCAGTCTTAAAATAGGAATTGTATTCCAGGGAAAAGAAAAGAAATTGTATTTCAGGGATGGAGGAGTTTCCTTATTTCTCATCAGTGATCAAAAAGACTATTCAAATCAAATTCAGAGCTGGTGCTGGGGTAGCTTTTCAGTGCCATCAGCTTGTAATGTCCACTGCTTGGCTGCTGTATACACTGCAGCGATGAGGACTATTGCTACTTCATCCTTTCTTCTGTCTTCCACTTAAAGACAGGAAAGTTTTAATATGCATAGACTGACAACATTTATTATAACAAGCGTATCCCCCGGACTGCGTGAGTAAGGCAAGCTGTGCCAAGCTGTGCTCGGGGCAGCCTTGTGCAGCGCTCAGGCCTGCAGCTGTTGAGATGCTCTCACTCAAGCAAGTATTACTGTGGATTCCCAGGTTTTGTTGTTGTTGTTTTGTTTTGTTTTTGATTTTTTTAAAGGCCTTCAGAAGTGGGAATGACTTGGACATCTGTTCTCTGGTCCTCACAGGTTCACAATCCATGAGTTTCTTATTTAAATTGGTCTCAGAAGAAAGCTCAGTGAAGTGCTGTTTTTTTAAAATTCCCCAATCCCCTCTCTTAGCCCTTGTCATTTGGAATGCAGCCCAGACGTGTACAATACTCATACAACTGAATTTCTCCTAGTTTTAGGTTTTCTTATGTAAGCTTCATTTTCTTTGCCTGGTGCTGGAGTATATTTTAGTAATGTGGAAAAGGAGACTTGATGAATGCTATCTGGATAAAGGGCTGGTTTGGAAAGGAATGAACTTGAGAGGTAGTCAGTTTAAGAGTCAATCTTTGCTGTTATTTTGCATAGACAAGTGTTTCCAGTATGTCTCTTGAGACACTGAGAACTCCCAAATGTAGAGAAAAGTCTGTCTTCTTCTCTGGACACATTCAAAACCTGCCTGGACGTGTTCCTGTGCGACCTCACCTAGGCATTCCTGCTCCAGCTGGGGGATTGGACTAGATGATCTTTTGAGGTCCCTTCCGATCCCAAACATACTGTGATACTGTGACCTTCATATGTGTCACATCTCAGGTGAATTGTTGTGTTCCGGAGTAGCCAAAAGCATAATACAATGTCTCTCCAGTTCTTGTTAAAGCAGTAGAGGAGGGCAGTCCCGCCATTCGCACACCCATCACCTTCCCGGGCTCCACGGTGGATCTGCAGCCGCACTGGGCTGTGGGGCAGCGGCTGCGCCCCCGGCAGCTTCCCCTCCTGCAGCTCAGAGCTGTGAGATTTGCGTGACTGCTGCCTGCGTGTATTAATGTAGTAATTATGCAGTTATGACACCTGACTGACTGTATTGTCTGCGTGGTATATGGAAATGATACAATGATTATAAAAGCATTACAAAATATAGCAGCGTGCCTCTAAAATCTAGTGCCTTTTCGGCACTATTGATAGGTACCTGCATTCTGTCAAAGGACTGGCTCTCCCCAGAAAGTGGGTGAAGTTTGTTCTTATCCTCTGTCTTTTGCTGTGAAAAATGTAACCGATTTCCACAATTCAAGCTTTAATGGTTTTCTCTAACTACTGGCCATCTGTTGTAGTCCAGAAAGATTTCCTACAGGGATGCCTGCTTAAACAAATTTTTGCCATTGCTGTCACATCAACTCAGTGTTTTTCTGTCATCTTTCTGTTGTGATAAATGATTTCTGAATTGACAGCTGTCACATACATACTTAGGTAGCAATTGGGAAGATGCACTGATGGGCTAAAGCTGAATTATTTTACTTGATCGTTGCATCTGAAGAAGTTAGGAACAGATAGAAGGTTTTCTTTGGTGTTTTAAAATGAACTGTAGAATTTAATGTAACTTCTGGAATTTATCAGCATTAATATGTAGTAAAATTCCTTACTGTAAGAAGTCAGAGAATCACTGTACTGCACAGTCCAACCAAACATGGTCATGCCTAATTTTGCAGACATAGAAATTAATTTATTTTAGTAGGACATCACTTGTGCATAGAACTCAATATTTTTATAGAAAAAGTTTTCAAGATGTACTTTATAAGAAGGATGGTAATTACTTAGTATTTGCCCATTTCCTGAATTAAGATTTTCCAATGGTTTTACTAAAAACAAGCTGCTGCTGTTTTGAGTCCAGTGACTGTTTGGAGACTTTCAAAGTGAGTCCAGGAAGATAAAGATACAGTCTGGGCTGAAAAGTCTGAAGTCTTTACCAGTGGCAGCAGGTCCTGTTTCTAGGAGAGACGCTCTGGTGTGGGGACTGCCATGTCTGTTACACTAAGGGGAGAAACAAGATACATGGGTGTAGATCTACTGAAGGAAGATTTTATTTCAGCCTTGGTGAAGTTCAGGAACTTACCACCTTTGGGGTTTACTGCTGGCATTGCCAGAGGAAGTGTTCTAGGGAAAAAACATGTGGAGCCCCTGCCTGGTGGTTGTGTTCTGTTCAGGACGTGTCCAGAAATGCCATGGACTGTACGAGAGAGGCCCTGTGCCAAGGAGGGTTGTGTCCCGCGTTACAGTGGCTTTGCTTCGAGGACCTTGCTGCTGTGGCTGTGTGGATGTAGCATCTGAGAGTCTGTGCTGCCTGACATGAGGTACTATACAGAAGTGAGACTTGAGTCTATAGCAGATAGCTCCGTGAAATTGTGGGTGCTAGACTCAGCAGCAGGCAAAAAGGCAAACGGAACATTGTGAGTTATTAGGAGAGAATAGAGAACAAACTGGAGAAACACTGTTGTGTCACCACATGCTGGTTTAGCACCTTGAATATCTCATGCGGTTTTGGTGCCCTTTTATCAGAAAGAATAGGGAAAACTTATGGAAGGGCCATGAAGTGAGGTTGAGGCAGAGATGGGCTGACCAGGAGGAGCAGAGAGACATTGCCCAGGCAGGCAGGGAGGCAGTTAGAAAAGCCAAAGCTTGGCTGTAGCTGAGTTGAGGACATAGATTTCTTGCCATTTTGTCTTTATGGCTGTCAGGTCCTCCTCCCTCATTCCCATCTGCTGCACTGCAAGGACACTACTGACAGTGCACGGGCTCTTCACAGGAAACCAACCTGACCTCTCTCCTCCTCTTGTGCTTTCTCCCCCTATACTAGTTTCTCCTCTGCAGCTCCTTTCCTGCCCGAACCTCTCCATTCAGTGCTGTGCACTTCCAAGTTCTTCTTTGCTGTACTCTGTGATTTTGTAGGGCCACTCTGGGGTACCTGACTGTGCTCTGCTTCAGCTCCATGCTGCCCCGTGGGGTGTCAGGACCCGGTGCAAATCCACCCAGGGAAAACAGAAGAGCAGCACAGGGCCACACACCACATGTCTGCCGGGCAACAAGAAGAGCAGATAGTTGTTCTGACATGGCATGGATGGGCTCAGATGTCTTTGCCAGCCACCATCAGGCAGAGTCCTGCCATGGTCTGGTGAACAAATCATACCCTGAGTAGGCAGTTTGGCATTGTACAATGGCGCATTTTTGTGGATGGTCAAATATACTTCAGAGAAGAAAATGCATGTGGAGAGCCAAATTTTAGCCAAGTTTTATAACTGAGTTATTACGGAAGTGTGTAAAAAATGGGGTTTAGAATAGAAGTGCTGACACTAGAACAGCATGAACACAGCTGTTATAATATAGTAAATTCATAAGAAATTGTATAGCTAACAAAGTAGGTCAACAGCTTCAGAGGAAAAAATGTTGCAGATGGCACGCTACTCTATCTTAGGTGATCTTGATGTTTTTTCAACATGAGAACAGAGATGTTTTCCCTTCTATGCTAATTCCTCTTATCTTTGTTTTTAAAAATATTCATGCTGGAAGGTGGGGCTGACCTCTAAATGTGAGTAAATATAAATCCAGCATGTACAGGTACAGCACAAGAGAGTGCAAACCAGAGGATGCAAGGGTGGCTATACCATGCCAGATCACAGGTTGCATGTGCCCAGTATCCCACCTGTGGCAGTGGCCAGTGATGGATGGATGTGAATGCAGGTGAGAAGGCAGATGGCATGTGTGGCAGATTTTCCATTATTCTCCAAGATGCAAACAACTTGGCAGTTAGAGACTTCCCAAATCAGAAGGGTTGCGGTTGTATGTAACAGTCCTTACAGCATCTCTTTTTCTTTGAATTTGTCCAGATCTTAGGAAGGCACATGAGACTGTTTTGTTTTGTTTTGTTTTTAATTCCCACCCTTCCTGCCCAGGTGATGTTTCTGTGCTCCTTCTGGACAGCTGGGCTCTGCCCCATCCTTGCTGGTTTTTGCTTTCCAGCTCAGTTTGGAGTTCTCTGGCCACGCTGGCTTCTGCCCTTTGGGCTGTGCTGTGCTTGTGCTGCACGGAGGTAATCCCTGAAGATTAGCCAGCTCTTGTGCTTCTATTTGCCCTTCAGAGCAATGTCTAATAAGATCTTGCCTGCCAGTTCTCTGAGAGGCTCTTACTGTGTTTAGCATTACATGTCATTTAGGCCTCCGAAGTGCTAGTAGTTTGGGTTTCGCTCAGGTAGTTTCCTCTGTTGTTTCTCCCTAAACATGCCTTTTCCTTTCTTGTGTCTCTGCACTCCAGAAGCTCTTGAAAACACTGGTAGCTGGGGAGTCTCTGAGGGAGCTGTCACCCAGCTGCAGTGATCAGAAGAGCAGGACTTTTCCTGATAGACCAATAGATAAGAGAACTCCCCACCGATTTAAACTCAGAGCAAATTAACCTTTCTGTGTTTCTCCCTCATTCTTGGAAGGATTTACATTACTGTCAGTGAGATATCCAACATTAGATTTTCATTAGCTCATAACAAAGTTGAAGACTTGAACATCTTACTCAAATCCATCTCTGGTCCCTTCAGGGTTCATGTCAAGTCTCTGCTTCCCATTCTGCTCTCCCCTCCTGCCTGTTAACCGCTGCTTACCTATCTGGCTTACAGCTCAGCTTAGCTACTTAGTATGATTCAGTGGGTTTGGATATGAACATTACCAGCCTGTAAATGCTACTGTCAAGCTGTTTTAGGAGACAAGGTTAATCCAAATTCTAAATACAGCCATTAGACTTTCTGTACACACTTTGTGTTTCCCTGAGCAAATATTGCCACACAAAGGTGGCACTTTTCAGTCTCTCAATCCATCCGCACCTCTGTTTAAATTCCAGTACCTTAATCTCGTCTTCCTTGTCCTTTTTTTTCCTTTTACTCTGCTTCTGGCAAAGAGGTTTTGAGGCTCTCTTCTCTCCCCCTTTCAGCCTTCCTGTGTATCTCGGTTGCCAGCCAATTTGTTGCTTTGAGGTACACTGCTGCTGTTGGAAAGGTTCAGCAGAGGTGCCCAGCTGGCTCATAACAAATATATACATAGATACAGTTGTTCTCTACAACCTCCAGTTGTGAAAACACATAATTACCAGTGGTACTTTGAGTGACAACAGTATTGCTTAATGCTATAGTTTCCATTAGAAAGAAATCTTGAGTGATAAAGTGATAACAGGATTGGGACCAATGGTCACATTTTCAAGGAACTCTACCTTCCCTTCTCAGAAATGATCTATTTACTAAGGAGGCAGAATTGAACTGTTTTTTGATGAGTCAAACACTCAGTGTTGAAATCACCCATGACAGTGGCACTTAATTGCGTTGTAAAGCTCAGGATCTTTCAGTGCAAGTAACTACCCTGCCCTAAGTTTTGTTCTGGAGCTTTCAACAATATTGATAACCAGCTTCACAGGTTAATCCTACTGGTTCGGGGATTTTTAAGCAGGCTCTTGTCTCTTTCTCAAATTTACTTTTTACATGCATTTGAAAACATTTAGTATTTTATGACAGAGGAAACAGCCATGATCATCATCTTTTCTATACTATGGTTTGAATATGTCTCATGTAATTTGTGAACAATTTCCTCTCAAAACAAATTTGTCTCAATTTTTTAAAACTGCAGGATTTCCAACTTTTATTTCTTGTGTTGGCTGTCTCTTGACTGCTTTCCTTTCTACACAGTTATTTTTTGGATAAACTGTAAGCACTGTAATTTTGTTATGAGCTAGCAAAACTCTGTTCTCTGTTGATAATATTCCTGCTATTTCTTGGATGACACTACAATCTGGAAGCTGAATATTTCAATGAAATATATCTGTTCTTTGCAGTGTTCTTTTCATTTGGTAATAAACATGTATTTTTTTGCACAGAAATGGACCCAGACATGACCTGCAGTGCCAGTCTCAAAATCCGAATTCTTCCACATTTGAGTCATTTATTTTCATGCTGACTTGCAGTTAGATGTTCATGCTATTTTTTCCCCGGGTTGTATAATCCTTATCTAGGCAGCTGACACTGCAATCTGAGTTGCAGTGGTACTTAGCAAGGAGTGGAAAAATGATTGGAATGATATGTTTTAACATTTCAGAGTCACAGGATGTTCAGCGTGTGCTTCATGACTGCTGAGTAACTTTACTGATAACAAGAATGTTACTGAAATACTGACCCTCTTTTTAATAATAGAGCAAAATCGTGCTATTATGTGCTACTGTGTTTTACCAGTAGAGAATTGGAAAAATGATTTACTCCTGGGTCTAGTAAATAGGTACTATCTATTCTCCAGAGAAAATCAAATACCAAGAATTGAACCTCTTCCTTGCAATGAAATTAATGTTGCATTATTAGCTGTGTTTCAACTTAACGTTGTTTGCTTTGATTTCACATTTGCAAAGTAGTTTTTTCACAGAGGATTTAATTTTATCTACATGATGTACAACAGGTACAGAAAGACCAATATTCAACAAATAGAGTAGATGGAGTCATTCTTCAACATGAGCAGGTATTTTGGCCACATACACATTTTAAATGCAGGCAAAGAAGGGCTGATGAAGAGCTTACTGCAAGTTTTACCAAAGTTGCCAGTGATTCAGTAAGCTGGGACTGTTCTTACCCAGACCATCTGGGTCAGGGCCTATGAGCAAAATAAGGTATCTTCTTTTGAACTAAATGCTTCTTTGCAGTGTGCAGAGTGTCTACCCTTTCACATGTGAAAACCTTGAGCTCAGCCTTAGTCATCCATCACTTTATGCTGCCCAGCTGGCAAGCAGCTTTGCAGAAAAGGAACTGGAGATCGTGGTGGACTCTAAGCTGACCATGAGCCTGCAAAGGTGCCCTTGCAACAAGGAAGGCCAGCGGTATCTTGGGCTGCATTAGGAGAAGCATTGCCAGCAGGCTGAGAGAGGTGATAGTTTCTTCTACTCAGCACTGGTCAGGTCACACTTGGAGTAGTGTGGCCGGTTCTGGGCTGTCCAGTGCAAGAGAGATACGGGCATACAGGAGAGAGTCTGACAAAGGGCCACAAAGATGTTGAAGGGACTGGAGCATCTCACATGAGGAAAGGCTGAGGGATGTGTGACTGTTTAGCCTGGAGAAGAAGAGGCTCAAGGAAATCTTTTCTATGTATATAAATTATAGATACCTGAAGGGAAGGTGCAAAGAGGACAGAGCCTGGCTCTTTTCAGTGCTGCCCAGTGACAGGACCAGAGGTGATGGGCACAAACTGAAGCACGGGAGGTTCCCTCCTAACATCAGGAAACACTTTTAGTGTGTGGATGACTGATCACTGGCACGGGCTGCCCAAAGAACTTGTGTCATCTCCATTCTCAGAGATATTCAGAAGCCATCTGGACATGGTCCTGGGCAATCTGGTCTAGGTGGCCGTGCTTGAGCTGAGCAGGGGGAAGATACCAGATGACCTGCAGAGATTCCTCCTAATCTCAACCGTTCTGTGATTCTGTGTCCCTTGTGGGCCTTCACCATCATGACCTGAATGTAGCCTTTGGGCAACGTGGAGCATGGACATGTGTGCAGGGCTGGGGACTGAGTCCTCTGCCTTTATTTGCAGTGAATTTTGCCACTGTTTTGGTTTTGCATTTTGTAAGTGCTCCTTTGCAGTGGTGTTAGCTCCTCTGTCTGCATTGAAGTTCCTCGGTTATGTGCATTTGTCAGTCCTTGGCCTTCTGGATGTTTTGGAGATTGCAAGTCGTAGGTTTCTCTGCTGGTGTCTTCAGGGCTTTAAAACTCAGATTAGTTCCAGGAGTGGAGGAATACGTGTGCCAGTCACAGCAGAAGGATAAAGGAAGGGTAGAGAAAGGATCAAAATGTTTACAGCTGTGAGCCTGAGAACAGGAGAACTGAGGTGTTCATACTGAGAACAGAAAGATGGTAGGAACAGGCTCAGTGTTGTAGAAGGGACAGAACTAGAGAGTGGCTGAGAGAGTCTCAAAAATAGTTTAGAAATTGTGAATATCACTGAACAATTTTATGAAAGTAATAAAGCCCCTTTGCTTGAAAAACTGTACATGTCAAGTTAGAAGCTACTTTTGTTGCTGTGGCTGAGAGTGTGTGTTAATGCTGCCATGGGCAATGGGTACTCTGCGCATCTTCTGAATCACAGATCTTGTACTGAACTGAAGTGTGGACTTTGAGTAGTGCTTAACCAGTCATAATTACAATCAAGATTGAGTTTTAATGGAGCTTAGGATAATTAGTCATTTATCAAATGGATTTGGTTGAGGGGCATGTGAAATGCCTGACAGCGTGGAGCTGTATTCTTCTAAGTTTCATTGAAGAGCATTTGCCAAATTATTTTAATGAGTAGCTTTTGGCCTGTAGCTCATTTGTAAATGCGTTTGTGAAAGCCTGTGACAGGGCATGTGTAGGTTGTGAAGGGTTTGTGTTGCCGGTGGCTGATATATTACAGTCAGAGTTGGGGTATGAGATCTTTTGTGCTCTGAACTGAGGATGTTCTGCAAAACTGCTCACGCTTTGCTTCAGAGAGTTTGTGTCCGGGTGATTTGCAGCACTGCTGTATTGAGAGGAGATGCAGCAAAACAAAGGAGACTGACTGAGCATTTTTGAATAATCATTTGGATCTACTAGTTGCTGATAAAACAAAATTTTAGAAATAAATTTTTGTGGGGCAGATGAGGCTGTGAAAATAATTACATGAAATCAAATGAGAGAGTGCCACAAAGGACACCAGTGGGAGTTGGAAAAGTGTTCGAAGATATTTGAACAGATGCCCAAAGTTCAGCCATATTACCTAGCAATAAAAACACTGGGAGTCACAGAGAAACGGCAGTTTATCTGGACAAGGATATGCAAAAAGTAACCAAGGACAAAAAGTTGCTTATTTTCAAGGAATAAACATTGAGGTTATTGCAGAGTGAAAGCAGTAATGTGAGATAACTGTATGCAAAAAGGTGGACAGTAAAGTGCTGGTGTTTTACTGGTGTGGAGTTTCCAGTGTCTCCTGGGGAAGGGATCTGTTTGCTTGGTGAGACGTTACATGCAGCGCTCTCCGCGCTCTTTCAGAAACTTATACCATAGTTCAAAAGAAAAGGAATGTCTTCTAACAGGCAAAAGGCGTAATTGTGTTTTCAGCACCTCAGGTGATCTCCCTTCTGGTCAGATGCAACTGAATTTTTGGATGTTTTCTACACGGACTGGAAATGTGGCTGAAAACCTGAAGTGAACATTCAATGCAAGCATGAGCCTGTGCAATCCTGCTGGGTTCAGGAGAGGGTGGGTAGACAGTGCCGTGAAGAAACTGACAGGATACCTCTGCGTGGCCCGTAGAACCCATATTATTCTTGAATCAAATACATGGAAATAATGATTAGGTAAAGCAGGTAGAAGCAACTAGCAAGATCAAAGGAAAATGGGAATCAACGGGCTGAAATCTGCTAACCTGGTATTAAAAGTTTTTTTTTTTTTTTTCTATTATAGGAGAAAAAAAAGTTTTTAAGATTTTAAACTTTTTTTTCTTGTACCCTACATAAGATTGAAAACCAGTACTTTCTTTCTTTGCTAAGTAAAATGTGGGAAACTGCAGCGGGTCTGTGGAATCCTTGACAGAAAATATGAGAGTAGAGATCAGCCTTGAGATATTAAGATTTACCCTTGAGAAGGATGGGAGTAAAGGAGTACCCGGAGAGAGGAGAGATGTACCCGTGAGAGAGAAGGGGATAGAAGAATAACATGGATGATAGGAAAATTAACCAATGAGATGTTAGTGCTGTAACTTGTAACCAATAGTGAAAAGACACATGAACTGGTAGAATTGTATAAAAATGCACTTGTAGCAATAAATGGCATCTATTACTTTCATCTTGAAAGAACTTGGTCTATGTCGTTTGTCCGTCTCAGCCGCGACAGTAAAATCTATTTTCTTTTTCCTCTACTGGAATATTTGATTTAACTTCCAGTGTGTTCTTCAGATTTTTTTTTCTCTCATTTTTCTTTAAAATATTTAATTTAGAAGTTAATGGATTGAATAATGTTTACTTGAAATGAAAAATTGAAACCTACTGCTAGATAAATTGAGAGAAGTGGTGTTTTGCTTGCATTTTAAAGATTTTTTTCATTTTTTTCTAAATAAAAACCTGAAAGTGGATGTGACACTGCAAAAATCAGATGTTTTCCATTTGTTCATCTGATGAAAAATGTTACAGTGAAGCGAGTGGGGTTTTTTTTGACCTGTGGAGACACACAGAGACAGTTTCAACCGTGCCTGTTTCTGAGGCATCTTTCAGAAATGGTTCCAGAGAAGGCTGGAGCCTTTCCCTGGGAACCAACTCTTCAGCTGTTCAGCTAGAAAAGACACTGGACTCTTTGACTGTGTATTTACATAGTGCTTCAAAGGACCATAGAAGAAATAGCTGAGAGCTTCTAGGATTTTTTTTTTGTGTGTGTTTTAATCATGCTCAGTGTAATTCAATTTGTCTTGCTCTGAATTTGGAGTCACATAGCTGAAGGTGGTGATGTGGGGTAAGGCAGGGGCATATTAACTTGTCTCTCACTTAGAAGCAGAGATATCGAATGCACAGATGTTTTTAAATCCCATTTTAGCATGTTATCTAATTTTTATGGTTAGTGATTACTGTAACCAACTTGACAAAAAGGAAAGAGAAAATTGGTATGGCTTCTAAAATCAATGAGCCATTAAATAGGTGACGATAATCTTGATATAAGCTTAGAATATTTAATTGGCACACAAAATGCCTCTAGAGAGCATTACCATTTCATGCTGTTCTCTGAACTCCAAGTGTTTGTGCCGTACCCACAAAGCTGAAGGCAAATGCGCTCTCCCACTGCAGCCCTCCTCCAGCAGCACATGGATCTTGTTTCTTCCCTCTTGCTTTTCGCCTGTGTCTGTGTTTGCTTTCGTGGTTTTCTGTCTTTGGTTCTGCGTGGACAGATGGGGCCGCAGAGGTGGCAGTGATGCTCTGCCAACTTACACCCACTGAGGGCTGAGCCCTTGGTTTAGCCAAGCGGGACTGATTATTTCTTACAACACGTTTTCGAGTGTGACTCCATTCTCGTGGTACAGAACGCAGATAATGGGATCTCCAGTGCTGGCTGGGAGAACAGTCTGTGTAGCTTGGCTGTGAGCAAAAGCTTGGGTTTGGTTTTCTGCTTGGTTTGCTTTCTTTTTTTCCAGTCAGTGTTCTTCCTTTGTACCTAGTGCCACCTATAAAAATACCTTTTCTCTTTTGGAGTCATTGTGTTCAGCCATGGCTGGGAACTGCTCAAAGGAGCCACTGCTCCTTTCAGTCGAGGGTGGATTTCATGGTGCTTGAATCACTGTTACCTGGTGGCCAGGCCAAGCAGGATTTTGCATTATATTTGAGAGCAAGTGCTGAGATTGTGTTCTGTGCTTGATTTTTTGCATTGTTGTTCCTGTTTTACTTCTGATCAGTTTTATATTAATAGTAATGGTGTTTTTCATATTGTTCTTATTTGTAGTTTTGTGAAGGTGTGTAACGGCTCCTAATCTTCTAGGGATGAGACAAGAAAACGTGAACAGGACTCGCAACTGAAATCACATGCAATTGAGATTGATCCTTCCCCCCCAGAAAATCAGAATTTAAACTTCATGAAAATGTTTACATGGAGATAGACAAAAATACTTTATGGAAAAACCAAATCACATAAATGAAACATATTTCATTCCATTCTCCTATGATGCTGAATTTTCAAAGCCTATCCCCCTTGCCCTGAAAGCATTTTTCTCATGTGTTTGTTGTGCTTTGTTGTTGAAAATCTGCCCTGGGAACATGCAGCACCCCTTTATTAAGTTGCCAAATGATTTTAGCAATCTTATTTTCCACATCTGGTTTTTAAACCTCTTTGAAAAGCAGCCAGGCCTGCGAAAAGAAGTCATGAATTGCAAATGTATGTGTCTCTGAAAGTTACCTCACATTTTTAAACCTAGCGCTGCTGCTCTGGTGCAGCGGGGACAATGACTCCAGGGAGTTCGTCTGGCAGCAGCCGGGTGCTGGTGGTGGCCGTGCACGCCGGTGCAGTGAGCGCTGCCTGTGCCACCAGGCACAGCTCAGGTAGGACAATTCACTGCGAAGGAGAGCTCTGGTTACGTGCCTGTGTGCTGGAGTAGCCTTACAGACTTGTTGCTTTCAGCATCTACTTACAGAATCACAGAATGTTTGGGATTGGAAGGGAGCTCAAAAGATCATCTAGTCCAATCGCCCTGCTGGAGCAGGACTTCTCTTGCTGCTTCTCTTCTCTCCCTGGCCTTTTCAGGGAAGCTTTTTAACTACTTTTTCTTCGATGACTGGCTTACAAATGTTAAATGTTTAGTGTAAAGTACTAGCTTGACATTATTTTCAAGTATGAGTCCTTCATACTTGATACTTCATACTTCATACATGAGCTGATTTTCTTTCTGTGTCACGAGAAGATAAGATGATGGCCAGTCAGCTCCTCTAACACAGCAGGAGAAGACACGTATGGCCACAAGCCCTCTCAGCCACCATGGGAGAGCAAAGGAGCAAGACGGTAGGATCTGAAAAACCCAAACTTCAACTAAAGCATCATACTGACCTCCTCCTGCTGCCCACCCAGGGCCTCGTTGAGAGCTCAGACAAGCACAAACCTGTAAACGTATGTTAGGACAAATAAATTGCTTTTCCATTTGCTGTGGTCGGTTGTGTAATTTAAAGCTGTGCTGTGGCTGGCAGATGATTCATAAGGCTGCAACCATAAGAACCAAAACTCTTAAGGTCTGAAAGAAGCTTTGACCTATTTATTACTGTACAGAGGTTACTAGTACTGTACAATTAGTAGTAGCATGTACATTAGCAATTAAGAAGTCAGGGAAGTGTAGACGTGAACAATAGACCATCTGTTTGACAGAAATAACTATTAAGATCAGTAAGAATGTAGATGTTTTTTTAGTACTTAAACCACTTCAATGAATAACGTTCTCATGATAGAATTGCCTTGTTAGCTAATGAAAATTCTTTGGGAAACCCTCAGGAAGAACACTTAGGAAGTACAAGGCAAAAATTAAATATTGATTATTTTTAATGCATCAAATTAAACTTAATCATACTTTATGAAATATATAATGTTTGCCAGAAATAATTGAAATCCCACTGCTGGTTTCTGTACAAGGTGATTTCATACTGAAATGAGTTGCAGTACAATAAAAGATACTGCTAACTTATAATTTGTGAAATTCAGAAAGTGTTAGCATATCATTTAGATAATGAAACCTTTATACCCCTCTAGATTTGTAAGTACCAACTTGAGCGAAGGAAATGCTATTTCAGTGCTATTATATTAAATTATATGCATTTGCTAGGGGGGGTTAGATGGCTGTATGTTTAATTTACAAGCTTTTCATTCCAAGCTTTCCATTTATTCTTTGCAATTTAGGAAACTACAGTTTTAAAAACTTCTGATAGTAGTGTTAAAATCAAGTGCATATTCACAAGGCAGATCGAAGTCTCAGTGATCAAATTAGTCAATAAATATGAATCATTTCCTAGGCACTTTTAATAACTAATTTTTTTCAGAATGTTTTAATTGCACATTCCTCTTACGAACCACCATCGCTCTCCCCCTCCTACTTGAAGTGGAACTATTTGGTTTAGAAGCAGCAGCCACATGTCTCACACCAAGGGAAGGGAAGAGGTAGGAGTAAAGTGAGCAGCATTCTCTGGCTGTGGCAGTTCTGGCCAGAGCTGCCGGTCCAGCCCTAACACATCTGTCATGGAAAGCCAACCTGTTGGTACCATTCAGCTCCACAATCTGTTTCATGGTCTGATTTACCCATCCTGTGCTATAACGGGCCTGGGAGATGCTGCCCAGGTGTTGTGGAGGGGGCACATCTGGATCCTGGAGGCTGTGGCAGGGCGGCTGTGGGGCTTGCAGCCACCGAGGAACCTTTGTGGGGGGCACGTTTCCCCAGTGCTGCCAGCTGCCCTGTCCCAGCTGCCAGCCCGTCCTGCCACGTGGCCTGAGGCACAGGGTCTTACAGGATTATTAGGGATAGTTGATACCATTTTGATCAGTTGTTTTCAGCGTGATGGGTTAGTCTTACAGCCACCTTTGGAAAGGATCGGTGAAAGATGATACATTTCCATATATTGTATGTGGAATGTGTGGTTGGAAAGCATTAGGAGCTCAGAACCTTAAAAAAAAAATAATCTAAAATTGAAAACCACTGTTCTGTATTTAAAAGCCTTCATGGTATTTACACTGAGCCTGGAGGGTGGTCTTGTTATTTCCATTTAAGAGTCTCCTTTAGCATAAGTAGGGCATACTGCAAAAGGTTCATTCCTGGTGTTGGTACGTGCATGGGGAAGAGCTGGAGCTGAGTTTGCAGGACAGGTGGTTAAAAAACCCTCTTTCTGCTGTTTAACTGGCAGTCAAGCACACACTATGCCAAGTCACTGGTACTAAATATAAAGCACCTCTTTTATGGTGCCTTTTATGAGAAATGTTGTCTGCAGCAGCTGAGAACATGGCCCTGTAGATTTCTTTTGGATCCTGGGGGTTTCTTCCCCTTGTTAGAGAACTCTCTCCCATGACAGTTTTAAAAGACTCTGCTGAGCTACTCCTGTCTACTTTGTGGGATTTAATAAGATGCACTTTGGGGGTCTTTGGTTTTTCCAAGCATTAGCTAAAGTTTTCTAGGTTCTGGCTTTTTTTTTTTTCTTTCCTGCTTTTGGGTAGGTTTGTGTATCTGCTGCTTGCAGAATGAGGCACTTTAATGTACCTGTGCCATTGTTTTCCGCTACAGGAGGCGGGTCTGCGGTTACTACCAGCAGAGACCAGGCTGGTCAAGCCCAGCTCCAAGGAAGGGCTGTCTGGGTCTGTAATCTGAAATGAGAAGTAGCCCAGAGCTCATTGCTCCATCTCTATGTTACAGCTGTTTACAAACACTTCACCTGAGCTTTTGAGATCTCAGTTTAGCTGCATTGAGCTGGAGAGACCCAACAGAGCCAGTGGGACCCAGGAGAGACAGGGCCATGAAACTGGGACTGCTCTGGTCCCACTCAGTGCCGAAGGCAGCCGGGGCTGGGCAGCTCCCGCGGGCCAAGCCAACAGCACGGCCAGGGCAGATTGTCTGACCCAGCACTTGTTCTGTGGGCTGCAAACCCAGTTTTATGTCTTAAAATGGGAAAAAAAAAAAAAGTTGACTTTTAAAAGCAAGTCAAGGGGACCTGCTCTAAAGCCACACGGATCGCTTTTACAGTGGAGCTGTCTCAGAGACCTCAGCCTGATATCAACAGATTTCCCACTTAGCAGCACCACGGTGTGACATGATTTGCACAGCTGTTCACGCAGCATTATCTTGCTGAATTTCATTCTTAGTCCTTGTTACAAAATCTCAGGCAAGTTGTTGTTTTTTCTCATCTAAGTTTTCCCTTTTGTAATGTGTTTAGTGTTTTCTGTAACCATTGGATACTTAAATAGGCTGGTATTAGATGCCTAAGGAAAACAAAACAAAAAAGGTGCAGAAGCTACAGTCTGCAGTACTGTTTGTGAAGCGCTGGGAGATTCTTGCACATGAGTGCAAACCGTTTGCAGCAGATTTTGTTTAATTGTAAACAAACTGTTTACGGCTGAGTGTATTTTTATAGAGTTGCAGCATTGTTTGGTTGTTGAAAATAGTTTCTGAAAGCAGGGCTGAGGTCTCTAGGGTGGCAGAACATTTTCAATGTAGGGAAGGAAGGAGGCAAGTTTCAGCTGTGCTCCACTGCCCAAATTGTTTGGCTTTTGCGGTGACTGCTCAGTATTGAGGCTCCTGGTGTCATTGCAGACTGGTTCTAGGAAACAAATCCTTTTGAAATTCCTATATTAATTTAATGGATTTTGTGCATGTTGAATAGAATTGAATGTGAGTAGTGTTAGTGTGTGTTTCAGTAGAGATAAGAGTTCAAGATTGCCCAAATCAAGAAACTTTGAAGAATAAATACAATAAATTTTCTTGCTGTTTCAGTACCAGAACTGAATGATATACCTACATCTGCCCATATTGTATTGCTGTCTTTGTTTTCCAATGTCAATAAGAACCCAGCTTGCAGGTATCATGGCACTTCAGAATCTATTTGAGCAGGAAATGGACTGGAGAAAGAAAGGGAGCTATGGATACCATAAAATTCCATAATCTTAATGAATTGTCAGTTATTTCTGTCATTATCATCGATGTACTGTCAGCCTTTTTTTTAAATCATCCCCCCTTCTAAGGAGAGATTTCCTTCTTAATAACAGCTAAAATAATTTTGAAGCTTAGCACAAACACTCCACAGCATTTAGTTTGAGGCCATTTATTTTTATTTGTGGGTCCATAAGGTGGTCAAAGGATTAAATCGTTAAAACAAACAGGCTGCAGAGATATTTCAGGATAGAATTTCCCATGCCTGTAATTTCATGCTTCCAAGGGAAAAGGAGTGATTTGCAGTGATTTTACACTTTCCTTTTCATACTCAAAACATTACACTCTTATACCCAAAGTTAATGCATTGTGCTGTTCCACAATGGGTCATCAGTGCTCATTGTCTCATGGAGAGGAAAAGTGATTTGTCCAGAGATGCACGGTGGGTTTGAGAGAGCTCCTGGTCTGTAACCCAGGCTGTGAACCCACGTGTTGTGCTTTATCTGTCAGAGCTGCTTAGACTCAGCTGTGAGCCCTGGGCTTGGTCCATCCCCTCCGCCTTCTCTTCTTCCTCCACAGCTGCCAGTGACCCAGTGCTTGAAGCCAAACTTAAGGAACTGGTGACTGTGGATGGTAGCAGGGAGCATGGAGATGCCGTGTGAGCAGACCCACATGTAGTTCATGTCTTCTCAACTATGGGGCTGGACTGTCCTCTGCTATGCAGGGGTATTCGGGAAGGCTTATCATTCTGATATCCTGATTTTCCTCACTGGGTTCATCCAGCCTGTCAGGCAGGGCACCATTGATAACTACTTTCAAAGAACAATATTTTACTTGCTTTCAAACCACCTCTATAGTTGGTCATAAAAAGTTTTTGACCTTATGCCAAAATTCCACCTACTAAGCTTCCAGCACTCTCAGAGCAATGGGCTGTAACAATGGAAGAGGAGGAACTTTGAAAAGATCTTGAAAGGTTTTTATGAAATGCATTATGGTGGATCGTTTGAAGCTGTTAGAACTGATCTTTAATAGTTATACCCTTTAAAAGCTTCTGAAACCCATTCATGTTTACAAGATGAGACATGATTTTCAAAAGTCTCTTTCCTTCTTCATTTTAGTGGCTGCATTAATGGCCATGGTTCCTGCAGGGAGGTGAGCATGGCTCAGGTCAATAATATGTCTTAAATGTGAACTGTTGGGATAATCACCCCTGCTGAAATTTGCCTCGATACAGAGAGAGCGTGCAAAGCCCCCTCTTGCCACTTGTGCCTTCGTTAGGGTAATGCAGTGCAAATACCTTGATTTCTTTAGGGTAATACAGTGCGGAGGGCCTGGAGTGGGCTGGGGAGGGATCGCTCTGCTAGGTTAGAGTCAGGTGGGACACTGATACTTTTGGATAAACAAGATAGTGTTACTAAGAGAAATGCTGAAGATCTCTGCAAATAGGATGTCTTAAGAGCTGTATCACAGTTTTGTGCTGGGTTTGTCAGGATAGTAAAGGAAGAAATTTGAGTAAGTTTAGGTTCATTTACTAAAACTTCATAGAAAAAGAAATCATCCTTTCCTATGTAAAGTTTTAAGTATTTTTCGAATATTAGCTAAAGAGCGATCATTTAGCTTGCCAGTACAAATAGGCCAGTGTGAAGGTGGTTCCCCAAACTGTAGGAAAATTACTGAAAGTAAAATATTTGCTATTTAAAAAATTCATTACAACTTTCATATGAGATTTAAAAACCTCTTCAATATTCTTAAACTTTTGGCTTCAGCTATGTGACAGGCTCAGTTGAGCACATATTTAAGCAAGTATTTTGCATGTTTGTCTTTCGATCATTGTTTGCAAATGAATAGTTGGATTCTGTTTTGTGGTATCAGTGATTCATGAAATTTGGGGTACCCTTAGATAGCACAGACAGCTTGTAAGAAGGTAGGGTGTGGAACCCATATTGCAAGAGGAAAGCTAATTAGTTTTAATTAAAGGTGGCCACAAATCATGGACTTCAGGTCACAATCTAACAGCCTCCCCAGGGTTTATGTGGCTTTTTCATTAAAATTAAGTTTCAGTATGGCAAAACTGATTCTGCCAAGAAATCTGGTAGTCCTGTCTGTGGTTCCTCAAGCAAAATTCTCATTAGCTTCACTGTCATGAGCGTGCAGTCTGTAGTTCAGACTCTAACAGACTGTACATAATATTTGCTTATAATTATTGTCCTAGATCTAGTAATGATGAATAACTGACTTGCCAAGGTAACTAGAGAACAAGTGTTTATCATTCCTTATGATACAAAACCTAGAAGGCACTTGATGAGGATTAAGGCAACAGATTTAATAAATAAAAGCAGTTATGTTTTAGATGAGACGTGAAACTAAATTTTGTAACTCATTGCCACTGTTATGAAGATGGAATGTTTAGAGCTGTTAAAAATTCATTGGCTCAGATAATGGAGTATAGGTCTGTCAAAATATGTTAAACATGGTGCTCTGAATACAGCTCCCACTGTGGGGAGTCCCAGACTGCTTATTTCTGGAATTGAGAAGACTGCATCAGTCCAGTCTCTGTCCCAGCTGCTCCTGGTCCCTGACAGAGCAAGGTCCTGAGCAAGGGGGACCTGCCGGTGGGCACCACGTTCCCCCTGCTGGGTGGCTGAGACCTGTGCAGCTCAACTCACGGGTGTAAAAGATTACGAGTGACTTCAGATCGTGTCTCACCAGAGCTCTTGGGGGAGCCGGCCGTGAGCAGCCGCGGGGGGTTTGCTGGCGGTACGAGCACAGCTCCTCGCTTCCAGGGGGAGATTGGGAGGAAGCGTTTCATCTTGAATTGGCGTTCTGAAATGATATGTTCAGCCTCAGCTGAGACAGTAGGCATTTTTTAATTTCCACGTGTCCTTACTAATGTTTATCAGAGATTTTCAGTTACAGAAGGTGCTGACATTCTGGGAAAAATGTATTTTGTTTTGGTTTTTTTGGACAACGTGTCACTAAAAATGTGTATTGTGGAATAATTAGCTTATATAGGTGTAGGGACTTACCTCTCTGTACAAACACAAATAATGTGATCATTCTTTGGTCAAGAATAATTTGACAGGCTGTCACAAGGATTCCAGCATTTTTAGATGTCTTCTATTTTGATTGCTTCTGTCAAGAGGATTTTTTTTTAACGTGAGAAAAATTCAGTTCAATGGGACAGATTTCCTTCCAGAACATAATTTTGAATGTTTAGTTAGATATAGTGGTTTTCCTCCAGCTGTCACTGCTTTCTTGTTCATACACTCTTGAGAAAAGATTTTTAAAATAATTAAGTGTGAGTGCATCTGTATCAAGCTTTACTAGCAAGAGCTTTTCCTTATTTAAATGTGGCAGCTCCTTGTGTTTGTACTGCAGACTCTGCACTACATCGTGCCCCATGGGTCACGGGCTGGAGGATTATTATTCAATCTTTACCCTTGGAACATGTCTGGGAGAGGAAAAGAGAAAGGCTGATAATTAGAAATAGACCACAAAGTCTTCAGTGCCACATAGGGGGTTGTCAGATGAGTAGTGCAAACTATGTCCTTGGCTGCTTTGGAGATGTAAGGATAAATCCTGTCCAATAGCAAGACCATAGGGAAGTCACCCGTGGCCCTAATGAAGATAATGGATTTAGGCTGATAATTCACACATGGGGAGTCTGCTCTTTGGGGTAGCTACTAGCTGTTGAGGTGTGGTATCTCATACCAGAAATAACTCCGATGGAGGTATCCATGGGCACAGAGCTGTAAGGCAACAGGGAAGAGGTGAAGCCAGGGACTTAGCATGGAGGAGATTTCCTCAATGTCTCCTGGGTTTGGAAAACAGAAATCAAAGGGCAAAGAATACAGAAATTTCAGTAGCAATATTGTCATTTGAGAAGAATGATTTCCTTTAAATTCTCAGGAACCATTTTATCCACTCTTTTCCCCCACTCTGTGATTGAACTTTGCTACCATTTTCCCCCAGGGCTCCAGGGCCTCCTAGGGCACATGTGGGTGGTGGCACATCTGCTCTGTCCCCATCCTCTTGCAGCCCCCAGCAGAGAGGTGCTCAGCACCAGTGAGATGTCACTGCTGATGCTGACCCTGAGCTGCACTGCCACTCTCTGCCATGCTTCAGCTTTCCCAGGGCCATCCCCGTGGATGAGCAGAGGTGTTGGACCCTGCCGTGGGGCTGGCGATGCTGCTGAGAGCCTGCCTGGCTCTGCTGTCCCTGCACACCTGCCCCAGGGGCTGCTTGGAGGAGCTTTGCCCAGCTTCTTCCAGCCGAGCTGAGGCGTGTGAGCTTGGAGTATTTAAATAATTGACCTCTGCATATTTTCCTGGAGGGAGGCAGTGGGAGCACCTCTTGCCTTGTGCTATCTCACAGCGATCAGAGCTGGTAAATGCACCAGGGGTTCAGCAAGCTGCTTGGAGTCACAGGGGGGTCCCCGCAGGTCTCAGCACTTCCCTGCGGGAATTTGGTTGCCGCTTTTCTTCCCCATCAGGAAGGAACTGGCCTTTGTGGGGGGGTAGGACTGGAGGGAGCAGGGAGGGCACCGTGCTCGTTAGCATCACCCTAACGTCTGGGGCACGTGTGGGTTTTGTACCATGAAAGAGCAGCATGTTTCCCCCATGCAGCAATAGAAGAATATTTTCCTCCTGGTGCTTTTGGCACTGTTTGACTTGGCGTTTGTGAGCCAGCGGCCCGCTGTGCAGAGCGCTTTGGGAATTACACGAGCGTGGACAATTAGTCTTTTAAAAGGTCTGCTGCTTGGCAATGTGCCAGTGAAGCCAGCATAGCCTCACTATATAATATCAATTTTTAATGATGATAACTTTGCTGAATTCAGCCCTTGATAAATCTTAGAGTTGGGTTTTCAAAGTTTAAAGTCAAACATAACCCAATTACTTCAGTATTTGATTAAACTGAACTGCCACTTTGGCAAAGTGTTTAAATAAATCAGTATTAATATACTTTTCTAAAGTAAATAAAGTTATGTCTGTATAGTTCAAATATCAATATTCACGTGGAGCTCTTAGAAATGAAGCACTGGCAGTCTGCACAGAAAATGTATTAACTTAAAGTAAATATTTTATTGATCTTTAAAGGCTGAGATTATGATCTCAGTGGTGCTGATTGAAAACACTATTTTTAGAACAGTGAAACAAATATTTGTAAACACATTGTAGGAAGGCCATTATATTTTGTTCTCTTAACTTGGAAGACTACCTGTGGTAAAGGCCCATCTGCAACCCAGGATGGCACTGGGACACTCTTTGAAAAGGGCCAAATGTTTGAGACTATCAAGACAAACACTTGGTGAACCCACTAATTAGAGCTGACAAATAAAAATTACAGTGAAGTGAAACAGCACAAATAAAAAAAAAGAAAAAAAAGAAAGGATCTTTCATTACCTTCTTTTTCAGTGGGTGAAAAAAGCATTTCTGTGAGTGGGAGCTGAAGTGACTAATGTGTTGTTACATTCAGTTAAATCAACTCAAGAGTGAAAACTTCTTGTTGCTTTTCAGAACGCTCAATATTTTAACATTAATTTATGTTGAAAGAACATGCCCAGACAGTCTCAGCTCTTTTCTTATGTAGGCTTTTATGCTTAATGTCTATTTTAAAGACATTTTTTCCCTACTGGTTTATACTATTTCCTTTATGTTCTTGGGCCATCAGGGGTAGTTATTCTGGGTGAGTTTTCTTACCTGACCTCCTTGTGCTGTGGGCAAGCAGCTATAGCTATATGGACAAGAGGCTTTTTACCCTAAAAAGCTATTCACTCCTACTATTAACTTTGCGGGATGGAGCAAAAAGACCCAGAAGGCTAGAGCATGGGATTGCTTGGTTCCCAGATGTGTCATTGAAAAGATCTCCTGAAGAAATGTGACTTGGCCTTTTGTGGTTAATCTAGGAAAATCCAGCATCTGAAGTTTCTATGAGACTTCACTTATCTAGTAGCAGGGGACCTGGAGACAGGTCTGCTTTCGAGACTTGTGAGATCACCTGTGTCTGCTGCTTTCCTAACTTATTTCATTCTCTGCACCTCTTCTTCTTCTTTCCAGCATGCTCACATATGCCTATTCTGAAGGTCTCTATGGTAAGTTTAAATGTTACCTTGCTAGAGGAACATGGTTAGGCATCCAGTTTTCCAGCTGTGTAGCATCTAGCATAGCTGGACTGTGCCTCCGTGGCACTTCTCTGTGCTCTCATAATAAAAATAGTGATTCTGATTTACTGGCTGCCATCCCCTGCCTGATCCGTTAATCATCTGAAGCTCCCATTCTTCTTCTGCCATGGCTCACAATCAGTTAAATTAATGGAAGAGTTTTTAAATGGCATACACAGCCCTGCAAGGCCAAGGCATAGAGACAAATGTGAAGTCTCTGTCCATTGTGGGGAAAGTACAAGGTAGAAATAAATCAGTTCAGGTGAAGGTGTTGATGTGTAGAAGTAAGCTTCAGTATCAGATCAACCATGGTGAGTGATGGCCTGTCAGATTTGAGAATGGAAACTACATATATGTATATAAAGACAGAGAACCATGTGGACACTGTATTTGGCTAATTACTGCAAATATTTAATAATACCATCCTAGCCGAGCTGTCTGTATTAGGGGGTCTGGTAAGCGAAAGGAAAGATCTTTCTCTGCTGTCAGGCAGAGATTTATATATTTCATAAATAAATGCAATAGCTGTATGATTTTGTTCCCTGAAGAGCAATGCAAATGTGGCTGTGATTTGCAGCTTTCCTAATAAATGTATTATCAAGGCATTATTCATTTTCATCTATCAAAAAATCAGTAGTATCTTTTCGAAAGGAGCTTGTGTTTATACGGATGGGTAGATCTCCTCTCTGCGGCACTGGGGCCTACATTGGCTTTGGCAGTTGAACTTGAGGCTTTGAATGTGACTTCAGTGTTACGTGTACAGATATAAAAGGTCTTTGTGCTTCTCAGTTTTATTGTGGGCTAAAGCAGATCAACACAGGATTTGAGCCAAAGCTCATTACGGTCAGTGTAAGGTTTGTCCAGTTGATTTCTGAACAATGAGTTTGTTCATGCAACAAGGGCTCTATTCAGGGAAAAAAAAAAATAATCCAAAAGCATTCTGTAATCTGCAGAAGTGGAGGGTCCTGTTACTTTAGTAATGCTAGTCCCATTGCTAATTAGTATTTGCTGTCTTCCACGGTTGCAAACAAGTTATGGGAATAACCAGTATTAGCTGTTTTTTTTTTTTCTGTTTCTTTGCTATGGCATAAAACAAACAAACAAACAGGAATAGGAAGGATATTGCTATTATGATTGTGCTTTTATCTACGTAAGATATACCAATGCCAGACAATTGTTTTGAGTGTGTTAGCAATATGAAGCGTTGCATACTTGTGTTATTAATCTTGTGCTCTCTGTGCTCCCAGGATTAATAATATTACATCAATACCTTCACAAGTGATCCTGTTCTGATGAAACTGCATTGAAATACTGAAGTCTTGCTTCAGTGTATTCACTAAATTAATGTAATGGGACATCTTTGCCGATGTGATGTCCTGCGTGAAGGATTCTTTGCTGTGCTTAATTTGCAAAGTTCAAATTAAAAGTTCTTTCAAATATATTCTTTAGATTAATGGAGGACTATGTTTCAGATCACAAGCTGTGTGAAATGATTTAGAGGTGAAAAAAGTACTAATGCTTTGCTTTTCTCCAAATGGACCTAAAGTTAATGGGGAGTAGCAATCAGCTGGGATATTCTGCAGGGATCTGTGCTTGTCTGGCCACTCTTCAGTTTTTCAGTGAAAGTAAAATAGAAAATTTCTTCTGATTAAGTTTGCAGAAGGATTAGATGTTGCCAATATGCTAAATAATGATTGATGTGAGGTCAGTCAACATGGTAAACTGGATTAATTTCTTGTAAACTAGTTTGGAGATCAGGCAATGCATCTAAGAGCAAGAATGTAGCTTGTGTGTAACTGAGCAGAGAGCTGTGTCTGGAGAGCAGCGGCGCTGAACAGGGTGCAGAGCTCGTGTTGGAGAACCTATTAAACATGGTCCCGAGATGCAGAGCTGTGGTGAAGAGAACAGCGTGAATATGTAACCACTGAAACACCAAGCGGGGAAAGGCAGATTGTTCGCTCTGTGCAGCACTAGCAATTACTGCAATACATCTGGTGCTGGTGGTTGAAAAGAACTGGGAGGAATTATGAAAGTAATTTCAGATGAATAAAGCTGCCTTAAAGAGTTGTTAAAGGGTCTTGATGTATTCACCTATCACAAGGAAAACCAAAGCAAAACAAACCAACCAACCAACCTAAAAAAAGAACCAAAAGAAAACTAGAGGTGGCTTGATCAGGATATGTGTTCATTTATCTGAGGAGATATTATCTGATTATTTGAAAATTGCTGGTAGACCTGAATCTTGAAAAGTCTACTAGAAGGCACTTATCTCTGTTCTTTTACCGCATCAACAATTTTCCACCCATCTTGTTACAGAAGAATCGTATTGAATTAGTGTTACTGTTGTCACCAGTGGGGTATGAAAGACCGATCATATTAGAAACTGTCACACTGTATTAGCCAAAATTAATACTGAAAGAACATGATTAAAGAAGTATCAGTGTTTCAAATGCTGTATCTTATTAGCACAGGGAGATTTCTCTTTCTAAAGCCACTGTGTTCTCCGTAAGTCCTGCATGTTGACATGGGATGAAATGCCACACTCCATTTCCACGGGATGTGAACACTGAAGGGACTTTACTGAAGGAGCTGCAGTGACAGTGGGCTTCCGAGCCCACTCAGGGTGTGAACCACTGTTTAACTCTCCAAGGTGCAAACTAGGAATGTGGTTATATCATTTACAGCTCCTGACATGTCAGTTTAAAGCTTGATTTGTTAATGTAGGGCAGCATCAATTTTTTTCATACTGCACCAGACTGTAGTTTGCAGAGGCTCAGCAAGTGTCACACAGGAGCAATGTGGAGCAGGAGGGACAGCTGGGAGTAGTGAAATCTTTACCCATCCTGGGGTAATGTAAGACAGAACTGAATTACACTTGGAAAACTGCTTGTGGTTATGTAGCACACCTGGCCTTCACCCCGCTTTTTAAAAAGCTAGCAGGTGTGACCTGCTGGTAGAAGGGAAAGCACAACTTCACATGAAGTTGCCACCATTTGCCTGGCGGGGCTGCCAGCTCCTGGCTGCCTCATGCTTGGCAATGCCCGTCAGTGCTCCTAGGTATTTTAGATGCAGAAATCTTTTGCCTCTTTGGATGAGATGAATTAGTTTTTTCCTATAAACTTGCATTAGATTTTGTGGTAATGACATGGTATTATGCTGTATTAGCTGCATAGCAAAACATCCTGTCCTATACCTGATGCACAGTTATTGTTTTAAAGCTATCAGTGTTAATGCAGTGACCTGAAATCCTGTTCATTTTTAGCTCAGAAGCTCTTTTCTCTGAGATGCTTTGCATTAATGAAACACATTTTGAAGCTGGAGAAAAAGCTAAAAAGAAAAGTTTGAAACTAACTGGGGGCAAAGGGGAAGCATACACACACAAATACTACCACACCACCCTCCCCCTCAGAAAAACAAAAACCTCCAAACAAACACAAACCAAACCAACCAAACAAATAAAACTAACTTTAAAACCTGAGGCAGAAAGATTCCTAAGCAAAAATTGGTTTCAGGCAAAATGGAAGAGAATTTGCAAGCATGGAAGCTGTTGTGAGCTGATTGCTGAGGTTGGAGACTTGAGCCCTTCACTTGCCCACGCTGGGGAACCGGTAGCTCCCTGACTTCCTTCAGGTGCCCCGCATGGCTCTGCACGAGCCAAGCCCCTGGCTGGCCCTGCTCCTGCTCTGCCTTGGGTGTCACAGGAAAGCTGTTATTACCATGGTTTTGTTTTGCTTTTTCCTGGAGGAAACGGTGATTTTGCAAAATGATTTCTTTTGGAACGCCACAGCGAGGAAGGCTCCCCACCAGCTCTCGCTGAATCCCCCACATCAGCTGTGCTGTGTTACCCACGGTGAGCCTGTGGAAAGGAGGATGGGAAGGAGGCTTCTCCTGTCCTGCAGCCAAGCAGAGCTGCAGCAAGAGGATGCAATTGTCTGAAGCGAGGAGATGGAAAGAGACTTGAAAAAATACAGTTTCCAGGAGATTTCTAAATAGTTTCTCAGTAACAGGTCTTGATGTAGTTCACTTGAGGTCAGGCCATATGTCAGAGACCAAGATGTCTTTCTGATCTGTGATGCATTTGTCTGTCTTTCAATTCATCTGCTTTCCAAGAGCTGCAGAGAGGATTTGCTGTGTGCCCCACTGTGGCTCGGAGGGGGACAAGCGGCTGCCTTCGTTGCTGCCCTTGGAAGTGAGTGGCTCTGAACTCTGCTAAAAGGGGATCAGAAACACAAAGTGGTATCAGTGCATTTTGTAAGGGGAGAACAACTTACATATAAAAAGCATAATTCCTAGAGACATCACAAGAGCTCTGCCTCTGCTTCTTACCTTTGACTAGTCAAAATCAAACAGCAAAGGCAGCTGAATTTCTGTGCCGTATTTCTGATTAGAGTGGGTGATAGTGTAGGAGTTTGGTTATACTTCAGCAACAACACCCAATTAAGATGAATAAAGGTATTTCACAACCTAGTTCAGCGTTTCTGTGGCTGGGCCCCTGCAGGCTCTTGAATATGCTTGGGTGGCAATTTGTGTTGAGTGTCTGTTTAAAGTTTACTGCTTGTAACACTTTGTTCACTGATGAAGTAAGTACCAAGGTTAATTCAGTATCTTGATACATCAGCCTTTTGTGCAGGCATCTACTGTCTGTGCCGGCTGCCTCCTCTGCTTAAACTGGTACGGACTTAGGCGAGATCCTGTGTTTGTGCAACCTAACCTGGGTAAGGTGATGTGAAGCCAGTACAGTTTAAAAGAATCATACCTGCCATGTGCAGGTCTTATTGGATCTTTCAAAACTTAAAATGACATGAAAATTGTCAGCTGTTTTATGACTGTGTAGCTGCTGAGGGTTGTGCATGGATTGTCACAGGGACTGTGTGTTATCATGCAATGCATGTTGGATCTGTGACATGCACACCAAAACAGATTCCCATCAGCTCACAAACATGCATTTCATTTTTGGGATGTGCATATCTGTGCTAAGGATCAGAAAAGAGAATAAAATGCTGGAGGTAATCTTCAGCAGTTGCAGCACACGTAAGCAGATTATGCAAAAATGTTAGTTTCTTCTTATTAAATACCACTTTAGGGAAAAGAAGCCCTTAATACTCTGGCTAAAGACTCTAGTCACATCAGATTACTATTGTTGTATGTTAATAATAAAAAGAGCTGGGTCTGATTAGTGTCATTTAAGTTTTCTGAATGAGAGATATAACACTTTGAATTAAGCTGCTTGAATAGCAGCTAAGGATTCCTGAGGAATAATTTGTATTAAAAAGTTAAGGCCTTCACTACTTTTCTAAAGGAAAATCTATTGCCAGTGTGGAAATTACATACCATTCACATAACAGCATGAAAAGAAGAGAACTTCACAGACCATAAAGTGTAATAAAGGAACATCTAAAATTGATTTTCATTTAAGTAGATTACTTATGTTTTTCTCTCGAACAGGGAAAGCACACTCTAGTCTTCATTACTTTTCACAAGTAGATATTTTGGTTCAATCCAGATACCCATCATTAACTGCACCGAGTCACTCTCTCCAGGTACCTGCCTTCCTGAAACCTGCGTCTTTTCATCCGAGGGCATTGTGTCCAAAATAATTTAAAAGAAAAGGGAGACAGAACTCCTTAGTTATTCCTGTCTGGATGGTACATTTGTAGGTTAATTTGAGATATCAAATTTAATTCTTCTGCCCTAGAGGATCCGTTTGGGGTGATGTGCTATTCCCAGGCTGGTGGCAGGGAAGCGGTTGTAGGTTCTCTGTGGGGGCTGAGTGCGGCGCTGCAAACTCCTCAGGCATCTGCTCTGGTATTTGCCTTGGTTCATCATGGAGTTTGAACGGTGTCCAGGGCATGGGCAACTTCCCTGTGGTGTGAGTGGTTTGGGCCTAGAGCATGTCTGCATTTTTCACTTTTTGGGAGGTTCTTGCCGAGGGCTTTGGGGCTGATAAGCCTATGCTTTCTACCAGGGTGTTTCACTTGAGATATCCTGACTTTGGGTGGGGGTGATTTTCTGGCCCTGCCACTTCACAGAATGCCTGAGCTACATACAAAGTGGGAGCTCGTATATTTTCAGTTTGGTTTGCCTGGTCGTTTCTAGCCTGCTTGCTTAAGGACATGAGGATAGTATGATAACCTTGTCTGCGTGCATGTGCGCTTGCTACTCCTGTTCCAAATAACTTACGAACCATTGCCCCAGTTTGACAAGGGGGTATTACAGGCAATTGCATTTCTATGAAAATGGGTACTGAGTACAGGTATGAATGGCTGGTACAGGGGAGGCTGAAGAAGCAGCTTGTTTATTGGACGTCTGGGAATCAGAAGGAGGGAGAAGTTATGGGCATACCAGCCACATGGAAAGCTTTGAGTCAAGCTTGCCCCTTCTGAAACACAAGGGTGTCCAACCACAAGAAATAAATACAGGATAAAACAGAAGTTTCTAGATGTGCTGGTCACAAAATAATTTGTTTCTTTCACCAATGTGGGGTTTTTGATAAAATGAACATACTTTTAATTGTGTTAATTGCAAACACCATTGTGCCAGCTAGAGATGGAGCTGTAAATAACTGTCAGTGTCCTCAGTACAGTGGTACATCTTCTCTAAGCCTTAAATAGTGATGTTGCCTCAACAAGCCAGTCTGTTTAAGTGAGCAATTCAAAGATGAGACATCCTTCCTATAGCAGGCAGCTATGCAACATCAGAAACAATAAGGTTGTCAAGGTAACTTTTGAGGCAAGCTGTTGCAAAAATGGCTAGAAGGATTTTCATATGTCTGTAGTGATTCATTTATACAGATTAAGACTGCTGTCTTTCATATGTATCCATGATTTTGTTGCAGCTCAAAGGCCTCAACATGTTTATAAACTGGTCAGATTATCCAGGCTGAGTGACCCATTCTGAAAAGAAACACTTGCAGGTCAAATTAAATTGTATTCCGTATTTTTAGACATTATTATCATCATTTACTCTAGAGGTTACCTTGGCACCTTTTGGTATTGTCCCTTTCAGGACTGTATGACATTGAGGTCTTGACTCCTTGCTCCAGGTGTGCCAGGCTGTGGGGGATCTGCTTCCCACAGGGATGCTGAAATGCAGAGCTCCTCACTGTGTCTCTGCGCTTGCCCAAGTAGCTATTAGTAATCTCACAAGAACGCCTGCTTTTACAGGATTTACAGAGCTGCTGCTACCAGACAAGAAAGAAAGGCTTTGGTGTAGTCTGATGTACTCACAAGGCAAGAAGCTCTTTAGCTGAGGATCGTACGGCAGCACTTGCATCACACGCGTTCACCATTAGCCGGCTGTAGCCCTCCCTGGTCTGTTTGTGCTCAGTGCAGAGGCTGTGGATGATCCTCATGGTGACATACAGCTATGTATATGTAATATGAGCCAGGATGACATAGTCAGAGCTGGCTGGAAGTAGATTGCAAATTCAGAGTAGTGCTGGAGCTTGGCCAACCTATGAAGAAAAATGTATACCTCTTGTTTAATACTCAAAGATTCTCCTTGTTAAACTGGAAAAAAAGTCTTATTTTGATGCTATTTCAGCCCTTACTATGAGCTGTACAGAATATGGCCCATCACAGGATTCCCCAGCCTGTGACTTTGGAGAAACCCCATAGGCTTTGCCAGACACCGGCTCTCCTGTCCCTAAGTGTCTGAAGGGAAATATGGCATGGCGTGTGGTGCTGGTGGTTTTGAAAGGATGATGACAGACCAGCAACTAATCATAGTTTTAGGTTCTGTTAATCTTTTGTTGAATTGTAGCTGAATTCAGCAAGCAGTTGAGTGCTCAGACCTATGCAACTTTGCAAGTGCTTTTGCTGGCTCGTTCATGTTTGTTTTTAGACGACAAAATTGGGCCCTTTCATATGCTAGGCCCCCTTCTGAGGTTGTTGGCATTTGTTCTTCAACAGGTCTTTCACTAGACAGAAACATATTCAGAGGCTGCTTTTATCACTGTAATGATGACGATTGTACTGGCTGTGCACAGAGCAGGAAATGAGACCGTAGCTATTTCCCTGTGCACAAGCAAACAAGATAACATCCACGGGAATTTTCCTTGATCCATGCAACACGTACTGTAGGCACATCTTAAGAACAGGCAGCTTCTCTGTAATCGTGCATTGGAAACCAGTTTGTTATCCAATGAAAACACAACAAAGGAGACTAAAACCTTTGCAGAGAGGATGCTTCCTTAGTACCCAGAACACGCTAAAGAAAATCAACAACTTAAATGGCATGTTTGTGCAATTTTAGTGATACAATGTAAACAGTTTTCACTTGGTTGTAGTGTGTGCTGGTTTGACTGAAAATAAGTTAATTTTCTTCCCCCTGTTTCGGGGGACAGGGAAGGAGTGAGCGAGCAGCTATTGTGGTTATATTGCTAGCTTGGGTTAAACCACGACATAGTGGCAGAATATTTCAGGGATGATGACAGTTGGACCTCCTAATATTGCAAATTCCCAGTTCAAGAATAGCTGTAAATATGTATTTGATGTGAAAGAGCTAATTGTACAAATCATTACCTGCAGCCTGATGTGCCTCTGCTGTTTATTCTGTGGCAGTAATTAATTCTATAATTAGAAAATGTCCTGTTAGATAACATCTCTGGGAACTCAGCCTGTTGTCCAATGCATGAAGCCTTCAAGAAGCTGAAGTGACTTGGGAGTGACCTTGGCAATTTGACTACTTTTATCAGCAAGGGCTGGTTTGCTTCACCGAGAGATCATTACTGAAAAATTTAGCCTTTATGCGTGGGACTAGAGATGAGTGCCTTGATGCTGAGATTCGATGCTGTGGATGAATGGATTTGCCCCTGGCCTTGCCCCTCTGCATAACTGGGGACCTGACCTACCTGTGTGCTTGCATCTGCTTTTGATCCACCAGTGTCTGCCATTCTGTGAGAAGTTTTCATGAAATGAGTGAATTTCATATAGTATGAGAGTGAACACAAGCAAATCAATAAGCAATCTGTGTGATAATTAATTAGCGTGCCAGGATGAATTACTGTTTCTTCCCCTCCTGATTTGGGTCACAGTCACATCTGATTTGGGAAGTTGTCAGTTTTTCAATTGTAGCTTGGTCTTTGCCTTTGGTATGCTTTTTGCCATTTTTTTTTTTTATTTTTTCTTTTTTAGTTTGATGTGACCAGAATGAGGGACTAGCAGACAGAAATCACACTCTGCAAACTTGCTTGTCATGGCAAGGTGACAATATAGAGCTCAGCACCCATCAGAACCCATTGCTGAGGAGCTGCACTGTGTGCTGCTCTGGTGCAGAAGCAGTGTATTGCTTATGAATGTGACACAGTGCAAGAGGTTGACTAAGGTCTGCAGCTTTGGTGTCCTTTGTCCTTCTCTCTTTTCCTCACTGAATTCAGAAGTTAGTTATTTACTGTAGCCCTTGAGAGGACTGGCATGGTGCTGTGGATCTGCAGGTGTGACACCACGGGCTGTGATGGGCAGCGGTTCCCTTGGTGCTTGTCACCAGCCTGGGGGCCAGACACAAGCTGTTGTGACTTGTCTCTGGGCTGTATAGTCCCCAGTACTCATGCATTTCCATGTCACAGGCTGAAGGAGCATCCTGGGGGCAGCAATGCCAGGTCGTTGCCGCTGGAAACCCACTGTCTGCAGGCTCCCATCTCTTCAGTTTTCCCTGGGACTCAGATGTCATTCCTGGGAATGATTCTCTTCAGCCCATGCACTTATGCTATTCACCCACCACCATCCCAAAACACACATGTAGTCTGGCCTGCTTGCAACCAGACTTAACATGGGAGTTATTCCTCAGGGTCACCTCCAGCCTTTCGACTCCCTTCTCTGGCAAGAGGGCTGGTATCATGAGCTTTCCAGAGACTCCTGTGAAGGCAAAGCAACTACTGAGCTTATCATCAAGCTTCTGGCATAAATTCCTACCCCTGCTATCCTGTTTCCTTTTTGCAGTCACACAAAAGACTAATTATATGTTGTGCTGGTTTGACTGAAAATGAGTTAATTTTCTTCATGCAGTTAGAAACCTTTCTTTTTCATAGCTAACATGATCATTATTAGGACTTAGTTTGAGAACAAGAGATAACATGCTGGGACAGGGTTAATGTTTTTAATTACTCTGGTCTGAGAGCCAAGGACACTCTGAGCACTCTGCCCACAGGCGTGAGGCATCGAGGAAGGTGGACATGGATGGGGCAGAGCCTGACTGACATCCAGACTGATCAATAAAAGTATTCCATCCCACTGGTGTCATGCTTTCTATTTAAGGAGAATCGGGATCTTCCAGTCTCTCTCTCACATTCTCTTCAGTCTTTTGTCAGAGCAGATCTGTTCAGGGCATTTAGTTCAGCCTTTTTTGGCATCCTTCTGTTTTGCAGAGGCTTCTGGGCCTTTCTGCCATTTTTTTCCTCTTTTCTCTCTTTGGGATCAGCTGTTTTGGACCAGGGGCTGCTTCCTGGGACTGGTTGCTCCATGTGGACAGAGTTTGTGAGGAACTGCATTGCGTATCTTTTCTTTTATATTCTATTTCTATGTTATATTTATATATTTACTAGTAGTTTATCAGTATTTTGTAGTTTTATTAAACTGTGTTTATCTCAGTCCAAGTTTCTCCCTTCCCTTTCGATTCTCTCCCCTATTTGGGGAGGGGTGGAGAAGGCGTGAGTGAGTGGCTATCATGGTTGTGTTGCTAGCTTGGCTTAAACCACAACATACGTGATAGATTAATTAACTCATTTTGTAAATACACCAGGTAGTGAGATAGATGCCTACTTAACTTTCTCAATGAACTTCAAGAGCCCAGATTTCCCATCTTTCCAACAAATTTGCCTTCATCAACAGAAAGAGCCTCTCAAAGCATCTGTGCCGGAACTCCAATGATAACAAATAACTGTGTTTTTTACTTGAGAGTAGACAAGACAGAAGCACTCTGCATCTGACAACTGAGTGCTTAGTAAGGGTGAGAAGTGAACTGGTGATGATCATCTGGAGCTCTACAAATTGCCATGTGTAATTGGATGGTGGGTTTTGGATGTGGTTAGGTTGTTGGGTTTTTTTTCTTGCTTTGGTTCAGTTTCTGAAGCAACTACTTGTTATGGTGTCCGAAAGGATTCACAGAAAATTAAGTGACTCTGGAATTTTCATAAAGAATTACTCTATTTATGAAAAGCAGTTTTGTGTTTCTCCATGCTAATTGCTAAATTTTCAAGGATTTTTCAGTTTGCTTTCTCTTGAAACTGCCTTCCCTTTTTCTTAGGAAAACCTTGGAGAATATGGAATTTATTTCCTATTTGTGTCACTATTAATATATTTTCCAATACAGCTTTCAGGACACACAAAGAGCTCCTATTTATTAGAGGTCAAATATTAAGAGGCACCGAATACCTGGTATTTATGCTAGGGACCGTCACCAGTGAGGTTTAATTACTTGAGAACAGTTTTGGTGTGAAACAGTTTGCTATTCCAAAAGACTTCTAAACATGATCAGTGCTTTCTGACTGTGTTAAGATAGATTTGTAGCACCAAGTTTAAAATCTCTGGTTCTCTTTAGGTCTGTCCAAATGCAACTTTCGAAAGAAGCCCTGTGGAGGGTTTCCGTCATCAGAAGACCACAGCTGATGGCTATCAGAATAATTCTAATGTGGCTAGAAGTATTTTCAGGGAGATAAACCTCCAACCCATTCACACTCTGTTTCTGAATCCCAGTGCCATTACAAGGAAATTGAAGTTTGGCCCTCAGCACATTGTGGCTTCTTACTGAACATCTCTGTCTGTTACGTCTGTCGCATTTTCAGGAACTGAAAGCAGAGAGTCACATGCTGCCTACTCAAACCCAGCTCAGCTGCTGCTCCATTTGTAAGGATTCATTTGGTTTTAATTAGAAGAACTTTTTGGCTAAGTGTATTGATACAGTTTAATGTCTCATCTGGTTATGTGGAGTCAGGTTTTCTCTTGTTCCTGTGTGAAACTCTTATTTTTTTTCCCCAAGTGTGAGAGTATGAGGTTTATATATAAAGCAGCTTTTGCCGCAAGTTTCTTGTCCCACCTCAGCTAGGTAGGTTTAGGTTTTTAAGGAAATTGTATTTGGCAGAAGATGGCTGGAAGGAATCAGCTTGAATGTGATGTAACTTTTATTTTAGAGCAAAGCCAAGGAATTGCTCAGTATCTCAGTGTTAAGAAACAGGAGGTGAGATACCTTAAGAAGAGTGAAGTGCAAAATTGTGCTATAAGGTGCTACTCTGTGCCAGCTTAATGATTGGAAAGAGATATGGAAAATGTTCTAGTTTATCCAAGCAATGGTGGACTAATTATCCTCCAGTTGTCAATGATTCAGGTTGAATGAAGGGATCTTAGCAGGACCTGAAAACTGGAAGCAGTCCAGAGTGACAAAAGCGCACATCAGCAACGCGCTTCCCTGCCCTGAACTCCAACTGCCGCGGAGAAAAATTAATTTAGCTTCAGGTGTTGTGTTCCCAACACAGTAATAAAAGGAATGGATGTTGGGTAGCTCAACTTCAGAACATCTCCAACGATAAATGATTAACATGAAATCATGGTAGTTACTTGTGGAAATGAACCTGGAGTGCTTTGAACTCAGTAGTTCAGGCATAGTTGGTTTGGGACTGAAATGGGAATACTCTGAAGAGAATTCCTCCACTTAAAGAATACTGACGGTTTTATTTGGTAGCACTGTGTAATTTGAAAACTTCGTGTGCTTGATTAAAAACAAAAATAAATGGTAATATGCATGTAAAGAACACGGGGATAGAAAATGCTAGATTTTTGCAGAGCAGTACTCTTATTATTATAGAATAATTGAGGTTGGAAAAGACCTTTAAGATCATCAAGCCCAACTGTTAACACCTCCAAGTCCACCACTAAACTATGTCCCTAAGTGCCACACCTATGTGTTCAATGGCTGTTGAACGAGGTGAGCTCTTGGCATCTCTGTGCTCACGTGCATTTATTTTCCTTAATGAGGTCAAGTCACTTCAAGTGAGGGATTGAGCTCGTATTTGGGACAGGTTTAACATTTGGACTGTTGCTTTAACTAGCAGTAATTCTCTTGTGCTATCTAGATTCTTCCTGTTCCCTATGGAGACTGGACTAAAATCCAGAAATTAATTTTTATCCTATCAACTATTCAGAAGAAACTGCAGGTTTTTTTCTAAGAAACTTAGTCTAGAAAGACTTTTCTCTCTGTTGCATAGATGTAAGAAGTTGAAGAAAGTTATTTTATTTATTCATCCTGCTTCTCTGCTCATTACTTTCCCGGTTGTGTAGATTAGTGGGTAGTCTCTGAGAATATTATGCCATGTCTAAAGAGGTGGAGATGGTTTTAGAAAACAGTTTATCTGAATTCCCCAGGAGTGTATGACTTGGTTCCTGCTTCTGGTGCCTCTTTATAGAGTTCCAGTGCCCGTGAGCCAGAGATTATGATAAGTAAGAATTATCTGAAATTCAGTTACTCTATACATGAGCTTTACTTTATGCATTATAATGCTACAGTTACAGAATTCTTTTTGCATTTTCTGCAGGAATTCTGTTATCCTCGGAGTCTGGAGAAATTAGTAAATTAGTCTGTGGATAGTGTAACTGCAGGAATCTCTGCCTGCAGGACAACCATTAATTATGTTTAAACTGATTCTATGACAAATGCTGGAGATGAAAAAGTTTCTTTTCTGTTTCCTTCCCCACCCTAGAAAAGACTCTTTTAAGATGATGCTATTGACTACACATTTTTTCTCATTAAAAATAGACCTTTGGCTTTTACTGAACTGTGTGCAGTTTTCTAAGTTGAGAATATTACTTTGGGAATTTGTCACCTGAACAAAGTGTCTGTTCTATTATATGCCAATTAAATCAGCCTTGCTGCTATTTTCTTTGTTTATTTAAGTATTTCCTTTTTAGTTAGGCATTGAAAATACTACAGTTAGAGGCTTCAGGAATATTGCATTTAATGGTTCAGTGGAGAATCTCACTATAACTCAGCTGGTTGCATGTGTGGTCATCCCATGGCATTGGCATATTTCCTCTGTCTTCTTTCAAATAGTCTTCACCCATATAGTATCTGAGTTGCAACGTCTTCATTCTTGCATCCATAGAACAGACCCTGGGCATCACAGGTTGCCTTTGCCTGGCTGCCTCTGTCACTGCTGCCCAGGTCACCTCCTTAGCTCGCCCACAGACCACTCTGTGCTGCTCCACATCACACACAGTGGCCTGGTTTGAAGAGCTGACCCCAGTTCTTGTGTAAATATTTTTTTGAGAGATAAGGGTCAATGTTGCCTTTCGTACCAATAAGCAGGTTGTTGTAGGACAATTTAATTCAGGCTGTATATGAGGACGTAACGGGCCCCAGGTCCTGCCTGTAGTAGCAGAGCAGATAACGTCATCTTTTATATCCTGTGCAGCCTGTCTTCCTTGTTGTGAAGGATGCAGCACAAGCTAAATTCTGTATTTCGAAGTGTCAAACTGAGTTATCTAAAGCATCATTTAAAACCTAGGTGGGCATTTTTTTCTCTATGTTGTTTTTATATTTGTCAGGTTGAAACATTCCAATTTTGCCTTGAAAGTTCATCGTAGTGAAGTGCTGTTTGGCTTTTAATCGTGCTAGATGGTAGGTAGAAGCAATATATTTCTCTTGCTTAAATAGCCTCAAATAATTTCTATTTTAGGCTATCTGAAAGTCTGTTCTGTGTTCCCAAGATGAAGGAGGAATTATTTTTTTCTTGGGAGATGCATCTGTGGGAAAATTGCCTTTCACTTGTGCTTTTGTGCTGTGATTGTGAAAGAGCCTCTTTGGAGACCTCTTTCAAGTTTCCATGTGTCCTTGGGGAGTGATGGTGTGGGGGTCACTTCTGGAGGGCGTGTTTGTAACTTGTGGTGCTCGCAGCTCACTGAAGTTTTACTGCTGTTGTGTTTCATTCATGCATGGCTGTCGTTTGTCTTTCAGGTACACACTTCATTGTGCAAAGCCATTTGGATAAAAACAGGCTGATTTAAAATTATTCCAAGACAAACGTTAATGAGAAACCTTCTCAGTTTTGCATAATATGTGAAAGTTTGAAAACCCTCACATGAACATTGCATTTTTTAATGTCAGCAAGCATTACAGAATAAAGTAATTTTATAATATTAAATACCGAATGTTAAAAAAATAGATAAAAAATGCATGTAGTAAGGATGCTGAAATGTATGATCTTGTGAGGGTGGAGGGTGCAGCTCTCTGTATATAGCACTGGATTTTGTAGGCTCAGAATTCCCAATGGCATTTGGTTGCTAAATCTTTTAAAAATGTCAGCCACAAATATCTCAATTTCTTCCCCTCCTTCCCTCCCACCTCTGTAACCCTCAACTGTGTTAATGTAAGTCAAGTAAATCTTAATGGAAACATAAAAATGGATCAAAGTTACAGTGCTAAGAAGAACCTTCAAAATTGGGACGTTTTTGGATTTGAGTTTCAATACCAGGTCCCAAGTGGCTGGGTTTACAGAGAATTTGTTGCTGTCATGAAATTCGGGAGTTGAGACAGTGGCTGAGGTAGGACCAGTCATCTTGAATCCAAAGACTATTCCTGCGGCGACCCAGAAGATAGGGGGTCCACATCCCTTCTCCAGCAAAAATATAAGTTGTGAAACTACAATTCCGGATTGTGTCGGGACAGAAATCAGAGTTCGTGGTGTTTGTGATTGCTGTGAGCAACTGTTAGCTTTGGTCATGGCACTTTTAAGGCAGAATTGCAGCTTGCTTTGTGTGGGATTGAGTAAATCCAGCATTATGCACTGATTCCATGGATACCAGAGGAGATGCAGAGAGAACAGCCAAAATTGACCTCTGCTTTGTCAGAAAAATCAAGAGGGGACATTTCTATGTTTCTGAATTATAATCACACAGGAGGAATTTTATTTTTTTTTTTTTTTCTTACTAGAGTTGGAAAAAATATTAAATTGCAGTCTTATGTGCCATTGAGGCTCAGTGCCACAAGAATCAAGTGAGGCAGAGTGCCTTGTGAGGAGCATGCATAAGTACTCATTTGATTCCTTTTTATTCCTCCACACTCGTTCCTCCTTTTCTTTCCCTGTTTGACATTCTTTTGTCAGTGGTACTTGATCCTGGTTGCTCTTTGCAGCAGGGCTTTGCTGCTTGTGGACTCAGATCCCATCACTTGCCACACACCATCTTGTTTGCAGTGGGTCCTAGAGGCGGGATGTGCCGAAAACATTGAGGAGGAGTTGAGAGCATCCTCAGACAGACTCTGTGGCACCTCAGAGAGCTTGTACCTCCTTGCCAGTTGGTGAAATAGGGTCTGTTTCTTGCCCAGGAAACAAATGAGGAGCCATTAGTCACCATCCATCCATTTTCACTAAGATTGTAAATGTACATAGTTACACTGCTGGTTCATGTGGCAGTGTGAGAAACCAGCCCCTTAAATCAGGCATTTTAGTGTTTTAGGCAGTGAGAATTTTTCAGAACTGTTCTTTTTTGGTGCTATGTTATTTTGTCTTTTTCCGCCCTTATTTTTTTAATTCGAGTTAGATTTGTCTTTAAAAAAAGGTAAGGTGAAGAACAAAAGGTATCAAAGATGTTATGGGGGTCCTAAGTCAGCTTTGGAAAGAAGTTTTCAGTGGGAGGTTTGACAGTCTGCTTTGTCACAGCAAGTTGCTGCTTTAGGATTCTTTTGTATTACAGCAAGGGGCTGAGGGGTGATTAAAAATGACATCATATTGTACAAAAAAACCCTTGTTTTCTTTTTAATTTCCTGATGAAATTTCAAAATGAAGCCTTTTCCTGGAAGTTCTATTTAGAAATCATAGAAACCCAACAGCTTTCTTTGTTGGTGATTTTTTTTTTGTTTTGTTTTTGTTTTGTTTTGTTTTGTTTTATTTTATTTTTTTCCCCTTCCTCAGTTCAAACAACTGCCTCCTTCCATTCCTGCCCAGCAGGATAAAACTGAACTGCTTAGAAAAGGGCAGTGGAAATGAACTACTTTCACAATTTGACGGCCTTTTCCCATTTCCTCCTTTTAGGAAAACAGGTGAAGTGTATTAAAATCATCAGGTAGGATCTGGGTTTTCCTGCTTCCTGTCTGCAATACTTTTGGCAGTGATATGTGATTCTGTACAACCCAGTGCTGCAAAACACCCTCTATGTGATAACAGACCTTGCAGGAATGTTAGTGATAGTTACAGAGAACAGCCAACTTAAGGTAGGCCTTTCCACAATGGCAGGTGGTTCTTGTATTTTATTATGTCAGCACCCACGACATACCCTGATATCCTATCTGAACCTTGAACAGTTTGTCAGCGGTGCAAATGGAACTGTTGACATGCTTTCCCTCTTGCTGCCTTGTGCCCCAAACCTGACAGCATTCAAGAAGAGCCTGGACAACACCCTCAGACACACGGTGTGAACTGTGGCGTTGTCACATGCAGGGACAGGAGTTGGACTCGATGATCCTTGTGGGTCCCTTCCAACTCAGAACATTCTGTGATTCTATGACATAGGTAACTCACCTAGGCGTTTCTGCTCCAGCAGGGGGATTGGACTAGATGATCTTTTGAGGTCCCTTCCAATCCCAAACATACTGTGATACTGTAACTGTTACAAAAACCTACATAACCGCAGTATTTAGAGGACCAGAACAACAGTTTTTAATTTTATTTGGTGTTCACCTTTCTATAATAAAATATTACCAACAGAAGATCACTGTCAAGAATTAAGATCTCTTGTTGATAGGTGGTTCCTTTGCAGATTTGAACATTGCAGAGATTTCTGTAAACCAAGGATATCAAAATGGAGCAGTGCTGTGCTGAGATGCTAAATTGTCAATGCTTGCAGGTGGTTTGTTGGGGATTTTATCAGTTCTGCTCTTCCTACTGGACCTATTTTTGCTATCTTTGCATAGCACTGCGTTGTGGGTGCATTGTGCATATGGGCAGGCATATGCCATGAGATGATTCTTTTAGGGGGGTGTTAGTCTATGTAATACAAAGCCTTTTTGTCACTAGACCAGTCTGGCATTGCTCGTCTCTGAGCAGTCACAGTATAACTCGAGGGATCTGACACATTTAGTTCTGAAAACAATGAATCAGTTTAAATACTGATTTTTTGAAAATGATCTTGTACATGATACAGAATTTAAATTCTGTGATTCTTTGAATATCAGTGTGGATTACAGCTCCTGTACTTGCTAAGAAGGCTTGACCTAGTAAAGCACAGGTGAAAATAATTCAATTGCAGTGAACATTCATACTGAAGATCAAGTAAAAGCAAATGAAACAGATCACCGGATTTATGAGAAATAAACTTATTGGATAAAATTCTACAGTACATACCAACTCCATATGCTGTCTTAGTAATGCTATAATTAAGCCAAAGAGTTGTGTCAAACTGGCCTTTCCATCTGCTCTGTGATCTGCTTAGGGAGCAATCTGGAAAGAATGACAGCTGACCTCAAACCCAATGCATTCGGTTAATGTACTTTTCACCAGAGCTGATACTTAGACAGAGCTCATCCACTTTCATATACAGGTATGAATGGTTCTTCTTTTAATTGGAAAAATTGAATTGGCTTGCTCTGAAGCAGGCTTGTTCAAAATTTTTGTTTCAGTAAATGCCTCTTAGTATTAACTGAGCCATTTGATGGCTCGTAAAAATATTCTTCCATTTTATTTGCAGCTATGCAAACTGAGGTGTGATGGCACAAGTTTAAAATAGCACTGTTGGGTTTTTCTGTTCATTTTCAATAGCTTTTGCCAAAACAACCCTGTTAATAATGAAGTCTCAAAAGTTCAGTAAGAGTAATTGACATGTGAGACACGTGAAACTCAGCCTGTATTTATAATACTAATTGATTTCATTTATTTTGCATCCCCTGTGAATTTCTCACTGCCAGTGCTGCCATTATCTTAATGTTGTTGTTTCCAATAACACTCAGAAAAGTCATTTTAAAGGCAGGGGGTCTTTCAGCACAGATGCATCAGGTGTAAAACTTCCTTTCCTCAGAGGTGATCACATTGGCTAAAGGAAACCCCATGGAATGGTACAGCTTAAAAACTGGGGTCTGTCCATCTGTTTGAATCTCTGTTACCTTGTGAAAGTCTGCTTAATGCTCGCTCCCACGAGTGTCTGTATTCAGATATGTTGTGATAGGAAAGTGCGAAAAATTATAATGCTGGAATCGGTGCAGAATCTGGAAGGTCATAATCTTTCCTACAGTGAGCAGGACTCAGTTGCCAGTGGCAAGCTGTGGTTAGACTTCTGATTAGGGAAAAATAGTTCCATCTGCATAGTCAGACTGGTGGGAGCCTCGAAACCCACCCCATGCATTAAAGCTGGAGGCAAACCTATGACCACTGAAGACATTTAGATCCATGTCTGGACTTCATAGCTGGCAGTGCTGCTGTGCCTTGATCCGATGGGAATTTGCAGGACTTCTCACAAGCTACTTGCCCTCCTATTCTTTAAAGCCAGAGGTGTCCACCTTAAAAATGTGGGTCTTGCTCTGTGACTGGCTCCAACTTCTGCCTTCCAGGGATTAGAAAAGACTTACAAACTCTTACTTCTTTGCAGTCAGTGAAAACTGATCAAGATAGACAAACCTAATGTGACTCCTAATACACACATGCTGCTGGTCTGGAATAAGGCAAGTAGTAGATGAATACTTTGATGGAAAAATCTAATTTCTGACTCTATTTGATAAGCAGAGTAAAAATATAAATGTGGTGGAGAATACTGTCAGTTAATTGTGTGGTGCCTGCCTGGCTGATGAGCTCTGCCTCTGTGTCTGGTGAGCAGGGAATCCTGGTAAGTGGCCATTCTCTGACAAACAAACTCTGAGTCATCCACAGATTTTTAACACCTGCCTGACTTCAAAGTCTTCTTTATAACAGAAGTCTTAAATCTGAGCCTTCCTGAAGTGTCCTTTTCTCCTCTCCTTTCCCATTCCTGTGGCTTTTTAGTATTTCTTTTGGCTTTGTTTCTGCTGTAGCTCAGCCCCAGTGATTTGGCTGGCAGGGCTGGTGGCCCAGGGCAGCTGCTGTGACTTGTGCTGTTTCCTGCCTGCAGTTGCAGTTGGTGTCTTGGAGAGTCTTCAGCAGCTCAACATGGGATGCTTCAAGTCACCACACGCCGTGGGCTTTTATCAAGGGCTTTGTTCAAGCTGAAAGCAATTCCCAGGTGAAATTCAGGCAATGATATTTGAATGAGGCGTGGTCAATTTTTTTTTTTTTTTTACTTTCGGTGTGATTTGCTGGACAAAACTGTGTTTGGGAAACATTTCTCACTTGTGTTCTCTCTGGTTTTCCTGCATTCTCTTCTCAAAGGTGAACGAATAGACATCACCTGCTGTATCCCAAAGTGTCTGTGCTCTTCCCAGCACATAGCAGGGACATTCTCCGTGGACCAAATGGTCTTAATCTTGCAGAGATGACAGTGATTCCCTGCGTGTAAGCAAGTGTTATCTCAGAAATCGGGGAAATTAGAAGACAGTAAATAAGGACCAGCAAGAAAATCAGATTGAGGAGTGAGGAACCTCCTGACGTGTTCCTTTTTTAAGTACCAGAATGGGATCATCCTTTCAACTTGCCCGCATGCTGGGTGTCGCAGGGTCAAGGGATGTGGGAGGTGTGGCGCTCCTGCAGCGTTCGAGCAATGGGCAGAGCATGGTACGTGTTTGAGGGGGGAAAGGCACTTCACCCCAGACGGGGAGCCTCGGAGCAGCTAGCGTAACATTTTATCATAACGCAAGTTCCCACCTCCGTTCTTAGAAAAGCCATATTGTGCCTCACAGTGGCAACTGCATAGCAACGTCACGGGTAATGAATGTACTGCGCCTTGTGAGTGACTCTGGGCAAAGCGGTGTGGGTGGGAGGTGCGTGCCCAGGGTGGCCTGCTGAGCCTTTCTGGGAGGCTGCGGGTTTGAGCGGTGACAGGCTGGCCATGCAGGGCAGCACCTCGAGCAGTGTCTGGCTGCTTTGCTTCGGCATTGATGCAGAAAGGGATGGAATGGGCATCTCGCCTTCAGGTGGACGTTACAGAGCTTTTAATTCACAGCCCGTTAATCACACTGTGGCAGAGCTTTACCTGTCTGGTGCGGCAGATTTGCACTGAAGACTGTTGTTGGGGGTATTATGCAATGGTCTGTTATTTCGATGAAGTATTAAATAAAATTGTTTCCACATCAGGAAGTAGGGAGATGACCTGCCACAAAGCCTTAGTTAAACTTTCAAACATGCCCAAACCTACTGACCTTCAAGATACAGTACGAGGTTCATCTTTTCTTTTTCCTTCTGACCTTGGCCAGACAGGATGGCTGGAGGCACCGTATCAGTGCATGGGGGAGGGCCTCTTAGTGCTGTCACCATCATTTAAATATTGATCAGAGCATGCAGAGGGACTGTGTGATGGCTGCTGTGGGAGGTTAGTGAGCAGGATCCCTGTAGGCATTTCTCTGCTTCAGCGAGCAGAAGGAGCTCATGTAACCACTGGCTGCTCATGGGTCAGTGCCGCTATGCAAGACCAGCTTTGCACGGTGCTTGAGCTGTGAATCATCAAGCCCATGCAAGGAGACTGCTCTGAGCTGGGGAAGGGAAGTTCCAGCCTTCCACGTGCTTAGTGGGGCCACACTGATGAGGTGTGCAAGAACGCGGTGCAGACGGTGCTGGACCCGCTGCAGCCCAGCCCCATGCCTTGGCAGCACTCCCAGGCTCAGCTCCTTGTAAGCTCAGCATAGGCTTTTGGAGCCAGACCTGCGGCAGGTTTAACAGCTTGCAATGCAGATTGGGGATGTGTGTGTGTGTGCTCTGGTGCTCTCCCATAAGGCCTGATGTCTGTATTCTTCCTTGAGACTGCTCCTTCCGTCAGGACGTAGCTCAGGGGCGTGCAGCCTCTTCGCTGCTGTGCGTGCCCACAGGCTGCCGGGGCCGTGCAGCAGGACCTGTGGGTCTCAGCTAAGAGACAGCATGAGTTTGTAGACATGATGCTGCTTTGAGGTCCTGCTGAGTGCTCTCCTACTCAGGCCTGCACCCTGCTGCTGGGAAGAAGACAGTTAAAGAGAGGGTTGGCTGCATTGATGGTTTGCCAGCACCAGTCCTCTGAAGTGCCTTTGGGGAGACTGCCTTTTCTAGAGGAGGATTTTTGCTCTCATGGTGCCTTGCTATGGAGGCAGGTACAGCATGGCCAGGGCACTCTGCCAAGTGGGGTTTGCTGTCTGCACAGCTTGGAGATTCAGATTCCCCCTAAACCTGTTGCAGAGGAACTTGCCCAAAGCCCCCTGGCCCTCAGCTGCCCGTCCTGGAAAGGAATGATCTCCCAGTCGCTGCTCTTAGGTACCTCTTGCAGCAAGTAAAAGAAAAAAAGGAGGAAAATTAGGAGTATGAATAAAGGTGTTGACAGTTACTGCAGTGTTCTGGAATCTGTTTTTTGTGTCTCCCCTCACAGTGACTCCTGGTGCTGCATGACTGCTGTTGTGTACTTCAATTGAGCCATGGTGAAAAAAAAGCAGTTAGGCTTTAATTAGGGTCATGATTCACTTCAGGTATACAATCCTTTTAAAAAGTGACTTTTTGTAAAAGGTTCTGGGTTTGTTCCTTGCCTGCTCTGAAGCACACACAGGCGAGAGCAGTGCAGGAGAAGGCTGGGGGGGCGGTGGCAAACGTGCAGGAACCGCTGACAGCCGAAACAAGCCACTGCTTCACGCTCACTAGGGCTCCTGTCTGACAGGACAGTGAGAGCAGTTGGTGATGCTTATTAGGTATCCTCTTGCTCTCAAATATAAACTAAGTTTTGCACATAGGTTGCTGAGACATGTGAATACCTGGCTTGCAGCCCTTGAACTCCATCATGATAAATACAGAGATACAGCAGCCTGTTTGGGAGAAGCCACCCATTCAGTGTGGCCACAAGTCATATTTTTTGGCAACCTTTGCCCTGAACCATAAACTTGATTCTGTGGCATCTAGGAACAGTTGTCTGGAGTCCTGCAAAGCGTCCCAGCTCTGTGGAAGATTTGTACCACGGCTGGCTCACCCGCTAGCTGTGTGAAACATGCAGACCAGTGATTTTTCCACTGTAGCGTGAAGGATCTTTAAAAGCAATTGCAGAAAAACTTCACCTTTTTTGAGCTGTAACTTCATGGATACAATGCACTGCAAGTGGAATCCAGTTACTATTTTTTTAAAGGGTGCTTGACCTTTGCTGTGATTTGGGGATGAAAGCTTTAAAATACAAATAAAAAACATAGTGTGAAGAAATTGACCAAATAAGTAAGTTTCTTCTTTCCTACTGAACTGACAGCCTGGAGGTTTTAGGGCTCTGTCTGGAGAATAAAAGCAACTGCCACGCTGTTGCCTTAATGGGCATCACTCCCAACGTGATGTGGCCATATGGCACTAAGCATCCCTGGCTGGCTCAGGCGTGGGCGATGGCACCATTATCACTGTATGGGCTGTCTCGCCATCAGAGCTGCAGTCCAGCCTGCGGCAGTCTGTCTCTTCTGGTGCTGATGTTACAGACATCTGTCCATTGCAGAATGCTTTGGCGCCATGTATTTGAGTTGCATCACTTCCCCATGCGGTCCTCAGCCTGTCCCCTTAGAAACACAAATGCTCAAGATCCTATTGCTGAGCTGTTGGGACAGGTATTGTGTAAAAGCCAGGGCTGAGTGGAAAGGAAGTTATTAAGTCAAGAAACACAGGACCTGGCCTTTCCAGGGAGAAAATCATGTTGTTTTTAGTACAATCAGGAAGAAACTTTTATAAATGAAAAGAAAAACTAAATTTAGAAATCACAACAGCTGTAATAGAAACCAAATAAATGATGCAGAGGTGGTTATCTATAACTTCTTGGTGTTTGGTTTTGGTTTGTTTGTTTTTCTTTTTTCAAACAACGCACTGTAAGTCCTCAGCCAGCCCCTCTCATCTAAATGCCTGTCTCTTCATCTGTGTTTTTAAAAAAATAGTTGTAAATAGGCAGACTTGTGTAGCCAGCTTTCTCCAGGAGGAGACCGGGCTGTTGAAAGTTCAGCTAGAATATCCTTGTTCATAGATTGAAAAGGAAAAGCTGGTAGGGAAAAAGTGGGGAGCCAAGATGGAAAGAATAGAAACCCAGCTCTTTAAGGGGTCATTGCAGGTGCATCAGAGAGCAAACCCGCAGCTTCAGAGAGCTTGAGGGTGTTGTAGGGGGAATGCTGATGGGGAGAGGTGTCCCGGGAGCAGACTGGGTGCACACAGCTCCTGGAAAGGACTCTCACAGGCTGGGGGTCCGTCAGTGCTCAGGGCTTAGCAGAGACATCCGTGGTATAAGTCCAAATCATGGCCTCTGCTCTTGGACTCTGACAACTCTTGAGGTGAAAATAATGTGGCAGGCTGATGTTTTCAGCGTAGATTCAATTCTGATTATTGTTATTTTTTTAACTCGGGGACTGAGCAAGCCATGAGCAGGATGCTTGTGAAATGAAAGCTGCAGATTTGTGTTCACATCCCTTCAGTACCATCACCTTCATCAGGAACTGCCTGAACAGCATCATTCTTAAGGAGCTACTGAGCATGAAAATGTTTTCTTTTGGAAACAGGGATAATTATTACTTCATTTTCTTTTCTTATCAAGCTTGTCTATTCCTGGGGAATAAGCCTGTTTTTATCTGTTGCTAAACATCCAGGCACGGCCCGTGGTTTTCATTCAGCACACTAAGCAGTGAACGCGCATAATAATTACACAAAGGAGAGCTGACCAGGTGCTGTGTGGCTAAACTTTGGTGGCTATACAAGTAACAATTTACTTGCTTGAATTGCAGAATTGAGGCTCTTGCACTTTTAAAAATGCTCCTTAGGAAAGGATGGCCATTTTGCCCCCTTTCTAAATGTCGTTCCAGTGCCACAGCAAAGTATTTTTTCTTTAATTGCCAGGGTTCTCCACAATTTTTCCTTTTCAGCTTTGTTCAGGTTTCTGAGCTGAGACTTGGAGTAAGAGGTACAGCTGCTCTGTGTGCTCAGGTGACTGCCAGGGCATATTTGGTATGAAAGCATGGAGACTTTGAATGCATAGAAATTAACTTCTCTTAATTTTTTTGTTCTGGCTTACTAGTAAAATAACTATTTTTAATAAACCAACATTGTGTCAACAAGGCTATTGGCCAGATGACACGTTTAGCCAGGTTTAAAGTGCAGGTGTACTCTGTATAAGCAGTAAATGATGGCACATTAGCACAGTAGAAGTAATTTAAAAGTGGCCTCCCACATACTCACATGGCCAAATATTAGGGGTTAGGAGGGAATTGCTATAGTTCATTCCTAAGTGGCATAAAAGGACAGAACAAGCAGATAGAAAATGTCATATTAGCATAGTTGTTTTGCAAGTGTTAGTGTTAACAAAGGTCTTTTGACAAAGTCTATAGTAGATCATTTTTCCTAATAAAAGAAAATCAGAGTTGAAACTGCATCTTCATGGAACCAAGGGATTTTGTTTGCATATTAATCTTGCCTCTGAATGGTGGGCAGACGTTGTCTCCTTGAGAATGCTGTCCTAAGATACCCTTCACCATTTGCGGGGGGGTTGGATGGATATAAGACCAGAGAAAGCCTGGCCTGGGCAAAGCTGGAAGAAATGATCTTCAGATACTTTTTGTAGGAGGTATTTTGTTTGCAGCTTCAAGCTTAAAGAGCACAACGCTTGGTCTTGCCTGGCTATGAAACTTTTGTCAAAGCTCAGAAGAGACTTGGTAAAGTTACAGACATAACGAATGCTTGAATGATTCAGCCACCTCCTTGTGAACACTGTCTTTTCCATCTCCAAAGAAATACCATCTCTCGTTCATTCCACTAGGGATGCTTGGGTCTACACAGCTAGAATATTTTTAGTTGTGTCCCTACGATGGAAGTGGCAATCCTCCTGTAGCAGAAAGGAAAGGGCAAGGTGCTTGTAGGAATTCCCACAGGAATGCTTAAAACAGAATAAACACACATCTGAAGGCTCTTTGGGAGGAAGGCAAACTTTAAATGTCCAAGTTTTGAAGTACAGAGTGCATATGAACCTAGTTAAACACTGTGGGTTGAAACAATGCAGAAAAACCCAACCTGTAGGAGACATAAAAAAAAGGGGAAAAAAAGCTTGTGGAAGCCTGTTACTTGTGAAAGATTTTTAAATCAGAGGTGATATGCTCAACTTTATTCATTGAATGTGGGTAGGGGTAGGTGAAAACTAGAGGATATTAACAATAAGTAAAAAGCTTCTTGCTGTCGAAGGAGGGTGAGCTGCATACAGACTGGTTTGCTGGGAAGCAGGATTTTTTGAGCTGTGGTCCATAACCCATCCATAAGTGACCCCAGCATCAGCTATGAAAAGACTGAAAAGAAACAGTGCATTCTAAAGTGAAATCAAATAAATGCAAGAGAATCATTTAGGCTTATTTTGGTGTGAAAAATCACTATGGCAGCAGGGTGAGTAACAGCTGTTTATTGCTTCCTTCAGATCTAGCTTTGGTTATTCTTTAATTTAGAACAGTTTCAACTGCCAGCTGATGCACTCTGTCCACTGGTAATTCTTGGTCCCTTGGGCTTGGATCTAAACCAGAGCTGTGTTGACTGAAGTGGCCATTCCCATCTGCACCACTCTCCAAAGCCATCATGGTTCTGTGGTGTATGTTGCTGATATACAGTGTACTCTGGTCACATTTCTGTGGGGTAGAAAGAACTGGCTTATATTGATCTTCAAGGAATTTTATTGAACATTACCAAAATATTGTTTAGAGAAACAAGCAGCAATAGGGTAGATTTTATTAATTATTTCCCTTAAGATCCATTCAGGGATGCAATTCCTGCAGTTTCATTTTGTTTTTTGTCATGCCTTAGGGAATACTACAGTTAAAAACAAACACGATGCTCCTGATTATTAATTTACTTTATAATTAAAGTGAAGAATAAAGTACAAAACCAACCTAGTATACTTCAATTACAATTTCCTTCTCTCCACCAAAAGTTCTTAACAAAGATTATGTGTTTGAGAGTTGTTTTGCCTCTGGGACCTCTTCTTTGAAGGCATGAAGCCTAAAGTATATCACTTTCAAAATGACTAGAAAGACCCACCTTGGGGCACCCTGGGCTCTGTCTGTGTTAGCACATGATGTGGTGCAGCAAGAGCAGGTTTGGGGGTTTGTGTTTTGAACAAAAGATTTGAGGCAGAAACATCCACATCTCAATGGTATGTGGTCTGTGGGGATTTGCTTCAAGCAGATTGAATCCTAGGATTCAGCTGATCCCTGGGATTGAATGTCTCCCAACCTCACATCTGCCTTGGAGCTAGCTGAAGATCAGGTATTGACTTGGACCCATTTGTCTCCATTCATGGTGGGAGTACATGTGTGTACTAGCAGCGGAACCTCCTTTCTTCCTCGTTTGGCTGTATGTGGGAGAAATTTTGTCTTTAGAGTTTGTGAGGAGTTAAATGCTGCCTTTTGTCATCAATACTACATGAAGGTCAGTCTGCCCTGCCGTAGCACCATGACAGCCCTTTGAAGAGCTTCCAAGCAGCTCTACAAGCCGTGAGCTTGAGCAGTGAGTCTGAGCAGATGCCTCTCTGGCTGGGGGCTTGGGATTTCCCCCACAAGCTTGGTTTCAGCAGCTGAAATCGAGGGAATTTGATCTTTTATGGAGTTTAAAGTTTTAGCACTTTCAGATATCTCAGCAAACGAATGGAATTTTCCTTTTGTTCTTATGGGTTTTGTCTGAAGCTTTAGTTAATTATGAGGTAACATTCTATTTTGGACTGGATCTAGGCATGCTTACTTTTTGTGTAAGCAGTTTAGTTTTAAAAGTAATTTGAAGCTTGTTTGGAGGACCTTGGGCTTCATCTGTTTTCTTAGCAATTGTCAGAGAAGTAACTGGATTAAGTAAGATGGCAAAATGCAACCAGATAATTACCTGTGCATGGTCGCTGGTGTTCCGTATTTAAATGTCATAGGATTGCAGTATTATATTCCTGAACTGTATGGAGATGATGAAGTATCTTGCAATTGTATAAAATTGTGTTTGAATGAAAATATATGAAAACCAGCAGCTTGACAAATTTCCTACCTATTCAAGGAATTTACAAAGAGTGCATATATGTGTATATATATATAGCCTCTCCTGGCAATACTCATTTTTTGTACTTAATATATCAAAGCTGCAGAGCATTCATAGGAGGAGAATTTTTCCAATAATTAATTACATGAACTTAAAATAGAAGCATACTTTAATAAAGAATAAAGGGAAACAGTATCCATTTCCATTTTACAAATGAAGAATAGATTATAAACCCCAGACTTGTGTAGGTGTTTAACTCTTATGGGAATGGATACTTGATTATCTTTGATGGTCTCGGCCTCAGAAACTGTAATTTCTTTACTACCATAAACAATTCACCCCAAACTGTTATTAAAGGCTTAAGGAATGTGTAGTTAACTCATAGAAATATGTACATAAATTTTGCTGATTCATTGCACCGTAAAGCACATCCCTATTTATTATTATAAATGAATCTCTAATGTAGCTCATGCGAAGCCTAAATGAGTGCCATTCTTTTTCATTAGGTAGCTCTTTAAAATCGATAATGTTTTCTTTAAGGGAAAGCTTTGGCTGTTACTAATTTAAATCTCATTAACTTTTGCTTTTTTTTTTCCTAAGGTTCAATTGGAGCTACTTTTTTCATTTCGATTTGAAGCTGTAGGCTACATGTAATTCCATTTAAAAACCTAAGGTAGGCAGGAATAAGGTTGGGTTAACAGCTAAAAAATAAAAATATTTTGCATGCAGCATACATTTGTCATTTAGAAGTAAATGATATTCCTAGCACAAAGTTTTGAGATACATGGGTGTATGAGAAATCCTTTTGCAAAAACAGGTTTATTTACATGTATGTGCGGTGAAAGTTTGTGAATATTCTTGAGTCTCAGGGTTATAACCCCAGTCCCCTCTGTCCAAGCCTGTGTTTGCATGTCTGTTGGTTTGGGTCCAGTGGGACACCACTGTCATTCCTCCCATCCTTCAGGTGTGATATCTCTGGTCTCTGGAGTGACAAGACTATTCTCGAATATATGCAAATAGAAGCAAAGAAGTGCAGGGTCCTGCTGAGTAGATTCCTCTCTTCTAACAGGAATCTGCTACCCAGAGCAGCAATCCAGTAGCAACCAGGCTATTAGTGATGCTTTTTCTTATCTCAAGTTTGTAGCTCATTAATGAGGTTGTATTTGCTTATCTTTTGTACTGAAGACACACTGATCAGTCCCAGGGAAGGGGGAAAAAAAATCCACTTCTTATCATTTTGATGACATGCTTTGGAATATTTAATAATAAACAATAGCAAAAAGTTACATTGTAAAGATATATGCAGCCCTGGGCAGTCTGGAGATTGAAAATTTAGCACAGTTTTTCAAAATTGTGGTTGGATGGAAGGGTTCTGGCACCATGTTACACACTGCACATCAAAATTAACACATTACAAGCAGTGGTTATTTTCAGTTATGTAAAATCAAATGAGTCTTTAGAGAGATTAAAATGAGATTTGTAATGGCTTAGCAGAATTCCTAAAATTGACAACTTGACACAACGTGATTTCAGATTATGTGAAATCTGGCATGAGGATATTTATATTTCTGTTTGCAAAGATTCTATTCAAAGTCATCATGATGGAAATATTTACAACAAAGGCATAATAATGTTTTTAATATGCAAATCATTCTAATTGCATTTCTTACGCTGTCAGCCTCACAGTGAAATACCATTTATTTCACTAGTGACACATGAAAAAATATGATTACATTTGTGATACTCTTATTTTTAACAGATGTACAACAGTGTGTTCATCTTTGAAGAACTTTTCTTTATGAGCAATTTCTTTACATAGTTTGTATGATGTCTGCATCTCTTTATTTCTGATTCATACCCCTGGTTCTAACACGCTCTCTGTTTTGTCCTCCTTCCCGTTTCTCAAAGAGAGATTGCTGTGGGGATGTGCTCCCAGGAGTGTTGGCACCCAGCGCTATAGGGTGCACTGGCCTCCATGGGAGCTGAACACCATCAGGACCCCTGAGGTTGGACCTTACGTCTTATGAAAACAAGACTGATTTGTTGCCATTAAATTCTGCTGTAACCTTTGCGAGAACCAATTCAAAGTGCCTTTTATTGTGCTCTGGGAACACGTGTTTTACTGTCAGAAACCTCTCCCTTCACTTCCCTCTCTGTAGCCCAAAATCCCTGCCCTCAGGTCACACGCCTCCTGTGTGCTTTTTCCCCTCCAGCTGGGAACAGTCGTTTCCCTCTTCCTTCAGATCTAGAGCTGGACAGATGACAGTTCTGTCATCTGAACTGAAAAATCTGTCATCATGAATTGAAAAAATAATAAAGTCAAAATAATAATAAAAAATTTACTATGTTGAATTAAATAGAATACTTTTAGTTGGGAATGCATCCACTCACAACACTGTTGAAATTAATCCTCCTCTCCCCCCCCATCTTCCCCACTGAAACACTCTTTGCTGAATTCAACTTGCAGGCAGCAGGGGTGGTGAGGCAGGGACAGGGGACCAGGGGCAGGAGTCACCATTCCTGGAGGGGTTTAAAAGGTGTTTAGACAAGGTTTTTAGGGACATGATTTAGTGTTAGGTTAGGTTATGGTTGAACTTGATGATCCTGAGGGTCTCTTCCAACTGAAATGATTCTGTGACATTCGAAGGCAGGCAACTGGTGCCAGGGGCTCCCCGGCTCTCCTCCTGCATCCCGCATCCCAACCCCTGCCTTTGATTGTCCTCAGCCTGGAGCTCGAAGGTCTCTCCATCTTCCCATCCCCCTTTTTGGGCGCTGCTTGGTGAAACATGCAGCAGCTGCATGTTTTGCAGAGTGAGTTGAGGCCTTCAAGGATGACAGGAGCCCCATGAATAAAACACAGACCTGTTTGTTTTGTGCCATTCTGAGCAAATGATGTATTAGTAATGAAGGATTCAGTTAGTCACTTTTGCTTACTAATAAATGAAATGCTCCTGCCATCAGTTTTGTTTCTGGCTCATGAGGAAAAGGCCGTACAATGGGCTGGTGTGGGGTCTGTCTGCTTTATGATGGTTCTTATTTAAAGATAAATAGTTGCTGCTCTGCAGCTTGAAGCAGTGCCAGTTCCTGTGGGGTTTCAGATGGCTGTTGCCCCTGGTCGGAGTCTCTTGAGTCAAGACTTTGGAAAATGACCGGAAAGCGGATTAAGCCGTCGAGAACGTGCCTATGTGGGGAGCTGCAGCCCTGGTGGTGACAAGAATGGCGCCTTTCCCCCACTGTGGGGCTGTCACCAGAGCTGGGGCTGGGGAGGAGTGAAGCCCTGGGAACAGGGGACTGGTGACAGGGCGTGCTCAGGGCCACCGCTTGTAGCTGGTCTGGAAGCAGGTTGGGATTTTCGGGGATCTGGCAGATGGGGGAGCTGCCATCACAGCCCCTTTTCAGACTGTGCCTGAGAAATGGCAGTGTACGTGGTCCCATAAATGTGGCCCTTGTTTTTACTTGAGTTTTCATTATTGGGGTTGCGGAGCTGCTGGTGGATGAAGTGCTGGAGGATGTTGCTATAGGCAGGTTTTAGAAAATATAAATGTTAATGGTAAAGGTGTACCTAAACAAATGGTGTACCTAAACCAACGCTGTGTTATAGAGCACAGTACTGCATTACTCCTTGCTGCTTAAGAACAATGTTTACTGTTTAAAAATATCTCATTTGGAACACACTTTGTAATTCATCACTTACAGACATATTTTAACCAAATAACCCTCTACCACTTCTATGCATAGTTGTACTATAAAAGCAAGTATCATTTTGATTTGTGAGTGTTCATTTTACTGAAACAAAATTCTGTATGTTCTGCAAGTCAGGAGAGTTTCCTATTTAAATTCTACTGCATATGTACAGCTAATGAATTAAAATGAGAGGAGGAATTACAACCTAGGTTAGAGCATGGATTGCAACCTTTTCAAACAGAAGTGCACCTGTTGTGCAAGTAGAGATAGTAATTGGCTCACTGCAGCTGAAATTATCTGTGCCAGATAACAGGAGGAATGGTATAGCAATTGTAAAATGGTAAGCATGTCTAGATATCCAAATGTAAATGTGTAGAGACAAAGCCAGTAACCAGAGCTGGGTATTTGTTGCAAGTAAATACAGATGAACTTGACTTGTTCCTTTCTATTCATGAGCATGTCCTGATTTAAAGTTGTTTTTTCTCTCTTTTTTTTTTTTTTTTTTGACATTGCAATGTCTTCATCAAGTACTTTGCAAATGTCCAAGGCCCAAAACATTCCTTCTACCTTGTGTGTTTATGATGGGCAACTAGTTTTGTAAAGCATTTGGTAATCTTCTGGTGGACTGACAACATTTTTGTAAGCCAGAAACAAAATCATTATTGAGTAGGGAGAGAGCGTGCACACCCACATATGGGCATTCTGCAAAAGGCTCCCTTTATTTGTCTGCAAAGTGTGACTGGCAAGAACTGTGTTGGTGGTAGAACCAAGTCTTTGGGGTCAGGGAGGTTGGAAGAGGCCTGCGGAGGCCCAGAGCCTGGGCTCCTGCTCTGAGCCTGGCATGGTCGGCTGTGCGGGCAAGGCAGGTGCATTCGTGAGGCACGAGCTGCCCATGGTAAACGGGGAATTGGGAGTGCCAGAAATGTCCATGCTGAGGTGCCCTGTGAATAATTGCTTAAACCTTGCACAAATGTTATGTCACTCATCTATAGGAATAACTGACTCCTGCTTTCCTCTTGTGGTGGGGTGGGATACTGTCCCTGGGCTCTCCTGGTAGTGTCCTTGCTCTCTTCTGTCAAGCAGTCTTCCTCTGCCAGAAGTGAGATGTAGCAAGAGCCCTGACAGCAGAGCTGTGCCACTTAAGGATTCCTTTCTGCAGACAGTAGGAGAAATGAATTTAGCCTGGTGTATTCAGCAGGGAGTCTGTGTTCCTAACCCAATCCAAACTCAAGAGGACTGTGCCCTCAAAGCAGATAATCCAACTCAAACTATCCACACACTTGAAAAACAGATGAAAAATAAAATAATCTTGTGCATGTACACCAGTCCCTTTGCCCCACAGGGACCAGAAAGTTAATAGAGTTTCATTCTCTTTAATTTAAAATTCTTATTATTCACAGCTCTTTCCTACAATTCCCTGGTGGGAATAACAAGCACTGGATATAGAGTTTCCTAATTGTGTGATTACTTGAGACTGCAACTACCTGATTTGGGATCTAGTTTCCATTTACTTTACCTTCAGTAACTTTATTCAAAGGGACTAGTGAAAAGACACTCATCAATTATTGAAATGAATCCAGCTTTGTTCCCAGAATTTGCATGGTGCTAAAGACTTGAAAAGAGAAGTGTGTGAAAGTCTCCGTGGGTTAATATGGTTGGCTGGAGAATATTAAAACCTTCTCGGAGAGTGTCCTTAAAGAGCTTGTGTATAGTCAACACCACTTAAAATATTAATTGCATATACCTTCAGGTATAAAATATTTCTGATGTGTTGCTCCTTACCCAAAATCTTCTTAAGATAAATTTTTTATTTATAAATGCAATGGAATATTTTCAGTCTGTTTTACTTGTTACTTAAATGAGTTCTTATTCTCCCTTTTCCTAGATATGGACTCTTCTTGTTTTCTTTTTGTATCTAATTTGCACCAGAGAAGTATCAGATATGCTGGAAAATCTCTATTTGTGCTTTTCCATCATTAATTGACTTCCTCGGGAATCCAAAGAGCTAATAAAAATGGCAATATTCGTTGTGGAAGATGTTAAAAAAAAATATTTTTCGCTCTTCTGGAGCTTAGAGAGTGGAAGTATTTTTATTTACTCGATTTTCTGGGCACTATGTGAAAAAAAACATATTTGGGTTCAGATGGGTTTCAGAGCTGGGTGAACAGCTAATTTACAGTCTTTATTGAGTTCATACCTGTGTTTGCACTGATTTGTTGGTTGCCTTAGTGTGTTTATGGAATTTAACTTTTAGTATATAATGGGAAAGTGTTGTTACTTGTTCAGTCCAAGAAACAGATGAAATGTCATGTGACTTATCTGGCCACTCCAATCTACAGCAACATGCTTTTTGTTTGAAATAATGTTCCCTTACTAGTGGGATAAAGAAAAAAGGAAGATGTACTAATGTAATGATATTATTTCATGGCTGATTTTGAAGAAATGGAGATTCATTTATAGATCCACAAGCAAGAAGTTTGGGTAACTTGTTCGCTGTGGATGACCCACTTGGCTTTACTTCTGTGGGAGCAAACATGGAGGCTGGGCAGAGGCAGGACCTTTGTAAATGAACTTTCCCGCAACTCTTCCAACTCTGCCCGCCCAGCGCGGAGGGAATGGGGCTGAGCAGGCAGGACAGGCTGGGGCACAGTTCTTGAACCCATGTCTGGGCTTCATAAATACACAAAAGCACAATGCCATGAAGTACGATTTCTTTACTTGTCATGTCCTGGCTCTACTGCTGTTGAGTTCCAAGGTGCCTTTTACATTGTTTTCTAATGTGGTGACAGCCATGGGGAATTAAGGCATTACACTGAACGTTTAAAACAAAACCACTTTATAAGTTCCAATTTCTGCACTGTTTACTTCAACACAGATTCTTTAAAAACCTGCCCAATATTGAAGTGATTAGGAGATCAAGGTCACCAAACACTCATTTTTAGGGTAAATATACTGCATTTTAAACAGTTGCTTTAGTGCCCTCCTGTTTTCTTTCTCTGTGCTCAGCAGAGCAATCTGCTCGAAGCAAGAGCACAGCTTTGGAAGGGCACTTCAGTTCAGGTCCATCTGTCTGCAGCAACATCCGACTTGGAAAAGGTAGCAAAGAGTATGATGACACCAGAGATTTCCTTTCTGTCACAGAATGTGTTTCAGAGCTCCCTGTCTCCAGCAAAATCTTACCTGCCAGCTGCGATTTGCTCTTCTCTCCATCACCAAGCAGTCCAGGGAGTCCCTGTGATAAGGTGCCATCTGAAAAGCTGGCTCTGACAAGTGCTACAGGATGAAATGCTCCTGTCCAGTAACTTTTACTGACGCTACTTTAGTGTTTTTGTTCTTCAAGTATAATTTCTAAGTCTTGACCTCATTAATAGGCCATCGCTCCAGGAAGCTGAGAACTTGTTCAGGGTTCAAGCTGTTTTTTTCACTCCCTAGAGAATTTTACACATTGGTGATCTAGTGTGTTCTTTCTTTTGCATTTTCAATATAAGACTAAAGTGCTTCTGGCTCTGTATGCATATGTAAGTCAGGACAGAGCAATCCATTGTTATTTGGACCTCTGGCAGTATGTATTTACAGTTTGTTTGACTTCAAAGGAAATTATGAGTGTTCAGCTGGAATATTTGACATTTGAGTTGGGTCGTTTAGCTGTGGATCATAAGAAAAGCTGGGGAAAAAATCCTCAGACACATACAAGTCTTAAAAACCTTTTAGTCCATGTTACATAAATTTGAAGCTTTGATAAAAATTTGGAAAAAATCAGCTAATGTATAAGGATAAGTGAATGCGTTTTGCCTTATTTATGAGCTAGATTTGGAGAAATATTTGTATGTTGCTAAATCTAATGAAGTTGGGTGGGTATTTTGTGGAGGTGTTTTGTTTGTTTGTTTGTTTTATTCATCATAATTTGTTTTAGGAATTTTGGAATATTTGCACTTTCACATGTCTTGAAAGTCTCAAACCTTTTCACCAGTAGGTTTGAATAGTCTAAATCTTGCTAGAAAACATTCAGAAAATGAAGATCAGAGTAGAGAAACTACAAAGTTTGTGAGTGATCCTCTTCGTAAATGTTGTATTTCTACAGCAAAATAGACTTGGCTGATGATTGCTGAATCTAGATGCTGCTGTGATAGAAATGAATTATTTAGATAAAGTTGTTAGCAGAGTAGTAGGAGAAACATTGCAAAATTCACCCAGCTTGAATTATCATAAACTTTTTTTTTTTTTTCTCAAGATCAAAAGTGGTTTTCTAAATAGTTTTCATCTCTAACAGATATATTTTTTTTATTTACTATGTCCCTCGTGGGACAAATATTTCTTTTTTTGTTTGTAAAATGCAGTTAAAAAAATGAGCACATTCAGAGTCAAAAACTAGTGTTCACTTGACTCGAAGGGCGAAGCTGTAACTCACAGAGAAGAAACATCGCAGACACTTTACCTGAACATCCTTCTCCTTTCCTGCCCATTTGCCATTCGAGCTGGGCTGTCCTGCTGCTGGAGAAGGCCGCCCTCCTTTGCAGTGCTGCCAGCAGAGGCTTTTCCTCCTCCCCTTTAAAACCAGGTACCTGACTCTCCATGTCAGAGATGAAGTGGGTTTTTATTAATTATTATGAGAGTGTCCTTTGACCATCTGGTTTGGTAAGTCCACTAAGCTAAGGGAGCTCTACAAACAAAGATCTTACCTTGCTTTGGAGGTGACATCTGTGATTTTGAAGAGTGCACAAAGTCTGTCTTGTCTGAAATGTGTTCTCTGACCAACAAATGTATCTCTGGATATTGGAGTATTTAAAGAGTCACAGACAGGGGTAGGGGCTGCTGGTTGCTGTCAGTTTTCAGGAGGCTCAGCTCCCTGACTTGGTTCACGGTGCGAGGAGCGAGGAAGGGCTCTGGGAGGAGGTCCAGTGCCAGGGGACCCCGTGCTGGGCTCAGCCGACAGACAGGTCTCATATGGCAGCGCCGGGCTGTGATGAGATGCTGCCAGGGCTCTGTGAGCACCGTAGCACAATTAGCGTCGGGCAGCCAGAAAGCCAGAGATGTGAAACCAATTACGTGTGCTGAGCCTGATCTAACACCCTGACCCTTTGTGAAGATCTTGTCCAACCAAAGCTATTACAGGCATTACTGTGTTTGCTCAAATGTAGGGTCTCTTTTCTCCAGAATCAACATCTGAAAATACCAAGTTGCCTGAAATTCATGGGCTATAACTGATTTCTCCCCTTTAAGAGTCTGAAAAATTTCCATCCCTGTTTGAACTTCCTTAATGGAGTGCATCTGTCATTGCTGCATGTCTGCAAGCCCCAAGCATGATGGACATCAGTTCCTGGAATCTCCTGTTCTGTAGCTAATGTAGAAATAAAAACATAGTTCCTGTATCAGAGGATTTTTTTTTCTTCTGACTATGTATTTACAGTCACAAGCATTACTTGCCTTGCGGAGCAATAAATTTAATACATTAGCTAGTTTATTTTTTTATTATTATTATTTACTTGTAGATTATTTCAATTTAAACTTAGATTTTCAGGTAACAAGGTAGGCAAACATGTTTAACAATGCCATGATATAAATTGCTGTAGGTGACAGATCCCTGCAAAAATTATTACAGGCAGATTCACAATGCAAAAAATTATTTATATGACAGCCAGCAGAAAGACAAATTACTCAGAGACTATGTACATGCTCTTCTATAATTGCTCATAAATTATTATGGTTCATTTTAAAATGCATCTAGACTCCCTAGACAAATAGATTTATTTAGAATAACAGGAAATTACCAGGAAATGTTGGGGAAGGAGGTGCAGTACACACTTTGGGTGACTGCTGACATTAAAGTACAGTGACTTATTGTCAGCCAACTTAATCTGTGATTTGCTTAACAATTTTGAAACCTTCATTTTCAATTCACCATCTCCTCAGGTTGCATTAGCCTGGATAGAGAACTGGGAAGGGCCCAGTGGGGCGCACTGTGATTAACTGCTGCTGCATTTCCCTGCCTGTGGGGGACACATCAGGACTCTCTCCTGCACCCTTGTAGGGCTTTTGGGTACCTGAACACTGTCATGTTCTACCAAATCGGATTGAATTTAGTCATTTGGGTCAGAAGTTATGCTAATGGGGTGGGGGGACTGACAGATTGGTGGGCAAACCTCTTTTCCTTAGGAAGCTGCGCTAAAAATGGGACAACGTTTTCCATATCCTCACAATGCTCCAAATTTCAGAAAATATTTCAAATAACTGTCTTTATTGAAAGTTTCTAAAATACACCCACAATAGATAGGATTTAATTTGAATGGGCTTTCAATCAGGCACTTATTAAGGATTAGCTGATTATTGGGTAGTAGAGAAAAGATATACATGCATTTATTATATAATAAGTGCCTCTCTCTAATGCTATTATTTTTCTCTTTTCACGACTCTGATTATACTACATATTGAGAGCCAGGCCAACAAAAATGACAGCAAACTTTGTTCTGGATAATGGAGTGCTAAACTGCACCTAAGCAGCTCCAGCCATTTGTACTGACAGCTTGTAGAGTACTCCGAACACATCTAACAATGCTTACGCTCCAGTGACTGACAGCGCGGCAAGAGGAAGAATTCCAGCTTCCACGTGAGCGCGGGAGCCTGACCTAGATTTTAGCCTCTACAGCTTCATGAGGGGAAACATTCTGACTCTGTATTTAACAAGAAAAAAAGAGCAAGGGGAAAAAGTAATTTTCTGTTTGATTAGTCTTTCTTGAGTAACTATGATTTAGTTGAGGCGCTCTGTGAGACTTCTCCCCTCCGCAGATGTCATTCCCTGATAATGAATGGTTACGGGGTTCCCGGGTGCAGTCCTGTCTGTAATTCCCCCCTCCGGCAGGCAGCCTGCCTGCACCTTCCACCTCCGCCGCGCTCCCTGTGTTGGGCTCAGCCTCACCGCTGGCTGCTGGAATTCTTCCCTTTGGATGCTGTTAATGGGAAGAAGGTCTCTAGCGCTAATCTTCTTTTCTTTCTTTTCTTCTCCCGAGGTGCAGGTGCTGAGCTGGGGTCAGGTCACCGTGGCCGGTGTCCCCACGGGCACACTGGCATGGCCAGGGCTGCACCAGCCCCACAGGCTGACTGGAGCTGGAGATGAGTTTAGCTGCTCTAATGACATGGCTGTAAATTACCATTTGAATATCTTTTGTCTCTTCCACTGTGCTTTATATACTCCAGCAGCTGTAATTTTGAAAACAAAGTAGTAGAGAAGCGCGTACTAGAAGGGAGAAGAAATTCTCAAATTAAAGTGGAAGATGAGGCAGATTGAATGACACTGAAGGATGCTTAATGTTTGTTTGAGCTGTGCTTTGGCAAGTTGTTTGGTGTGGATGTAGGAGAAATTTTATTGGAAACAGAGGCATTTTCAGTTTCCAAAGCTGCATTTCCATATTGGGTCAGTACCTATTTCTGTAACTCTTCCTAACTGCGACTCAGCTTGGTGAAATAAATGACAAACTGGCACCTTTCTGCTTGACCCACAAGCTTTCCATGTGTGTCTGAATTTCAGTTCTTTTTTACTGTGATTTAACTTTGCTGAACCAGCGCGGGTTTGGAAGCATTAGATGGCATGACAGGATTAGATTGACAGAAGATTGACAGAATTAATTAGATCAGCTGAATTAGTTTGGCTGTGAATTCCAGGTCTAGGCATCCCTATTCATTTCAGCTTATGCCCTCTCTTAGACTTTTGTGACTTTGCTAAAGCAGAGGAGGAAGGTGCCTCTGAGATTATCTGTGTGTCCTGGGGAACAGGATGAGCCATCTGGAGAGCTCAGCATTGCCCTTCACATCTCTTGCTGAGAGCCCAGCCTAAAATGCAGGGCTTAAAAAAACCACAGAGTTTTTGTGAGGAAGCTCTATATGGAGTGCATTGGTACTCGCTCGATGTAAATACCCTCAAAGCCACCTATAGAAAATAATTTTCTATATTTATGATGTCAGAACCAGGCTTAAATGTAAAAGTGGATTGGATGGGTTTGTAGGACCGGGAGATTTGGATTCTTTTTTCCAGCTCTGCTGCTGGTTGCCCATGTGTGTATAACACCATCACAGAGAGAGGTGAATGGGGTCCTGGCAAGAGAATGGTTGAGGTGCAGTGTGCAGCTTTGGTCATGGTGAAGCGTGTTTTAGACCTGGAGGGAATGCACTGACAACAAATACTTCCAGATGTGATTTTCAGGTAACGATTATCCAAACTCGTCCTATTCTCTGTGGTACTAAGCTGTGAAAGGGAGAACACAGAGGAAGAGGTGATACTGCAGCAGTGAAGAAAAGGAGAAGTGCATTAAAATGATGTATAACATAACCACATTTATTTAAGAATGTATCCAATATCAAATGGCAAATTTAAACAATGCAAAAACTACAATTACTTTTGTACCAACCTAGTACATTAGAAGTATAAGTTTTGAGTAAAAGATTTTCTTTCCTTCTTGAGCCTATGTTAGTTTGTTTTTCAGGTAAAGTTTGTTTTCCAACAAGCTGGTACATGGAAGTTTATGTTTTGGAAATGTATGAAAGTGGTCAGTGTCAAGAGCTTTAAAATATGGTCGCAATACAATTAAAGCTGATTTATTCCAGTGAGGAAATTAAAACCTTCCATTTACCACTGTTAGTTCTGAAAGATTCAAGAGAAGCCTGAAAAAATGGTAGACAGAATTTTAAGGCAGTAAAAGGCACTAAAGGACTAAATCTGATATTCTGTCACATACAGAAATTTTGGATCACTACATTTGTTTAGGAAGTAAATAAAAAAATCACTTAATGAGTGAATACTATTGAAGATATATATGAATTGTAGAGTGTATGAGAATATTTAAGACTTAGAACCTGAAAAATTATACTGTAAATGTAGAAGAGGCAACTTGAACCTTACGTGGTTGAATTTGGGGTGGCTACAGCAAGGGTAAAGATGCTCCACTTACATACAGCTAGGTATGATCAACAAATTCTAAAAGCTATACATTTCATCAAGTCTATTGATTTTACGTTGTGTATTTGTCTATTGATGACCTGCCTTTGCAGACTTTTTCTTTGGTTGCATTATTGGTTGACTTCCAGGTTTACAGTTTTTCCAGCAATAAAAAGATTGAATTAAAAGGTCTCTGATATGTGTTATGGAGGTACATGTTCTGTATGCATGTTCTGTGATTATATTGTAACTAAGGTGATTTAAAATAATGGGAGAAAAAATTGTAAGGCATAATCTTATATTAAAACTGGCTGACATGTTTGTTTTTAAATGGAGATACCAAGAAAACTGTTGCAAAAGTTTTTGCTGAACAGAGAATCAAAACGTCCCTTTTAATATTTGTGTGATTCCTGTATTAAGCTTGATTGCATAGGTAGCATGTGGTACTTTTATTCTGTTGTATATAATATGTATCTTTACAGTTTGAGTGGGCTGCAGGAAAAAAATGCTGTGTGGAACTGCCTTGAAAAGAAAATGATAAATGTCACATCTGATATTTATTTTTTTATGTAACGTAATTAGCACAGGTGGATGGAAGTGTTTTAAGAGATAAGACTTGGATCAGATGCCAATGTATATTTTCTTCCAGCAAGGAATTAGAGTTGAAAACTGGTTTACTGGAGCAAGTAGTTAAGGAGAAAACACTTTATTTATTAAAGAATCAATATTTTGGGAATGAAAATAATGGTATTCTAAAGAAATGGAATTAAGCAGGCCCAATGTGGTCTATATGTTGCATGCACATTCTTGGCAATGCTAGGTTAACAGCTGGACTTGATGATCTTAAAGGTCTTTTACAACCTAAATGATTCAATGATTTACATGTAACTAAAGAAGGTGTACAAAACCCTTTAATTGCCGATAGCTGCTTCAGGTTTTTCACATTGTTACGAAACAAAAGTTCTTTTGTTTTAATTAATTGCACTTCATTTCACAAGCTGCCTTTCACTATCTTTAAAAATATATCTGTATCTAATATTTCTTTATTATTGTTTCGTTTCAGTTGATGGTTGCATTGACTGGTCAGTGGATCTCAAGACATACATGGCTTTGGCAGGTGAACCAGTCCGAGTGAAATGTGCCCTTTTCTACAGCTATATCAGAACTAATTATAGCATGGCCCAAAGCACAGGTCTTAGGCTTATGTGGTACAAAAACAAAGGAGATTTAGAAGAACCCATTATATTTTCTGAAGTTAGGATGAGCAAGGATGAAGATTCAATTTGGTTTCATTCGGTTGAGTTGCGAGACAGTGGTTTCTACACATGCGTTCTAAGGTGGGTATTGTGTTAAAGTCTAACTATAAGAATGTATAGATTGTCTTGGTTAAAAAAAATATTTAAATTTAGCTCTCAGGATTAAGATATTATTCCAGTTAATATATACTCATTATTTTTATTCTCGTAATTATATATGCCACATAATGCTTTGTCTCAAAATTTGTTTCCCTAGTAATTAAACACATGCTTTCACTTAATTTTTTTTAAGTCCAACATTTACAAATTCTGAACTTGCCATAAAACTTCAGAACCGGATGCTTCTTAAATCATTAAGTATTTTGCCAAAGTAATGCTCTTTTTCAAATGCTCTAAGTTATTAAAGAGTTAGATACAGTTTGAATTATTCTGATGGGGTTAGGCCATGGAGAGTTACTGTTCTGTCTGGTTTGATGAAATGTTTATTTTGATACACAATTATGATTTGTCATAAATTTAAGCAGACCTTGTTTGGTAAGGCACTGAAATTAGTGTCTCAGAATTATTTTGGAACTGTTGGATGAGCCTTAAATTAAGCATGTGCTGGAGCTCATGATTTCCATCATGTGGATGTTGATGTCAGCTCTGTGCCTAAAATGAGAAGATAAAACGAAGGACTCTCTAAGAATAGATGAATCAATGTCCCTTAAATGATCCAGTTTTGAATTTAAAACAGTTTACAGACACTTCATATGATGCAGTTCTAAACTGTTTGGTTTAAGAGAATGAAGCGTGCTTCATCCTTGTCTGCTGTTCCATACTGAAATTGTACACAACTTAGATGAATTTAATATCAAATATTTGCAGCAAAGTAACAGCGCTGTTCAGAGCCCAGAATTTGTTCTCTCGCTATGTCTGTTAAGTCTTGCTGCCTTGGCTCAACTGCCTCAGTTTGTTTTAATCCTGAAGAACTGAAATCAAAGGTGGTGCTGTGGTACATAGTGGTTTGTACTGGGAACCAATGTCCAGTTTAAATATCAGATGCATTTGCCAAACTCACTAATAAGTTGCCGCCTTTGGAGTTAATTGTTCTTTTATTAGCTGCTGTGGCACAGTTTTGATGTAATGTGAACTCTGTGATTTTTAAATGTTTTGTGTTTACATGTTTCAAGGGAGCTGTACTTCTTCCATGAGAAGTCACTGTTGTGATAATCAACTTAATAGTTTAATACTCAGGAAATATTAATGCAAATACTTTGTGAACAAAGGAGAATTGATCTTGGATCAAATTCTGGGACATACTTTTTCTGATAAATTTCAAAGCTCTCTGCTCATTTACATGGCAAAGTAATTTTGTTAATAAAAGGGAAAGTTCTTATATAATTCATGCATTCTCCTCGTTTTCGGATAAAAACTACGTGGCATGCTTCTTGCAAGGCATTACACAGCAACAAGACCTTCCTTGTTGGTTATGCAGTTTCCCTGTTATGGCTAGAACTTTCTTACATAATATGGATATTTTTGTCTTTTTCGGATTTGTTAGAGTGCAGAATATTATATATAGTGGTTACAGATAACAGACTGTATTTCTTTCTTTACTGAATTAATTTTTCTTCCAAAAATTTGGTAATGTATGCTTGCTGTTGTTTATGAAATAATAGGTGGCTTCAAATAGCTGAGGAAACAGCAGTAGTAGTTTAATTTCATTAAAATTGGGCTAGATGTAATGTCTGGAAATATGATCACACTTTTGTGGTAGACTATTCACAATATTAGGCATGTAATTTCAGCTTAATTAATCCATTTTTTGGAGGGGGATAAACAGCTGTTTGTGTTTCAGTCACTAACTAGGATCACCTGTTTTGTGAGAATGAAGAGGTCACATGAGAGCAGCGATTCTAGAATAAGATTTCATAGAAACATTAAGGTTTATGTTACAAATGCTTTCTTTTGTAGACTGAACGAGTACAGAAAACGTAATGCAGTGGAAATGAGGAGGAAACTGTCCATCAGTGTGCAACACTGGGTTTAGGGTTACATGCACAACTGAGTCTTTTGTTTCGGTAGCTGAATGAGAAAAAACAAGGAGGAAAGTGCTTTCGGCTCTAAGATAAATGTAAAACTTTTGTCGTTTTTCTTGACAAAGAAGTTTTCATTTGGGTCTGCAAATGCAATTCAAAATTGAATTGATGTCTTTCTAGCCACTCATCAATGGCGTGGGAAGCCGGGGTGCAATTCCTTGTGCTGCTCAAAGGGTGAAAACCCACATTTGCGTGTCCCGGTGGCCGGTGTGTGTTGCAGTCAACCACTTCAAGTCTCTTGCCTTAGAACTGTTCTTTCTGAAGTCCATGTTTGTCTGTGCAAAAGGTTGCGTGGGGTCAGAATGGTTGGATGTGATGCTGAGGCTGAGTGGGGACAAGAGGTCCTTGTCCCAGAAGAAGTTCATGGCTTGAAAGGATGGGCACACGCTCGCGCTGGGGAGATCTTCTCCAATGGAAGGGAATTGAACACCAAGGGGTTTTAGCAAGTCATACATGAAGGTTGTGACAGGCAATAGTGAGAGCTGTGCTAATTGACCCTCCCCTGACGTGTTACTTTTTTTCCCACTCAAAATGAGAAAACTGTATGGGGAAAATGGCACTTGCACTTTTGACTCATTTCACTGAATTTCCTATTTGTTGAAAAGCTTCTTCACAACTCAAAAAAAACCCCAACAAACAAACAAAAAAATAAGCCCTGTTTTTCAAGAAGCTGCACTTTCTGGTTGCTCCCGGGTGCTTGTAGGATCAAGGGGTGAGTATCTTTAAAGCAATTGGAAAGAATTTTTCAGAAGCTGCTTCAGAAGGGTAGATATGAGCCGATGTGACAGTGATTTGGAGATGGGTAAAAATTAAATATGTCAGTGAAGTCTTTCTTATACAGAATTGTCATTTCAATAATAATAGTATCTGTTTTGTAAATGAACCTGTAATACCGAATATAATTAAGGAATATTAGAGCAGCATAAATGAAAAAGATTGCTTCTCCAGGCTGAAGAGTTCTGATACCATAATTTAAGTATTGCCTCTCCTTTATTAACCAGTTAGACATTGTTACATAGGCAGATGTGAGTATGTGTGTATAATAGGAACTGATTTTTGCATTAAAACTTCTCTCTTCTCACAATACATTTTGACATTGAGCTGACTCTTGGATGCAAACCAAACGGTGGTATTTTTCTCCAGTGTTAAGCATGGCTGTTACATGTTAAGGAGTCCTGATTCTGCAGGGGCTTTTAAAAGAGGGCAGAGTTGAGCTGTGTCAGCTAATCCCCACGAATCCCATGCATCTACTTTGTTTTCAGGTGCCTTTTCTGTGCCAAATCAAGGATATTACAACAAGATCCAGTGATGTTCAAAAGGGATCTTGACTAATGGATAGATGTGCGTTTCATTACAATTCCCAGATAAAGGCTGGGACATTTGTGTTGTGACTTTACTGCCCAATATGGAAATGCTGCATTTGGGAAGGCTGTGCAGTTACAGTCCCTGGATATGCCATTAATCTTCTAGCACCCACCAATGCTGCCTTCAGATAAAGCTGTCAGCGCTTCTGTTACAGAGGGCTGGTGTTCTGGGATTTTCACATCAGCACTCTGGATCGAAGCATCTTCACTGAAGGATTCAGAGGTGACAACACCAAAACCAAACATGGAAACTAAAATAGATCTAAGCGCATGGGGTGGCCCTAAAGTTCTGAGTATATAAAACAGTAATTTGCCAGATTATGTGCTGCCTTTGCTCTCTGAACAAATACACTGTTTTTCCTGTGTTAAAAGCCTCTGTTTTTTAAAGAGGGAACAAGAACTGGGCCTACTTAGATCTTCTTAAACTGGTGAAAGAAGATGAGCTAAGGAAGAAATCTCAGCAAAGTTTAGCTGCACCTTTGCCCCCAGCAAGGGACTGCTCCTGGAGCCCTTTCTTCTAACTGGACCCAGCTCTGAAATAAACTGAAGTACTGAATAAATGCTTTATGAGCAAGATCAGTAAAACATTAGTGCGTATTTGCTGTTAGTTAACTGTTGGTGAAATAAAATAACTCAATTTCCATAATGTGAACCAGGAGGTAGAAAGTCTGGGTGTGCAGGGAAAGCAGGGGGTGGATGATTGTCGTCTCCAGACTGCCTGACGGAGCTAAACCTCGATTTTTGTGCAGGATGCAGAATAACAGGGTAGTGAGGACCTTGAATGCCTATGAGAAAATAAGCCTGCAGATCTTTAATACCAGCATTCGATGCCAGAGAACTGTCAACAAATCAGGTTATGAAAAGGCATATCCTTTTTCCCTTACTTTCTCCCTATCTATCTGCACAGTTCTTAATGTAGAGCAGCATTGCTCTGGACATGAACAGAAGAATCCTGCCTTTGCAGAAATATTGAGATATTACTTTCTGAGCAGTAATAAAATAGACTGATAGTAGATTTTAAGCCTTCAGGCTTCTGAATGTCTGTGGAGCGCATGACCAGCAAATCAAAATCAGATTTAGACAACTTGGAGGGGCTGTCAATAAAACTTCATTTGCAGCATAACCTTTGTGCTCTTGCTTCAGTGGGCGTTAGAAGGACCTGAGGAAGTTGTTTCAAATTCCTACGACCTGGATACTGCAGTATGCACCTATCATCCCAGGAAAAGTTGCCCCACTTTCTGAGCACTGAAAGTCTGGCTTCTATGCAAAAGGAAAGAGGAGTTTTTTTCAGGTCTAAACAGGAAAGTTGGACTAAATTGTAATGTGAAAATGTGTAGGGGTAAGGTCGCTTTCTCTGCAGCCATCTCTCATGGTTCTTACAATATGTGTTTTAATACAGTTATTCATTTTGTTGGTGGCAATATCTTCTCATTATAGAATTTTTAATGTTCAGGTGCTTTGGCTTTATTCAGTGCTCAACAGTTCATGACAAAGGTAATTTCCAGTTTAGTCATAGAACACCTCCTTCCATGTGTGTCACAGGCAAGTGCTTTTTTATCCCATAGGTTTACTCTGTAAAGATCCAATGATACTTCCTAGCGGTCCAGTGTCCTTAACCATCAGATGGCTAAGAGGAGCACATCTAAGTAGCTGATGGATTACGCATCTCGTAGTTGCCTCTCAGACTTCCATGCTGTACTGTCCCAGGCATGTCTGTACAAGCCAGCTAAATTTCACATGTAGAGCAAGTACATGGATTCAGCGTGGCATAGTCTTCACAGGCTCTGTATGACACTGACATCAAATGTCACCATTAAAAGTGGGTGACATTTCCCACATTAAAAGTGACTGATTCTGTATAAACAAAATCCTTGTGATATATGGTATTCAATACCTGAATACAGCGTTAGAGTGGATACAATGTAAAGTCAGTATGATTCATGACAAAATAAAATTTAACTTGCTGAGATATAATGTTTTGACATTATCAATACACAGGGGAAAGTAGAATCAGAATACTACTTTTCTATCTAAAATTGTGTAAAAACTAATGGTGCCCCTGCAAATCATTTTGATGACATTGTGTTTATTGAGAGAAATCAGTTCTACATGTTCTTTTCACACTTGTAGAAAAATGAAGATTTGTTTCTTTTCCTCAGTGATATATTTCGATTACCCTCCTTGTCTAAAGCTTTAAAAGAGAAAATATTCATCCTCTGTCTTTCTGAAAGCTGGTGTTTACTGTTGATGAGAAGCTGCAGGAGCAGTCAGGGCTTCAAGCAGAAGTGCCCATGTTGCACTGTGCTTGGAGAGCATTCAGCAACTTCCCTGTTGCAGCAGCACTCACAAGAATGAGAATATTGTGTATCCTTCAGCTTTCCTCATAATAAAATCTCAGCTTTTGATACCTTTAAAATGACTAGCATTACCTCCTAGTCCCAACAGGCTGTTGTTGTGAGAGCTCCATGTGCTGCAGTGCATCAGTAACATTTCAGCTTACTGTCACTGTTTGCTTGTGGAAAAAATACCTTCCCTGGTGGGCTTCAGACCTTGCGTGGTGGAGCGAAAGGATGCAAAGTTGAGTGACTGCTTCCTCATGAAGTCAGATTTGCGTGCAAGGAGACTGCTGAGTTCAGCCCCTCTCAGCCATCTCCTCTCCAACATGTCAGGGAGTTTTCATTTCCCTTCCGTTCTACAAATAACAGTGAGGACAATGTGCTTACCCAGGTACCACTCCTGTTCAAACCCACATCAGGCCAGCTGTAACTAGAACACCTCAGTAGACAATGTTTTGTGTGTCCTGTGAGTGGACAGACAAAGGGAAGGTTTCCAGAGGAAATCCTTTCCATCCAAAGTACAAGGTGACAGAACCATAGGGTGTTAAACTGGTATTTGGTGAGTCATCCTAGAGGGTAATTTCTTCTTTTCTGGAAAATATTTAAGGGAAGACACAGCCATGTGAACTCTGCTGCAGGACTCAAACAGCTCTCATTGCAAATTGACATAAGGACATTTACTTCAAGATTCTTCATGATTTCATTCCTTGTATACCCGATGAGATAATAACTGATCCACTGGCTTGCGTGCTCAATTACCCGTATACAAACTGGTAGGGGGGGCGGGGGGGGCTTGACTTTCCTCCTTGAATCTACAAAGAGGACTTCCATGCGTGAAGATGGATGTGCTCCACAGGTTTTGTTCCCAGAGGCAACAACATCGGAGAGGTTTAGCAATGCAGGCAAGTCTGGTGTGTATCCTGAATGCAACTTCTGTTTTGCCTGCTAGATGTCTAATAAAAAAAAAGCATAGGGGGCTAGATACACTAATTCACCCACTGTGTGGGTTGGAAGAAATAAAGGAGAAAGTGTTCAGTGCTCCCAGAAATGGGGTATTGCAAATACAAAATTAATGGAAGGGGATTTCTTAATACTTTCTTGGGAGCAGTTGTCCCTGTGCCTCAGATTTATGTCATTTGTAATGGGGCTCTTCTGTAAGACAGTATAATTTAGCAGTAACACCCAGAGTTCTAATAGAAAATTATTAGGAAATGAATGAAAAAGGCTTAGTCATTTGCAGTAGCAAACTTCAGGGCAACTTGCTGCCTTGTAATTCTTAAGGACAAGGAAGAAATTTTCCCTGAGAGCAAACACAGCCAATTATAGGATTTCTTCTGCTGGTACAGGATGTGCTGAAGCTGGTAGAGACCAGGTAGTTCATGAACTTAGGTGTGATATGCTGAGATAATGTGGTGTTCTTTTGGCTTCTACATTTATTCTGTATTCTGTATTATATTTTCATATAATTATCTCTAATAACTAACATTTTTGAAGATTTTAAAAACCGCCACTACCAACAAGAAAACAACAACGCTGTTGACCTGTGTGATTTAACCTAAATGCTGGGAGGTTTTCCCTCTGTGCCTGAGTAGTCCCTGTTGGAATGACTGACTGCTGACTTGTTTGTTTTTCAATTGCTTCAGCCACAATGCAGAGGTCAGCAGGCCCAGTGCATCTGTGTGTGAAGACAACCAGAAAAGAAATCGCTCCTCCTGACTCTTAACCATGCGCAAAATCAGGCTGGCTGCCACTATCCTCAGAGAGACTTAACGTGATGTTAGAGATTATCACTGAATTTTCAAATCGTGGCCTTGCTGTTACTGACTGAATCACTGACTGTACTGAGCACATCCTGGCAATTTTTTGTGTCACATTTCCCTCTTAATAAGGATGTTATCTGAAGTCCAACTTTAGAGCTAAGCTTTGGCAAGAGAGAGACCCAACTCTGAGAAACTCAACCCAACTGCTAGATCTCAACATCATCTCTGCCCCAGTATCCAGGAGACCTGAAAACTGCCTAAACAGAACTAAACTGACAGAGGGGAGCATAGGTCTGGCTTTTAAGTCCCTCAGGTGTGAACTGTATTCCTGATGGTTAACTTGAGGAGGCATACCTGAATATCTGCATTTCAAGCTGTCATTCATGTGAACCTCTTGAAATTACCTTTCAGTGACTTTGCTTAAAAGTTGTTTCTTTTGAATAGTGATTGTATGGCCTTTCTTCATTGTAAAACATGAACCTCAGGGACATCTAGTTTGTTTTCATCAAGCTCAAATTGTCATCTTGTTTCTAGTGAGTCTTGTGCAGTGACTGAATCTTAGGAGAAAAGAAGTACAGAAAGAATAAAAATTCTTAAAGAGTGATGAGTTAGCTTAGCACAAATCCTTTTTCTACTTGAAGGGAATGAGGCCTTGAATGGTACTTCTTTCTGGATTCACAATACAGGCCTCTGTTGGAGGATCAAAGGAAGAAGAGATGATGCATGAACATCAGATTCGTAACATTATACTGTTTTAGCACTTTGCTTTCTGAGATTATACTTCCATTTGGTTGTTTTCTTTTACTAGTAGGGTGTTAAAAACCAGCCAGAAATGAGAGGCAGCATATGGTTAGGTTTTCTCCATATCATGCATAGGAATTGGTATTAGAATTACAGTTATTATAGCATGGAGCAAGCAGAATACAAGACATGAATATCTGGAGTTGTGCCAAGGCCAGGTACCGCACACACACGTGCTGCAGAGTCACTGCACCTCTTGGCTTGTGGTTCAGGGAGCAGCTACAACATTGCTTGCTGTTGAATTGCTCCTCTTCGGGCATTGCTCACTCACATGAAGAATTGATATGAAGAAAAAATCCAAAAACTCTGAAGGACCTGTGATTTATAGCCTCTGAGAGTGATTTACACCATAAACGGGAATTTGATCTTTTCCAGACAATGATCCAAACATGTAGCAGTGCTGGTCACCAAGAAATAAGTTAGCACTTGAATGAAGCCTTGGAAGAGTAAGTACTGATCCATTTGTTCTTAGGAAAGATGTTTTGTGCAATTTGAAAAAAACCCCAACGATAAGAACTTATTTTTTAAGTGGATCACCAAACCATGGCCTCATTGATCTGAGCAAAACAAGCTCACAATTTTGCTCACTTTTGTGATGAGACCTGTTAAACTCCCTTGGCTTTCCCTGTGGCTTCCTGTTGGATCCTGAGCTGGCTTCAGTTTGTGGTTCAAACCCAGTTCCAGATGCCCTGGGGATTACAGATGCCACCAGAACCAAGAAAGCTGCTTTGTGAACTCTGGCAAAGCTAAACCCTTCTTCACATTTCCAGTCCAGAGAGTAGGCCCAGTTTATAACTAGTCCCTTGAAACAGTGAATTACAAATGTTAGCTTCAGTGTGAAAATATAAGACCATTAATTTTTTTCTTTGTACTGTGGAATGATTCTTTCTTTTCTTCCCTCTTCCCATTCCCCATATGACCACTGCTACAATCTATAGAAATGGAAACCATTGGAAGTTCCCCTGGAAAATGAATAGTTTGGAAACATTTTGGAGAAGACAAATTATTAAAATACCCACTTTCAGACTCACAGGCTTATTTCCGTTATGTGGAAACTGGTTTGTCTGTAGTCTGCCTGATTCATTTGGGTGCCAATGTTCTCTACTTAAATTTTACTCTTCTTACCTGGCTTCACAATACTGAGAACACCACCTCAAGCCCTCCATCATCATCCTCATCCACATGGAAGGCACTTCCTTTTTTATTCCTTTCAGCCACTGATTCTGACAGCAAAACCCAGGTTACCAGATTTGCTATTGTTGTCTCCTGTTCTTTGTGTGTTCCAGCTGTCCTCATTAAAAATGGTCATAGAACCTTTCCTGCCAGTCTGTAAAGTGCTGGGAAGCACTGACCTCCCCCACCAAGCTCCATGATGACCATGTACTGAAAACAAAAGTGGATTTTCCTTTCTATAATTCATAGGGCATCTGTTCAGCTTTTCAAAGAAAAAAAGCAATAAATTTAGGATTCATGCTAGTCAGTCTTCACATCTTTACAAAAAAAGTATTTTAAAAGACTCTTAACATAAAAAACCTAAATGCAGCTCATCAAGGAGAGCTGTTGTGGGCACAGAGGTCCTGAAAACAACTGGAAAGAACTGGGTCCCTCCCAGCATAGCAGCAATGTGGGCTTCCTGAAGGATCTCTGTAGGTGAGTTCCCATCACATCAGCATCCTGTGTGGTGGCCAGCACCATAATATTCTTGTCTGCTTACCCAGGTGGTAAAAACAGTGCTGTAGTGACTCACGATGCCTTTGAGAGCCCCTTCCAGAGTTCTTCCACAAGCTGTCACCTTCTAGAGAGCCCCTTCGTGCCACAGGCCCCACAAGGGAAGGCTGCACATTCCCATGTGCCAGCGAAATCAAATGCACATTTTTCTGCAAGTTACAGTTTGAATTACAAGGGTTTTTTCTGTGTAGGAAAATTGACTGGTTCATCTACTAATTCCTATGTGGAATGAACATGCTTAATTCTATGGTAGTCTTCTGGGTAAAACAAAGGCAATGTATCTTTTTAGGAAGCTCTTGTCTCATAGCATCTGAGCTGACAGAAAACTGGTAGCCGTGGGCACCTCCAAGAAGAAGTTGGCACAGACTGAGTGATGAAGTCCGTACCGTCCTGGGAGCAGCTTGCCTAGCGCAGGGAGGAGCGGCTCCTGGCTTCTGCCAACTTCAGCTCCCAGACTTCTGCCTCAAAATTAAGAAAAACAGTGAGGCTGATCACAGTGCTGTTTCCTTTTGCACATGACTGAAATATAACTGTTACCCCGAACTGTCTAGATTAAAGGAAAGCTGCTGCTTCATTCACTGGAATTCCTGCAGAAGTTACCCTTTTCTGAAATACAAGCAGTATAATACCAGCTAACGTGAGTGGCTGGTGAAGAAGTATTCATAAAGCTTTCAAGTCTAATGCTGTTGGCTTAGTGAGGGCTTTCTTCATCATGAGCCTGAATAGATTAATTGTCTCCATCATGGAGTGTGAACAAAAGTGATAGTCCTCTCCAGGCACTTAGTTTTCTCAGTTCTACTCAATTCTAATTGTAAATAATGAAAAGAATACTACATTTTTAGGCTGTGGTTCCAGGAAGCATTTTAAATTGCAGTAGCCTCCAGCGCTGTTCAAAATAAAATCTAAATAATGCAAGATTGTTAGCAGAAAACACAGCAGCATTAAATAACACCAAGTAATGGACAACTATTCAAAGTCATTATTCTTGATTAGCCTGGATCATTATTACTGAATGCATGAGACCTTATTTGCACTCAGAAATACTTGTAGTCATTCAGGAAAGTTAAATAGTCATTACTGATTAATTACTGTTGATTATACTGAGTGGTTGTATCCATATTTTGTGGATTTTCAGTGCTGTATTAGGAAGCATTGAAAGTTTCCGAATATGTCTTGTTTTATTCCTACAAAAAAAGGTAGGAATCAAAAGCAAGTAGGTTGGGAGGAAGTTGACTTATATTTCCTAAATCATATAACTATTTCTGAAAAACACACCCCAAATTATGCCTTTTTTTTTTTTTTTTTCAGTCCAGAGAACTTTTGTTTCTGGTAAAACAATATGATTTGGGTAGTTTGTGAGGATGAGAGTTTTCTATAGCCTCTCAACTGAGACACATCGTGGCAGTGTGCAAAATGAGCCTTTCCACCCTGAGGTGAGGGGCAGAGAAAATATTCTCCAATTCTATTACATAAATGAATAGGCGGCATTTTGAAGAGAAGGGAGTAAGAAGGGGGAAGTCTGTGGTTCTGCTGAATATGTAACACGATGCTGAAAACGGGATGTTTCTGAAGATTGCCTGTTGATTTGCCTTGCAGATGTCTCTTTCTGCAAATACCTGCTCATTGCACACCTTTGACAAGAAGCCATTTGCACAGTGTTTTGTCACCACTTGTTTAGCATGAAGCTTAGTGCTGTGATGAAATGTTCCTATAGACCTTTTATTTTCTTCCTAACTACAGGCTCGCTTGACAGTGACATGTTCTTGAAACACTGCATAAAAAAAGATTTGTTATGGAGTGTGTTGGATTCTTATTTAAAGAAAAAAAAGAATTAAAAGCATTGTCCTGAGTGTAATTGGAGGGAGCGAGCAGCCGGTATCAGCAGTGCCAGGGAGTGACTGGTGGGTCACTTTCCAGGTGCGCAGGGCAGTTTTTGTCTGCCATGCCACCCTCGTGCCTCAGCTAAACCAGTTTGCAGCAGGGCTGCGATGGAAGAGGCGGTGGCAAAGCGGCGATACCTCCTGCAAGACCTCACCACAACTGCCTCAGATGGTAGTTGCTACCCAGCATGTCGATTTTCCTCCAGGCTTTTTTTGGTTGTGGCGCAGTCGATTAAAATGACAATATGATGCATGATGGGAGGAAGAGCCTCATTATGTTGTTGCTTGTACTTTGTAGTTTGCTTTTATAAAGGACTCTGTTTGCCATCACACCTAATGAAGGGCAGAAGCTGACAGTCTGGCTTGCAGCGATTATGTGCAAAGTGCAAATGCTTCGCAGTAACACCATGACAAGCACCAGTTTCGGGTTTTTTATTGTGTGTCTGATAACTCTGTTAAAGTTGCTAGTCTGAAGGAATTTAATGTAATGCTATTTTCATGATCGTGAGTCACAGGAGCTGGGCTCGTTTTGTCTATTCTACCCTGATATTAAGAAAAACTAGGTGTAGCTTGCAACCCACTTGCCTGGTTTTAACTCTTTCAGGCTTCTTTGGGGATAGCACAGGTAATGGTTTGAAGTGCTAAGGGATGAGATTTTTCAAGATTTTAAGACCAAAATATATCTGTGTAACCACCAGTGCGACTTCTCACGTGTCTGCGCTGAGTGCTGTGCCAGGCGCTGGCCGTGGGGCTGCGGGTCCCTCTGAGGGAGCTGAGGGGCTGCCTTGCACCAGACACAGCTGGTTCCAGTTGGTTCCAGCAGCCCCAGTGAGGGCACAGCTGAGCCCCTCAACCAGGCTGGCGGCACCTCAGGGAAACCGATTTTCATTTGCAAATAATTAAAGTATTTTTTCCAAGTCGTGAGTCTGTTTTGCCCATACAGTAGTTCCCAAGTGGTCTTCTTGTCTTTATCTCAACCCATGAGCTTTTTTATCAATTTTCTCCTTTCCAGCCTGTTGAGAAGGAGAGAGAGGGCAGCTGGGTGGCTGACTGGCAGCCAGTCCAGGCTGACCCACAGCCATATAGAATCATAGAATCATTTTGGTTGGAAGAGACCCTTAAGATCATCAAGTCCAACCATAACCTAAATCTAGTGCTAAACTGTGTCCCTAAGAGCCCCATCTACATGTCTTTTGAACACCTCCAGGGATGGTGACTCCACTGCTTTCCTGGGCAGCCTACCACGTATGACATGCTGTAGGATTTTATATAGCAGTTCCTTCAGGGGGGGGAATTGTTCCCATGTGAAGTGCTTTAACATCCAGCACATAACCCTTCTTCTCACATGTATAGCACTGTGTGCTGGAGTGAAATCTCCTGAACGTGGGAGAGGAGGAGTGTGTGTGACACACAGAGGGATTGGGACAGTGTATCCTGACCAACATTTGAGATGCCAACAGGTTTGTGTGTTCATAGACTTGCAAGCTCGAAAGAGCTGCTGTGTTGGGTTAGATCACTTGTCAACAAAATTTCTACAGCATTATTCATAGTAAATCAGAAATGAGCCTTTACATTTTGTAGTAATTCCTCTGTGTTGGAAATGCACAGCATGACAGTCACTATTTGAATGTGTTGCTGAAGTATTCCTGAAGGTGAGAGCTTAACAAAGAAACTTACTGTGCTGGAACAAGCGTGCTAAAAAGGAGGTATGGTAAATTAAAACATCTTTCCATCCCTGCAGAAACTCGACATACTGCATGAAGGTGTCCATGTCCTTGACAGTAGCTGAGAATGAATCTGGGCTTTGCTACAACAGCAAGATCAGATATCTGGAAAAATCAGAAGTCACTAAGAGAAAGAAAATCTCCTGTCCTGATATTGAGGATTACAAAACAGCTGGTCAAGAGCCTGATGTGGTGTGGTATAAGGTAACTGTTGCTGTCTTATTGCTATTGTGCTGAAACTATACAAAACTTCTCCTGTTTTCAGTCTGAAGTGTACAGACGGCCTTTTCTGAGCCTGCAGTGGTTTTTCTTGGCAAATTATACCCATTGTCTTAACTTGGACCAAAGTCTGATATTTGAAAAGCCATCAGGTGCAACTTGCTGCAAGGAACAACGAAGAAGAATAAAGAGCTGGAAGTCACAGGGGAACAAGAACTAGGCAAGAGGAAGAGTTCAGTGGGGCCTGTGGAAAATAGAGTTTGTATTTTAGGGATAAAGGCAGAATGAATTTAGGACAAACTTCGTTCAGGTAATGGAGACAGAAACACATGAACTAGTTTAATCCTAAATTTTGAGTGCTTGATTTGCTAACCTTAACAACGTTCTTTAAAGATAGTTATTTTGTGTGAAATAAGTAATATGTGTAGAGCTGCACATTTTCTTCGGGCTTAGCAGGTAGCATCAGAAAAGAGCAGTTCTAAAAGCTGTCACCTGTTTCTATTTTTTTTTACAGAAATCTCACATGTTGTATCTCATAGTAACAAAATGTGTGTCATAACCCACTATTAGTATAAACAAAGGGTTTTTTTTTCAGCCTTTGAAGCTGTTTCTCTCAGCATAGGAGCGGGTATCTTCAATGCTGTTCATACATAAAATATATGTATTCAGTAAAGTCTGACATATTGGAGAAAAAAGGGTATCAGAGAGAAACTCTTTCTTGCACTGTCTACCTAGGTATTGTATTACTGAGCACCAGATCACTGGAGATCTTATTTTTTTGCAAGGGAACACTGCAAAAATAGTCTGGCAGGAGTAATCTTTAGCCGTCAAGAAGCACAAGTCAGTCTAAGGAAGATGCCTGTACAACCCCATATCAACGATGCTTTGGGCTGACCAAGAAAGGGAGTAGGAGTGTCTTTGTTCCATATACCCACACCTGTTACCTGGGTTGCACACAAAAGTTGTGTGATACTGGGCTGGGGTGTGACAGCTGACTAACAAGTCATCACCATGGTGAAATTAAACAGAATTGATAATGGTGAGACAATCAAATCCAACAACCTCTAGTCTGGCTTGATAATGAAAAGATACATTAGTGGAACAACCTACTACATATACCTCCTTATCAAAAATTAACAATAAGGTGCTATCAGTTCAGTTCTTAGACAACACCTATGTTATGTGGACCTGAGTCAGGAAGCTCAGTAATGTGAAACGTCAATGTAATGCAGAAAGTATACATGTCAGGTTATCCCTTGAAAGTTATTCCTGAAACAGGGTTTTGGAAAAATATTCTAGAGGGTATTATGGTGTTAAGTGTTAATACAAGTCTTCTTATTCATAAGAGCATAAGTCCAGATTCTAGAAAATAGATAATTACTTGGATTTCAAAATAATATGGTAATTAATGGAGTAACCCCTGCAAACTGCAGTGTGGGATTTAAGATCATGCTGAGTGAGGCAATGTGTGTAACAAAAAGTAGGTTCCTTCTCCCAAAGAATAAAGTGATATTCAACTTTAGGATCTGACCCTCACTTTCTGAAGAAGTCATCTGTTTCCAGTCATAGCACATGGGATCCTGAAGTTTTTCCCCACTACCTTTGTGACTGAGTTTGGCATGTACCTGAAGGTGTGATCAGCCACCTTCTTGTGTAAATCTGCTCCAGGGGCACTTGGGGGGCAATTCCTTTTCAATATGCTGAAATATTTAGAGAAGAGTTTCGTCCAAGGGGAGAGCATAAGTTGTCCAAAATCGAACAGTAGATAAATATCAGGAAGTCCTTGAAATTCCTTCTTTTACCTTTGGTTGAAAAGAGAAATCCTTATGTTCTGAAGAACCTGTCAGTTCGGTGGTAGTTCATAGAATCATAGAATCATTTCAGTTGGAAGAGACCCTCAGGATCATCCAGTCCAACCATAGCCTAATCTAACTCTAGCACTAACCCATGTCCCTAAGAATCTCATCAGAAAGGACAATAATGGTGCAAATTCATGTTCAGGACTCTGCCTTCCAGAAGGCTTCTCTATGTGAAGGGATTAATGAATCTGAGCCAATAATTGCATTAATTTACAGGGAGTTAACTGTAATTTAAGCAAGCTCTTAAAATAATTATGCTTGAATAGATTTCCACATGCACACTCAGTAAGTAATAAAACATTTGCTATGAGAATTTGTTTTAACAGTAATATGAACTTCACTTCTGGCTAGAATTAACACTGCATGAAATATTTATTTCTAGATTTCCACAATTAATGCCATTGATATACACGCAGCACTGTTACATCTCTTAGGACTGTTTTGATTAGACGTATAATGATTTTTTTGAAATAAATGTTTGTGTCAAGGCTTGATTGAAAGAATGGGATTTAACAATAAGAGCAGTTTAATGAAATATCAACTGGCAGAGGAAAAATTGGTATTACATCTAGAATGCAGAGTCAATCCATTTCCACCATCTATTTTCTACTACTGGGTTGAAGGAAGGGCTGTGAAAATGATTAAAATGTAAGTAAAGGACAAATAGTTATTATCTGCCCTACAAAAAATAGAATTTTTGAGGTGCTGCCACTAAATTTCATAGAAGGGAAAAAAGCATGATAGTAGACAACTTAATTATTGTGGGGAAAAAAACCTAAAAAATTTGAAATCTCTAAGGAGAACAAACAGGCTAGAAAAAGAAACTTTCAGATTGTTCTGGCAGGTGAACACAGTGCAAAAGCAAAAGAGAGCAATTAAATTGGTTGTCTTTTAGAGAAATTAGCAGACCTCTGACAGTAAAATCTGGATTGTTTCCACAATATGAAGACCAGTTAGATTTTTTTGATTGGTTTGTTTCTTAACCAGTGGTGAAAAAGACCACCATAAGGAAACCAGGCTTCCTGAATTCTCTTGCTCACAAAACTGCTGTTGTTCTTCCCATTTTCTTCTCTTGGTACGTGGTTCTAGCCTGAGATTGTGTGTAAAGTTTGCCTTCAGGCTAACTCTTAACAGGTGTTGCCCTTACTCCCTTCAAACAGAGATGCCTTTTAATGGTCCATCCTAAAGTAGAGGTCTTGGCAGTTGTTCATCATTAAAAAGAGAAGATACTTAAGCGTTTCTTCAGGGCACCATGTGTTAAACACAGCTTATGTGATACAGTGGGAATCACTGAACCTTAAAAATATTTCTGTTTAATTTCTGTCTTCAAATTAATTTCAATTTCAGATCTCTGTGCTTTCTGCAATTATATTTGAATTGCAAAATATATTGAGATGGTTGTTTACTTATGTAGGAAAAAATTCTTCATGGGAAGGGTTGTCAGGCTTTGGAACAGGCTGCCCAGGGCAGTGGTGGAATCATCATCCCTGGAGGGGTTTAAAAGGTGCATAGACGAGGTTCTTAGGGACATGGGTTAGTGCTAGAGATATGTTAGGTTGTGGTTGGACTGGATGATCCTGAGGGTCTCTTCCAACTGAAATGATTTTATGATACCAAAAATGTGATTAGGCAACACTGTTTTATGTCGTATAAGCTGAGTAATTTTTGCAATGACTTTTTTTCTGCAGGAATGTAAGCCAAAAATGTGGAGAAGCGTTGTAATTCAGAAGGGGAATACTCTGTTAATACAAGAAGTCCAGGAAGAAGATGGAGGAAATTATACTTGTGAACTAAAGTTTGAAGGCAAACTTATACGAAGAACAGTTGAATTGAAGGTTACTGGTAAGAATCTTTGTGCTATGCCAATAGAAAAAAATAAAACTTTGCAGTAATAAGAAAAAGTGGTTTTCACATGTCAGTGAAGATATTTGATAGAAGTCCCGAGCAAATCCCAGTAACTGAGCAGTCCCAAAGTAGTATAAATTTACATCAAGATCTTATAAAATTCCACAGAAGACTACTTCTGCCATTTGCTCTGTACAAAACCTGGACATGATGGTTATAAAGCAAAAGGTAGAGCAGACCTTAGTCCTCCCAATTGCTGGAAGTAATTCAGACTCCAGTTTTTGTCTTCATTGCTAAACAAATGAAAGGTTGACTGAATCTCTAAAACAGGCTTTTGGTGACGTTTGTCCTAGAATAGAACACAGCCAAAAGAGGCATCTTGAGTTTTTTGTTGTTTGTTTGGTGCATGTTTTGGGTTTGGTGGTTTTGGGGGTTTTTGTTTGTTTGTTGTTGTTGTTTTATTTTGTCTTTGAGGGATTATTCTATAGTTTTGAGCTTTGGTTTAATTTATGAGGTCAATTTCTCTAGTCTAGGGTTTGGCTTTAGTGAAGCGTGTGGCATAACCTGATCCAAGATCGAAGTTAGGGGTATTGGACTGTCAGGGGGAAAGTAACCTTCCTTACAAGAGGACATACATTGTATGTCTCTGAATCCACGTAGTAATCTACTGGCCAACAGTATTTTTCTGTCTCTTGATGTCAGAAATGAATGGGTATAAAAGTATTGTTTACCAATATATTCCTGATCCCTTTCCTTTCCACTGTGCAGTATGACATCTGTAATTAGTATTTTGCCTTCAGTGATTGTGGAACTTTGCAAGTATCTGAAAACATTTGAGTTTTTTTTCAGCATTTCATGCAAAACCATATAAACAAATAGTTGGGTGTTTTCCCATCTGTGTTTTGACATACTGGTTAAAAGGGGGTCCTACTTGAAGTAGTGATAAGTAGAATTCTACTTTCTTATATCAAAATTAATTAGTCCATATGATATTTCTAGTATGTTCTTGAAATACAATTGTTCCCTTTATTTTGAGTGAAATCCATTTTTCTATTCTTATCATTATTCCTCTTTTAAATGAGTTCTTTTCCCTGTGTGTGCCAGATTAATATATCATGTGATTCTTGATTGTCCATTTTGCCCATGGGCATGTCTCTAACGTATTGATTTGACCTACCTGACCCCAGACCTGTCAAATGAAGATATAATACCTGCCTTGTGGATAGTTGCTATCCTAGGTAGCATGCTGGTCTTCAACCAGAATATGAACTAAGTTTGACAAAGTGAAAATGAGATGCATCTAATTCAATTCCCTATGATGGATATTCTTTAGATAGCAGATATTCTGTGCTCTCCCTCTCATCATGACCTTGCTTGAACTCATGTGTTCTCTTTGTTATTTGAACAGTGTGGTATATTCATACTTCACAATTTAGTGAATTTGTCCTAAACTAACTGTGTATTAAAGTTATCTGTTTTATTAAAATGTTTATGATCTGAATTGTAAAAACTGTAAATATGGAATATGCAAGCATTCACCTTTTTGTCAAATGCTTGAGAACCAGGAGATTGTTCTCCTTGTAATTTGGTGTGAAATTCATATTAAATCGCACTTTCTTTAGTTTATAAAATCACATATGTTAGTAAAGGCCTTTTCCAGATCTGAAAGGGAGATGTATCTGATGTTATGTGTTTGCTGGTTGAATCTCTCGAGACACCTGGAATAGGCTGGTAAGTTTATGTAGATGATGACAGGAAAGTATGGATTAGAACTAAGAATGTAATACATAGAACCATGTAAGCATATTATCTTATAACTTGTTGCTTCACCAAGTTTCTCCTGTTTCTGTTTTGTCTCTGTTTGTGAATTTTATATGCATGTGGGTTTAGATGTTTATGGGGGAGAGGTCAAAGAAAACTCACACAAGGAACAGGAGAGGATGACTTGTGTTCTATGGCTGGCCACATTGGGTGGAGGGTCCTGAGGCAGATCAGATCACAGGCTGGAAGCAGGTACATGACACACTCAGGGATGTTGAAGAATACGTCTCATGGGAGGAAGAAGGCAAACTACATAATGGTGTAGTCGTTGATACATCCTGAGAATTTGCTTTCCCTGGGGCTAGAGCAAATCTGGGTTGGAGGCTTCTCTGGACATCGTCCTGTCCAACTCCCAGCTCAAGCAGAATCAGCTACAGCAGGCTGCCCTGGATTGTACCCAATTGGATTTTGACTATGTCTGAGAATACAGACTCCACAAAATCTCTGGGAAAGGCTGTCACTACATTCATCAGCCCTTGCAGTAAAAAACTATTTTTCTTATGTTTAAACAGAATTTGTTCTATTTCAATTTGTGTGCCCATTGCCTCTTATTCTTTCACTGGGCACCACTGAAAACAGTCTGGATCCATCTTTGTTATATCTTCCCACCAGGTGATTATACACATGGGTAAGATTCCCATGAGCCTTCTTTTCTACAGACCAACCCACCCCAGCTCCCTTGGCCTCTTCTCATATAATAGATATTCCAGTCCCTTAATCAGCTTTGTGGCCCTTCATAGACTCATTCCAGTATGCCCATGTCTTTCTTGTGGTGCACTGGGCCACATTATTCACCTCTCTGAAAACAGAGTTCTCATCAAAATACTGTACCAGGAGGAGCGGGGGTGAGACCAGAGCTCAGACAGCTGGAACTGCTCATCTTCACCAGTATATGCTAGCAGTGATTTTAAAGGCTTACCAGCAGAGCTGTGGTAGAATTGTCTCTGCTAGCCTGCTTAGCAGATATGGAGAAAAGGATCTTGCCTACTATTTTCTTCTGCAGGAACTTTCTATTGCTGTTACTTATTAACATGCCTGAATTGGCATTTATTGGCAAGTGGCTGAGCTTCTCTGTCAATACAGATTTTGAAAAGCAAGACCTTGTTGGCCACTGCTAGCAGCCATGGTAACCTGAAATTGTCATTAAAGAGTTATTCTGAAAGTGAAACAGGCAACTCCATGTCTTCCTTAAGCAAGGAGAGCTGCACTGCCATAGGGAGAGAGGAGGTCAGGCTAGATTCCCTGTAGTCTTTCATGCATTTGCTGAAGTACACAATGCTTGCGGTACCAGTTGAGTCAATTAAGTTATTTAAGTTATCTCTTGATCATAGGACAAGGATCTTTCCTTTATAAAGTTGCATCAAATCTGGTACATGAGGTTTTTAGTCCTTTTTGGAGATTCTGATAGTTATGGAAGTGACAATATGAAATAACTGATATTCATAGGTAAATGCTATATGGGCATCTAAGGAGTGAAACGTGAAATCAGAATAAAGGCAGTGCTGACGTAACAGAAGTTGGAAAAATGGAAAGCTTCAGGAAAATTTGAAGGTGCAGGAGTCAGAAGCACCATTTTAACTTATTGTTAGAAAAGGTAATAAGAAGAGTTAAATGTATCCAAGACTAATGCAGCACACCTTTACTGACGATGTGATCCCACAAGGCAGCCTGATCAAATTTAATCGCAGATGAGAGCCGTGGTGGACTAAGCGAGGAATGACTGTGTATTTGATACTCATATTAGTGTTGCTTAAGCATTTATTTCAGGTAGCATTTGCTAGATACGACTTTAATTCAGGGTCAAAGCCCTGCTCTTATTAGTTAGTTATTCAGTGGTTATTAAAGCGAACTTCTTGTGCCGCAGTGCCGAGGCTGTTGCCTGAGCGGCTGTGACTGTGCCATGAGCTCCTTGGGCACTGCTTTCCAGCCTTGCATCCTCACTTTTGCAGACCCAAACAGAGGATCTCAATGGCTCAGTTAGAGGTAGAAGGGGAGGTCCTATTCCTTCTCTTCTTCATGTGACTAAATCATGATCTTAGCTACTATGACATAATTTGTAAGGAAACATTTCTGGAGCCATAGATAGAACTTGAAAGCCATCAGTGTAACACCTGGCCACAATAAGACAGACAGAGACATCTGAGTTGTATTAGGAGAATGAACAGACCACAAAACAAACAGGTTAAATGGTATTTGTAGACAGAGGTAGTTGGACTACAATTGGCTGGCAATATTATCATGTGGCTTTGGTGGTTAAGGTACAGGCAAGTGTGATTAAGATGATAAAAGGCTTGAGAGGCTGTAGTTCTTTGAGGCTGTAAGGAAAAAGCTTGCAGCCTAGAATATATTCAGAAAATATTTTGACACGAAGTATTTATAGAGACAAAATCCTGAGCTACAATACAGCACTAATGAGCAGTGCCTAAATCTTGGTGTTTGGGTGCATTTAACAATAATAGATTGTCAACAAACCAGCTTTTTCATCACTGGTTCTTCATGGGTTTGTTATATTATGCAGACAGATGTGAAACAAGTCTTGTCAGCCTTTTTTTGCTGAAGAAACATGACAACAGTGTTATCTCTTAGCAAGTAACATGTAACTCTGCAATTTCTGTGAAGAAAAAAAAAGTATATATATACCTTTTCACTTTGCCTCTTGATAGTTTTGTTGTGAACAAACAAGTGAGATTAGAAACTGTGATCCAGGGTTCTAAAACCTAAAAATGTAAGAGAAACTCAGTTTTTAATTACATAACAAATTAGAGTGCACACACATAGAAAAAAATGAACATACTAATATAAAGTTACACACAAGCAACAATATCAGAATGTATTGGTTTTTAATAAAATTACAGATATTCAGGAATTTCAGAAATCACAAGTTTTCTAATGAGTATTGTTAAGTGCCCGTGTTTATTGAAGAAAATTATACTATTCAGATAAAACAAAAACATTGAAAGTCACGGGTTTTTTTGAAAGGTGATTTAGGCAGCCTCCTGCTTTCCCCAGCCCTGCCAGGCAGGCTGCTCTGTCTGATAGACAGCAATGTCTCAATGGCTTTTGGGATGAAAAGGTGCGATTGAGAAAAATACCTGCTATGTTTACTTGCTGCTTCAGCACTCTTTTTTTGGTCTTGGAACACTGGTCTTGTAGGGAAACAGGCTTGGAAGAATATGTTGGAGGTTGAGGGAAGGGTGACCCCTCCGAAAGGGGCAAGCCTGGCTCTCATGGGTGGCCCAGGTGTCCCCTGGCAGGTGGGGTTGTCTTGCAGTGACATGTTTTTCCATGGACAGTTTTGCTAGTGGGAGACGTTGACTTGTTCTTTCTATTCCCTGTGAAAAGAGGTGATTTGTGAACTTGTACTGCTGAATTATTTTCCACTTCGACAGCAGAAGGTGCCCATCTGAGCAACTTCATAAACTGCTGGTGATGGATTGGAGTGACATGCAGGAATTACTGGACCACTCTGTCCAGCAGCCCTGTCCTCCAAGTTTCTTTCAACCTCTATTCTGTCATATTCTTCATAGGCTGCTAAAATGCCTGACTGTTCCTAAAAGTCATTTATGCAGCAATATTTGTTTTGACCGTCGTAAATGACAAATTATTCCACATGGCTACATGAATTGAATGGTTTTGCCTGAATTCATTCTTTGCTCATAGTTTTTCAATTAAATTGTTTCAAATCTCATTACATTGCCCACTTTTCAAATTACACCTGCTGCTAGATTTTGTGTGTTTGGGACCCCTTTATTAGCACAGGCAGTTGATGGTGCTTTGCTATTGTTAAGCCAAGGGGTGAATTGGGTTTAAAAATGCAAACAATTAGTCATACTCTCCAGCAGCTCTAGGGACATGCAAAGACAAGCTGCCACAGAATAAGTGAGGGTATGAGCTAGAGGTACATCCACTAGTTGGTGGTAGATGCTTTTCTGCACATTTTTAACCCTCTGTAAGTTGGGTATGCTTTTTTACATTATTTGTAGTGCAGTCTAATGACACATTGTGAGGAATTAATGGGTGCTGATCAGTACAAATTTACACCTGTAGTAACCTGTAAGTGCACCCTAAGCCTTATCGAATTTACAGTAGATAAAATATTACCAACAGAATCAACATGCAAATGACATGTTGACTGTCAACAGTTTTGGTTGTTGACAGTTTTCAGAACAACCACTGCAAAAAGTCTCAAGATAAATTAAAAGCTTATATGAACTGAACTAAAACATGTCCTTTGGAATTTAGACTAAGACATTTACTTTTATGATGTAAAATATAAGAATTGTTACTTGCTTAAAAATCTGAAAACATTTAACTATGATTCTGTCCCAATGGCATTATGTTTTGACACAAGTGGTTTAGTAATCTGCGGTGAATATATGAAATACTTCAGTTTTGCTTAAGTAGTTATTTATCAAAAAAACAGTTTAGTTCTAAAAGGTCACTAAGCTCCAAGTATCATTATGAAGGTAGGAACTGGGCACACATAAAAGCAGTGTGAACATCAGACACAGGTTAAAAAAGCAGGTGGCTGAGGAATAAATGTAGATGAACTGAATGTATTCAGTGATTTCATGCAGCAAGAGGCACTAAACTAAGGACATGCCTGTCACAAAAAGCTCTGACCTATAGAGATTCCTAAGTTAACTCTGAAGGAGTTTTCTTCAGCTGAGCTGGTTAATGTATTTGTGTGGCTTTTGGTACCCAAAGTCACTGTGACATCTGTCTGGCATTGTGCTGTGCAGGGAGGGCAACGGCTGCAGGTCCTGCTGGAGCTGGCTGCGCCCTCACCCTCCTGGCACTGACTCATAGTCCAGAGCCTTTTCTTTGGGGATGGGATGGAATAGCTGTTGTTACCACCATCTGACAATCAAATAAGGCAGTAACGTGTCAGAGTCCTGTGTGGAAATAACATCCATTTCGGTTTATGTAATCTTACTATCAAAGGTCATGTTACAACGTTTTGTATGTCTTGTTTTGTTGTGTCAAATTATTTCATTTTTTTTGAGCTGAGAGAGTTTAATTTGATTTGTGGATGTATAATTTTGAATAATACATATAGCTACCAGTGTAAATGACTAGAATGAATCTTTCAGGGTTCCTGAAATTAGATGTTTTGATAGTTCCTATTATTTTTCTTTTTAATTGATATTTCACAGGAAATTTCTCACAAAATGCCAGAATTTTCACTAAATGCAGAGTCTAGTTCCAGGCAGCACTAGACATCTCACCTAATCCTTGGGATCTGGCAGTTGCTTGGAGTCCAGGAGTAATTTTATTGCTGATCTTGACCAGTGGATCTGGTGAGAATTGCTAGCTCCCCTCTCTTTGTCTCTCTTTCTCTCTCTCATTTATTTGTATTTTCAAACAAGGGTCAGAGTGCCTGTTGTCTCAAATAAAGCAGAAAACATTTCAAGGAAAGCCTAAAGCAGCCTGTGATTTTTCCTGATGAAATAGACTGAAAAGCACTCCAAGGTAAAACGTGGTGACATGCGTATGGTGGGAGTTAGCACAGCCTTCAGGGTCTGCTCTTCCTTGCGTACTCACATGGCCGGTGCTGACGGGGATGGGAAGAGTTTGCTGCATTTGGAGCTGTCTCCCTTTTCCTGGAAACAGCTGTTCCATCTAGAGAGCTCTTTTTTTAGCTCCACGTCTCCAAATGAAAAATTTCCCCTGTTTAGGGTTCACCAGAATTGTATGGCATCCAAAGTGATGTTGAAGCTGTCAGCAGCTGTTGAACCCAGGAACATGCTTTTCCTTCTTTCCCTTCTCTCTTAGCTTGGCAGCTTTAGCCCTTCTTTCCCCGCTATGAACAACGTTCCGTTCGCTCTCGGTGCTTGGCAGCCCTCTCCGCTCTTGACAACATGGCCCAGGGTGCCTGTCCCCCGTTGGATCCCATGCGAGTGCTTTAGCTGGAGCTCACTCCTGGCATGAAATATGCAGTTTCCAGCCGAAGGTCCACTGCTGCTCGTCATAACTCCAGGGGAGCTGCTGGAGTGCCATCAGAGAACATTGGCACTTTGTACTTTAGAGCCCAATTTTGTACTCAACAGCCTATTTTTATCCATAAGCCTTAACTCCCTCCTGTACTTGGTAATATGGACAGCAAAAACTGTGCAAAATACTTCCTGAGGAAGGGGGTGACAGATGTTTGCACCTTGTTTCCTTGGCTGGTATGAGGCCATATCTCATGCCTCAGCCTCAGGGGTCTCATGGTGGCTTCCCTGACATCTGCCTGTGTGTCATTCTCTAATAGTGTCTCAAGGTAAGTTGTAATGATTGACTGAGCAGAGCTGCTGACCTCAAAATACAGCGTGCGTGTTCACATTTTCATCAAACACAGTATACGCAGTTAGGGTGAATAGTAAGATGATAAGATTTTCACAGTGACTTTTATTTCCTTTTTAATTCATGGTGTTAGTATGTGCCATCAGCCAGTGGACTGTATTTATGGTGGAAGAGGCAGCAGAGACGCCTTTCCTTTCAGAAAACACCTTTTAACATTTTTCTGTAACAGAACTTTTCCTGATATTTGACTCCAAAAGAGAATAAATGAAAAAAAATAATCTAGAGAAACCTATTATTGGGGGAAAAATATTTACAAAAAACAAAAGGCAAAGAGAAAAGCAGCTCGCTTGTGACTACAGTTCTAATAACTGTGAAAAGAGACACTTCTTTAATTCAAAAGAGATACTTTTTTTAATTCAAAAGAGAAGTCCTAAAGTGAAAAAGTTAAATCTACAGAAATTCTGTACTTGCAGGCGGGATCCTACAGATTGAATGGGAACAGAAGATCCTTCCTGTTCCCTTCTAATGTTGACATGTTAAAATATACAATGTTTACATAATAACTGGAGTGACATTTTCTTGCTGCTGTAACTTACACATTTCCACAGCAAGACTTCATCTCTTCCCCCTTTTTGCAGTATCTTGACACAGCTAGGGAATCAATTTTTCGTTAAATGCAAAGGATAGAGAAAAACCTGTCCAAATGAATTTTTTGCTGAGCATCTCAAACTTTAAAAGACCTTTAGTAGGAGATACTCTTCTTGCAATTTTCTCTGTATTTTCATATAAAGGATGCATTGCGTCTTCTAGTATTTTGATTTTCTGAAGGAACCTTCCTTTTTGTGACAAAAATGAAGCCAGTTAAGTGGGTTAAGTGCTGACAAATACAGTACTAAAAGATCAGGAAATGAATTTCACAGCTGAGTTCTCAAACCATTGCTGAAATAACTGTCTATTTAAAGCTACATATAGGAAGTGCCAAAAATGAGAGTTTTCTCTTGATATATGTTATGTGATTTGTATTAATTTTTATCAGGATCCTTTTTTGATAAATATTAGGTTTCTGTTTCTTATAATAAAGTATTTATCTTAAACCTCTAATTCAGATTCTGACTTGTTTCATGTCTGGCTAGCAGCACCCCATGGACTGCTATAGACAGCTAAATGTGTTTCCATGGTCAAAGCACACTTAAAAGCCACTGATTTTAATAGTGACTTTAATTTTTCCGGCTACCTCAGGCGAACCCAACGTGATCCCGAAAGAGAAACGTGGCCATTTGCTTTTGACCACATTTGGAAAATGGAACAATTTCTCTGCCTCTTTCAAACTCTTCCTTGTTCACGCGTGCAAAAACCCCAACATAAATCTGCAGGAACTTCTGTGTCTGCAAAGAGTCAACAGGAAATTCAATCCAGAATGAGGTATCAGTACAATGTGGGCGCCTGTTCACCTGGAAGAAGTGACACAGCCAGTCACATTGTCTTTTAATGTCTCCTTTTCGTGTGACACCCAGCAAGGTCCTGATAGATTGACCCAACTCTGCTGGTTTCCAGAGCACCTTATCAAAGTCAGCAAGCTGAGGATCTGGGCAGTATCTGAAAGACAGGTCCTTTCATGATTGCTGTGTGAACTGTGTCGCTGTTGAAGTGGCAATAGAATATATCCACAAGAATAAAAGGTCCTTCATTTTTTGTCCCTCAAATGATCCAGACTGATAACTTCCCAATTCATCAGAGTGACCTGTTAATATAGGGCTCATGAAAAATGATTTTGGAAGATAAACATTAAGTATTACCTCCATATTTCCTGGAGAAAGTACAAGTTCTAAGGGCAAGGAGAGACGTAGCAGTATACTGCAGTCTATGAATTATATATGGTGTCAGTACTCTTGGCACTTTACTTTCAGCTTCACAAGCTGCCTTCCTAGCTCATGAACACGCAAAGTAATTAGAATGGCAAATAGCATTAGTTTTTATTGACCTCTGATGCCCCCTAGTTCTCTGTCATGTTTTTGAACATCTTTTAGTTTTCTTTCCTTCAACCTTAAATCAGAACTTGGCAGTTTGTGGCATTGATTATTTGGTATTGTCTAATTTATTGATGTGGACAGCCAAGGCTTCAACACTTGTTATCGGTTGCTTGTTTATCCAGCGTTCTGCCATTGTGCACAGCAACTGTAGCTTGCTGAATCACTTACTATGTACTGTAAATGTCAGGTATGCGCTCCCACTTTAGGAATTGCCTTTTATTCTGGGAGCTGCTGAGCCACATTCTCCAAGTGTATTGTGCTTTCAGTAGTGGAGGCGATTTAGTATAAATGATAGGATTGTGGGTTTTTCACTCACAACAGTGAGGTAAAGTGCAGCCACTGAAATAAAACTGTACATTTTCATTTCCTATATAAAAGAAGCTCCCTTCATCATGAAAGGGTAGGCTGGATGCTCATTCTTTTTTATTAATAATAGATGGGCAGATAGATGCGCAGACATGGAGTAACGCTGCCCTGAAACCATTTTCCTAATGGTAAAATAGATATACATGAGTGAGCAGATCGCTTTACCTATTAAAAATGCAGCCTTCCCACCCTCCCAGAGAAACACTGCAAATCTTGACTGATGTTTTGTCTCATAAGAAAAGCGTGAGAATAGGAGGCAATGACTATCTAGTTCCTCTGAAATGACTGGAGAAATTTTAACAGGTGAACTGTAGTAACTTTAGCTGGGGATTAGGGTTATGTTTTCTCAGCACAATGTTGACACCTTTCAGAGCTGGTTTATACTGCATAGCACTTGTGGCTTTGTATCTGAGATGAAAAGTTCTGCTGTGGAAGGAATAGTGCTCACTACTGAATTGTCAGCATTATTTCTTGCTGCACTTACGTGATCCTCAAAGGTGCCTTATTCAAGTGCCTGTTTGATCTGACCCTGTTTAGCTTATGAGATCTGACAGCAGTAGTATTGCTTCAGGCTCTGATGTTCATCTTACAAAGTTCGCCAGAAGACTGAAGCTAATAACTTACCGATGTTTGTTCTGTGCCTTGCAATTTTTAAGTTGAAAGGACGTGCTAAAATACGGTTGGTTTGTTAAGTACCCTGTCTGTCTTTAATACTGTGAAGCAGCATGGAATATATGCTGTTAATTTTTATCAGGACCAACCAAGCTATTTTTTGTCTTCGATAGTATTGATTGACCTCATGTGAGCAGGAGAAAAATAAGTGTTCAATGAAATTTGTGTTTAAGTTTTTATGATTCCAGTCTATTTTAAAGGGATACGTATCTACTAGCTTACGTTAGACTTTCATGTAGTGACTTATTTACTGTATGCGTTGAGTGGTTTTTGCAATGCAAGCACGTTTTGGTAAATAAAATCAATTTGCAACCAATGGGAAGGGAGCAGTGATTTAACTTTTCATCTTCTTTTTCAGCTTAAAATGAAAAGCTCTCAGAGGTATTGTTTATGACAAGCCCTGTGGGCTGAAGTACTCTGAGAAAGTGCAGGAAATATAAAGCACAGAATTGCAAACCAAAATGATTTAACAGTAAAAGTAATAAACAATACAGTTGTAAATTTGTAAGGCAGCTTCGGGTTCTTATCCTCTGTCTTTTTTCCGGTATAGACCAGCTATGGACCTAAAGGACTGTTTCTACTAGTAAAGGGCAGCGTGGTCTGTGTGATCTCTGATTTTATTTTACCATGGCTGGTGCAGGTTCTCCTGTGTGGGTACCTGCCTGCCAAGAATTGGTCTGAGATAATTTCATAATGGCTTGAGATGATAAAAGGCATCTGGTTATATCGAAGCAGTCTAGATTCAAGCACCAGATGGCTTTTCATCTTTGTAGAGTACATATCGCATTAGCCATCCAGTTGTGGATAGCTGAGTTGCCCATCCTGGGCTGTGAGTGGTTATAGTTTCTGGCAGGGAAGGAACCAATTTCCCATAAGACATATATGCCCTTACGACTTCTCTGGAATACAGAAACATGCTGCTTTTTCTACCTAAGTGGGAAAAGAGGTGCATCTGGAACAATAGAGGTATGACCCTGCCAGGGCTCTGACAGCTCTGTAACCTCCAAGTGGCTGTAGCAACTGTATGTAGGCAGATATTTTTAAGGAGAATATTGTTATCGGAATATATGTAAGTGCATGTGACTGCGCAGTAAGGATTTAGATACGTCATGTGCATGTGACTGTGTAGTAAAGATTTAGATATGTCATTTCAATTGTGCTTCTCTTGGGATAGAGATACAGGCAGAAATACAAGCAACTTAATTTGTAAATAAAGTAGGAATTGGAGGTACTCAGTAAGATTTTCAGGATGGTGTGGATGACAATATGGGAGGAGTAAGACTCAGAAAGACCGTGGGAAGGATTGCACGGGCAGAGAGTAAGACCTTTGGTACTTGTTTGAGTTTTTTGCTATAGAAACTGGTGAAAAACCTAACTAGAGCATCAGGTTGATGAAGAAATGTGACTTTTCTGAAAAAATAATTAGTTTTGCCAAAGAAGAATGTTAACATCTGCCCCTTTATGAAACACTTTCTTCCTTCTATAGCAAAAATTCCATTCTGGGATAAACTGCAGCTTTTCTGTGATATTCTCCAGGGGGAAACAATTCAGTGTTTTCCCAACTAAAAGGCTCTTTCCATCACTTGACAAAGAAGCTGCACTAGAGCTTTGAAAAATGCTGCACTCAGGGGAAATATGGTGATCACAGTCCATGGTTGGGAAGAACAGATAGAGGTCAGTCTGGAGAGGTGGGGGTGCTCAGGGGTTAGTGTTGTGGTGCCCACACCTCCAGCAACGACAAAGCCAGCTATGTTCTCATCATTAACAGGTTTCATACAGCCTGTGCAAATAAGCGTTGCATAATTTGCTCATACTTTGAGGTTAATTCACTTGGGATTGTTTGTTTGAAACAAACTTATCGAAAGAGAAATTTATATGTTAGTGGCTTCCCATACAAGACAATTCAAGTTCCTATAGATTATGTCAACATGACTGAAGCATTATAGTAAAGCATGGAAGTGTTTCCAGCCATTTCCTCAAGGATAGTTATCAATTTATTCATTCCAGAAACGCAGTCACAAACTCCAGGCACATTGAAAATGTACATGTTTTATCCTTCTACCTGTCCCTTTTTGAGTTCTATTTTTGATTCCTGCTTTTTCTCCACTTTCCAAACATGAATAATTCTATAACCCCCTATCCACTGTTCTTGCATCACAACTGGAGTTGTTTATTTAATAAGAAAATACTGAGGTTTGTTTCAGCTGGACCTCCTGATGGGAGTGAGAGCTTAACGTGACCCATCATACTCTGAAAATAAGGAGTGAGAATTATATGTATTAGTTTAATGTCAAGGATGTTGACTGGAAAGAATTAAGGACGGTTCCTTGTCATTAAGTTGTGGGAGGGTCAGAGCAACAGCTTTCAGCACCTCTGAAATGTCTGGCTATCTGCCACTGTATCTATATTCTCCATCAGCCCAGACCTCATTTTAATATTTAAAATGGTACCTGTTTTGTTTACCTGACCCTTGAAAGGGCTTTAATGCTTCCCCTTGTTCTGCCAGTGCTCTAGCTGCTACAGCTGTTGCTGTCACATTTTAAAAGGACTTTGTAGAGTTTAAATATCGCATTTCACACCACCTTTCCTTTGGTGTAAGAGAAGAGCATTGTTCATTAAGATGGGGTGCTCCTCACTGGCTCTGCTGCGGACACATGGGCCTCAGCTGAAGGTGATAGGAACTTCTCACTTGTCCCAATGTGCGCGTGAAGCTCCTGTCAGGGACAAGTGCTGCCCAATGCCAAAATGCAGCCATGGATAGAGCTGGGAGCTTGCTGTGCTGTGTGATAGACCCATCCAGCATAGCGCCCGCACTGATTCATCCTGGGACTGTGGTTTTCACAAACCTTTCAAATAAGAATTTTAAATTGACCACATTATAGTTCCTGACCTAAAGTTGTGCCGTTACTCCAACTTTGTGGTCACGTATTGCTCATTTTAAAACTGCAAGTGATACTGTTGTTCCTTTTATGCAGTAAACAGGTAATTTTCCCTTGCTTACTTGCAGACATGGTGGGAAATAAGGCAGCAATATGGACAGTAGCTTGACATTTTAAAATGTCAGGACAGGAGGAAGCAAGACTAAAACTTGATGTCCTCATGCCTACAGTAACTCAACTGCTTATTGAAATATTCTTCTTCCCAGCCTTGAGCTCTGTATGTGTCGATCCAGCTGAATATAACTGGGGATGTTTACTTTGACAGTCAAAATTCAAGAAAAAAACAGCCCCAAATCTGCAGTGTACTGCTGTATAACCACCTGTGTACATTGTACCTCCTCCCGTTCCCCTTCCCCACAAACTCCTCCATCCCTCTGCACAAACAGACTAGATGTTTACATTCATTCTCGGTGTTAAACTGTGCATTAAAGAAGCTCATTCCTTTCCTGAAGCTATTAATCATCTGCTACGACCTTTGATTACATCCCCTTCCTTTGATTCTCTTGTTAGAATTTCTTTTTTAGTATCCAGGGTGAAAAGAGCTGAGCTGTGGGATAGAAAAGTATAACATATATATGTCATGCTAAAACATGACATTAAAAAGAATATATATATATATATATATATATATATATATATATATATATATATATATATAAAGTCTAGCTTAAAAAAGAAGTTACTGTGCAATACAGAAATTTTCATCTAAACATTACAGGCTGTTCTTTTGTTTGAATTTTCTGGGTGATGAAGGAAAACAGATGAGTGCTCATTTTGGTAAAAATACTGCATTTCAAGAATATTATCAATTATATTTGGACACCTCATGGCATGTTTTTATCCTTTAAATAGGATTGGTTTTGGCTTAGTGTGCTTGTACTGCTCTGATTCTGCTTTAATTCAGAGACATTTGCGTTTCTCTGCTTTCATGGTTGGTAACATGCTTGGTGAATAACAGATTGCTGGGTTTACATTATGAAAATAAGAAAAGGAAATGAAAATGCAGATCCTTATCTTCAAGCAAAGATGCCTAAATTAGAGCAATCTTGTTGTTGGTCTTATGTTTGCTAAATATAAGGCATAGTCAAATCCCAGAAGCTGACGTGAGAAACATCTGCAGTATGGAAAGTGGCAATTTGAATTCTCAAGTCCATGACATGGCCATGTCCATTAAACCTGGACCAAATAAAAGTTAAACAGAGATTGTTTCCATGTTTGCATTTGAGGTTCTCCTTCGTTCTAATGTGTGCTTTTATGTCTGGCCGAGAACTTACAACCGGGCTGTGCTGTGTTGTCGTGGAGGGAGGAGGAGGGAGTCTGCAAAGGGCAGCTGCGGTCAGTGACCCAGCGCAGCAGTCCAAATGAGTCCAAAGACTTGGTGGAAAGGTGGAAGGAGGAGGCTAAAACAGGTGCCTAAAAGCAATCCAGAGCCTCAACTGGCACAAATCAGCAGCAAAAAATTTAGGAGGTGGTGCGGCTTTGTACTTAGCAAGCTCCTGTATATGTAATTCTGTGTGGCTTGTTATGGAGGTAGGTTTAAAAGTTGCTTCTGTTGATTTAGATTCACCTTGCAGCCTGCTGTGTGTGCCAAGGACCTTGCCACTGGAGAGGGCATTGTGAGATAACACAAGTAACAAGAGCAATTGTTTTCCTCTGATCCAAAGAACTAGCGTGCCAATTACTATTTAAAACCATTATTTAAAGTGTTTGTCATAAACCTTTTCATAGCAGGAGCACTTTTGAAATATTAAACGCTATTTTGCTTCTAGCCAGAGCAAGGATGGGGGCAGAGATGGAGTCACCTGAAAGAATGCGGTTGCAATTTCTTGTATGAACTCGTTTATCAACATAACAGATGTGCTGCCCTAGTGATATTGTTGCGTGTGCTGTAGATCACTCCAAAGGTTGTCCTGGATGCAAGATGCACATGTACCATAAGCAGTGGAGGAACATAGCCCTGTTCTGTCTCTGTCCAAGGGCATGATGACTGTCCCAAGGGACAGGGCAGATGCCACCGGGCTGATGTGGCGCTTCACCCTTGCAGCATGGTCTGGTGGGCTGGCTGGCACTGCTTGCTGGAGCTCTCTGTGCTGCGGTCCATCACATCATGTAGACACACGTACCATGTGCTCATCTGAGGAGATGCTAAAATTGAACATGTGAGTGCAAGATGTTTTTTACAGCCTCATTTTAATTTTCTTGTGGCAGTTGTTTGTACTAGAGGTGAGACGCTCAGACCAGATCTGCAAGGGGGCTGGCTATGGTATTCCTTATACTGGTTTGTGTGAAGAACACATTCAATGAAATTGATAGTTACGTTGGTGTAAAATTCATGGGAAACTGGTACTAGGCTTTGAATATTTAAGTATTTTTTCTAAATTTAACCTTGGTTTTGAGTTTCTGACCTTCAAAAGACAAGGAGAGCATCTGAACAGATACTTTTCTTGCAACAAAAACGGCAACAAAAATCAACTGTGGCCTCTGATGGGGCCTGAGAAATTTCAGCCTGAAAGTGGAAGGTTTGCAAGTCACTGACTTTGTACAGAAGGGCAACCGTGTACATGTATGTATAGCTGTAACTACTGTATTATAACAAGGTCTAATGGAAAACTCAAAATCTTGAATCATAATGTGAGAAGTGTAAGAGATAGAATAAGTAACCAAGTGAGTACATAGTACCCAGTTTACAATAAATCCATTGCAGCATGAAGCTGAGAGAGCATTTGCCAGCTTCCTGAGATGAAGGTGACAGAGTTCAAGACAGTTAACATCAGTAGCAAAAATCTAGGATTCAAAAGCAAGTGTGTATATTAAGCTGTTTTTATCTAGGATGATCTTTTTGATCTAATAGCAATTAAACGGGGTGCCATTCCTAGACTCGCTCCCCTGTGTCACTGTAGGGGCAAAGCATCTGAAACAAGCAGTCTGGCTTTTATTAATGTTAATAAAAGTAACCTGGTTTGTACTCAGTCATCTTCTAGAAGTGTACAGTTGAGCATTTGGTCTGTTGCAGACATGTGTATGTGGTAATGCTGGAGAACAGCTGTTCAGATGCATAAGCTAAAGAGTTAGAAAAGTAAGAGGTGAAGGCAGCAGGCAAAAAAGAGATTCCATTTCAATGGAAAAGAGTTAATTTTTGGTGGGTGTTAAGTTTCCTTTGCCATGGAGAGAAAGCTGTTCAAGCCATGCCTTGCTTGCATCTTAAAAGAAACATATGTGGTTCCAGCTGTGAAAATTACCATACGGTAAACTAGTCTCAAATGACATTGCTGCTTCATTTCATAGTTATAATTTTGGAAGCATATCACAGCAAAAGCCTTCATCCAGGACTAAGTTCAAATCAAGTTTTGAGTTTTGAAATTGAAATCAGTTGTGAAATCCCCAAGCGTTCAGAAATGCCCCTAAAAAATTTAACAGATGAAAAATGTATTTTATGTTTTCATGCAAAAGGTAAACAAAGAGGAGGAGGGAGTAATAGTTGTTTCTTAACAGCAAAATAGTTTATTTACTTGATTTTTGGGTTATCTTCTCACCTCTGCAGAAAAATGTAAGGACCTTAAAATGGAAGTAAAGGTAGGAATGCATTGATACCAAGAGCAGGCACGTACATACATCCTGCTGTGTGTCGTGGAACTGATGCTGCCTACACGAGTTTACTGAGAGCCCCTTGTCCTCTACCTCCTCATCTTCCCGAGGGTTTAGTTGCATGTGTGGAGAAACACTTGGTGAGCTCTTGAGCTTTCCAGTCTTGATTCTGACTCTGAAGTCCCTTGCTCAGAGATGTCAGGAGGATGCTCATGGGCCTTAATTGATTTCTGTGGGACCAAGGTTAAGCCATTCCTTAACCAATTGTCTGTTGCTGTTCAGCAAAACATAGACAAGTGTTTTATTGTCCTTGAAATCAATGAGGTTGAAGCACAATGCTTAAGGGCAGTCACATCGTGTAAGACTTGGGCAGAACAGGAATGGGTTTTCAGAGAAGCGGTGCATGTGGAAACCTTTTCAGGGTCCTTCCTTCTCCCAAGGCTGCTGCTGTTCACCTCCAGCTCAGCTCTGAGAGGCCAGCACATGTCAGAGCTCAGCTTTTCCAGCTGTGACAGCACTGCAGCTGCCACTGTTGTTGTAAAGCATCCAGTCCCTTTCTCTAATGCCCTCTAATCCCAAACACTTGAAAGTATATGGGAAACTTATGCTGAATCAATACCTTATGAATAAGGAAGGTTTTCTTACAGAGCTGATGTCAGAAATGAATGTTTGGCTCTTCTATTGAACAAAGTGTATTTGTTCAGCAGTTTCATCTTCGAATAGCATTTTTAAGCAGTACTTATTAGAAACATAAATGGCAAAAAATGCCCTGTTATTAAGGCCATGTTGAAAATAAAACTTCTACTTTTGTACCAAGTAATAATAATTTTAAAAAGCAGTTCAGAAAGTGCTACTACTTAAACTAGGCCTGTCTACATCTCATTAAAATAAATGTATTTATTAAGTATGCATATCTTTATCTCCTATGTAATGAGAAGAACAGAGCCATATCACAGATCTGCAGTGTCTTTTGTGCTCTACAAATTTGGTGCGACAGTCACCAGACAAAAAGTGATTTATACTGTATCTTGTAATGGGTGGAATAATTAACAGTGGTGGCATCCATCACTTCTACAACATGCTTATCTCAGAACTTTTCCATTGAGTCAAGTGAAAAGCAGGAACAAAACACAGGAACAGGACAATAAAAGTCAGTTACATATTCAGTCCTTTAGCTTGGTGTGCCTAATTTGGACACCTGATGAATACATCTCTACAGATTGAAAGAAATGTTGCTTAGTACTGTGAACACAGTCTGGGTTCAGTTTATCAGAAATTAATTCTGCAAGGGCAAGAATAAGGGAAAAATAAGCCCCACAACTGTCTATGGAATTAAAAGGTTATCAAGTGAGTTTCAGTTCTGCTTTCTGCCAAGACACTTTCTTCACTGGAAGCATGTAATAGCTAAAGATTTTGGAAAAGTTCCTTATCATTGTAAGGCATGTGATCTTGGACTCAAAGCAAGAGATGATATCCTAACAAAATAGTTCACATGAGTAAGTTGTTACTCAGCTCTGGTGTAACTTGTTCCTGATTCCCAGCATCTGTTTACTTCTTCAAAACTTCAAGTTTTTAGCAGTGAGACTGATTAAGAATGTGACTCTGACTTCATGCACTTCTCTCACTCTCGTGGCACAGGCATGCATTGGGCTTAAAGGATTTTTTTTTTTCTTTTTTAATAACTTTTGCAAAGCTGCTTGCCCAGAGCAGCGCCATCAAACTGCATGGAAGTAGCAGTCTGGTACAGTAGCACCCTCTGACAAGAATTTGGGAGCAAAGGAATGTGACATTAGATACAGAGCATGTCCTATTGTAACCCACACTCCTCCTATGCATCTTCTTGCAGTTCTTTGCTTGTTTTCTGCCATCAATAGCCTTCTGTTAAAAAGTAGAGTTTATTTGCTGGATTTTGTTGACTTTTGAAAACGTAGGGGAGCAGTGAGACACTGCGTAGTTCTGTACAAGATATGGAGATAATGGCTCTCAGAAGACAATTGTAAAAATCAGGATCACTGGGATTAGACTTTTTTCTGTATGGAAAGTAAAACACAACTTCTGAGTATGGGAGATGTCTAAGAGGTATTAGGTACAAGATTTATGAGAAGCTTAAGTGCAGTATGAAATTGGCTGGTTAAAGATTATACCAAGGTTAATAAGCGGAGGAACTTTTTTTCTGGCTATAAATAGCTTTTGTAATTATGCAAAGTAAGGTTAAAGGGGCATTTGGATCTTGGGGCCATCACCTGAGATGGCTCCCTTAGCGCTGACGTATTCCTCAGCATTGCATGATGCTACGTCATTTGGTAAGAGGCGAAAGAGGGGGGAAGAGTTGGTTAGCATGAGTACCTAGAACCAAACCAGATTTACAGATACTGGAGATTTTACACAAGTAGGTCTCAGTTTAAGGATGAGGCAGGTCCATGTGAGAGCTTGGAGGAGGAAGTGCAGGTATCTCTACAGCACACCAGCAGTTCTGTCCAACAAATACATTCAGAAGAGGAGGAGGCAACAGTACAGGTCATTGCAGAAACCATTGTGTGTTGACTTGAACCAGTACTGGAGAATTCAGTCTTAAAAAACAGAGAATCTGTTTGCCAAGGAAGGAACTCAAGGAAAATACTTTGTTCACTTTTATTGAAGTTGCACATGCACTTACACAATTTGGGGGCTATTTCCATCATGATCTCAGCAAAACAAAAATTCTTTTCAAATAAGAAATCTTTCTGGCTGCTATAACTCAGCTGACATTTAGATGGAAAAGGAAGAAAAATATTAGTTGTGTTGCTGTTGAAATACGATGGCCTATAATATTTTTAGGAATATTTTTAGTGACATACAAAATAGCTTAATGAAATATAAAACTTTTCTAGTGGTCATTGAAATTCAAAGCACTCAGAGTTCTGGTATAAGTGCAGAAAGAAATTTAATATAAATATGTACATAATGTCTGTCACTGCTCCTATGCCATGTTGGTTGTATTCTTAGAGCACATGCAACTTTCTGTGAATTTGCTGACTGCTAAATAATAATGTAATTTACCAAGCACCTTTAACAGCAGACACATAATCATGTGTTCAAAATAATTATGTAAGGTTCTAGTTGATCTGAAGAAACTCATGTAGCTTTTTAGCCTATAATTAACATACACACTAGCCAGCTTTGCTTTTTCACGTAGAAATAGGAGCAGTTGTGTATTTTATTACAGTTTTTTCTTTGCTGGGAGACTGTATTCCAAACTCTGCAGAAAGCTGAGCACCCTTGGTGCTTGAAAGAACATACTGAGTTTCTATGCAATGGGCTGTTTCAGTAACAAAGCCTGGACCACATCTACCTAGATATTCTTCAAATATTTTTTAAAAAGAGAAAAAAAAGAATATGAACATTCTCTGAGGGTGTAAATGCTTCTGGTTTTAGTGGACATGAGCCTTCATCTGTTACTGAGATGCTTGTGATCAGTACACGAGAACAGACATAATCCATACTGGTGGAGAATGAGTCTTTGTCCCCCACTAGTGGTTGACCCCGGATGATAAAGTATCACCCAGCTGGTTGCTGGTAGCAATACTCCCTGACTGCGGCTGACCTGAAGCTGCCAAAACTTAAACCTTCAGTGTTTCAGCTTTGCTGGTCACCCTGTTCAATTCATGGCTTTGAACAAGTTATTTAAGTCAGACTGTGTCCTTTTACCCTCCCAACAAAAGCTCAAGCATACATAGAGTTTGCTCAGCGTGGAGGATAACTGGTGAATTCATGCTTCCAATATTCTGTAGATGGGAGGACAGAAGCAAAAATAATACTTGTTTTTCTCTACTGGCGCTGTAACTCCTAATTCTTCCTGCATTTGGCTTTGGCTGAGAAGTTTTTACATATTTGGGTAAGTCATCGTGTCATTTCAGAGGCTGTTTTAGCTGGGAATGTGGAGGTAGCTGTAAGAAAGCCTGTGCCCCAGCAAATAACTCTTATATAATTGGTAACATGCCAGCAGCACAGCTACCAGTGAGCCTAGATTCACACCAGTCCTAAGAAATGGAAGCCAGCGAGGGATAGCACCCATATACTGCTGGATAGTGTTATAGTGTTTGTCCTGCATCCAAACACTTTTAAGATGGATCATATAAAACTCAGGTGTCTCCTGAAATCAGAAACATTGTGATGGATTCAGAGGTGTTAAATCAGTTATCCCGGAGTGTGAGGGAGATTGGTGTAGACCTTCCAGTTTTGGGCTGTCACTCTGGGATCAGAAATGAAGCGTACCCTGCTCCAAAGCACCTGACCTCAGGCTCCACCAGCTTCTCAGGCAGTAACACAAAACCCAGGGCTGTACATATGGTAAATAACAGCAAGGAGTCTATTCCTCATGGTGTCTGTGACATTAACACTCTTGTTAGAAAGGCAGCTCTATTCAGGTAGTTCCATATTAGCTACTTTCTTCCTAGGGAATAAAAAATCTGGATGAGAACCTTATGATTCAAGGCTGCTTTGAAGCTATCCACCACAACAGGAGAAAAAAATTTGCTGGAGAGTCCTACTGGTATTAAATCTTTGTGCAGACAGTGTCTGGCATCATTTTATTAGCAGACTAGATATGCTGTTAAAAATTATATCTATTATATCCATCCCAGAGGCGTTCATTCAGAAGAGGGTAATGGAGCTCAGCTGACAAAAGGGATTTGTCCATTCGGACATGCTGAAGGCCCTTGAGATAAGAAATAATTCTCACATAAGCAGTTCTGAGTTAAAATATTAATTTATAGGAAATACTTTAAAAATAGGTCTTCTGAGGAGATTTTATATGGCTCAGGTTTCTCATTTTTAGAAGCATTAGAGCTTACCTCACCTGGTAAGAATTTGCAAATGCAATCCCAATGATTTGTGTGTCCACATTCACACATTCAAGGTGGAATAACTTTCTGAGCAAGGAGTAAGTTTTGGTCAGGACACAGCTGTGGTTTTGGGGATTAGCTCCGGGAGCTTTTTGCTCGGGTAGTTTCACTGGACAAACCTTCACCCTGATGGAGGCTCATTCGCCTTCCCCAAATGGTGCAGCAGGGATGGATGGGCACGACTGCAGAATCCTGCCCGCTTGGTTTGCACCCTGGCAGCCCTCCCTGGGCAACTGGGTTGCAGGCAGTTCTCTGACAGACTGAGCTGTCATGTTAAAAGTTATATGTAGACATGAGAAACGCAAAACCAATACAGAAAAACCCCTACTTTTCTCTTTGGAGGAGCCCTGCTTCCCTGGTGCTGTACGCCCCACTCCACACACTGTCTCTGTAAGGGGCTGTTCTTTCGGCAGGGGCAGAGTTTGAAACTCCCCTTTTGCATCCGACTCGGCGGCCAGATTTCAGCTTACACACCAGCATGCATTTCTATACATTTTCATAATTAATTTTTAATTCACCACCTCTGTTGCTACCTGGCTTTACTGTTAGAATTCTGCCAAAGAGCAACTGGTTTTTCTGGCGTAGTTTATTCTTTGTGTACCATACTCTCTACTGCTTGTGTATCCATTACCCAGTAGATACGTAGAGAGTGGTACTTTGAGAGGTGAAGGCAGGAGGTGTGGGGGTTATTTTGCTCTTATCGTTTGCTAGAAACACTGAAGAACTGTGAAGAGTACCATACTTCTATTGAGCCCATTCTTTAGCTGGTATAGAGTCTGCTGCTCCTCTAAATGGGTTCAGAGATTACATATACTCTAGGTGCTGAAAAGCCTGGTCAGCAGTGTACTGGAGGGAAATGTATTGGTTCGCCCTTTATCTGTTTTTGTGATTATTTCTTGTTAACTTCAAGAAGTCTGGTTCAAAGAATAGAAAAGATATCAGGAATGTAGCTGCTAGCAAAAATTGCCCCTTTTCAAGAACTGCTTATGTATTAGTAGATTTTTAGACATTTGGATTATCATCTTTTCAATGGAAGAGACTATTGCAAAGCCCCATTTGTGCCTGCTTGCCTCAGATTGCAGGTGAAGAGTACTTTTAAAACTGTGTTAAAAAATGCCATTTATGAGAAAATGCAAGAAAATCAGACTGCGTAAAAAATGGACTTAACCCAATTGTCAAGAATGAACTGTAGAGGGCTTGGAGACATGCATTGTGGTGGGTAACTCTCTTGATCTTGGTTTTGGGAACATCTGGCGTTAATCTTGATTGCACAAAATGAAAGGGAGCCACCCCAAATCTCTACAGAGTCCCCCTGCTGCTAGGGTTACTTTTGTATTAATTTCATTTATAGGAATTAAGAACAGTTTCCTTAAAGGTGATCTGTGAAATTAAAGGTTTCTCCTTGCTTTGATGCAGTTAAGAGGCCAAAGCTTGTAGGGACTCAATGAAACACTCAATGAAGTCTATATTTTTTTCTCTGCTCCTAATGAAAATGCTATTCCATTTGGTGAAACATTCCCAAGTAATATCTACTATTCACTCACTATTATTTGCTGTTGTCTGAGCAGAGTGTACCTGCCTTCCCAACCTGCAAGAAATATTAAATTTGCCTCTGGCCCTTCAGATTTTTTATTAAGCTATTTTTCAGTATTTAGTAAAGAAAATTCTTTTTCTTGCTGCTCTCTCCAAAGTGCTGGAAGTGGCAGAATTTGGTCATGCCACCTTGCAATCTTCCCATCAGCACTTTTGTGATTACTGTGAGATTTTTCTGTTCTTTACCCTGTAGCTCATCAAAGACTCCATGTCCGTCCTGACAACGTGTGTTCTCCACAATGCCAAGTGTCATGTTTTGGGGTCTGTCTGTCTTCTAGTTGTGTGCACAGAGGTAATGTTTTCTGTCTGCTTGCAAAGTACGGTATCACAGGTGCATGCAGGACTAAATCCTAAACCTGTTTTTCTTAGGAATAAGTCATGGAAGCTTCTTCCTCCTTTGTACACAGGCTGTTCTAATCAAATAGACCAGGGAGGCCAGGCTCACCAGAGCTGCTGCTCATTTATAGTGCCAGAAATCTTCTTGCTCTCAGATGATCCTGTCTTATTGTGGCAGCACCTTTGTCTGCCTAGAGCTGTCCCAGAGCTTTCCTGTGGCTGGGAAGGGAATAAGGAACAGGAGAAATATGGAATTAGGAGCAGCAGCAGGTTTTGGCAGCAGCTGGAGAAGGTCGGCTTGGCTGTGAATCCCCGCAAGTCTACTTCTAGCTTTGAAGTGGAAATGCAGGATAAAATCTCAGGCAGGGATCACTTCAAACAGCCTCATGCACAGGGAGACAAGGCAAAGAGAAAGAGTAGGGCATGTTTTCTTCATTGTCTTGAGGAGTCAATGTCACACACCCATGTTTTGGGTGTTTTTCCAGGCATATTTCACAATTTTGTTCTGCTATTTCTGTTTTGTCACATGTTCTCTATAATTGTGTAAGCAAGAAGAATAGATGCATAATTTCTTCACATCCCCAGTATTTACTTAGCGGGGAGGCTTTGTGTATGTGTACGGACAGACACACAGACATAGGCGTGCAAAAACATGATGACTAAATACTACAGGCTCAGAAATGGGCATCTACAGTGGAACTATTTCCACAGATACAAGCTGTCAACCTACACATGTTCTGGCACCTGCCTAACTTTACTCAGAAATAATTCTTCATTACATTATTTGCTGTAAGGAACAGAGGCTTTTGAGCCCAGGTATGAGTTTTTGTAAAATGAACTCCTGCGTGCAGCGGCATGCCAGGAAGGCTGCAGTGCTTTCATTTTGATCTACAGGTGTTCTAGAGCGTAAGTGGCTCTGTGTTCCCATTTGCAATACGGTCCCTTCAGGTGCTTTTATCCTGTGAGTTTATTTTAATTACCTTGCACTGACCGTTGGCTATCTCGGTAGTTACAGAACTACTGAAGTGATCTCTTATTATGCAATTTGGTGTATGCATAATTATGAAATTATAGTGTGTAATTTATTCAGAGACGGGCCTATGATAAAATCCACAGCTGCTGCTTTATTTTTTTTTTCTTCTTTTTTTAACTTTAAAGGTTGAGTGGGAGGTTCCACAAAGCAGATGGGGGGCTGTGTTTGCCTGGCAAGAGTGCACGTCACATCAGTGCCGGGGCGGCAGAAGCCAGAGCGGGTGGCTCCTGGGCAGACAGCGCGGGTGGCACACAGAGACGGGGCACTCCTTTCTGGCCATGGGTGTGCAGGACTGCAGGATGTGTGTGAACAGTGTGCAACCTCGCCATGCATGGGCACCCTGCACTCCCGCACCCGGGTCAGTCTCCGGCCCCCTTCTCCCAGCGCTGCTGCATCTTTGGTGCCGGCAGCACCAGCACCAGGCACTGATGCCCACCTGTCCCAGCCATGAACAGCATTGCAAACAGCTCTGCTATCCCATGCAATCAGAGAATTTATCTATCTTAGAAACATCCCAGGCAAATATTACACCGGCACGTTTTACACTTTCGCAGCATGTGGCAGTAGGGCTGTGTTGCACGCTGCCTGTTTCTGCCCCACCAAGATCAGGTAGGGCAGGGAGGGGTTTATCTCAGATCCGGCAGATCTTTCCACACGCAAGTTTAGCAAGCAGATTGCTGTAGAATTCATTATAGAATCCAGGCTGTTACCACATTCAGGTTTTGATAGGGAAATGGAAATGTGAAACAAAGGACGCTGATAAAGTGTGTCCTGCGAATTGAATGTTAATGCTATTACAGAGCAAATACTTGAAGGATTGAGATGTTATGTTCTGTTGAGAGCAGATCTGATCACAGGCATTTAGGTCCATACAGTGCCTTTTAACTCCCATCTTATTTCCATTTAGAAGTAATTAAATGAATCAGATTCAAATTTGAATTATTTTGTGGTGATTTCAATTTTCATACAGACAAGGTATGAAAGTATTCCATTTTTTATTGTATCCACATTTTAACAAAAATTTATAATAAAATTGAAATGTTGCTTTTTACAGAAGCTTTAGGTGTTACTCAAGAATTCTTTACAATTGGGATTGTTTTAGCTGCTAACGTTTTAACCCAGCCTCATACAATTATGTGCGATTAAAAGACAGAGTTAATGTAAAAACACACATATTAATTGACAAAAAATTACCAAAGTCTCTTAAATAAAATTTTCATTTTTGGTTTGTGAAATGTTGTCTCGTCAATGTGATCTGCCCATGGTACTGCATGGATATTGGCGGATGTGCCAGGGTACTGGCAAGAGTGAGTGCATTACAGGAGCAGTCAGGAGGCTGATCATTCCTGCAGTCACCTCCAGGAGACTGAAGTTCTCATCTCCAGATAACTGTTTGGCCTTTCTACCAGACTGCTGCTGCTTCTGTTGTAGTGTCTCCCGTTGTGATGTTTATTCAGTGTTTTGGGAAAGAAAGATCAGGATTTGCTTATAGATTAGAAGCAGTTTTGGAAAAAAACTTGTTTCCTCCTGCTTTTCTGCTGGATTGAATTGCTGTTTTCTGATTATCCCTAAATCATTGCAATTGTAAAGAATGGAAAATGGACATGAATTATGTTTGAACCAAATTCTCAGTCTCGGTTTGCTCACTGTGCATGTATCAGCCCCCAGGGTATCATTTGGTGTCATAGCCTAAATTGCTTCAAGGTCTGAGAATCATTCCATTTAATGGTATTGTCACAGGTGATTAACATCATAAGCATCTTTTCGTTCAGTGTTTCATTGTCCGCTCTCAGCAGTGGAATGGGAATTGCTTCGTGCCACCCTGCTCTGGGTTGGGTGCATCTTTGAGCACCACATGGCTGAGCTGATGCTCAGAATTGCAGTGTAGCCCTGGAACCGGTACAGGAGCCTCTTGTATTTGTCCTCTAAAATCTTACTAATCTAACACCTTACTGGTGTTAGATAACAACAGGATAAAGGTTTTACTAGAGTCTAGAAATCCCTGCAACTCAACACAGCTCTCAGGTACCAGAGCGAACCTTGCCCTCTCATCATTGCTTTGGGTGAATATTTAAAAATGTGAAGCAACCAATTAATTAGGAAGAATACTCCCCTGTGGCTGGATATTTCATTTCTTGCTGCATATTTTTGCCTAGTCTTAGGCCCTACTTTGTTGTCTTTAATACCTCTTGATTGCATCTTGTTATCATCTTGTCTTGATTGGCTTTGTGGCTTGTTACACAAAAAGGGTGCTAATCTTTGTTAATTAGTTCCTTATTAGAGTCAATTGAGATTTGTAGTGCAAGAAGCAAGCTTTATTTCTGATGATAAATAATTGGCTGTCAAGGAATTCTTAGCATAAAATCGTGTCAGTGTAAGTGATGTTACTTTAATATTTTATGTGGTTTTGTATGTGTTTACTACAGTACTTGGTTCTTCCAGCTGTTGTTCCCAAGACTATTTTTTTTGGTCTTGTAGTTGTGTTACTAGTTTGGACATAGCTTACCTTTCCAAGCTATTTCTTTCTGTATTACATTCTATGATTTTATTACTTCGTTGCTAGAGAACTATTTTGTTCAGAAAATTGTCTTCCGTAAATGGCAGAAAGTACTTTTATTGCTTTTCACACTTGTCTTTATTCTGTCCTGTTTTTTGCTGTGTCATAGGATTGGATATTATAAGGTTTTGGGAGAGTGTTAACACCTGAAATGTTTTCTGGAGAACTGGTAATAGGAAATGGGACGTAAGTTTGTAGCACTACTTCAAACCAGTGGGGATGCTCCCGTGTTTCACTGAAAATCCAAGTCATTGTTCTGTACCTCGTCCTGCTGGTGATGAGCAATGTCCCATGTCACAATTTTCCTCAGGTGCTACTCAGGAGGGAAGACCCATGGGAATGAAGTGTAAGGACTAACCCCCACCGTGCTTGCTTAGCTCTGGGAAATACCCCAAACATGGTTTGTGCAGCTTACCTTTCCATCTCTAATCTCTCTACTGTGTGAACCATGGCCTGGTCATGGAGCTTTACATCACAGATTGTGAGTTTTACTATTTCTTTCAAGCCATATGATTTCATAACAAACAGATTTAAAAAAATAATAATACAAGAAATCAAATGCTAATAAACAGGCTAACCTCTGGGCATTCCATTTCACTGTGCAGTGGTTGGAATTCATCTGCAAAGTAATGCAGTGTTATTTCTCAAGGATATGTACCAAAGTCTAAAATAGTTTTGGTATTTGAATTACTGAAGAATCACAGTACATATCAAAACTATTTTTTTCCTTTTGAGATGCTGTGTGCAGACTGATGCAGATTTAAATAGTGCATAATGTATTTTGACAATGAAATATTTTGTAAGACATAAACTGAATGTTTGTGAGTTATGAGCTTTATCCTCAGTAGTCAGAATAATGCATTTATTCCCATTAGTGCAAAAGAAGTCATAAATCACAGTGGCAAGATATGATACTCGCAAATGCTCACATGTATGCAGATGCATGTACTGTTCCTACTCTCAACTAAATAGTTGTATTTAGTTCATTATCTTAAACGACACTTGTGAAAATCAGTGTAACTCCCCTTACAGTCTAGTGAGATGAGCTGCTTAGCTCTAGCTGACTCTCTAGCCCATAGCGGTAAGTAAGTCGGGAATCTTATGGTCTTGAATTTTGTATTAATAGGACAGGTTGTAGCATTTTCTCAAAGATTATTTCCGTGCTACAGGTTGGAAGTCCCTAATTGAATGAAAGTACAACCCAGTGTAGGCACACTGACTCTTTCTAGTGCTCAATATTCCAATTGTGTGTGCTCTAGTGAGAAAATCAGTATGGGGTAGCCAGAATCTTGGAGAAATATATATATATCCTGTGCTTTTTCAGTTCTTCTTTGAAGCTTTTGGTGAGGCACCCCCAGTAACCTGGTTTTCAAAGTGAGGTAAACCTCTGGCACTGAGCAGCTTCAGCTGAAGATGGGAAATGCTGTGGAGACAAAGCAAGCAGCGATTGCAAAAGGGTATGGCCTCCATTCTCTGCGTGGGGTTATTTTGCTGGTTCTCGCTGCCTGAGTGTACCTTGCTGCAGTGTTTAGCAGAAAATGTCACCAAAAGAGCCTCTTAATCCAGGAGTGACTGCTAATTAGTAGATGAACTTGCAGAATGGACAGGCAACTGTATCCCTTCTGAGTCCCTTTTCTGTTCTGGATGTGGAAGTATGTGCATAAAATGAACATTATAGTCTAACATTTGAAGCAAAGGTGTCATCAATGGACAATTCCTGTCGAAGACTGACTGTCTTAATGATTGCCTATCTAACAAGTTAAGAACATTTTAACAGTTAAACTAAAGAACTAAGCACAGTGCAGGACAAAGTCATGGTCTTGCAAAATAAGAATAAAGAAAAGATTATAAAAGAATACATTATCTCTTGTCATTTAAAAAAATGATGAATCCTGAAGACTGTCATGAATAAGATAAGGATGCAGCCCTCCAAGAAATACTTCAGGGGATTTCTTTTAATACGACCTGAAAAATATGCCCGGGGCATAAGACCACAGAACAGAGATTTGAAAGCCTTGGGCCAACCTTCTCTTTTGCCATTGTAATTTGACCCAGCTATTGTACTTAATCACTTAATCTAAGGTAGCTACAAGTTCCCATCCCTCAGATAACTTTTTAGAAGTTCAATAATTAGAAAAGTTTCAGCTATTTCCCATCATGGCTAAATGGTTGGAAAAAGTACAGTTAAAGCCCTTTCTTGAGCATTTCTAATGAAGAAGGGCACCTAATTGGGAACCTCCCATTCCCAGTTGTTCATTAGTGGCATGTGAAGGGGAAAACAGATTTCAGAGTATTAAGACACTTCAGTAAGGTGCCTAAGGGAAGGTAGGGAACACTTGACATGCAATGAACCCAAACGTACAGCAATCTGATACCCTCATCTTGCTAAAAACTTAGGTAGATTTGTGCCAGTGGGAGCTAAAAGTGCTTAGCCTGGTGTGACCGATCACAGAGATTGCAATTTGCTCCTGCGAATTTGCTGCTGGAAGGGGCCTGGTGCTTACAGTGGATGCCAAGTTAAAAATGAGACAACAGTGTGTTCAGTTGCAAATAAAGCAAACCACACGCCGAGATACATTGGGAGGGATGCAGTCAGAAGATAAGGGAAGAAGGCAATGCATGTCCATTCTGACTTTATTCTTGTTATGGGAGAATTGATGCTGACCTAAGGATGTTTTTGTTTTGATTAGTAATATGCGTACTATCTGATTGAGAGCATATTTACTTGCATTAGCTCACTAGCCTTTAGTTTGGGCTAAATACCTGCGCTCAGTTTGAGAATATTGAGCTTTGCTTGTATAAAATGTATGAAGTATTAAAGAACAGGCTTCCAAAGCACATTTCAGACAGTGTCTCTGTGTCACCTTGAATATCTTATTGTAATACTGAAGAAAAGGTTGGATCAACACTTGTCAGGAAAGTGGTGGTAGTAGAGGATTGTTGAAGTTAGAGCTGACTCTTCCTTGGATTGGGGGAATGGTAAAGATGGTCTCTATAGATACCTTGCCATTTTCTGTTGAAGAGATTTGTCAGCCCTCACTAAAATGTAGCACTGATGCTATATCTAGCTGCTTTTATTTCTTTCTCTGACATTAGTTCTATTCCTGAGACCCTAAAGCACTAAAGGTCCCTGAAGCATGAGAACTCCACCATATATGAAGATTTGGTGATATGTGTATGTGTGTGTCTGTGTAAACTGTGATCACATCAGTCTCATTTAATATTTCATAATACTCAGTGTATTGAGTTGCTCAATTATTTGACAGTTAGAAGATGTAAAATTGTACCTTGTTCTTAGAAATTTTGACATCCTGTTAGTTGTTTACAGTGGGATTCTTTGAAAAAGTTGCAGATTAATGTACCCTTTTATTGTCAAAATCTTACTAACCAAAATAATATCCAAATGCACAGTTTTTTTGAGAGTCAATAATGTCATTCTCTATGCTGTCCTCCGGCAAACAGATGACATTTCAAAATATTAGATTTCAAAATGTATGAAAGACCCTTGCACCCAAAGTATTGCAGAAAATCAGAAACATTGTCTGTTACATTTATGTCTTGATTCCAGACTCTATGAAACTGTTTTATGAAATTTACAGCTGCAGTTCTCCTGCAGACAGTCGTGATATATTAAAAAGTTCATGGAAATAGACAGGTTCTGTGTGAGCCTTCAAAACAAAACCAAAAGGGTTATGAGTCCAGGTTTGGCTGGATAACACATTAATCATCTTTTGGAAGGTATTGTTTAACAGTTGTATGCAGGATAGTCTCTTAGAATTTGAGTCAAACATATTCAAAGGGGAATTTATTTATTTGTTTGTAGTTTCACTAGGGAAGGCAACACTTTTGGAAGGCACTTCTGAAATTGTGAGGTTTTTTCATTCTGAGTTTTGTCCTGTGTCTGTGAGAGATGGTTGGAGATAACAGAATGACACCTTCTGGATATTTTCAGTCCTATGCTGTTTTGTAATACTGTGTGGACATCAGCCATTGGAAAGGTCACTTTATAAATTGGCATAAAGTTGCACATTATCACAGCTAATAAGGCAGCTGTTACTGGATAATAACATCTCTTCAATCTTCCACCTATTCTGTCATTCTAAAACAAAGCCAATGAGGGAATTCATGTTTGTCCTATGCTTTGAGTTAAAATATGCGTTTGAACAAAATGAGTTTCCTCCATCTAGTAAGTAACATCTCTCATCCGTGGGGTTGAAGAGCATCTGAGCCACCCACAAATTATATTGTATGTTGTGCTATAACACTTACAGTGGTGTGCCTGAGAACCCACCAGAAAGGGTGGGCTCCACTCCTCAAACTATTTTCATGGGACAGTTTTCTCTGCCTTGCGTAGCTGCGTTCTCCGTTGGTCTGCGGGGAGGATGGCTGTCATACTGCCATGTGCCCTCAACTTTGCTGTTCTGAATGGCTTGAGAGAATGCCTCCCTCCTGCATGCTTCTGTTTGTGAAGTCTCAGGATGACAGAGAGGACCTGTGAGAAACCAAGATGAAGAGACAGCCTAGACGGGCTTTCACATAGCAGTTGCACAAAAAATGGGAAGAAAGGCAGGACATGCACTGTAGATATTCAGTTTCATAGCCTTTGTATTGACAACACACTGATTTTCCTACCTCCTGCTTATGGAATACTTTGAACTCAAGGAAATGTGTTCCATATTTACAAGGGCACTCTTCATGCTATAGAAAATATTTGCTCAGCACTGGGCTTGGTTGTGCTCTATCAAAGGTTTGAACGTGTCATGGTTATCTCACACACTTTGGTGGTAGATCCTTGAAATAAAAACTTCTTTATGGTTCATGTTCATACAACTCTGGTGTAGATCAATGCACCTTGTCTTCCAACTAGAGAAGACTTTTACTATTTGGATTTCTCAGACTAGAATTTACATCAGTGGATGCAGAGGTAACTCCCTTCCTGGAAAGATGTTGAAAACTCTGAAAATACTGAGTACAATACTCAGAAGAAATCCTTTCTCCGCTCATTTTGTTAGTCTTAGAATAAAAGCTAGATTCTAAAAGGGACCTCAATGTAAAATGGAAATGAACTTTGGCCCCACAACAAGCAGGTTTCAGAGTTTGTGAAAATCTAAGAATGCTTAAAAAACAAGTTTTCACATAGCTTTAGTATTATTGCTCACAAAATCAAAATGGAAACCACTGACCAGTGTGGAGGCACATTTTAGGGCTACACAATGGAAATTTTTTGGGGCTAAGACTTTTCCTCCTTTCACCTCTACCTTCTTCTATCCCTTGACTGCATTCAGGTCTGAAATTCTCATTTAATTTGGAATATTGCAGCAGCTTGTGTGCACTGTGTAATTAGGGATTGCCAGCTCCGTGGCCTGATACTTATTACACTGCATGCAATGCTCTTCGTCTAAAGGGCAAGAAGGGGCATGTGCTCAATATGGGTGAAGACACCTGTACAAAAGGAGCTTTTAAGTCTGTATCTGTACTAGTGAAGAATGAGACCATTTAGTAATCACAGCTGAATTTTAGCTGAGTCTAAATGTTCGCTTGCCTGCACGTTCCCCAAAGAAACATCAGCATAATCAAGCATGAAATAAGAACCCCAATTTTCAGATGAAAGCGTGAAGGAAGGTTTCACCCACTCAGGCATATCATTATGGAGTCTGATCCTTATCTCTGAGATTCTGCACGATGCGTCCAAAACCTCCTGCAGACAACAGTGCTGCCAATTCCTGCACAGATGTGAGGGACTCGCTCTGTGTGTGCCCATGTGAATCAGCACAGGGACTGTGCAGTGCTCTCCTTACAGTGCAGGGATAAGTGAGTGACATGTTTTAGTAAATTTTAAAATATCCAAAAGGCAAGGCTACCATGTGATACTCTTCCACGCAAGAGGCATTAGTTTTTTTTCACTAAATTATTGTTTCTTAAAGGAAAATGTTAGTCCATGGCTATGCAGGAATTAGAATTGCTCCCCACTTTTTTTTCTTCTTTTTTGTGCTTGAGTGAGTGTTCTTTCTCAGTGGAAATCCCATTCAGCTTAAACTTGGTGTTTGTTTGTTTGTTTTCTTTCTTCCAAAGTATAACTTCAAGCTAAAGTCTTTTGCTTATCCTGCCTTTTTTTTTTTTTTCCAATGGTTTTAAGCTGAAGTCAACCTTCCTATTAGCATTTTAATGGAAAAAGAATTCTACCACTTAGCAAGACATTTTGTCTGCTTTCAAGTGGCAACACGGTAAAAGTATGAAATGCTGCTTTCCAGTGTTTGCAAATTCCTTCTTTTCCTGCAGCAAGAGTCTTTTTATTGATATAAATAAGAACAGCATTTGGCAGGGACTTCCCAGTTCATCTGTTTCAGTCATTTCCTTTATAACCACATCAAATATTTCACATTATAAGCTAGTCAGTCTTGTTTTAAATTAAAATGGTGGGGTTTTTTTGCCCCTACTTTCTGTAGTCAAAGCCTATTCTAAATGCTTGCTTTTTCTGGTGCTTAAAATACCTCTTCATAGCTTAAATGAATTCATGGTCAATTATAGACACTTGTTCCAGTGCCAATAATGTCCTTTAGTTGAAACATTGTTCCTTTAAGTGAAGATGACTTTCCAAATAGGATTTTGTTGCCATAGTCCTTCCTTACAAATGTCACCATTGTGTGGCACTGTATGGGGAGCCCTTTCCTTAGTGGGGATCTAAAAGTGGGTCAGGACATTGTGTGCCTAAGAATATTAAATGTACTTTCAGCTTTCCCAACATACTTCAGGGTCTTTCTAACACCCTCCCAAAATAGTAGAGGTTAAGCCATGTGAAAATCGAAGGGCAAGCAGTAGATTTGTTGTACAGGCAATAATTAGTTTTTAAAAGTTCCTAAGATAGTAAAGATTTTAAAATAAGTGTTATAATAATAGCTTTGCTTCTGCCTTGCTAGGGCTTCCATGAGACGTTAATTCTATTATTAAAAATTAAATTTGTTTTATTTATGATCCTGCTTTCTTAGAAGACACCTATTGATCAAAACAGGCCTCACCTCATGAAAAATTCAGAGCATTATCCAGATCAGTTGTCAAGCTGGGTATATTAAACCAGAATATGTTTTAATGCTAGCAGGTACAAAATGAGGTGCCCAGCAAGAAGGGGAGCCAGGCGCACCTACAGCGTGAATCCTGAAAACCCAGAGCGCTCTCAGAGATGCAGGGGTGAGGGCACGTTGTGGTGCTGGACTGATGGAGCCACGGTGGTGCCTCACTGTGTGACCCGGGCAGCTGTTGGCAGGAAGAGGCTGGTGATAAGACCCCGTCGGAAGGGATTTATATTGAGATAATTTAATATCTCTGCCAACAATGGTACCTGAAAGGTGCCTTTCTGATGGTGTATGTGGTGCTTTCACACAGAAGAGCTCACTGACAGTCACTGAAAAGGATAAAACAGAACCTAGAACATGCCAAGAGAAGCCAGACAGGTTCATAGAGGACTCACTAGGGTGTTGCTAACACTGGGGCGAAGTGTCCGTGTGACAGTGACAGTGCTGTCTCCATCCCCTGGCCTCTCCTGGCTGGAGGGGGAGGACGAGCATCAGCACACGCCAGCCCCTGAGCTCTGGTGACATGTGGCATCTGCAATGTGCACTTACATGGAGATAGTATGAGTCTGTTGCCTTTTTACTACGCTGGCTGTAAGCCCAGTTGATAGAAAGCTACAGTTTTCTTGTTATGCGGTTAAATAATGGTGTATTTGGGGAAAATCTTGCACACAGGTATCTGATGAGGCTGTGTTAAAAGGCAGAAACCTCTATCTGCTGCATGAGAGGAGTTCAGCGTAAGTGTGAGAACAGCAGGTCATCAGGGCTTGTGTGACTGAACTGTGCCCAGTTATACATATTCTGTTATTGAGAGCAAGGTCTACAAAGCTGCTGTCCTGAATAATTGGAAATTTGAATACAGGAGGATTTCCAACCAGAAGATGAATATTGGATTGGTAAATTAAATCTAGTTGTAAGAGGATAAATGTACATTGTCAGGCACTGTGTTGCTTCCTATTCCTGGTGTTCTGGGGTCAGGGAGTGGTGACATTGCATTACATTAACATAGAAGTCTTTTGTGAGGCAGGGTGACTGTACCTGAGATTATCCACTCTTACAGAGGAGAAACTAGCTGTTAATGTAATGCATTTTCTGGTTTGGACAGACAGATTATAGATTTTCCAAATCGCCTTTCATTTTAAACAAAAAAATCAATCAACTTGCTCATGTTTTGGAAGCTGGTGATTTATAAATTTCAAATGCACAAAAGAACGAAAGAACACTTAGAGTCACCGTTTGGGTGCCCCACACATTTCAGCAGTACATGATGTGCATTTCCAGCCCAGCAAGGTCTTTGCAGAACAGAGAAGTGGTGTACACTCATGCTAAATGTCAAGCATATGCAATAGTTGCAGGTCTTTGAGCTAAGGCTCAACCAAAGACTAGGCTTAGGGTTGAGGTATGGTTAGAAAAGAGAAAAAGCCTAATGATCTGATTGGAATGAGGCTGAGGAGAGCCTGCAAAGTAAAACAGGCCATTCTTCTGGAGCTTTCATCAGAAACTTTCTTGCCTGAGCTGGAGCTTTGTCCTTCAGTGTGTGCCGATGACTCTTTTCTCACAGAGGCCAAGTTATGCACAATGCTAAGTGGCAGGCAGTCTGGCTGACGTTGGCTCACAAGCTGGTGATGTTGCTTACTTTCTATAGGCTGCAGTTGCAGCTGCAATTTCATTTGAGCCCGTATGAATGTGGAGCCACCCTGTGCCATGGCGTTCAGGAGCAGAAATTATCTGTCAAGTGGTATCACTGAGCAAAGATAGGACGTACTCCCCTTTGTTCCAGTCTCAAAATGCTGCTGCGGTTGTCTTCCTGCTGCTTCCACAGCCATAGCTTTAACATATAGTAGAGTAGTTCACCCATTTACCTTAAATTTTGGTATCAAACAGGTTGTACATTTGGATAAGTGAACAGGGAACTTCTCAAACTGCAACTCTGTGCATTTTTTCCATCCTATCAGTTTAGGTGATACCTCAAATCTGTTTGTCTGTTGAATAGGTTTGGATTTCAGGATAGGGTTTTCTTGACCCTCATTAAAGTAAGTTTCACATCGTGCCAGACATGCCATCTTGAATGGCTCTTCTGTTGTCCGAGAGGCCCTGGTCTGCTAACGCAAAGGAAGCCTGAGAGAATACCTACAGCTGAGTTCTGCGAGGGATGGGATATTCCTCCTTTGAAAGCTGTGACACGAGAGACACAGTAGTTTGGTTTTCTCTAGATTCCTCCATAATTTCAGGGTTTAAAAAAAAAAAAAACAAAAGCAAAAGTTTAGGCTCTAGCTGCTGCAGCTGCGAGAGAAGCTTTCAAAACTAACATGAGTTTGAATTAGGAAGTTTTATCTGCTTCAATCTGAAGCTTGAAAATGTAAAAGTCATTTCAGTCCATTCAGTTGCTTAATGAAATAATGAAAGCGTCATATGAAATTATGCAAAACCAGGGGAAATTCAATGTCCTGAAACCCACACCCAGATTAATCAAATTAATGACAAGGTATAAAAGGATACATTTGGGAGATTATGTAGACATTCAGCTGTGTAGGGTTTTAAGAGCCTTGGAAAGGGAAGATGAGGCTTTGCTAAGTGCTGTATGGCAATTTTCTTAATGCAGTAGTTAAATAAAATATTTTGAGCAAAATATGTGAGATTTTTTTTTTTTTCCTTGCAAACTTTCTCAACACATTTATTTTAGATTGGAGGAAGTTGAATGTGCTTCAAAGATATTGTCTTAATTTTCTGAATAAAAAAATACAACAACATTTCACATAGGAAAAATGTCACACCAAGGTGTTCCTGTTTGTGGAGAAGAGGTATATATGTTTTTTTCTTTTCTCATCTAAAACTGAATTTGACATTAATTTGCAGTTTCAGGCAACTAGTAACACATTTCTTTTCCTTCATAAACCGTTTGTCTGAAAAAATCAACTGGGGTCCTGCCTTGCATATTTGAGAACTGCTCAGTGTTCAAACTGTGTGAAAATATAATTGGGATCTCCTAGTTTCTGCCTCTTCTCACTATCATATTTTAAGTAGAACAAGCATTATGTAGAAGTGAAAAAAAGAATTAAAACTTGAGAGAGGTTTGATCTGGGAATGGATGCAATACAACCAAAACTTGTAATTAAATCTATGAAGTAAAAAATGTGCTTACCAAGAGTACCAGCAAACATGAACACTAAGAATCACATAGCTTATGGCCAAACTATTACCCCCAAAATCTGGTAACTTGGTCTTCAGGTTCCAAATTTACTCTCCTCTGTGACAGGCTGCTGTGGCAGCACCCGGAGTCATCCCACGCACGCCACAGAGACAGTCTAAAGCCATAAAGGAGCAAGATAAATAGCAGCAAGACCATAATCAGCACAAAGCTTCTGCTTGCCCTGAATGTGTTCGCTTGTGAAACTGCAGCCTCATCTCTCAAAGGAAACATCTCCGGGTGAACTTTACTTCAACAGTGGGATTCAGACAGAAAAGTTTACTGTTACGAGGGTTTTTCCCAGCTCCTAAACCCATGCTCCCCCTGCAGCAGTCCAAAATGCACTGGTTAACTAGACCTTTACCCAGGGCATGAAGAAAGCTCTGCTTCAGTGGTGATGGAAAGCTTGCTCCCAAAAGAACATCTTGCCAAAGCCCACGTGTCATGTCTGTTTCCTGTACAGCATGTCCCTCAAGGAAATGCTCCGTCCCTAAAGCTGTGTGCTTACCTCAGTGCATCTCTGACAGCCCCCACAGCTTGTACTGTACGTGCCTCTCTTCTTCTCACCTATGATCTGTCACGCTTGTTTCCCAAAGTAGACGTTTCAGTGTGTGGTATTGGTAAATTAATCTTTCTAAGAGGCAGAGGAAAATGGAAGAGAGGAGGAAGGAGGCTTGTGTACCATTAGAAGGATGGAAGGAGCAAACCCCGTTGTGCTGTTTGCTCTCACAGTAGTGCAGATTTGGAGATCTTGAGCATTCCCCAGTGGATGCCACTCACCCCGATCCAGGTTATGCAAATACACTGACATGCAGAAGCATGTGCTCCTCTGAAAACACTTTGCCAGATCCTGTTATGGCTAACAGTGATCAGTGTACAAAACAGACAGTGACATCTCTTGAATGAAGATAATGTGGGAAAAGAGAGAGAATGAGCATGTTTTCTCATATGCAGCCTAAGCTCCTACCCTGGTCAGCTTGGTTTGGGCTTGGTAAAGATCTGCCTTAGCCACCATGAGCACACTCCTGACCCTGAGCTGCCTGCTTCTCTCATGGCTCACATCAGACTCTGTTAAATCAGGTTCTCTAACCTAAACAGAACAGCTGCAGAAAAATGCTTGTGGTTCCTTTCCATTTCAAGTAAGCATAAATCCAAGTGCTAAGTTCTCTGTCATAGTGCTGTGGGCATTGTGCTGCGTGGAGCTGGGTCTCCGGGAGAACTCTGATTGCCTCAGAAGTAGTTCACACATTATTAAAGGAAATGTCAGGCTGCCAGCCAAAGATGGAGAGATGGTAGTTTGTGATAGACATGTTTATAAAATCCGGGAGTAAATTATTGGAGAGGAAGATGGAGGGAGAAAATTTGCTCTGTTAGACATCTTTGTATTGAGAGTGACAACATTTAATATTACTAGCGGGAAGATGCATCATGTATTAAATTAATGTACCATATTATGGGGTGCTTTTATACAGCAATTTGACAGTCTTGGTGAAGTTTTGTATTGAGAAGTAATAAAGAAAATTCTAGTGTAAAATATTCTAACTTCAACATTCATAAAATATGCCATACTTTTAAGGACCCAATCCTGATCATATCCACAGAAATGGAAGCTTTGCCATTGACTTCCACGGAAGCAAGGTCAGCTACAAAATGACCAGTTAACTAGGATTCTAAGAATGATTTACTGTCCCCACGATATTCATTTTCACCCCATTAGTGTTCCTTTTCATTAGTGTAACCTTCAGTGTTGTGTAGTGAAATGCTCATTGCTCCGAACCATGGCGTAACACAATGAAAATACAACTGATAAGGCAATGATCTGAATCAAACAAGAGAGTACTAGTGCGCAGGAACTTATTGTACAGTACGGTGGACTCCTGGCACACACGTTGTAGTGCTTTTGGACACCCTAGCAGTATGAAATCTGCATAAGTCTAATAAACTAGTTAATGTATAGATTTGTGGAATCAGAATACCTTTTATACGTTCCATTTGATTGCTGATAACTTTTAAACTCTTCAATGACTAAACTATGCTATCTGGACATATATTTTCTTGGAGGGGAAATTAATATTGGTTTGCCTTTCCAAGTAAAAATATCTGGCTTTGGATCTATCAGACAAATGGGAAAAAAAAGGTCTAATCCCAGTGGAACAGTAATTCAGTTATGAGCTGTCTATATCACAGACCTTGGAAATCTTGACTTGCAGTTTCCAATGAAAAAGAAGAGATGTTTGATGTAGTGACAAATGATATTCTGTACCTTATTTTCTTTTTCCATCGCTGTTTGAATTGTATATTTAGTGAATTAGTTGTGATTTATGATAGTGTTTTAAGAACTTTGTAGTTCTTCCTGGGAAGAGATGACATATTTTAACTATATTAATGGTTTGAGACTTAAGGATAGCACCATATATTTTTGTAATCTTTCAGCAGCAAAGCCACAATTTATACAAATGGATTCGCTCTGTCTTTAGCTCAAGCAACTCTGACAAAAGATGTCATTTGAAGTAATGTTGCTCATCATTCATAGACACAAAAGCTTAAGGCTCCATTGCTTTGATACGAAACTGCATCAGAGTTTTGAACTCCTTGCAGGATCAGTATGTGGTGTTAATGATAATTTAACTGTCATGTGCAGCTCCTGATTAGACTCCTTTTGAACACAAATGTGCTTATTTACCAACAGAAAGAGATATACCAACTTGTCAGTGTGTAGGAAGAGAAAAGAAGCATTCCAGCCACTACTCAGAATTCCCTAAATGTCAGCTCTAGAGCAGTTAAAAAACAGTGCTATCATGTGTTCAGCCAAAATTGCCTGTTTACAGTGTATTGGATCCCTTAACAGCACCTTGGTAGGGAAGCACACAGTTGCAGAATACCAAGGGCTGGGAGATGTCTCTGACTTTTACTTTGGTGTATTAGCCGAAATGGAGCCAAATCCTGCAGTTGCGTTTGAATACTCCCTTTTGTTGTGATATCAGTAATGCAAGTATAGGGACCCATCTCTGGATGGGTAATAGTCAGCAAAAGCATGGTACCAAAATTAGTCTTTAGACACAATCTCAGAATAATAACAGATTAAGACAGACATTCTGTCTTAAAAGCTTCTCTAACGTTACTGCTGCACTGTGGTTTTACTTCTGTGATCTAACCCTTTTACGATGCCACTATGCTTTTACTACTAAAAAAAACCCCAAACAATAACCAAACCAACCCCAGCCCTTCCCTTATTTAATCTGCTGCTTCTGTAAAAAGCAATGATATCATATAGTTTGTAGGTAAGTGATAGTATAGTGCCTATTTTACAAATGTGCTGACACACAAAGAGTTTCTTTAATTATCAGTTAAAATCTGAGAAAGTGATAATATTTCCTCTTGTAATCCTGTATTATCTCCATATTACCTTGTTAAAATAATTTGTTCTGTAATTATTAATCCAAAAAATATTGTTCACCTCCTGAGAAACTGTCAGGCTCTTTAGCTATGCATCTCATGTCTTTCAGTTTAAAGCATTGTCTTACACTTCTAGAAAACAGAACTGAAGTGAAAGACTTGATGAACAAAACATGATCTTTTTTCCTGTAATAAATAAAACATGGTTGATAACTGTTGTGCATCAAAGGAGTTGATGGACATGTACATGTTGGTTAGAGAGAATTGAGCGTGGTGCATGTTCTCACACTGCCACTGCTGAGTTTGTGCTCAGCTTCTCCATCAGCCAGTCATCCCATCCTTTGCAACTGAAGTATTACAGATGGTCAGAAATTAATATTTTTTATTTGGGAGGAAATTTTTTTTTTTTCTCAGATTTTGCTTTCATTTTACATTGGAACAAAAGACAAAATTATCAAAATTCCCCTCATAAAGGCGTGTCTGAAGAATGTCACTTGAGAATACTGTTTCAGAAAGAAATTAAAGTTTCAGGGTGGTGTTATTGGAAAGTTTGGGAAGGGATTATTTAAATTACTTTCTTTGTTGCTTGAACATTGTTTTGTGAGCTGGGGCAGTGGTACTACATAATCACAGATCATATGTAAAATGGCAGTCAAAATAGTACGTTGAGTTTCATTTGAATGATGTAGTTTAAATGTAATGGCAGTTACTACCTAGAACAGATTGAATCATTTTGTTCTCTTGTTGAAAATGTCAAAGCAAAATCTTAAATTGCTTCAACACATGACAAACAGAAGACACTTCCAACAGGAAAATGAAGCGTCAACCAGGTTTGTTACAACAAGCTGACATAATTTCATGAAAAATTCCTCAGAAATTACATTCCTGGTGCAAAACTTATATCTGGCTGCTGGAAAAAAACCAGCAGAAAACCTAAAAGCTGTGTAATGAATGGTCCTCTGAGAACAGCAGGGAAATGTAGAAGCTGAGGAAAGTGATCTCTGTTTTGAGCTGCTTCACCAGCAGCATCGCGGTGGCTGAGGGGCAGGAGCAGCTCTGACTGCTGTCCTGGCAGTCGGGTGGTGAAACTGCAGAACAGAAATCCCCTCTCCAGGAGCCTGCGTGTGCAAGTGGTCCAGGAAGAGGCAGGTGGAGTATCGGGGTGTCTGGGCAGCCCATTGCTGTCATGTCCATGCACCATTCATAGAGAGCTTGTACCGCCTTGTCCACCATGGCTGGGGGTGCGAGTTCCCCTTCCCACGCACTTCATGTGTGCAGCCCTGGCTGAGCTGAAACTTGGCACTGATTTGTTAGTAAAATCAGAGTGGGTTTCTCTCCCTCTCCCTCTCCCCCTCTCTCCTCTCCTTGATGTTTTTTGACTCTTTCCATTGTTTGTTTGCTATTTTTTCTTGATTTAAAGTTTATCTTAATCTTTTAATAAAGGACGGAGGAAATTTACTGAAGGATTAAATTCTTATCTGCAGCCATTTGAAATGCCTGTGGGACTGTTTAATCTCACATTTCAGAGGATTTGGAGGCTCAGCCCTCCTGCAGTTTCTGCTACAGACAGTGTAACCTGTTCCCAAATTGACCTGTGGGAGAGGCACAATCCATCGCTTACTCTGCTCTCAGGTTTCCTCCTCTGATAAAAAGGTCTGGTATGTTGACATCCTGCTTAGCAATGGTCACATCGATTCAAAACAAGTACAGTCCCAAAGACATTTTTTGGCCATGTCTTCACTCTTTTCCATTGCTTTTAGTGTTGCCACAAGGTCTTAGAATTGTTTCACTGGGAAGTTAATTTGCTCCTCTCAACTGTGCTGCATGTCACTGGGCTTGTTAACAGGGCTGCGCAGAGATGCACCAGTGGGCACTGGAATGACATTTGTCTTTGTGCTTTTTGTGTATGTAGCTCTCTATGCAGCCTTTAGTCACGATCGCCTTGGAGGTTTGTTTGCCATTCTTTGCATCTCCACTGACCATTAAACATTTTCAAGCAACACGTTAGTCTTAAAATATTACATTTACTGTTGAGTACACAGAATCACAGAATCACAGAATCGACTGGGTTGGAAAAGACCTCAGAGATCATCGAGTCCAACCCTTGGTCCAACTCTAGTCCGTTTACTAGATCATGGCACTAAGTGCCATGTCCAATCTCAGTTTAAAAACCTCCAGGGACGGCGAGTCCACCACCTCCCTGGGCAGCCATTCCAATGCCTGACCACTCTCTCTGTAAAGAATTTCTTTCTAATATCCAGCCTAAATTTCCCCTGGCAGAGTTTAAGCCCATGGCCCCTTGTCCTATTGCTGACTGCCTGGGAGAAGAGACCAATCCCCACCTGGCTATAACTTCCCTTCAGGTAGTTATAGAGAGTGATGAGCTCACCTCTAAGCCTCCTCTTCTCTAGACTAAACAACCCCAGCTCCCTCAGCCTCTCCCCATAAGTCTTATGTTCAAGTCCCTTCACCAGTCGTGTTGCTCTTCTCTGGACCCGCTCCAGCCTCCTGTAAGCCTGATGCATGGGGGTGAGAGTGTGCACACAGACTTGGGATGCGAATCATTTATCTGGAACTCGTTTTATCCATGCTATGACTTTTCCCATAGTATCTTTCTTTGAGGCAGTGCTTTGCGCATGGTTGGTGTATGTTTGTGAGAAAGAAACTGCATTCTTGGATCAGAAAACTGCCCTGTGTTTGATAGCAGCTGAAAGACTCAGGTCCCGCGCTGATCACCAGGAGGCTGTTCTGCTCCCTATCAGCTGGTATAAACTCTGATGAAAGTGGTGAAAGGCAGCAGTGCTGACTGAAAATGGGTCATCCCACCAGAGATCTCTGTGGATGCTACTTTTTTTTGGTAATTCTTTTAAACCCTTTGCCTCAAATAAGAATACAAATTTCATGGGATATCTATCTCCTTCATTTCTTAAAGCATTGTCTTTCATCAGAAGATTTACATTTGCTTGATCTTTGGTTGTGAGGCAGGATAACTACTAGTGAGTGTATCTATGATTTCTTTACATGCCTATATTATGCCTGCCTTTATTCATTTTCCTGCTCACCCAACCAATAATGACATGATTTGGCCCAATTTTTTTCTTAACAAGGCTACATGTGCTTAGTGAATAATATGATTCAAAGCTTCTTCAGTGGTAAAATTTAAAAAAAAATAGCAAAACCTGGTGGAATATATTTTGCAGCTTTTGAAGGCAAGTTAGAGACAAAGAACCTACATAAATATTGCATAAACATTTTACGAGAAGGTTTTCCTTGTCAAGTATAGTAACATTTTTCATCATTGTAGCAAGCTTTGTAAGCCAGGGTGCTATCCAAAAAATGCATCAGAATTAATAGCCTGGAATGGGGCAGGGTGAAACCTACTCATTAACCCCCTATGGAGCAAAATCAATTGGCAAGAGATGACTTAACAAAGGTTCCATGTTTCTTACTTGTGAATGTCATTAATCTAAAAAAAATACAATTGAAATTCTATCTAAAAATTGTTTGTGGTATAACAGCTTTGAAATTAAAAATGGTCCTGCTGAACATCAAAGCAGACTGAGCTGTTACACTGTGCAGCATCTGATCATGTCCAACATCCAAGTTTTAAATGGTCTCCACTGCCTTTGAGACTTCAGGTGAAATGCATTTTTAATGTTGATCTCCAGTAGTTCTGTCATCTTTGAAAAACTGCAGAGGAGCGTTTGGTGTGTAAAGAAGGTTTGGACTCAGGGCTGCCTCAGGGTCAGCCATGCAGCTGCCTGAAACAGCGAACTAAGAGAGGTGGCAAATGGCACCGGCTCCCTCTTCACCAGATTGTGCCGTACACTGGCTGGAGGCTGCTCTGGAGCTTGGAGGTGGCTTTGCCCAGCCCCAAGAAGACCACCCATTTTTTTGGCCTAGATATTGTATCATAAGTGCTTAATATTTGGTTCAGCTGGCATTTATCTTCCACAAGAATGCTCTTTTGATACACTATCTGTATTATAGCGAGGTTGTTAGTTTCAGAAAAGAATGCATTGCTTTGGGTTTTACTAAAACGACACATAAAATCCACTCCACAATAATTCACATTGCTGGGGTTGTGCTGTGGAGCAATAGTTCACTGTGTGCGAGTGGTCAGCTTGATCAGGGAATATTAATTGGTTGTGGACTGCAGGCTTTTGGTACTCTGACTTCAGGTTGACAAGAATGATAGCATTCATTTGCATGCAAAGTCTCCAGCTGTCCCTTCGAGATGAATAATGGGAGTTGGCTTCATTCATCACCACTTCTTTACTTTTTTATAAGACAGAAATAAAAAAGAATTTAAAAAGCCAAAAGATAAAATGTTATAAAATGTTCTTTGCAGATCTCCTTGAAATGGAGGGTAATTTCAAGCATCTTATTTCAGCTCAGAGTCCAAGAGAAACATTTTGAGTGCAGGTGACATGATGTGTCCTTTGTGTTAAATACACTCCGTTCATTAAATAAAGCACACTCCATTTGAGATTTTAATGAATTATATTGTACGGAAATGTAATTTACATTTAGTAACAATTTATTGCACTTTTTTCTTTACTTCAGGGGAGACTTATGCTTGCTTCATAAAAAAAAGCTACACGATCCAAATTTAGGAAAGGAATAAAATGGTCACGCATATTCTAATACAATCTGTGAAATTTAGAAATGCAATGAAAAGGTGGGTTGGCAACCACAGGAGTAAGGAAACTTGGTATCATCAGTTCAGTGAGAGTCCTACTAACACGGAATTATTCTCCTTTCCAGCACCCACCTTACAATGACTCCAGTGACACACTGATAGTAACCCATACCATCAGTGTCGCTAAGTGTTTCACATCAGGAGATGCATAAGAGTCAGCTGCTGCTGGCATTTAACACGTATATTGTAGTAGTGATAAGTGTTCAGCCATGTTGTAATTACTTTGTGATGGGCACCTTGTGGGATTTTGCCATCTGTGCTTCAGTAATGTGCAATCTATGCTATTGTTTCTATTCCACTTCACCACAGTCTGCGTAAGTCATATTCTGTTGCATAAGTTCCACCGGAATTTCACCATTTCATTTTCTACAACCCTACATGACTTGATTGCCTTGTAAGAAGGGGGAAAAGGTCCTGCACCAATCTGAAAACTAGAAAATCCCCAACCCAAAATCTTGTTATTTTCTACTTTTCTTAGCATTTCCATGTACCCAACAGAGTTCATCTAGTACTTGGTGCTCCTGCTCTTCTCTCCACAGCAGTGCGGCTGTCTCAGTGCACTATGACAGCACCTGTGCGCAGAAGCTGAAGACATCTTTAGCTGAGAAGTCTGGCAGCAAGACTTCTTGTCCAGAGATTATTGCCAGCTGCTGTTACTAGTTTTAAACAATTACCATGGGCTGCAAGGTCATGCCTGCAGCAGAAACTATTGGAACAGCTGGCAAGAACAGGACCAACATAGCTGTTATGGTTGTTTAGGATTTTGACTGCTCTCAAAGTCAAGGGGGCTGCAGTCACGGCCAGCTTTTTCTTGGTGCTAGTAGTTTGACCTGTCAAACAAGGGTCTGTTCCAAGTCATTGAGGACTTAATGGGTTAGAATCAAAACGATCGGTAATGATCCAAGAGCATTTTGGTGCCTCAAAATTCATTTCCCTCGTGAGCTGCATTTCAGCATGGACACAGCATCTTCCTTAAAACTGTGATTGTGTTGTCCTTCTTTCTATGTCACAAAAAAAAAATTCATCTGATGAATTCCAATTATTTAGTGTTAATCAAAAAGGTGCTAAACTCCTTCTTGCAGAAAACAGCCCCACAGAGAGCAGACAATGCATTAAGGCACTCTTGATCCTAGGTAGAGTTTTCAAAAAGTAGTATTCATGGTGATGGTGGCAGAGAGGGAGGCATCCAGCTGCTGTATGATTTCACCCCATTGTCCCAAAAGATGCATTTCCTGCTCGAATAATGATAAAGAAAAACTCTTTGTCCCTGATTAATGGACTCCTGGCTTCCACACAAGTTCTGAGTTTATGGAGTTTGAGTTTATTGAGAGTAAGTGTTCAGTGTTTATTTTCAAAGATGGAGACATTTATCCTTTGACAACATTTTGTTGCAATGGCTTTATTTCTGTTACAGCAAATGACGGATGAAGGTGCAATCATTTTGTCAGCTTGATACTGTGGTGAAGGAAAGGCAGCACAACAGCTGAATGCTGAAGTGCGTTTTGACTGACTGGTAGAACATACTACAGCTAATCAGGGAATGGAGTGCCCATATAAACACAGCCTCACAAAGCTCCATTTTTATGAATGAGGTTTTTTATGTGGTTTTCCACTGCTTTTCACCTTGTGAGGTAATTCACTGTTGTGCCAAGAAAATGAAAAGAATGCATTCTGATCTGAGAGCGGGACTTGCTGGTGAATGTGTGTTAGAGGCTCAGTCCACAGAGGATACTTATTACAAGTCCAGGTGGGATTCCTTGGTTCTTTAGACAAGCTTTTAACTCTGCAAGGGCACAGTTCAGTTCCTGGGAGCCAAGACTATAGCTGTCACATTTACATCTGCACAACTGGCTCGCACATTTGCTTAGGTGTAAGCAGCAACATAAAAGATAAAGCAGTAGCAGGTCAGGCCTGAAGCATTTTATTGTCAGCCATTGAGAACTCTTTTGGCACAAGCTGGGGATTTCAGATGAGCCAAAGGGAGTTAGGTACGTATTTTTTAAAAGGTGTGATACTGAGCTTCTCTTAGCAAGATTTGCCCTCTGGTTAACATTGATGTAGCGTTTTGCATGCAGTTAGTTCCATCTTCATCTGTGGTGTAAAAGTTGCAATGTCACTGCCAAGATTTTGAGATGCCAACGTAGATCTAAGCCATGCCTGGAAGCACGGATATTTGAACTAAAAGTGAACAAAAGCTTAACTTTGGGTATGAGCTAGTTTCAGATTAAGGATTTGGCATGCTGTTATTTGCCCCAGAGGATGCTATTCAAACAGATCGGTTCTGCTGTCAAAAGGTTAGCCAGATTCTTGATTGAATGATACTAGAGGCTCTGTGTTAATTAATGGTGGGAAAATGCCAGATCCTTTGATTGAAGGAAGTAGGTTGGCATGTAATTGTCTCATAGAAGATCTGAAACAATTTTGTTAAATTCTCTGCATTCTGCTTCATATTTGGATAATTGTTCCTTTCATCATTGCAAATTACATGAACAAATGTCCAGGAGGTACATCAATAGCGTAATTATAGAACAGCAATTGTACTTTGGGTGCTTACCACAAGAAGAGGAAAAGCCATTATCCACCCTGAGGAAAAATAAGACAACCCTTCTCCAGCATTTGACCACTTCTGGTCAGCCTGGATAATGATCACAGGTCAGCAGGAGAGCACTTGAAGAGGAGCACATAGGAATTCCAGCCACTCCAGCCAGTAAGTCAGCCTCATCGGGGGCCCAATTTAAATGCCTCTATGCAAACACACATAGCATGGGGGATAAACCGGGGGAGTTAGAGATGTGCACACCTGCAGGGTTGTGTTCTTATTGCCATCACAGAGATGTGGTGGGATGGCTCCTCTGACTGGAGTATTGGAATGGAAGGACACAGGCTCTTTAGGAATGACAGGCAGAAGAGACGAGGAGGGCATGTCACCCTTTGTGTCAATGACTGGAGTTCATGGAGCTCTGTCTGGGAATGGATGAGGCTCCAGGGAGACCTTATAGCAGCCTTCCAATACCTAAAGGGGACCTACAGGAAAGCTGGAGAGGGACTTTTTACAAGGGCATGTAGTGATAAGACAGGGGGTAATGGCTTTGAACTGATAGAGGGGAGATTTTAGATTAGATAAAAGGAAGAAATTCTTCCCCAGGAGGGCAGGGAGGCACTGAACAGGCTGCCCCGAGAAGCTGTGGATGCCCCATCCCGGAAAGTGTTCCAGGTCAGGTTGGACGGGGCTTTGAGAAACCTGGTCTGGTGGAAGGTGTCCCTGCCCATGGCAGGGGGGTTGGAACCAGATGATCTTGAAGGTCCCTTCCAACCCAAACCATTCTATGATTCTTTGCCACATATGAATTAACATTTCTAGCCTCGTGCCTTCATTTCCCTTAGAAGAGTTATCTGGTCTGGAAAATGCTGCAGCTGTGCTGAGTCACAAGAAAGAATCCCTTCAGATCACAAGCAACTGGAATTCAGTACATGACCCTGGTGCTGTCTGGCTTCATCCTGGCAGCAGTTCAGCTCTGTGCAGCACAGGTGATGCCTGTTGGCCTAGAGCATGCCTTTGCATGGCACGGGGGGAAGCTGATCTGCATTAAATTGAGAAGTTGCGTTTAGCTGAACCACTCAAAAACTCTAGTAGGAGACTTTTATTCATTGTAGCAACAGTGTGGGCTGTCATCGTGGTTGCTGTAAAAGAAGTCTGATTGGGGTGGGGAGAGCACTGCGAGGCTGCTGCAGAAGGAAGGTAGGAAATTGCATAGGAAAATAACAAGCTGTGAAGGAACTGGTGCTTGCTGAGATGCCTAGTAGTTTTTTCTAACTGGTTATCGTTGTTTATCTCTAAGTAATGATATCCTAAGGCTGTTTGTTTTCAACTGCTTTGTGCTTTTTGAGAACTCATTAATGTGTCAGATGTATGTTTGAATATGGAATGAGAGATTTTTGAAACAGTAAAGTTGTGGTGGAAAAAAAATTAGCCTCTAGGCTCTTAAGCTGCTCTGGCACTTGAAAGCAGGAGCTGCTCCTTCAAAGCTGTTGTCTTCTTCTGTTGGTCCTGTGGATAGCTAGACATTGTCCTGTGCAGCAAGTCATGCTGTCCCTTGTTTGCTAAAGATCACCATGTAAGTAATTGGAGAGACCTAATATTTTTGCAGGTCTCCTCTCTACTTTCTTGAGGTACTTCAGGATATTCCTTGTGTCTATGAAAAGTAGAGAACAGAAGTATCATGTGTTCTGGGAAAGGAAATGCACCTGGACAAACAGTTGTACAGGATCAGATCAGTGTATTGATTTGTACAACAGTATTCCTTTATTCCTTTTATGGAAAAACTGTATGACAAGTGTTGAAATTACAGAAACTTGATGACTGTTTTAAAGTTTGTGTCTTACTTTCTAATGGGCTGAATATGAGCATAGAAGGAAACATTCTGCTAGTAGTGTGGCTGCTAAATGGTCTCTGACCATGCCCACTGAGATCTTATGGGAGGCACATGCATTGCCAGGTGCCTCTGGGTAAAGACATGCTTTTTCCAGCTTGTTATTGAGCACCTGTGACTTCAAGTGATTCCCTAGGTAGTGTGCCTGGGGTAACCCTCAGACAAAGCAAAGCAGCAGTCTGTGAGTCCTCCTCTCTGTCTCAATATAGTAGCGTACTGTGCCAGCTGGTACTTGTACAAACAAATGTAGCCAAAGGTGCCTCAGCCTGTTTGGGGGACGAAATCCTAGAACGGCAAGTAAAGGCAAAGCAAGCTGGTAGTGCGCTGCATCGTCAGACCTGGGGTCTTGCAAAGGCAGGTCTGTGTGTCTGCAGGAATTGTTGCTTTGTGGAACTAATAACCAACCTTGCTGTAGGAGTAGTGTTTGCTGTGCCTTTAGTTGTTTTAATTTAAAGTAGTTTTCTGGGAGGTGAAGTAAGATTTAGGTGAGAATGCATAATATTATTAGCTTTATTAAAGACATGTTGGTACAGTAACAGCATCAACTTTTTGTTCTGCTTCAACTTCTAGCAAGGCTGGAAATCAGAGTGCCACACATCTGTAAAACTGTTAGAAGAATTATAGAAACTTATTTTAGAGAAATGGACATTTGAATAAAGGTTGCTTATGGATTTCTGTCAAATACAGAGATCATTAAATATTAGAATTCCTTATAGCTGAGAATATATTTTGCTGCCTTAGTGTTTAAGAAGGACCAAAAGTGAATTTCATAAGACGAATAAGTGATCTGATGTCTGACCTCTAAAATAAGAATGGTTTTTGTTTTCTGTAAGCACATACGACATTGAAGAGCCAGCAGTTCATTGCCTTCTAGACTCAAAATCCCTTTGGGCCATTTCAGTTCCTGTGTAAAGGGCTCTGACAGGCTGCCAGTTCATTATAACGATTACTCTCCAAGAACAATATGGCAAAATATAGCCATTTAAAATGTGACACACAGGAGCGCATTTAGAAGACATCCAAGGACTGGAAGTAACGCCAAAGGAAACAGGGAGAAGTACTGGTCAGGTTGGATTTCAAGGGGTGCTGGTGGGAGTGAGATATAAAAGGTACTTAAAGGAAGAAAAGCCTGAGCACACTGGCACAGCCGGGGTGCAGCTACCCCAGCAAGTTTTCTCCACATCCTACAGTGCACACAGAGTAAAATTTAGTACCAGAGATGAAACATAACAATGCAAGAAAAGCCCAAAGGTAGCAGCAAAAGCCTGAAAAACTACAGAAAAAATGCTGAGAAAAAAAGTGTTGGTTATATACCAGAAAGTGAAACTCTATTGAGGCTTTTCACAAAGTACACGGGACTGCACCCAGTGGGGGCTTTTTCTTCCCCCTCTTCCCCCCCATCAAATTTCCACCCAACTCAGAATTTACTGGGTATATCAGGTTGTTTAGAATTGTGCTCTCGAGCTCGTCTCTTTCCCCATTTCAACCTTCACTTATGAGGTCTTGTGTGTGTGCTGAGCTTTAAACACATCCTAATGTCTCCTGAAGGAGTCCTGTAAAGGGTTGGTGAGAGTGTTGCTTGTTCTGACATAGTCTGGACAAACGACTTGATTCTGTTAGTACTGGGGTTAAATCCCAAAACCCCTTTGTGAGGCACTGTGACCTTTCTGCTCCCTCCAGCACGTTCCGCAGCAGGTTCATGTGGAAGCTGCAGTAAATAGCTGCCTGTCTCTGGCAGAAGCCATTCTCTCTGTGCTGAGCATCTGGGGTGCTCTGGCATTTAGACACAGGCCAATGTGTTACCTTCCTAAGAAGTCTGAATAGTGTACTTCCTAGGCCAAAATGCATTTTCTAGAGATTTTTGGTTCATTCTTTTAAGAAGTTACTAACCTCAGTTGCACAGAGGCAGTTAAGAACATAGTTAATTTTTTAACACCTTTGTAGTACTTTTTCCTGGCTTCTTCAAGCAGGCAGTCTGAGAAACTCTACCTAGACAGTACAAAAAACAGAAAAGCAATATTGTCAGGTTGTGACTCAAGCCATGAAGTTCCCCCTCAGCAGATGCCAGGGCCAGACAATACTACCTCTAATTTTCTGTGATGAGTTGAGAGAAAATGGCAAGCAATGCCTGTGAAGAGGTCCTTCTCATGGCTGGCAGCAGGTTACAGTTCAGCTATGTTATTCGAGTCTAGTGGCACTTGCTCTTTCTATCTAATCATTTATTGACAGGGTTTTTTCATGTGAGGAATTAGAGTATAAGAAAAGCAGAGCTCTTGTACATGTTGAACAGAAAAAGATCAGTACTGAAAATATACTCTCGCTCTCATGTTCCCCCTTACCAAATGTTCTGGCTATCAGTGTATTAGGCCTTCCTGGAGAATGTACTTTTTCTTCTGGAGTGTTGGGAATGGGCTTTGCTTGAAGCAGGTGTGACCTTCAAGTGAGAAACTTACTGTTTAAATAAGGGTGGGATTTGTGTAGAGTCTGGATAAATAGTTATCCATCTCCCCTTGGATGCAGTGGGATTTTATGAGGAAGAACATCTCAAAAGCTTTTAGCAATTTAAAAGCATACATTGCTAAAAAAGTCATCAGTAAAAGTGTTCCAATGTCCCTTGGGTTTGATGCCCAAAACACCTACTTAGATGTTTTCAGCTTTGGTTGAGATTTAAATTCCTAATAAAGCAAGTAGTTGGACTCTACTTACACATCTAGGTTTGGCAGTACTTTCCTCTTATTCTCTAATGACATTCAGATGACTTAAGTGCATTAGCACAGCAAATTAATTATTTGTTACTGCCAGAAATTTTCTACTCACAGGCTAATCCCCAAATAATGCGATTGCACAGGTAGCCTTGATACTGCTTCTGAGTCGATCTTGTGACTCTGTGTTAGAGGAGCATTTTTGAACTACTGAATTCTCATTAACAGAATTTCCCATTTTTCTTTCATTCTGAGCTCTACTTGTGGTTTTAGTCTTAATAACACGCTGTTTAAAAGACTTTGGAAATTCCTGTGTTGTCCTTGTGGGTGAACTGTACAAGGAGTTCTTCTTAAAAACAGACACGGCTTTGGTCTGAAATGTGTGCTGATGACTTGTTACCAAAGGCCTGTTTTGTGATAGCCTGTTTCTTTGCTAGCTTGGCTGTAGCATCAGTGGCAGGAACCCCATTTTCATTTAAAGGTAACAGTGGAAGTGGATTATGCTGACAATCACTTAGTGAGGAGTTTAAAATCATAGTGTCAACTGTAAAGCTAAATCGAACAGGTATTTCTTTAATAGAGTTCGTCATTTTCTGTAGATATGGATGTGAAAATATTTTGTAGGTTGACTTTTTTTTTTTCCTTTTTGGTAGCAGAAGAGTTCTGCTACCTCCAGTTTCAAGCAGCTGTCATTGATAGCTGGTTATCAGAGCCACATCAGTGAAACCTGTGGCTGCTGCCCTTCTGCTTCAGCCACCCATCCATCTTGTTTTAAAGCCCTGGGGGAGGTGTATTGAGCCACTGATTTGTGCTGGAGCAGACTGGAGGTGAGATGTCCTCCCAGCCTGCCAAGGGACCATGGGCCAAGAGCTTTCAGAGCTTAAGCTCCTGTGCCTGGTTCAGGGAGACCTGCTGCCCCAGCCATGGGCAGCTTTCAACTTGAGCTACCAAACTGCTGCATTAATTTGTTTCCCATCAAATCGGTAAGTGCTGAGGCTTCTGAGGAGATCAGGGCATTTTTGCCATAGTCTTTTATTCAAAAATGAAAATTCATTTTACAAACTTGGATCAAATAAGTTCAAGTGATGCATGTTAGCTGGAAAAATTTTGAAGTAATTTTGAAATTACTTAATTTCATGTGGTACAAGATGCTAGATTTGATTACAAAACGTCTCCAGGAATACTCAGCCATTTATTTCAAGCTAGGCTCAACTTACAAAACCTGTTTGCACAGCCTGGCACTGAGCTCTCAGGCATGAAACCTGTGTCTGTAGCTGAGTTTCTCAGTGACAGCGTTGTCTGTGACTGGCTGTGCTAGTGGCTGGACCGGGCACCTGGTAGGACCAGGCTGGGGTGATGTTTCCTGCTCTCAGAGGGAGAGACTTTTGTGGTGCAGAAGGCAGGGTCCCCACTCAGTCTTTGAGAAGAGGGTCCAGATGCCCCATGTGGTTGGGTGGGAGTGTGAACTATGTGTGAAGCTGCTGGGGTTCATCAGACACAATTATGTGCAGGTTTTCTTTGAGCATCTACATACTGCTTTGGGCAAGCATAAAGACATGTTGGGCCTGATCACACAGAAATAGATTTAGCTGGTATTTCAAATTATTGCATTAACTTCATAAGGTGAGGATCTAAAATTCTTGATATAGTTGCTATAAGTAGAATAGAAGTGAGAAATGGAGTTTGTTTTGCTGCTTTGTATTAAAATGTCGCTCTTGAAACAGCTCATTTCCGTTGAAACGGCGGGCCACTGCAGCCCCTAGGAAAGTGGTAACACGTTGGCAGTGGAACAGCCATGTGATGTAATAAATGTTTACACACCATCAAGAGTACAAGCTTTTGATTGCTTGCATGACAGGGCTTTTCTTTTGCAGTCATTGGTCTCAATTTTTCCATTACGTTTTCTCATTTTCTTTTCTAGCTTTACTCACAGACAAACCTCCAAAGCCGTTGTTCCCCATGGAGAACCAGCCAACTGTTATAGATGTCCAGCTGGGTAAGTCCCCTTCTGGGAATAATAGATCCTACACTTGCACTCTGGTAGCAGATGGGAAAAATTGAAAGTGGTAAGAAAGGTTTAGTGGTACTGTTATTACATGCAAATCCATTTGCAGCTTTTCATTTGTAACTGTAGAATTTATTGCCATGGCAATTTGAGTGAATGAACTAGTGTAAAATCAGGGGATGGCAGTACTAATTGGTGACATTGGGTATTAAATATAAAGCACACTGCTCTTTTTAATATATGATTGATAGAGTAATACGTGTCTACATTGGTGCTGTATTGATCAGTTGATGTTCACCCTATCTAAGACAAATATTCTCATAAAAGAAGTGCTGATTTCTTTACAAGTTAATGTAAAACAGTGCGTTTTCAGGTTGTTCTGAAGGCTCACCAGAATGGAATTTTTACTAAAATGCCTGTATGCTTTTCTCACTCCTATTATATATTCTTCTGTGAATACACATCTCTGAACCTCAGCTGGCAGCCTGTATTTTTTCTTGTGTTGAGACACTAATGTTAGAGAGTACTGCTAACTTTGGGGAACTGTGAGGCATCTTGGTGCTGAAAGAACTGCTCAGCTTTGAAGTTCCAGAGGTTTTTTCAGTGACTTGAAGATAGATTTTTGATTTTGAGAGGCAGAATTGGAATTACCTTTGAGGACTGTGGTGCCATGAGATTAAATTACAAGAAATGTGTTGCAGACGTGTATTATTCACTCTGGGCTGAAGCTTTGGCGTTTTCTTTCTTGAGCTTGACTCTCTTCTTCCTTTTATACCAAAGCTGGCCAGGATTCAGTGTTTGAATGGTGTTTAGAGGCAAGCAGGGTCAGAATGAAACTTTTTTCATGGTAAAACTGTTTGTTTTTGTGAAACCCTACAGGGTCTATTTGAGCTTGATACAACGGCACCTCCATGTTACTAAACCAGGTGCCTAACAATTTCCGTGAACCAATTAAGATGCTATGAAGTATTTAAAAACAGGGTTTGAGTTCTTGAATGTGCTTGTTGAAATGTGGTGAGAATATGAATCATTTGTGACCTTAGCTAATCTTAAAGATCATCTTTCTCTCATAAACCTGGCTTGACTGAGGAGCCTGCAAGGGCTTGCACAGGGAGGATGGCAGTGGATCTTGGAAGCAGCTGGTGCCAGATGAATTCTGCAGTTGGGCTGTATGTGCATATTGAAGTTCCCCTCCATGGGACTCGCATGTCTGTACCTGAGCGGAAATTGGCCCTAAAGCAGAAAAAGACAAAATGAATCTGAAGCTATAGTCAAAAGCCCACCAGAATTAACAGGAAAACACAGTCATCAAAGTTTGGATCAGCCCAAAAGGCTGAATTCAGTCTCCTGCTTTAGCTTCTTAAAAGTCAATTTTCTAATGATTTCCTTTGGGAGCAGATTGTCCCTGCATATATCTGTGTAATAAAGCCACTCGAAGAGTATACATCTTTGTTTTCTGCATATTTATTCTGTCTTCATTTTCTCTTCCAACTTTCCCTATTCCATCAGGAATTTTGCGTTGAGTTTCTTCTTTTTTTTTTTTTTTTCTTCTGTGTGAAAACATTTTGTTCTGACTGATTAAAAGGAGGTTTGATTAAAAAATAAATTAAAACAAACAAACACACTCCTCTCCTTGGAGATATGGCTCAGTAATAGGATATTGGAATATCTCTGGAAGGAAATATATTCCAGCATATAAAGATGCAAGATTTGTAATCCATTAGTTGTCCCCTAAGATCAGGGAATTTACATATGGTGTGCTTTTTTTATGCGTTAATGGGTTTGGTTACTGCTGCTAAACTGTATTCATATTATGTGTAAAAGATTAATGCTTATGAAAGAACCTGAACTTATTTCTTTAACATACAAAGAAGCTCATTGATTTTCCTCTCGATTTTAAATGGCAAATAGATAGGGCTCGAAAATTCTCAGGGAGCATCTTCATCTTGTGGAGGCCACCTGCAGCTTTGGGCTGGGAGGCTGTGCCGACCCCTGCGATGTGCTGCAGACTCTCAGTCTGTGTTAGAGCTCTGCAGGAAAGTGAATCGTTTGATTACAGCAAAGTAACAGGGGAGAAAGTTGTATGTAAGGTCATCTGCTGGAATGCTTCTTTGAAATCTTGTTAAGCTCCTAGAAGTTTTGAACAAGTGACATACTTCAGTATTTTATTAGAAATCAAAGCAAAGTTTCTGTGGTTTACAGGGCCTCTAGCCCATGGAGTCAGATCACCCAATACACCTGCTCTTTCAGTGGCTGTGCAAGTATGAACATGCCACTAAACTACAAAAGGAATGGAGTTTAATCCGTCTACTTGTTCTGCAGAGATTATTTTAGATTTCTATTGGAAAACTAATCTTTACAGAAATAGTGGTCTTTGCTTGAAAAGCAGAGGAGATTAATAATTATTTGCCGTCTTCATCCTTACTGATTAGCACAATGCAATGCAAAATCTTCCTAGGTCTCTGTGCAGTGGCCTAACTATTTAGCAGCTTATTTGACCTGATTACAGACTTCAGTATTCACCTTTTGGCTTTCAGCTTTTATGAGAGGATTCAAATGAAATTAAGTATGCACAATTCTTATTGACAGTGGATAAGAGTTCCTTCAGGCTTCAAACACGGCCCAGAGCCTGCCTTGATCTTCTCAAGGAGCGTGAATGTACTTTTTGCTTTTTCTGTTTTCCTCTGGAATGTGACAGAGATCAAAACCAACCCCGTCAAGGTTAGAGAGAAGCAGAAACTGGAATTTGCTTCTTTTCTTGTTTTCTGTATTTGCTTGTGCTGGAGAAACAGAGCCAGAGAGACGCAGGTTGACAGGAGGACAAAAGAACATCCCAGAGGACTAGAGCAATAGCCTGAAACAATTTCATTGTCTCAGATGCTTTACCAGGTCAGATAATCACATCATCTTAGGCAACCTAGAAACTAATGACAGAATATTTTTATTGCTGCTTCCTTTTCATTAAAGCAAAACCTAAAAAATCCGTTTTATTTGTTCTTTAGCTCTTTGCATTGGTGTCGGACTAGTAATAGTTCTTTATTACATGGTATACAGCACATTTATTTTTGTTATATCTTGGTTTTAACAAATAATGCTTATTTGTACTACATAGTATGTCGTTGTGAATATATAATATGTTACATTAATCTGATAATATAATGTTCTTCCTGAAAAAAAAAAGATGTCACTGAGTTGTCTTCATGACAGTAAAATCAAATCTGATAGTATGAGCCAAAATACATGAAGGTCTTCTGCCCAGGAGATGGTGTGGCTTTAGCAGAAGGGCCCTAAGATTGCTTGTGAAGAGTTTTGAGCCATAACACTCTACTCCTCCCAACTCTGTTTGTAAAATGTGACTGTCTCCCATGTAAAGCTCTGAATGTGAATTTATTAAAGCTTATACCAATGTGATTTGAAGTAGTTGTTGAAAGACGCCTGTTGATACCAAATTCCTGAGGTTAGAGAACTCCTTATGTGATTTAGAAAAGTAAAGATCAAAAGCCCAGTCAGAAGTCTCAAGGCTACAGTGCAGTGAGTTTTAAAGATCTGTTATCTATTTGCGTATACAGTTGTTCTGACAGCAGGTGGAATCTTAAGATGACTTGTTTGTACATCACTCTGCTGATTTCTTAATTTATTTTAAAAATTATTTTCCAGCTAGCCTTGTACCAATCCTTTGTATTTTGATTACATGATTGCAGAGCAGGTTTCTTCTCTGAGCTAGCTCCTTTGCACAGTTATGGTAGCACCAAGGAGCCAAAATCCGAGTGATACATAGACAGCTGTGAGTTACTGTGCTGCCAGCCCTCAGCGGGTGTCAAAGCAGCATGGCAGGGACATAAGCATTTGTGGAAGAAAGGAAGCACATAGAATAGAATCATGGAATCACAGAATTGTTCAGGTTGGAAAAGATATTTCAGATCCTGAAGTCCAACCGTTAATCCGCCTCTAAACCATGTCCCTAAGCACCACATCTACATGTCTTTTAAACATCTCCAGGGATGGTGACTCCACCACTTCTTTGGGCAACCTGTTCCAATGCCTGACAACCCTCTCTGTGACTAAAGTTTTCCTGATAGTCAATCTGAACCTGCCCTGATGCAACCTGAGGCCATTTCCTCTTGTCCTACCACTTGTAACTTGGGAGAAGTCGTCAATACCCTCCATGCTACAGCCTTCTTTCAGGTAGTTGTAGAGAACAATAAGGTCTCCACTCAGCCTCCTTTTCTCCAGGCTCAACAGCCCCAGGTCCCTCAGCTGCTTCTCATCAGACTGTGCTCCAGGCCCCTCACCAGCCTCGCTGCCTTTCTCTGAACTCTCTCCAGCACCTCAAGGTCTGTCTTGTCACGAGGGACACAAAACTGAACATAGTTGTGCACTGCTGGTTCTTGGCTGGACCAGTATCTGCAAGGATCTTGTAGGAACTGTATCTAGCTAGTCTATGTATAAGCAGCTCCCAGAGTTACATAGCTTGCACCATGTCTGCTATTTTATACTTGTGTGCTCCACAGAGTATCGAAAAAGCTAAAAATGGATTATTAATATAGAAGTCTGTTAATTCTGTACCATGTATTACAGTGACTACAATGTCAAGTTTTCCCTATAAATGAGTTAATTGAAATTAACATTTGAATGTTTGTATTAGTTGAATCTGTCATTTATGTGTAATTTATTTTTCAACTATGTACTGGTTTTGTTTTCAGGCATTTACTTAAGAATGTAGCAGGAGTCTAAGAAAACAGAACAAGAAACATCTATGTGAATTCATTTACTGAACAGGGAAAATGTCAAGAGGTTTAACTCACTTTTGTCATGGTAGTTTCTCTGCTTCTAAAGATGCTGAGGAAAGAAAATGCATAGTTTATGAGGATTCTTGTTTTTCTTAATAGCTGACCTGTTCAGAAAGATTTTGTTTCTAGAAGATTTAACAGTGCAATTCCTTGGGACTAGTTATTAAGTGGATCAATAGAACTACTGCAAAACAAGTGCAAGGGAATATACAAAGTTACATCTGCTGACAGGTATGGGAATAGAATAAAAGCATTTTTTTTTTTAAAAAAAAAGGTCCTTTTTGTTTTAAGCATTTGCTGGAAGGTGTCATTTGGGAGGTGAACATCCATGCATTTGCTGACATATTTAAAATACTACATTTACTGTCCACAGTCTTAATTTTCCTTGTGACCATACTTTTCTGCTTAAAAATAAATAATAACAATTAAAAAAAAGTTCTGCAAGATCTTCTGGAGACATGAATTTCATACCAAGCCTGTCTATTTGAGACAATCCAACAGTGTCTGTCATTATTGATTTGCTGATCATATAACTTTTTTTGCATGACATTCACCCTTTATATATCTGTAAACATTGATGAGGTCACCCCTTCATGCATTCTTCATTGCTCAAGAAAGAGCAATTTTCACTAGGAAATGAAGAGCAACCAGGAGTATATTCTCCAGGACCTGCTTCCTCTGCAGCATGAGGGACACAGCTCCACAGCTCTTTCAGTCATACGTGCCTGTATGAAAGGAGGCAGGATTTGCATCTGTTACAATCATTTTGTACTAATCTGCAGGGAATATTAGAGACAAATTGTCTGGCATTTAGGTTTAGAAGTAGTTCCCTAAATACCCTAAGTGTATTACCGTTAATGCTTTGATGCTAATTTGGTACGTTGTTAATATTTCTGCTTCTCTCAGGGATAATGGTGAAATGCTGTACTTCAGAGACTTGAGGCTGGGATTTGTTGTTCGACTGGTGTAAAACCACCATTTTTTTGCCTTTTGTATGGTTAATCCAGATTTACATCTGTGAAGCTGAGAACAGTTTATTCACACACTTCTTTCTTTTGTTTTAATGGACTTGGAAAGATGAGGCCAAATTCTGGTTACTGATCCATGGGATTGGCACAGATATGTCAGAAAGGAAGATCTGGCACTTTCCAAATTTTTTGTACTTCTGTAAACTATTTGTTGCTGATGTTTCTTTCAATGGGTTTTACATAAGTCTGATATATACTCTGAGGACAAAATGATGCTGTCTTTATAGAAAAAATGGATGAATTGATGTCAGATATCCTTGCGGTTAGGTTTGAAACAGCAATGCCTCAGGTAGATCTGTTTTGTTCTTTTTTGTTACAAGAAAGTAGTAAAGACAAAGCACTCCAGTATGTCCTGGTGTACAATTGTTCAACAGCATTCATCCAAGGGTATTAGCCAACGTATGGTGATGGAGGAATGTCTCAAATCATCTTGCACCAGGAAAGCTTTCTCTGAAAGTGGTGACTGGTGTGTGAGGGTTTCCAGGGCGTGTGTCTTGAGCACTTCACTAGGACTAAACTGTCATTAACAAATACAACCATCACTTCAACTGCCACAGACATGCAGCTATGCTGAACTGGGCTTGGTTTCTAGATTTACTGCATTTGACTTGTGTTTGAGAAATGGGCACAAATTTGTTTCTATAAAAATGAAGTTCAGCCCATGGGACAGAAAGTAGAAAAGACAGTCTTAGTGGAGAGCAGGGGATTAGGGCTGCTGATAAGAGCTCTGCCATTTTTTGTTCTGCTGTAGTTCTCCTGACCTTGGCAGGAGTTTTTGAAGTGAGGGTAGTACTTTTCTGGTTTCTAGGAGCGTTGTGACAATAAAATCACCTGGAACTCAGAGAGTGCTCTGAGAAGGGTGAGAAGGAGTATGGATAGGGAAGGCTTTGACCAGGATTTTTCCCTCAGGGACCTTGCCTTTTGGGTTCTGAGCCTGACTGCAAACACAGAGATATTTGACTGCACAGTCCACAGGCATATGCCATTGTGCATTGAAAGTCAGGCAATATTAATGTTTCAGAAAAGAGAACCACAGGGCAAGGTTTGCACCATTTTCTGTGCTTGTTAGAAACGCTGTCACTGGAAGGAATTCATGTTCTGCCATTTTACATTCACTCTACAGTTTTTGTCATATGAATGAGTTATTAGGTTGTGAATGCCTCATATATTCTGTAAATTACAGAGTAGAAACATTCGGCACTACTATTTTGACCTTTTCAGCATTCTGTGATTTGCTGGGCATGCCATTCCACATCTCTTGTTTACGGCCTCACTAAAATGTAGGGATGGAGCTGAGTGGGCAAACAGTCAAAATATACCCGGCTGCGAAAGGTCAGGGTCATGCATCACAGTGCTGCTGTTCAGCGGGCAATGAAGATTAAAATTTGGGCTAACTGTTCTCACAATTTTTCCTTCTTCACTGAAAAATAATAGGAAATTGTACTTTGTAATCTGTTCCAAAGGCAACAGTGTAGAAAATGAAGAGTGATGGTATAATTTTTGTTTCTTAAAATTTCAGTGGCATAATGTCATGATCTTAGAGGCCATGAAAATCAAAGCTGTTGTAGTGCTTCAAACAAAATGAGATGGAATTCTACTCACCAAGTCTTTGTTTCATTTAATCCACATTTGATGAATGTTGCTTTTCATCCTCAATACCCTTGTGTTTGTCTCTATCCTACAGAAACAAATAATTGAACTTTGACCATTAAAACTATGTTGATTTACTGTACTTATATTAGACATTTCAGTCCAATGAAAACTAAATGAAAGTCAAAGCAAGATTAGTCTCAAAATGAAAAGATACCTTTATTACCTAGTGACAACACATGTTACGTGACTTCTTAGTATCCCTAATCATCTTCAAAGTAAAAGTACAGAAGGCAGTAATCTGTGGAAGGGCAGCAGAGGCACACTGTTTTCTACCACACATCTTTTTTTTAACAAACCAGCCTCACAGTAAATGATGACTGTAACTTTCTAGTACTGAGTATGTTTTTGTTATCTGCTTATACTATATGGGCAGCTTATTAATTTTAACTTGCTTGGCCCTAGTCCCATGAACAGGTGAATATCATTAGTCATGGAAACATCCACCAATATTTCTTTGGTGCACAGTCAGGTGTGCAGTTACCACAGCTCAGAGGAGCATAGGATTAAACACTTCATACTTTGAGCAATGCTTTATATTGCTCAAATACAAATTTCAGAGATGGTCTTGCACGCCACATTAATTAAAAGGCATAAGTAAATTTAATTTTATGTCTAGCAGAGTCTAAAATGTAAGTGAACTGCATATGCCAGTGCTATAATCTCGGTGTTGAAGTTTGCAAATGGTGCTACGTGCTTTACTGGTCATGTAATTCTTTGCAAACTAAAAGCATTTTCTTTGCATTTCTGTGATTAAGCTCAGTGGTTTGACCTGAGAATTCAAATATATAAGATGCAATAATTTTTATTAAAAAAAACCAAACAAAACCTGGTGTACTAAGTGTGCTTTTTCTCTGCTATTGAGCTGGGTGTTCTGTGACTTCTGTCTCTTTTTGTGAAGGGAAAGATTGTCCATGTGGATCTTTCCTCAGATACAGTCTGTAAATGTTTCTGGACTTGATGTGCTATTTTGAATAGTTTGTTGCTAAGCCCTGAATATACAGGATTTGAAAAGTAAAGCTGCTTTGATTGGGCAGGCTGATCAAATCAGGCTTTCTGTTTCCTGATTACATTACTGTTAACTCTTTTTAATTATTTCCTGATCTGCATTGATGAATTTTAAATCAAATTTATAGATAATATTCTGCAGCCTATGATTCATATTGTTGATATTAATAAACATGGCAGGCAAAAAAATGCTTTGCTGGACCATTTGAGCATTTGTCCCAATGAAGTGAATGCATGTAGAGTAAGCAGAGGGTTTTATTTGTGAAGTGCAGTGGATACTTGTGGTTTAATTTCATCTGAATTCATCTGCCTTTCATGCTTTACTCATTTTGGAAACTTGAGTTGTAGAGGCTGCACTGTATGCAATAAGGAATCTGCTTTACTAAGGATCATTGGCCAAGCGCTTTTGCTTAGGATTGTGGTTTAGCTTTTCTAAATATCATCTGGCAGAGCGAATGTTGTGTAGATATCAAGTTGTTATTCACACTCTGGGCACTTTGCCTCTGGGAAGGGATCTGTAGCATTTGAGCAGTTATTCAGATGCAGGCAAGCACACTCCTGCTCTCAGTCTCAGGATTTCAAACCCCAGCATCTCACAATCCAGCACATCCCTTCACAGCCTGACCTTCTCTCTTATCAGTCAGAAGACTCTTAAACAAACTTGTGAATTTCAAACACCTAAAATTTCAGCAAGCATTTGGGGGTTATGAGATTTTGCCTGGGAAAAAAGAATCAAAACAAAATCAAAACAAACCACCCCAAAACTATAAACAAGCAAAAAACAAACAAAACCCAAACTAACAAAAACAAAACAAAAAACCCCACAAACAACAACAAACCAAATAAACAAAACCAACAGGAAATCCACAGGTGAGTTACAATGTGTAGTGCATAATAACACAAGCGGCCGTCTTAGATTATTTCAGAATAGCTGTTTAAGACAAAACATCAATAAGTCCTCCCTGGGAATTTGCAAGCATTTTGTTTTCTGTGCTCATTTTGTATCAAGTCCTTGGTTCGCACCTGTGTTGTAAATTGTTCTGTGCTAACTGTGCAGTGAGGTGTTTTACCAGTATTTCTGCAAAACTGAACTTGCAGATTCCTTTTTTCCTGTGTGATGTAAGGCTCCTCCGTAACTAACTTGTAAATATAGGTGTATATCATTGCCTTGTTTACTGTTCCACAGTTACCTTACGGTCTAAAGCACTGAAAATCCCCTTCAGAGTTTCTATTCATCTTGTTTATAAGACCACATTAATTACAATGACAAAAAACTCTTGACTGAGAGAACTTTGGGGAATTTCTACTGCAACTAGTATTTTTGAATTGAGATACTGTGATCTTACATAACCATCTCAGAAGTGCATCATATTCAGAAACATAATTTTAAATGTTTAGGGAGCTCTGTCTGTTTGGTGTATGTCGACTTTTGGTGCACCAAAGATTAAGTGACAAATGGGAGTAGCTGAGGGTCTAAATTATGAACAGAGAGGCTAAAAGAGCATTGGGATAGCCGGGCCCGGTTCACGGTGTACTGTTGTAAAACAAGCCAAAGGTATTTCTGTCTGGAGAAGGTGTGTTAGGTCCTGTGAAGATGCACCCATCATTGATATTTACAAAACACATAGAATAATTGTTGGCTTTTGTTTTGTCAAAAAATGACATGGCCTGGTATATGTGGCATGGTATTATACACTGCTGCCACTGTGGCATGTCTTTTAAATAAACAAGTAACACCATGAGGTAAATTTCCAAAATGAAAAGGGTATGGCATCTTCTTGTCACTGGAGGCTGAAGATTTTTTCGTTTTAACTAAGAACAGAAAACAACTCTCAGAACATAATTTTAACTTAGAATATCTGATCAACCTAGCCTGCTGCCCATGTCACCAGAATGATGAATGCTTGAAACAGAGTTAGCATTCATGTATCAATAAGCGTGATGTCTCCTGTAGGAAGGGATGCTTGGTCTCAGTGACGATGTACTGCACCTCTGCTGACATGAGCCAAATTTCAGTCTGTGAAGCCGTTGCTCTCCTTGTGTTCCCGTTTCTTATGGTATGAATAGGGTATATTTTGCCTAGATCTTTGGGACTTCTGAAGGGGGTGGGGGTGGTTATGTGGTGACGGTGATGTTGATTTAATGGAAGCCAGAGAAACTTTTAAAATGTTGTGGGGTTGGGTTTTTTTGTTTGTGTGTGTGATTGGTTGGTTGGTTTGTTTGGTGGTGGCTGTTGTGTTGGTTGGTTGGTTTTTGTTTTGTTGTTTGTTTTTTTTTTTTAATCAGACAATAATGAATGATTATGAGATCAAAACTGGGCAACAGAACAGCTGGTGGGAGTAACAATTTGTATTTTATTGCTACGTCCCTGATTATCCCCAGTTTTCAAAGGCAATGCTGATGCTGTTGAATCTATTTTAGTTCCTGTATCAGCTCAGTCGAAGCGTAAGTGTAACTGGGAAGAAAACCGATGTTCTCTAACACAGTCTCCCAGCAGAATGCCACATCTGCAGTGTCAGACATGAGTCCCCACAAACTCCTGCTTTAATAAACAGTCAGTTTGCTAAGGCTCAGTTATGCCCACAAATAGCATCTGTTTCTGGCCAGTCGTCTACCTGAATACAGCACCCTTCTTAATCAGTGAAAGCCTCTATTGCATAACTAGTCTGACTCATTTTCCCCCCAGACATGGGAATTACCTCCTCTGCTCTCTACCCTTAATATCTTTCTTGTGCCAACTGGTGGAAAATAGAAAGTCTGCTGGAACAGTTCCGGCCTCCCTTCCAAGCAAATAAAGCAGACAGGGCTTTGATATGTACATAAAAATAATGTTGTCTTTAGATTGAAATTCCAAATCTACCAATCAATTCTGTGTATAATGGCCTTTTGCTGTGTGTATAGCCTTACAGTGCTAATAAAAGGTGCTAAATAAAACTATTATACTATGTAATCTCTAAATAATATCCTGCCTTCTCCTTTGAAGGAAACAGCCTAGTGGGAGAACTAGTGGTGACAGAACTAATCTTTTTTCCTTCCTTCCATGCCCCCTTACTAACTATAGAGATGCAGTAGAAGTGGATTCAGTTATTAAACTGTTTTATTGTTTTTATCATTAAAAATTCCTAATGGGGTTACAATTAGAGGCCATTGTATTTAGACAAGAATAAAGCAACTTCTGACCTCTGCCCACATGTGTAATAAGTAATATATTATCTGCTATGCAGTTATTACAATAAATAAGTTGGTGATGCAAACGAGCAGGCAGGAATGAGGGACTAGAGAGACAAAGCAATAAAATAGCAAGATTTTTGCAATTTTAACCTTTCAGGAACAGTTAAAAAATGTGATGAAGCTTATTATTCACCACTTATTCATTCTTACATTAGATTTTCAAAAAGCAGTACTGATACAGTGCAAACTCTGCTCAGTGAGAGATGAAGCAACCAGACCCTTAAGTCTCTTCTGTAACTGAGCAACCAGCACTGGTGGATGCTTATATTTTAAGTCCATAATGCACCATGACAAGGGAGGTCACTGGATAGAGGTAGGCAAAAATAAAATTAAAATTGAATAAAAACAACTGAAGCCCTGGGACAAAATTGCGATGTTCTATTTTTATTTTTGAGACATCTGGCCTCACTGGGATTTTCTGAATGTCTCTCACCAAAGTTGCATATTAAGTACCTTGAAAACAAGTGATGCAGCACAGAAGAGAGCTGGCTACTTGCTGTGCACTGAGCGGAGAGTTTTCATTTCATCCATCATTCACAACATGCTGCAGTACTTCCAGAACTTATCTAAAGTAGAGTGCAACAAGACCAAGAGCTCTGTTTGCAATGTGTGCTCTGCTATCACTCTGCCTCAGAACTGAATGCGATAAGGTGGTTTGTAATTGCTGGGTTTAGTAGCATGGTTAATCCTATAGAATGTCGTGTGGCTCTCCACACTGCTTTTTAGGATACACAGAATTATCAGTTTTCAGAAGCCACAAATGGGATATCTGTAAATCACAGCACTGACATATCAGACTCAAGGGGTTTTTTTTTTTTCCCTTTGTTTCTTGTAACTGTAGATTTCTGTCTACCTCTAAGTGCACCATTAGAACTGCACATTGAAAATACTGTCCATTGTCTCCTCTTCCCACATTATATCCCACAGTGCCTATGTTAATGGATTTTTTGGCTTTCCAGGTCATTCCACCTCTCACTATCCACACAATAGAGAACAGGCTGTATAAGGATTTACTCAGACTGGCAGTAGAAAAATGGAGCTGGGTGTTGCTACATTACTGTAAGAATAGTTGACCAGCCTTGGTAAGTAGGAATAGATGAGCTTCGTGGTTCAGGATCCGTCATTTTATGATTTAAGAAGCTGGAGATTTTAAAAAGATTGACACTTGTGCTAAAATCCCAAGATGTTGATGAATTTGGCAGTGTGCATCGTGTTCTCTCTTCCTTTTATCTGTAGACCATTTAATTGCAGTTAATTCAAATTCCATAATCAAATTATTAAAATGTTTTTAATTTGTCTGCTTCTTAAATATGCTTCTGATCTTTCCTGTTAGCATGTCAGTGTGTGTGATTGGAGAGATGTAATCATCTTTAGTTCCCAAAATCATAGCATTGTAGAGCAGTTTGGGTTTGAAGGGACCTTCAAAGGTCTTCTAGTCCAGCCCCCTGCAATGAGCAGGATGGGGCATCTGCCACCTCTCTGGGCAACATATTTCACTGGTTCACCACCCTTGTCATAAAAAACTTATTCCTTATATCTAGTCTGAATCTCCTATCTTTCAGTTTAAAGCCATTATTCCCTGTCCTGTCACAACAGGTCTTGCTAAAATGTCGGTCCCTATTTTCTTCTTGACCTCTTTTAAGTACTGAAAGGCCACAATAAGGTCTCCCTGGAGCCTTCTCTTTACCGAGCTGAACAACCCCAGCTCAGCCTGTTCTCATAGCAGAGCTGTTCCAGCCCTCAGATCATTTTTTCTGGTCTCCTTTGGACCCTCTCCAACAGCTCCAATTGAAGCTTTTTTGATTTCCGTCCTCAGTTTCCTCAAATGTTTATGCTCCCTAAGAAATATAAGGAAATAATGAAATATGTAGGTATAGCTGGAAACTTTGAAACCTTTGAGCTAGTGGAATTTGGGTGATTAAAGTAATTTGGCATTATTTTTTTGTTAGTGAGTGAGCCAGCCTACAGGAAATGGCAAGTATAGTTTCTGACATCATAGGGCTTGGCTTTGGGGACTTGGGATTGGAGCTTAAAACCCTTCAGGTGCTTGAGATTTCCAACACTGCAGTTCCAGTCATCCATTGGAGATGGACAAAGCACACGGAAGAAAACTACTGTTTAGTGGCCCTAAAGGAGAAAGCTCTGCCAGTGCACAAGCAAAGGTTACTGGTGTGTGTGTCAGGTTGGGCTCATTGGATTGGTTGTTCATATTTTTTGCTCAGGTACAGTCTTGCAGCTACATCAAGTACTTGGAGCTGAAGCAACAATATCAATCTCTGTAGTCTGCTCTAAATCAGCCTGTGTCCAGTATCTGGATTATCTACATCCCTGACAGAACTGACTTTGACTTATTCAAGTAGTGAAGTTTATGAAAGAATCTATAAATAGAGGTGGTTGTTGTTGTATAGTTGTTTTTGTTGTTGTTGTTGTTTCAGTTTTGGGTTGGTTTGGTTTTTTAATATTATTATTTTATTGTTTTGGGGGATTTTTGATTGTTGTTGTGGGTTTGTTGTGGTTTTTTTAGGTGGGGGTGTTTGGGGTTTTGTGGAAGACTGTGAGGACTACAGTCCACAGCTTCCTTTTCTGTCACCTCCTCTTCAGGGAGAGGCGGCCATGGGGCATGTTGGCCTGTGTCACAGAGTGGCTTCCACCGTTCCTGTGAAGCATCTCTCAAAAGATAGCTTTATGTCACCTGCATCTTACTGCTGGAGCCATCCTTTTTTTGGTTTCGTTTCTGATTGACTCCTTATATCACATCAACCTGAGTTTTGAAAATCATTATTCCTTGAGGATTTTGTGCTGACCTATGAGGACAGCACCTGTAGAAACCCAAAGGTGCAGGTGCCCTTGAAGCATGTGCAGCAAGGGAGATATACTTCAAGATTAATTTCATGGCACCTTCATTTCTCTGCTGGCTGTTTCCATGACTTGTGAGGTTAAAGTCAGACTTAAAAGAATCATTTTCCAAAATAGAAAGCAAACAATGATTTAGCAAGTCTGTACCCCATCATTCACCATTCAGACTTTGGACAATGGCAGCATTATGTCACTGTCTTAACAGTGAATTTTGCCTCTAAATTTGTACGTTCTAAGGACGGAAAGGGAAGCAGCTTTTTTTCTGATAAAAGAAAGGCTGGTTGTCTTTGATATCATAGATAAATGCTTGAATAGTTTCTTTTTAATTGCTTTATTGCCAGAAGTTTTCAATTAAGCTATAAAAGAGGAAAAAAATGATCAGCCTAATTGCCTCAAGATGGATATGTAATGCATAAATCTCTTGTTTAATGGATCTAGTAATAGACCACCTGTTTCAGTTGCCTTTTCCTGTTCAGAATATGAATGAATGCTTCCCTCAGATGTTCACAAAGAGAAAACACAATTGCACCATCAAAAACTCTGATTTTTCTTTTTACTCATTTCCTTGACGTTCATTCGTTCTTGTTCTGTGTATCAGCCAGTCTTAATACATTTAACCTTGGAAAAAGAAAAACACATGGTATGTTGCATAAAGCCGTGAGTATTTTTGTTATTCAGTCGTGTTTTAAATGAGAATTTAAAAAAAACATTAAAAACAAGAGAGACATGCATGTTAATAACATATTGACCAATGCTCAGAGAATCAGGCTTGAGTTGCAAGTATTCCTTCATGATGTGGTTCCTGTATAATGACCAGTCTGGGTATTTGGGTTTTTCTCTCCCCCCACCCAGCTCTGTATCTGCTACTATTACACGGCTCGGGCAGGTTTCAGTGTGGCGAGGCTGTTTGAACTCCGCAGCCCGTCTTGTGATTCCGTATGTTGTTGTGGGTTTAATGTTTATTTGGTTTTTAAACCAACACCACACAACTTTGTGGGCTTGGTCTTTTCCTTTTTGTGAGCATGGGGACTTGCGGTGCTCTGAGCCATTTCTAGAGACAGTAAGAGTTAGGAAACAGAAGCCTTTGTTTTTCTCTTGCAGTGTTGGTTTTCTGTTGGTGATGTTTTTTAATTCTTTGTTTTATTCTTTTTGTTTTGGTTTGGTTTTTTACTTTCTTAAGGATAATTTAAATAAACTATCACATTTGTGAACAATGGAAAGCACATATATTGCCAGTTATTGTGTCCCACTAATGCAGGTAACATCCTGAGGCATACTAACTTGCAGCCTTGTGAATTATGAGCAGCCTAATGCTGAGGTTATCTCCTCCTGCTGTATGTGCTGGCATGTTGCTTTGAGCACACCAGGAAAAGCTGTCTCTCTGTGTGGCTCTTCTGTGTTCCCTGTGGTAAATGTGTTCCAAAGATGTGCATTTTCCTTGTGCGAATGGATTTCAGGGACCTCTTTTCAAAGCTCAGTCCCACAAGAGTAGAAATGTGAGACTTGGAGGCCTTCTCGTATCCAGAGACTTCATAAGCCCCATTCTCACTTGAATGAATTAAGTAGTCTAGCAGGCATTAAAATAGCAACAAACAAGAAGGTGGAAAGGAACAAATGAGCACTCATTTAGTAAAAAAGTCAAGATGTCAAGAGCAAAATTGATCAAGCCCTTAGGTGATGTAAGGTGTTTTGGTTTTGTTTTGTTTTTTTTTCCAATTTTTTAAAAATGCTTACACATCCATGCAAGGAACCTGGGTAGTAAACAACAGAAAGAGAACGGCACATTTATGCACTTAAATTCAACCTAGTCAATAGAATAGAAATCTCAAGGGAATTATTTGCATGACAGGAGTGTTAAGATCCATGTTTACAACCTATTTAAGAGGGAATGAGGGGAGGAGGAGCTGTCTGTCAGAAGTGGCATTTGCTGCTTCTGAGAACCTAGAAGCAGTTTCTGCTGGACACATATCGACTGGTGCTGTAGCCGTGAAAGAGCAGAGGGGAGAACAGACCGGTGTCTCTGCAGACCATGGTTTTGCAGTGGGGAAGAGGATGACCCCTTGTGAAGCCTTTCTGTGTTAGTTAAGGGCTGGGAGAGCTGTTCATAGTGTTGCATTTAATTCCCATCACGGCAAGCTGGAAATCACACTTTGTCAGCAATAAAATATCCCCCCTAAAGTACTACATCCTTAGCAAGGGATTTATACGTTACTTCATCCTGAGCCACAAAGTGAAATAGATCAGAGCACTAAAAACCCGTTGAGTTTAAGTAGATGTAGAGGCCTGTGATTTGACAGTCTTGTTTTCACATGATATATATAAAGCCCAAATGCGTGAAAAAAAATCTTCTAAACATGAGAAATAGTGCATGATATCAGCTGTATTTGTCACTGATGCTACCATAACGCTGTACTGCCTGTTTTTCATCTTACGCCATAGTCTCTGCTGCCGTACCCAGCCCTCTACTCCCATTGCCCAGAGAGCTTGATTTATGGTAAGTCCCCATAGCAATGCTTAGTCTGATTGTGATGTGACATTTTGATAGTGTCAGGAATCACCAGCTCTGTTTCAGTAGCTGCTGGTCCCCTTCCCTGTGGATCACCAAAGCATCCAGTGGTATTTTGTGCTTACTCTACCAAGAGAAGTGAGATTGTCAGAGGTGGGTGATGTGAGAAAGACAAAAGAGAGAACCCTCAGGCCCTGCTCTTCCAAAACTGTAGTTATCTAAATGGTTAATAGCACTGGGATGCTTTGTTGCACTGAGAAATTCTTTTTTACATTAATTCTGTTGAAGAGTTTCAGTTGTATTGCCTGTGATAAAATGAAGAGGACTAATAGTGGCTTCAAAGGAGTCACATTCACTGTGGACGAATGTGTTTTGGCAAATCAGTTTGTAGGACATAAAAACTGTGGCTAAGGACTGGGAAAAGTTAGAGAACACTTCAGTAAAAACCTCAGAAGCCAACAGTGAAGAAGGCTTTGCTCCTGAGGCACCACTGAAATGCAGACAGTACATTACTCAGTAATGTGGGTGCACCAGGACTAATACAATCCCTCAGCAGTAAACTCATATAGGACTGGAGAAATGCTATTTCAGTATCTGGCATCTTGCTGGGATCCTTACAGGAGTGCGGTTTCCAGGTCTGGCTGTTCGCGCTCCAGGGAAGCTGAGCACATGGAGAGCAGGCCAGGGACACCTGCAAGAAAGGCTTGAAAGAAAGCACTGGGAAGAATAAAAGGTCTAGAAACTCTCTCTGCCATGTTCAGCACAGTGCCAAATACCTTAGTCTGTGAGTTACATATAGAGGGAACTGAAATTTCATGATGGAGAGCTCTTGTATGTATTAAACTGAAGTGTATAACAAGATCTGATTATGATGTGTTGATGCTAGGTGAGTGTATGCTTATAGCACATGCTTTTACCAGGGAAGGTAATAAGGCAATACAGCAAGTTCATCAGCCTAGGGCTCTCCATCAGTGTTGATTTTTAAGTCAAGAATTGGTCTTTGCCCGATTCAAGGTATGGTGCAGTCTGAACTCATCCTGTGGCTTGTTTAAGGAGTTTGAAGTGGGAGATCAGTGGCCTCTTCTGCCTGTGTCATCTCCAAAGAAAAGCTGGATGCACAGTGTTAAGCTCTTGAACCTGTAGTTATATAAGTGACTTTATTTTCAAAATGTTTTGGGCATCCATAGCCCAACAGGATCGGAGCCTTGGTACATAACCAGAGTGAAATTTCTTGTCTGAAATTGTTAATTCTGTGAAAATGCTCCATTATTTACAAGTACACTCTGTAGAGGAACAGTACATGACAGAAAATAGCTGAATTCAGGCTGAAAGGTCCTGTTCCTACTAAGTGGTGACACCGGAGTTATGTTTGAGATGTAGACCCCAGAGGCCGAGTAGTTGTCTTATTCCAGAACAAAATAGGACGCCCACCACATCTCTTAGACCTCCAATTTTGTTTGCTGCAAGCTAATTTATAGTAGCTGGAAATCTGGGAGATGCACCTGCATGGCAAAACTGTGATTTATTAAGTTCTTTTAAAAATTGAAATATTTATGCCAGTGCACTCCCTGCTATATATTTATGCTAATATGAAGGTACCTTATATTCCAAGATAGTTTCTTGTTCTTAACAGTGATTGTCTGTGCTTGTATGTGAAGATCCTAAGGTAACATATAGTTTTAATAACCCCCTTTGATGGTCTGAGTTTACACAAAACAAATACCAGATTATACTTGCTTTTTATGTGCTGACAATATTTCAGGTTTTATTTCCCTATAAATAAAGAGCTAAGCTCTAGTTACATATGCCTAAATGCCTGCGAAGAGGGATCTGACTCCAGAACTTCTTGTTGTAATGCAGTTAGGTCTGATTTTCTGCTAGCAAATTCCATTTTGAATACTTTTAATGTAGGAGAGGAAAATAGACTGTGAAAGTTAGCTGTTTCTAGTGTTCAGAATAACCTGGGTTTTTTTCCTCTTTTCTGTACTTTATGAAGGAAGGAGTCTAAAAAAGAAATATTTTTTTAGCTATTCCCAAGGAAATGGAGTTGCATGGTCTCATTCTGCCCCTTACATGAAAAAAAAAGTAATATATAAATCTTGTGGTTTGCCTAGGAGCCTATAAAGCCTTATCCAGTTTAGTAAATCTCAAGTTTGGTCTGTATTACCTGCAAGATGAGTTCATAAATAGCTGTACCAGGAATGGATGTGTTCATTGTACCTGATGGTTTTACCACTGTAAACTTCAGGTGTTGAGATACCCTGATAAAATGAAAACAGATGCTCATAGATTCTTACCTGATTTTTTGCCATTTAGTTTCTTGTCTTTTAATTGCTGCAGGTTTAGGTTGTGGCTTTTTTAACTTACAGCAGTGTTACCAGTCTTTCACCTCCCTGGAGGCAGTATGCTTTTTCCCTGTTTCTCAGAGGTAAAGAGCCAAATTTTCAAAGGTATGGCAAACTGCCAGGGAAATCATTAAATCTGGACCTGGTATTTTATCCATGGCTGTTAATGACCCAGTTTTATTGACTTCAAGTGAACTTTGCCCAAGATGAGTTGCTGCTTTTCCAGCCAATCCTCTGCTGCTTCCCAACATTCCCATCCGTTGGAGAAAATGACGCAAACTTCAGCAGAGCCGTTGCCTTATTCAAACAGCTTGTTCCTTTGCCTGCAGTGTGCTGTCATTTGCTATTCAGACAAAAGGAGTAATTCATTACAACCAAGTTGTCATTACTAAGAATAAATTAGAGCTATTATGCTCTTATGTAGACCCAGAACATCCTATATCCGTTGCTGTATTGGGCATGAATTGTATGATTTAATGGATTGCCCCAGCCCAAAAAAAGGAAGAACTAGTAATGAGGAATTAAAACTTAATAATTATGTACAATCAAATGTTTAGCAGTCTTGAAAGGGATTTCATTTAAATATAACTTGCAGCTCCAACCATAAAGACAATGGTTAGTCAACTGTATGTTCTTCAGGGACCTTCATAAATGTAGTTCTATTCACTTCTTTTAGTGCCACTCTCTGTTTATCTATACTAGTTGCCAACATTTCCACATGCTACTCAGAGAGTAAGTCAGCTTTGATTCGCATGAAGAATGCATAATCCTAGTGTTAAAACATAGAAATGTCTCAGAAAATCATGATGATGTTTTAAAAGATGTGAAAATGTTGGGGTTAGAGGATTTGTCCTTTTCTAGGGACTCCAACAAGGGTTCTGCACAGGGTCTCTTTGCTGTAATTTAACCATTCTGAGATTAATGGTAATGAAATGAAAATGATGTAACAGCAGGAGAGAGAGAAAGAAAGTGAGAGATATGGGGAGATACAATAAGAAGTAGGGAAGGGAGGAAGGAAGGAAGGAGTGAGCTGCCTAGGGGAAAAGAAAAAATAAAAGGTATAAAGACAGGAGGAGAGAAACAGAAAGCTACCAAAGGAATCATCAGCTATCAGTGAGAAGTGAAATGAACAGGTACTGGTGGAGAAGAAAGGATCTTTTTTGAAGAGGGGAAAAAAAAACAGGTGAGAGAATTAAGAAGTGACTTTATGTAGCATCCAGCCCCAGGAGAGCTGTCCTGAAAATGAGGTATGTAAATAGGATATGTCACTTCTCCTGGCCATTTACTCAGATGTATATGTTTTATTAAAGACTGAATAATTTCCTACAATTACATTCAAACCCTGGCATCCATGCTAGCCGCTGCCTGAAACCCCATAGGATTACTTTGACACTCAGAGCAGACCCTGACTCTTCTTCTGTTCATGTTTATGGGCAAGTATGCATGGCCGTTTCGATTAATCTCTGTGGGGTGTATGTGAAGGGGTGAGTCTATACATACATGTGTATCTTCAAGGCTGCACAAAGCTGTGCCATGGCTAGGGCAGCAAGAATTTGATGTAACTCTTCTCCTAATGAGCCCGGATTATTTCTCCAGTTCTTCAACATGAATCATGCAGTATCATAGTTATCATTGATTATTGCCTGTGAAGTTGAGCATATGGTCCTAAAAGCATTCTAAATGATTTTGTTTTCTATTTTATTGTTATCCATCTGATATATACAACCAGGCAGCATAAGGCACTTGATTCTCTTCACCAATCCCTTGTGCACAATATTGAAAGAATTAAAAGCAATGCATATTTTAGCTGTCCTTTAGAGTTGAATTATTGCTGTTTCTGCTTCATGCAGAAGGTTGGAAACAGATTTCTGCATATATATGATATTTTGCTTGCAAGTAAGTGTTTAAAACAGCAGTTACATCTAAATTACTCTCCATTTGTTTAAATCTGAGATGAATTTTTAATTGGCTATCAACAGTAAATCTGAAGTGAATGAGCAAGATACTATGAACTTGGCTTTCTCTGAGCAGTTGAAAATCCTCTCCTAACTGGAGAAAAAAGTCAAGATTCAGAGTGAGAAATATCTTTCTAAATGGAGGTGCCCACAACCCTGAAAACATTTTGTGTGAGAGTTCATGAAACTCTCTCAGCTGCTATTATCACCGTGATTTAGGCTGAGAATTCAGTGTTCAAGGTGAAATATTGGCCCTGGAAAAGCAAAGGGTAAAGCTGGTACTAATGGAAATGACATTTTATTCCACTATCCATGTATCCATGTGGACAGCTGAGCAAGAGGATTCTGCTTTTGGGCAGATAGTAAGTCAACTGACACAGCCTGACCATACCTGATCACTGTCTTGTGTGCATATATTCATATACATATGCTGTGCCCCTGGAAAGTTAGGCATCCATACATTGCATTTCTACAGTGAGGTTCCCAAACTGTCCTTTTTACCTTTTTTTTCCCTTCTTTAGTCAAATGCAGATAGTGGTTAAAGAAGCTGCATAGATAAATCATAAAAAATAACTTCCATCCCTCTGCCTTCATAGGGAAAGTCTTTGCAAAGCCATTTTTTCCTTTTGTACAGTGTTGTGTTATCTGCGTCCTCTCCTCACTGTAATCTGTTTTTCTGTGTGACTTATTAAAAATTCTGACTTTCAAACAGCTACATAAATTTCTTTAAACATCTCCTGACTCAATAAAAAAGGGAGGAAAGGATTAAATTGAACGCTCAAGCTTCATTCCATCGCCTCGCTCACAAAAGTGATCAGATAAACTATGAAATAAATCTTACTGTCCTGTCAGGTCATTTCAGTAGCTCTGATATTATTTACGGTCTCATCTGTATAATCCTCACTCAGAAGTAATCGGAAAGTTCCCCTTCATGCTTCCTGCTTGCATGATCTTTATAAGCGGAAAGTGCAAATGCCTTTACTTCAACTCCGATAAGGGACAGAGATCACGCAGTAGGAGTGCATGGTTGTTCTCAAATGATATTAATGTTCAATGAAATGAAAAATTCTGGAGGCAATTCACCCCATTTCAGTTCTGTAGCAATAAAGCTGGAAGCGGGCTGCTGCTGCACGAGCTTTTCTGGAAAAGGATTCATAAATTTCCGTTGTAGATGTGAAGGTGTGAGGAAAAAAGGTTCATTGGGGGTGTCTGGTTCCCATTCTGCTTTGAGCTGTGAGATTTCAAAAGTCTTGGGGAAGGGGGCATTGGTTTGGTTGTTTTTTGCTGTATGGGTAGCTTGTTTTGAGAGAGAGAGAGAAAGGAGGAAGAGAGCCTCTATAGTCTGGCCAGCTCATTTTTGACTTTCGGTGTTGGTGACTCCTAGGCCAGACTTGGACTTTAACCAGAGGCCATTGGTTCATTTTAAACCGAAAAGTGTAGTCCATCCCTGTACCCCATTGGAAGCTTGTGCCAAAATGAGCTCGCACACCCTGCTGCCCACTTTCCCATCCCCTGCAGGCGTCACATCAGGGGCAGACCTGGCTGAGGACACAACTCTGAGGTGTAAAGGCAGGTGTCTGGTTTTTTTGTTTTTTGGGGTTTTTTTTAAAGTAAATGTCTGGCTATAAAGGAACCTTTGGAAAACTATCAGCAAATGACCTGTGCCACAGCACACTGATCTACCAAAGAAAGGAGAGGAATTTGCAAACATCGTGACATTCTCTCTGGATGCTCTCTCCTTCTGAATATCTTTTAACAGCTCCTGGGGGAAGAAAGTGATACTGGCTTTATTTTCTTGAACGTTTTTAAATGCTTGTGAGACACAGATTTAGTGAATTGGACTACTACTTTTTAAATTACGGGTACTAAACAGATTATTTCTAAATACGGCCTTCTGTTGTTTTGGTTTTTTTCAATCCCCCATTACGTAACTCAGCATCACCAAGTTTAAAGCTATAGCAGCATGAGGAAAACTGTTGTCTTTTAAAATAAGGCTTTGCTACAAGTAACAACTGGAAAATAGATATGTGCTACTTCTTCTGGACTAGTGAATACATGTACTCAGAGCAGATATTCTCCTCCATGCCTAAGAGAAAATACCATATGCTGCTACCAGAAAGACCTTCATTGTGGAAGTATTTCCTGCAAATACTTTAAAAACTGCATCTCATCACATCTGTTCCATACGGTTTAGAATACTGTTAGGCAGCTTTTCTGCAGGTGTTTGCTGATTTTTTTTTTTTTTTTTGCTTTTGTTTCAGTTGTCCCAGTTTGATTCTATCTGAAAATCTTCTGGTTTGATGTCATCCCATACATTGTATTGCTGTCATAATTCTGACTGGCTGAGATGCCACGGTGCCTAACCCTTTTATGCTCCATAAAGGCAGGAGTTAGAATCCCTCAGGATAATCTTAGCCACTAACTCTTTTCTAAGCCCTTTACAAACAGACATAATGTAATTTGTCACATTTATTACACCCCAACAGATAATGAAAGAGAGATACCTCTCATGCCATCATAATTTAGAGTTAACTGCATTTCTGCGTTTGTTTTTTGAGGTTTTTTTAGGACAATAACAGAAAGGAGGTGCTGAATAGATGGAGTTTCGCTTCTGTTTAGTGGGGTTGGTAATACACAGATTTATTAGGGCAAATATTGGGTGTTATTTATTTGGCAATAGCCTAGTTTGCATCATTCTTTTTTGAACAGAGTAGTTCCCTAATTTGCCAGTCAGTCAAATTCTACAGCTATTCTCTCACTATTACTCTGGCAGAACCCCACAGTATTATGCTTATAAAGATCGTGGATGTACTGAAAAATACCGATAGGTTCAGAGGGTGGATGGCTACAGCATACATGGCTAAATGGAAGAGTCTCCCAACTGTTAGCAATTTTGGGTGCACGCTAGGTGTCCTTCCTGCTCAACCATGATGTATTTCTCATGGGGCACCTCTGCTTCTGCAAGTTAGGCCACTTACTGAAGAAAAGACAGTCCCTTGGTGTCAGTGGGGCTGAGGTTTACCCTCAGGTTATTGCAACATGAGTCAGAATTTTGTCCTATAAATAATAAGGTCATTCTTTACTTCAAAACTAAGTGGAAACTTTGAGTATGCCCAGCTGCTGCCCCTCATTTAACAACTTCTCCCATTTACTTCACAGTGTCTGTTAATTACATATTTCCTGTTCTCTTCTCTGCCATCTCTTTTCTAATGTTTTGTATGAAAGTGGTAGATAATATGGTATGTGTGTCTCCTTGGAGATTTGGCACTTCAGAGAACAGAGTTGTAAAGGGATTTGGTGGTAATCCATATTATTTTGAATAGTTTATGACATCGGTAAAAATAGTTGTTATGCTTTCATAGAAAATTGCTGCAAGTTTCATGCAAGTGTTGAATTTCTAATAGTCCTTTGCAAACTCTAAGGAGTTGTTCTGGGGAAGAAACAATGGCCTCTTGGCTCTGATTATTTTCTTTTTTATGCTAAATACATTTTAAGATCACAGAGTAGCATTGATGGTATCAGCATCAGTGAGATGAAGGCACTCTGAAAAAACGAGCTCCAGTCAGCTGCAAAACACCTGCAGCTCAGCAGCTGTTCCAGGTAGCAAAAGATCACATCCTGATGCAGTGGTTTCCTTCACTCCGACACACTTTTTATGCCCATAGGAAGATGAGGAATCCTCTGAACCCATATTTATAGCTTTTTATTGGAGCTAGGACATAACTGCTTCACTGCTTGTGTGCCCTTGTGCCAAGGGAGGTGTGGTAGAGCTGAGATTCCTGCAGAGGACCTGGACCCAGATCTCTGACTTGGTACAGCCAGATCCACAGACAATGAAATTCCTCGGGGAAGAGTATGGTAGCTTTCTCAAACTGCTTTTGAATCATCTGCAATGTCTGACAAGGACTTATTGGAAAAGGCACAAAAAGACTATGAGAATTTAGAAGTGCAGCCAACTTGTGGTAATTACGCCTGTGTCTTAGCTGCCATATTTTATTAGCCTGAAGGAGCAAAAGAGACAGATGAATGCTGAATGACTTTCAAGGAATCAACTATGTCAGCCATTAGCCACTGGTGACATCAATGTTCCAGTGAGCTGACGTGACAAGTAACAAAAAGTTTTGGTTATAATGAGAGAAGGCAGAGAAAAAATACTGATGTTTCACTTTGATCTCATTTTAAGAAGGTAAAAAACACTTGCAGATTAGACAGCACAGTGTCTTTATCTTAATGTGAAATTTTGAAACCATTAGTTTGCCATTAGTTGAGAAAGCTACATATTTCGGTTTGATTCAATCCAGAAAGAGATTTTGATATTTTAGGCATTTGAGATCTATATTCGAAGTGAGAAAGGCTAGGTCCTGACCTTCCTTGTTATGAGGGGCTGAGAGAAAGGCAGTCTTTTCCTATGTACTTTGTCATGCCATCACCCCTACACAAAGCCTATGAGTTAAAAGTAGCATCCTACACCCAAGAAGTAAAGTCTGGCTACTTGAAGCCATGAGAACTCTCCTGTATCTGTGTGTGTGACTGTGAGGAGGTTGTTTCTCCTCAGATAGTCAATGTGATGCGCTGTGGAGCACATAACCACCCCCAGCCGTCATGAGCCATCCTCCTCATGTAAAACCTCCTCCTTCTCCCTAGGAGGGGTCCTCCTGCCGCCATGCTGCTCATGGCCTTTGGAGTGGGCAGGTTTTGACTTTGGTTGTCTAGTGATGCTTGTAGCTATCACACCAAAGACATAAGGTCCAACATCCTTACTGATGAACAAATTTGTGGAAATTTATGTGATCTTTTCAGTGTGTGTGAGGTGAGTTCTGGGGCATTGGAGCTGTAGAGATTATAAGAACTAATGACCTGAGTTTAGAGACTGCCTTAAGCCACAGCAGATGCTTGAGTAAGTATATTCCAACCTGAAGAGATATTACTGATTTTTTTTTTAAATGGACATATCCACCATGTTAAAATGTGTGTTCAAGATAATTAGAAATATTAATAACACTGCAGAAAACTGGCATCATATTTCTCTGCATTCCTTGTACCGAAATAGATTCCCTTCAACATTAAAGTGGTGATCTTGGAGGTATTTTTTATTTCCAAAGAATTAACGATCATTTAGTCAGCTAACAGCCCAAGGCAAAGCAGAAGGGTTTAACATTGTGCCAAGTGGTAGCTTCTTGTAGGAATGACTACTTTCAAAGAATTAGCATTATGCAAAATGCTTTCAGGATGTTCCAGTCAGCTCAGTGGTTTATAGCACTAATATTCTGCTTGTTTTTAAAATCACTTACTCTAGTGATTTAGATGCTGCAAGTTAGATTTACAAATCTAATCACTGCTTATACATGAGCCAATAATTATCTGACCAGTGAGTAGGTGAGCTTACTCCCAATCAAAAAAACCCCCAGAGGTATGTTTGTCTGACATTGGAAAGCATGCCTGAGGACTGAGCCCTGTAGATGAATAGAGCCTCTGGGTGGATTTTTCAACTGATCTAGCTCAGGGTCCACCAAGATCAGTATTTCTGTTCCCACAAAGAGCAGCAAAAGTTCCTCTGCTCCATATCCTGTACTTTCTGGGTAGTGCTAGGACTGTTACAGAAAACGTTGGTGTTCTTTATTCAAACAGCACTTTTGAAGTTTAAGAGAATTTAAAAATCCTACTTAGAAACTCTTCGATGCCACAGAGGCACCTTATTTCGTGTGTCGCAGCATCACTGAGAATGCTATACCTGAAGAATATCTTCAGACCTTGAAAGTTTAAGACAAAGACACTGCTCAGAAATAGTGAGGTCACTTGGTCTAGAGCCCTAATTTCTACTCATAGAACACTATTTCAGTTCATGTTTACATGAATGCAGTGTTATATTACTTATTATCTGCCTTTATCTGAAAACTACAAATAGTAGTTTTATAGCTTGTACTGTCAGTGAACAGTCCAAAACATGACTTACCAACCTCAGTCCTATTTGTATGGTCCAGGTTCAAATTTTGTTAATGGAAATGACGATCACTTCATAGTTTTCCCTCACGTTCTGTGTTTTGGGTTTGTTTTGTTTTTCTGGTATCTGCAAATGTGGTATGGACAGTTGGTGTAAAATTGATGTTATCAACACATTTTCACTGATAGCAAAGAAAGCATATAATACATTCATAGCTATCTGATTTAAACTCTGCATTTGGCACTTGCAAACCAGGACAAATTCATTACTTGAATTTTTTTAAACTTGTTTACAATCTATGAGGGCAACACAACCGGCTTTATGGAACATGGCTCATTTACTCGGCTCTCAGCCTTGGGAACAAGAGTGTCTCCTGGCTCATTTCACAGAACAAGGACTGTCCAGCATAGCCTGACAAAGTGATGAATATCCTTCCACCCCCCTGCCCCAAAGCTGGAATAAGTCCAGGACTCTTTTCTTTTGGATGTGAATGAATAAGAAATCTCAAACTTCAGTTACTATTTCTTTCTAACTGCAACAGTTTTGGCACACACTTTGTAGCTGTTCACCTTCGCTAAATGGTGCTAAAAAGTGATAATAGACTCTCTCCTTTATAAGCAGTTGTCATATTGTTGTCTTATTAAGATTGTTGGACATGCTCAAGCCACTGCTTTCAGTTGTCTTAATTTAATTTGGGTAAAATGTAACCTTCGATCTCCAATTTCCCGTTCTGGGGGAGTGTGCCCTTGACAAATAATTCATTTAAATCCAAGCAACTCAGATGTATCTGGGAGCAACAAAATATTCTGTTTAACTAGGGCTTTGTGAACAGAAACTTGCTAGATTGGATAGGAAAGTTGACATGGATTTTGAGAATGTATCATTTGGCATTCCCTAGAAAATCTGTTCAATTTGACAAGGCTATGAGCCTTTGCAGTGCAGATGACCATCCCGCCTCTCACAGGTGTCAGGTTTGCTGTCACTCTTTGGGGCTTGCCTACATGGACACACACAGTTGGACCCAGCCTCTCTGAGCCCGCTGGCCAGGCGGAGACCGGCTGTGCTCTGGGGCACAGGCAGCTCTGTCAGTCTGGTCCACAGGTGACCCGTAGGATGGGACACGTTTAAATTTTTGCTTTCACTCTGTCTGTGGCAAAGTACTTCAGACTCGCATCTGACCTGTGGACAGAACACAGCTAATGCAAGTTGTGACTTACCTCAGCAGTGGATCTGTGTTCTGGAGCCAAATGAACATACTTCCTAAAAAGACCTGATGATTTGCAGATAAGGACAAACTTGGGGATGTTGCCTTCTTTGCCAGCGTGAATTTGCCAAATCCCGCTAGTCTCTGGGGTGTTTCTGTAAACTATGTGGAAGGTTCCTGCTGGCTGCATAAAAAGTTTTTTGTGGTGGGGAAATTGGCTTGTCTTCATTAAGGGAGAGATAAACCATCTTAAAAATAGCCTTGAAGTGGAAGCGGGCCAAAAGCCAAAAACTGTTTAAAAGCTGGATTGAGGGCAGACAGCCTTGTTGAATAAATTCCACAGCTACATGGGAGTTGTTAATCCTGAGCTGGATTATCTGGTTTTTCAGAAGTGCTCCTTTTGTGGCCGCTGCCCACAGTCGCACCGTGACCCCGGCTCTGCTCCACGGCGGGTGCTCAGGTGCGGTGTTGGAAACACCTCCCGGGGCAGCTGGGACACTGTTCGCATCGCGGTCCGTTCTGCCTTCCTGGTAAACGCTGACCGTTGTCCTTGGTCAGGGCGATATTTGCTATGCGGTTATACTTCCTCTGTCTTTTTAAATGGAAATTAGTTCTACAACAGTTAAATATCATTCAGGGGATTTCATTTGAAACTTCCTTTTATTGCTGTGGCAAGAGACGGCATCTTCATCATGTTATTAATCTTAGATATTTCCTGTGTACAAATGCATAATTTAATTTAAATGTCTAAGACTTCATTTAGAACCAGTAAAATTTTAAATGGCATCAATCTTTTCTGCATTTTTTACCTTTTAAATATTAGTTGAATCCCATGTGAGCAATTTGCTTCTCATATTTTTGTTGCTTTCAAGTCAGGTAATAATCACCTTTGGGTTTTGTTTTTCCAAAGTGGGTACTTTTCATTTGAATGAAGCTGGGATGTCTTGAAAAGACTTTATTATCACAACAAACCCATTATGCATTGATACAGAGAGTCCTATCTCCACTGTTGAAGGGCATAACAATAACAGCATGAAGCAGCTCAGCAAATAGTGAAATGGAATTTAAAAAGAAAAAAGCTGTAGACGTACAGGAGCTGATTCAGCTCGTGTATCAGAAGTTAGCGATAGTACGCTACTCAGCAGGGACTGGTTTTAGCTAATGATAGTAAAAGGTAAGACAGGAGCTGTGGAATGGAGAAAAAAAAATCACACTGTTATCAGAGAAACTTGCAGGCTGAGAGGGATGGGATTTTCAATGCAAATCCAATTGCTGTAGAGCTTTCAATGGAAAGCAGAGAGTCTTCAGATTGTATAGGTGTTTTTAGAAAATCCTCTTAGAAGCCATTTACATGGGACACAACTGATCTTCTCTGCAAACTGTGTCGTGTTGGTCTCTGTGATCTTGTTATGACTTCAGGATATTTTTTCCCCCATCATGAATAAGGAGACTTGATTTCCAGTTTTCTTCTACTAGGTCTATTGCAATTTAATAATGTAAGGAAAGGTCTTAAAAATTCTTATCTGGTCTTAGACATGCAGACTGATAGTACAAACTGCATTTCACTAGTGTTAAATAAATTTACATTTATTAAACAGAGGGGAGACACTTTGACTTTTCTACTGATTTCTTTTTACAAGTTGAAGGTTCCTTTATTGCAAAATATGTACGCTGCTAATGCAAATACAGCTGAAATATATATTAGAGTTGTATTACTGCTGTTCATGCCCTAGTCTACAAGTGCTGAGACAGTAGTTGATATGGCTTAATGCTTTTGGTGACTCACTCAAAGCCTGCTAAAGTTATAAGGTGTTTCTTTTGACCTCAGTGGGTTTTGGACCTGGCCTCTTTGAAGGGTTAATGGTAAAGCCCTATTTATTTAGGCCCCCATGCTTCACTTGAAACACTGAGTTGCCCTCTATAATTTCAGCAGCACTGCTTCCTGAGCATAAATTAAGCACACCTTGTACAAGAAGTGAGTTGGCTGGCAGGCTGATTAGCAGATGCTTATTGTAGGACCTTCTTAGTTCAATTAGGCATGCATGAGGGATGGTGAGCTGCAAGAAAACATAGGTGCAGAGAGGAAAGAATGAGTCAAGATTAGTTTTCCTCAGCATGTGGTTAATAGAAAGCCCAAACTGTGGGGTTTTCAAGGTTATATCTCTATCCAGCTAGTCTAAAAATTGGTCTTCTCTAGGGGTGCCATAGAAGTGCCTATGCAGAGCAACTCAATGGAGTGAGAGGTCTGGTCCCACCTCTTCTCCACCCAGATGAGATGGGGCTCTGGGACCGCAGGACCGCAGAGCCATCCCTTACATTGTAGTTCACCACACAGAAGTGTTCCTAACACTGTGGTCACCACACAGAGCAGAACTGTTTCAGCTCTGTGGTAGCACTGAACAGTGAGGAAGAGTTGTACAAACACCGTCTCGAGAAGCGAGGCTGAATGTGGGAAGCAGCTTTAGCTGGGATGTTAAACTCTGCATTGCTGGCTGTGCTGCGTTCAGCTCTGATCTGTCCCCATGGTGCTTCACAGATCTCTGTAGCTGCTGCATCACACAGAGTGCGTGTGCTGCCATGCACCCAAAATGTTTGCAAATCAAGGCCTTTTTTTTTTCCTACAAATAATCCCTGTGGTGGAGGGCTACTATTTAATTCTGGCAGTAAATTGATTTGGTTTGGGTTTAAGTGTTGAAAAATATTTGGAGCAAACCTTTTTCACTCCTCAATAGACAACTTCTAGTGATACTTAAGAAATCTTCTAATTATGATATTACTGAATATGTATCTAGATTTGTACAGTGGTGACATCTGCTATTGCCTAATCAGCTTCTAAAGAACAAGAAGACTAATAATGGAAAATGGATTTAGGAAATCTGTATTTTAATTAAATCTGCTAAGTGTCAAGTTTTGTTATAGTACTTTCACTCCCTGGCTGTAAGTTTTGTCTTTGTTTTTATGACAAAATCATAACCTGGGGCAGAATTATACCTTACATTTGCTTTTCTTAGCTCAGAGCTATTGACTCAGGAAGCACTTTCATTCTGCTCATAATCAAACTTATTTTTTACTAAGATTCATAAGCCTTCCCTTTGGAATCTGTGTGCTGCAGTTCACCCACAGTCTCAGCCATATTATAAAACTTGGGGAAAACCTAGTGTCAGGCTGTTGAATAGCTATATGCATTTTCCTTCTGGAGGAAGAATTATGTACTTTTTTTTAAAACAGCATTTCTGTCTTAAAGCGGTATTCTTAATATTTATCTGTTCTACAGTGGGATGGGACCTCTAAGTGCCACTGTAGTGCAACTAACTATTTCAGTGCTTACTGTGTCCTGAAAGCCTCACATGGGACGCCAGTGCACTGGATATGGCACATAGGCAGGGACAAGGGCAGAGAAACTGCTGCCCTCTCCATTATATAGAATTTTTTGATACAAGGCATAATTGGGCTCTGCATCTGTTCTTCCTGAGCTCCCACCCTTAGGAACAAGGCCTCCCTGGTTCTTGATGTTGCTGTGTAATGCTGCCTCCTCTATACAGGAGGAAGTTGGGTTTAAAAGCCTGGTTTTTAAAAATAGTTTCTGGGCGGGCCTGACACTGGTGTCACCTAGCTCATTTGTCCCCAGGCGCTATGTCTGTGCAGTGGGCAAATATAAATAAATAGCTGGAGTCTTTCTGAACTATAAATGTAACCAGCAAATAGATAAGAGTTCAGTGTCCTATAATAGGATGTCTTTTCGCTGACTAGCAGAAAGGGAGTGACTCAGCCTGACTGTGTACACACACTCAAATAGACTTTTCAAGTTTGGAGACAAAGGCCTTTACATGCATTTATGAAATTGCCTTTAAAATGCTTGTGAATGAGTTAATCACACAGCAATCTGATTAGACATGAACAACCTCCCTATTTTTGATGCAATTAGGTCATCCCAAGAGAATCGTAAAACAAAATAGACTTGCATATGTCATCGCGAGTGACTAATATAAAATAGTTGAAAACAGTGCCATTAGGAAAATAATGCAAGTAAGAAATTTTCAAGCCAGTGCCACTACTCTGTCCTTCACCTGCCTTGCCAGAGCCTGCTCTTGAGGCAGGTGATTGAAAAAGCTCCCCTTGGCTTGCACAGCCCCGGACCAGGTCTCTGCTTTCTCCTTGTTCCTCTCCATGCCCCCTTGGGGCTGTCTCCACCACTGCAGTAGCATTTAGAGCGGCTGAGCCTCTCACAGTCTCTCCAGTTCCCTGTGAACATTGCTCTTTCCCATGAGCACGCTGAAGTGGGAGCTGCAGTGGGGATTTGGGAGAGATCTGATACTGCTCCAAATCGGAGCTGTAGGACTCTGGAAAACAATCGAAATAGCGCAACAGCTGCTGTTATAAACGTGTGCTTCAGTAGCAAGAGCAAGTGCACAGCTGTGCCCTTTCTGTGCCCTTGCAGTTCTCCAGGGCAGTTTTGTGCCCACTCTTGAACAGCCAGTCCAGTCCTGACGTGATCTTCCTTCCGTCTGGCTCAGCCTCCACACACCAACTCCCCCAAGTGCCCTGTTCTCTGCCACACTGTTGTTCCCGAGCCTGCTTCCAATCCCTAACATTCTGTGATTCTGTGATTCACAGCTCCTTCCTCTCTTGAGTTTGAAGGTGAAGTGGGAGGCAGCCAGTGCTCAGCTTGCTGGGAGGATGCTTTGTCAGACCACCTGGGCTTTGCCACTGTCCTTTTCATCACAGGCTCGTGCCTGGCACTGTGGGATCTCTTTTCTCTGTCCTCCTGATACCTTGTCCCTGTTTAAAGGGCAAGGACACAGAGAACATACAGCAAATGGGCCAGGTAGGCTCTCAGAGTTGAGGTTCATGTATGCAGAGGACACTTAAGCATTTTGCGAAGTACGATAGAGGAGGATCTGAACCTTCTTACTTGCAGGTTTTTATCTTACGTTAAGTCCCAACAATATGAAGCCTTTGGTAAGCTATCATCCTCTAGATATTTGTAATCTGCCAAATGGGGTTTTGATCACAAGCTCAGAGAGCTAGTCCATCTCTCAATAGACATCAAAAGAAACATGATCTTCATCGTTTTCATGCAGCTTTAATTGTGAGTGGCACCTAATCTCTATCAATCAGCTGTCAGATGCAATGCTGGGAAGGGGAAAAGCCTACAGGCAGCTGAGAATTGAAAAGAAACATACAGCTCACTTGATTACTAGGGTGCACCCATCTCTGAGGGTCTTTTTCTTTGCAGTCCTAAGAACCTTGTTTTACAGCTGTCAGCTTTAAAGAATAAAAGTCATCCTTCCTGAGCCTCTTTTTCTAGTGGTGGCAGTTGTCTGGGGAGATAAAAACTACACAGACTGACACAATTGCTGATATGAAAAGGCTTTAGATGGCTCTCTCACCACTGCTGTAATAAAACGAAGAGGCACTGAGTCCAAGATCTCTTGTAGCAGGTTTATAGTAATAATATGTAAAAAAACTGTGCAGAGTCAGATAGTGCTAAAAATTCTGACAGTTTAAAAGATGTTGGTGGACAAAGAGGTAAAGTTGCTACATTGCAATGTTTTTGTACTAGTGGAAGCCCTAAACCAGTTTTGATTATTCTGAAAAATGTCCTTTACTGTTACAGAGTATCTTATTGGTTGTGGCTGGTTCTAATTTAAAAATACTGGGTACTTCTACTACTGGGCACTTGCAAATAAAAGTTATATCTCCACTAGAAGAACTTGCCATTATGTCCTGTCAGCAAGGAAGGACCTTGTGAGCTGTAGTCACAAAAGGCTGACAACAGTCACAAACTACTCCCGGGACAAAGCTCATCGCTTGGTTCAGGTCAGGCTCCCAGAGAAGGGAGTGGAGCTTCCTTTGTCTCTACTGTCTAGTGCAGAACCAGAGGTGAAAGCAACTGGCACCCTCTTTCTGGTTTTGGAAGATCTTTGAATATCAAGCCAGATGCTTGACCCAGTATTAGTCATCCTTCTGACACAATTTGTGTTTTGGGGATAACGTAAGCAATCCCAAGCGTGTATGCGTTGATAAATTAAAACATCATAAAATTGTTATTTTACCAAAATGCCATAAACTCCCTGTGCCCTTAGATTCTGTTTCACCTCCTCTGGGCTTGCATGTGTGACCTGACTTCCCTCCTGGTTTATGTGTACATTCTCATGTCTCCAGAGGGACCCCCTGACACTTAGTCAGGAGAGAACTTCACTGCTCAGCAAAGGTTGTTAGCATGTGCTTAACTTCTCTCCTCGAACAGATTTAAAATCAGGCACAGTCAGCTGCTTGAATTGAAAGGACTGGTGTTTTACTCAGTGTTGGGATGTGTTAACCCCAAGGCGTTTGGCAATAGACATTACTGATGTAGACATCTGTGGGAAAAATCGATGGAACACTAAGTACTAATTCACTCAGATACTTCAACAAATGTATCCTGGAGTTGTTCAATATGCTCTGTTTTGTTATGATGAATCTTAGAATTAGGCTGGCCCAAAACTTTAAAAGTGTTATTAATAGCACAGCATTAATATTGTGTGCTAGGATGTACATAATCAGGTGTTGCTTAATTTAAATTCATGTTAGGGTAATGTAAATGAATTCCCACTGTGCTGGCTGGTGACACTCCATAGTTACAGTTTGTCCATGTAGTGCATCACTGTTCTGCAAATTAGGGATTCTAAGAGCTTGAGCTTTGCTGCTGCCAAAATTTATCTCAAAAGAATTGGGATGTGCTACAGTTAAACGAGTAAGGAGATTAAAGAGGAAAAAGCATCCTTCCTGGCTTTTTCTTCTTTTCTACTTTGTGGAAGTCAGATTTAAGTTCTTACTTTATGAAAGGGGACTACGAATTCTTGCCAGGAATGTAAAAGTCATGGGTCCAGGTCTTAAACATTTGTTCTTCTGTCAAGAGCAGTTCCTCTGAAATCATTCCCCTTGGAGAAAAATACAAATAGTCTTAAAGAAGAAATCTGTGGGTGGAAGCAAGCTGCTAAATAAGTAGTCCTAAGAAAGAGAAATGGTGATCTGTAGCCTTCAACAGCCAGAAAAAAAATTTCTTATATAGATGCTAACTAGGATTTGCTATTCAAAGGGCTGGAAGGAGAAGGGAGCTATGGCTATACAAAAATAATTTCCTCTGAGATAGAGATTGAGGGATATAACCTGTTGCCAGAGTGTAAGGGAGAACTGAAAAATCTCATGTTTGACTCAGAAGTTGCTGAAAGGAAGAAAAGTAATAATTTCAGATGTAGGGTCTTTTCAAGAACTTGTTTGTTAACATCCTGCCGTTCTTGGGAAATAAGGCACTGGCCCCTCCTTGAGATAAGTGAAAGTAGGAAGTGACCACAAGAGGCTCTGGTGGGCTTCAGTTGGTCCTCAGGGCAGTTTAAATAAACCCTTGCCCTGATGTTACCTGGGGCAGGACCACATCCTGCAGCCAGAGCGGTTAGTTGTTCTGCATTGCTTCCCGCTGCTAGAGAGGAACCTGAATCTGATTTAACTAGTTCTTCTGTTGGACCGGGTTGTGCTCTCCTGATGCTTCCATGTGTGACCCAGGTCAGAGCGTGCTGGAGAATCGTGTGCTGGGTTATGTGAACTGGGCTGGTGAGACACAGGCAGGGGCTAGGCATCGGTGGTACTTCTGCAACAGGATTCAGGAACAGGAATTTGAGGTGCCATTTGTGATCTTCTGCAGGAACGTGGTGTTGTAGCAGAGGGCAGAGCCCTGAGTAACTCTGGTATGTAATTAAAGAGGTGGTTCAGAAGTGCCTCAGTCCACTAATGACAAAACCTGTAATTGCTGAATTCATCTTCCTGAGTGACCAGTAAGGCAATTAGAGATGGCACATTGTAAGTAACCCAAAAAGACCAGGCTGAAAGGAAACAAACAAAACTTGAAAAATGCAACAGACAATAAAACTATTATTTCTGAAGCAAAAAGGGGTTGGGAGTTGATATATTCACTTGGAAACTAAGCCAGTGAGGATTTGCGTGTTCTAATAAAAATAAATAAAAAATAGTAGAGCATTTAAAAGAAGCTTTTTTTCTATAATAATATAAAATGTTAAGCACAGATTTATGAGCATAAATAAGAACTCAAGTCACAAAATGAGTAGAGACAGTATACCAGCAACATTAAATAGATGAAATAGCAATGGTCAATCTAATAAATAGTTTTCCTTTGCTACCTCTGAAGCTGAAGAAATTATACTGCTTTAGGGACACGTTTTAAAATAAGTCAGAGAAACATCTGCACTGCCTTCCTGCTACTGTTAAAGTGGACCATCTGATGTCACAGCACTGAACCACTTTTCACTATTGCCATGGCCATCGCACACCTCACAAAATTCAGCTTTTAAAGGGCAGTGAAGATGATGAGGAGAATATGATGGCAGTGACCAGGGAGTTCAATTCTTGTCCTGCTGAAATCAATGGCTGTTTGAATTGTAGTTGCTAAATTTATCTGCCTACTCTAGGAATTTCTGAAACTCATTTTCTTTAGTCCAACTCCTTTTTAATCATGTGGGTGCTGGTTTGCCACCCTAGTTCTTCCAGCAGAAAAACAGCATCCCATCATTGCTTGGGGGTAGTGGAAGTACTGGTTGTTTTTTAGGTCTGCAGGACATCTGTTGTTTTACTGCTCCCTCTGTGAGTTAGTGCCAGTGAAACAGCTCAGCTCAAATCCTCTTGTTCTGATCCAGTAAAACCAGCTTGGAATGCTAGTGCTGATTATCACCTATTTTCAAAAACTTTTTTTCTTTTCTTTCCCCTTCCTCAAGTACCAGGCACTGATAATTTCCCATTACCTAGAAATCACATAGTTGTGTGGGTTTACAGGGAGAGCATACAGAGCTAAGGAGGGACTGTGAGCAGACTGCTGGTGGTATATTATATGATGCTTTAGGCAATCTGTTAGCTCCATGCTGTAATGACAGAGTTGGAAAAACTTGAAATTTTAGGGCTCGGTTTGGCAAAGGTGGTGCTGAAGTCTATTGCAAAATACTTGAGCATGTGCTTATATCTCCTGGTAGGCATGAAATCTGGGGCTTCTTTCTGTCGCTACCTGTGTGTTTGTGCTTTGCCAAACAGAGCTGGAGAGCTAAGTGGAGGCCTCAAATACAAAACACAGTCATCTCTAGCTGGGGTACCATAAAGATTTCACCTACTTCACTAATCCTTCGGTGGGCTGTAACTGAGACACATGTGCGCCCCCAAGGGAGGGACTTGCTGCAGAAGAGGAGTCTGGCCTTGCCATCCTGTGTGAACTTCATGGAAACAAAAGCTCTTTCTGACACAATCAGCCAGCCAAACCCACAGCTTTTCAGGGCTGCAGCCTTCCCCTGATATGAGAGGAGCTTCCACGGCTTGTGGTTTAGCCCCTTCTTTTTCCCTTTTCCCTTTTCCCTTTTCCCTTTTCCCTTTTCCCTTTTCCCTTTTCCCTTTTCCCTTTTCCCTTTTCCCTTTTCCCTTTTCCCTTTTCCCTTTTCCCTTTTCCCTTTTCCCTTTTCCCTTTTCCCTTTTCCCTTTTCCCTTTTCCCTTTTCCCATGGAGCTAATTGAAGTGAAATCAGCTTCACGGGCCTTGGGAGACCCAACTAAAGCTGGAACATTACAACACGTTTTATGTCACAGAGACAATGCTATTTCATTTAATATATTTTCTCTTTTTGCTATGCCTCATTTAAAAATGAGTGGATGTTTCCTGTTTCAAGGCCCGTTCCAAAATCTGCCTGGATTTTTCACTCATGTAAAATCACCTTTAAGTCCGTAAGGGTTTCATTGGAAAAACTGTTGAAGAGAAGTGTCCCTAACCATTTCCAAAGTGACATGGATATGAGTTAAAAGGGTTCCCAACACAGTGAGGTGCTACCTAATATATATGCAGATATGAGTCTTTCTTTTTGGATCTTCCATAGTGTTTGTCACAGACAGGCTTGAAAGCAGGTTTTCCCAGTATCATTGATGGAGCTTTGAGGCTTGGAATTTCCTTATTTTCCACAGCGATGTGCTGTAGATTTTGTCCGCTCTTGGCAGTATCGTGTCTGTTGCTGACTGACAATGGAGCCCCTCAGTAGCAGTGTTGCAGATCTTCTGGTGTGCTAGAGGTGAACTGAACTGCTTTGAGAAGCTGCTTAAGGCTTCCTGAGCAGAACTAGATCCTGTTCAGAGAAGGGCATGAAATTGCCAGTGAGATACTGTGGGAAATATCACCAGGGAGAAACTAATAATACTAAACGAGCTGTCCTTCACAGCATAATATTAAAAGTTTACTAGTATAACCTGTCCGCTCCGCAGCAGTGACGAGAGACCATTTTCACGTCTGGTGATTGTGGAAGGTGTCACTCCCTGTCAGTAGCAAATTTGTCCCCATTGCTGCACTGTGGTGTTTGATGATTGAAGGAAACTATTACATCTCTTTGACAGTTGCGAAAGGTCTGTGTACATAGATAAATTTGTTTACTTCAAGGCCAGAAGAAACTGGAAGATCATTGTAATTGATCCCCTGTATGTGAGCTTACTTGGAACAGTTTGAGCCCAAGAACTCGTCCCTGTGCAATGCTTGTTCTCTGAAGGCATCCTCCAACTAAAAAGAACATGGGCAACTCACTATATTGCTTGGCTCAGCATACAAAAGTAATGCCTTGTTTCCCAAATGAATGTATCGGGCTTCGGTTCCCAGCCATTAGTTCTTTTTGTGTAATTTCCCTGCTAGACAAGAGAGACTGTAAGTACCAAGTGTTTGTTTTCTCCCTGGGAAAGTGCTTACACCATATAAAGTAGTCACTTGTCAATCTTCTTTTTTATAAACTAAGTGTATTGAGATTTATGTAGTCTCACTAGATGCATTTTTCTCCAGTAGTCTAGTTTTGGGGGGGTGTTTTCTATATTCTATTTTTTTCCTAAGACAAGACATGAACATTCTGTGTGCTGACACAAGGTCTCACAAGTATTGTATACACTTGCCTACTACTTCTTTTTGCCCTTCGGTATTCAAATTTAAGGAATAAATTAGCATTTTCATACAGCTAAGATAATACTGGGAGCTGGTGTGTGTGTGTAGATATCTGTGTATAGTTCTTCACAATAATGCAGATCCTTTCTGCAAGTAGATTTGTGGTTTTTGTTTCTTAAGGCCTTGCTTTTGGCTAAATTAGAATGCATTGAATTTGAATGGGTACAGCTTGCCAATGATCCCAGTCATTTTCACTGGCTTGTCTTCCTCACAGTGTATCACTGAGCTACAATTTGTCACCTGCAAATATGTCAGCAAGTGATCTTGTGTTTGCTTCCAGGTCATTGATGAAAACATAGAGTAGTAGGAGTATTCATCTTCGCACCTGCTCTAAAGGCACAGGCCTAGCTGACAAAGCTTTCATGCTCATAGTTGATATCCCCTTGTTCTGTGATCTGCATTCTACCCCTTCTACATGTTTTAAACCAGGAAAGAGTTCTTTCATATGCAAAGTTTTGCTCTTAGCTTTTGTATCTTACTGAAAGAGATGAAATTGTCAAAGTCCAGATCTTCAGAGACTCGTCAGTTTGTGGCACAGGCTCTTCACAGTAACACGAACAGACATACATGTTGTAGATTTTGAAGACTACTTATATTGCCGTGGCAGGAGGAGAAGTGGATAATAGACAAGCCAAAGCAGCTCACCAAACCTGCCAAAACATGACTGCTCATCTGGCAGAAGTTACAGAATTTAAGAGTTTTGTTTCACAGCTGGACTGGTAATCTCATTATTATATTCTCTTGTCAGAGGATGTTAATATAACCAAGTGAAAAATGCTCCAAGATACATGCTGTTGAATATTTAAAATGAAGAATTAAATCTGACTTTCAAAGCATCTCGAGATACTATTTTACATCTCTGTGATCTTTAAGGAAAGGTTGGCTGCCATTTAAGTGTTTTAAGAGTCTGCCTAAGTATGAAACAAATAAAAATCAGAAATCAATTTATTAATGAGAACATATAATTTTCTTTAAAATCTCCATTTTTATTGGTATAGTAATTATCTTTGTTAGTGATGTTCAGTAAGGATTGAAGCAGAGTGACAACTCTCCATGTGCAAACTATAAGATGAAAATTTGGTGAAGGAAACTATGCAGACAGGAGGAAGACATTCAGAGATTAAAAACTTGGTTGGTAAGGCCATGCTGATTTTTCTATGCCATATCCCTGCAGATTAAAGCCCTGAAGTTAGTATGAGGTTTTGAAGTTACATTCTGTAAGTGCTCAAACTTTGACTTAGCACATGAAGGCCTCACTCATCCATATGATCATTTATTTTTATCTGTAAATATTCTGTTTAAAATCCTTTTAGGTAGCAAGAGACGGGTGTTTAACAACTTCTAAAACCATAAATAAAACAAAATACTCAAATGTATGCAGGTTCACTGGAGAATAATTTGTTGTAGTCAGTGAATACAGTCCTTGAAAATTATATTCTCTTTGTTTCTAGCTTAGTAACAGCAGCCCAGGTCTTGTCTGCCCTATTGATTTCAATGGGACTGCTGGTATGAATAAGCAAGGATGCTTTGACAGCAGACATTTGGATGTAGTGTATGATAGCCAGGTTCTGAAACACTGAAAATAGATTCCTTCCTCCAATACGATAATTCAAACCTGTGCGTCTTCTCTCTGGCATTTGTAGGGCTCAGCAGCAGAAGGTAAATGATGACACATTCACTGCCGTGTATCTGTGTGGCCAGGAGACAGAAACAGACCTGGCGCTCTGGTTTGTGGAGGCAGGAGGCACTCTGACTGTGCTCCCGCAATGGACAGTCTGGGGAAGCCTTGGGTGGACACATTGAACGCTTCTGCTAGGGGTACTGCCAATTTTGGGATAGTCCATCCAGAGTTAGAGCTAATAAGCCCATCTGGATGTAAACATGTTTGCTCCCCAACTGTTCTGGCTTCAGAGGAGCTTTCTAGCTTGGGAGCAGCACCAGATTCAAGCTGGTCCTGCATTTCCATATTGTTCAGCCCACAAAATACTGCGCCTTCTGCCGGGAGCCTTGCAGAGCAGGGCACAGGGATAGTCAGGTGATTCTGCAAGGGCAAGAAAAATCCAGATGGATGTCATCATTCCAGCTTGGCCCCAGCTATGCTGGAGATAGGATGGCTCAGGGCAAATCGGCTCCAGTGTCTCCAGCTCAAAGCTTGATGCCAAGGAGCCCAGTGCTCTGCAGATGGGGAAACTGGCACCCCCAGACTTGTCCAAGGACACACAGCAGGCTGGTGGCAGAGCTGGGATTAAACCCCAGATTTCCATTACTGTGTCTTGCTTTATCCGCTTGGCCATGAGCCACACTGATCATCCGTCTGTGCTTTGCTGGTGTCATTTCTTAAGTGGGGAAAAATAATTGACAGTGTTGGTGGACTGTGAATTTCCCAGGTAAAACATACACACACACATATATTTAGGTGTTTGTATTATTTATTACTGCCTTTCAAAGGCAGAGCCATTTCAGATAAATCCTTACCACTAATTTAGTCTACATTTATACATTGGTGGTCCTTTTGACAATTGGTTGTAACTCTTATCATTGAGTTTCCCTTCCTTCCCCCTTCTCCTTGAGTATCAGTGTATACCCACACAATCTATTGTACATCTATTTGTGCAGGTATACCAGCACCCCATAGTATCTGTGCAAAATAAAGTCATAAATTAAACATCAAATTTTCACCGGAGTTGCATTTTCCAGGGAAAAGAAAATGCTGCAAAATTAAATGCTTAATGAGGGATTTCTTCAAATTGCTAGGATGGCCCTGGGAATATTCATTATAACTTCATTGAAAGCCATATGTCCCACTTGCCTCTCAGGGTATACAGGTCCTCCTTTCATTGCATTCAATGTTTCAAGTAGTCAGCCATTACATAAAACGTTATGGCTGCCCAGCAATAATGCAGCGGTGGTTTGGTCCAGCAACACTCTTGTAGGAAACATACATGACAGATCAGCCAAGTGCTTGGTTCAGGTCAGCCTGGCCCGTGCTCGCCTTGCCCTGGCATGTTGGGGGCAGCTGCAAGCAGCATCCATAATTCAGGGCGCTGCAGCACTGTGACGGGGGAGCTTCTCTGGCTGCTGCTCGGACAGATGGTGAGCAGCGTACAGAGCAGAGAGCGTTGGTGCCAAGCCTGGACTCCGTTGCCAAATCTCATGTGAAGTTGGGGTGTGCAGATGAAATAGAGACATGAATTATAGTTTGTTAATGCTCATTAAAACTTTTGGTGCTTATAGCCCTGCTGAGATGAAAAATTTCAGAGCAAATAGAAATCCTTAGGAACTCACCATGTTTCCTACGAATGCCTCCTTCAGTCTCTGATTTACATTCACCTTTTTTCACAAAAATGTTTAATTACCACATGTTTGATGGCTTCAGGTTCCTAACTGTTATGAAATTGAGACTGAGCATTTAAGTGTAAACAAAACCCTCACTTTAGCAATAAAACTAGAATTATTTCTACTCATTCCACTTCATAGTGCTGCAGCAGTCTTTAGTAGGTAAAGGGTAGTTTGACAGATTATGATAAAACCAGTGATAAATATGTTACTATTTATACTGTAAAACTGACTAGATAAAAACCCAAGAGCGTTGTCCTAATCTGACTTCCAGTATAGAAAGCCTCACTCCTTTAAGCCTCTTTTGGGGGGATTCTGGCCGGGAGCCGAGCTCTGCTTATACAGGCAAATTGCAAGATCCTCCCCAGGCAGGGGGAGGGCACTGCAGGACACGGGACGGCGTTTGTGAGCTGTTGGTTGGCAGAAATGGTGTGTGTGCGCTCAAGAAGCTGGTAAGCAAGGAAATGGAAAAGCCTCAAATACTGATGTTGAAAAAAGTTCTTTCCTATTTCTTTTTACCTTTTGGCTGTTTGTTGCACAACCCAAAACACATTGTGTTTTGCCTGAAGTGGGATTCCAGTACTCAGCAGTTTGAGGTGGAATCCAGACAGTGAATTCCTTTAAGCTTTTGCTCCTCGACTTTGAGATACTTACACAAAAGTAAGTATCTCCATTAAGCCCTGGAGAATACTTAGACCTCAGCGGCGGTGGTCTGTCAGTCATGATGCAGATAGATCCATAAGCAGAAAAAGTGGTAATACTCTGTGGAGTTTGTGCAGCTTCAACAAGATGTGCCCCTTGGTAGGGCTGCAGTGCAGCGGGAAAGCATATATCTTCATTTTATTGGTGTTGCTTCAGGTTACATAACTTCTTTTGGTAGATAATGGTGGAAAAAGTTACTAAGAATAATTCTTCTAATGTCACAGAAAGTTCTGCAAGTAAAGCACTGAATTTCTTTAAGGAGCATGCTGCACAACCAGGAGGAACAATAATTTCCTAATTTGATTTGGGAGCTCAGTTGCACTGGAGATCATCATCACTGGCAGAGAACATCAGTGCTTCTTGTCCTTTTTAGCAACTTAGAAAGCCAAGCAGCCTTTCAAACAACTGAAATGTGACTGGATAAAAGGAGAACGTTTTGTTACACACCCAAAAGCACTTTGGAAATACGCATCATGTGTGGTGTCCAGGGATCAATTCAGTCCCTTGCTTTTTCTTTGTTATATATGTTATACTACAACACGTGTAACTTGAAATTGGCTCTGCCTGTTCATCTTTAAAAGTAACGAGACTTTCTTGGCTGCTAACACTAGCATAGTTGTAATTTTTTGCAACTTGTACTAAGCACATTTCTACAAAGCTTTTCCTAGGAGGTGAATTTTTGTTTTGTTTTTGAAATTGATGCACTGCCTGCTTTTCTATTGTGCTTATGAGCTTGCTTTGTTTTAGCATTTAAGACTCAATTCAGTGGGAATACTTCCCACCAAAACAACAGAAATGGACAATTATCTGAACTACTGTGAGAAGCATTTTAGAGGCTTGTATGTTCCAAACAGATGTCTTAATCCTCATGGAAAACTATCTAGTAGGACTCCATATTGCAAAAACATTACAATTTTTATACAAAATAAGCTATTCTTTTGCTTTGTTGCATTGCAACAAAGTTCCTTGGCAGGGAAACTGTTCTGTGGTCAGTAGGGATAGTTAAAAACATTTACAGACTGGAACTTCAGGCAAGAATCTGAACTGTTTTATGTTTACATTTCATAGAGGAAATGTGTTGTGTTTGGGCAATACAGGAGAAGATCTTCAGATACAGGAGATTGCCATGAAATTTCCTTAACTGTGAGGCAAAATGAAAGTCCCAGTTTGCTGCTTTACATTGTTTTAAGTTCAGTAGTGAAGATATATATAACAGCTGCCTTTTATTGTGCTAGTTCTGGTGGAATTGATCACTGAGGCATTGCAAAGCTGGTGAGGAGCCTGGAGCACAGGTCTGATGAGGAGCGGTTGTGGGACCTGGGGCTGTTCAGCCTGGAGAACAGGAGGCTGAGGGGAGACCTTGTCACTGTCTGCAACTGCCTGAGAGGAGGTTGTAGCATGGAGGGGGTTGACTTCTCCGAAGTTACACGCAGTAGGACAAGAGGAAACGTCCTCAAGTTGCACCAAGGGAGGTTCAGATTGGATATCAGGAAAAAATTCTTCGTGGAAAGGGTTGTCAGGCACTGGAACAGGCTGCCCAGGGCAGTGGTGGAGTCACCATCCCTGGAGAGGTTTAAAAGGCGTTTAGACGAGGTTCTTAGGGACATGGGTTAGTGCCAGAGTTAGGTTAGGTTATGGTTGATCTCAATGGTCCTGAGGGTCTCTTCCAACTGAAATGATTCTATGATTCTATTACAAACTGCCCTTATTGTGCCCTTCTGAAATCAATAGCAAATTTCCTATAGGATGTAATGTGGATTTTGTCTTGCAAAAGGTAACAGTGATTAGGCAATAATGTTCAAAAATATTATGGCATGCAGGAGGAAATGGGGACTGGAATGACTTTTGTTTCCATCCCCCAAAAAGCAGAATGTCCCCATACTAGTGTTTCATCCTTTATGTGCTAAGTCAACATTGCTAGTATCAGAACGTCAAACAGAAACTTTCAGGCACATTTAAATACACAAATATTTGCCTGTGTGCCAATTGTAAATTGTTTGTTGAAAAGAAATTACATTTGTCATTACCTTAGGCTAAACCAAATCGCAGAGTAATTTATTACAAACATGATATTTTGTGGCAGTTAAACGCATTTACCAGCTAATCTGGAAAGCAAAATTCTGTAATTGCATGCACGGTTGTTTACAAAGGTCTTGACATAGAAAATAACAATGAGAAGATGACAAGTAAGGGCTGAGTAGTACTTGTTTTGAATCAATATGCATAGTTAAATAATGAGTGAAGTTAAATTAGTGGGGCTATTCTAATTTAATCTCATTTAATCTTCCTGTGAAAGAGATACCTAGCTATAACTTCAGCTACCAGAACCAACTACTTTATACTGAGAAAAGACATTTACTACTCATTTAATCTGCATTCAGATGAAAAGACACTTGCCTTATTTTTATTTCCTTCATAAATTTGGAATGATATTGCTTTCATGACCTTGTTATAATTAGCAGTAGCTATTTCTTGTTAATGAGCTATTACCTGCAAATCCATATAATTCATCTGACAAGCTGACAGCCTGACTAATTAACAAGGTTTGACCACTATCTCAAGCGCTCTGCAAAGAATTTTCTCCTCTGACACTAAAAAATGTTCTTTGAGGTGCCATATATAAATATATTGAATTTTGTAAATGGTTCCTGCGGAGAGGTTATGAAATCACCCTGCTGAGAAGTTTGTCTGTAACATTCATCCAGAATAGAAGCTGTTACCTAAAAATCCTCTTTTGTACCACATTTATCCTGTGATTGAAACTGTGCTAACACCGCTGGTATTTATCAGTCCTTGGCAATCTGTAGCATCATTTCTATGTAGCTTGCAAAAAAGATTTTAAAACAGGGAAGAGCAGGCCACCCTGCATAAAGAAGCATCTAGACCTCTCCACTAGCAGAAAACACACTTTTGAAAAGCGGTTTGCCTGTTTTCAATAAAAACTGCACTGTTAACTTTTAGGGCCGGATCAGCCAGTCCTGCAGAGAGCAGCAGCATTCCTTGCACTTCATCAGTGGGATCTGGCCCTGGCCCTTCTTGGCTGCACATTACTGCCTACCCCATCTCCACCAACTTGTCTGTGCCCATGTAAGTAATAGGAAATCATTGAACATTTCTAGGAGGTATCTTTTAAATGGCATTAAGGCAGGTTTTTGTGGCACGATGTTCAGAAAAAAGAAGACATCTTGTAATGTTGCAGCTGCTCGGCATGGATTTATTGATACATATGGCACTTCACCATGAAAAGTCACTGCCCAAGGCAGTTTTCAGACCAATATTCAGTGATCTGCATAACACGTGGCATTTTTATGTGGACCAAATTCAGTGCACACATCCCCTGCTTCTCAGAATTGCTGTGAAAATCACGTTTGTTATTGTTTGCGAAGCCATTAGAAACTAGGGAGATTAACTCCATCAAAAAGATGAGGAGGAAATTAATAATTCTGTCTTCAGGGACCACATGATGAAAAAAGGGGAGAAAGCAAAATATCGAATAGCTGCTCTTTATGTGGACAACATTCATCCCATGCAATGCATGAGGCAACGGCTCTGTGTTAAAAATGTGATGTGTACATGTGGTCAGGCTGTCTGTTGCTGGAGTTGCACGGGGAGGCCGGGTTGAGGTTGCAGATAATTCCTGGCTTTTTTACATGGCACCCTTTTTTTTCCTTGGTGATGCTTTCTGTGACTGTGTTTAGTATGTGTTGTGGGAGTAGCTGGAAGCTCTTCTATGACAAACCAAGACCCAGTTACGAAAGATGTTGTACAAATGCATAAGAAGATGCTGTTCACCACAATTAATTGACCAAATAATTTTTGTTCTTTTTTAAAGCTACTAGTTAAAAGATGAAAGGAATTAATTTCAGTTCAAATTCAGTGACTGTATTTTATTTTTCATGTTCACAAAGGAAGGGAAAAGGAAGCCCTTGGGAAGCTTTGTTTCACAGGCAGGATATGAAAGCCCAAATGGTAGATCTCATTTTGGACATTGAGATGTTTTTGCACAGAGGAGGCAGAGGCACAGCAGACAGGACTATCACGGGGTGGCAGTGAGGAGGACGTGGGTGCGCAGGGGTGGCCTCAGTAGTGAAGCAGCCAGGATGGGTGGGTGCTGCTTCAGGACCAGGTGTCCACAAAAGGCACCAGACACATCCAGGAGCATCCCTGGCTCTCTCTGTGCTGATTTGCAGGGTGACTGGTGTGCTTCCTCCCCGTGTGAGTTCCCTGCTGCTTGGTACAGACACCTCATTTTCTCCTACAGCATTCCAATGAAAATAAAGGCTTTATTTTAGATTTCAAGTGATAACTAACTGGTAAATTCAGGTGGATTTCATTAATAGCTTCAGTTTTATTTTTCTCTTGGGAAAATTCATCCATCTCTACCTACAGATTGAAGGAATATTTACATTCTGTTTTGAAGGGAAGAGCTCCCATCTTTCTTACCCTGTTTTCTCTCTTCCTCACTGCCGTTTCGCTTTATACCTGTCTGTTATCCTATTGCAATACAGAGATCTGTAAAATTCCCTGCTGATGTCATTTCTTTATTTTTGTTTCTGGAGAAGAAACTTTCTGACAGACTTTTGATTGTGGCACATTCCTTCCTTTGTTAAATCAGTGACAGACTTTTCTAGTTACTCAGTCTGCTTTCTCTGGTGAGGGACATTCTAACCACAAAAATAAATAAGAATACACTGTAACCCTGCTACAACTGGGAAATGTAGTAGTGTCCCAGCAGAGTTGGTGCTTTCTTCTACCTCAGTTCAGATAGTTGCGGTGTCCAGAAATAAGGTGACCTCCGTTCATTACAGTAGCGTGACAATTCCTGTACCATATCACCAGCAGCATTTATTTTGGAACAACTGCTCCAACACAGGAATCTTGATGTAGAAAGAGACCTGGTTTTGCAGTGGGACGTAGCCCAAGGCCTCTCTTTAGCAGGACTTTTAAGCATGCAAGTACTCCGTTGATGTTGGCACTTAAATTTACATACTTTTAAACACTCTGGTGAACAGGGACTTCAGAGAAGCTGTTCTTGCATGGAATAAGAATCACATGAAACCCTGAACAGAAGGTATCACCAAAAGCATTTACAACTTTCAAGGCATTTCTGGGTTTTGATCGTATTTGGCCCTGGGAAGTTCTTCAACAGAGCGTTTGGGCTTTTATACTGAAGAGCGGCTCTGACCTTGCTCAGACTGTGTGCCACCCTTGCCATCTGCTAGTGAGAACGCTTCATTTTGGGGCACCACGTCATTTAAGAATTTTAGGTCTTAGTGTAGACATAATAAATTGCCTGCGCTTGAAGGAAGAAAATGAGGAGCAGCACCTGGGACTGTATGGGCTCTCCACAGATGCCACTTCAACGCAGCGGCATGTCCTGTGTCAAGAGCGCGGAGCTAAACACACAGCAGCTGCCAGCCTGCGGAGAGAGCAGCGGGAGCGTGTTTCTCTGCAGGAACCCCTCTGTCCTCGCTCGCTTGGGCTCCGATTATTGCAAACGACGTGCAGATTAACTTGAATGCAAGTGACAGCAGCTCTCTGCTGATGATTTCTAATAGGTAGAGTGCACGCTTGAAGTACTGCTAGGTTATCGGAATATATTGTGGGATAGATGAACCTCCCCTTATGACATGGGACAGTGTGATGAATGAGAGACTCACCACTGACGGCTACTAGGACACTTCTTGGATAAATATGCCATGAATCTTCTCACAAAGCACATGTCTGTTGTAGAGCACCAGCCATCTCAGTCTAGAAATACCATCAAAACTCAGGCACTAAAAGCTCTGAGAGGCAAGCTTTGGAGCTAGCATGGTTTCATCTTCAGCTGCACCCACCTACTTGGTGAGTTACTGTTATTGTATTCCTAAGTAACTCTCTGCAGACAAATTACGTCTTAACCAATGCAGCATATTTGCTTTGTGACAGCTTTAGCACCCTGATTACATGTAATCTGTTCTGCCCGTAGGAAAGAACTGCTTCCCTTCTCATTCCCTCATCACTCACACATGCCCTCCTGTCTCTCGCCCTCCTTCGAGCAGGAGCGCAGGAAGCAGGAGAGAAGGTGTGGGAAAGCAGCACTCACTTTCCTCATCCTTGGCTTGTTAGGGAAGGTGTTCTAGATTCATGGCATGACTTAGAGGAACCACAGGACCCACACAGGATAGCCTAACCCCGCTTCATCCCAGGGTTTTGCCCTCAGCCGGCTCCTTCCTTTTTGAGGCTGCCTGGGATGCTCCATTCTTCCCCAGTGCAAGGTCAGTCTCCAAGGAGGTACTTTGGCAGAGCTCCCAGCAGGTGACACTGTGTCTATCCCAACTATTCCTTGAGACAGATGTGTTTTTCTAAAGCACCACTGTCTGTTCAGGCAGGACACAACCCTTAGCTCTAAAGCTCCATTTACAGAGGATGGGGCTGAAGCAGTTTTTACCCAGCCCCCGGGTTCACACTGAGCCAGAGCTCTGCAGCTCCAGCTCAGCACTGCGGTTGTTCAGCAGCCCCATCAGTGTAACAGCGCTGCTGGTGTTTAACCATTTACCCAGGCCAGGAGCGATTAGCTGTGTAATAGCCCACAACTCCAGCAGTACCTCTCCTGCAGAAGGCTAAAGATATCCACTTTACAAAATACAGGAAAAATATTAAACAAAACTTAGTGTTCTTTCAGGCAGCAAAACAGACATCAAAGATACCTGGATTTAGGCTCTGGGGAAAGCATGACACTTAGTCTCTATCCAAATAATTACAGTCTAATAGATTTTAGCACAATTAAATAGATGCTAACAAGGGAGATTAGTATGTAAATTTTTAAACCACCAGGAAAAGCTTGTTTCTGTCTTGTTACAAGCTGACTTTTGTGTGTGTGACAAGATCAGAAATATTTTGGTAATTACTATGTACCTATTATATAAGCAGGGAGAATGATCATTGTCAAAGCTAGCTTCACTTGTGTGATAATATATGCTGCTGTTGGCATTTATGTGCAATTGATTGGTCACAATCTCAGATGGTAAAATGGTTCTGCTCCTAGACACTATTTTGTAGAGGCTCGTTGTGTCAAAACAGGTTGGGGAAGAGGCTGGTAACGTATAACCAGCAGCAGCTGTGAAATGCAATGCAACCTGCAGCTCAGGAAGTCCTTATAATGCTGATTGCTGAAAGGATGAAGTGTGTTTCAGGAGAGGGATCGTTGTTTTCCTTTGGCATTCATCCCAGTCACTGTCAGAGAAAAGATAGGAGGATAGATGAACTTCTGGCCTGATCCAGTATGGCTGTTTTTATGTTGCAAGGATATTGTTAATTATTCAAGAGCAGAGAAGAAAGTCTTTAGAATAGTATTGCATCAGTAAAAAATGGTAATAGACTCAGACAACTGCACAGGTTTTGACTGAGGTGCTGCTGATTTAATAAGCAGCCGACACCTGGTGGAGTTCACTGTCACTCCAAACGCACTTTCAAAATATGGCTTTAATTTTTGGAGTAAGATCTCTCCAGGCTGTGAGCTGTGCACTGTATCATTTGTTAGCAATGTGTCATGTGTACTAGGAAGTGCAGCTGTGAAGAAGTTGATGTGGAAGTGGAAGATGGCAAAGACTTTAAAAGCATTAATGAGTTGGAAACAGGTCAGCAATAGAGTCCCAGCTCGTTAAAAATTTCCTCTTGGTTCAGAATAATTGCTGGTGTAAGTTGGGCTGGCATTCTCAGGGCAGCACAGCAGACTCCCGTGAACTGCAGAATTAGAAATGAATCACAAAATGCCCACTACCTTCTGCTGCTAGGAGGAGGTTGGGGAAATGTCCGTTTTTAGCATTACCACCCAAAATGATGCTTTAATATTTGCATAGCCTTTTAAAATGCTACCCTCCTCTTTAAGAATTGGTTCATCTATGTGAAATCTAGATTTCAGAAATTATATTGGGCTAGCCCCTCAGATAGTGTAAGTTCCAGAGAACTGGCTGTATTCAGTGGATGAGAATCTGTCCCATTAATCTTATTGCTCTACTAAGAAAGTAACCATATCATCCTAGACCTTCCCTCAGGCCAAAACTGCCCAGAGAACTCTGAAAAAGGGCCAGTTTATAGATAAGCAGGTTTTCATTCACGCCTGGGGACCACTTTTGTATTTGTTTGTTTCTCTCCTTAACCTAAAACCTAATTTAAGGAATTCCATGTTTTGTATTTCAAATAACTTTTCTTCTGCAGATAATTGCTAAAATGACCTTTCCCTAAATCCCATTAGTGACCTCTATATTTAAGGAGTAATAGGGTTTCTTCCTACCCGTACAATAGGAAAAAAAAAATCAAACAATGTGTGCAGGTTCATGAGACAGAAAATTTCATTAGATGTGTGAAATTCTGAAGGTGAAAAATGTGCTGAGACTGGATTTGGACAACAGCACTTCAATAGTCAAGTCTGCAGGAAAAAAACAGCAACAGCAAACAACCTTGAACAAATAAGAAATTATTTAAAGACGAGGAAAAAAACAACAAACTTTTTGCTAAAAGTCTTCACAGGTCCCCTGAGTTTTACTGTTTCTCACTAAATTAAGTTTTAGGTCATCTTGCATCGTTGAGATGGAGTATATCACATAGCAGATACCTGTTGGGAGCAGTTTTCACTAGAAATTGATGCAGTTGTGTAAATTCTCATTTATGTGGGTATTTTTTATGCAAGTAATCCCATTAACAGGAGTATGTAGACTCACAGAGCTTCAAGAGACAGGATTGTTAGTTCACCTGAATTCATCTCAGGCACATTATGGACAATTAAATTTTCAGTCTCCCCCCTGTGCTGGGCCCAACACAGTGTATTTTAAAAAATCATATAGTCCAGGAAGACAGCTTGCCTTGGTCTCAGGGTGTTGAGAGCTGGAGAACTCACTGTTTCCCAGAGTCACCTCTTCCAATTGCTATTTAGATTTTCTGTTTCAAATTGGTGTTTTATTAGCAATTAAAACTTTTCTGATTCTTGAAATGCCTTTTCTGCTGTACTAAGAAATCTTCCACTGTCTTGCATTGCTTCCTAGTGAAATCCTTGTATGCTGTACTGTAGGCACTTTTCAGTCCTCTTATTGACAAACTGAACATTTGGATACTTGAATTCTTCCTCTGTGTCCTCTCCGTGCCCCTCCCAGGGATTCTGTCTCCATCCCTTTCTCAGCTAGCGGCAAGACCAACATCTCAGGACTCAGCCATTGTAACACAACTAGCTGTGCGGTTGAGGAAATTGTCATAGAATCGTGATCAAAGATGGTAGCTTGAGGATTTGGTTAAGTAGGTAAAATAGCATTGCCTGTGAATTGCTGTTGGGTGCGATGGGAGCTGGACTGTGCCTTTGCACAGGCATAAAGAGAAGTGTTGTTCAGCACTGGCTGCTGCCAAGTAGTTTAGTTAAATTTGCTGCAGTCAGCCAGTCCACATTTGGCATACAAAGAAATTGCACACAACTTGCTGAAATGTAATCACTGAGTCACATCATTGAGTGCTTAATCTCTAGGAAAGTTAACTTTTTCGGCACAGGGTAGAACACATCAGCAGGATTCTTTCGTATTTATTCCCAGGTGCTGATAGTGCCTTCTGCTCCTCTTGCAAGAGAGATTGTGGGCAATGCTATGGGAGCTGCTTTGATGTCGTGTCATGTTGCTTTTACACACACATCAAAAATGCAAAAGCACAGCTTGTTTACTGTAGCTCAGCAAAGGGGCAAGTACACCTAAATCAAAGAACTTGCCAATACCAACATCTGAGGCTGTAGGCTTCATTATTAGACAGATCTTTGGGGGGCTTTAAAATGTGATGCCATCTAACGAAATCCTCAGACACCACAAATGGGGCTGTTCCCCTTTACTTTTACTTGGCAGGAATCTGTTAAATTAGCAGCTCTTCCTTTGTCAGCTGTGCCAGTAGGAATAATATGAAAAGGCTGTGCCAGTTTTTACTGACCGCACAGCTGCATTCACAGGCAGACTTACAAAGTCATTTCTTGACATGCCTCCTGTCACAGTCAGGTTCCTGCTCAGCGTTCTAATTTCCCTGATGCCCTCTTCCCAATGTGTGATGTTTCTTTGAAACACCACTATTTATTCATTTGACAGTTGCAATGTCAATGGCAAGGAAAGAGAATAAGTGGCTGTAGTTTTGCAAAAATAAGTTGGAAGTGTGAAAGTTAAAGTCCTTGTTGAGTTTTGAATCTTCAGCGCTCTGTTCTACCGCAAGAAGTATGGGGTTTCCCCCATCTGAAGAACCCCAAAATGACTTTTTGTATTTCATTTGTGTGCATTACAGGATCATCTTCTATCCTTCGACATTAATGCTTTTCTGACATATCGACAAGGAAACATGAAGACTCTATAGCCTGTAAGGCAGCAGTGGTATTTTTGCTTCAGTCACTTGATTTGACATTTGTTTTTCAGAGACGCTGTCCAAAAAAGCATCCCTCCTCCTCCCCTTAGCCTCTTTCGACTTCAAGTAGAGCTTCTCACCTGCATCTGTTTGCTTTTTTTGATACTTCTAAAGCAGCACCCTGGAAGTGAGAATAGACCTAATGGAGGAGTTTCTTGCCTGTGATTCTGCTTTGGATCTGAAAGGCAAGAAAGAAGATTTTCTAAATCCCTTCTTATCTCTGTCACTTCAAGCCACTCTCAAGGTAGCAATGCAGAGCGCTTGCAATGAAACTCCAGGCAGAATTTCTGATGATCTTCAGTACCCCTGGGTGTTCAACTGTTCTGCAAACCTCCCCCGGGTTATTCAGACTAAAACTGAAGTGCTTACTGGAAGAAAATGGGAAGGGAATGAAGTGACTGCGCAGATGTGACTTGCACATCTACAGATAATCATAGGAAACCTTTCATCTTGTTCCTTGTTCTTGGGACTTGTGGGGTTTTGACAACCAAAATGAAAGCAAAAGGTTCTAAACATAGTTGAGAGGTTTGTGTCTCAGGTTTCTGCTCACCTACAACTGGACGGTCATTATCTGCTTTCCAAACACTGCAGCTAGGCCACCTAATGAGTCTTTTCAAGTCCCTCCTTTATTTTTTCCTCTTTTCTGTTAAGAGAAGAAAAGGAAATCAAGCTACATTTACTACATTCTTGAAATCCTTTAGAGGATTCTATTTTTAGAGGAAGACCCTGATGAAATGCAGAATTTTCAGCTACAATCTAACAAGTAGCCAGATTGGAAGAAAATACAGGTAATCTCATGGACAGCTTTGTGCTTACTCAAACCCTTCCTGCCAGGGAGGCAACGGGGATTTTAAATGACATTTGTAAGGTGTGTAACAAAAAAACTCCCATTTTCCTTCACATGGGTCAGTTCTGAAGATGCAAACACAGTTGAATGGGAAATGCTATGCTTTTCTAGACTTCTTTATACTTCAGATGGATTAGTCCAGGATGCTAGCACAAACATATTTTATATTATTTTGTGCTTTGGAAGAACAGAAATTCAGAATTCTTTGTCTTTTGTTCCCTAGTGATTGACTTCATCAGTTTTCTTGGTAAACTGGCTCCTGCAGCACTTGTGTATCCCAGTGCACTGGGTTTGTGTGGCAAGGTTTGGGTAGCTGGGGGACAGCTTCTGTGAGGAGCGGCTAGAAGCTTCCCAATGCCAACCAGCTCCAAAATGGACCCACCGCTAGCTAAGTATGAACCTATCAGTCGATGGTGGTAGCAAGTCTGGGATAACATAGTTAAGAAGGGGAAAAAAGCTGCTGTGCAACAGCAACCAGAGAGAAGAGTGAGAATATGTGTGAGGAACAACTCTGCAGACACCAAGGCCAGTGCAGAAGGAGGGCAGGAGGTGCTCCAGGTGCTGGAGCAGAGGTTCCCCTGCAGCCCGTGGTGCAACTCATGTCTGTTCCTGAGGGATTGCACCCATGGAAGGGACCCACGCTGGAGTAGTTCCTGAAGAGCTGCAGCCCACAGGAAGGACCCATGTTGGAGAAGTTCATGGAGGACTATCTCCCTTGGGGGGGGACCCTGCGCTGGAGCAAGGGAAGAATGTGAGTCCCTGTCCTGAGGAGGAAAGAGCAGCAGAGACAACCTGTGGTGAACTGACCACAACCCCCTTCCCCATCCTCCTGCACTGCATGGGGGCAGAAGGTAGAGAAATCGGGAATGAAGTTGAGCCTGGGAAGATGGGAGGGTTGAGAGGAAGGTGTTTTTAAGATTTGAGTTTATTTCTCGTGCTCCCACATTGATTTGATTGGCAATAAATTAAAATAATTTCCCCAAGTTGAGTCTGTTTTGCCTGTGGCAGTAATTGGTGAGTGGTCTCTCCTCGTCCTTATCTCACACCATGAGCCTTTTGTTGTATTTTATCTCCCCTGTCCAGCTGAGGAGGGCAGTGATAGAGTGGCTTGGTGGGCACCTGGTGTCCAGCCAGGATCCACACCCACCCACCCACCACACCCAAGGAGAACATCTATAAGCTTATGATGGTACTGAGGTAATAATAGTAACAATGGGTCCAGATCCCAAAAAGGATGAGACTCTGGAGCAGCTGTGCAAGTCAGATCAAGCTTTGTGCATCTGCTGAGGGTACAGATAGCCCATAGATGGTAGGTATATAAACACAGTATGTGTATCTGTGAGTGCATAAATTCCAAGGAAAGTGTCAATAATTGTGTCACTGCACCCTTACAAATAGCCTGCTAATTGTTTGCTGCTTTCTGTTGATGTTTAACTTGCAAAAAGTCAAGATCAATTTCCTGAGTAATGACTCTGACATTTGTAAGCAGTACCCAATATAATAATTGATGGTAGGTCATCTTGTCTGGGACTGACAACATTGTAAATGTCCACCAATCGATACATTCCTAAATAGTGCTTTAGTGATACCTCTTGGAAGAAGATGTACATCTTGTAGAAGCTTTATGCACTGCAGGAGCTTTTCTGAAAGTGCAGAAAGAAGCACCCTCTTTTCTCATATGTGTCCGTGTGGTTCCTGTAGAGCTGTTGCTTTTCCCTGGGCATGTAAAAAATGCAGCACCTGTGTTTAAAAAACTAGAGTCTTTCATGAAAACAGCTTGGTGGGGATTCTGGTGAAATATGTTCAAAAAAATGCACATTCTGGTTTGGATTAGATAGTAAATTGCATTACGCTGCAGTGTGGTTGTTTGTGGTAATTTTTCCAACCAACACTGTCTTTGCATGAATCTCCTTAGGACTTCCTCATCCTCAGCCATCCAGTCTGGCAAAAAAGAGAGAAGGATCAGTCAGGATTCGGTCTTAGACCCATTCCCTAACCCCGAGCTGAGAACACCTGATGTGATTTTCTGCCAATTGTACTTCCCTGAAGAGAGCTCAAATATGTATTATTCTTTCCTAGTATTGCCAACCCAAAGAGTTAAAAGAAAAAATAAGTCAGGCTCCAAAAATACATGAGATAGTTTTGAAATATATATAAATGCCAGAATGGTCTTCAGGCATTGTTGGGCACTTCATCATACTTGAATTAGATCATTGAACTTCACATTTCTCTCTAACTGTCAGTATAAAACCCAACATTCTCCTCTAGATCCATGCTGCAAAGAGGCAAAGCATCAGAGCACCAATCTGTGCAAAACCTCATGCAGCAAGGTCCCACAATCCAATTGCAAGAGTTGGCATTGGCACTTATCCATCTTCCAAAGCTTCAGCGTCATTAGCTGCTCAGCAGAGAATATGATTTAAAGCAAAGTTATTCCTGCCCTTCAGCTAGAGCTTGTCCCCAGCTCTGGCTGGGCTGGTGAGGTGGGGGAAGGAGTGAGTATGTGTCCAAGGAACCCAGGAGCACTAAGGGGGGATCTGGGCACGGTGTGTCCCAGCCTGCCTCTTCCCCTTGTTCTCTACTTTGGATACAATGGCTGTTTTACAAGAAGTTCTATAAGATTTTCAAATGGAAAGCTTGACCTGTGTGCTGTTATTAATCACAAACTATAGTATAAACTCAGACGTTGTTCTTGTAGCAGAAAGTTCTTCTGGTTTGAGAGACAGGCTTTGGGGTGCACTGGCGACAGGATCTTGGCTTTTGGTCTCCATTTGTTGGTTTTTTTTTTTAGTCCCCTTTGAGATTCTTTTGCCTTGTGTCTTTCTTGCAGTAAATATCAAAAGCCAGCATGGGTTTTGGCTGATACCATTAAGATAAGCAATAGGCAGTTGGATGCTGAGCATCCTCATGCTCCCTACAGTCACAAAGTACCCTCGGCAGCAGCCTGCACGTCGCTGCCACTGCCCAATTGACTGACTGCTGCTATCCCTTTTAATCCCTTCTGTCATTTGAACAACCTTGCTGAAGCCAACAGATTTAATCATGTCAAGTTTACCTCAGTGTACCACTTCCACTTGTCCTCTTGGTGTCAGTACTGTGGAGATTTGGGTCAAAAAAGAGTCTCATAGTATGGATGTGGAAATGCCCACACCTGCCCCATGGTGGGAGCTCCCTGCTGAGAAAAGTCTGGGTGAAAATTTTGCACAAGCCATGAAGAACATGGTAACAATGCATTGACTCTATGGTAGCTTTCAGAAGTGGTTAAGTAACAGCCATGTGCCCATGATAGGGAAGTGAGACTAAAGTGGGTCAAAGCATATTGAAATAACTTGTGTTCCTCAATTTCATGTGAAGAAGAACTCTCAAAGTGGTGGTGATTTGCGCATAAGCCATGTTCTCTTTAATGAGAATATTTTTCTGCTTGCCTTCTTATTTTTTGAAGCCCTAGATGAGGCTGCGTTAGGCTTCTGCACATCCTGTACCAGCACCCGGTTACAGACTTGGAGTCTGGCATCCTGACTCCTCATTATGACAGAAGTGTTGCTGCTGTATGTAACAGAATGCATGAATGCATAAAGACAAAGCTAACTTATTTGGACTTAAAGACCTACTTCTGGGAAATGCTAGATTGACAGAAATCAGACATAGTGCAAATGCAGTAAGATCCTTTTATTTTCTCCTTTTCTTCCTTCCTTAAAAGCAAATTAGATTTCAAAAAGCAAGGATCATTATAACTTATCACTGGCCTTTGATTTTGGGTGAACAATCATAACTGCTTGAAATGTTAGCAAGGGCTCTGACAAACAGGAATAGATAAAAAATATGGAAAATTTCCCCCAACAAGAAGTTAATGGATACTAACGATAACTAGGAAGAAAGTATGTCTTCTGGTGACATGCTATATGCAGGATTGGTTTCTCATTACTGCAAGCCAAGTCATGTAGAACTTGCAGTTTGCCCTTTACCGTAATTTATATCCACTAGTGCTCTAAGCAGATTCATAAAAAAATGGCAACCAATCCGTATCTATCGTGTTTTATGTTTGGGTGAAGAATATGGGTATTGCTTTTATTAAGTTTCATGAAATATCTGCTCTTACATTCAAAGTGATAGATGACTCTGCCGAAGTTTTTTTTCCTGTGGGTTGGGGTAGCATACAGAAGGAGGAGGTGCTAAAGGAGAGAAGGATGTTTGGTGCGATTTTTATCTTACTGAGGACAAAGAAGGCATAAACCCTTCTTGCCTTGGGGTAAGTACATGCAAGAGACTTTCTAGCATAGCCAGAGCTATCTATAACAGGACAATATTTTCTGCAAGGTTTCTTAAACACATTTTGCTGAAGTAAATTGATCCTGGCAGAAGCCTTCCTGTCACCGCTACATTCTCTCTTGAGCAGAGCCTGCCAGCTGCGCTGAGACTTGCCAGATTTACGAATCTCTGCTGGGGACTGAACAGGGTCTTTGTGATATTACATGTCCGAGGACGTAGCGGTACGTTTCTTCCAAAGTGTATTTACTATCTAATACAGGGACTGCAAGTAGCTTATACCTCCCGAATCACCGTTTCAAAAATATAACTTTGTCACAGAAGTATTTTATCCAGGAACAGATAAAATAAGCTAGAAGGTTTGCATTTGATTACCTTCTTAATCAGGTATTGTCTTTCCTCTTTTAAAAAATTGGATGTATACATAGGCAGCACTTAAAAATCTGCAAGCCCTGGAGAGGATGGTGCAGATGCATTACTTGCAATCTCTGTAAAATTAGGAGTCATAGGGCTGAAAACAGGTGCTGATTCCTGGGTGGTGCCAGGGGATGCACAAGGCTATCAAACCAGTCCACAGAGGAGGAGGAGGAATGGCTGCTGAGGACACACTGTGTTCCCTTTGTGTGTTCAGTTTTACACCACAGCTTTTCGGAGCAGTTGATCAGAGATTACGGAGCATTTCCCATTCCCATACACACAGATACTCAGTCTCTTTCCAAATACACACTCACCAAAGCACAAGTTAAGGGGAATGGTGTAATGATCAGTAAGAAGACTATTATGAGCGGGGAGAGGGATAGATGGTCTTGATGACCAGTTCTGGCCTCAGAAATTTATGACGTCTGCAGAAAGCCTCATGCAGCTAACAGAGGAGCAAATCAGCATTAGACAAGTGAACTCCCAGTTGTCAGAAAAACAACACAGATTAAAAAGCAGGAGAGAGGCTCAATTTTCAGCTTGAATCATATTGGCTTAGAGAGCTGGCATACTATGTGGTAGACTCCCGCAGATTTCCAAGATCCTCCTTTTTTTCAATCAACCTGAGCATCAGTATGCTCAATTCTTGTTCTCTAGCCATTGTGTAATTTCACAGACTGTCACCATTATTCCCATTTTCCACTACAATGTGTGAAAAATTCAGGTCAGTGTCTTACAAAGCACAGCAGTAATAGGGTTGCTCTGTCTGCAGTTGTTTAAGGAAATAAGCAAGGCAACCTGCAACATCAGTGATTATCCTAGCATTGCTGACAGTGTGGACTGTGCAGAACAGCTCAGTATTGGCACAAATAAAGCTCAAATTTGTGATTTCTTGCAAAACAAGAGGTGAATAGATAAATCACTAAGTGTTTTTTTTTCAACGTTATAAGGCACAATAGTATCTAGCACCCTAATCTGGCAAATGCATGTATGTGCACAGGACTTGGTCAGTGTTTCAAAGCACTCCTGTGTGTTGGTGTTGGGAGTGCTCACCTTAAACTGCAAAGGGGAAAGTGCTTGACAATTATTGAGATTGTAATGGGAACACATATTCTTGGGAAATAACTTCCTGTATCATTTACACAATCAGTCAACTTTATTAATTGATTGGAAGATATTTAGTTAATGACACATGCTCACCATGTATTTGGGCCATCCTGCAGTATCAAAAGGGTTCTCAGTATAGGAGGAGATTTAGCTGTGCATAGTCCTCGTTCTACATCTTTTTTTAGGAAAGGCTACAGTCAAAAGCGAGTTGTCAAACATGTTCTTCAAGCTCCCATATACATGTTTTTGTGTGTTGCAGGTGTGTTTGCGTTTAAAAGGTCTATACAAAATTTGCTATAGTAGACTTGCAGCCGGGATCAAGTGATAAGCCTTGAAAATCTTTGAAGGTAATCTTCAATTCTTCTGAAGCATGTAACATCTACTTTATGAATATCAGCTGGAGTGAGACTTTTCTCGTGTAATTTTATCTTTTTCTAACAAAAATATAATTTTCTTCAAGGCATCATTTAAAGAATTGAGGGATTTACTAGCTAAAACTATTAACTGTGTACTGCTCTGGGATAAAAGCAGGAGTTTCCTTGGGACTAGAAGTGAGGAATAGTGCATTGTTCTGCAAGATTAAGACAGGAGTACAAGCCCAGGTCCTCTGATGCTGGACCTCTTGCTCTCTGGAGAGAGTACATTTCACAGAGCCAGGGGGTGCAAGTCCATGCCAGATCACTGCTTGGGAATGAAGGAATATGACAAGATGAACTGGCAGTGGTGATAGTACACTGGCGCTTCAGTAGTTTACTTGATATTTTCTGGCTTCCAGGGACTTAAAGAGTTGTTTCCACAGCTCCTGAAGTCACTGTTTCCTGTGGTACCTTGGCCTCCTTTCTTCTTCCAAAACTTCTTCAACAGTTTGAAGGATGATGGTCCCTGGTGAAAAATGAGGAGATGTAAAAACGTTGGGTAAAGCAGAGACAGTGTCCCACAGAAAGCCTACTTGCTTTTGTATTCCTTTTCTGTCCCATAGCCAAATGGCTGTAGGGATGATTCAGATGTTGTGTGCTTTGGTGCTTACATAAGTGGCATTCTGCATGGGCTGTGTCTTTAGACCCCCTACTGAAATGCCATTTTTGACATTTTAAAATTTTAAATACTAGCAATTGGCACAAAATGAAGTTTTGGCTAGAAACCCTCAATTTGAGAAGGCAGCAGCCTCATTTGGTCTGCCTGGGTCAGGACTGAGGTTCCAAATCCCAGTACTAGTCACTGCCTTTTAAAATTTAACCATCACTTGTACTGACAAATTGCTTTTTAAAGTGAAAATCTGTCATGAAAGCAGCTTGCAGGAGTTCCAGCAGGAATAGGGGAAAGAGGGTGCACCCTGTGTGCATGTAGCAGAAAAAAAAATTAGAGGATGATTCATGTCTCCTAATAATTGCTTGTTGTAAAATAGATCTTGGGCTACTGGGGGGGGGGTGGTATGTGTGTGTACCTGAGGAAGATTTTGGGGGCAGAATAGTGCTTTTGTGAGGTTCAGGAGGGTGCTGGGGGACTCTGAGGTTGGCATCTACCCCAACACTCTTCCTTTCTCTTTGGGAGCAGCTTGTTCAGTGAAATGAACTCCAGAGGAAGTGAAGAACAGCAGCAGCAGGGGAGTGTGTGTGCTTCTGTAAAGCAGATTCAGCTGTATAACGTAAAGAACCTGGCCAGCCCTGGCAGAGTGGTTTCCATGGTTAATTTTCTCTTTTGTGTTACTGATTTTTCTTTTCATTATGTTTGAAATTGGGAGTGCTTTGCTCAACAGTAGTAGCCAATGGCAATATGCTGTAGAGATGAGACTTTGCAGAGATATAGGACAAGGGAAAAGAAGAAGTGTGAGAAACTGAAATTACAAGGTCATGTTGGTGACTAGGGATGTGGAAGAAAGAAATTTTTACCCAGCGTGTGCTTTGATGAGTAGTTAGGAGACCATAGTATGCAGGGAAGTCTTTAGAGACCAAGTTGACATGTCTGGAGCACATCTGGTGTAAAACAAAAGAAAATTGAATCATATCTGTTTTAAATTAGTGTATTTGGGAGATTATTATTATTCTCTTTTTCAAGATGGAGATATCTGAGCATATTTTCATTTGGGAGGGAACCAGTATCAACTGCCAACTGCATCTATGTATCTGCACATGGATGTGAACTACTAGCATGACTCATGGCAGTTCCATCTGTCACGTGTGATCACAGCAGATCTCACTACTCAGGTTTTTATGTGGAGTTGAATACACTGGAAGTGTGATCATGCTTTTGAGATCTTACCATTCAAAGTCTGTTTGCAACCAAAAGCTTTGTTGCCTCAGCTGTCCTCATAGGCTTCTCTTTCTTTCTGTTCAGCTGTGGTCCCAAAGTGCAAACAATGTATTTTGCTGTTTGAGAGTCGATATATATTTTCATTGTATTAAGAAAATATTTTGTAATCACTGAAAACCTAGGCTTTTCCAGAAGTTTAGCATACTGAAAGTGAAAATTTTATGAGGCTGTGGGGGAGTTAAGGTATTTTTGATTGAGCTAAAGCGGGTCATATCATGCTCTAGAGTGGCTTGTAGTATTCTTGTGCTTCTAGTGTTTCCCTCAGTTACTCCAGGCAATATTTCATAGGTTGAGGAATGTATTGAAACAACTGTGCAAAAAGCCACCTTCCCTTTACATGGGCGTAGATAAAGGAGACTGAGGGAGAGAGGCCGGGCATGTCCATATGGATGGATAAAAACTATCAGGTGCCTGTGGTACCCACTGCAGCTGGGTGCAGCTTTGTTGTGCCCGCCAGCTGTTGGCAAAGCTGCCAGCCCAGCAGATAAGCCCTGCTTACTTCCTACCAGATGCTCAGGTTTCACTGCACAGGATCAAAGCCACTGAAGCAGAGCTGGCCCACACAAAGGCAGGTGACCGTCAGGTTTACTGCATGGTAAACAACCTCCCTGAAATGCTTCAGGGTGGCCAGGAACTGAAGAAGGAAAAACACAGGCAAAAGCAGGTCAGCAACCTTCTGTGGGACCATTCACACTCCTTTGATTGCTTTTGGGTTTGAGGTTACATAAACCTTGTCTTCATTTAGTCCAAAGTGAAATTCTTTTCTGTGAAATAGCCTTTCCCCAGGCACTGGTGAAGCTCGTGGCCTCAGATTTAGGAGGACGTGCTACTCTGTGGCTCTGCATCTGTTTCTCTGCACAGTACTGCATGTCACTCTGGCTTTTACTTAATTTCCATTTCATTTCCATTTGAACAAGTAAAAAGTACCATCACATAGGCTCTGAGCAGCTTGCAGATGACTCGACATGACAAAAGCAAAGTGCAGGGTGCCAGCAATCGGTAACTCCCACAAACCGCCTGTCACTTTGTCCTCTCCTTTGCATCTAAAGCCAACTGAAAAAGTGGGTCAGGCAGTATCAGGGAGTGAGGCTGCTTGGAACCCCATGCAGATCCCTTCTGGTGGGGCAGGCCTGCTTTTTAGCAGTGGTTGTGCGCAGTGGGGCTGAAGTTTCTTTAACCCCCTAAGAAAAGCCATGTTAGCTCGAGTCCCTGTCAAGCGTGACAGCCGCCCAGGGTCCGTGGGTTGGGCAGCACTAGCTGTGAGGGCAGGGGTGTTGGCTGGGCCCAGGACCATCCACCACCCCAGGCCGCTCTGAAGTTGTGTGCAGCAGAGATGGCGTTGCCAGCCCCGTGGGGGCTAGCGTGCTGCTGCCATTGGCATGGCCAGCTGTGCAACATCTGGCCTTCTCTTGCAAGCCCAGCACAGAACGAGTGCGCTGCCAGCCATGTGTTTGTATTTCCCTTGGCAAGTGAGGCAGATTTTACTTTTTCTCCTGTGCAACTACAGCTTGGTGTCACCTTTCTCCAGCAGCTGAAGAGAAACCCTCTCCAACTAGCCTCTCTGGGGAAGCCTGGCCTCTGTTAATACTACCCCTTGCACTGCTGAAACTGAACTCAAGACTGTTGTGGTAAAGCACAAGCAAGAGCCTTCCCCGTGACAGCCCCGCACCTTGGGAATGGCATCACTGCTGTTCAGGCAGGTGTAATGCTGGGGCAGCCATGCTAGGAGCCCTCCTGTCACCTTTAGAGAGGCTGCAACCTGCCACTCCTGTTCTCCTGGTTGGCTCTTTACGCTGCCCAAAAGGCTCATTCCCTGTCCCCTCACATATCTGTGCCAGACACAAGGGAAACATTTGCCTACGCTGAGATGTAATTTCTCGTTTCATTGAAGTGCCCTTTTACTACTCTGCCATTTGAAGCAGTCTCTCTGAAGCAGTCTCCCGAAAGGGAGATTGCTCTTTGCCTTCCGCACCTATCTCCAGCTGCTACGTACGCTCTGTAATCTCAGCGGACCCAGCGCTGTCAGGTAACTTCTCCAGGGCAGTGGCTGGTGTCTCAGGAGTGCGGCAGATTGCTCCTCAGGGCTCTGAAGGAGAGTTGGGCTGTACCTTGTCGGTGGGGGCAAGAGCTCTCTGGGAAGGTCAGCAGCTCCAACAGAAATTTTGTAGGGGTCAGTAAATCTAAAAAGGCTGAAAACTAGTGCTACAGGAGTCAGTACAGAAGGATTTAATGTCTTTTTTGTCTGTTGTGAAAATGAGAAACATTCATCAACTCACTGGAAAAGAAAGAAAAAAACCAACTTGTTAGCAAATAGAGCTATGTTTCTGTGTGGAGCTGACGTTTGAAATGGGTTTCATTACGGGGCCTGAAGTGGGATGTGAGTGTCTGTGTAGCTAATTTGTTTGGTATTTGGGAATAGTGAGTATTAGTTGGTCTGTTTGGCTGATAACTACCCAAGGGATTCTGCTTTTCAGCACACTGCGAGGCATGAAGTACAGTGTGCTGTAGGGGTCTGTGCTCATTCTCTGAGCTGGGCTTGTCCTTAGTGGGAAATGAGAAATGACACAGGTATGGGCAGCACAGAGCACAAATCTGTCCTAGCCTTCCCAAGGGAGCGCTGCTTTGAGACTCTCCTCAACAAGCCTCGAGTCAGCTCTGTTCCCCATGACCAGAGCTGACAGCATCCTTGCTCTACCTGTGAAGATTCAGTCTCTTTCCTCACTGCCTCAGCTCCCTCGCTCTTGGGGCAGACCTGCCCACAGTTTGAGTTTTACAACATGGGAAGGATTTTTCAGATGCTACGTCCAGCTCCATCTCCCTCCAGGCAGGCTTTCTGTCAGAGGCAAGTCCACCTGGCAGAGCTGAGAACTGCATCTTGCCCATTACCTGCACAGCTCAGCAGAGGGAAATGTTGCTGAGCAATACCGGGCTGAAACACAGCAGCAGTAGTACATAAGGCAAAATATTAGAGGCCTCCAGTGAAATCTCAGACTACATAAACCATACTCAGAAGCAGCAGCTTTCTCTCCGTCACCAAGTCAGCACGGAGGTGGTGGTGGAGATTCAGGTTTTAGGAAGGCTGACTTGGGAGCTGAGGGTTGAGGGGAGGAGAGCTTGGTCAATTCCTGACAAACTGACCTGAGTTAGTGTCTTTTTCTGAGCCCTAGCCCAAGGATGAATGAATCAGCTAAGGAAATAATTATGGTTTTGATGAGAAATTAAGGAAATCAGTTCAGACACATCCGTTCTCAGCAACACAGCACAGAATTGTCCAAATAGAGGGAAAATTTTACCTGGCCTTTTCTGTCTCTAATACTCCGCACAGTCAGCAGAAAACGACCTAAAGAAAAACCTCTCCAACTTCCAAATGCAACAGTCCCCTCAGGGCAGCTAACAACTCTTCACAGGTATTACCAGACACTGGGTACCCTGGTTACCCTCTGCCAGTATTCCTCTGGATGTTGGAGTGGAAAATAACAGGGAACTGCTGCCAGCCATTTCATATCACCCCATGCATGGAGCCATAGTGGCTTTCTTGAATTTAAAAATCCATTCTGAACAACCACCATTTTTTTTCTGTTGTATTTTTCTCTGTTATGTATTGCTACATGAGCTTTTGAAAATGTATGCAGCAATTCCTTTAAAAAGCCTTAAAAGAAACATTCGCAAGGCTTTGGGGGCAGACGTTTGCCTCAGCCTGTTATCAGCTGCAGGCACAGCTTTAGCACAGTAGCAGATGCACATCTCTAAAGGCCAGTCCTTTGGTCTTGCTCCTGCACATCTGTGTGTGATTAGACCCTCACACTTCCAGATGATCATGATTATCTGGGTCTTTGCTTCATTTTGGATGGTGGCATGACCTTTTCCAAGGGGGGAAGAGCAAGTCTCTAGCTTCCTCTGGTAAGTTTGGAGGTCAAGGCACATCAAGATTTCTGTCACTAGAAAAGAGCTCACATAACAATCTTGACACTGAAGTCGCCCTGGTTTCACATTAGATCTTGCAGGGAGCAGCTTAATTCCTTTCTCAGCACTAGCACAGCTAAGAAAAGAGATAAGCAATAAAGAAAAGCAAAGCTTTTCTCTCAGGAGGGTCTTTTTTAAAGATCCTGCTCTGAGCTTCAAAAACACTGCCTTGTATCTAAACATCACTGTGGGCAAGACTCCAGGGGCTTACTCTGAGGCTCTGGGACTGTATGAAATCAAAGTTCCTTTCTGTGGGAGCCAGCTGTGTGTGCTGAGTGCTCTTGTGTGGCTGTTCACAGCGTGCTGGAGTGAAGGGCGGGCTGGAATTCTTACCTGGGCCAGGTAGTCGCTCACACAGGCTTTGCCATCTGTGCATAACAGGACTGACAGCTGTGCCCACGTGGTAGATGAAGGGATCCTATTTCCTGATTCCTCTCTATTTTCCAAGAGCAAATGGTCTTTTTAAGATCAGCCACCCAGGTTCACACTAAATTCTCCGGAGGTTGCTCTGAATTAAGTCATAACATGGCTCACCCAAATGGAAGTTCATGCTGAGTTCTCCACAGCAGGGCAGTATAGCTTCCCTCTGCTCAATGTATTTGAAGTTCATAGTATCATTTTGTAAGTCTTGAGAAGACATGACATACCTCTCCCCAAGGGGTTTGGGTTTTTTATTCTTTCAAAAAGGTTTCTTTTCCTTGCATTTTTGTTCCATATCACACTGAGGTCTGAGGATTTCATCCTCTTTTACCCCTGAGAGAAAAGATCTCCATGTACTGGCTCAGGAAACTGAAATGTAAGATGTGAATGTCCGTAGAAAATTGTGTGCAGGGGCAAGTTGGAGAGTTGGAAAGTCCTGAAGCTGACAAGAAACAGCAAGATGTTGGATAGGACCCTGCCTTTCCCTTGAGCCAGCAGGGCGCTGGGAGGAGACAGGAGCATCCCTTCATTGTCTATCTCTTTGTAGCTTAAACAAACAGTTGGCTGTTCCCCTTCTCACCATGGGACAGAGTTCTGAGAAAGCAAGTGTCCCTCTGAATAGTTTTTCCCTTCCTGCTCTTCTCTCAGAGCAACACACCTGTGTGTTACCACCTATTTTGGCCATGCTAAAAAGCAATATCAGAACAGAGAGAAATGATTGCTGTGGCAACATGGGGCCATACCCATGCCCTGGCCATAGTGAGAGGATTTGTTCCATCTCATTCCCTGTTTAGTTCACCTTGGTCTGGATGTTACTGCTCTGTGGCCACTGGGCTGCCCCAGCGCTTGGAACCCTATCACCAAGGGAATGTTTTTTAAGCACCTACAGGACATTTCCCTTAAATAATGTCTATGTGCCTCAAAACGTACAGAAATGAGATTTTCAGCATTGAGCACAAGGTAAAGTCAGCACAAGGCAGCTGTCAAGCTGCCTCTGAAATCCCACTGAGCATCTGTCTTCATTGTAGGTGAATAACTGAAAAGCTAAAATCCTTGACTTTCAGTTACACCTGAGCTCTCAGTGACTAAGACTTCAAATTCTGACACCAAGGTAGTTCTGAAAATGGGAAAAGGATTTTACAGGATATAAGTGAGATTTACTTTGGCAGGGGGGGCACGTTAGTCTGGTTTTTGAAGAAAGTTATTCTAGGAGATTTTGCCTTGATTGACTAATTTTTAGTATGTCCAATAAATTTTTATCAGTAGCATTTCAACATTTAGTGTATTTTAGTTTTGTTTTTCTCTTTATGTGACAGCCACAGTCAATAGTCAAGCCTACAAGCAGCACTTGCAGTGGGTCGTGATTGTGTTGTTTAAATTAGGAATGGCTGGGGCTGTATAGAATGACAGCAAATGCATTGACTTGTGTTCTAGGCAACAAACTGTCTAGAGGCTTAGTTGCTTTGCTTCATGTTTGGGGTTTTGCTGTTTGCTGTTAGTTGGTGTTATTTTTATACTACGTTTTATATATGCCGTTTGCTCATTTCAGTGAGGCAGAACATCACAAATATCTCACAGCCGTGTATTTTGTGATGTCTCAGGGCGTAAGAAATAAGAGCAGAGCAAGAAAGAAAGTTAGAACTGAGTTCATGATCTACAGAGGACAAAAAAAGGCATAAAAATCTTCTTCATTTTTCTTGTAAAAGTTTTTGCTGGGCTCTTTGTTATTGCCCAGGACTTGCCCTAGTCAAAATGTTCTTCCGTCAGTGAAGAGCCACCACTTATTTTTCCTACGTATCAGTACAGCTACCAGAGTATTATTTTAGTGGCTAGCATATACTGTTCATAACACAGGGCCTTACTTAGGGGTAGAGCACCTGCTTTAGTCTGTTTCTTGTAGAAACTTGGAGAATAAAACAATCTAGTAAAATTATATATATATATGGGTGTGTTTTGAAATGCTCATAAGCTGATTTGAAATGTCTGAAGGCTAGTTTGATTTAACTATAAATGTATGTTATTAAAGCTATTATTATCACTACCCAAAGCAGGTTTCTTAGTTTTATTTAAAATGTTTTCAGTTCATTAATTCCTGGCTGATCTTTAGTTACACAAATATTTGGAAGGATCATCTCCAGTCATGAATCTACTGGAATAGAGTTTTGACACATGGGATTTTCTGTGGTAATTTTTTTTTGTCAGGGAGAATAATTTGTTTTGAGTATGCTTTATTTTCACTGGATCAAATAATGCTCCAACTGAAGTCCGTGAGACTTTTAACTAAATAGGGGTAACATGGTTTAGCACACAGCTAGGCTTCTATTCTGTAGAATAGCCAAGTAAAAGAGGAGAAAAAAGGAGCCCAGGTAGAGTAATTAGCACTGACATAAATCTTGTTGTACTAAACAAAACATGGAACCTTTGATCAGGTAATGCTGGGAAATGGCCAGGGAAAAATAAAGGAGGAAGCTGATAATGTTCCAGAGGTTTTTGTGGAAGTTTGTGACTTTGTCTAAACCCAGTAGTGGATTAATAGAATAGAAGAGACTATTTCAGGGATCTGCAGTGATTATCCAGTCCAACTGCCTGACCAGGTCAGCGTTTGGTACCATCAGCAAACTTGATAATAATCTGTGCAGAATTCCAGTGCTGCCTTAGCATGTCATAGCAACAGATGCTGAAGAGCCTGATGTGGTGAAGTGGTACTGCAGTCCCTAGATCTGTGCTGGGAGGGGACTGGGGAACATGGGTGATCAGCTGGGCTGGGTGACATGAGCAAAACCCAAGCACATCCTCAGCTGCCTCCGTCAAACGCCCCGGCTGCTTCAGGAGGTCACGCAGAGGGCTGGGACTCAGCAGCTCAGCTGCTGGATTTGGCTCTCAGATTGCAGGAGTGGCCTCGAGTGGGCACCATTTGCTGCCATTGCCATCCTCACATCCCCGGCAGCAGCTCAGCATCAGCCGGCTGAGCCAAACCCATAGTTTGGCTTGGGCTGCACTGCCTCAGTGTGATCCTGGGTTCTGCCCGTTAGTGCTGAGCATAGGAGCGCAGCTAAGAGGATGTCCTTGCAAGAGCCTTACAGAAAATTGTCATTCTCTGCGAACTAGATAGAAGCTACCACACACACAGAGATTGTTTTTCATGAGTCAAGGTCCGCATTGCCCCTGGCATTTGTTTTGTGGATAAATTGCAGGCATAAACTCTGTCTCCCATATCTTCTTATCCAGGATGTCCTTCTGAAGGAAAAGGAAATGTGTTCGTTACTTCACAGTTGTATACAATCCCACCTGCCTTGCTAGGGAAATTTAAGTCACTCTGCTGCACTTTGGTCAGTCTGTAGCGCTTGTAAAGCCTATTAGAACAATAATGTTCTTGTCAGTGACATGGTGATTTCCTTTGCAAACCTTGCAGCCTGGAAAAGGAAGACAGAATCAATCCTGCAGACAGCCTGTAGAATACAGTTATTGAGATGTGATAAGGAACCTGCCTTTCTCATCCTGTCTCCTTGTGAAGTACCTGCATAACATTTGCATGTGTCTAGTGGTAAGCTGCTCCTCTGCAAACACTTTTCTCTGTCAGTCTTATAGGGAAAGAGACACAGGCACCATTATCAGAGAGGAGCTACACGATGCATATGCATCGATAAGAAAGACTTGAAGTGACGGGATGATTTTCAGTGGGACTTGTGCACTTGTATTCCTTTCTACATCTATCCAGCATCCAGCCCTGAAAAGACATAAAAGAAATAGTATTATAGTCAATGGTATTAACAGTCAGGTGCAGCTGACGGTGTAAATCCATCTGGCAATACATGCAGGATTGACTTTTGGTGTTGCTTGGTACAAAAGGAGGTCTTTGTTTGTCATTTTCAGTCAATTCTGCAACTGGCTTGGAAGGATCTTCTGGTTCAGTTCAGGCTGGTTGGGGTGATGGTATATATGGCAGAAAAAATGTGAATAATTAGAAAAAATACTAATGTTTCAAGCCATGGGGGGAGAAAAGAGCACTCAAGGATTCACAAATGACTTCAACTATGTGGTGGGTTTGCTCTGGGATGATTTACTCCAGGAGTAAAAGCCTAATTTGCTGGAAGAACAGAGCACCAGCAGAATGCATACATCAGAGAATGTGGACTCTGTGTTGCACTCTTGAATGGATGCTGACAAATAAGCCACAAAATACACCTACTTGTGCGAAATGCATGAAAAAAAACAAGTAATCAATACATATTTAAAACAAAACAAGCAAACAAAAACAACAACCACCAAAAATTGCCTCGACGTAAGCCAGATCTTATGATCTGTGAACAGCTTTTGTCTTCCATACTGGTCAGTGATCTAGCCTTGGCACTTAAGTTTTTAAAAGGCTGAACAACTTTTAGGTATTTTAACGTTCATGTACTTGATGCTTGGAGTGTGCCTCCTTCAAGAGAGACTGTCCTGCAGGATTTGTCATTAGCTTTCAAAGCCTGTCAGACCTGCAGTAAGCACATTCAGAAACATGCCTGGCTAAATTCTTTTGCAGACCCTTTTTCCATCCTTAGCCAGTGCTCCTGCTGCCATCAGGCAACTGTTTTGCTTGAATAATTTCATTTATGTGGAATTCCCATTTTCAGAAAAATAAAAAATATAAAATAAATAAATTAAAAAAGGCTAAAATTGCACAGATTTACTGTGAAAATGGTCAGGTGAAAAATGTACAATAAGATTTATCAATAGAAATCATTCATATTGCCAGTGGTTGTGTCTTATCAGCTGGGAATTTGCAACAAGCCTGCCTGATTGACAGAGGAGGGAAAAAAGCTAAAGCTGAGACTTCTGCTGGAACCGGAGGCTTTACTGTAACAAGGTGACCCCAGCAAAGCAATAGACTCAGTGATGTCTACACGCAGGCTTTTCTACGTTCTTCCCTTGGTTCATAAAATATTATCTTAAGTGTTGTTTCATTAGAAATCTCACTAATCATTTTCTCTGTTTCTCAGCAAATTATTCTATTAATTAAAATCGCAACTGAAATGTCTATCTGATTTAAACACAAACCATTTTTAAATGGAAAACTTTAGGATACCATTCATTTTAGGAAGTTTGATGATGTTAATTAAATTATACAAGGGTGATTTTACTTAATAAGGACAGTGAGTAGTGGAACTACTTAGTGTCATGCAGAATAGAAGTAGTCGTGTGCAAAAGTTTGGGCCTCACACAAGATGAGTTTTTGTAGTTACAAACTACCTTTTAGTTCCTTCTGCCTGAAACTGTGATTCAGTGTGTTACCATGTGCCCTGAAGCCAGCCCCAAAATCAGGACCTGCAAAGGGCTCTTTCCATGCTTAGCGCCTGTTTCTTCTTGTATTGAAGGGCTCATTTAGGAACCCGGGAACTCAGCTGCAACTTCAGGATCTCAGGACTTGGGAAATGCAGAGACATGTTCTTTTCTAAATGGGAATTGGCTGTAGTTCCCTGAAAACCATGAAAACAGGTTGCTTCTGTGGCCAGCTGTGCCTTAGCATAGCAGGAGAGGGGAAGCCTTCCTTTGTTTCCTAATGTAGGCTTATTTGAGGGGGCAAAGTGTTTCTGCAATGAAGAGCAAATGTTACCTTTTCTGAGATTGTCCTGCTTCCAGAGTCACAAAGGAGTGATGAGAGTTATAAACCAGAAGCTGCTTCAGAGAGCTACAGAAAGCGAGGTGTCCTTACCAGCTTGAGGAACAGAAGAACAGTGTGAGAGTTGGGGTTGGGATGGGACCTTGGGGTGTCATCAAGCCCCCAGCTCTTTCCACCTCAGGACAGATCAGCTCAACCCAGGCATACATCGTTCTGCTACTGAGATAAAAAGTAGTTGTTCCATGAGAAACAGTTGCTTATATCTTCCTCTGATCAGCCATGGCTTCGCAGATGAGATGGACCATGTTTTTTTCAGGTGTGGCCAGTTCTAGTCTTTGAGCTGAAAATACAAATTCATTCAGAAGTTTGCCATTGACAGTATTCGTTAATTCTACTGTTTTTCCCTGGTGGGAAAGCTGGGAAATAGATCTGCCCAGGCATGTCACAGTAAAGGCTACTGATGCTTTATATTTGCTTTATTTATTACAGAAGCTGTGTACCAACAGCTAGCTTTTTTAGGTTTTTTGTGTTTGTCTAGAAAACTTCTTATTTCTTCAGACCACACATATTACCTCAGGATATTTACTGTGCATGTATAGAAATCTTAGATTCACCTTGGAATATCTTCATTTCTTCAGGGTTTGTTTTTTTAAGTAAAACTCTGCTGGTTTTAAGAAAAGCACACCCTGTAATGTATTTTGCCTGAAACGCTTAATGCCCAGCACGGTGTGCCAGGAAAAGGGCATATACTGTCAATGCTGATAGGCCATGTCCAGCCCTTTTCTGTTTCACATTGCTACAGTTGTCTTTTTCCATTAAAATCAAACATGGACTGAGCAGCCACATGCTAGGAATCACTAAGTGGTGTTTAAATAGATGTGTATCATGACTCTGAGGCAAATGGCACAAAAGACCTCATACCGCACAGGCAGGCGGCAGGTTAGGAAAACGCGAGAGGGATGTAGCTGGAGACAGCAGTTCTCCAGTGGAAGGGCACGCAGCATCTCGCAGGGCTGGGTGAACATGTGAGGAGCAGAAGGGAACAGACTTCTCCAGTATTGTCATGTGGTGGAATTAAATGTCTGCCTAGAAGTGTTTCTGATTCTTCATTAGTTAACGAAGTTTGGAACTTTCTTATGATGGTGGTCAGTGGTGTGGGCTGTACAAATAACTGTGAATATCTGCCTCTTCTTGTGTTTTGGACATTTGAGCTGGTTGTATATAATCTGCCAGCATCAGCACATCTTCAATGGCCAGCTGTGGTACTAGAGTTCACAGTGAATATGACAATGAAAGATTCTGTAAAACATTTTCAGGATAAACATCTTCCATTTTTGCCTAGCTATTTGAGAAACAGAGTGAAGTGCAGTCTTTAAAACTTTTCTTGCTGTATCCCAATGTTTCAAAAGGACTTGTAATTTCGGATCTTCACTTGGAAACAATTTAAAGACGGCTGATTTTCAGTGTCTGGGGATGCTGCACTTCCTACTAATCAGACTCTTTTGACGTGTCTTAAATTGAGCACTGAAATAACGGGTAGATGAGTGCAAGTAGTTGACTTAGGACAACTCCGGGGGCATTTAGGCAAAGATGCTTTAACACACAGCTCTGATACGCTCAGAATATGCACACAGCAAGTTATCACTGCCAAGCAGACAAGAGATAACTGATTAAGGCACAGTAATTCAATCATGTGAAGCTATTCGCCCATGCTCAGCCAAGGGATGTGCTCCAAATGACTAGCCCTTTTTGAAAAGCATAGGGATGTTCTGTTTCAGCATCAAAAGAGCCTCCTGCTCACGCTGAGAATGGACGGCATAATAAAACGTTTCTTCCTAACATAGTAAAATGCATTATTTGGACTTTCCATGCAACCCAAGACCTGGAAGATTCAGCAGGTGTCTCCATTAAACATTAAATGAGGTCTGTCCACCCATGTAAGCTGGTAATTCTACAGCTGCTTTGTAACCTGGACACCTATGCTGCATTAGAATAGGCAGAGAGAAGTGAGTGCAGCAGCTGCATTTGCATACTAAGGGAATGGGCATGGTTCTCCTGAATTTCCTGGCTTGTTTTGGGGCTTTTTTGTTCTAGTACAACTAAAACTGTAGCCAAACAAAAACCCATCTAAATGCTGAATTCTTGGAGAGAAAAGAAATCTGATTAGTTTCCAAGTTTTATTTTCTTTCTTTTGGAAGTATTTTTGCAGAGCTCAAAGGGAGAATTCTTTGTTGCTTGAGTAATGCTTTGAAGTTTGGTGCTTTGCCAAAAGCCTGTTGACAGTAACACGAGTGTTGTTGGTGCTCATGGGTATCATGTATTACTTGGGGATCTTTAAAAGCTCTCTGAACAGCTTACCAAGACTTCATTAATATTTGATTTCTATCTGAGTGGGGAAGAAATTATTACTGTGTCTTTTTACGGGCAGATGGGCAGCAGTAAGCAAGTGCAGTGCTTTTACCTGCCTCTTAGGGCACACTCCCCGGTCCTGGTAAGATCCTGGGAGTCTCACAAATAAGTCATCTCTTTTCTTTTTAACACCAGTCTGACATCACCTTATGTTGCCGCCATTTTCATACCTTCTCATTGTTCATGTAATACCTTTCTGGGAAAACAAAAGGATGAATAACCTCAGAGTTTCATTCCACAGCTATTTCCTATAGATGCAAATCAACATCACCCTTTTTCCAATGGTTTGGAGTTGTTCCTTTTTTGTCCTTTTTTTTTTTTCCCTTCAATTATAAAAGGGGGAGGTTTACCCAAGGTGTTGAAATTTCCCATAATCACTCTCTCACTAGTAGCCATGACAAAGTGTCTAACCCTTTCTTTTCTTCTTCTCCTCAGGAAACCCACTGACTGTGGCCTGCAAAGCTTTCTTTGGATTCAGTGGAGAATCAGGCCCCATGATCTACTGGATGAAAGGGGAAAAATTCATAGAAGAATTAGAAGGTCACATTAGAGAAGGCGAAGTCAGGTACTTTTTGGAGTATTTACTGTTAAAAAATATGGTATGTCCCAAAATCCTGTTGGGTTTTTTAAACAGGTTTTTAATTCGAGGTAGAAATAGTTTTCTGCCTAAGGAGTGATAAATGACTTGGAACCAGAGCAGTGTGAGTTGCTCTCTTTTCTAGTGAATAAACTCTAAAGACATAGTAGCTATCTATGTGCCTGAAAATCTGTTATCAAATTCCCCCGATAGCAGCTGAAGCGTCTCTTGACTGTTCTGGGGGTTGATTTTAGCCCTGCATGGAAATGATGCTGCCATTGCCCCTTGTGGCAGTCCTTGGCAGGGTGACATTCATTTCAGCATCAGTGTTAATCTTAAAGATGAATGGTCTCCTGTCAAAGTCACCATACTTTTTCTCTTGTGCTGAATGTGTTGTTTGCCTGTGATATAGCTCTTAGCATGCCTTAAATAGGGCTTTCGAAGAGCAGTATTTGTTCCTTCATGCTTAACACTTAGGGGACAGAAGAAGGCCGCTGGTGAGATTGTCCGATATCCAACTTGTGCTTGGCTTGGTCCAGATGATGGTTATCATTTGCTATACCGGTTGTGAAGACAACACTTGTATCCCCATGAACTTTTATGGAAATTGCACCTAACACCATCTTCTCGTCTTCCTTATTTAATAATCACCTGATGAATAGCTCTTTGAGCAAAGATGAAGCTACGGTTAGACTCTGGGCAAGCTGGGGCCAGCTCCTATAGACATGATGAATATAGATTATAAAGAAAGCCAAGGACTTTGCACCTTCCATTGCACATTTTCTTGCTGTCATTCCTGAGTTGTTTCCTGTAAAAGAGGTTTTGGAGAGTGGGCAGAGAAAGAGATTCCTTTGCTTTGTGACTTGATCAGCCATTTAGCCACTAGTTATGAAGAAACAATAAAATAGCTGACCTAACATTGCACCTTAGTTGCATACAGATGAAATTTATTATACATTGCCAGAATGACTTTAAGTGTACAATCCTCTTTTGGGCTTCTGACCACAAAATACAATTATTGGAGACTTCTGCCATTGCAAGTAATCATCATTTAATGACACTACATCCTCTCTGGTGTATAGATATGAACAAAGTGATTTTGGTCATGTTCTTCCCCTGCATCACAAGGACAATTTTAGGTTTGTATTTAAAGACCTCTCTAGCAGTGTTCAAAACTTTTCCTTGATGTGCATTTGTTAGTGAAACTGAGTTTGAAGAAGCTGTATTTGTCCTTCATTGTGCCGTTTCATTACACATGCATCTTTCAAATTAAATTTGTGACAACTCCCTTTTCTCACTCCATTAAAATGCTTTCACTCGGTGTACAATTCAGTGAATCTTCTCTTCAGCAAATCTACTTATCATATACCTAATCTCCTGTGCATCACAGACAGCATTAAAAACATAGCATTTACCAAAACCTCCTGCATCATTACCAGCAGTGCCACACTCCATCCCTTTTTTTCATTTAGAAGTAGCTATGGCAACTGCAATAGTAACTGTTTGCAAATGATTTTTTTTTCACCACAACAGCTCTTGTTTGTGTGTCCCATTACAGGTAGGCTGCTTCAGAGAAACTAAGCAGCACCAACTGTTCTGTCAGTGCCCTGAGCCAGCCCATATCTTCTACCAAGTCATATTTATTGATGTATTTCAGAAAATGTCACATCTGTTTCAAATTTGATGAGCCACGGTGAGCTTGCTGGTTAGATGCTTTTCCCCATCAGTTTGCTTCTATATGGTGTTTCTGTTAATGTTGAGAAACTACAAGTAACTGGGCACTGTTACAACCAGACCAAGATACTCCATAGGCTGCTCCTTTGGCAAATACCTAACATTTTAACCCTCCATCCCCTGTATTAAATCAGTTCACAAATTGAGTAGCACTGAGAATGTTTAGTGCTGTCCTTACCCTGGATTCTACCCATCCATTGTGTTGCTGGATTTTCTGTATTTGATGGGAGTTCAAGTTTGCAGATCAACGTAGTGTGGGAGTACAAAATGTCCATCCCTAGTTTGCACCCCCAAGTATGCATGGTCACCAGACAATTAGTCTGCTTTTATGAAAGCATTGGAATAAGGATGCACATGACTTGAGCATTTCTGTTAAAAGCCATCCCTTAGAACTGTTTTTTTTGGTAAGCAGACTTCACCATGAATAAAATATGTGTCGCTCTGGGCTGCTCGTTACTTATTAGACCTCATAATAAAAAGTAACTAATCAGCATTGGAGGACTCGGAGGCAATGACCCTCTTTCTAACCAGCATCCTTGCCTTCCCTTGAATTAAGATTACCAAATGTTTGACATGCATAGAGGGAAAAGGAGAGTGAGACTTTGTTTGCCAGGTGGGTTTTTCACAGCGGTAATAAAAATGTCATGTAAATCGAACCAAGGCTATTAAAGAGGAATCAAAGTCTTTAAGCCTGCCTGCAGAGTTGTCAGTTGTACCTAATTATCAAAGGAGCCCACAGCAAGTTACAACACGGTCTCCTTGCCATGGCAAAAAGGTATTTTCAGGCATAACTCTTGCTGTCCCAACCACCTACGAGTAACTGCTTTTTCTTCTTCAGGCAACACTGCAGAACAGTTTGCAGGTACCTCATAATGCTCAGCTTGTTAAGCGTGTTTGTCCTTTTTTCTCTCTTCCCCATTTTTAAAGTGGAAGTAGTTTAATTCATTTTTGAGTCATGCAAGGAAGTGAACAGAGACATTTTGAACTGCAGCCTTATTTCTTTCTGCTCATTAACATTCTGCCTTTTCACCAACGCAAATCAACTGATGGGTGTGAAATGCTCAGACAGGGTGAGGATGCTGTGTTGTGTTAGGAGAGGATGCTGATGGAGGGAGGCAGAAAAACCATCGCTGCCTGACTAACGTGCTGGGTACTTTGCAGAAAAGTATGGAAATCGCAGCCCTCTCCTGAAAAGCTTATACCATTATTAAAGCAGACAACTTCTGGGCAGAGAAGGGGAACGTGGTGCAGGAAAGTGAGAGGGAAGATCACTATGCTGCATTGTTAGTTGAACCACTTTTCTTTAGAAAGGTACATACAGATCTGTCCTTTCATCTACAGACTATTGTTAAGGGCTAGAAAGAAGGGACTAGAGTTCGTACCCCTGTTCACAGTCCAGATCTTCAACTATGTAAGGATAACTTTTCTTTTTTGGTAAGTCCCAAGGTGCATGCGGCTTAGTAAAGGTTTGAAATTAGTGGCTTGGTCTTGCAAAGAGACCCAGCAGAAGCTTTTGTGAGGCCTTTACCTGTGTGATCATACAAAGCCTGAAAAGTTTAGGAAAATGTGGTTTCAAGGGAAAGGTATTTTAACTTCAGATTCAATTTGGTGCATAAGTGCATTGGAAAAATGTGACAAAATATTTGAAAATCTGAAACTTTGGACATTTTTTAAAGAAAACATTAGGATTCTGAAATGACACTTCTGCTTTTAATTTGTATTTTCTTAACTGAAAAATAATCAGTAGATAAAAATGTTTTGTTTCAGATCAAATAAAATGCTTCAGCTTGAACAAAAAGGAAGCACTGGGTATTATTTTTACTTCATCCACCTCTTCTTTCTCTCTGCCTCCATCCTATTTGTTGTGAGTTGTCAAGCTCCATTGATTTATCTGTGTATTAAATGGTGTAATTACTTGTACAGTTTGTTCATAAAACCAGAAAAAAGTCAGCTTGTGGGAGCTGGCTTGTGTTGGCAGTGTTGCTGCTGAAGTTTCCCCCAGCTCAGACATGGACAGAGCTTCATTTTCTGGGTGTACAGCAAATACTGTTGCACCTTTACGGTCTTAACTTCTCGACACTGTATTCCTTTTCTTCCCCAGAAATATTGTGCTCAGTGTTCTCTGAACCAGCTAGAAAATGCAAGCAATTAAAGTCTGCGCACTTCTTAAAAAATGTAGGTGACCAACTGTGTGTTTCTGTAGCAATAATGAATTATTAGCTGCCGAACACAGGTTAAAAGGAAGAAAGAAAAAAAAAAGGCAGGAATTAAAAGCTTAACACCACTAAGAGCTTTTTTGCTACCATCATAATGTTTAAGCATCTGTCAGTATTTTCATGTTAGATCCCATTCTTAAGAGTTCTCTTCCTAAAGATTGCAATTAGCATGAAAACAAGTGAAAAAAAATTCTCACTCCAAATGCATGTTCTTTTTTATGAAAGCTCCTTTTTAGCTGATCATATACTATTTAAACTTAGGTTAAGGGTCAATTATTTGCTTTTAAATAGATTCAGAATAATAGTTTATTTTATCTTAATTGTAATCTGTCATAATTTTTTCCTTTATAAAATATGCTGATTATAGTAAACACAACATAATCTGAACATTGACAGATTGGTGTCCTAGATATCTTCTCTGTTAATGATTTTATTCATTCCTTGCATCATGATTTGTAGGCCAAAAATTGTGGAGCATATTGTTTACCAACATGGAAGAATGACTTTCCTGAATTTAAAATATTTCACTGTATATACATATGGAATATTGATAGGTAAATAAGAATTGATGTATCTGACCTCCAATGATTTAGACTGATTTGAGTCTGCAAACAGATCAGGCTCTCCTGGGTCATTCCTTTTCTGGACAGAAATGATAGGAATTCAGTCTCTCTTGCATTATTTTTTGCACTTGGACTCAGGGACGGAATAAAAAGAAATGCAAAAATACACAATAAGTGAGAGTGAATTTGCAAAAAAAGACGCAATCAAAATTTCCAAATGCCACACACGTGCGTGTTCTTAAACCAGTGTTTTTCCACTTGCTTTTTGGGAAGTTACCCAGCCATAGTGAAAGCTGCTGAATTGTTGTGGGTGCTCTAGTATGTCTCCTCACACAAGCCTTTAAAGCTTATGTGCTGTATGAAATCTCACTGTACATATGCAGTTTATAGTAGTCAGGCTTGTATCTTTGATTGTCTAGTGGAATGCCTTCATACCTCACTTGTGATTTGTTTTCAGATTTGTTTCCATATTTGTTATATGAAATTACATACATAATAAAATGTTTGTGCACATTGGAAACACCTAAACAACTTTGGCTTGTAATAGAGAAGTTTGGGGGTGGTTGTTGTTGTTATTGGAAAACATTAAGCTCTCCAGAAGCAGTTTCCATCCAGCGCAGGCAGCGCTCTGCTTCGTTGCCTCCCTTCAGCCTCCTGAGAAAACACTTATTTTCCAGTGAACGTGGATCTTATTTATACCTTTACTTAGTGTTGTACGCTATCTTTTCAGAGAAAAGACTCACTGAAGTGCTCTGTGCAAGGGTGAGTTCACAGGTGCCTGCGAGGGCATGGCACGTTCTATGTTTGCCCTGTACGCATCATGCAGCAGAACACTAATGGGACTGAATGGATCTGGTAGATTTTACTTGATGTTACCTTTCCTTGTTCAAAGAACTGGTAACTTTTTCTTGAGCAACTGATAAGAAGCCTTTTGAGAGAAGAGGGCATTGTATTTTTAGGCTTAATGTCAGCATCAGAAAACACCTGCATGTACTTTGCATCCTTTTTCATGTTCACATTTGAACAATTATTTGAAAAGACTGTACCTCTGGCCTGAAAGTCTACTAGAACTTTCTGTTCCCTTTGTGGGCATTTTGCATGTTTCCTCTGTCCTCCCAAAGGAGCAGAGAGCTCTTGTTCTTGACACTGTTCCCTTTTAAAGTCAGGACCTAGCCCCCAAAATAGAGGAAAATTCAAGAGAATAGCACAGCTCCTTTCATTGGTTATTCAGACTACATTAAAATGTATCACAATACCCAGCCTTTATAATATTGCCTTAGAATTTACTCATTGATGGCTTAGTAGCACATATTTATTTATCTGGAAAGTGAGTATTTATTGCCTCTTTTAAAAGAAACATTGTTTTTATCATTTGATTCTGCTGGAGCTGGGGTATACAAGCCGCTTGGAACCATTGCACCCGTAGACAATCTTCCTGCACTTGATTCAGCTCCTTGCTGTAGACATGGCAAGAAAAAAAAGGCTTTTGGTTGTCAAGAAAGATGCCTCTGTCAGGTCTCTTTCAGGCAACTTGAGTCTCATGCGTCCTTCTCCAGGAGTGGAGGAGACCAGGAGCACTGTGCTGACAAATCATGGTTCTTTTCAGAACCTTCCACTTCTATTAATTCAGTTAAGTGATGACTGTATGTTTTCTTTCAGACTTCTCAGAGAACATCTTGGAGAAAAGGAAGTTGAACTGACATTGATCTTTGATGCTGTAGAGGAGGCAGACCTGGCTAACTATACGTGTCACGTGGAAAACAGAAATGGACGGAAACATGCCAGTGTTCTCCTGCGCAAGAAAGGTAACTCTCTTTATTTCATTACACGTACTCTCGCCTGCCTCAGCAGCAACAGGTCAGCCAGTAGCGAAGGTCTTGCCAGCCTCTCTGATTCAGGCTGGACTCCTGTGTGCCTGCTTGGAGCTGAAATATGGTTTTGTTACAGCTTCTGTTTACCATTTGTGAAAAAAAATAATGAATTGCTCTTTAGTCTCTAGTGAATCAGCCTTGCAGGTGAGGCACTTGCCTGGAATACAGTCACCCATAAAGCATCAGGATAATCAGTAGAAGTATTTTGGTCTAAGCAACCTGTGAATTTGACCCAGAGTTGACTGACTAGGCCAGAGGTAATTGTGTCATGCAGCTAAAATGTGCTTTTCTTAGAACAGGCAGCTCAGCAGTGAGGTCAGATGTTCTCCTATTTCTCCACTTCCTGGCTTTGCTGTTTCAATTGCAAGTTTTAAACGGTTTTGGTTTCTGACTGCATTGGGAATGAAAACATTGCAGTGGGAACTACAAATCAATGGATAATACCTCATCATGGTTGCTTTGCTTGGTACTGCACCTGGAACTGGGAATACCACTACTGACAAGTTATCTGGAGCAGAAAGGAAACCATTTGGGTTTGAGTGTTCCACATTAAAAGATGCCACTATGCTCTGCTGTTTGTAGAAGTTATTATCATAAGGAGTGTAACAATATCTCATTACAATTCTTATGTTGTTTGTTCAGTCACCTTTCCTATTTGTAAGTAGGGTGACATTTAAACTTGATGGTGATCTATCTAAGATATAGTGCATTAGGTAGTACAAAAGCTATAGGTAGGGACTGTTGGGAAAGCAAAGGAAAGTGACACACTTGGGATAAGGGTGTAATGGGAAACCACAGAGACATCAGCACAGGAGACTGAAGATTTATTATATTGTCCAGATCTCTGCCATTATTCTTGGCTGTAAATTAATTTACCAAAAGAGGAGAAGAACTGTTTTCACGAGGCACACCCGTAAGTGCTGTTCCAGCCCTTCACGTGCTTTCAGACTGCTGAAGTGAAGGACACGCTTCTTGGCAGATTGTGCATTGCAGGGTTGGTGTCAATTAAAAAAAACAATGCTCTCCATAGTCACACAGCAAAATTCCCCCAAAGTGTCACCCTTTGGAGAAGGTTTAAATGTACTATTATTACCTGAGGGTGCTGCAGATTGACCTCTGAGCCTAGGTCAGACATCAGTGTGGGACAAATTAATTAAGAGACAGGTGGAGAACAGGAGGGACCAGCTGTGGCCTCTCTAGATTGGGCATCGCAGTTCTGGAAAACATCTGTTGTCACCAGTTCACCTAAAGGAATGCTGGATGCTACATGCTGTTTCATGGCTATGATCTGTATAAAAAGAAAGCTGAGGGAGGGGTGGTATTGGGGCAAAAAAGGGGGAAAGAAACTTTTGGGCCAATGTCCCTTTTTTTGCTATTCTTTTATGTGACCCATGTGTAATATGTATGAATGTATAGCATGCAATCCTGTTAAAGCCATTTGAATCAAGTCCTACTTACAGTTTCCTCTAGACATGAGAGTTCTACGTCCTCTCAGAAAGAAGGGCATAACATAGGTTCTGTTTTATACTAAGTGATAAGAATAAAACACGATAAGGAAGGTGAAAACCACTCTGAGAAGCAAGGGCCCACGGTTGTGATGTGGAACACACACAAATGTATATTCAACATCTAAACTGACAGCATGTCACAACTTTAACAAAGCTGGTCATCTTGATGAAGGATTAGCCTCTTCAGTGCAAAAAGCGTTCTACCTTTCCATGCACTGAACCTAATAAATATACAACTGATAGTAAATATATTTATGTTGACGCTTAAATGTTCAGCTGTGTTGCATATACTAGAATAACAAGCCAGGTTTATTTATAACAAGGAAATGCAGACATTTCAGAGCTCTGCTGAAATTATGAAAGCAGCACTGCTGAATACAGAATTTGGAGGTGGAAAGGATCACTTCTCAGATACTGTTTCATTTCTCTCTGCACTGTGGTTGTAAAAAGCTTATATTCCCCTCAGGCATTCTCAATAGTTGATTTTCAAGCTATTAAAGTGTCATTTAAAATAACCACAGTATTTTACTATGTCCTTTGACTGCCTGTCCCATTGTCCCGTTTGTTATTTGAGTTCTTACAAATACTTGACCAAACTTTTCCTTTCTGCGACTTGATATAATTACTTCTTATCTTAGCTTTCTCTGGCTTGGATTTGATTGTGGTGTTCATGAGGCATGAATCCTTTATGTGACCAGGATCCTTTATGTGTGTCAAAGAAGGGATCAGGGATCCTTGTTGTAATGTGCTGCAGTTTCCAGGTGCTGGTGCACTTGGGAAAGGTGAAGGGGAAGCACAGATCTCTGAACCAGAGAAATCTCCCTTCCTCCAAAGTTTTAACTGTGGAGGGCTACGTTGTCCCTGTTGAACAAGAGATGCTTGTCGCTCAGTTTTGTTTCCAGATTGCCCCAGTGCTGTAGGTTATGTCTGCCCTCTGGTCAAAGGTGGGATTGCAGCACAGCAGGTGCACACAAACTGGCTTAAGTCGTGAGTCCTGCTAAACTAGGGAGGCTTGTATAAACACCAGGAATAAACCCCAAATCCAAGTGATAGCTGTAGTATAAGAGTTTTTAGAGTTAGTGCTTGTTTTGACATGAGGTGGTTATTTTTAAACATGGACTTTGCTTTAAGGAAGAAAAGGGGGCAACTGTTCAAATATTTAAGATAGAGTATGTTGAAATCTTTGACTTTATTAGTGGTACAGTCCTCACAAATGCTGTTGGATAATACAGGAGTGCTATCTGTACAGCACCAGTGTACTATTCTAATAGCCCCAGAGCGTGCATCATCAGGTAGGATTTTTTTTTTTTTCATTTTTTTGGCTGAAAAAGAACCAATTACAGTTTCAAACACCCACAGCTCCCAATGCAATGACAGAATCTGGCTTCCTCCTGAGACCCAAATACCACAGTCTGCTATCACATTCTTCTTTACTGACTTAATTCAAGACCATGTTGTTATTTACTTTCAAGTATTTAAAAAATAAGTTCTGGACAATGCTTAATTTACTTTTCTTGTTTTCTCCATGCTGTCCTAGCACATTTGGTGCTCAAATTACATGGAAACACAATATTCACCCACTTGTTTCTTAGTTGTGGAAATCATTCAGGAGTCCCTTCAAATGAATATGAAAACAGTCCAGTATTTTAGTGATTTAAGTCTACATAATCCAGGACAGATATATTATAGATTATTAATATCTTGTCAGGAACAGAAGAATAAAATCAATATGTGTTTTTAGTGGAAAGAAGCAGTGAGTTTAGATAAAAGTAACTATTATAACTGTATTTACTCACCGTTTATTTCAAGGAGGCTGCCTTTATTCAAGACACATAGGAAACTAATGGGGAGGGGGTGAAGATGATATAGTACTAAATTATGAGGAACCTTCTAAAATATATTTCTGTCTCGCTTATTGCATGTTTGAGACTAATTTTGACGACCATCAACCTCTGTGACACATATTAGCTAAGTACTTCTACATTATTTTACATTGGAAACTAACAGAATATTATTATTTACTATTTTTTAGTCACAAAACCTGGATTCAACTCCTTTCCTAATGTTGGGTGTCTCACCTTCCCTATTGACCTCAGTGAGGACCACTTGAGGAGTCAGGCATTAATCAGAGACTAAGGGCTCAAGTAAGCGAGAAATCTGGACATGGTGTGTTTTTTGTCCTTTACCTCCACCTTGGAATAGAAATAAGGAGCTCAAAAGCCTTGCCTTTCTGCCTCCTTATGTCTGGACTCTAGGAGAGTTTATGGGGCAGTAGGACAAACACAGAACATGCAAAATCAAATAAATTCTGCCTTTTGAGCTGGAGTTTTTGGTTCAGCTTGACACCCTGCCATTCCCCCGGCAAGTGAACACCAGTCTGTGCTGCGGGTGATCAAGGCTCAGCATTTTCTATACTTCAAGCTGGCTGCTTTGCCGTCATTTCATTTTCCAAGGAAAGAAGACTCAGTACAACAAAAAAAAAGTCTTTTCCCCGAAAAACGATTTTACCCAACTGTTCTTGATTCGACCAGATTTATCCCCAGAGCATATGCTACCTTTATCATGTAGTGTAATGAAAGTCCTATGAATTCCCTGTGTTCTCAGAGAGATTAAATAGCAATTATAATAGACCTTTTCCATCTATTCGTCCATGACTTCCTACCAGGCAGACATCAGAGATACTGTAAACTGGGAATAGCTCGACATCTGATGTTAATTGTTGAAATACAAGGCATGGCAAGGCAAGAAAAACCCCCAAAGATGCACAATTAATTTGGTTCTTATCTTGAAAATGACACAAATGACATGCCAGTATTTTTTTCTGACCTAATTTTTAGAACTGCAAAGATCACAAAAACTTTGTCTTGCTTGTATTACACTTGCTACGTCTTCACGTTGTTTTTATCACAGCAGTGCATGTCTTCATAACGTCTTATCTAAACTAACACAGGCTGTTAGAGGTAGCTATTGTCAAATTGACATCTTTTGTCTTTTGTGGCTAAGTAATATGCCAAGTCGTGTTATGAGCAATATTGTGCTCAGAGGACGTTTTAGGCTAAAGAGCAATACTGTTGAAGTTTTACATCAAGTAGAACACTGGACTGGTATTCAAGGTCTTTTATCCCATTCTGGCATTGTTTTGCTGAATAACCTTGAATGTGTTGTTTCACTTTTCTCTGCCTCTGTTTCCCCAGCTGTAAAAGGTGGATAATTGCATTTGGATGAATATGTGAAGTTCGTTGAGGCAGACTGCTTGTGATGTTTCCTAACAAAAGCATCCCAGTAGGAAATTTTAACTAGCACTAGTTCTCATTAAAGTATAATGAGTAGTAAACAAACATGTGAGAAATCTGTTGGTAGCTGTCACAACTCAAACAAAGTGGCTCGTAGCAGCCTGATGTGTGCTCCTGGCTTCTCACTTATCTTGAGCATTCTGGATGCTCAGTTCACTCTCCAGTGATTCAGCTGAAGTCCTGGCTTGGCAGGTGACATCAGCTCATCCACCAGCTTCACAAGCATGAAACCAAATTTTAATGTTATTTGGGGGACTAGAGCCTCCCAAGTGGGGTACAATAGGTCAGTATATCTATTCCCACATGCTGCATACAGCATTTGATGCACTCTGCCAGTACAGAAGTTTTAAACTCATTAAAGGTCAGTTAATACTCCATGTAAAATCATTGCACAATTGTAGAAGAATTACGATTATAGCCTCAAAAGTGTTCTGGGTGGCAATTTCAGATGGACAGTAGATGGAGTAAATGGGTAAAGTTAAGCAATAGGTAATGAACAAAAATAGGTAATAGATAACTAACAAAAAATAGGTAACTAACAATAGGTAACGAGCAAAAAATCAGGCATTCTTAATTGGAAGCCGCACAATTTTATCCAAAATTGTGCAGTGCATTAGAGCAAATAAAGTTCAGAAAGATCATAACCTTTTTGACTTTTCTTGCTAATTTTAGATTTGATCTACAAAATAGAACTTGCCGGAGGACTGGGAGCCATCCTTCTTCTGCTTATTTTGCTCGTGACCATCTATAAGTGCTACAACATAGAGTTAATGCTATTCTACAGGCAGAACTTTGGAGGAGACGAAGCAGCTGATGGTAAGCGGTTGCTCATGAAACTCAATATATGCAGTGGAAATATTTCAGAGACCAAAAGTAATGAAACTTCTAGATTGAAATGAATCCCAAAAAATACCTGCTGCCAATTTAAGTTCAAACTACTGAGCAGCCAGCAGTGTAAAGCCCTAAGACTTTCTTCCAAAGCCCCCTGAAATCGATGAGTCTTTTCACTGAAATGTCTCCAGGCCATGCCATAAGCAAATGGGAGTCAGAAATATTGTTCATGAGTCTGTTATAGAGGTCTGAATGTCACTGGTGAACTGATTCCTCAGGAGAACTCTTCATGTTCATGTGTCCCAGTGCCACACATGCCCAGGATTGCTTCTCCTGAGATCCTTACTGTATGTCGGCAGCCCTTTCGCCAGGTATTTCCCAGTGTTCTTCTCCCCCTTCCCTCTCACTAGCATATATATTCTCTTTGATGGCTAAGAGCCAAATGTGTATTTTAAAATTGAAGCTTTTATTCTCCTTAATTTAGACCATTCTTCCTCCTATGAAGCTGGAGTAAGCCCTGGTAAACTAAATCCAAGTGCTTTAAATCTTATTATCATATTCTTAATAGTTCCATTGTAGCAGAATTAATATGTTATCAATATGCATATAACTGGTATCTGCTAAAGATCTGAAGTACTGTCTTCAAATACAGGTACTTTTCATAACCCACTGCAACACTCTGAGTCATGTATGCGTCTGGAATAGTGTAACTGGAAACAATAATGTATTTGTGAAAAGAGCAGGGAACACGTTTCCCCTATTGTGTTGCTTTCTGCAGTTAGCGTTACTGTTATCAAAACAATAAATGTTTCTGTTTAACTCTGGGGACATATAGTGTGAAAATGTTTTGCTACAATGAAATCCATAGGAGTTTTGAAGAATGGCTGAAATTATGTCCAGGGGATTTTACAGAATGTGGAATGATAAATAGCAGGAATAGAAGTCAGGAAACTACCTCTTTCTTGATCTTCATGTGCGAGTAGGAAAACCTAAACCTTTTTTCATACTATACAATACTGCACAATATTTATACTGATACCTAGGAGAAAGTGAAGGGTGAAATTATGTGGTTTTGGAAGTAATTTGCCTCTAACACCTTGAGATTATACCACACATAACATCCCTGGTTCACACCAACAAAAAATGACCCGAGGAGGCAATTTCCTCCAGATTACTTTGATTCATTTATCTCATGTTTTCAGTGTGAAGCCGCTGCATTTTTATTATGTAACTTCTGGTTATTTAGAGGAAGCCCCAGGAGTACATAGGGGATTGTGTGCGTATGTTAATTCTGGAAGCAACTTTTTATTTTTCCAGTGTGTGATTTTTAGAACTATTGCAGCTTTGTGTCTCATTCTGATCCTGCAGAATGAAAAATGGAGGCAGAATGTTACTGAAGTCAAAGCATATAGGAGGATGTTTTTATCTACTGATATAGGCTATAGGGGGAACATACAGATTGTCATGAGCAGTCAGCTGTATAGATGCAATTGCAGGGTCATTTTCCATTTATACATGTATCTCTTTAAAATAGGAGATTTGGCACTCAACAGATTTGCTTTATTCCTATTTCTAAAAATATCCTATGTAAGCAGTGTTGGATGCATTCACTTCCTGTGCTGTGCAGAGCATTGTTTTTAGAGAAAATGATACTGAGGACTAAGGGAAGCCATTTAGAAAGTGGCTCCAAACAAAGCAAGCAGTGGGCAAGCATGGACAAGTCCTTCTGCTCCATCCTCCTTGCAAGGAGGGAGTCAAGACAGTAGGGATGTGATACAAGCATATGGACTCACGGGAACCTGATGTCTTGCTTCCTTGTATTGTGTCTGGAGGTGGCTGGAGGGGGTGGCTGTTGTAGCCACGTACCCGGAAGGGACAGGAGTCAGGGACACCCTCCCTGTCTGCCCCTGTGCCAGCACACGGCTCTCACGCTGCTTTGTAACCAGGCACGGCAGCGCTCTGGGGTTTGCTCCGCTGCCTTTGCAGAGCTCTCAGATGTTTGCAGGGATGTTTGCCTCCCGCATCACTTGGTGGCTGGCTTCTCTTAAAAGGTTTTGGCAGGCTTCATTATGGACAGGGTGGTGGGTTTTGGACAGGCCTCCAGAGCTGGCTGGCCTTTTTTTCTTTGCTGTTCGTTCTTCTGTCATCTTTCCATCAGTAACTACTATTTTTTTTTATGTTGTTGATTTCAGAGAAATATCAGCAAGCTAGGTGGACATCCTCCCATACAGCTATGGTGTTACTCAGCAAATTGCCTTTTACAGGCATAATTATTCACATGCTTTGTCTGTAGCTCTGACCCTCATGGGTCTGGCTTTGTGTCAAGAATTTTAAGAAAATAACCGTCATTTCAAGGTCATGAAGGAATGTATTGTATTATGATTAGCTATGGTTTCTTTTTATTGAATATATTGATGGTTTTTAACTGCTTTAATTATCTTTCATGTGCACTATTCTTTACAGATAATTGGCACTCAGCAATCCTGCATTCATGCAGTTTTGTCCTCACAACATTAAGTATTTGATTTTTCATTTTCTGTAAATAATGGCAGCTGTGCTCTTCCCTGGTGACCGAGCTGCTGAAGGTTGACTTTTTCAATGTACCATTCTCCATTACTGCAGAGGAATAGCAAAGAGAAATTTCACTAAGCAGTCTGATCCCAGCATGGATCCCGAGCTCAATAGTGGTGCCACTTCTGCCCCTGGCACAGCCTCCAGCTTTTAGCTCCACGTTTCAGACACAGAGAGCTGGAGCCGAGCCCCAGTGCTGTGCAGGAGGAGGAGGAGAAGGAGGTTTGTTACCCTTTCTAGCCAAAACACTGGGTTGCAGCCCCCCTGTCCTCATGTGCCATGTCCCCTCTGTCACTCACTGCCTGCCTCCGCCCTTTCACCAGGCTTCGCCTCCACCCCAACCTGCAGGCGCAATGGAGGGGCAACGTCTCCCCTGCACCCCGTTTGCTCTTGGAGTTTCATGCTATGAGCCTCAAGTATTTAAAATGTCCTGGATCAAGTGACCTCTAAAATTATGATATTGGTTTAAAAAACTACAAGACCTTCTAAACAAAAAAACCAAAACAAATGCTTCAAACTGTTTGCATTTGTCATTGTTTTCTGCATAATCGCTGTTCATTTGAGTTAAGTGATGTATTTTCTCACAATTACCTGTGCAAGGAAGTTTTCATTGCTCAAAACTTCCCAAACTTTCCAGGCTCAGAAACGTTTCCAATCTCAAAACTTTCACATAATCACAGCACTCTTGAGGCACAGGAGTTGAAAGAAAGATTTCCATTAGCAATATGTAAAGGATTAAAATGGAAAAGTTTCAGCTTCAGTTTTTGTATCGATATTTTGCCCACAGTCTTTTCAGATGTGAAATGGGTGCACTGGCAACATGAAGCAGAGTTAGTAACTAGCTCAACATGCAGAAGAAAACTGAAAGGATATCCTTTGTCTGGTCTGAAAAATTTCTCTATGGAAACCAGATTATATGTTCCTGTGAAAAGTCCCGACTTTGTTGGGAAATGCTTGATTGTTTCAAGGAATAATAGAATTTCCTCATACTTTCCTATATTCTTTATAGTACCCTTGGAAACAGCAGGCTGAACATGCCTTTGTTTTCTTACAGACAACAAGGAATATGATGCTTATCTTTCATACACCAAAGTGGATCCTGATGCATTAGATTGTGAAAATAATGAAGAGGAGCAGTTTGCACTTGAAATTCTGCCGGATGTTCTAGAAAAGCACTACGGATATAAGCTTTTCATTCCGGATAGGGACCTGATCCCTAGTGGAAGTAAGTATTTCTGACCGATCAATTTTAGTTCTCTCTGATGTGTCTTAGAGTCCTGGACTGTGCAATAAATACTAGATATGGGAAACCTCTCCTTGTGAAGTGATTGTGAGGACTGGGGCAGATTCCTCAGTGCTATGAATTTGACCTCTCGGTTACAGCTCATTCCTGCACTACTGAAATCCGAGGGAACTTCCATTGATTTCAGTGGAGGCAGGAGCTGGACCTGCCCTCAGGAAAGGCTGCAGTGCTGCAAGGAATACTGTAGTCCAAAATCTCTACATTAGACACGGACAGCTAGGCAGGAAATTGTAGTCTCTGTTTTACAATCATTGAAAATGGGATTACTGTTTTTTCCAGTAATTATTTGCTTGTCTACTGCAGCTTCACAGGTAAAAGTCTTATTTCCCATTGTCTTTCAGTTTTGTTTGGCTGGTTGGTTTTGTTTGTTTGTTTGTTTTTCCTGATTTTGAAATCTCATAGCTACAGTAGTTTCCCAGTTAATGGTACAGGTGCAATTTTCTCATCAGAGTTTTGACCAAGTGTTGCATTTCTAAGCAGTGTTGGTACTGGGTAAGTAACTCTGACTCTTCAGAGGACTATGTACAGCCCAGTGTTCTGATGCTGTTTTCCATGCTGATGGTGAAATACAGCTGTCCATTTCCAATCAGTTTTGATGCCATGTCTGAAGATTCAGCAGCATTTTGCACATCTGTATCAACTGTTGATGCCTTCCTAGCTGTAGATGTGTACTCTTCTTACAGAGTAATTCTTGGACAAGTCAAAAAAGACCATGAGTCATATGCATCGTGTTGATGAATTTCGAATGTGCAGTGTGTTTGCTTTAATATCACATTTATTTGAAATGCTGCCCTTGTGAGAAATCAGCTCTTTGTAGAAATTCTGTCTGCAGATCGCTTCCTTGGAAAATATTAGAAAAGAACACAGACTTATCTCTGCGTATGATGCTGTATAGGAAATACAAACAACACAAAGCAGTGGTTGTGCTGGAGCAGATGTCCCCAGACATGAAACAGCTAGAACATGGCTGCGTTAGCAACCTGCCTGCCAAAAGACTTGGAACTGCTGCTTTGCTGCTGCCCAACATCAGTGGCTGCCCCAGAAGCTGGAGCCTCCTTCTGCTCTGACATTCGAGGGAGCTGGAAACAGAGCTCAGAGTCCTGTTCCATTGGGGAGGAGGAGTCAGAGCCTCGTCAGACATCACGCAGAGTCCTGTGCAGGGATGTGAACTTCCCATGTGCATTTGCAGCTCCTGGGTTAGAGCTGCTTCCCCTATTCCTTTTGCCTGGCCCCTGCAAAGGTGTGAGTTTTACTCCCTTAGTGACATATTACAGAAAGGGGAATCAGCTTGTAGACTTTTATTTCTGACAACACAAGCGATACTGAATTTTTAGATACTATTAAGATAAAACACATCCTTCTTTTGTGTCAAAAATGGCAGGAATGTTGTAAATATTTGTTTCATATCCAACAATATAACAGAGTTATACACAGCAATTATGCAAGTGAATTAGAGTTTAAAGCTAGCCCTTCAGTGATAACTATACTGAAGCACAGATTAATCTGAAATGAGATTCTTCTTTCCAAGTGCTGTACCAGCCAGCATGGTATTTTATTTTTGTCTATTTTTGTCAGGCAGACACTCAGCAAATACTTCTCATCACTTTGGGTATTCATTAAACCTCTCCTGAAAATGTAGTGTACCTGAAAATGTCAGTTCTCATTTATGAACATTCACAAATGTAATACTTCTTTTTTCCTCTCACACTCACTTCTTCAGTATTATGAAAGGGCCTGATTCAAACACATGGAGCTTCAAGAACGCTTGATCAGACAAAATGACAATGCAGAATAAAATGTGGAACTGAAATGAGTGTGATTTCCACGGGTTAGCTTCGACAAAGATATGGGGGAAGGCACTTTATTTTTGGGGAGCAAAAGGGGGGAGTGGGAGAGGTGATGGGGAAGGGCTCCTGTATTTGTAAGCTTTCCGTGCACACTGGAGAAGGGGAACGTGTCTGTGTTCTGCCTGGTGCTCTTACAAGGACTTGCAATGCTTGGTGAGGAGAGCAAACAGTCCCGTGTGGTATGGACCTGCTAGAAACTCCAGAGGTAACATAACATTTTAGAGTCATTGTCTCAAAAAGTGGCATATATGACAAAGTAAAATGGCGGTTTGGTCACAGTTATCCCTTTTTTAAAAATGTTTTTTAGGAAATGTCTCTTTTCACATGTACTGCATTTCTTTGCCTTTCGGTTTAAATGACTTTTGGTGTAACGTAATGTTTCCCACTCTCCATTCTGCTGTGTTTCCTTCTATACCTCGTGTACTTAGATGTGTGTCATTCCACTAGTACAACAAATGTGTGTTTTGTGAGGCTGGTTGTTTCATATAATCGCTGCAATGTTAAGGTGCCACCACAGGAGGGTGTGCATTATTGCGCTTGGTTCCTGGCATGAAGCACCATGTACAGCTGCTACTTGGGTTTGAGAGCAAGCAAAAAATAGATTTGTTAAATAGTATTTCATTAACTTTCTTGCACACTTCTCTGAAGAAACTAAAAAGCTGATTTCAGAAAAATTCAGGGACACATTTGATTATGTTTTTGTCTAGCTGTTTCATCTCTGACCTCTGGGGAAATGCTATGATAGGCTCGGCGTGTCCCTGTGCAGCTGAGGGAAAGATGACAGCCAGATGTGCCTTAGCTGGGGCTGCACACCCAGCAGCAAGCTGCGTATCTGAGCTCTGCATTTTGGCTCCGTGCTGAGGACCCTCTGCTGCAGGGATGCCCATGGAGTGACTCTTGCTATTGCTGGGAGCACAGAGGTGATGGCTGTGGGGACTGACCGTGTTCACCATTCACCGTTGAGAAGCAGATCCCCGGCATCCAGAGTCCAGGCCATATGGGGCTGAATCATGTTTTGCAGTAGGTGTTGGTTTCTGCACCCTGCCAGGATACAAATGTTATGTATCCCAGTGGAGTGTTTTGTCCTCATGGGAGAATCACCACGAAGGACGCCAGGGGCCTCAGTGGTGCCCACCACAAGGTGGCCAGCAAGGACCTTTGTGGTGACTCTTGGAGCTGCCTGAGAGCAGCACAGCTGGACCTGCTCCCCGAACTGGTGAGGTAGGAACAGAGTTCAAGCAGCCACTGCTTCTCTGCTTGCATGAGCCCCCGTATCCATGCAGGCTGGGAGATGAGAGGGGCAGCGTGGCAGGGAGACATGAAATGCTTTGTGAGCAGCAAGACCAAATTTGTCACCTGGGATTGGAGTTGCATGTTGTAGGAAGCATTATAGCAGCTATTCTTTCTCCAAGAATATCCTTGGTCTTAACAGAGAGTGAGTGTTCTTCAGCCTGCCAGAGCTGACAGCACGTGCAGCTTTCTGCCTAGGTAACCAAGGCATAATTGAACATGTCAGCTTGTATAAAGAGACTGTGATCCCTAGGATACAGGTGCAGTTGTTACTTAGCTCTTACTGTTTTTTCCACCCTATTAGTTTTCAGGGCTTTTTTAGCAAACCCTCTCCCTTTCCCACAGCAAGCAGACTCTCAAGCTCTGTGAGCTTTTAAATTCAGTGTTAGGAGACCAGAGGAGACTGAATGCTTGTGGGGAGGGAAACAGGGATAATTATGTTTTTACCTGCGCCATTTTTTGTCTTGCTAAGTATGGTGTGTATACAGAGAGAAAAAGCTGTTTGCACTTGACTTCTAAATTTGGGGCTACGTTAGAGAAAGATACTTTTCTCACATGGTTTCTGCAAATTATCCTAAACCCTGAAAGTGAAGCGGTCAAAATTGTCAAGTTGGATTTTTAGTACCAGCAATGCAAACCTATTAGAGCACCATCTAGTTGCTCTCTAAGCATATGTCCATTTGATCTTGACAGGATTGAAACACCACCACCAATTCACTCTAGCTCAGCCCAGGACATAGAGATTAGGTACTGAAAAGAACTACAGTGATGGAATAAAAATATTTGGTTTTACTTAAAAAATGAGAGATTGTCAGCACAACAGGAAAGCACCTAAAGCATGTGATAAAAAGCACCCAACAGCTCAATATTGCAGTTCTGGCACTTTGTAGTTTGTCTGCCTATCTGTGTGATTTTTTGCCTGATGAATTCCAGCTTCTTGGGTTCCTGGATGAAGAAAACCTGTATGAACTGTGTGCCTGGGGTTCCCAAAAAGCCTTAATACAGTAGGGGACAGCATTTATGTGGAGTGGGAATAGAGTACCCAGCTCCACAAACTCCTTTTGGAAGTCCCTGGTTGTCTACTCCGTATTAATCCTATACTTAATGCCAAGCATGGGCAGGAGTAGCAGGGATGCACAGAAATGACAGTTGGAAATGGGAGAAATAAAACAAAAAAGGCTGGCTACCCGCTAATGGTCCTCTGACGGCCACCAAGATGTTCAGGAATCACATAATACAAGAGAAGAGCCCCGAAGAACTGTGTTTCTTGAAGAAAAGGCCAACAAAGACAAAGCCAAGGAGGAATCTTATTGTTGTCTTTCCAGTGGAAAGCACAAATGTGGAGGCAGACTCTTCTCAAAGGTGCACAGTTGTTGAATAAGAGGCCACAGGTATGAGTTGCAACACTGAAAATTCTATTTAAACATTTGGAAAATTTTCCTCACCGTGGGGATGGTCAGACACCGGAAAAGAACCCAGAGACACTGAGAAGAAACCTCCAACCCTGGAGGTCTTCAAACCTGTGCTGGAAAAGGCCCTGAGCAATCTTAGCTGGTTCTGCTTTGGGCAGAGTGTTGACCTGCAGACCACCAGAACCCCTTCTAACCCATATGAGTTTATGAATCTTTGATTCTAAATATGCAGAATTTTGATTCCATCATCTATCATCACAACAGTTTCACTAAAATCACCCACTTCAGTCTGCAAGGAGACATCCCCAGAGCTCCCATCTTTTCCTTCTCCTTAATCCCTCCTTCCTATGCCACGTGAAATACAGAAAGGCTGACAGTGGTTAAGGGAGCGGTATGGTGAGAGAGCAGTGTGTCATGCTGATCTGCACTATTTGTTCTTTATGTTGAACACATCAGCTGTCCTGTAGCTTATCCTGGGATTGGGCTCTCTGGGGAGCAGCCATCGCTCTGCTCTGTGTTTCAGCAGTCCCAACTGCATTACTGTTCTGGTCTGAGCTAGCAGAAGGAACAGATATTTAATAAACAGGAAAAACAATACATGCCATAATTTTTGTCATAATAAAGTAATCAGAGGTAGGGTTTGGAAACTATTCAGTTAGGAAACCAAGGCTGAATTATTCTTCCATGAATAACTTTCTCAAGTGATAGTCACATTGCCGAACGCAGAAAGGCTGGTTATTTTCAGAGTGCCAGGAGCCAGCCAGTGTGTGGTCGATGGCAGGTACTCTTTGATTCTTGTGGTCCTGCAGACCATGCTTTCCAAAAATATCCATAGGGCTTTTTATGATTTCTGATGTACTTTCCCTCTCCCTCAACTGCTTCTGCAAATCATCTGAATCTGGTTAGTCAGTCTTTTCTTTGCATAAGCAGCTCTGTGTCCATGGTGTTCATTAATTCCCTCGCTCTTAGTGTGCTTGCATATGAGGTTGTCTGGGTTTCCCTCCAGCCTGTGGTTAGTGTGGCTCGTTCAAGGTTCAGTAGGCAGTTATGCATGATTTAACTGCAAATGGACTTCTCTTCTTCGGCGCTTCTAACTAGAGTTCAGCATCGTTACATGTTGACAGTTTGGTGAGCACATATTTGCTGTCAGGTGATCTGTCTTCGTTACTTAAGGGCAACCATGCAAAAACTATGTTTGTTATGAGTCTAGAAGTTCTTGCTGTCCATGGCTCCTTGGGCATTGCACTGGACATGGTGCGAGTTCCTTACTGATACAGTCACTCACAATTCTAATTTTTTGACCTATGGCAAATGCTAACATTTCAAAAAGAGTTTTGGGAACATACTGCAAAATACTGTTCCAAGGGGAAAAAAGGGTCAAAATTTAAAATGTTCTTTTTCAATAACATCAAGTGGGTCAATTCTAATGCTGACATTTTATTTTTACATTCTAGTTTATGATAAAATACAATCTTTGGGAATTAAAAACTAATAATTCCATACTGATTTTGTCAAGATTATTTTCTTCTTCCCCCACAATGAAGTGTCATTGAAATTGATACCTCCTGCAGTGAAAGTGAATTTTCAGCAAAATGATATTTATATGATGGAACTGTATTTTTCTGGAATCTCACAGCTGATCCTGGTTGGTGACTCCATTCCTGAAATCCCTGCTCAGTGTTTTTTCTTGGAAGTGAAACAGAAACATGTCCTGACAGTTACATCTGAGCTCACTGGAAGGGTGAAAACAGCTCTTTCTCCATCCTACATTGCAATATAGATTGCTTGGATTTAAGACCTCCTAATGGACTGAACACAAGACAGACAACCTGCGTTATTTTGGGCAGTCTCAAACTCTGAAGTGAAAAGAGAGTGGGTGATTTAGCAACTCATGGGCTTATGCAGTCAGTCTGGTACCTCTGGAAAAAATAAAGCTTGAATTTCCACAGACAGGGATCTGTTCCCCATGCATTTCCTCACAGAAATGTGTATGCTGTGCACCTTGGACCTATTGTAGAGTGCACCACATGGAACTACGTGCTCCAGGGAGATTGTCACCTGCCTTTGGTAGTTGTCCCAAGCTGAAGTTATTGGCAGTACTAAGTATTTCTGGACCAGATGGCTGGAAAATGTGTTTGCCTGTTCATTGGGGTTCCAAATTTCCTATAATACAGTACATTTTATCCTCAATGCACCAGCAAAGCCACTCTATGTTGCCCATGTCTGTCAGCGAACCAGCTGCAAACTTGGAACGTGAAGGAGCACCTAGTGATCATTTGTGGAGGTGTCTGTGGAGTCTTCTGTAGAACGAGCTCTAACTTGTTGCAGTATCCAGTAAGTAAGGTGGGAGTGCCAAAGTATGGGGGAGACACAGAGGGGAGAAGTATCCAGCTGTGAAAATGGGGGATTTTTCCTGTCTTCTTCCTACCTCGTTCCTTGTGTAAAGCAAAGTCTGGTGAGTTTTTGATTGAGATGATATAAGGGATTATTGCTGGGTTGTTGCTATTGAAATGACTGCTGCTGGATATTTGAAGAGATGAAAGTGGAGTGATTTTTTGTTTTGTTTTGTTGGTTTTTCTCTTTTAATTGGATGCCTATGGTATACACATGGCTGTGCTTAGCACTGGCCTGGCTGTGTGGCACTGACCAGTATTGTGTCCTGCAGAGAATTATCTTGTACATAGCAGTGTTCTGAGCTGTTTGAAGGAGCGATGAATATCTCAGGAAAGATGCATGATAGTTTGTTGTTTTACTGTATCTTGCAGATTCAACCTCTAATGATGAAGCTTCCCACCTAAATTCTTTCTTTTTGGGAGCAGAAAGAAAGGAAGAAAATGAAGAGTCTGAGCTGTTGATACATTGGGATAATCTCTTTCCATTGTATTGAACATTCCTACCTTTCCTTAAGTTTTGTTTCACCAGTTCTGCTTATCATTTTCTCATTGTTGCTGATTCTCTTCCCTCTTTGCTGCTTCTCCCATGGATTTTCATGTTGAATTTTTTTCATTAATGAGTAACTATTTTACACAGAGCAATGTGGGGGTTTTCCTCATAAAATATTTTAAGAAAAAAAAAAACAAAAACAAACCTGTAAATGCTGCATGATTTAAGAGTCATAAAACATTAACAAAAAGCCAGGATTGTTGCATAGACATTTGTAATATATGTGTATGTCTTAAATTTTTGTGTGTCTGTGGGATGTTTGCAATTGCCTCTTTTTTCCATTTGTGAAAGAAATTCTTCTTGCTGCTAAGTGGTGAAATAAAACATTGGTAAAGGCAGATCCAATGCTAACTATGCCTTCAGTCTCATGAAAATAAGCTATTTTAGAATGTTCCTGTTGGCCTATTTTGTAGCTATTTACTTACTGGAAGTGGTGTGAATAAGCATGCTGTGGTATGGTGCCTGGGACTATAACAATGAGTCTTGCAGTAACAGATGTTGATTAATGCTGTTATTTGTAATCGTCGTTCCTGCTGGAGGGCAGTGTGTGTAAGAGAGGCCCTGCCCTGTGCTGAGTAAAGATCTGTTCTGTGCAGCTCTTGTGTCCAAGTCTTCATTTATAACACATGCTTCTCCTCTGTTGTCAGGTGGCACATTCTGAGTAGCATGGTCAAGAGGTTCATGTAGTTTTAAACAAAAAGTGTCTTGTATCTTGTCTCTAAGCTCGCAATCGCAATGCTGTGCAACCAATGAACACTTTTCTAACCTTAGTGTGCTTTCTTTTAATGGTTTAATTTTTCTGGTCTTGACCCAAAACCCATTGGAATTTGTTGAGTTCTGTTCATTTGAATGGGTTTTAGATCAGGTCTGTAAGTAGATCTCTTTCCCATCCTGTTCCATGTCAGACCAGGGTAATTGGCTTCTCCTCCTTGCCATCCCTGGGACAAGTGAAACTCAGAGATCCAGGTCCAGAATATTTCATGGTTCAATAAGCTGACATCGTGGACCTAATGATGGGGCTAGCATTTCTGCTTACACTGATCATTTGCAACTACTTGGCATGCATGAATGAAATAATAATACTGTTTTCTTTGTCACTGATGTCTCAACAAATAAACACCTCCAACATGTTTAAATTTTCCATTTGTTCCTATCACTTGTCGATTTCCTTCTAATACCTTGGGGTACATAGAAGCATAGGTTTGTGATATTTGAAAAAAAAAACCAAACATTGGGCCACAAAGAATGTTATTGTCCTTTTGTGGTCAACACCTAAAACAAAAAGAGCCACCATGATGCTTCTATGCAATTGCACAAGTTCTGCATGTGATGAAGGTTGATTTCTTTTTGAGCTCTTGCAAGTTACCGTTCATACACCCTGCAGCACCCTCATGTCCTTGCATCTGAAACACAAGAGCTGCTTCCCAGTGTGTGCTTCCTTCAATGCGATGTTATTCATATCTAGAGTTACTGGTAAACTTTACACAAACATTACATTGATCTTGACCTATATTTTTTCAGGAAGTTAACTGTGTATTTTCAGTCAGTAATGCATCTGCACAGTGAGGATATTATGTAGATGTCATTCTGTTGAGATGAACAGGGAAAACCAGTAAAGTATGGAGGGTGTTATTAGGGAGTTTTATATATGTACTCCATAAATACAAATATGTTGTGATATGCAATCCTATTTTTGTTGGAGTATATTGTGAAATTCTCTTAAATGGTGTGGATCAGTAAGCTGATTGTTATACTTGATTGCAAGCCTGATGTTTTGATACAATAGACTTCTTTATTCTTTACTCTTTCTCTCTTTCTGTAATTTGTAGCCTATATTGAAGATCTCACAAGATGTATTGAACAAAGCAGAAGACTCATTATCGTGTTAACTCCAGACTATGTTCTCAGGAGAGGATGGAGTATTTTTGAGATGGAAAACAGACTCCATAACATGCTAGTCAGTGGAGAAATCAAAGTTATTTTGATTGAGTGTACTGAATTAAAAGGGAAAGTGAATTATCATGAAGTGGAATCTTTAAAGCACACCATCAAACTTCTCTCAGTGGTCAAGTGGAAAGGACCAAAAAGCAGCAAACTGAATTCTAAGTTTTGGAAGCGCCTAGTCTTTGAAATGCCGGGGAAGAAAAAGGAGGTGGTGTCTCGGCATCAGGTCCTGGATTCTGCAGAGCAGGGCCTTTTTGGAGACCTCCAGACTGTACCCTCTCTTGCCGTCACCGGCACTTCTGCCACGTTGGTAGAATCGCGGGCTGATTTAACTGATTACCATCAAGCGGACTCTGTGCAAATGAGGCATTATTGCAGAGGATATGAATATGATGTGTCAGCGGCAACATTGCCAATAGCTTCCATAAGCAACCATCACACATACTGTAACATACCCTTGACACTACTAAATGGACAGCTACCTCTTAACAATACCATGAAGGATCCCCAAGAGCCTCACAGGAACAACCCGTTGCTACCTTTATCAGCAAAGGAGCTTAGCTTCACCAGTGATATTTGGTAGTGAAGATCAGGACATTTTGGGATGCTTCATGACTGCCATGAAGATGCATTTTTAAAGAACTTTGGCCTAACCCCATGGGGTGAGAAAAGATATTCGAAGCAGCAGCACACTTGTTTGCTTTTCTACTTGAACCTTTTGTTTACATTTAGAAATTACTGACAAAGGGGGCATTCTTTTGTAACTTGGTAATGTCCTTCCTGTCTTTTAATGTACAATTTTATTGCTTCTTTAAAAAGGAGGGGGAATAGAAAAAAAACAGATCCCATCATTTTACAGTAGGTTTACAATCTGGGATGGATAAAAGGTCACGGTACATGATCTCCCACATTCATACATATTTAGGTAATAGTATTCAAAATACACAGAAGTTGTTGGGTTTTTGTTATAGACTGCAGTACAGTTTGAAATTCTAATCATGCTACGAAAATGATCATCTCCTGCACAGACCAGGTGAATCCTTCTCAGAAGGAGGGAGGAGGAAACCTCCCTGGTAATGTTGTCTCACAAATACATTTTAGAAGATGACCAGCTGAAACAATGCAGGTGAAGCTTTATCAATAAAGTGCATAGTAACAGTTGCTGCAGAATAAATCACCTGCCCACATCAACATCTCTTCATTTTATTATTGAGGCATGTTGTATTCCTAGTCAATGATTAGCAATGTGGTTTTATTAAACAACTTACTAGAATATCAGAAGATGTTTAGGAGGATTTTAAATAATTTTTCTGTCAATTATAGATTATTTCACTATTTTTTGCAGATTTTTAATGACTTTTTTTAAACAGTTTAAGTATGAATTTATGTCTGTCAGTCAATTCATTACTCTGAAATTTCTTAAAATCTCTTGAGCTCTTTTAAGATTTGTAATAAAGGCAATGTAATTTTACATAGGATTTTTTTTTTTTCCAAAATCAGTAGTTACAATTTGAAATCAACCTTTTTTGTGAGAACATCAGCAATAGAAAATAATGACTAGAGCAATATTCAGAGATGAAGCGCTAAATTATTCAGGTTTACTAGTAGTCTAGTGCGGTGATAATCACCTGAGACAGTTTTCTCTCTGTTTATCTACCTATCAGTTTAGGTCCCTTTTAAACATGGCCAAAACAGGAACATTTCTGCTCTGTGCAACTAGTGAAAAGTGATAAGCACCTGGTAAGGTCTTGCATTTCTCACTTATGTGAGTGATCCCATCAGTCAAATAGGATACTGCCATTTATCTTTCATGGAAAGGATTCTTGCTGCTTTTGGACCTACCCATACTCAGCATCAGGCTTCACTACTCAGCGAGTTAAGTTTTCTTTGGACCAGGACGTTTCATGGAGATTTCCACACTCTGTTGATTCAGGGTTGCAGAATCAGACCGTGGAGACAATAGTATTCAAGGAAAAAGCTCTAAATAATGAAGGCAGAAAACAGTTTTGCAATTTTTGGCACAGTTTTAATGAAAACACAGTAGACATGAGAGTTTTGTTTCAGTAAGATCTACTGGAGCAAGTTCCCCAAAATATTTTTATGGCAGGCAAGCTTGCCTGTACTTCAGTATGATTTTAGCGTTGTTCTCTTTGCTTGCATGAATAAAATCTCACACTCTGCACTTGGCTGCCTGCAGATTCATCGGCAAACAAGTTCAGTAAATCCTTGACATTTAGCGGTGGTTCCTAAATTGCACCCTGCGGTCAAATGGAAACAAACACTGACCTAAGACAGAAGTATCCAGAATTGGCCCAAAGGCCATGAGAATGATCTCAAATGTGCAGTAATTCACCGAGGTCGGTATTTTTCCATTGCTTCTTTCCCCTGTTCTGTATTCTGTGCCCTCTTACACCAGTTACTATTGGTAAGATTTTCATTAGGTTCTGAATAATACATATTTCTCTTGTTTTTTTCTAGCATTATTATGCATTCAACACTAACACTGAAAATGGAAATCTAGAAAATATATTAATTTACTACACATTATAGAACTATAACTTGCTCTTTTGTGAAGTTACGTTCCAAACATATGGGTGTTTAATATGCGTATTTTTCTACTGAGAAAGTAATTTTACCTCCATTATAAATATATGTATTTCAACCTCCTCCCAGAAATTTACAGAATTTGCACCGTTTTTTAAGTGTTTACAGACTGTGTTTACACTGGCTATGTTCTTTAATGCAAAGTGTGATTTTTTTAAAAGGGATAAAACTAAAAGAAAACCCTGCATGAAAAGAGCTGCATATGTTTAAATGAAAAGCTGTACTTTTCATCGTTTTCCTTTCCACATTACTTTAAAATCTAGATAATTCACATAGAATGTTCAGTGAGATTTTAAACCTACTGGTTCTGTACTAAGCATGCAAACTCAAAAAAAAAAAAAAAGAAAAAAAAGAAAAAAATGCATATGCAGGTTGATCTGCTTCTTTTATTTACAATGACTAAATATGGGTAGCAAATTCTTTTACCTGATGATAATGTCTCTTAGAGCAGTAGCTATACAAAAGCAAAATGCAGTCATGTTTGCATTGAGGTAACATGAAAAGAACAGTTTTTCTGTCATTTTGCAAAAGCACATTGTGTGTCTGTGTACCGATGTCTTTTAGTTATAGATGACAAATCACAATCTGCTTTAAGATTTTGAAGTGTGTATTGACAATATAGACGTGAATCTGAACCACCTGTACCCCTCTGCTTTCAGTATGGGGATGGGGACCTGAGCTCAGGAGGCCTCTTGTTGGCCCAGTTTCATGTAATACCAGTATGATGTGCTACAGTTGCCATAGGTAGCACTTAAGGGTCTGGAAAAATACTGTCAAACAATGAAATGCGTATGTCAGTGGGACCTGGGTGGCATCAAGACCAGGAGTTTGTCCCACAGTGAAAATCATAGCAACCCTCCAGTGCGGTCCCTGGTGGCAGCAGTGGCAGTTTGGTGGCAAAAATGTTCTAGCTCGTTCACGTGAACTTCATTAGTTGAAACAGAAGGGTGTAAGTGCATTTTGTGTTCCTCTGTCTGAGCAAAGCCGTGTACTTATTGAGCTGGGTTTATCGGGAAGAGGCCAGGGCTCTATCCTGACAGTGCCTGGTGCCGTGTCTCGCTCGTGTGACCAGCAGCCCTGACCCCCCTGGCATGTTGGGCTGTGCCCTCCCCAGCAACAAAGTCACCAGCAGCAAATATCCTCATTGCAGCCACATGTGGCTTCTGATCTGGTGCAGGTTCATTTTAAAGGTGGTTTGTTATAATGTTTGGAAACTGTTTGTGTGCTTACCTTTGTGTGTGATGTCCTTCAGAAGCAGTTATGGCTTGGAGGTTGTATATAAAATGAGCTAGAAATTGGAAGCTTATTCAGCCTCTACAGATTTTATGTTCCTAAAGAAAATTCAGAGACAAAACAGGGTAATTCTAAAGTAAGTAACAAAATAGAATTAATATTGACAGTTCTTGGGGCTGTGTGCTGGACCAGTGCTTTAATTATTAATGTTCCTTTCTCTAGACAGTGGATGAGAAACCTGTGTAAAGATATTGTTGCCTACAGCTCTACTCCAAAACCTATTCAAGCCAACAGAAACATTTCCATCAAATTCAGCAGACTTTGGAGAAGGCCATAAAACCTTAGGTTTGCTGTGTACAGAGAAATAAAAGGGACGAAACTGACAAAAAGAAGTCAAGAGGCTAAGAAGCTTTTGCTTATTTAATCTGCCTAAAATCAAGCTTATTTTTGTCCCTGTTTGGTACAGATATGCTCCAGGACTGTTCAGCCTTGGGAAAGGAATTTTGCTCATTCTTTGTTATAAACAAGATAAGGACTTGGGAATAAATAACAGATACTTTTAGGGAAAAAAACCCACACAATTTTTAAGGGCTTCTGCTCTGCTCTCAGTAGCGCCTTTGATTCAACGGGCTTTCTCTGTTCATCCAAAAGCGTAAGTGCATACTTAAATTCCCCTTAATTCAGTGAGAAATACTTTTACTGAGCAGGGGCCTGGAAGAACCATTCAGCAGCAGAGATCATGGCATTTAGCAGCCTTTAGAATTGCGCCCTTCTGGAGAGCCTCGGAGCAGCTATTCCCATTTCAGTCTCTGAATAAATGTGAGTATTATGGCAGAACAGCTGTCAGGTCTCTCAGTCCTGGTTCCAAGCAAGAACATCTTCAATGCTCGTCAGCCTGGTGGTGACATCTCCCTGGGAAGTCAATGGTAGAGGAGAGAACAATGGCTTTTTTCATCATGTTGGACAACTGGGAGCTTACCCCATGGGCAGCGGCCATGGGACAGCTTGGTTAGAAATACCATCTGCCAGAAACCTCTACCGCCATGCCGCATTTTGTGCATCTTCTCTTGTGCAGCCTTCTTATTTTGTGCCTCCTTTGAGGTTCATGCTGGGTCTCCAAAGTTACCAGGACACTACAAAATAAGTGGAATGTGAAGGAAGGAGAGGAAGAAGAGAGCAGTCAGAGTCCAAGGGTTCCCCAGGCAGAAATACAGATTCAGTTCAGCACAATGACAGCTCTTGCATGAGTGCGTTGTGTATGTCCACTATTCACTGGATGCTGGGCAAAGTTCCCCAGAAAAATATCATTTCTTGTCAGCTCACTTGCTTCAGGACCCTTATCTTGGTAGTTTTAAAAGTAAGTTTCAGTTTCATGTCAGATGGGAAACTTTCTTGCTTTCTTCCACAGGAGAAAACACAAAAAAAGGCAAGCTGCTGCTTTATGTTTTTGGAAATTCCCCACAAAGTAGAAACTCATGCTTTTTGTTGGTCCTGTGCGCTTGAAACTCACATGTAATGCCCTAAGTGTTACCAGGTCACCCCGCTGGGGTGGGTGAGGTGACTGGTTTCTGCAGCGCGGGGGATCCCATCCCTGCAGCGTGCGGCTTCTGGTCTGGCTTCTCAGAAAACCAAACTACTCACTTTTGCCATTGCCCTGTTCTACCATGTGTACATTTTCAGTTAAGTGTGGCCCAGCATCAGGAGTAAAGCGGGTACCAAACATTACTGTTGAGGACTGTCCCAACAGCAGTTCTGCAGCTCTTACAACACGTAGTTGCTGGGTGCGGTATCAGTTTGCATCGGTACCGTCCCCGGGGGGGTCAGCCTTGTGGTCTGCTGAGCAGTGCAATAACAGCCAGAGCCTGTCTTTCCAAAGACATGAAGCCACGCAGGAGTCAGATCTTATCAAAAGTCCATAGGAGTTAGTCCTGGTCATCAGTTCTTGTATTACCAGCTTTAGTTAGTCAGGACTGTGAGAACTAATGACTGCTCTGAGCAGCAGGGCTGGAAGAACCGCACCAAGGTGAAGCCAGCAGGCCCTTCGTCACACAGGTCAGGAGGAAAATGAGTACCTGAACATTACAATGATTGTTTAATGTCATCACTATTGGTCTATGTACTTATAAAATCATGAAAAACACGTAAAAGTACCTTCCATGGTCTTGAAAGTATTTACGTTTTTGTAATTTCATAAATAATAGTGATTGAAACAGTTCCATTTTGGCACTGGTTAGCACAGCGAGTGTTAAAAATAAAGGATTTTGGAATACCTTGTTACAGGAGCAAAGTGAAATTTGAAAATGGAAAGTAATGGCATGTCACATTCCTGCAAACACAGATAACAATGTTCTGAAATGTTCTTTGCTTCCCTAAAGAAATGGCATGAAGCATTTGTGATGGTGAAGGAAGGACAGCTTTGCAATACTTAACCTCAAGGAGTCATTTGGTCATTTCAATACCACTGGGGAAATTCAGAGGTTAATAAGGCTGCTCTAAAGAAGTATAAAACAATGTTTGAAAAGAAGGAAAGATAAAGTTACTGAGCTTTGCTAGGATGTTTGTCATTTAAATATAAAACAGTAACACTGCCAATAGAAGCAGAACATGACCTGTCAGCATTTTCTCTTCATTGCAATATCATTGTACAGCTACAGACCAAGCAGCAAGCGAATAAATAATAAATAAACAAAAATACAGTCTGTCAAGCTGAGCCAGGTTCTCACGGTAGGTATTCTATAAACAGCTCCTCTAATTCATTTTGATAGAGAGTAATTGGCTTTACAACATTTTAAGAGCTTTCTTCAGGACAAACACAAAACAACGTATTTTATACTAGATGAGTTTTACAGTTTAAGCCTGTAAATTCCTTTGTGCACAGCATTGGGTGGTAAGTGTTCTCCTGGCTGCAAGTTTTCACTGTGGACGTGCAAAGTGGTTTGCTGGAGTGAGAGCACCGACAGCTCCTGCTGAACCGCTCACATTGAGCAGAGCAACGTTTGAGTGCGGGTGGTACAGACCCTGCCCACATGGGACAGGGTGGGCTCGCGTATTTGACTGGGCAGTGCCAAGAGAATGTAGCACCCATTCAAACTGTGCTCACACTGTATAGAGGGATTTGCAAAGTCTCCAGTGCCCTCTTTTAACGGAGAATTGTAGGCAAGCTGAGGTAGAAATTGAAATTCTCAAAGGTAGAATTGTGCTCCTCATTTCTTTCTAAATCCAAATTATTTGGGATTCAGGGCATGCCCTGGGATTTATGATGTGAAGGGGAGAATTAGTGATTCTCATTCAGAGAGCACAAGGGGCTTTGCTTTTACTACCAAGACACATTTGCATGAGAAATCCAGACCCTGATGTGGCTTAGATTTAACGTAAATGAGTCTCTCATGAGGTGAGTCAAGAAGAGAAGGTCTATTGAGATATGAAGAAGCTTTTGAAGTGCGATATATTCTAATCAGTGTGTGTATGTGGCTTAAAGGTAACTTCTGACAGCACCTACAAGGGAGCATTTAATACTAGTCCCCAAATAAGAGAGTCCATATTCTGTGTAGACTGTGCACAGAAAATTAACATCTATCCCACAAATTATAACAACCTTTAAAACACTTAACAGATCTTTGATTCAAGGATAGCAAAGGCTTTATGATCATGAAACAATCTAACACCTAACTCTGCTGGGGAAATGTTTTCCTCTTCCCTTTAGCAAATGAAAAATAGGGTTAGGATCCATTTTGCCCAAGATCCTGCCAAAACCCAGAGGCAGAGCTGGGGCCGTGCCCACTGCCTCCCAGTCTGGAGCTCTGCCCAGTAGATAATACTCCCTGGACCAGCCTGACAACTTCCCAGCAGATTGCCTCGGCCTGGCTCTGTGGCTGCATCATCTCTTGACCGACAGAAAAACGTCTTTCCAGTCTGTATGAACAACCTCTGAATGTTCCCGAAGTGGGTTGCACTGTGGCTGTTTTTGGAGGAGAGCACAAGAGAGCTCACCCAGAGGGAATCGTGATGCTGCCCTGCAGGATCATCAGCTCTCTGCAGAGAGGGGAACAAACAGAAGCTCCTCATCAGCAGTGAAGTGACTTTGGAAGGATGCCGACTGACAAGATGAGATGACAGCAAATCTCTGTTCTTTAGCAAATTATTGGTGAAGGGAGACAGCAGAGGAAAAAAACTGGACTGACAGATCATTTGTACCTAACAACCAGCCTGAACCCAGATCAGAGCTTTGGCTCTTATACTGCCAGACTCAGGGAAAATCTGAACAAAGTTCAAACTTCGTTGCTAACACCCATCAACATAATGAACAGAGTAAGCATCTGTGATACAACAGTGCCAGTCTGCGAGGAAGGCTTCAATGCGGGGCCAGAAGTTTTCAGTTACCCTTCTGAATAATTTCTCCTTGCAAAATGCCTAGACCAAGGCAGGTACATGTATATCTTAGTGCACAGACAATTTAAAGCAGCCCCCTCATTGTGGAACAGAGGAGAGGAGCCTCAGACAGCAAAATGAAGGAATACATTAATGAACTTGGCTGACCTGGCTTGTCCTTGGCAGAGTCCCCCAGCTGTGAAATACAAGCTCGAATGCCATGGCAGAGGCGGTCAGGCTGGGTGAGTGTTTCTGAGAGGTGCTATGGAGCTGGGATTGGAGGTAGAGAGGGGCAGGAGCTGTGTGAGGGGCTGGATCCCACCACCGCCTGCCTAGAAGACACCCCATGCCAGCAGCTGTTGGGGATGCGTAGGGCGTGGGCGCTGCTTGGACACAACGGCTTCAGCATCTCATGGTCACTGCAGCCTGCTCCGAGGTCCTTGAGGGGGCTAGCAAAGCTATTTATGGTACCCAGTTCCTGAGCTCCCTGGGCTGCAAAGAGAGGTAAATCCTATCCAAACAGTTCCGCCTCCAAGAAAGAGGCTAATAAGGGAAACAATAATGGTAGTTATTAATTCAGCAAGCTGTTTTAAATCCCTTTCTTAAAACATTAACTGTACCTCATAAACTCAGTATCTGACTTGTCTTTAAGATACTGAAGTCCCTGGAGAGGGTACAGAAGTGGCACTGCCTGCAGCAGGGAGTCGTTCATGCGCCGTGCGAAGCCGGTCGCAGTCATACAGGTGAAGTGGGAGATGAGGCCTCGCAAGGTCTGGTCACCACTTGCAAGGTTTGGCGGCTGCTCTCCATGGGAGGAGAAGAGGAGATGTGTGTGCAGGGCAGCAGTGGAAATCTCCAACACTGCACCGCGAGCAGCAGGACGGAGAGCTGGAGCAGCGCACCCGGGCGGGCAGAGTGCCCCAGTGCCTCGCGGGCAGCTGAGCTTTGCGGCAGCACGTCTGCAGTCAGCAAAACAGAGACAGCCCATGACAAGGGCTTTTCTCACAAAATACAGCAATGTAACCTTTGAGCTGCTAATCATTTTTCCTTTCTGGCAGCCAAACAAATGTTACGAAAGAGTAATTCTCAGCATCCATTGTACCCTGAGGGTTAACAAACATGTGTAAGAGCTCAAGAGAGAGAACTGGCAGCCTCTGCTTCTCCTTTAGCGTGCAGAGAGCTCTACTGAGACTTGAGGGACGATGGGAGTTGTCTTTTTTTCTTTTTTTTTGAGAAATGAGGTCACAGAAATTGTCAGAGGAGCATGTGGAATGATTATAGCAAAAGCACAGAAGCCTGTTAGAGAAACATCCTGATATTAGAAGCCTGATTCTAGTTATTTTACAGTAAGACTGTAAAGCACAAACTCTCCCCAAGAGCTAGGAGACAGTGCAGTGGTTTGTGCAGGGTGGTGACAGAAGTTAAGGCGGCAGCAGACCAAAGTGGAGAAGTGGAGGAACCAGAGTGTCCATGTGAGGTGGCCAACACCGGTCTCACATGGGACAGGAACAGGGCCAGCAGACTCTGTATGATGCGGAAAGGCAGTGCCCATCACCCTGCCACGGGCCGACTGCCCAGCGCTGCACAGTGTCACTTCTCTGTGACACTAGTTGCTGATCTTGGGATGGTTTCTAGTGGACAGGCGTGGGCCTCTCCTTTGGCAGCCTTTTCCCTTCACTTAGCAAAGAGGCTGATGCTAGAGCGAGCCCAAAGACCAAGTTGTTGTCTCATGTCAGCAGGGCAGGGGTCCGGTATCCAAGGGGTGGCACAGGGATGCCCATATGGGGCCAGTGTCTAGGTTACAAGGGTTCAAGTACTGTCATTTCCTCAGCAGAAGGTGCAAGAGCATTTCAACACGCATGTTCTAAAGTCCTTGCTGTCCCTGAAACCTCACCAAAATTTCCAGTTTCTAATACTTACTGCCACTGAGCCAGCGAACACCACAGGAATAGCACTGGCGGCAAAGCCACGATGTCCGAGTGAGACTAAAGTATCAGAAGGTAACTTAGTCAGGACTGGTTTAACTTGTAGCAAGTTATTAGCATCTTAAATAGTACTTAAAAAATGTGATCTGAAAGCCGTATTTTCAAAGAACAAGCTCAGATAATCGTCAGCCTCAGTGTGTCTGTAGGGCTTTGGATGGCATCACCTGGAATGAACCACCCCAGGCTGACCTCCCTTGCCCCAGCCAGCTCTGCTTTTCCTCAGATTTCCCATGGGGGTATCACTGCTGACCCATCGGCCACCCTACAAAAGACACTACACCATTTTTCTGATGATTTCATGTTTAATTCGTACTCTGCACTGAGCCATATGAGACAATTCCCTGGATGTGGGAAGGGAAAGGCTCCGTATGGGCAGCTTGAAATGTAGCACTGGGGCAGTGAGGCTGACTGCAACATTTAGAAATGACATTTCTTGGTTAATTCAGGAGCTTACCAGGTGACACCAAGAAACCAAGCAAAGGCTGTATTGACACCACAATCTGACCCTGGCCTGCAGCCTGGGCAGTTTTCACATGGAGATAGATTAATTCAGTGTACGTGTGAGTGGTGAGCCACTGATTACAAGCTTTGTTATAATAGAGCAACATTTTATTTAATTTTACTGTCTTTCCTACAGGCTGTGGAGGAAGTGACTAACTCCTGAGCAGGCAGTCAGGGACCTGGTGAGAAACTTCAGGTATGTTCTGGTGCCCTGTCTAGTCAGGGGATATTAGTCAAGCATAAGTCATAGCACTACACCTAAGGACAGACTTGCCCAGGAAAATCACAGACTGCTAATTTGGAGGGAGGACACAGTGGGGATTTTTTACACTAAAATGGTAAAATTAAGGTCTCCAGCTGAGATATCCATTTTGAGAGAGGAATGATAATTTGCCAGAACAGGGGACAGCTGAAATTAATAATGATATTTTGCTGTAATTTGTACTACGCAAAAGCAGAGTCAAATCAGTGTAGTCACTAGGGATCTGTACCTGATCTCTCTGAATGAGAAGTTGTTCCATTAATCTGAGCAGCCTAAAAGGAAGATTGTAATAATGCTGAGCATTTGGCTTACTAGACTAGTTAGTGTAATGTGGCTTGGCAGAATCTGTGATTCCTTCTAACATGGAGGGGAGATACCAGTCATAATTTCAGTTTGCCATCTGAAGTACAAACCCATGCTCCTCCTCCCCAGTTTTACATGAGTAAGACACCAAGAACTGCAACAAATTTTAAGAAGCTCAGACCATGCCCCCCACTCAAACCAACCAAACCCTCCCAGAGTTAGCTGTACTGTAAGAGACCACAAAAGTCACAACGTAAAGTTCACGTTGCCCAGAGGACAGAATTATCCCTGCTGACCCCAACAGCAATCAGATTTCAGTTTGACTAAAATTAATTTGCCTTGCTCCTAGTCTAAGCCTCTGCAAAGGGCCTAAGCACGTCTCCAGTGCAGGGTCATCCTGGGGCTGGCTCCTGGTGAGCCCTCCCGCTGCCTCTGGTTTCCTCTCTGATCCGCTGGGAAGGCAAAAACTGCAGAAAATGCTCTCAAAAGGTTAAAAAGAGAAATGTGATGGAAATGCTGGCCAAGTAAAATCAGCCCTGGAAGCTTTCTAATTCTCAGTTTGAGCTTGGACATGTGGAAAAAACAATAGTCATGAAAGGACTTGAAGACATTCCCAATCTAGATGAAGAATAAATGAGATAAAGGGGCACAGCAAAGAGGAAAAAAAATACAGATGAATTCTGATTATCCTCCCATCAGTTGTAACATGGAAACTAGGGCAGGATATCAGGCCATTTAATTCCAGCAAAAGTGGAGGTGGCCACAAAGGGGATTAAATATGACTGGAAAAGCAGCTAGTATTGGTATGGGACAATCATCAAAATGAGCCAAAAAAAAGAAAGTGAATGAGGATACGCAACACCGATCTTTGCTACATTGTTCACAGATATGGCAAGGGAAAACACAAACCCATACACCCACATGAAAGTAAAGCAAATTGTTATCTGGCTGAGCAGGAAGACATGTCTGCACAAGAAAGAAAACAACTGATGTCTGTGGGGTAACCTAAGTCCAGGAAAAAGAACAAAAGGGTTCAAATGTTGTAGACTTAAACGGAAAGGTCTTCTGGTTTTGTTTTGTGGGGTTTTGTTGTTGTTACTGATTGGTTATTAGCATAAAACTGGAAAAAACTGGAAGTGCTATTGCTGCATCAAAGCAAGAGGTGGTATAAAGCATGCAGCTCAGAAGGGGGGTGTGAGTACCCACAAAGTGTGCATGTGTATTCACAGTCATCCCAAGGAACATCACTGATTTTAGAGCAGATTAAAGAAGAGCCTGGATGTGCTTTCGGAAGCCTTGTGCATCAGATCCTTGCGCAGAGGTGGATGGATCATGGCTCAGTTTTCCAGCAAGGGGGCAAGATCCTGCTGCTGCTGCTCCTCAAGCTGGAGTTCAGCAATTCCAGGAGCTAGACCCTGTGGTAGAGGAGCAAACAGCTGAACTTCGGAGAAAGAAAAGTCAAGCAACAGCAGAAGGACACACGGTGCAGCTGTTCCAGGGCTTCACAGTTGGGCTAGAGGAAACAGAGCAGACATAGGACCTCCAGTCTCAAAAGCAAACGACCCTGAATGGGCAGCACTGAGAAAATCCTCATCAGCTGTGAAGAAAAATCAGGTGACACTATTTGAGAGAAGCCATGAAAGAGCTTAGCACCCTGCCATGCAGCAACCCCTAAGGGAAGGGGTTACTGGTATCTCTGAGATGTGCAGTGGTCCACAGAATGAGAGGCACAAGGCTCGTGATTGCTTCTGGCAGATCATTGACATGGCTGTGAAACAAGAGACCAAGGGAAGCAGGAATCTCTGGTGGTGGGACTGGAACAAAAGCCTCGATTACGCACTGTTGGGGATGGACACACAAACGGGGTAGAGCACTGCACTTGCTGCTGTGGATGGGAGAGCACCAGTGCTGTGGAGGAGGGTCTTAAAAACGGAGGGGCAATTGCTTCATGTGGGTGCTCCAAAACATGCACGCAATGGGGAGGTTCCTTGTAAGAAAAAGGTGATACCGTATGGTGCAGGGATTAGGTAAAACAGGCCTAAATGGCAATAGATCTCAAATGTCCTTGACTTGAATCGGAGACATGCGGGTGGAACAGGAGCTTGAGAGGTATCCAGCCAAGGCTTCTGGCTTGTCTTCAGGAACTTGCAGGACGGTCTTCCCTGCTTTCACTGCTGGCTGTTGGCTGGGTCCCTGGTGCCCAGTGAGAGCCTTGCGCGCAACCTCACTGACGATGCGCTTGACAGCATCCGACAGAGCTACATTGTCGGCTGTGGGGCTGTGCTGGGCGGGTGCCGGGTTCTCTGCCCCTGGTTCCACCTCTGTGCCTGGGCTGCTGGGGCAGGCAGACCCTTCCTGGGGATGTGCATGGGGGCCCTGGAAGCAGTCTTGGAGCGAGGGGCTGACCCAGATGGTGCGGATGGTGATGTCTTCCAATTGGGACCTCTCTTTGCTTCTCTCGTCTTCCCGTTCTTCCTTGTTCACCAAGGCCACTGTTTTGTCCTCTGGTGCTTGCAAGACAGTCCTCCCTGCTGTCTGCACCAGCTGCGGGCCAAGTCCCTGGCTTCCAGTGACAATATTGCACCTGGCTGTATCCTTCACAGGTGCACATCTGTACTGGCCATGACTCCTGCTCACTGTCCTTGTGGCTGGGTGAGGCTGAGCTGGTGGGACAGGCTGCCGGAGGATGCTGTCTGCCATGCTGACTGCTGTCTCAGCGCCCCTGGCAGCATCTGCAGAAGGTGCTGCTGGCAGAGGAGACAGCCTGCAGCAGGGCCTGGCAGGTGCAAATGTGCACGGAATATTACACGTGCTTATGTGGAAGCACGGGAGGAAAATACACTTGCGATTATGCGAGGATTAATTTTACACCTGCTTATATTGAGCATGGAAAGTTACACGTGCAAATGTGCACGGCAAGTATAGATACACTCGCATTTCTGCGAGGACAAGTTTTACTCACATCCGTGGCGGCAAGGCAGGCAGAGTCCCCATCCCGGGGAGGGGGGCTCTCCACGGCAGCATCTCACTCGTGCTCCAAGAGACCTGCGACAATGGATCGAGTATCGACGGGAGTCCTGTTTTTTATTGGCTGATCAGATCTGACTGTAGGCATTCCAGAAGCTTCTCTGCACCCCCACCCTGGCTGTGGGGTGCCCTGAAGCTTCCAAACATCCCCCACACTGGCCGCAGGCGCCCAGCGGCTCAGTGGCGCCTCGGCACTCCCTTCTCCTAAGAGCCCTGGCCAGGGTGCTCTGGGGCAAAACAAAAGAAGCTGTTAGCCTCAAGTAGCAGAGAGAGAGGGAGATGTGTCTACTCCTTCCATGATGAAGGAGGGAGGGGGAGAGAGGGGGGGTTTGCATCCTGCTGCAATCCACCCTGTGACTACAGGCATTTTCTGACACTTGAGTGGTCCTGCAGTCACCTCTTGCCTCCAAAGTAAAAAGGGGACACTTCTGCTGGCGTGCCTTAATGTCCACTGTGGATCACCATATCTCATGTGTTGACTTACCCCCACAAAACAGTTATTAATAACAATCAACAATAGAATTGAAGTAATTACAACAATAAAAAATTGCCCGAGATAATTATTGAGTCCAAACATCAGTCACAGTTCATTAGTGTTTCCATTCCTGTGACTGCCTTCCTTCTGAATGGCTTGCTGGTGTTAGCTGGATCTTTTTCCATCCCGTCATCTTCCTTTGCCCTGCAAGAAAACACAAAAACAGACCTCGGTCCCTTCGGAACCGGGCTTTCATAGTTAACATGTTAAACTAGCTCAGAAGGTTCTGAGCAGAAAGTATCTCTTGGACCTTGTGTTTTGGGAGCAGGTCTTTATCGAGTTGTTGCGTGTTATTGACGCTTTATCAAAATCATTAATGACCTCCATAATGCCCCATTTAGCTGCAGTGGAGTGCCGGTTAATTTTTGATAGCAAGTAATGTTAACAGCTCCTTTTAGTAAGCAGCAGTGCTGAGGCATATTGCCGGGTCCTAATGGGAGCTGCCTCTGACCCTCAGAGAGCACTGAGCCGGGGCGGGGTTGCTGGCCACAAGCCGCGGCTTTTTTTTCTTCAGTTTGAAAGAGTGGGGGGGCGCTCCCGCCCGCAATGGGGCGGGGGGAGGTGGCCAACCCGGGGAAGGCCGGGCTGCCCCGCCCCACACCACCAGGATTTAGATGCCAGGAACGGGGCGGGGGGCGGGGCTAGCCGGGAGGAGGTGCGCGGACAGGCGCTAGAAGCTTTACGGCGGGAAGTTTGCCTCCGTTTTTTGGGTCACGCCCGTACTGGACATATATTCCTAGCGGCCCTTTCAGGCTGCCCCGTTTCGCGCCGCCAGTCCCGGGGCGGTCGCCGGCACTCGCGAGGTCGGGCTTTGCTATGCCGGACCCTCCGAGTTGCCGGTACGGAGCGGGGAACGTCTGGACACCGCGGCTGGGGACAAGTCGCGGTCTCGACTGCGATGGGCACTCGGGACCGGCCGGTCGGGAGGGGAGCGGCCAGCTATAGCGAACCCACCAAGGCTCCCACGAACCGGCCGCAGCGCCACCATACCGGATCCCTCGGCAGGGGGTGGGGAAGCGTCCGAACTACCACTCAATAATATTCCATCACCCTCGGCACACGGGGCCGCACAAAGCACATAAACGTCTCCAATGAGCGGGCGCACGTCCTCTCTATTTCATGAACACGGTTTTCAGTGTTGAGAAGCGGGGGGGCGGAGGGGCGTTCGCTTAAAAAGCCCACGCGTTTGTTTCGCCGCAAAACTTCCTTTATTTGGAGATCAAGTTTAGGCACACCCCGCACTAACTTTAAGCAAACGGCCATAAGGAAACCCCCGCACACGTGGCGGCAAGGCAGGCGGAGTCTCCATCGCGGGGAGGGGTCTCGGCGGCAGCATCTCACTTGTGCTCCAAGAGACCCGCGAAAATGGGCGGAGTCTCGACGAGAGTCCTGGTTTTTATTGGCTGATCAGATCTGACTGTAGGCATTCCAGAAGCTTCTCTGCACCCCCACACTGGCTGTGGGTGCCCCTGAAGCTTCCAAAAATCCCCCACACTGGCCGTGGGTGTCCAGCGGCTCCCTGGCACCTCGGCACTCCCTTCTCCTAATGGCCCTGGCCAGGGTGCTCTGGGGCCAAACAAAAGAAGCTGTTAGCCTCAAGGAGCAGAGAGGGAGATGTGTCTACTCCTTCCATACTGAAGGAAGGAAGGAAGGAAGGAAGGAAGGAAGGAAGGAAGGAAGGGGAGAGAGGGGGGTTTGCATCCTGCCACAGTGCCTGTGCTGCTGGGGCAGTCAGACCCTTCCTGGGGACGTGCATGGGGGCCCTGGAAGCAGTCCTGCACCGAGAGGCTGACCCAGATGGTACGGATGGTGATGTCTTCCAGTTGGGACCTCTCCTTGCTTCTCTCGTCTTCCCGTTCTTCCTTGTTCACCAAGGCCACTGTTTTGTCCTCTGGCACTTGCAGGACAGTCCTCCCTGCTGTCTCTACCGGCTGCGGGCTAAGTCCCTGGCTTCCAGTGACAATATTGCACCTGGCTGTATCTTTCACAGGTGCATGTCTGTACTGGGCATGACTCCTGCTCGCTGTCCTTGCTGCTGTGGATGGGAGAGCACCAGTGCTGTGGAGGAGGGTCTTAAAAATGGAGGGGCAATAGCCTCGTGTAGGTGCTCAGAAATGCCCCCGCAATGGGGAGGTTCCTTGTGAGACCAAGGTGATGCCGTATGGTGCAGGGATTAGGTCAAAGAGGCCAAATTGGAAATAGATCTCAAGTGTTTAAAGTCCTTGACTTGAATCGGAGACAGGCAAGTGGAACAAGAGCTTGAGAGGGATCCAGCCAGACTGCAGGCTTGCATCAGCACCAGCCTAGGGCTCCCCGCAACCAATGCCGGGACACCCCGAGGGCAGTGATTGCTTGCACCCGTGTTTCTCCTGAGGTGGACCAGGCACAGACAAGCATGGGAGGAAAACTGCAATCTTTATTGGCTGCAGAAAGTGTCCAAGGCTGAGGAGAGCCCAGCAGCACCACGTCCTCAGGGCAGGTGAATGTCGCGGTTGCCGTCCATGCACCCATCTATCACGTGCTGCCCTGAGCCGTTCACTGTGGATGCTGGCAGGCTTAGGACCAGCTGCCATCTCTGGGGACCTGTCTGGCACTGGCAACTGGGCTCTAATCCTCTTGCTCTCCCACAGTGCAGCTACAACAGAAAGCCCTGCACGGAGCCCGAAGCGCCCTCCTGAACAGGGAAGGCTGTTGCTGTTGAGCAGGGGCGTGTGGGAGGCTGCTGACGCCTGTGGGGGCATGAGAGCTGTAGGTGAGTGGCACAGCAGGCGAGTGACAACCCCTACCTGTCCCCGGCACTGAGGGCTTCTCTCAGGGAGGGGTGAACAGACAGTGGCCTCCTGTGCGCGCAGTGCTGCAGGACTGGCCCAGATGCCTCTCACTGGGCCAGCCGGGCCAGCCCGGCCCTCACTGGAATGGTGTTCGACTTGGGGACGTACCTTGGCCATCCTCGGGCACGTCCCTGCAGCTGCAGCAGGGCTGTGTGTCACATCTGTGGTGGGAGGCCACCTGCGTGAAGACAGCGAGAGCACAGGGGATAGAGGGCATGTCAGTGGGATGGCACGGGGACCACCAGGCGTCTCCCTGCCGAACACACCCCAGGCACCCGCGCCGATCTCCAGCGACTTGGGATGACTGGCGCTGGCAACACACAGCCAGCTCACCTGATGCGGAAGGTCCCGAGCCAAGGGAGAAGCCACTGCATGTCCTTTGTCGTCTGCTGCTGGCGCAAGATTGAGTGTGCCAGCGTCTGCCGGAGGCTGTTGAGGCAGTGAAGAAGCCGCATCTTCCTCAGGCGCTACCAGGCTGACCATGGCCCCTTCTCGATAGTCTCCAGACATGGGAGAAACCATGTTTTCCCCTTCATTATGTGCAGCTGGGACAAGAGGGGCTGTGCTGGCCTCTTCCTCAGGCTGCCCAGCCAAGGGAGACTCTGTGGCTTCAAGTCCTGCAGTCGTTGGTGCTGCCGTTTCCACATCCATGCTTTGAGCAAGGTCCCGCTGTTCCGTTGGCTGCTGGACGATTCCTTGGGCCACAGCCCTGCACACGGCCTCATTGACCATGCGCTGGACTGTGTCCCACAGAGCTGTGTTGTTGGCTGTGGGCATGTGCGGGGCAGGAGCCGAGCTCTCTGCCGCTGGTGCCACTTCTGTGCCCATTGTGCTGGGCCAGCGGAGCATCTCCTGGCCACCTTCATTGGCATCCTGGTCGTGCTCCATGACCCAGATGATGTGGATGCTTTCGTTTTCCCCTTGGGAGCACTCTTCCCTGCTCTCATCTTCCCAGATTTCCCTCGTGGCCAAAGCTTCTGGCTCATCTTCAGGAACTTGCAGGACAGCCTTCCCTGCTTTCACTGCTGCGTGTTGGATGGGTCCCCGGCGCTCAGTGAGAACTTTGTGCCCGACCTCACTGACCATTTTCTTGACAACATCTGACATAGCCACATCATTGGCTGTGGGGCTGTGCTGGGCAGGAGCCTGGCTCTTTGCCTCAGGTGCCGCCTCTGTTTTCATCATGCTGGCCAAGGCAGACACCTCCTGGGGACCTGCACGGGCAACCTGGTCGTGCTCCATGACCGAGGGGCTGGCCCAGATGGTGTGGATGCTGTTGATTTCCTGTTGGGAGCACTCTTTGCTCCTCTCATCTTCCCAGATTTCCCTCTTGGCCAAGGCTTCTGGCTTGTCTTCAGGAACTTGCGGGACGATCTTCCCTGCTTTCACTGCTGGCTGTTGGCTGGGTCCCTGGTGCCCAGTGAAAGCCTTGTGTGCAACCTCACTGACGATGCGCTTGACAGCATCCGACAGAGCTACATTGTCAGCTGTGGGGCTGTGCTGGGCAGGAGCCTGGCTCTCTGCCTCTAGTGCTGCCTCTGTGTTCATCGTGCTGGCCAAGGCAGACACCTCCTGGGGATTTGCACGGGCATCCTGGTCGTGCTCGATGACCGAGGGGCTGACCCAGATGGTGTGGATGCTGTCATTTTCCTGTTGGGAGCACTCTTTGCTGCTCTCATCTTCCCAGATTTCCTTCTTGGCCAAGGCTTCTGGCTTGTCTTCAGGAACTTGCAGGATGGTCTTCCCTGCTTTCACTGCTGGCTGTTGGCTGGGTCCCTGGTGCCCAGTGAGAACCTTGTGCACAACCTCACTGACGATGCACTTGACAGCAACCGACAGAGCTACATTGTCGGCTGTGGGGCTGTGCTGGGCGGGTGCCGGGTTCTCTGCCCCTGGTTCCACCTCTGTGCCTGGGCTGCTGGGGCAGTCAGACCCTTCCTGGGGATGTGCATGGGGGCCCTGGAAGCAGTCTTGGAGCGAGGGGCTGACCCAGATGGTGCGGATGGTGATGTCTTCCAATTGGGACCTCTCTTTGCTTCTCTCATCTTCCCGTTCTTCCTTGTTCACCAAGGCCACTGTTTTGTCCTCTGGTGCTTGCAGGACAGTCCTCCCTGCTGTCTGCACCAGCTGCGGGCCAAGTCCCTGGCTTCCAGTGACAATGTCGCACCTGGCTGTATCCTTCACAGGTGCAGAAGGTGCTGCTGGCAGAGGAGACAGCCTGCAGCAGGGCCTGGCAGGTGCCGGTGGCCAAGCTGTGCGTGCGGGTCCGGGTGCCGCTGCGGGCCTGTGGAGAGGCGGCAGGGCTGGCAGATGGGCTGTCTTGTCCCGGGGCACGCTCGTGCAGGGCAGTTCCGCTGGGTTGCAGGGCTCCCTGCTGTGTGCCTGGCCGTCCATCTGCAAGAGACGCCCATGAGGAGAGAGGCCGTGTAAGCGTGGCCCTTGGTCCTGCGCCCCAGCTGGATGAGCAGCTGTGGCCGGGCTCCCCTGCCAGCCCCAGGGCAGCGCTCAGCCCCACAGGCGGCTGCCTCCCTGCTTCCTGAGCCGGCGGGGCAGAGGGCTGGTCCCCCTGTGGCCCATGGCCACTCCTGGGAGCACCCCCACATGCCTGGGCAGTTGGCCGGGCACAGCCCAGGGGCTCAGCGTGTTACAGGGCCGGGCCTGACTGTTCCCTCCTGCACCTCCCACCTGCTCGTCGGCAGCTCCTGGGGTCGGGAAGTTGTTCGGCTCCATGTTCCTCGGGCTCTCTACCTGTGTGTGGTGGCTCCCAGCAGCCTGCGAGCTCTCTGGGCAGGCGAGCGGTGGCAGCCTGACCCCATGACCGGACAAGACCTGGGGCTGGCTGCCCTGCGGCGCTGCCTGGCTCTGGTTGTGGTCAACCTGCAGGCAGGAGGAGGAGGAGGACACATGGGATGCGGGCGGCAGCCTCGGCACAGCAGCCCCCACAGTGCTGGCAGCCCCAGCCCCGGCACCACAGCAGCTGCACGTGGCACCATTCCACCACCGGCCTCTCCCTCCTGCCCCATCCCTCACCTGTGGCCTGTTCACTAAGGGCGGCAGCCTGAAGGGCTTGGATTGGGTGTTTGCCTTCTTGTCCATGGGCATCTTGGGCGTTGTCGGCCGCAGAGCTGCCACAGGCACCCAGGGGAGATGCTGCCTCCTGAGAAGCTGTTGCCTCCTGAGAAGCTGCTCACCTGGGAGTGGGGACCCCAGGGCTCTCACTCCTTAAACACCCCCACGGTCACCGTGGGGACCCCCCTGTCACAATGGCCTCTGGCCATGATGAGTCCTCCACATCACAGAGCCTGGGCAGTCACCATGGAGACACCCACCTCTGGGCCCGGCTGGGCCTGGTATGGGGCAGCCCCTGCTTGAAGGAGCAGGGAGCAGAGAATGGGAAGGCAAGCTGAGGCGTTTTCCTTTGAGTTGCGTCCAGCAAAACCTAAGTTTCAATAAGATGAGAATTAAGTGCTCCTAACAAGAAGCACAACGCTGACCATTCCCAACTTCCATCACCAAAAGCAAAAGGCAGTAGAGTCTGCTCCTTCCAGGCAGCATATACAAAATAAATACGCTTAGAACCACACAAACTCTTCTGTGCAAAACCTGATCATTTTATTGCTATGGAGGAAATTCAGCTTCCCTGGGAGAAGTAGTTTGAATTTTGGTGAATGAGTTATCCGAGGTCTTCTTGGAGGAACATTATGTTTTAATCACATTTTACTACCAAAACCAGCCTTAAAACTTGGTCTAGAAAAGAAGCAAACAGATTGATGTCTCCTGGTGCTCTTCAGTGGGATCAGACCAACTCTGTGGCCACTGCACATCGAGACGCAAAAGCCTTCTGTCACGGAGGCACCCCCAAGATAGTTTTAGGTGGACAACCATGTCCAAACCAAACTTTTATTCTGGTCAAAAAGGTGCAGCAGATTAACCACTCCAGTGGTTAGCACTCCAGTAACGTAAATACAGGTTCCACTATCAGTTGAGGAAATTATTGGGGTGCAGCAAATAATAACAATGGAGATCCACAGTGTGCATACACATGGCTCACCAAAAAAACAATACCAGAGCAGTCCCTGACTCCGGGAAAAATACACCTGCCTTGCCTGAATCTGGCAAGGAATTATTAAAGAAAATACACGTGCTTATATTTAAGCATGGAATAAGCACCCTCCCAAGTGGCGAGGAATTATTAAATACACTTGCTTATCTGGTGAGGAAATCAGGATATCACTCACCCACACATGGAGATGAGGCAAATGGCGTCCCAGTCCCGGGAGGGCTCTCGGCGGCAGCATTTGGCCCGCGCTCCGAGAGGACACGCCAAGCACATGCCTCGACGGGGTCCCGTTTATATACCCGAGTGTAGATCTGACTGTGGGCATTCCAGAAGCTTCTCTGCACCCCCACTCTGGCTGTGGGGTGCCCTGAAGCTTCTCGGCTCCTTGGCGCCTCTGCACCCCGTCCTCCTCTCTCTTAACAACCCTGGCCAATGGGCTCTGGGGTCAAACAAAAGCTGTTACCCCCATTGCAGAAGAGGAAGGGGGAAGGATGTGTTGAGGGAGAGGGGGATGTGCCTACACCTTCCATATCAAAGGAAGGTGGGGGCAGGGGAAAGGGGGAAGAGAGGGGGCTGTGCAACTGCCACACCTTCATGCACAGAACAGCTCCGGAGCACGACTATAGACCTCCTTGATTGCTCCGTTGCATTTTTCAGCCTGTGTTTTGCTATTGCTTTAGCAAGACCTCCTCCCGTTGGCAAATTACTGTTGGCAAACTACTGTCAACAAGGCCAATGGCTTCGTACCCTACCTTAGGAATCAGATCACTCCTAGGAAGGAAGTGTTTTCAGAGAGAGCATGTAAAGCAGATTAAAGAGAAGAACACATTGCTGTACCATCACCTTGAACTGGGCACCTGCTGAATTGAAACTGGAGGGGCTTATAGGAGTCAGCGCAGCTGTGATTTGGGGCCCAGCAAGTACCTTGTGTCAAAAGTGTTCCAAATCATGCTGAGGAAACAGATGCTCCCCACAAAATGAATTGGGTATTTCTGTATGTACACCACCACCCTTTTGGCCACAGCCCCAAGTGACTTGCTGCGGCATGGCCCCGCAGCAGCAGAAAGTGTTGCTGGTCGCTTCAGGAGTGAGGAGCGCAGGTTGGACAGCTGTGGCAAATGACTTGCTTTGTTTCACGTCAATTTCACTCCTTTTGCTTTTCATGAATTGAGATTGTTTCATATGCAGCTGCGTGGGGGATAATCAGCTGTGAAGAAAAATCAGGTGACACTAATTCAGAGAATCTGTGAAAGAGCTCAGCACCCTGCCATGCAGCAACCCCTAAGGGAAGGGGTTATTGACATCTTTGAGGCATGCAGTGGTCCACAGAATGAGAGGCACAAGGCTCGTGATTGCTTCTGGCAGATCATTGACATGGCTGTGAAACAAGAGACCAAGGGAAGCAGGAATCTCTGGTGGTGGGACTGGAACAAAAGCCTCGATTACGCACTGTTGGGGATGGACACACCAACGGGGTACAGCGCTGCACTTGCTGCTGTGGATGGGAAAGCACCAGCACCATGGAGGAGGGTCTTAAAAATGAGGGGGCAATAGCCTCGTGTAGGTGCTCAGAAATGCCCCCGCAATGGGGAGGTTCCTTGTGAGACCAAGGTGACGCCGTATGGTGCAGGGATTAGGTCAAAGAGGCCAAACTGGAAATGGATCTCAAGTGTTTAAAGTCCTTGACTTGAATCGGAGACAGGCGGGTGGAACAAGAGCTTGAGAGGGATCCAGCCAGACCGCAGGCTTGCAGCAGCACCAGATGGTGTGGATGGTGATGTCTTCCAACTGGGACCTCTCTTTGCTTCTCTCGTCTTCCCGTTCTTCCTTGTTCACCAAGGCCACTGTTTTGTCCTCTGGCGCTTGCAGGACAGTCCTCCCTGCTGTCTGCACCAGCTGCGGGCCAAGTCCCTGGCTTCCAGTGACAATGTCGCACCTGGCTGTATCCTTCACAGGTGCACATCTGTACTGGCCATGACTCCTGCTCGCTGTCCTTGTGGCTGGGTGAGGCTGAGCTGGTGGGACAGGCTGCCGGAGGATGCTGTCTGCCGTGCTGACTGCTGTCTCAGCGCCCCTGGCAGCATCTGCAGAAGGTGCTGCTGGCAGAGGAGACAGCCTGCAGCAGGGCCTGGCAGGTGCCGGTGGCCAAGCTGTGCGTGCGGGTCCGGGTGCCGCTGCGGGCCTGTGGAGAGGTGGCAGGGCTGGCAGATGGGCTGTCTTCTCCCGGGGCACGCTCGTGCAGGGCAGTTCCGCTGGGTTGCAGGGCTCCCTGCTGTGTGCCTGGCCGTCCGTCTGCAAGAGACGCCCATGAGGAGAGAGGCCGCGTGAGCGTGGCCCTTGGTCCTGCGCCCCAGCTGGACGAGCAGCTGTGGCCGGGCTCCCCTGTTAGCCCCAGGGCAGTGCTCAGCCCCGCAGGTGGCTGCCTCCCTGCTTCCTGAGCCGGCGGGGCAGAGGGCTGGTCCCCCTGTGTTTTGGAATACCATCTGAGTTTGCAGACAAAACTGGTGTTTGCAGGGAGGGAGGAACTGCTGAGGTGCCTCCTGTTGGTGGGGGGTTTAGGCTGGGAAGTTTCACGGTTAGAGCTACAGTTTGACCTGTTGATGAGTCATGTTCAGGGGATGTTGTGGCCGAATGCAAACCCCCCTTTCTCCCCCTCCCTCCTTTAGTATGGAAGGAGTAGGCACATCTCCTTCTCTCTCTGCTACTTGAGGCTAACAGCTTCTTTTGTTTGGCCTCAGAGCACCCTGGCCAGGGCCATTAGGAGAAGGGAGTGCTGAGGCACCACTGAGCCGCTGGGCGCCTGCGGCCGGTATGGGGGATGTTTGGAGGCTTCAGGGGCACCCACAGCCAGTGTGGGGGTGCAGGGAAGCTTCTAGAATGCCTACAGTCAGATCTGATCAGCCAATATAAAAACGGGATTCTCGTCGGGACTCGGCCCTTTGTCGCAGGTCTCTCGGAGCACGAGCAAGATGCTGCCGCCGATAGCCCCCCTCCCCGGGATGGGGACTCCGCTTGCCTCGCCGCCACGGCTGTGAGTAAAACTTCTCGCAGGATTGCGAGTATATTTATACTTTTCATGCACATATGCACGTGTATCTTTCCGTGCTCCGTATGAGCATGTGTAAAATTAATCCTCGCAGAATCGCAGGTGTATTTTCCTTCCATGCACATTTGCACGTGTAACTTTCCGTGCACATTTGCACGCTTACTGTCCGTGCTTAATACAAGCACGTGTACTTTCCATGCACATTTGCACATGTAACTTTCCATGTTCAATACGAGCACGTGTATAAATTATTTCCTCGCAGAATTGCGAGTGTGTTTTCCTCCCGTGCTTCCACATAAGCACGTGTAATATTCCGTGCACATTTACATGTGTAAGTAAATTAACCCTCGCAGGATTGCGAGTGTATTATAAATTTACCCTCACAGAATCGCGAGTGTACACTTCCCGTACTCACTACGAGTACGTGTATCTCTTTAAAAATAATCCCGCACCGTGTTCAGGCAAGTGTGTACTTCTCCGGGACTCAGGGCCGGCTCCGGCATTGTTTCGAGTGAAAGCCACGTGCATGCACACTGTGGACCACCTGTTGTATTAGTTGCTGCCCCTTAATAATTTTCCTCAACTGATATCCAAACCTTTATTTAAGTCACTTAGGAGCATTAAAACCCTGTTTCTCACCGGTTTAATAAAAGTTGTTTTGGACCCTGTTGTCCCTTAAACTAACCTCGGGGTACCTCCGTGACAGATGTATTGTGCAAAGTGCCTGACTGTGACATCTTGGGAGGTCCATGCAAAGATCCAGTGCCTCCAGACCTGCTTCTGGATCCAGGGGCTGTGCCTCAGTGCCATGTCCTCCTCAGGTGACCCTAATGCAGGGGGCTCTATATGGGTGCTGAGCAGGCAGAGCTGGTGGATGGGGCATTTTCTGGGATAATTTGTCAGTGTTTTAGAAGAAACAGAGGTTGTGACCTTCTAAGCAAGCAGCAGGTCTGCGCTTCACATAACATTCTGTAAATACTCCTTTTCAGGCATAAGCACATGACTGACCTCAAGTGAGTGGGCAAACAGTGTTTTTATTGCTGTAAAATGATGCAGAGTTTACTAAAAAAAGCAGATTGGGCAGCTGGTGGGATTTTTTAATCACAGAGAAGATTCAGTGGTCACTGAATGTTAATCCACAGCTGTTTACAGAATCACATTTTTACTGCAGCATGTTGCTTTTCCTGTGCAGGAACTAAAAACTACATTTTAACACAGTATAATGATAGATGGTTATTAACTGACTTAAAAAGAGTATCTATGAAAATTACAGCATTTAGAAGATACACAGTAATTAAATTTATGTATACATAATGCAAACCTATATACCTTATATATAAATGCATCTAGCTATGTGGGGTATGTTCTACTGGAAACAAAGGGGGCCAGTGACAGATTCCCATAGAACTTTATGATGTGGTTTTCTGGCTTTCAAGGTATAGCTGATTTGTCTGTCTAAAAACCAGCCCCAAACAGTCCTTCACGGACTTGGTTGTAAGCTTCCATATTCCAATATAAAATGACTGTGCTAATGTTCTTCTTTTAGTGTTAACTAATGCAAAGGAAAAAGATGGGGAGGACAGATAAAGCGTTGGGATAGGACTCGAGGGGGTGACACAGTACTTGTGTCCACTTGCACTGCCGCAGTGGATGTGCAAATGCACATAATAATTGTCTTACTCCCATTTTTGGCTTGTAAAGTTTATGAGCTCATGTGACACCTATTACTTTATAACCTGGAACTGGGGCTTCTTGAAAGCAAAGAATTAAAGGTGGCCCTTTCCAAACCTGTAAGAATTTGTACATATATATATATATATATATATATATATATTTTTTTTTTTTTTAGAAATGAGGCCACAGGAGTGCAGCACCCCAGATTTGGTCTGCAGAGGATTCCAGACTCGCTGACTCTGCTTAGGGTTGCTCTCCCTGTGACCTCATAAGATGCTCACGTCTCAGCTAGATGAAATCAGCTTTCACCCTTTAAAGCAATGTAAGCATGCAAACTGCTCAGGGAAGGTATGAGAGCTCAATGGCTTAAAGATGCTTAATTGGTTTATGGAGCTAAACTCCTTAAAGAACTTAAGCTGCTGTGAAAAAGGAAGCTGGTTTAAATCCCCAGTTCTCCCTGCTGGAAGGCTAAGCCCAAGTACACTATATGGTGCCAGTTCTGGGCTTGTCTGCGACTCAGCTGCTGCAAAGCAGCCAGGCAGCCCTCTGGGTTCCTGGGTGGCACAGAAGCTGCTGTGGTCAGAACATCTTGTTCACCGGTTACTTTGGACTAGTGAAACAGTCTGAGAGGCTGCTCAGACCAGCTGTAATTTGAGGTGATCTGAGCATGTGTTCTCTTTACCCTAGGAATCAGAAAGTGAGACCCATGAAAAATGGAAACCAAGAGGTCTGTTAACATGTATTGCCTTTGTTTCTACCTTGTTGGTTTGGGGGATTTTTTTGTAATTGTCTGTTTTGTGCTTCAGCACCTGGCTCTTGTTATGCCTTTTGTAATTAAAATTACCACTATTTTCTCCTTATGAGAAAATATGAAGTCACTTCTGTTTTTAAGAAGGTAAGAGCTTTAGCTCTTCAAGGTGGGCACAGTAAGCCATTCTGTCCTCGGTTGTTCATTTTTATGCCACTTCCTTGCGCTGAATCCAAGTCTTCATTTCTGCTCTGCACATTATTAGAAAGATACTGGAGCTGCTGTTCCCGCTTCCATATCAGCAAAGCCATGTGCGAGGTAAAGTTCCTTCCCTAGTCTGTCTTCTCTGCTTATGCAGCCATGATCCCATCAGCCCTTTTGCCACAATATTGCACCTAGGTGTTCCCACAGATTTGCTCTGTTTGATATAGTTTGTGAGTGCCTCTGAGACGCAGTGCTTTGGGCAGTGTCCAGAGCCGTTCCACCCCACCACATGCAAGCTGGGTTTGCACGTAACCTGGTACGAGCCTCTATTAAGATGAATATAATTTAAATGGGTTTAGGTTACTGAGCCAGGCATACTAGACAGTGCAGCCCTGTGCCCCTTGCCACAGCGCCTCTTTGTGCCCTCTATGAGCTAAGCAGCAATTATTTGGTATTTGTTTCCAGGTTATCAATATAAACAGTGAATACACCCTGTCTTAGACCTGCACAAACACATTCCTTACCCACAAAACTTCCATGACTAAATATCAGTGAGTGACTGGCAGATGTACAGATGCTTTCTGTTCTTCCCAAGCCACTAAACAACTTCTGAAATTTAATTTTTAACATGTTTACAGTCTCAGCTGACAGCTGCACTGTGCAGCAGCAACATGAAGGTGAATGCACCTTCCAGCACTTTCCCAGATCTGCTGTAAAGTGCAGTGAGGATGAGGACGCTGACAGACCCTCCTGAGAGCTGGGTTGCCTGTTACCAGACTGAGTGTGGTGTTACAAGCATAATTGGAACTTGTCTGGAAGTTATATGCTGGTTATTGCCGCGATTGAGAGATGGGACGCAGTTTGATGCAAACAAAATGTCCGTTTTATTAGTGTACCTCACATACATTTATACTTTTCCTCAGCAATGTGCTTCGAGCTGATTGGTGTTTCTGTTACCGTGTTACAGGTGACTGGTCTACACTGCACACTAGGCATTCACAGACTGGCTGATGCTAAGACATTTTCTTAAACAGTTACTACCCTAACTCAAGCAATCTTCCCTGTGCAAGAACAAGAGTCCCTCTTTTACAGGACAACTGTTTTACAACGTCACTAACATAGAGTCAGCACTCCCTATTCCTTCTAAGTAAGGTTCTTGCCTTTATCCTTCCCATGGCCTGTGACCAACAAGTTCCAGCACATCTTCTTTTACCAATTGATAAGTGCTGGGAGTTTTACTGGGGCCAGCCAAATCCTGTCCCACAGTTATTAATATAAAAAGATAGAGAATGTTTAGACAGGACTGGCAAGGATGTACAGGAAAAGGCACAGACTTATTCATGAGTTAGTGTTGGAAGAGGATTCTGTTGCTCAAGGCTCAAATGAGCTTCCCCTTGCTTTTCTGATCGAGCAGTCACACACACATACACACACAAAATAATTAGGCAACATCTCAAAGATGGGATACACTTCCCTTGAGGAAAAGAGGAGGATTTAAAAGGCTCAGGCACTGCACTGGGGCACATCCAAGTGTGTTTGAAATGTTCAAAGTTGACAAACTACCAAGAAGAAAACCAACTTGGAAGTAAATAGAAATTAGAGTGAGAACAGGGGATACTTCCCTGAAGATGCGTAATAAGTCACAGAGGGCAGGTTTTGTTCCAGAGGGCTGGAATGGGGCTCATAAATTACGGTTCCTCTTTTGCCCGTTTTTTTTCCCCTCCTCTAAGAAAAGGAGAAGCGGGAGGCCTGGGAACTGCAGATATGCGACTGGGACTTGAGCAATGAGGTGGGCTTTTTCTGTAGCTAAAGATGAGGTTAGAATTGTGTAATTTTGTGAGGCGCAGGTTACGCTTGCAACATGACTGAAAAAAATGTTGAATTTACTGAGAACATACTCAGACTGACACATGACATTGAAAAGGTGAAAAAGCTAAGATAAAGTTGTGTGGGGTTTTTGTTTTGGTGGTGTGTTGTTTTGGTTTTTTGTTGTGTTTTTTGTTTGTTTTTTTTAAGTACACTGAAAGGTGTCTCCACTTTTAAAGTTGTCGACTTTTTTTCTTTGCTTTGGGGAAGAAAGGGGCAAAAAACGCAGCCAACACCCTGCCCAAAACACCCTGCGCCCAAGGCTTTCATCTGATAATTCCTCTAAACCAAGGGTGATTCAGATACCAGTTCCTCCTTAGCTAACCACCAAACTTCAGTGGTTTGGATAAAAGGGAACCGCGGTCTGAGTCATCCAAAGTTAGCATTTGGTTGGCAAAACCAAAATCATGCCTGCAAGATTTTCTTAAAGTCTAAAAAAACCCCTCTGCCTGTCTGCCGGAAAAGTTACCACAACTCTTCTTGCTTTCACAAAGAAAAGTGCAATATGATATTTTGACTGATAAATTTAATGTGGTATCAATTAAACTATGCTATGTGAGTTTTCTCTGTATTTTCGTTTTTTTACTGAGAAATCTGCCAGTGAAGAGGCAGCAGCTATTTTTTCCCATAATTGTGTCTGTTTCAGAGAGCAGACAGATGTTGGGCTGAAATTCATTATGGTATTCATAAACCCCATTGGGATCTGATGACCTAGTAATACATAGCTACTGTTCCTTGCAAAGTGATTAAAATGGTTGCCACTTTGACTGAAGAAATAACTTTGCAGAAGATGGGAGGGAAGGGAAGAACTTATAGCTAGGCAGATGGTTGCGCAACAGTAATATACAACGGTAACATAAAATGTATGAGTTCAATTTATTTCAGCAAATCATCTTGTCATCTTGCTCTTAATTTTGCAAAACTGCCAGCCAGCCTTGGTGCATAGGTGTCACTGTAGTATGCAGATACTGTGTTGGTATTCAGATACTGTTTTAATTTTTTACTAGATATTTATTTTTGCTAGATTTTACAATGAGAGTGGTAAAATACTGGCCCAGGTGATGGATGAACTGTCCCTGGGGACATCCCAGGCCAGGCTGGATGGGGCTCTGAGCAACCTGAGCTGGTGAAGATGTCCCTGCTCACGGCAGGAGTTGGACTGGATGAGTTTTGAAGGTCCCTACAACCCAAACTATTCTATGATTCTATACTAGGTATACAGTTAAAGTGAAAAAAATGGTGATGTAGGAAAAAAAAAAGAAAATCAGAGTAGGAAAAACTCTCATGGGGAGACAATGTAATAGAAATAGCTTTTACCCAGAGAAACAGTTATCTGTGTGATTCATGTGTTACTGCACAAAATGACAATTGAGGATTTTGGAACTGAGAGTCCAAAAGCCAGAAGTGCAAAATATCATAATTCCAGAAAAATACGACTCTTGTCCCTGAAAGTGTTTGTGTGGCTGTTGTCAGGGACAGCAGGGACATGTGCTGGGCTGAGGGGAAATGGGAAACTTCCAGCAGCAGCTTCTTATTGGGGAAACTCGGAGGTGCTGTGCCGAAACAATGCTGTGAAGTCAGGGGTCAGGCAGTGCCAGAGGGTTATCAGTCCCGCGGGGAGGAGGCTCCTTGTGCTCTCTGTGTGCAAGCGCACTGGGATGCGCTTTCCTCAGCCAGGCCTGTTTGTGTGCGACTGGAAAGAAAATAAACTTCTGCAAGAGTCCCAGTGAGCAGCATTCGGACCAATGCAGGTTTTGTGGGAGACCTTTATTTTAAGCTTTACTCTGGGAAATGAGGTGGACATCCTGGCTGTGATTACAGTAGTGCGAGGCAGTTTTTCCAGCTTGCCTGTCCACTGAGGAACCCTCTGGGAAGGAAGCTGTTTGGTCTCATTTTGGATATCCTGTGAAGCTGAACTAGCACGGCTGCCAGGAACTGAAAAAAAGTTATTTAATTTTTAAAGAGCTGAAAACTACTGTATGTGCTACTGAGTATCATACGGGAAATGACTGTTTTGGTTTGTTTGTCTGGATTTCTGGTATTCCCAGTTTACTCAAGGTAGTAACCCTATCTCTCAATCCTAATGCAGCAGCCTCTGCAAAGTGCAAATCTGAAGACAGATTTGGGTTTAAATATGACTTTCTGGCCCAGCCTTAATGTGTTTGGAATGAAGTGGAATTTTCTTTAGTTCAAATAGGAGAAAGCATGAGAAATATTCAGAGCCTGATCCAACAATCCATTGAAAACAAAGACAATTTACTGTGATTTCCAAGCTCAGCAGGGATGGGTCACAGAAATACTGAAGTTATTAAATGGATTGGGTTGGGGGAGGGGTTGGTGGTTCATTTCTTTTAGCATCTTTTAACTAAATTGGAATGTAAGTAACTGAGTGTCTGTGGCCTGAAACTTAAATCTTTCCCCCTGCAATCTCAAGAATTTTTGCAGCAGCTCTGCTAAGTTGTACTGGTATTTTCCAAGGTGTGACCTGATTAAAGTGTTCTCCACTTTTCTGTGTTCATCAAGTAGTACTCATGCTGTTGTGTGACTGCCACCAAGCTAGCACAGGAACATACCCGGGCTATATACAATCCTAGATGTTCTTTTAATGTGTAGTTTTGTTCCTGACAGTCTAGTAAAGCCACCCACAGTACTAAACCATGCTATAATTGGAAACGGAACGGGACAACTTTAAAGTTAGTGGCTGGCCTAATAAATCAAGGGTGGTTTTATTTTGTATTCCAGGACTTCATAACAATCTTTAGTAATAATAAATCACTTCCAGAATGATGGTGTAAATGGTAATGAATTCAAGGAGCAGCCAAGAAACCCTACCCATGGGTGAATGTGGGGCTTAATACCCTGTTGGGCACTGCTGCCCATTGACTCTCCTGTAATCAGTATTTAGCAGCTGGTAATCTTCTGGTTCCGGTGCTATCAAATGAGGACAAAATGGTTGCTGAAACCATTAGGCAAAAAGATTGACCTTCCTTTTCAAGCAATCCAGAGAGAGCTTCTGGAAGTGGAGGGTGAAGTCTGTAGTTACAACAAGATTTCATGGGCTTTTGTGTCACTTTGCTGCCTCTCAGCTAAGGGTTGTACCCTAAAGAAACGCTGAAGAGATGTCTAAAATATCTTGTTCATATAAAAAAACGAAAGTCATGGGGAATTTTGTAAAGCATTCTTATTCTGGGAGAAAGGTGCTGATGTCTGAGCGCTAGGGTCAGTGATGGACACGGCATGAGCTGCTGAGCCTGACTGTTCCCACGGCCATGGAGGTGACAGGGATGTCTGTTCCCTGAGCAGCACCGGGGGGTCATTTCAGGGAGAAGATCCTGTGTGTCTCAGCTTTTCTGAATTACAATTTATCTTCATTTACAGTTCCGAAAACAGTCAGTTTCTCCAATTCAGATTGAATCCACGTTTTAAGAAGCTGTTTATTTCCTGCAGACCGGAAATCCTGTTAAGAGTTATCTTTTCTTTTTTTTCTCTGCCAGCTTCACACCTGTAGCTGAGACCCCATCAAAAACAAAGCTGAAGGAAACAAGCCAACATATCAGTTTGGGCTTCATCCTTAAACAGTCTTCCTTTGCTGAGTGTCACACCTGGCAGGGGCAACTACTATTAGTAGTACTACAAATCCGGGTTTGGGGGGTGGGATGCAGACAGAAGAGCTCAGGATTAGCCCCGTACTTCTGGGGTACAATGGCATTTCCTTTGCTGAAACAAAGGAAGTTCTTCCCCCTTCATGCTCACACTTCCCTTTTAATACAAAACATCCTTTGCATGCACATAGGTATTTTCAAAGTTTTGATGTTCAGGTCTGTGGTTGCTGAATTTGGCTGCAGGGGTTTGACTTGGCTGTTGGAGAAGAAAGCTGTACTGAAAGCATTTAATTAGCTTGTGTTTGTTGTATTTTGAGTTCTGGGTTTGGGTTGTTTCTTTTGTGTGTGTCGGGTTTGGGTTTTTTGGTTGGTTGGTTGGTTTTTAAATTGAATTTATTTTTGAGGGTCCTTTTCACTTTTTATTACTGCTAAGATGAATGTGGGTTTCTCGTTTACTCGGGTTCTGCTAAGGCATTCAGTTTCCCAGTTGCTGGGAGGTATTCTGCCACGTGGCTTCATGCAGAAGAGCAAGGTGTGACAGCCCATGTGCAAGTCAGCAATAGCATGAACACCTGGTCTGTGCAGTGCTTTGGGGAGGGCTGGAGCGCAAGCAGGGCACGAGACTACAGGGGACGCTTGGAGCACAGTTTCTGTTTCGGCAGAACCACTCATCAGGCTGGTGATGAAAAACTTGGGGCTGGTAAATCTGGTTCTGCTCTGAAAAGTAGCCTTGCCCTGTTGAAGTTTTCACTCTCAACAGATCTACTGTGACTGTCAGTGACAAAACCAGCTGTTGCTTTTGTTAGACCTGCAAGGCCTTTGTGGGGAAAAGATGCACTGCCTTCTTCAGCAGCAAGGGAATAATCACTTACGAAGCTCTGCCTGCAATGGCGCACACTGGAGTGTCTGCAGAAACTCTACCAGCAGCAGTGTTCAAAGGATGGAAGACAATGAAAGGTGGTGATAAATGCATGTAGCAAAGAGATACCGAGACTTACTTGCCTGCAGAAATACTACAAACCATATTAGACTTCTAAAGCCAGATTTTCATATCATTTTTGAGTAGAGCTTTCTGTCAAGTGGAATTAATCCTTAGGTTGGCGCACTCATCACAGGTGAGCGAGGCAGGTAGGATTAATTTCAGCAAAGAGTCTAAGAGATGGAGGAAGAGAGAGGGCGTCTGGTAGACAACAGCCGGGAGTTTCACTCCAGTTCTCACCAGGGAAGCAGGAAGGAAGTGGAAAGTGCCAGGAGACAAAGGACAGCCTGGAGGTTAGAGAAGAGATAAAGAGGGATTGTGAGAAATAACACAAGCAGAAAGGCTAATGATGGATTTATGTAAGGCAGGAAGGCTACAGTGGGGAGCAAAACTGTGGCTTAACTTTGTCAAAGGTGATGTGAGGGCCAATATTTTCCAAGCACTGCCCAGCTGAGAGCGGGTGGCTGGTCTGGGCACAGAGAGGGGCTTGGGCTCGGGTTTGGGCTGGGCTGTCACTGTGTGGGGCTTTCTGTCCCTGCCATGCAGAGCTGCAGTATACACATTTAGTTCTTCAACAAACTTATGCTTTAATGCAGCAATCGGCCTCAAGTCAGTTAACAGGGCATCAATATGTTGACCTACAGGCAGATGGAGAGCAAAAAGCCGGGGTCGCTTTAGCAGATAGCGTACCCAGCATGGGCTGTTTTAAAAGAATACTTTGAAGTTGAATGATGCATCAGCATTTCTTTCAAGGAAATTGCAAAATACCTTTATTACAACACTGCCACTCTGCTGCTGGCATTGCATGTGCCATGGTGTGCTAATAGGCACCAAAGATGCTTTGACCACTTTGTCTTGATTTCATGTCGGTGATTGTGAAAACACTGATTCAGAATTTCAGCCACTTTGCTCTCTCTCTGTGAAGGGACAATGTCCCAGCCCTGAGTACATTTCAGGAATGTTCAGGGACTTTATCTCAAGTAATGTGCATTTCTACTGATTTTTTTTTTTTTTTAATATTTATTTTTTTGTCTCTAAATGTGAAGCCCCAAAATATCCACAAATCCTTCCACCCCACTACAATGCAGTTGTACACTGTGTTCTTTCCGTGGTCATAATTACAGGGCGAAAGGGTCTGTAATGAGCAGCAGAGTTCATAGCAATGTGGTGCCTCCCGAAGCTGGGTGCAGCGCTTTGGGAGGGCCGTGCCATAGGGGTTCCCACCGTGCTGCGCCCCGCGAGGGTCTTCCTGCTGCCTGTACCCCGTTGTGTGCGAGACCGTGCGGCCGCGCTCCCCCCGTGGCCGAGGCTGCTCTGGCCCCCGCGACAGGTCCGCGCTCGGTGCGGTGAGCGGCATTGCCGTCCCCTCCGCGGGCTCGGATTTGCAGCGCTTGTCACCTGAGGGAAGGGGTCTAGGTTTTTTGTTGTTGTTGTTTAATGTAGTTTGTTGGGGTTTTTAGCTTGTGCTGGTTTTGTTTCGCTCTGTGGCCGGTGCGGGTTCCCGCGGCGCGGGCCGCGATCTGTGCCGGCCGCACCCTCCGAACCCGCTGCCCTCCACGGCGGGACACGCGTGGGGCGGCGCGTGCACACGCGGGAGCACGCGCGCGTGGCGGGGGGAGCGCGGCGGCCGTCCCCCCGGCGGCAGGTGTTCTCCCCCCGACCCCCGCCGGCTCCGCACGTCACTTCCTCGCAAACTTTTTCCCGCGGAACTGTCTCCGCGAAAGTTGCCGGCGGCGGCCGCCCGGGCCGGGGGCTGCTCCGCGCCCGCCGAGCGGGGAGGGCTTTCCGGCCGGCCGGGCATGCCCGCCTCCCTGCGCTCGCTGGGGCACGGCCGGGCCGCCGTGGGCCGCCCGTGGGACCGTTAGCTCGGGCGGCGGGGGCGCCGCTGCCGGCTCGCCGCGGTCCGGAGCGCCATGGCCCGGGACTGCGCCGCCCGCAGCCTGGACGGCATCGACCTGGCGGCGCTGCGGGTAAGGAGGGGCGGCGGGGGAGGGCGTCCCACGGGGCTGCGTGGGCCCCTTTCGGCCCCGCCGTCGCGGGCGTCCTCGGGGTGGTGAAACCCGCCGGGCGTGGGGCTGCTCCTCGCCGCTGAGGCGTGCAAAGCTGCACCCGAGTTTTCTCCCTTATCTGAGAGGATTTGGCTCTGCCGCGCGTGGGGAGAGGGGCCGGCGCTGCAGGGTGCCTGTGCGGTGGCCGTGGGACACCCGGCTGTGTCCCTGCCGGCGTGGCCGGGGCTTATGGCACACACGCCAGTAAAAGGAGGGCAGATGTTTCAGCAGCTGGCGGTGGGGCGAGGGCCCCGCTGGTGCGGCTGGACGAGGCGTGTGCGGCTCCGCGGAGCGGGGCTCCCCCGGCAGCTCCCGGCTCGCCCTGTCCTGCTGCGGGCGGGCTCCAGGGGTCGCGGTCCATGCGCTGGCGAGATCGTCCCACGATCGTCCCGCGGGAGCGCGGCCCTGCGCGGAGTCTTGCAGCGTCCCGGGATCATAAATAATTCCTACTGACATTCCTAAAGGTGATGTGAGTCCCGAGAAGCTGCGGAGAGAAATGAGAAATGAGGATTTTCTGGAAAAAAATATGTGCCTGGGGTTTTGGCTTTTGTGGTTTTTTGTTGAGGTTTGGGGCTTTTTTTTTTTTTTTTTAAACAAAGCTAAAAAAGCCAGCATGCACCTAATCTGCTCTGAATTTTTATCATTATGCCTTCGTGCTTTGGGGTTTTTAACGTAATCCAAACTTTGGCAACATTAAAAGCCACGCTTAGTGTTTCATGTCCACAAACAGTTAACAAGGTTGTGTATGGTGCCTCTTAGTTCCATTTCGCTTTTTTATATAGAAGCTGACCACCTATCAACCCAGTCCAACCAAGGCAGTTTCTTTTCTAGGGCACTCTCCACAGAAGAAGAGGGAAGAGTTCAATTGTGGCAAGAAGCAGTCAGGCCAGACAGTGAAACCAAAGCAAGCTACTTTCTAAAAATATCAGAGAGGAAAGAAAAAAAAAGAGAAATAAAAAGAGGTCTGGGAGAAGCCTTTGCGGTAATCACATGGTGAGGAGGGTGTTCCAGATCAGAGACTGAGAGAAGAGAGGCAGCAGAGACAGTAAAGTTTGTGAAGATGCCACAAGGCTCCTGGCTAGGCAAGCAGAAGTTTAACCTGGCTCTGCTCAGGGGAGTAAGACAAAATAATGAGAGCTTTTTTTTGGAGCTTTACCAGATGAATCTTATCTCCTTAAATAAATGATAAGAAACCAGTGGAAGTTTGAAAAAGAGCGGGTCTGCACACCAGACAGCAGGCTTTGTGTCAGAACCGTCCAATGCAAAAAACCTCCTGGATGCTGTAACCAGGGCAAGTTTCAGCCTTGACAGGGAAAGGGACAATTGTGTGCTCTCAGAGGAAATATTTTCAACATGTCAACAGCCTTAGCTTGGGGTTCATGCTTAGCAGGAAATGAGAGGTGGGTGTGGCTGGGCTCTATAGAAATAGTGTGAAGAGAGATGGTTTACCTTTGCTTTATCTTAGGTGTTCTGGGGCCAGTGGGAGCTGCTGGAGCTCTGCCCCCCCGGGCCTCACTGATGTAGGGAGGTGCAGCAAGGAGGCACAACTGTGACTGGGGTCGTTTGCAAACTGCACCAGCTGGCCTTGTGCCCTCCATGTGGGTGTTTGCCAGGGCTTTCCCCTTTTCCTGGAAAGAGACCCTTTGGGCTGTAGTTTCCAAATGTTGCTGGAGCATCTCATTGAGTGCTTCTGCCCTGGATTGATCAGGGCAGTGGGATGGTTAAAAAGCCTCAGATCTCTGCATTACATGCTGAGATGCAGAGACCCTGAAAAATATGAGCTTCAGACACCTGTATCTTGTTTAGCTGCAGAGATTGTGAAAAATGTGTTTCAGTCAGTCTCTTGCTGCGTGCGTTGTTTTTCATTCTACCTTGCAGAGGAGATGGATGTGGCCTGGGTACCTCTGGGTCAGCAGTTTTGCACTTGCCTTTTGAGTACTCTGCAGATGACTTGCAGGAAAGCAAGAAGGCCACCATATGGTACAGTGCATTACATTAATTAACCTGAATGTTCAGGCCAGGGTTTTGGCATCTGTCAAAGTGAACCTTGCAATTTGGCATGGGCTGGCTGGTGAAGGGTTAGATGGACCACGGGGCTTAAATGGTAGCTGAGAGGAAGCACTACATCAAAGATGATACTTAACTCCAATATAATTAAGGAGTCGGCCCATTGTGAAGAATGCCAGCAAACGATGCAGTGCTGTATCCAAGAAAACAAGGGCAATCCAAGGACCCAAGTCAGAGCCCAGATTAATATCCTTTATGACTCTTAGCAAGGCTCGGTTCACTATGGTGTCCTGATTAAAAGAAGAGAAATGGCCAAGTATTTTGGCTGCGCTCAGAGCTGCAGAGGCTTGAGATGTTAATGCTCAATTGGCTAGCAAGGACAGGGTAGGATTTTCACTGTATTAAAGTTAATGCTAACATTTATTTAGATAATTGTCTAGGTTTTTCCTAGAGTGTCTGGAACCTTCAGAGGCAAGCTATTAGGATGCTAAATCAGAATGAAATTGATTGCAGGGAGAGAGAGAACGTGATTTTGAGGCACATTGAATTATTTTATTTGCATAAGAAATAAGCTTGGAGGAGAAGAGTGAGGACAGAGCACACACTTAAGTGAAAGAGACAGTTGCAAACTCTGAGTTGAAAAATGCAGCTTATGTTCCTCTAGGTTTCTGTGCACTGTGAACACTTCTTAATTCAGCAGTGCTACTTTCTACAGAAGAGGTGTGACAGTGGGGTGCTGCTTGTGCATCCCATGGAGGAGGGTACCGTAGATGTGGTGTGTGGAGACCCTTGTCTGGAAGAGCTCCTCAGAGAGCCGCTGTGTGTTTTACTTCAGGGACAGGTGCAACCCAAGGCTCTGTGGGAAGGTCGCACATGAGGCAGAGGTTTGTAGCACCCACCTGTTGCTTTAGCAGCAGCAGTGGATTATTGCTGACTTCAGCACTACTGAGGCAAAGTGTGTGGCTAATTTATATCCAAGACTAAGAGAAATGAAAAATGAAGGGAACAAAGCATTTTACGAAGATCCCAATGCTACAGGCGTTCTTATGCCTGTATGTAGCTCCATATATGAGCAGTCCCATTGATTTTTCTTATGTGTGATGGCTCATAAAACTAGGGTTTATGTCTAGAAGGTTGTAACTTATTATCTTGTCTTAAAAATAAGAGGTAGGAAAGAAATGGCACAGACTGGCCTGTGCATGGGTCAAAAGTAAGCAACTTGATCTGGTTTATGCAATGCTAATTGGTTTTTTTGGGTTTTGTGTGTGGTGGGTTTTTCTTGTTGTTGTTGTTTTGTTTGTTTGTTTGTTTTAGGTCTTGTGAGGTTGACAATCCAGGAAGTATAAGATTAAACCTCATTTAACTTAAAAGCAAAATGAAATTTACTCGGTAGTACTGTCAGTTGTAGAAGTGTGCGCTGTGTTGCTCCAACAATGAAAGCCATTGCCGTTCATCATGACAGTTGTACGAGTAAAGGCAGAATCTACTCAGAAAAGAGCTTGTATATTTCCACTAACTGGGATTTTGCCTAAGTAAACATTTCCCTATCAGCTATGAAGAAAGTATTATATATATTAAAAGAACAACATATAAGTGGAGTGGAGAAGTAGCTTGATACCTTAAAAAAGGAATATTTTGCAACCAGGCTCATTGAAACTGTACTTCTGAGAAAGTGTTTTTCTGTATCGCATCCCTCAGCAGTACCAATAGGCATCAACTGATATGACAGATTGCTGAACCAGATGTGGTAAAACTGACACATGGAGTTAATAATATTTTATATAAATCTCTCAATGATATCATCCCCAGAAATGAGTGGACTGACAAATGGCTCAGCCAAAACCCAAGAAACTGGTCTCTTGAGTTCTTAATGTTTTAATATAAATCTCTCAAGTGAGTTTTAACTGAAGCAACAGATTTCTTAATGTGCTCAGTCATGCAGGAGTGAACATTTACTTGCCCATGTATGTCTTGCAACAAGATGGTCTTTCTATATCTGAAAGGCTGCAGCATCTCAGCAGTGGAGAAGGACATCTGCAGTCGGCGGTTTTAGAGCAACTGGTACTAAACTAACAGAACAAAAATTGGCTCATGCAGTATGGTACACTGATCACCTGACACATGAATCTGTCATGTAAATCAACAGCAATGTAGTTTGGGTTCAAAGCCAGGACTTAAATGCATCAGTCAAATTCACCTTGTTATATTTTCAAAAGAGGACAACTGAGCACTCTCAGCCTACCTGTACCATCCTGCCTAGGATGGCACATTTCCCTTTTGTAGTGTAATTGAGCTCAGGTGCTTTATATAGTACTTTTTCAATTGTGTTAGTTAGGTTCTTTCCTTCGTTATGTTGCTAGTGCTAAGTGTTTCATAGCAGAAGGCAGCAGCTCAGCCTGTACGCTAGCTCAGTGTTTTAAGGCTTAGAAAGCCCAGAGTTTATTCTTTATTCTACTGCTAAGCTAAATCTATTGAATTCTTGTATTCTTCCCACATGTGTGTGTATTTGTTGTATCTGCCATATCGCCACAGTACAAATCTTCACTGAGTTGTTTTGTGTATAGAGTTTTGAGCAACTTGACTGAAAACTTAGGTATTAACGTATTTCTTATACTATTATTTGGCTGTTTCCCCTTTAGTGTGTAATACAGATCATTAGATGTGCCACAGACGTCTTCATTTTGATTGTGTACAGCTACACTCCATTATGAAGTCGTTGCTTTCCTGCAAATAATGTTACTTCTTCTGCTTTTTACAGGACCCTGCGGGAATATTTGAGCTGGTGCAAGTTGTTGGAAATGGGACATATGGACAAGTCTATAAGGTTTGGATACCTCTTTAATTTATGATATTCTTCTTGGTAACGCTGTTTTTCCTGAAGCAGAACTGAGCACTATTTAAGAAGGCGGACAATATTGTTCTAGTAATAGCCTGCTATGTCTTGCTGTCTTTTCTGTGTAATGCAGTATGGTGTCACCTGTGAAACTCGGTGACCCCTCCTTCTGCACTGTTTTCATGTCTCTTTGCTGCCACTGGCCAGAAAAGTGTGTTGGCTTGTGTACTGATTTCCCTCTGCCTTGTCTTTTATATCCTGTGATTGTTTTCCCTTCAAAATTATTTAATAGGTAGCTGGCACAAATTAACATCAGTGATGTCTAAATTTGGCCTGGGATTGAGTGGAGAGCTCAGCCAAGACTAAAACAGCAGTGCTTTTCAAGACAGAGGTGTGAATTATCCCTGCTCGGCAGGCAGGCTGTGAAAGTTTTCATTTCTGTTATTAGTTTTGTCACTGTGATATCAAAGCAGAACTACCACTCAAGAAACTATATCAATCAAATGTGGTCTGTCATAACATGCTATGTACACTGTGCAATGCACACCCTTAGGTATAAGAACTAGCCTAGAAAAGTGGTCTTTCACTGTGAAGCATTTCCTAAGAATGATCTAAGAAGAAAAAATACACATGATAAAATAGAGAATGGAGTCTGTGTTGTTCCCATTTGGAGAAAGAAGATGGAGGAAGGAAAAGGCCGTGCTGCTGAACCCTTGGAGGTCGGTTGGATGAGGAATGGCACTGGAGGAAGCTGTCTGGTCTTGCTTCTCCCTCAGATCCTGCTGCTGGCAAGCTCCCGCATGACGAGCCTTTGTATCAGTGCAGACTCTTCTGCATTGATCCCCCATTGCAGGAAGAATGCAGAAGGGGCCCCGATGTAGAAATGCAGGACTGTTCATCTTTCTCTGATTCCAGTGCACTGCGTGTGTGTTACGTTTCGGTGTCCATCCTCTGGTGGTATATCTGTTATGATCACATTTTGGTTTCCCTTTGAAGCCATAGATACTCTTTCAAAGATTCTGGAAAGTCCTCTACAGAAGCAGTTCTGGGGAGTTTCTGTTTCCCCATACTACTTTTCTAAAATACATTTTTATGTAAGAAGCAGGATCTTTCTCATGTAACTCTTTGTTGCTGTGATTAACTCTGTTGTTTCTGACATTGTCATTCAGATACTAAGGTCAGTACTACTAAATTAAAAATAGAGGCTCAGGGGTTCACATGGACAGATTAGAAGCCAGGAGACATTCAGGGGTGCTGTTGTTAGCATAATCACAGGGGTTTTTATATGTAAAAAGATCCTAAAGCTCCCATATGGCCTCTGAAATAGTTGCCCTTTTCATGACATTGGGAGATAAAAAAAAATCCAATTTAGTCATCTTTTAAAGATGTTGAGAGTGAATCAGCTGCTTAATCATGGCAGAAACAGGAAGGAGCAACATAGTTTGCTTTTCTGCTGCAAAAGATAATATTTTAAGCTATTGTCTGGTTCACTAGAATGTTAGTTGCCCAAATGTGTAAGAGATATTGACAAGGACAATTAAAAATTGTACCCAGAGGCTGTTCTCCACTGAGCACACAAGAGACGAGGGTCTGACAGCTCTGGATAATGTGTGCTTTGAGTCTTGGCACATACTGCTTGCTCTTGGAGTAGCTGCAACATCTAAGCAAGGCACTGAGAGACGGGGTCTTGCAAGGCTGAGGGCACCGAGGGAAAGCTTTGTGCACCTGCATCACACGTTAGAGAAACGATGGACTGCGTCTAGGCCTGGCTCTGTGCAGGCACATCCATAACAAAGGCTTTGCTTGTATAAGCACATGTGATCACTGAACATAGGATGTTTTGCCGAGGCTTGCTTAGTAGATGGAGCTGCTTGTGGCGGGAGGATGACAGTGAGCTGTGCCGCTGAAGGAGACAGATGGTGACAGCTGAGGTGGACAGATGCAGAGTGCGTGCCCCAAACTGCAGGTGGTCAGCTTGGTCTCCATTGCAAATAGTTTTCACAAGGTCCAAAGTCTTTGGAAATACCTCTGCAGAAGATGCTGAGCTCCACCGAATGTACTCAGGTGGTATCTTCTTAGTGTTACCCTTGCAGCCAGATCAAATGTCCGTTTTCTATGAAGAAGGGCAGCTGCAGTGGAACAACTGCTTCCGAAGTGACCATAAAACCTTAGGCTATGGTGTTCGCTTTTCTTTTTCACTGCTGTGTAAAATGTCCTTCAATCTATACAATGCTAGGACAGATGGAGTGAATTAGGGAATGCTGGAATCATTTTGTAGGTTGTCTAATATAGGCTTGTGATCATAAATATTTAAGTTATAAAGTAATCTCAGTTATCCACATAATGTACTCATGTCGTTAGAGCACTTATTTATTCTCCAGAGGTGTCAGAATCTTCCATACATTCAGAAATAGATACATATAGTAGTTTGCACATAATCAAAGCAAAGCTTATTTCAGGCTAAATAAACTATGTCCAAGATTACTAAATTGCTTGGTTGGCTGTGGAGATGATTCATAAGGCTATATGTTTTAATATATGCAGCTCCATAAAAATGAAAATAAAATTTAGAGGATTCATCATTAGATTTGGAAAACAATGTTTAACAGATTTATTGAAGGAGAGTATTGTTCATACTGAATTATTCCAGACTAGTTCCAATTCAGTGTCTTTTTAAGTGAAATGGAAGAGATATAAATTCTACTCATGATAATGCTAGAGCTGTCTAGAAATGATATAAAGTTGGGATTTGCATATAATAACTGACTAAAAGCTAGCAGATTTTTTGACAACTTATGAAGTAGTAGGCCATAAATAAGCCAGTACTGGCAACTTCAGCATTTTGGAAAGTATGAATTAGATATTAGAAAATCAGATACCTAGGTACCCAGAAATCACGCGACTTCGGCTTCGTTTATCTCTTGAAATGACAGATGAGTTTTTCAGTTAATTGCTGGCTTCCAGGAGCTGAAATATGAAGAACAACACTATGTAAGAGGCGATTCTGAGTAACGTCGTGGAAGGTGGTAGCAGCAAGTCTTCTCTAAAGGCGGTTGGAAGTATTGCATTTGCTGGTGGCTGGAAAAGTGCAGGTATATACTCATTCGTGCCTTTGTTTCCTGAACTTTGAAGTGCCGAAGGTCAGATTGTGTCCAGTCTCTGCACCACCTCCATTGAATGCATGTGGGAAAGAGAAGTTTCTGAACTTCCCATGCACTGCTTTTTCAAGGGCTGTCCATCTTCCTGGGAGCCCTCAACACCACAAGGCCACAAGGACTCTGAGGGGCACATGGGCTTGCTCTCCAAAATATGAAGGCCAGGCTTTGGGGTTTTTTTTAGAGCTACTGATCACTAAGGACCTTCAAACAGGGCAGAGCAAGGTTTTGCTTTGCGTAAGTTGGTGTCAACTGAGCGGAAGCGAGATGGCTGAAGGTGTCACCCACAAGTTCTTCAGTTTTGCTTCCTCCCTGGGCTGCAGCCGTGGTGCCTTGGGGAAGCTTGAATCGAGTGTTGTTTGGAATGGCAGTAAAACTGCAGAAAACGATCTAGAAGATTTATAAATACCGTCTTATTTATTTGCTCATAGTTGCTATGTTATTGTGGCATGGTGTACTGTCAAAGGTGGTACCTTTGAAAGCATTGTGCAGCCAATGTCTGTGGCTGTGTGCTCTGCTCTTGGTGTGCTTGAGGCTGGATCTTGCAGTGTAGGTATGGCTGTCAAGACCTGACAGCGTGATTTGAATAATTCTTTGCCTACTCCCATTACCTTCAGAGGTTTAATTACATGGCTGCCTTGTTTTTTTATCCACAGTTGGACTCTATTGCTATGAAGAGCTGGATAGCAATCATGTATCACCTTGATGTAGAACACTTGGTCTGTGCTTGTGCATTTAGTGCTAGTTGAACTGTAAGTTTGGGGGCTGAAATATTTTCTTTGCAAAGACTTCAGCCACTAATTTCATATTCTTTGAGTGGCGTGTCTTCAGTAGGAGACTGTTAAAGTATATTCTGTCTTTTAATTTTCAGTACAGGGTCATTTTTCTAATGGGTGAATGGGGTAAGGGAGAGATGGGGTAACAGGAGTGGGTGCCATTTTTGAAGTGTTTGGGTCAGATAATTCTCTTGAGCTCTGGAAGAGACTGGGAGACTCTGAATTCATAGCTGCTTTGTTTTCTTAGTCCTCAAGATAAAGAAGAATTGCTCCTAATCCTACTCATTTGTCTGTGCTCTGAGAGCCCTTATCCTTCTAAATACATTTTCATGGGCCAAATGAGGTCATCAGCAACATCTGTGCAATCTGTGTGTTCTCTGATTTCAAGAGGTACCTGACTGGGGCTTTTGACTTCCTTTGTCTTAATGATGTGGATTAGCCCTCTCCTGGGGTCAGTGTTTTTGAGTGGCCGTGGGAACGAGAGGTCAGTGTCTTTGGTGAGTTCCAGGGGCTGATGTTTTTTGGAGTATGATCTTGCGGGCTGATGATAAATTGTGACAGATTTGCAGCTACTGTGTGTGCAAAATGGTTGTGCCTTTAATGGAGTCTGAGGGCATGGGGAACTGGAGGGAGGTGCTCTGGTTTGGAACTGTGAGAATCAAAAAGGAAGAAGTGGCTTCCCGGTGATACAGCTGATGAGGATGAAGCAGTGCTGATGCTGGAGCTTGGCGGAGGGTGGAAGTGACCCTGCCTTCCTCTAGTGCCTCTGCAGAGCTAGTATTTTTATTTCTGTGTAGTTGGATACAAAAAGGAAGGAGGTCTGAGTGAGGAAGCATGGTTGGGTTTGTGTTTTGTTTTGCGTGGTGTTTGTTATAGCTGCCTGTTGGCATTGGATTATGCTTCAATTGTTGACATGAGTTATGAGTTACAGTTTGATGTACAGTAACAGGAGTGTAGTGAAGCATGAATATGACTTTTCAGTTTATCTTAAACAACTTGAAAGTCTGCTAAGTTCTTCTTAATTAATTTCCTTGAATAACTGGCTGAAGTAGTTGAGACACAGTTGGGAGGGGTGGGGGGAAGCAAAGCGTTTGATTTGAGATTTGGTACTGCACGGAAAGAATCACAAGACCATGCTAAGTTATGAAGTGTTAATGTCTGTGGACTCTGTTGAAAACCTGAATCGATTGTGGCACCTCAGGCAGTTACTGGAAGGCTAAATGTAAGAAACATTACAGTTACGTTCAGTTCAACCCAGAAGGTGAATGTGTGTAAGCTGAAAACTTCAAACCCATCCCTTCTGGGGGTGGGTCAGAAGTAGCCATCTTCTGAAGGATGTGTCCTGGGGCCGAAATGCAATTTCAGAGTCACCAAACTGCCACAACCAGAGACGTTAAGAATGTTGTGTTGTCTTGGGGTATTTTGTTATCGTTTGTGGTCAGTAACAGTTTTCAAGCAAATCGTAGCCTTCAAGGCACTGAGATTTTGATGAGTCAAGTAGGGAAATCAGTTGTTCTTTACAGAAATGACAAAACGCTACTTTCTGTTTCACTAGCAGTTGGTAGAAGTGCTTGTTTGTCTATTCATTTTCTTTATTTGGGTTTTTAGAAGCATAGCTGATTATCTTGTCCACATGAAAAACAAGTTAATGATTGTTGGCAGCAGTGTATAAAGAAGTGTTGCTGAAGTGTACTGGATGGAGTCAACAACTCATTGTGTAGATCCTTGGTTCAGTAGTGCGAACAAATAATACAGATTGTCTGCTAATCCTGGCAACAGGGATCTCTTTCAGGAATAAGTCTGAGCTTAATATGTGCTACTGCCATTGAAATAAGACCTGAAATGCTGTGGTGCTTATGAATGGGTTGCCTTGAAAGCTTAGTGTAATATCATTAATACACTAGAGAGGTGTGACCTGGTATTTCAGTATTTGTCTTCATCATGCCTCTGATTTTTAGTAGCACCTGTCTGCATACTACTAGATGGGTTTCTTCCTCTTCTCTCAGTTTCCTGCAGCTCCTAGATACATTCTCATACATCTTTACATACTTTATTTAAAGCTTCCACGCCACCACGTTGGTCCTTTTCGTCCTCATCAACTCACCAAACGTGGAGTTGGCATTGCACCCTGGCAGCAACAAGGGCAAACCATGTTTTGGGCTGCATCAGCAAGAGCATAGCAAACAAATCAGGGGGTGTGATTGCTTCCCCGGCTCTTGTTAGGCCATACCTGGAATACCGTGTCCCATCTTTGTATCCCCAGTTCCAGAGTGACATTGGGAAACTGGAGAGGGTCCAACAGATGGCCACCAAAGCATTTAGAGGGTTGGATAACTTTATGCATGAAGAAGGAGAGGCTGAGGGAATTGGATTTTTTTCAGCCTAGGGAAGAGAAGGCTGAAGGCAATCTAGTCACAATCTTCAAGTGCCCCAACGATGGTTTGTATAGAAGATGCAAATACAGGGATGCACAGGACACGAGGAACCAGGCCTGGGTTGCTCAGGGGAAATTCCATCTGGGTATAAGAAAAAAATTCTAGTCATGAGAACAAGTCAACATTGGAATAGGTTTCTCAGGGAGGTGGTGGAGTCACCCTTGCTGGAAATATCCAAGGCTGTTTGACATTGTCTTGCATAACCTAACTTAAGGCCCTGCTTTCACAGAAGATGGGACCATATGTTCCCAGAGGTCTTTTCCAGTCTTAATTTGAGCAGAGGACATGAGAATCTTAGCAGATGGAACATACCTACTATCAGTCAAGCCCACTTGAATGTGCATGACTGACTTGGAGAATACAAAAATAAAAAAGTAGGGGGAACGAGTTTTATTTGAAATATATGTAAAATAGGCAGTGTGTCGTCTGTATTTAGTTGTCAGAGCCAGGAGTATTTTTTCCATAGTGTGTAGGGTTGTTGTTTTGGTGTGGTGGTGTTTGTTTGTTTTGTTTTGCTTTTTCCTAAATCTTTACTTCCCTGCTTATTTGCGTGGCAATGCCAAACTATATTCAGCACTGGAATTTAAAATAATGGATCGTACATGCTAAATTAGTTAGCAAATTGTGAAGTCCTGGTTCTAGTTAGTGAATATTTCAGAGGAATTAAATTAAGATTCTTAAGTGTAGGAGTAGTTTATCAAATATAGAAGAGTAAGGATGAGAAGAAACCTCTCAGCTGTGGAGTGCTTCTATACAATAAAGGCTCTTTGACTGAGCAGAGCAATGTACAGTAATTAGATGTGCCATATCAGCCATTATAAAGTAGTAAAATCCTTGCAAATAATTTGTTAGCAGGCCTTCCACTTCCAGCTCCTCCGTGTTTTGGACCTGAATGTCCATATGGGAGAATGCAATGCATTTTCATCCTAAACTGGTGGTATTTTTTGAGCTCATGTTGCATAACACTTCAGAACACTTCAGATGTTGGCACTGGGACCTGCTATTTTGAAGGTAAGAGAACATGCTAAGAATGCACAGGTGATAATATGCGCACAGTAGAAAGTAATTCAAGCTCTTAATTCCCCACTTAAGCACTTTGCGGCACTTTCAGCACTTCACTAGTGACATTGATTTCAGTACTCCTGACTGCTCAGTAGCATCCAGAATCATCCCTATGTGAAAATATGCATCACAGTGACTAGTGCTTTGCATGTCTGAGTTTTACAATACCTGATCTACTCAGAAGTATTTCATGGTATAGGTTACCTCTTCTTCAAAATAAATCAGTGGGGTTGGGGGAAAACTTGCCAGTTATCTATTTGCAGTCCAAAGGAGCTCTCAGACATGTAATGAGCTGTTGGAGTAAATGAATGAATGACAGGACATTTAAACAACAGAAGGTTTAGCATGTTTTTTTTTTTAAAGTTTGAGATGGCTCCCATGGCCAGTTAGCTTTAGTAACTACCTTTTATGAATGAACTGCAGAACTTCAGTGCCTTACAAGCCAAGCACACATCAACTTATCTCCATGTCTCTGATTCTTTCTTATAGCTCCAAGTGAACGGTACTTTCCAGATCTTCTTTAATGACCTGAAGGGTGCATGTAGATTTTTAAAGTCCCTCTTTGGCACCTCTGGGCTAGAGCTAGTAGAGCATAATAAAAGGAACATATCAGTTGGTTTTCTAAAATTATTGATAGCCTGCTTGTCTTTATTATTATTATTGGTATGTGGATTTCTTGGACTTACTCAGCTTGGTGCTTTAAACCTGGCAGTGCTCTGGTTTAAAGAACTGTGTGGAGCGTGTGCTGCTCTTCTGTCCTAAAGCACCACCATGCTTGTGCAAGGAAGGTTCCATATGTGCTGGGCACTTGAGCTTTGGGGAATGCTTGTGGCAGTAGCAAGCCTTTTGCTGTGTTGCTTTTCTGAAGCAAACAGGAGGAAATAGCATTAAAGAATTGGTTTTGTTTGTTTTTCGCGTGAAGTCGTGTGGATGAACGCAACTTTTGGCCCAGCCGTGATCCTACTGCTGCCCTGAAAGCCAAGGACAGCTGGGGCTGGTGGTAGCACAGCCACTTGGACTGCAGCTGCCTGCATGGGCAGTAGTAAAATCTGGTGGGACAACTGTTGATCCAGCCCTTCCAAGGCATTTGTGGAGAAATGGAGCTTAAAAGCCAGTTTTCATTGTCAGCTGGAGTGGAACAGCTTGCTCGGTCAGTAGACACAAGCATGGGTCAGCCCCTTGTCCTGTCGTAATGAAATTTCCAGTAAGTAATTTTAAATTGTAATGTCCAATTTCAATTGTAAAATCCATAAATGTGATAAAGCTGTGCTTCTGTCTGGTGTTCAGCTGTTCTCAGGCTGCTGGCCAGTGGTAATTTTCTTGGCCTGCGCAGATCTGTGAATATGGATGTTGGGAATAAAACTAAAGAACAAACTATTTTTCAGCTGTTTGTAGTGTACTTTTTTATTTCTTTAAGCCCATGTGTGTTATAAGCCTGCCCTTGTAACCTACTGACTTTGTGGGATTCCTGAAAGGCTTTTATCATTTGCTTTAGAAGCACCTTTTCAAAAGGCATTTCTTCCCCATGCCCTTCTTTTCCCCCATGAAAACGTGGAAACTTCAGTAACTTCTGAGATCTTAGGGAGTGAGGGATCCAGAAGTCATACTTCATAGCAAACTGTGGCATTTTTCAGTGCCTTGCCCTAGTAATACAATTAGCTGATATATGATAGCTGGCATGTGGTCCATGGCAGTGATTGTAGGCGCTCCCATCGTGTAAGAAATACACTTTTTCATAAAGGCAGGAGAGGGGTCGACATGGGCACCTGCAGTTCAGATCTCGCTTTTCTTCTTGCCCCTGTCCTTCGTCATTGCTCAAAAGCACATGAATTCATGGGAAACTCTCCTTGTGACCTATTAAAATGGAGGCAGTTCTTGTTTTTGTAAAGCGTCTTGGGATTCTGGTTGAGAGGAGTTAGCGTCCTGATGGAGGTGATTTGTGAGAACTGGTTAGCAGCCACTTACTGAACAGTGTGCTGTTTGAGAACAGTTCACCCAAATGAAAACATGGTGAGTTCAACAGAAATGTTAGTGGGAAAATTTTAAGAAATGAGTTGGCTTTCGTTTTCAGACTTTGTTTCAGAAACATCAAAACATTGCATTTCATTTGCTTCATTGGAACATACATTTTAATTTAGCGGGATGTTTAATATTTCATAGATTGTCATCTGTACCTCATAATCAAAAATAAATTAGAAAAAAAAAGATACTGTCATACTGAAATAATTTGGCATTACCAAAAGAAAAATGATTGTGAATTCTTCTGACTCTCCATTCTGTGAGGAATGCTTACAACTGAAAGTGAGGCCAGTTGGCAGAACACTGACATTTTGTTTGAGTTTTACTCAATACTGGAAGTGACTAAATTCCGTTTTCTGATTCTATGGTTGTGCAGTTGTTACATTTAATACCAGCGTTTTCGATTAAATGTTTTTCTTGTATTTCTGTTGGTAAAAGTGGAAACATTTTGAGGAAAAGGGCATGAGAGAAACGTGTGGTGGCCTTTGGAAAATGTGTTACTGAACTTGGGGAATTTTCTAACTTTCTTTTTTATTATGCTGAATTTTAGCCTGGATTTTTCCTAGTATTTAAATATAACAAAAGAGTAACAAATTTACTTATTATTTCTGCTGTAGTGTATTTGTCTACTCTGGTTTTACTCTTGGCTTTAAATCTATGAACAATTATACTAAAATATGCAACAAAACCAACATAAAATAAATATGCATATGGCTTAGATAATGGACTCTCAAATGTATTATTTACACAGATTGTCCGTGATGTTTTCTTGTTATATGGGAAAAGCGAAGAGCCAGGAAAAAATGTTTTTGCTTTAGTATTTGCTTTTTCCAGTCTGGCATGAAATATGTATCGTAACAGGCTTCTTGCAAACATTCTGTCCCCAGAAGCCAAATTTGACCAGCAGATAGATATCCCATTGCCTTTTATTGATATCAGAGGGCAGAGTCAGGTATTGTGGACCAGCGCATCCCTGCTGCTCTGAAAATCAAATTGCTGTGGTGAAGTCTTCCAGTTTTTCATCAGTTGCTGACAGCAGGAGCTGGTGCTGTGTGTGCATTTTGCCCCACAGAAGAGGACAAGCAGCACCAACATGTGATTTGGGTGCACCGGACCATTCCTCCTGTTTGGATTCCTTTTTGATGAAAGGGTAATTTGCTTCCAGAGACATTAGAATATGTTTTGTTGTCTCTCCCGGTGGAGGACTGCCAGATTTCACTGGGATTTTTCAGGCAGGCACATTAACACTTGTGGCACAGGGGGTGTGTGTGCCCAGTAACCCCAGCAGTGTGAAGCCCAGGACGGCCTGGATATCACAGAGTGGAACGTGCCAGTAGATGTGGTGTGCTCAGGACACACTGGACTTTTTGTGCATGTGCAGATCAGCCTAAGGAGATCTGATGTTTCCCAGATGTGTTGAGCTCCCAGCTCACATGCTGTTGAGTAGGTATGCATGTGCATAGGGCATAGCGGATTGCTGGGTGCCCAACTGGGACAATTTCCTTGGCAGAAAAAGAGGTTGCATCTGGAGAAGCCACATGTATTGTAGCCTGCTCTCTAAATATGTCTGAAAACGGAGAAAGAGTGGAAGAATAAAGAGATGCCCCAACTTTCCTCTCTTTTGGACACTTGAAAGATTTCAGCCAGAACTGTTTTGAGTAGAGGAAGTAGCAAAACAAAGGCTGGAAACTCAGGTCTCTGATCCCACAGGCTGGAGAATAAAGGTTGGGATTTAGGTTTCACCCTTTCTGATGTTCCTTTCTTCCTTTCTTTGCGTTCTGTCAGTTTCGAGGTACCCACCTGGTAGAAGAACTTTTCATGGCCTGTATCCCTGGCTTGTATGTTCAAGTTGGAGCATTTTCACGTTGGCACAGGAATTTGCACCTACAGACATGCATGAGTAAGCAGGTTTCTGCATATGTTTGCAAAGCATCTAGTGCGTTCATGAGGCTGTTCAAATAGTCGCAACAAATTCCTGGTTAGGTTGTGTAACGTCATTTGCCTTCTTGTTCCTGCCAGCTTCACAGTTCTCTGACCAGGAATGAAAGAAAATGTCCTTATCAGCCCTGGGTGATGCTTGGAGCCTGCGTGGCACTTGTCCTATCTGTTGTGCAGATGGGTTTCGAATGTCATAGTGAATAGATTAAAAACAACTTCACTTTCTGAGCTTTTGTGGTTGCTAAACCCTGCATTGTTTATGTTAGAGGTCTGATGGATCTCTATCTTTTGATGTTATTAGTATTAAAATAGGGTAATTCTTTATATTACAGAGATGGGCGTCTAGTCCAACCCTGACAGGCTTTGCTGTGGGGCTGCTGGCACCCCCACTGCCCTTGTGATGGAGACAGCACTGAGCCTTCCCACGGGAGCTGGGCTGGGGCTGGACGGGAATGTGGGCATCGGTGGAGTTCGTGATGGAGATGACACTGCCATATAAACTGTGATTATTAATGAGGAGCCTGCCCGGTTGAATCCTGTTGTGTGTAAACACTGCCTGAACTTCCAGAGGGGTTGTTCCCTCAGACTGCAGGAGCATATGCCAACAGTGGGTTTTCCTTCCTTTCCAGCTTCCTTTATTGCCAGGCAAGCAGCACAAATGTCATATACAATGCCGTGCTCTCTAAACCATTCACTGTCGACAGTCATTGCCTGATACGAAAAATCCCCAGAGATTGCATGATTCATTTCCATTCCCAGGGATCTCCTTATAAAACCGGGAGCATGATCAAAAAAAGAAACGGAGAAGCTGCTGCTTCTGCATTTTTGCCCACGTGGGGCAGGCTGCTGACTGTGCAGTTCTCTAGGTGTGTTTCCAGGAGATGGTTGTGATCTGATATGCCATGTCTGGCTCGTGTCGTGGCTGCCGAGGAGGACATCCACGTTCGTGCATCAGCACTGGCTGAAGAAACCTTTATTAGCAAGCAGTGTTTGAAATACATGAGATGATGCGGAGGGCTTTACATCCTATTTATATATATATATATATATATATATATATATATATATATACACATGAATATATATATATTTTTATTATTTTTCCCCTCCCCTGTATTGTGTTTGCCATCAGCGTAGCCATTCATTTCTGCGGATGTGCTGCTGAGGTTGAGCACGTCTAACCCGTGTGCCGTGGGCTGGGTTACGTGGATGCTGCTGTGGTTACGTTACGGGGTGTGTGCCTGCAGCTGGTGATGAAGCAGAACAGCAGCTCTCTTGAGGTTTGGCAGAAAATAGTTTCTTATGTTATTCTTGACCTTTTTTGTTTTTTTTTTTTCTTGGCGAAAACAAAAGGAAGTTTTAGCAGGTAGAAGGTTGTTGCCTTGCCCCAGAAACATGTTCTCACATATGACTGCTGCGAAGGCAAAACCACTAGCTGGACCCACCCCTGACTGTGGCCAACGTTTGCTGCCACAGTTAGTGATAAAACCTCGGCTCTCATTGGATCACAGGATCTATGAATATTAAGCTTATATGAGTCAGCCTTTTAATCAGTGTTAATTGCTGACTTTCCTAAACCAAATTATTTTTAAAAGCAGAAAAATCTGGTAACAGAAATAAATAGGAATTTCCAAAGAAGTCAACATTCATCTTCCTCTCATTTTGTTAAAGCCACTGTGAAACTGTGTGCACAGAGGTGGAGTTATGTGAAAGATGAGCACTTTGGAAAATGATGTCCAGTGGGGCTGGATCAGTGAAAAGGAAATGAGGAATGAAACTGATGCAGGCCAGTGAGCATGTCCACACGTAACAACACTGAGCTGGGAATATGTTTCTAATTAAACTGGGTCAAAATGTGGGGAAACCAGGTCTTTAAAAATAATGATTTTGCACATGATGTCATTTGTTTTACCTATTCAAAGAGGATATAAGATGCTAACAGTGGCATGGTAGTGCTTTATGCTCACCTTGCACTCATTTGTTTACAGAGCAAATGTCAAATAAGAATCAGTGGTGGAGAACCAGTCCCTAAAGGTGGCTCAGTGACTGATTTCAGAACCTGTTCCTGTTAGATATTTGGTTTTCTGTAACCATTCTATTATTGAATATAGTTATTTTCTTGTGCAAACAGATACCAAAAATACATTGGTGCAAATACGAAAGCACTTTTGCAATGCTAATGCTAAGACTGGAGGAAAGTAGCCTGCAGGCACTGATGAGAGATGGGGTTATGTATGAAGGTAAATCCTGAAGTTGTTTTGAGGAAAAACTAAATAGTGAGACTAAAATATGCAGTTGCTTGCAGATTTGTCCTTTCTTATCCTGTCCTCCATCTCTGATCTTAGCAGTCCCAGACCCCTCGAGTCCCTTAGGATCTCTGCTGGCATGTGCATCTGTGACCCCCACTTACTCCGCAGCCCCCCTGGGCTCTGATGCCTCATCAGCTGCTGGCTGTGGTCCCTGAGATCTGATACCCCAGAGCCTGTTCTCCTCGCTGGAGGAAGGGGGTTTGTCTCCAGTTTTCACAAAGCACACAGGAGCTGAGTCATCTCCAGAGACTTCCATCTGTCTGTCAGTTTTGGTTGAAATGGGCTGACAGGTTAAAACACGGTTGGATGCCATGGCAGCACAATCACATACAACTTGTTCTCTTAAGAAACCTGGCTAAGCTGCTGTCTTTGACAGTGGAGGAAAGCTTGCTGTTCCCTGTAATCCCATTTCCCTCCCCAAACCTAAAGGTTCAGAAACTGGAAGGCCATACAAAGCACTCAGGAGTAGGTTTTCTGTTATAGTGTTTTCATATGCTCTCATATTATTGGTTTTCTTAAGATGCTTTTATTGTAGATAGAGACCTAGTTATTTAAATTTCTGTTATTTAAATATGTGCACTGGCAATGCTGTAGAGTTTTAGCTGACCCTGCAAAATTTTTCTCTGGCATGTATTACCAGTTTCATCCTAAGGAGCAATGAGCTGTTGGTGTATTTTGGCATCTGGATGTGGGTGACGGAATATGCCAAGAAGCTGCAAAAGGAAGTTATTTTGAAACTTGCGAATGGTCCAACTTTTAGATTAAAATTTTAAAGTGGATACAATTAGAAGATGTTAAAACAGAGATGCCAGTTTTTAATGTTTATATAATAGTATTATATGTGTAGAACACACTTCAGATACTTACTACTCCACTTTTCTCCAGTAAGCTGCTGGCATTAGCTGGATGCCTTGTGGAATGTTTAGGTTGTTTTGCTGGTGTTGTTTTTTGTTTGGCTGGGGTTTTTTGTTGTAGTTTGTTGTTGTTGTTTGTTTTGTTTGTTTGTTTTTGTCTTGACAGCTGCTTTGTGATGTGATGCAGCTGGCTGGACAGGTTATTGCTGTTACAAGGTAAAGGAAGCAGATACGGTTCAGAGCCTGGAAAATGTGAACCAGACTTGAGACTGAATCACAAGAAGGGTTCTGATGCAGCATTATTGACACATGAGGTTTTGTGGGCTGGGCCAGTGGATCTTAGTTTTGAATATTTATATATGTGTTTGTGCATCTGCATGCACTTTTGCCCGTTGTACCTTGGGCCCCATTGTATTTGATGCTGTACAGGTTTACAGATATGCCGTTGCTGCCTGGGAGAGCTTCATGTGACATAACAACTGACAAATCATGAATGAGAGGAATCCAGTCACATCTGTGTGCCTGTGAATGTAAACGTATCTGTGATCTATCAGAATAGCAAGTGTTCTCTGTTTCCATCTGTCCTTTGTCTGCAGCTTTATGAAGAGACTAATTTCCCATAGGCACTGAACTTTGGGTAGTAGTAGTGCAGTTGGTTGCCGGATACTTTTACACAAATGGACACACCTGCAGTAATGACATGGATTGATTTCTTCTGTCACAAACCATGGCTCAAACATGTGGTGGGATCAGTGTGAGCACACCTTCTCCAATAGAGAAAGCATTGAATATACACACCTTTTCAGTGGAAAACTTGGCGCAAAGTGGGAATTGTTTTATTTGAGAAATTTGACCTTTTATGGGGCAGGTTCTGATCCAAGAAATCCAACTTCAGTGGAGCCCCAATTGAATGCAAGGACCCACGTGTCAGGAGAAACATCAGCAGCTGTTGGTGGGAAGTCCCACAGGGACCCTCTCGGCAGCACAGCCAGCAGAGCAGGGGAGGACAAGGGGGTCCCTGCCTGTGCCGGGGCTCTGCCTTTGTTTTGCCCAAATGCAGCGTTCCCTAGATCGTGTGCTACTTCATCTGACGCTGTACAAAATGAACGTGATTTGTTTAAGCAGAGCTAGGCAAAGAGATGAGTTTCACCATCTGGTAAAGCTGTTCAAGTGGTTAACTGCAGGAAACTCTTGGTCCCTTTTGTGACCAGTTCTTCCAATGGTCAGCTGCTGCTTTTGCTTCCTGCGTGCTGGTAATTATGCTAGTCTTCGTTGATTAATGCTCTGCAGTTCTGCAGCTCTAATGTGTTTAGCCATTTTCTTGAAATTATTCTGTGGGGGTATTTTTTTTTTCCCTTTTAAGAGTTCACTGTTCATGTCTCTCTCTGCCTTGATTGGATTTGATCCCTACAGCAAATTGGAAGATATGGCATTGAGCAGTAACTGCTTGTAGCTGTTCAGGAACTATTACTGCACATCTGACCGATAGCTTGCTCGAGAGGAGAACCTTTGCCAGCCAGGCTGATGGTGTATGAAAGTGATGAGATCAGTTTAGAAAAAACAAACAAACAAAACCAACAAACCACTAAGGCTCTTCTTGAATTCATTTTTTTTTTTTCTTTAGGAAAGTGAACGTGAAAGTACCACTCCTTCTTCATTTAATTAGGAAAGCAAGGTATACTTTACTTTTAAGAGTAATTAGAAGGGTAAACTAGTTTCATTTTGGAGACCAGCCTAATGCTGAAAGCCTTTTCAAACGTTTAAGTAATTTTCCCTGGAGTTTTGTGGACCATCTGGCCAATAGGGTTTTGGAAGGAAGCAGGAGTTGACTGGTGCTGTGAGATCAGTGCCATGTAGTTCATCTCTTGCAGAACTCATTCAGAAATCTGGAGGCTGATGTATTTCCTCACAGATTAATTGTGTCCATTAACTCCCTTTTTAATTTTTGAGAGGATGCATCAAATAGAGCCAAATGAAAAGGCACTGAGAGTGGATGCTCTTTTTTCCTTAGTTAAATGCTCTGTGAAGGCTTTTGTATGCATGTGAAAAATGATGACCTTTCCCTAGGCAAACCTCAGATCTTCTGAACTCCACAGCAGTACTTGGTAGAGTTTTTGACTTGAGGGTTCACCTCGCATAGAGAGAGATGTAGGGGAGGGTGTTTGCCATGAAGTACTGGAGGAAAGGCTCAGAAGCCACAAGAGAAAACCATTTGATTCCAGCTGTTAGTACTGGGCTGTCCTGTGCAGTGCCGTCTGTACTGTCTCACACAGGCATCTGCAGAGAGCTGTGCACCCACATGGTATAGCTATTTGTGTAAGAAAACACCAGCAGAACATGAATGAAAAAGTAAATCACCTTTAAGGTGGCTGCAGCTCTCATCATCTAGGCTGGAATTTGCAGTCTGAGCTGTTCACCCTGCCTGCCATAAAGCCTTTTTGAAAAAAAAACCCAGCAACACAATTTTAACCCATGCAGAAACTTGTCCATGTTCTGCATTGCATGAAAGAGAAGATTCAACCGTGTTCTACTTATTGTTCACAAGAATGCTGAAGGATTTTTAAAAATTCAGTGATATAATTGCTGAGAGCTTAATGTGCACACAAAGTTATATTTATGTGGAATAGAAGGCTGATAAAGCCTTTCTTTATTAGCATGCATCTGGGAAGGCTGAATTACTTAAAAAGTTAAAGCATGACTCTCATAACATGAGGTTTGTAATTGCTGTGTGCAGATTGACCTTCAGAGCTTCATAGTGAGAGTGAGCCAAAAAGCCCTTCCTTTGAGGGATTCCTGCTCTGGAAGTCTGGCCACCCATCAGCTGACCTCCTACAGTCCAGCCCCAACTTCCTTTCAGCAGGATGGGGCCAGTGGGACACATTTAACTGCTTGTGACTTCATCCAGCAGAGATGTGTTGCATATAGATTTTTCTCTAGCGCCCTGTATTTCTGTAAATGTAGTCAGGCTGCGCTGAGTCAGGCAGCAAAAATTCACTGGGGTGGAGGGATTCGTACCTCTCCCTAGACTTAGCTTCTCAGTGGCCCCCATCTGCAATGTGAGAGCCTTCCAAAGGCTGAGGCTTTTTTCCTGAACTGTTTATTTTTCTGGGTGAATAGACTTCTTGGCGCAGCGGACCTTGGCTGTCATAAATCACTGTGGGGCTCCCCAGGTGTGGAGTGGGACCGGCTCTGTGCCCGGGCTGCTGCAACCCTCCTGCCCACAGCAAGAGGGCCTTTGGGGCTGCAAACACCCCCGTCCCCGCATCCCTGCCACCCCACGCTGCGCAGCTGTGGTCCCCATTGCTGCTGGCTGCATGCAGACCCACCAGCTCAGGCATCCCCAAGGCAGAACACCCACTGGAAGAAGAAAGCTGCCTGTGTCTGTGAAGCCTCCATGCCCCTGGCAGGGGTAGTGAGCCATGATGGGTGTCTGAGGCTGGAAACCCAACAGAGTGTTTCAACAGACGACATTAAGAAACGTGACAAATGCCAAAGCCCAGGATGAATGGCAAAGCTGTTGAAACTGTTATTGGTGCTAATACTGAAGTTTAGGCTTAAAGAACTCAGGTTTTATGTCCCAATAAATGGAGTGTGAGGAAAAGGGGATAACTGCATAGCCTGCTTTTCAGACTTTTCCCGTTCACCATGCTGCTCTCTGAGTTGCTTTCTTGACCCACGTATGGCCCCAAAACATTGCTTTTCTGTCCCTGCTGGTATTAGCTTTCATTCAGGCCACTTGACAAAGCACATGCTTGGCTTTGAACGTGTGATGAGAAGCCATGGGAGTTCAAGGGTCTTGCGGTTATCTCCAAAAGTCAAGCACCTGGATGACTTCCCAAACAGAGGGCAGCTAGAGCTTCGGACAACTCGTCTTCCCCTTAGACCCTCCCGAAATATCTCCAGATACAAAACAGATTGGGCCAGATCAAGTTGTGTCAAAGTCGGTGGGAGTCTGATTCTTCTTCACTAGGAGCAGCTACGCTTTCGGTAACCCTGTGTGTCCCCAGCCATGCTGACCCCGAGTGCGGCGGCAGTCTAGAGTTAGCTCTCAGAGCTGCACCATGTGCTGCAGCTCCTGGCTTCCTCCTGGTACCCACCAAGGGCCACCCTGTTTTCACCTGCCCCATGGAGGGATGTTCTTGCTCTTCCTTCTTGCACATAGTTCATGTTGCACAGAAACTTCCAACAGCCATAGGATATCAAAAGCATCGTGCCTGGATGTCAGGTGAATAAGGAAAAGCCACCAGAATTGGGTACGTTTCGGATTCCTCAAACTGAGCATGGAGCTGCAGAAGGGACCTCATTAATGTTTATAAATATATAAAGGGTGAGTGCCATGAGGATGGAGCCAGGCTCTTCTCGGTGGCAAACAATGATAGGACAAGGGGTAATGGGATCAAGCTGGAACACAAGAGGTTCCGCTTAAATTTGAGAAAAAACTTCTTCTCAGTAAGGGTGACAGACACTGGAACAGGCTGCCCAGGGAGGTTGTGGAGTCTCCTTCTCTGGAGACATTCAAAACCCGCCTGGACATGTTCCTGTGCGATCTCATCTAGGCGTTCCTGCTCCAGCAGGGGGATTGGACTAGATGATCTTTTGAGGTCCCTTCCAATCCCAAACATACTGTGATACTGTGAAGACTACATGGGATCTTCTGCTGCAGACACCACCCGTTTCAAATAAGCAGTGGACAAAACTCCGTTCTTTGTATTATGACTAACATGGTGTTTTCAAAAGCCCTTGGTGCTTTGCTTGATCTTGCTAATCACAATGTGAATGACCTCTTTGGGAGCACATTTCAAAATCACAAAAGGTATGCCATAGCCTCAAGTGGCTCATGTTTTGCATAAGGATGAACAACTGACCATACTGATAATGCGAAAAATGTAGGTACTCAAATATGTGTTTGCGAAAGGTCTTGAATTTGTTCCTTTGTTTAATTTTCTTTTCCCACTGGTCTGCAGTCAGACACAGACAAACATGAAGCAAAGCAAACAATCTGCGTTTCCACTTGTACAATGGGAGGAAATAGGAACTGAAAGGGTTTTTTTTTGTTTGGTTGTTTTTTTGTGTTTTTTTTTTTTAAGGCAGAAAAAGTGCTTCTGTTGCCTCTTGAGTTTTAGAGTCCACGAGGGCTGTGCTACAGTACTTGCGGCAGGGGTGAAAATCTGTCCTTTTCCTCCAGAGATCAGGGTGGTTTGATCTGGTACTGTTGAAATCAGCGCTATCCGTCCTTCCCCTCTAGTCATTGTGGTTATGGGTTGAATTTTAAGTGACTGATAGAAGTTATATGTTCTAATCTCTTCCTTTGGCTAACGTGTTGCTATTTTAGTATGTGGGAAGTCCTCCTATACTGCTGCCAACTTAGTTGTCTTCTATAGTGTTATGAGTTACAGTGATATTTTTGTTTCTTTATTTAACCGTGTGACTCAAATAGGGGCCCTGAGAGAAATTCCTGATTTTTTTTTTTAATATCTTAGCCCTGAAACTTCATTAAAAAAAAAAAATAGAGGTTGCATTTTCACTTTGAGTGAGTGCAAAATACTCACCTGCTTCTGGGATGAGGAGGGGGAGAGAGAAACAGTGGGAGGGATAGAGTGACCTGTTCTGCACAGAAACAGGGCAGTGGTGTTTGCTAGGAAAGGAACTTGGTTTTCTCTGAATGTTCAAGGCATTTTTGCTGTACACATTTTCTAACCTTTACAAAATTATCCTTTTTCATTTGGAATGCAGTGTATCATTTTTTAAACAATTTTTCTCTTCTTTATAAATAGTGTATATGTATAATATTTCTTCATTAATGTAACATGCTTTGTCTAAAAGTGCACTAAGTGTTATTAATTAACTTCCATTCTTTATATATCTATGTGCAGACACATTAGATGTTACTGTTAATGTTTTACAACCTGAGCTCTAGGGCATGCTAAATAGCGTTTGACTTCATAGTATGGCTGGTACTGAAAGTCATAAATCTTATCTAACTTATTGGAACATATCTAATTGTAGAGTGGGAATTAGCATGTAGGAGAAAAAAAAAACAATCAAGAAAAAAACAACAAAAAACAACCCCCCCAAACAAACAAAAAACATAAACTTTGGAGAGCATGTCTTGATTATTTACAGTGTATTAATTTTTGTGTTGTTCACCATTCTGACCAGCTGTGGACAAGGGTGATCATATTTTGTAGAGTTTAGGTGACACGCTTTGCATTCCCTTGTAGGAAAATATCTATGGTCAGTTCTGAAGGGAACGTTGCATCTCCCCGTATTTCAAAGAAGAGGAGAAACACTCTAGGGGAATACAATTTTTTGATTCAGAGCCCCACAATACAACAGATATCCGAAGACGTTGTGACTGAAGTGCCACTAAAACTTTATAATGTCAATAAAGGTAGGCTTTCTGCAGCCTGAGTTGCATGATTAAAAGGATGACGCTACAATCCAAATGGCAGCTGCATTTCCACGTGGCTCGTGTCCTGAATTCTTCCAAGAGGCTTAAAAAACAAACAAACAAACAAAACCCCAAGACTTTCTGAAACTGGTAATTACCTGCCCAAGGCTGATGTGTGTTATGGTGAGTTGGGGGTTTTCTGTTTTTGTGTGTTTGGTGGTTTTGTTTGTTTGTGGATCACGTGTTATAGTTTGTAATGAAATGGGTCACTTCTGAATTCCAGTGCTAGGATTCAGTGCATGGCTGACCCTGAGCTCTTTCTCAGACCATTAACTAACCAAAACAATCTGTGAGCTTCCAAACTCTTAATAATGTCTTCTTTGGAATTTATTCCTGGCCCGTTTCAAGTTTTGCGTCACTGCTGTATTTTTAGCTGAAGAGCTCCAAGCATGATTATAGTGGATTGTCTCACATGGCACCAGTTGCTGAGACAAGGATTATAGGCTGGTTTGACTGATAGGGCTCTCCTATGACCTGTCTTCTTGGGTGATGCTTTCCAGCACCAAAACGCTACACCCTCAGATGTGCAAACCCTGTTCCCCTGTTTGCATTAGTCAAGACCCCAAGGGACAGCAGGATGTTGGCTGTGAGCAGCCATATGCTGTAAAACAGTGGCTGTGTCTAAACTTCAGTGCAAGAGCAGTTTGTCTGCAGGCTTTATGTTCTTGGGGTCCCCCTCCCTGCCATGCTAACCCCTGGGGAGCTTGGTGCAGCTGCCCTTGCCTGCTGGCGCTGGGAACAGGCACAGCTGGTGTTCCCAGGCTGGCTCTGGGGCTGGTGGTGCCAGACATTGCTCATCTCTTCTAAAGACCTGGGTCTAAGAAGAAGAGCTCTGTGTGGTGGAAAGGGAAACAGAAGGATCGTGACTTTAAGGTCATGGGGAATAGGACATAGGGTTTCCTGCATCCCTACGCAGAGCATTGTTCATTCAATGCATAGTCTCTTGAAGGCTTTCCTTGTGTGAGCAGGATGGAAGGGGTGGAGAGGAGAGGGGCAAAAGGGTGGGGTCCTGTCCTTCGGGGCACAGAAGGCTGAGCTGGCAGCCTACCAGCGACCACAGGGTCACACACTGATTTACCTGAGATGGGCTCAAACTTCAAAGTTCTTAAGTGGGTTTTGAACAGGAAACCTTGTTGCTGAAGTTCACTTTCAGTAAGAGCTTGCAGCAAAACAGCTGTGCCTTCACCCTGCTCCCAAAGGGCCGATGGCTGCAGCATGCATCAGTTGTCCCATAATAAATGCTCCTGGCTGGGAAGGTCTGCTGGCCTCCAAAGTCCTCCACCTCTGACAGCCACATCTTGCTTTCCAATACAAACCTTCAATACCCAGAGAAGGTCCCAAGAGTTAAGTTTGTGCAACTTTCTGGATTACCCCAGCAGGCAGTGCTGCCAAGGGTCACCTGGAGGTCCTCTGTGCAGATGTTGTGAGCTGTTCGGGTCTGTGCACAGCCTGAGTGCGCTGCATATGTGTGTGTGCCTGGTGGCAGAGCATGTTTGGTGTGAAAGTGCCCTCCAGGTGGGCGCAAAGGTACAAACTGACAAGCGTCTGAGGCTTCTAGCAGCTGGGACATGTCCTTGCACGATAGGCACCTTACAGCCTCACCAAAGTCTCTGCTTTATAAGGGGGAGAAAAGTGAGGTTGTACTTCTGGTTGCAGAGATGACATGGGCGCAGATGGGGACTTTTGCAAAGTCATATTCAACAGCTTAATGCTGCCTTGGTATCCTGCAGCCACCCTTCATGTGTGCCTTTTCCTGCCACGGTTAAATGGTGACAGCTACATGGGACGGACCTGTAAACACATGGACATTAATGAGCGCCTGTTGCCAAAAAGGAAGCGTATGAGGGGACTGACATGGGCTGCCTTGGCACAGTGTGCAGCACTGTAATGGGATGGCTGGCTGGTGTCATCTGGACGTGCAGTTGTCCACTTCAAATCTGTCGGATCACAAGTGGGGATAGAAGCTGCTGGGAGCTGTTTGCCACCCCTAGGAAGAGAGAGCTGTGCAGGATCTTGGAGGGAAGCTCCCAGTCAAGCTCTTTGCGTGTGACCCACAGCCTGACAATCTCACGTATGTGTCACTGGGACCTTGGGTCTGTGGTTGTAATTGTGGTCCAAGCCAGGGACTGCCCCAAATTTTTGTTTGGACCTAATAGGAAAAGGTGTTGTACGTGACTGAATGAATCTTTTTGTAAATATACTTAATCCATGTAAAGCCCCTTTATCAGTTAATAGCTTGACCGCTAATGCTGATACTCTTATTTGATGTAAATAGAAAAATACGTCTTGACCCTCAGTAGAGGGCATAGATAAGCAGTTCATTTATCTAATTCAGCTAAAATGATAAATACATATCTAATAGAAATAACACTGAATAGTCTGTCCTACTCCATGTATATCTCCCTGCAGAGATAATGCACAGTTGGAGCTCATCAGCACCAGATCTTTGGCATAAAGCACCTTCTACAAATGTGGCTGCAATGAGCAGTATGCAGATTTGAAAAATGTGTACGCTGGCTCCACATTTGCTGAATGTTACTGTAGTGACTAACTGGCAACGGCAGCAGACTTCGTGCAGAAATATTTTCTGGAGGAGACAAGGAATTTTGCTGGACTTGAAGCTAATGGGAGAATTTCTTCCAGCTTGGATACTTCATCAAAATGTAGGCAAGAACTTCAATTTTAGAAAGTCATTGGGCTTCAGAATTGTTTATGTCTAAGCTTTGCTTGAGTCTGACAGCATTTAATGCTATATTCTTGGGTGGGAATATGGATGACTTGCAGATGGCTGTTGGATGTTTTGGCTGCATTCTCCAGAGTTGAAACCTGCTCTCAAACTGAGCATTTGGGCGAAAGATGAAACCTTTTATTAGGGAAATGTGCCCAGAGACCATTCCTACCCTCTGCCCAGTTTCTGAGGAAATGTGCAATGGTGGCTCTTGAATTACAACAGGCTCATTCCTTTAAATGGTCTGGAGAGGATGGGCAGCAGCGGATTGTGTAGAGGGTTAGGAAGGGCAGTGCCCCTTTTCTTCTTCCTATGTTGGATTAAATCAAAAGAGATAAACTTCTGCATGTCTTGTCACTGGAAGTAAGTGCATCTGTTGATCTTATTCGGTTGGGAAACAGTTAAAACATCCAGTTGCTCCTGGGAGCTTTAAACAAAAATCAAAATACCACCTTTCTCAAAACAATTCAAACATTCTCAACCTTGCGGCTTCAGCAAAAGTAGCAATGTGTGAGTTCCCATGAACTCTGGCTAACCTCTGAGATTTATTGATAAACGAAAAAATAAGGGGCCAGGCCCTGAAACCTCTTCTTACTCAGGCACTGGTCTTGGTGTGTTAACGAGAAGCCCAGGGCTGGGTTCAGGATGTTTACTGCTTTTAGAGGTGTCAAAGAAAATGAACTCAAAACAGTTTGAAAAGCCAGTGTAAACGAGAGAAATGTGATGTTCTCATTGCCAGCACAGTCGTAGCCTGGTTTTTAAAGCAGATGTAACGCGGAGCCTGTTACGGTGCTCAGATAAGCTGCACAGGCATTAATGGTTCTTCACGTGAACATGCAGATCCTCTGACAGCTTCAGCTTCTTAGCGTGGAGTCTTGCAATAGCACCCCCACTGTTTTGGGTGGTGGTGCAGAGTTCAGTAGGGTGCCCACTGGGACTTCTGGTGTTTGGGTGAGCTGTTGGGTGGCTTTGCTTCAGCCCATCTGTTTCATAAGTAACTGAATAGACAGCGAAGTTCTGGGGAGGAGAAGGAATAAAATCTAGGATGTCTCCAGGGTTCTCTGATTATTTTGCCTGCACTGACTGAACCTTTTCCTTTGGCAGTATTTGAAGGAAAGGTTTTACTTGTGTGTGTTGGGATGATGTCAGAGGTAAGGAGAAATGATTGTGTGTGCTGTGTAATTCTGCCACATTGTTCATTGCATACGTTAGCAGGTGCAGACACTTTTGAGATGTATTGCTCTACAATAACAATAAATCCTTTACTATAGGAAAATGTACAACAGTAATCAAAAATAAATCTGCCAAGATGACAGTAAAATTAGTATCTCATGATGAAAATGTCTTTATGTAGATATATAGCTGTAGATACATATTTAGCTACACTCTCCAAGATACTTCTTTTTTTATGCACACTTAAACTAATTCATGCCTTTTAGATAGTTGACAAAAGGCAGATATAAACATATAGATATGTTTATATCTTTTCATGAGGTTAACCTGCAGCCCTCTGCATTACCCTGTGCAAACTTGTGGGGTGGAAGACGAGGTTCTTCAGCTTAATGCAACCAAGAAATGTGAAAGACTTTCTTGCAAAAAGTGTGATAACAGTTGTTGAAAATAAATTGCTGTGAGGTGAGAATTAGAGCAAACAAGCAGGAATGAGTTTTTACTGCTTCTTTCCTTTCTTGAGAAGGGTTTGGATTCTCTGGTGGATTGAGCTGCTTTCTATTTTGTTCCAGGAAAAAGGATTCTAAAAGAACGTGAGGGTCTGAAGTGTGTGTAGTTAACAGAATTCACTTCTGTATAAAGCCTGCTTTACCCCGTCAAAGAGTATTTTTTGCAGGTGAGCCTGTGCATTTCCCTCAGGCTCGTAGTAATTTTGTACGGCACGGGGAAGACAGGGCACTGAGACGAGGCACGGGGCACTGAGACAAGGCATGGGGCACAATCCTGCCCTCTCTGCACAGTCTGAGCTCCTCTCGCCCAGCCGTCAGCCCGCTTGCAGACATGGGAGCTTTTGGGAATGCAGAAGCAGGATTGATCTGTGTATCTCATTTAACAGGGACACATTTGTTATGTGAAGGTGAAACACAACCCACCAAACAAAAGGGCTTGTTTTCTTTCTCATAAATGCTAATTTTGTGAACTTTTTTGGGGATTTAGTATTCTCATCTGTAGTGGTAGAAGTGAGTGAGAGCAGAAGGCTTGCATGCAGTGGAAATAACCGTGGCTGCAAAAGAGTAGATGTCTGTTTTACAGAGGAACAATTTGACCAGATGCCATGCTGTGAAATCAAAACTGAATGCCAAGCCTTTCCTCCTTTCTTAGTCTTATGAATATTCAATATCAAGTGCAACGATAGCCTAGTATTGATTGATTTATTTTTTCAGTAAAGAAGCTCATCTCCATGCTTCACTGTAATTGTGAAAATCAGGGTTGATTCTTGATGTCATCCTTTGCACAATGTTCAGCAGCCCAAGAGAGACTCAGCATTTTGATGGGTTGGTCGCCGACTATGTGTGGTGGCCAGAGACATGGAATTGTCAGCGCTCTTGACTCCAGACAAACTCTGGAGTTAAACCAGGGTGCCAACGTGTCTAGCATGACTGTATTTTGTGGAAGGCCCTCTATCGCTGTATTGCCAAGACATTCAATGCCTGGAAACATTTGCAAACAATGGCCTCCAACAAAGGAGCTGTGGCTGTGCAGAGGAAGCTCGCTAACTGGGGTTGACGTCAGCTGGGATGGATGCTGACCAAACAAACATCAGGGGATGGATGCTGACCAAACACCAGCATCTGTCAGGCTGGCACTCGCCACTGCCCGCCGTGTCCTGGGCCTGGTGAGGGTGTGTCCCATTTGTTTTCCTCCTGAGGTCTGTAGTAGTTTGTAAAACCTATCATTCTAGTTTATAAGAAAAAGTTTATGAGAAAAAAAAGAGCTTATGAGAAAAAAATCCCAGGAGAAAAGCAATCCCAGAGTGCTTCCACAGAAAGAGGACACTTATAAATATACAAAAACTCAGCAGGATTTAGTTTTCTGTAAAAGAAAACATGACTGTGACATATCACCTGAGAACGAAGAATCATTTTTCTTCGATGCAAAATTGCTTAGTCTTAGAAATAACACTGGTATGCAGTTTTGTGCAGATAGGACCAGGATTTTTAAATGACATCAACCCAGCTTTTAATTTTGCCGGTGTAAGTTGCACCTGCAAATCATTTTGTCTGCAAACTGCAGCAGTTTGTATTTGATTTCCTGATTTCCTCTGGCTCACTTAACTGATATCAGTTAGTTATTTCAATATACAGCTTTGCAGGCACTACTATTTCAGGAACAAAATTGCAGTCTCAAAGCTTCAAACCCCTTTCTGAAGATTTGATGGAAGTGAGGAGTTAGGATGTGTAGCCAACCCACTGTTCATACAAATCTTTTGATACTATACTGCAGTATGAGATTAGTGTTCAGTGTTGGTTATCGTGGCAGAACGCTGCATCTACGGCATCTGTTCAGCAACTTGACCTAACCAAGCAAAGAAACTATAATTTACAGCAAGATTCCTGGTTGTACTTCTAATATCCATTGTTGTGAACCATATTTTGTTAGTGTCGTTACCAAGTTTGCCCTTGTAATAGCTTTATCCCCTATTACCTTCCTTTTCCTAGCTTTGTTTTCAAAAACTAGCCACTTTACCAAGTCTAAAATTACCAGTTATCTGTTGCTTAATAATGATGGTGTGGTGTAGGCATTTCTCTAGTAAAGTGTGTGTATGTACGTAGGCATACACACAGTCAAAGCCCTGGGAGAGTTGCTCCCCACCACCCTAGAAGACTACATTTTAAATACAAAGTCTCTGCATGCTTTTGGGGAGGTAGCTTGAGATATAGTTAACTCAGCTGAAGTAAGAATTCTAAAAAAAAAAAGGGCAGCACACTAAGAAAGTACATACAGCTTTAGTTTCTTGGCAGCCACATAGAGGTTGCCAGATTGATGTAGTGAAACCCAGAGTTTCCTCTTCACCCCGAGGTGAGCCAGAAGACGTAGGGCAGGGAGGTGAGGACAGTGCCAGCTACCCAGAGCCTTGCTTCCCCACCACCTGTCAGCCCTGGATTGCAGGACAACAGAGTGGTTCTGGTTAGGTCAGAACCAGGTCTGGGTCTTCCCAGAGAAGGAGGCTTGAGGGGTGGCAATGCCTGTTGGAGCTGTCTGGAGACCCATAAGCTCGTGCCATGTTGTGTCAGACATCAGAAGTCTCCCAGCATTGCTGCTCACTTTGTGCTAAAGGGGGAAATTCAGCCCTGCAAAGGCAACTCAGTTAACATTACAGCATGGTAAGGGAGGGTATGGGCCTGATAACACATCACCAATCTTGATAGTTTTATGTCACTGAAAGCTTGTTGATATGTGACTGAAAGCGAGTACTCAAGCCCAGTTGTTATATGCCTAATTTGTTACTGTAAACATAGTATGCATATGTGTTTCACTTAGTCTTCTGTTATTTTAACAGGGTCGCCATGTTAAGACTGGGCAGCTAGCAGCGATCAAAGTGATGAATGTTACTGAGGTGAGTGTAAAACCAAAAATAAAAATGTTGTTATCACCGTGCAAGGAGAAATAAATAATTGGATTGTGAGAAGGCAGATAGCTTATAAAAGATGATCCAGTAGTATAAATTATGGTTGCTGAGCACTGGTTTGTGCTTTAAAAAGTGCTGATGTGTTAATACAACCAGATTTTTCAATTGTACTTGACCAGTGGTAACCACACAATAAGGGAATGCATTGCTATATGTTTTGATGGTCTGTAATAACAAAGAGGAGAACTATCTTCCTGCTTATTTCTAGCTGATTATCTGTTTCCAGAGACAGCAAGTAAAAGATTTCCTGCAGCTCGGCGCTGCCCCTGCTGTTCTCTCGCATCCTCTCCCCTCGCGTGCCAGCCATTCCTCAGAGCAGCTACCCTGACAGCCAGCAAGCAGGAACATGTCAGACATGCAAATGTGGCACTTCTTTATTGTTGTTTGACAGATGAGAAAAGGAGACAGTTTAATTGGCACTGGCCCTGCTCACATTTATAGAGTGATGTGAGTGGTGTCAGTGCTGGAACAGGGTCCTGAAAAAGTTGCTAAGTATTGATTTTTTTTTTTATTATTTTTTTTTTCTCCTTTTAAGAGCACATTCGGTAGCGAAGCAGCTTACCTCTTTGAGACCGTGTGAGCCTGAGCCCCAGAAAGGTTGGGGAGACTCCCTGCTGCCTCTTCTCAAGGTCACTGGAAATCTGCGGGTTGTTAGGATGCGCTTGGTCTCACTGAAGACCAGCACCCCATTCTGTCACTCTGGCAGTGTAGATATGGGGTACAAAACTCCAAGATAAAGTGAGAGACCTTTTGCAATATTGCAGAAGGGTTATCACCTGAAATAATAAACAGAGCTAAGTCCTCTGGGCCAAGTCTGCCAGTGGTACGTCTACACGTGGTGTTTTGAGCACACACAAGCAAGCCTCGCCTGTATTTTTGTGTGTCTTTTGATTGTCTTAGAAGTCAGCAGAACAAGTTGGTGTCTATGTGGGCCTTGTCACATAAGGCAAGTCAAGGACAGTTCTTTCTGCTGATGATGTGGGAATCCAGCCCTGAGCAGCAAGTAGTCTGAACTGCACATTGGGTTTTTTGAACTTAGATATGTAAGGGCTGGTTTGGCTATGGCTGCTACCTTGTAAAATATGCATGTGTAGCTGAATTACCAGTTCTGCTGTTCTCCATGCACAGAGGAGAGTGCTTGTTTTAAATGAGTGCTGCATTAGATTGGTGGGATTTTTCCTTCTAGCTCTATAGGTACATATATCATCAGCTGCTTTGGCTTTAAAACATGGCAGTCACCAAACATGAGGCTGCTGGATTTTGGAAGCGAGAAAGAATAAGGTTAGGGTTGCAGACAGATTGCAGAGATCAGAGCACCTCTGTGCTTTGACAGAGGAGCTGACAGGACAGATCCTGGAAGGGATCCAGGGCTGCTGTATGGACTGCTCCATGCTTTGCTGGGTCGGTCAACAGTGCCTGAGGGCTGGCCAAAGATGTCGCTTTTGGGCCATTATGTTAACACCAGTGACAGTCCCTTCCTTGCTGAAACAATTGAAGCAAAAGCTGTAGGAAGGGAACCTTGGAAAGATTTCCTTCCCTTTGCTATATATAATGTGGTCTCCTTTGTACATAAAGAACAAACTGTAGCATTCAGTAATGCCTGATTACTTGGAAACAAAATTTAAATGGAAGACAGTATTGTGGTCCAGCTTCAAGAATTCGTGTTGATAGACTTGCATGATTCTGGGAACAAAACCCAGCTGTTTAGGTCTGATTTGCTGCTTCCTTGCAGGCTACAGGACCAGCATCATACTGGGGAATCTGTCCCATTGCTTGAGGGGCAATGATAACAGATTGTGCTATATTCATGTTGGGTCACTTAATGCAGAACAGTTGTGACGGTTTGAGAGTTGAGTGGTGAGTGTGTTGGTGCAGCTACCTGGAAGGGTTTTCCCTGGTGCTTTTCTCCCACTAAGCCGTCAACAAATCCAGTTCAGCTGTGCTTGGTTGTTTCTGCTTCCTGACCTTGGTGCTGGGTGAGTACAAGGCTTTCTCCTGTTATTTCCACTTTGGTAATGCGAGGTTGGCTGTGTTCCTGCTGCTGGGGCACAGGCTGGCAGACCTGGATGCAGTGCTCCGCTTCATCATGGGTTTCCTCCAGGCCCTTGGCGGTGCCTCTGTGAGATGTTGGGAGCCCAGTGCAGGAGTAATTCACGTGGTTGCTGCTGGTTCCTCCTGCAGCTGTCTGCTCTGCCCTGGGGTTGTCCTCTCCTCAGCCACCACATGTCACAGCTTGGTGTGATGCGGTAAACCCAGATTGTTTTCGGTGCTGTGGGTGGCTGTGTGCAGGGCGGGGGTGGCAGCTGTGGTCCTCAGCCCTTCAGACACCTTGGTGCAAATTCCCAGAGCACTCGGGGTGAGTTGTGTGGCTGCAAGAAATGGGGTTACTGCTGGCCAGGGGCTGTGCTGCTGGTCGCTTGTAGTGCAGAGTAGATGGCTGGTTGCAGCCAATGCATTCTTGCTCTGCAGTTGCAGTAGGCAGGAGCATGGGTACAGCTGGGGCTGATGCTGTATGTGTCCAGGGCATCTCTTGAAGCTCATTTCTCCTGTAAAATAGCAATAGCTTTTCTCTGCTTCATAGCATTTCATTACTGAAGCCTCTTAGAGCAGTAGTGGGTCCCAACTGTAATGTAGAAACCATAGAATCCCAGGTTGGAAGGGACCTCAAGGATCATCTGGTCCAACCTTTCTTGGCAAGCTTCTTTTTAATCTCCAGAATTTCAGTGTTGTGAGCCTGTCAAGAATTCAGTATTTCTCTTGCATTGTTAGTCTGTTCAGGTTTAAGTTATTTTCTGATCCTTTTATCTTGAAAAGCTAGCTTGAGGCATTAAAGTCTTTAAAATATTGAAATCCGTGTCTCCAACGTCCTGCCTGTAAATTGCCCTGGAGAGCAACATCTCATGTGGAATTCGGCTTGTGAGAAATGGAAGCTGTCTTGGTTAAACCTGCCTGAGTGAGATGGGAGGCTTCTGGCCTCTGTGCCCTTTTTCATCTTTGGGTGGTTATATGATCTGATTAGTGCTGCACAGGGAACAGTTTTCTTAGGGAGTGAAGATTTCATGTGGTAGGAAACAGCAAGATTTAAAAAAGTAAAATCAAGGCAAATGCAGTCTCTTTCTCTCCACATGTCTCCAAAAAAATGGAGAAGAGCTGAGTGCCTGGATTAGCCTTGTGATTTGTGTACTTGCTTAGAGGACTCTCCAGTTCAAGCCTCCAGTAGATCTCATTCGAAGTGGGGCCATTCCAGTGGCCAAGTTTGACAGACCCCCACAGCAGTGTAGGTTGGTTGTAGTTTGATTATTAACCTGCTCAGACATAGGTCAGTGATGACTGACTTTGGAGAGCATAGGATTGAACAAGGATGTCTCACATCCCAGGGGTCTGAGCTACCTCCTTGCTACTTGGATATTCTGCAGTGGGTTTCTCTCCTCTAGCAACAGAATATCATTTTCATCACTAGAAAATCCAACCGAAGAGGTCTTTCAGCTAACGTACTGAGTACATTTCTGCCAAAAGATTCTGTTTCACCAAATCTATGTTGTTGTTGTTTTTTTCTGGCAAGAAATTATTTCATCAGAAGTTCCCTGACCAGCTTCAGCTTTGATTGTTCACCTCTTAAGGTGTGAGGCACACCAAGAGCTGAGCAAATCTGCCCTTTGCTACAAGAGCTGCAGCCCAGGCTGGTTTGTGAAGAGCAGCAGCAGGATGCTGCGGTCATTGTGGGATCCTCTGGACATCTGTCAGGAAGTGCTGCCGTGCCGCCTTACGGGGGGAGTGGGGGGAGCCCTTTGAAATGGTTGCAGGGGAGCTGATGGCAACGTGTGCTCATGTACCCCTTCACACAGGCTCTGCTTCCTGCCGTCTGACAGCGCCTCCGAGCAGAGTGCTTGCAAAGAGGTTGAATTATTGCTGCTTTTCTCTTCAGCTATCAGTGCAGGTGATCAAACAGCTCTTCTGCAGCAGGTCATTCTCTGTCTGTCCTTGCTTTCAGTCTTTCCAGATAACAAAATAACACATAAATGAGAAACTTGTCATTAAAACTGCCCCAGTACGAAGGTGTCTCTTGGTGGAGTGTTTATCAGCTGATGATCTTGTTTCCATTTGAGGTCAGAGGTGTGTGCTTTCTAGTCCTTTGCTTCCTGATATCATTGCAGATAGGCTCACATCTTCAAGAATAGCCTTTGATCAGGAACCTGTCATCTTTGTGCATGCAGCCATCTGTGCCCAGAAACGCATTGGTTTATGAAAGCAAACAGCTTTTTGCACATGTACATCTGCAAGCTTGCTTCCTTTTCTTAAGTGGCATGACTTAGGAGCAGGTTTCTGGACCCCTGGGAGATGTGGCTGATGGTAACGCTGTCAGAGGGGTGGTGGAAAGTGGAAATCCTGACTATGTGCATGCACTGAAAAATTGAGGGCGCTTTTGTCCCCGGTCACCCTGCTTGAAGGATGTATGTAGCCCTGAGACTTAGCAAGTCTAGGTTCAGTTCCTAACTGGGTTTCAGACATGGCCTGTGGGATGGAATTGCTCATATCTACCCTTCTGCTTTGGTTTCTCTATGTGCAATAGACTAATTTTTTTCCAAAATTCACTCAAGCGCTGTGAATACACAGTACTTTTTGTAATGCCCACTGGCTGTCCTGTATAGCCCTTTCACTTACAGACTGACTGATACTTGAAGTTACATCTCTGTCTTTGGAGGATGTGGGAGTTTGGCTCAGAGGGTTTCTGCTCAGCGGTGGTGGGGCTCCTCAGGGAAGCCCCCTGTCCAATCTGAGCAGTGTCTTCTCAAGGCACTTGTCCTGGACACAAGCAGCAAACAGCAATGTGTGAGCACAGGTAACTGTCTTGATGGACAAGGGAACAGGCAGGTGCAGGGAGGGAGCAGGTTCCAGCCTTCTGGTTTAATAGATAATGCATGAGATAAAGCAGAAATTGGATCATCTTGCTGCTAATGGGAAAGTAGCATTACACGTGTGCAGCTGCTCTTTGCTCTTGCGAGTGGAAGAGCCTGCCTGGTGTTCCAACTGTGTTTACAAACAAGCGCATGGTTATCTTTGTTTTAAAAACATGGAGGTGAGGTTGCAGAGGAACAGAAAGTACTCAGACGAGCTGTGCCAGCACAGTTCCAACATTCAGCAAATTAAGTGGGCAAAGGAAGAAGAGCTGAAAAAGAGGCAACAGCTCTGAGGAAGTGGTTGAGATCTGCCAGCTCCCCAGGGGGAACTTGGTGAAAGCTGCGGGTGGGTGCTGAGGGCATAGCAGGGAAGCTTTCCAGTCGGGCTCCACCAGTACAAAGTTCATGCAGATGGGCAGAGTTAAAAAAAACCCAACCAACCAACCAGCCAACTAAACACAAACCTTAATATCTGAAGAGATCTTAAGTAATTTGGGGAAGGCCTTTACCAAAGATTAATGTTTCCCCTCCACATGTTTGGTTGCATCCTGTGGGCAGGATGCAGGAGGGACAGCAGAGGAAGGAAAGGAGGTCCTCTCTGTTTTTCCCGCTTTCTGCCCTTCTTTCCTAAAGATCCATTACCAGAAACTCATATCAGTGAGAGGACTCAGAATAGTGGTTTCCCTGTCCTTATTCTCTGCATCCTTCTCCTCACCTGCCCATTTCTACCCTTTCACATGTACCATCTGGAGTCCAAAAGGGGGTAGAGCCTTGTTTCCCCTCTCAGAAAGCAGCAGCACAAGCTCTCAGCTCCCTTTGGTTGTGCCCTGGCCCCATGCAGAGAGAAGTAGGACTATGCTTATGGAGGGTTTCCTGCACGCCGTCTGGAGCCAGCTCTGATTTCTCTTGGAGAGTCCACATGCTGCACCGGGCTCCTCTGTACCATTGCTAATTAAGCCATGCAATATCCAGGGCTGTATCAAACCAAGGATTAAGGATCCTCCTTTCTCCTTAATTGCAAACAAAAGATAAATGTGTAATGTGTGCAGCTTGGGAGCCTGTGTTCAACAAAGGGGCTGTTCTGAAACCTGGAATAGCTGATTTTTGCCTCAAGTCGGGTTATTTTACATTTCCCATTTCCTAAAGCTTAAAACAATTAGGGTTTAGTCTGGTAACGTGTCTCCTGTGGATTGATGTTACTGGGGAAAACAAACTGGTCCCTTTGTTCTGTTGGGAATGATTTTTGTGTGGTCGGGTTTCATAAGATGCATCATATGCATATGCTTGATGGAATTTGGCTTCAGCCTGGCAGGCTTTAATGTTTGCTCCAGGTAGAAAGGACAACACAGCTGGTTTTGTAAGCAGTCTGTTTTGATGGTTAAAGGAATGCTTTGATGGCAAAACTACTGGAAAATAATGGAAAAGTGCAGAAAAATGTCCTGTGGGGCTGAGCTGTTCTTGCTCCCTCCTTACAGATCCTTTCTTTCCCTTCAGCTAGTAAGTGCTGACTGGGATGTTTTGCAGCAAGGTAAATTAATTTTCGGCTTTGTTATACTCCTTTTAACTGGTATAAAGATACCTTGCAACACCACTCATTTCCTATTAAAGCAAATGAAACACCAAAATCTACAACCTTTCACTGAGTATTGTGCACCGTTCTGTTGGTGGTGATGTAGCAAACGAGCTGGTTCTGAGAGGACCTCTTCAGGTCAGGCAGTTATTTCTGAAAAAGGGCATTTCCTTCTAATGTAATTATTAAAGTTTGGGTTTCTATTAGTTATCTTATTGTGCACGGTGCCGTACTGGGCAGAAGAGAATGTCTGCCCTGAAGAGACTGAAACAAAGGCAGAAGGAAAACCGGGCTGGGTAGTGCCTGGAAGGAGGTGTCTGGGGGTGTGCTAGCCCTAGTCACTGCTGGCGTGATGTTAGGAGCGGGGAAAAACTCCATGGTCCAGGAAGGGAAGCCTCACAGCTGTAAGGAAGGAGCAGATCTTAACCCTGTGCTGCCTCTGGAGTTTGATTTGTGACAAGTCACCTCCCTCTTGGCTCAGTTCCCTTCCAGCGAGACCCTCCACGGGATTGGGAAGACAAATCGGCTGATGTGTGCACTAAGTGCTTTTCCAAGTACTTAAGTAATGGGGTGTTAGGAATATTTTTATTTTTGTTTGAATCTGGTTAATTTCTCTAAGACTAAATTACTGCAAACAGAAACCGCAGACTGGGGATTATTAGGTCCTGTCCAAGCCGCTTGAGGAGACAATATGAGCTTGTTATACCCAAGCTGGGACATTTTTTATTCCTTAAGTCAAACCCTAGCAATTCATTGTTTTAGGCCAATGGACCAGGGTGATTCGGTCACTGGTTTAAGAGCCTGTCCTTCAGTTGCAGTCTCATAATCCCAGGATAACTCAGGTTGGAGGGAGCCTCAGGAGGTCTCTGGTCCAACCTCCTGCTCAAAGCAGGGTCAGCCATGGGATCAAACCAGGTTGCTCAAGGCTGGTTCCAGCTGGATGTTGGAAGCCTCCAAAGACAGAGGTTGCCCCACAGCTCAGTGATCTCTGGTCACCTAAGGAGCCTTCTGCTCTCTTTTGCTACAGAATGAAGAGGAGGAAATCAAGCTGGAGATAAATATGTTAAAAAAGTATTCCCATCACCGGAATATTGCTACATATTATGGTGCGTTTGTAAAGAAAAGTCCTGCAGGCCAAGATGATCAGCTCTGGGTAAGTGTTTAGTGTTATTTCTGTTCATGAGGTTTACAGCTCTTTTCTTTAGAGCTCCAATATGCTTGGCTTGGACTCTGTCTCAGTGAAACTCTGAAGTCATTGTTCTGAAGAATAACATATAAAAGAGCAAAATTGTTCCTCCCTACATGTCTTCCATCCCCTCTGATTTCCTCTGAGGATGGGCATAAAACTTGTGACTTGTCTTGTCAGTCTGATTTGTTGTTCGAGGTGGGGTTTTTTCCAAATGAAACATTGATGTAATTTTTTTTTTTACCAGTAGTGAAAGAGAGCTTGTCCTTTTCCCCTCCTCTCCTTTTTCTTGTTGCATTCCTCTCCTTTTTTTCAGTTGGAAAATAAAAAAGGCAACAAAGGAATTCACAATAAAGCAAAGGAAAAAAACCCTCCTTTTTTTCTTTTTGGCTGCAAGATTTTTGAAGCTTTGCAGCAAAATGGGATTTTTTTCAGAATTTGAAGTTTCTTATGTTTGTCAGTATTATTATATGAGCTATTGTTTTTCTGATTTCATAGTTTCTAAAAGGGAAAAAAAGAACCCATAATCTGCTGTAGGAGAGGAACCGTACTGAGGGTTTTTTTTATTTATTCAGCAATGAGTGCGATTCAGGAAACCAGATTTTATGTCCCTTGGCATCCGGGAAGGTCGCATGTAGTTTGCCACACCTTGATTGTGGTGGAGCGGGTGTTTGCAGGTGGTGTCTCCGCTGGCAGCCCGTCAGCGCTGTGGTGAAGGTGTATCGCGTTTGTCTTCCTGCAGCTGGTGATGGAGTACTGCGGTGCGGGCTCGGTCACTGACCTGGTGAAGAAGACCAAAGGGAACTGTTTCAAGGAAGACTGGATTGCCTACATCTGCAGAGAGGTTCTCAGGGTGAGTTGTGCCAATGGAGCTTTGGTGCTTGTTTGCAACGAAGCCACCTTTGGTCACTAATGTAGGTCACTGATGAGCACTGCTGTGGGGCTGATGGGCTGTCGTCCTTCAGTTCAGGAGAGCCTGAAGAGCCAGCGTGATGACTGCTTGACATCCCATATTATTGTAGTTAATCACATATTCTTTATGAAGTACAGAAAATTCCTGGCTCCTATGGCAAATAGCCATCTTCTGAAAGTCCACATTCTGAGCATCTAGAAAAATAAATAGATCTTCTGTTTTCAGTAAGTCTGTCTTCCACATCAGGAGATCTTGCTGCTCTTTGCTTCAGCTGTTGGTGCTGTGTAAGGTCTTTCTGTTCATAATTCCTTTACATGCACACACTCAGGGGCCTCTTTTCTGCAATATTAGAAGCAATGTTGACTAAACAGCATTCCAGAATCTTAAACAGAATTACCTAGTTGCATGTGGATTGACAGTGTTCCCTTCTGGAAAACAGAAGCTGATTGGAAGCTCTATTTGAATTCATTAATATTACAGAGGCTAGGCATTTTGAGTGAAGCATCCCCTGGCTTACTAGAACATGTTATTCTAGTGTGTTCCTTCATATCTATGCTAGTTTAACCATGAGCAATTTTGTAAGGAAGGAGGAGACAGAATATTACAAATATTAGCTGAATGAAAGCAGTATTTGCTGCATTCAAAAAGAGGTCTGACACGGTATTTTGAACTTTCTGTGGTCCCTTTACTGTTGAACACTGTTTTGCTGAATGCAGAACTTAAGCCACTGTATCCAGCCAGCTGCTGTATCTGGTCCTCATACAGAGCATTCTGCATTGCCCTTTCCCTCTTTTGTTTGCTTTTAATACATAGTTTAAGGAGGCAGCCCTTGATTCTGGGACACCAGTTTAAAGTATTGCACCTTGTTCTCTTCACACTTGACTTCAGAGGTGCTCCACTACTGTCAGGCCTGTGGGTAAAGTAGATAATCAAACCTGCAGTTGCTGTCCTCTCTCCTCTCCGGAACTGGGGTCTTCATGTTGCTAATAACATCTAAAGGACTTTCCCCATGAATAAAGTCTGAGAAGGGTAAAAGCAGAAAAGGACAATAATGACACAGTCATGATAATGATAGGAAGAAGGAATAAAGAAAGTCTGGTTTTCTTTTAGGGCTTGGCACATCTTCATGCTCACCATGTCATCCATCGAGATATTAAAGGACAGAATGTTCTTCTCACAGAAAATGCAGAAGTAAAGCTGGGTAAGTTTCCTTACATGTACGCTAGAAACCTGTTCATAAAAATTTAAGATTTCTGTCTTGTCTTGGAAAGAACCTTCAGTAACATAAGAGCCACAAATATGTCAAGTAACGTTAATGCTTGTGTTTATAAGGTGTCTGTCATGTAGAAAGAGCTGAAAATGTGACATGTTGTGCAAGGATGTCGCTCACAGCCTGTGGGGAATACAGCTACTTCTGGGCAGTCAAACATAGAACCTGTCTAGTAAGTCACAGCACCATCAGGACTTCACAGCAGATCCTGGCATGCAAAGACTTCCAAAATAAAAATTTGGGGGAATAAATTATGCTAACCCATTTCTCTAAGGGAACTGGTCTTAGAGATTTTAATGTGTGACAGTAGGTGAAATTACTTATGTCTAAGGGCTATCACTGATGAGTAGCTCTTACTAATAGTTATCACTCAAAAATAACGGAGAGTTTACTTATTTCCTTTCAAGCTGTGACATGTCAGTGTTGACAACTGATTTCCTAGGACTAAACTCAAGTACATATCTCTGTTGAGGAGGGGATGTTTTTCTTCATGTTTTGGGAAGACATCACAGAGAACACATGGCAATGCTTTAAAGGAGCAGTGTCAAGGAGGGCACTTCTCTTATTTGGGATGGTCTTTATGCTCTGTCTCTCTTTATTTGAAATGAGTCACTGTAGGGTTGGAGAACAAAAGCACAGAACACACAGTGATCCCAGAGACCAGGTCCTGCTTACTGTCAGAAAAGGTTTGCTGAACAGGCATATTAAATTATAGTAGTACAAATGATTATGGTTTGCAGATGACCTGCAATAAGGTAACGTAAGTGAGAAAATCTGCTCCTTGATGGAGTCTTTTCTGTGAATAGCACACAAGTGCTATGCCCAGTGGATCCAATTAGTGAATCTTGGAGGTTTGTTCAAATATAAATACAATCATATAATTATTGGTTGTATAGGGCTGTCTTCATATCTGAACAAAACCATTTTGCTATACAATCCTGATGAAAGTAACACCCTTTTCAGCACAATGAGCACCACATGATTCTCTCATTACAATGAGTCTGAGATCAGAATAAACCAGTATAGTCTTCAGCTTGTTCTAAGATAGTGCATGAATGCAGGGCAAAAGTTACTCCAAATCACCTCAGAATGGAGTGGTATGATAGTTCTTTCCAGCTTTCACAAATGGCCATATTGGACACATCCAAACTTGCCTTGTCCATAGATACTATTTTTCCTTTCAGGTACATCTTAAAGATCTCAAGTTCTACTCAATGTAGTGTTTAGCTCAAGTATAAATTATTCTGTAATGCATTCCCAGAGCAAGTAAAGTATGCTGTAACCTGCCTGGCAGATTCAGCATGCTGTTTATTTGATCCTTCTGTCAAAAACAAGAAGAAAAGGCAGTTACATTTCAACTATTGGACGAGATGTACTGGAGGAACTCAGATTTGATACGCATTGTAGCCCAAAGGTTTGGTGTTCTAAACAGCATGAAAGTAGCCAAGCAAACACTCTGCCGCATGGATACAAGTTGTTATTAATTTATTTACCTCTGCTTGGCTTTTCAGTGGATTTTGGTGTCAGCGCTCAGCTGGATAGGACTATTGGGAGAAGAAACACATTTATTGGCACGCCCTATTGGATGGCACCTGAGGTCATTGCTTGTGAGGAGAACCCAGACTCTACATATGATTACAGAGTAAGTGTTACAACTGCAGGTAGCAAGGTAGCAAAATGTTCAGGTTATTGCTGAAATCCTGCTCAAGTACTGCATTTGAAAAGTTCAAGCTTCCCTTCTTTTAAACCGCAATAATATTATAAATGTACAAATAGAAGTATTTGTAATGTGTGGGTGGTGGCTCTTTTTAAGGCTAGAGTTTCATTATGAATGTTTTTGGTGAATTGTTAGTACATGAAATACGCTTTCATGAACTTCTATGCAAAAAAATTACTGATATATGGAGGTTGCAGGTCAGGACAGAAAAGAAAGGAGTAGGTAAAATTGGAAGGAGTACTTCAAGTAGTGTAATATTAATATGATAAGTTAGTGCTCTCCTCTGTGATAGTGTTGTGGTATAACCTAGCAGGCAGCTAAATACCCCACACAGCTGTTTGCTCACTCCCTGCCCTGCAGTGGAGTGGGGAAGAGAATGGGGGGGGAAAAAAAAAGGTAAATCTTGTGAGTTAAGATAAAGACAGTTTAATAGGACAGAAAGGGAAAATAATAATAAAATAATATGTAAAACAAGTGATGCGCAATGCAGTTGCTCACCACCCATTGACCAATACCCAGCCAGTTCCCAAGCAGCGGCCTTCCAGCTAACTTTTCCCTAGTGTATATACTGAACATGATGTCATATGCTATGGAATATCCCTTTGGCCAGTTGTGCTCAGCTGTCCTGGCTGTGTCCCCTCCCAGCTTCTTGTGTATCTCCAGCCTCCTCTCTGGCACGACATGAGAAGCTGAAAAGTCCTTGACTTAGTGTAAGCAGTACTTAACAACAACTAAGACATTAGTGTACTATCAACATTTTTCTCATACTGTTGGTATGAGTCCAAAACACAACACTATACCAACTATTAGGAAGAAAACTAACTCTGTCCTAGCTGAAACCAGGACATAGAGCTGTTTTACTCTGTACTCAGCTGTGAAACCTGAGTTAATTGGCAATAATTAGCATAACTTCATTCATTTATGAGCCAGTCATTGCAAGAGGTTTCCCATCCCAGAATGATTTCTGGTCATTTGCAGGGTGTCAGAGGTAAGAAGGCACAGAATTTCTTGTATTTCAGTTTGTGCCCATTGCCTCTTGTCCCGTCACTGGGCACCACTTGGGACTCTGGCTTAGTCTTCTTCACTTCCCTCCCATCAGGAGTTTGTACGTGTGTGTGAGATCCCCTGAGCCTTCCCTTCTCCAGTCTGAACAGTTTCATCTCTCTCAGCCCAGAGCCTCCCAGCTTCAGTCCCTTAAACAACTTTGTGGCTCTTTGCTGCACCCATTCCAATATGTCCATGATTTCCTTGCATTGTGAAGCCCAAGAACAGCTATCAAGCACTTTTTCTGGTTCCCCTCCTAACTCTTAGAAGATGCTGATACTGTTCCAAAGAGACTTATAAAGCTTATTCTTTGTTCTCTGGCCTGTTTCCAGCAGTGTTGTCATTTGTCTGTCTACACTTAGCCTGAGGGATGTTTTCCATGGATGACTTTCTGTGCAGCCACCTTCTGAGTGACCCACCAGTTCAGGTGCTCTCTTGGTTGCCACTTTGCACCTCTCATTCTAATTGTGGGTTCAGAAATATTTGTTAGAAGAACCTGTTATTGCTTCCATTTTCTAGTGATTCAGAGGATGTGATTCTCCCTTGTTGAGACGTTCTGTGCTGCACTGTCAGATTGAGGTTATGTTGTGTGTCTGTCATGACCAAAGAATGTTCCTGGATATAATTTTATTTTTCATACCACGTAAATCTTCTACTATAACCTCAAGAAATTCATCTCTTGTCTTCATTCCCTGTTCCCTGTCAATTTCCTTTTCAAAATGTGCACTTTTCAGAAGATAAAAGCATTAGGAACGTGCACCCCTAATTCTTGAGGGTTTTTTTGTCTTCAGTAATAATCACAGTTCATCTGTGTGCATTTATGTCCACTTCTGAATAGATTCTGCAGATGGTAGTTTAAAGCTGATTAGTAGAGGGTTTTGGAAGCACTTAGGCAGACAGTGCTGTGACTCAGAATGGGGCTGGTCTTTTCTGCAGAGATTTATAGCTGATGTGATGGGCAAACTAGCAGGAAGCCACTCTGTAACTTCTTGCTGTTCCAGCTCTGATTTAAAAGTAGTAGTAATAATAATATATATAACAAATGAGTAAAAATATATACACCTAAATATATATATGCACACTGACCTTTACAAATGCTGCTGTCATCCTCCCTTTCATCTGTCTTCCTC